>NC_081315.1:7260000-8510000 GCF_026419965.1 Kogia breviceps | reverse complement strand
AGGGTTCTTGATCTCCACACGGGGCGTAGGGTTCTTGATCTCCACACGGGGAGTAGGGTTCTTGATCTCCACACGGGGCGTAGGGTTCTTGATCTCCACACGGGGAGTAGGGTTCTTGATCTCCACACGGGGAGTAGGGTTCTTGATCTCCACACGGGGAGTAGGGTTCTTGATCTCCACACGGGGAGTGAGGTTCTTGATCTCCACTTTGTATCCCTCCTCATCTCTACCTGCTCCTGTCTCCCCACACTACCTTCACCTTCCGTATGGCCAGGGTCAGGTCCTGTCCTCATCCTATCCCATCTGACTTAGACCCATGAATTCCTTCTTTACGAATACCTACATTTTACATACACCTAGCACCTGTCTTTGCCTGTGCTTCATGAAAATCCTGAATATGTGCTTCAGGGACTGCATACCTATAAGCAGTTTTATTCACTGGGCTCTAAACAACTCACCTGGCCTCTGAGTAGTGTCTCATTCCTTACCCAACACTTGTCTTCTAGCATCTGCACTGATCCTCTTGTTTTCCCCTTCTCATTTTGTGCTTCACTGAAACCTTGAAATTAAGTCTTTATCAACTTCAGCCCAAGTTTTAATACTCATCATGCAAATTGAAGCTAAATTACTATTTTAGCAGATTTGGAATCGCTTAGGGTCAGTTTCAGTATTTCATATGTTTTCTTCTTTTTTTAATTGGAGTATAATTGCTTTACAATATTGTGTTAGTTTCTGCTGTACGATGAAGTGAATCAGCTATATGTATACCTCCCTCTTAGACCTCGCTCCCACCCCCTCATATGTTTTCTACTCTTCCTGAATCAGGAACATCAATTAGATTTATTTCTAAATTAGCTGTTTGGCACACAAACTCATTCTTTAGGATTTTATTAACTTTTTATTCTTAGACTCCAGGAAGCATCAATTTTATGAAAGTCTTAACTGCAGAATTTATGTTGAAGAAAAAATTTAGCTTTCGATAAATTCAGATTTATAGAGATACTAGATGGGATCTGGAAATTATATCATACCACTCTTAACTTGATACGTAGAAAAATTATTTCTAACTCATCTTTAGATAGCTTTTTGGGGATTACCTTTCCAAACAACTTGTGCTAGAATTTCTGTTTGTTATTTGGTGGGGGGTAGTATTATTAAATTTTTAATAGTTTATTTTTCTCCTTAAGCATAATGTATGTTTTCTAAATTATCGTTTTGAGGTAAAAAGCTCTTAGTATCAGATGGGATAGTTTGGAGAAGTGTATCATACCACCCATCGTGTTTGTTTATAAGCCTGTTTCAGGCTACTAACTAAAAAGTAGAACAAATAAGCAGGCTGTTTATTTGATTATCTACTTGATTTTTTCCCCCCAAGATGATGAAGTCAGCTAGATATTTTGGGTGTCTTTAGACACAGATAACTATATATTTAAATCGTTTTTACCTTGTCCTTTTTGATTACAACAGTATTTCTAAACTGAGGAGGTACATCACCTCTGCTTATGGAGCCCTTTTTTCTTTTTTTCTTGGTGGTAATATATAAATAAAATAAAATTTGCCATTTAAACAGCTTTAAATTATTTTTCAATTGCAATAAAATACACATAATATAAAATTTACCACCTTAAACATTTTTAAGTACATTTCCACTAGTAATGCACAAGAGTTCTGTTTTTCTACATACTTGTCAACATTTGTTATTTTTCTATTTTTTTGATAATACTATCTTAATGGTATGAAGTATATGGAGCTCATTAAAGATGCCTGGGTCTCACTGGCCAAGCTTCTGAGTCTCAAGTGGGCTGGGTGTCCATATTTTCAAAAAGTGTCACAGAACAGTCTTTTCAACAAGTAGTGCTGGGAAAACCGGATATACACATGCAGAAGCATGAAGTTGACCCCTTACCTAATGAACCCTTACCTAACACCATATACAAAAATTAACTCACAATAGATCAAAGATCTACATATAAGAGTTAAAACTACAGAATTCTTAGAAGAAAACATTGGGCAAAAACTCCATGACATTGGATTTGGCAATGATTTCCTAGGTGTGACACCAAAGGCACAGGAAACAAAAGGAAAAAAATAGATAAATTGGACTTCTTTAAATTTTAAAAAATTTTGTGATCAAAAAAATAACACTATCAAGAGAAGAAAAAGGCAACTCACAAAATGGGGGGAAATATTTGCAAATCATAATATCTGATAAGGGATTAATATCTAAAACAGATAGAGAACTCCTAAAACTCAACAAAAAACAAATACAACACAATTTTTTAAATGGGCAAAAGACTTGAATTGGCATTTCTCCAGAGAACATATACAGATGGCCAATAAGCACATGAAAAGATGCTCCACATCACTAATCATCAGGGATATACAAATCAAAACTACGATGAGATACTACCTCATACCCAGTAGGATGACTACTATGATAATAATCATAATAATAACAAGTACTGGTAAAGATGACAAGAAATTGAATCACTTGTGCTTTCCTGGCTGAAATGTAAAATGTTGCAGCCACTAGCAAAGTTAGTAAAGGTGGTTCCTCAAAAAATTAAACTTCGAACTACTGTATGATCCAGGAGTTCCATTTCTGGGTATATACTCAAAAGAATTGGAAGTAGGGTCCCAAAGAGATGTTTGTGCACCCATGGTCATAATAGCATTATTCACAATAGCCAAAAGATGGAAGCAACCCAAATGTTCATCAACGGATGAATGGATAAACAAAATGCAGACTATACAGTGGAGTATGATTCCATCTTTAAAAAGGAAAGAACTTTTAACACATACACAACATGGATGAACCTTGAGGACATTTATACTAAGTGAAATAAGCCAATAACAAAAAGACAAATACTGTAAGATTCCACTTATATGAAGTACCTAATGTAGTCAAATTCATAGGGACATACAATAGAAGGGTGGTTGCCAGGGGCTGGGGGAAAGGGGAGATTCAGGAGTTATTGTTTAAGAATAGGAATTTCAGTTTCACAAGATGAAAAGAGTTCTAGAGATGAATGATGGTGAGGGCTGCACAATAATGTGAATGTACTTAATGCTACTGGATGTACACTTAAAAATGGTTAAGATTGTAAATTTTATATTATGTGTATTTTACCACAATAAAAAAGTTTGAGGGAAAGTGTCATAATGTGATGCACACCCTTGGCTGAAAATCACTGAACCAGACCAACAGTGTAATTATTTTATACTGAAGAATGGTTATAAACTTTACTACTGTTTATCATACCATTCTTTAGGGATTCAATATTGAGTTCTTGACATCTGAGAATCATTAGTTATATTTTTTCCATAGTAAGAGAGAAGTACAGATTCTGAGTTTAATTCTATCAATGTTAATTAAAATATTAAACATATATTTAGGCTATACTGAGAAACAAAGATAAATTATATAAATTTTTATATTTTTATGCTTCTCTTCATATCTTCCCTCAGCATGAAAAAGCAAAGGAAAAATTTACTTGTAGAAAATGATGCCTTTGTAGCCATTCTGTCTAGATCTCTTACTGCTTCATTTTTCATTCTCCCTGCCTCCCTGTAGACTTCTGTTTATAAGAACTTAAGATTTTAATAAAATGTAAACCTCTAGGTTAAAAGCAGACTAGCTTTGTCTGATATAACTACTCCCAGCTTCCCATTTAAATTCTAATGATGATGTAAAAGACAAAAACTAGAGACAATTTTATAACAATGATGAAGAAAACTGTAGGGGCTTCCCTGGTGGCACAGTGGTTAAGAGTCCACCTGCCAATGCAGGGGACACAGGTTCGAGCCCTGGGCCAGAAAGATCCCACATGCCACGGAGCAGCTAAGCCCGTGTGCCACAACTACTGAGGCTGTGCTCTAGAGCCTGCGAGCCACAACTACTGAGCCCATGTGCCACAACTACTGAAGCCCACATGCCTAGAGCCTGTGCTCCGCAACAAGAGAAGCCACAACATGAGAAGTCCACGCACTGCAACGAAGAGTAGCCCCCGCTCGCTGCAACTAGAGAAAAGCCTGTGCACAGCAACAAAGACTCAACACAGCCAAAAGTAAATAAATAAATAAATTTATTTTTTTTTAAAAAAAGAAGAAAACTGTAAGTCAAAGGCAGCATCGTCAATGGAGATGAACTGAGAAACATATTTTCGCCTTGCAGGCTTCATGTTTCACCATTTAAACAACATAGTGACCACAAAGAGAGAAGGAAGGCAAAAAAAACTGACTTGGATTCCTTCCAGTGTCTACTGCACTGACCAGAAAAGCAAGTGACATTCCCCCAACTGAGCAGAAACTTATTTTCTGAACCATCCAGAGCTGAGTTGTGTATTCTTTTTCACCTCCCATTTATAGACTAGAACATTAAGTACAGAAAACAGTGGAGAGGAGGAGGTATCCCCCTGGGATGCTCAGTTACCTAACAAAGGCATCTGAGAAAGGGATAAAGGCAGAAAGATTATTGGATTTAATGCATGCTTTCAAGTATACACTGCACAAAGACAAACTACAAATTTGTTTCTGATTCTCCAGCTTAATCATAAATTGGACTAAACAGCAAGTCCACTCAAGTATGCACTGTAGATTGTTCAAGGGCAGAGTCGTATCCTGGCTTTTAAAGTCTAAATCCAAGAGGGGGCATCTGCCTGTGACCAAGCAACAACGAAATAAACTCAGAACAATATACCCAGCCAGGTTTTTGATAATGGCTCCGCCTGAATTGATTGTTCCCCCATACGAATCCCTAAACACAAAGAACTATTTGGGACCTATAAAGAAAAATTAGGGGAAAGGATGACTTGCTCTGAGGACTCAGAGTAGAAACAGATTTCAGAAAACTGTTTTTTGTATGATTCAGAGGAAAACTTGAGAAGTAATATGTGCTAATTCTCCAAAAATGCTCAAGGACATAACCAACCTCTTTGAAGTATGAGTAGGAACCTGTAAGGAGAGAATAAGTTGAGAATTAAAAGGCTAGAGACACACAAGAACAACTGAAATGAGGGAAAGAGAAGCCTAGAAACGTATTTGCAGAGATTTTTTAAACTTTGGAAAGCAGTAAAGAGCAGAAAGTATTTAAAATAAATCAAGTACATGATGAGAGAGAAACTTGAGAAGCTCCTCCAAAATGAAAAGGGTAAAGAAAAAGCTGTGAGAGAAATAATGTTAGATATGAAAGTCAGAGATGAGAAAGCCAACCTGAAAATTATGATTCTAAGGAGGAAACCATACTAATAGAAATAGAAGTAGAAATCAGTGTTAATATATACCCAGCTAATTGAGAAGCGAATCCCCCAAAATATTTTTTTAATTAAGAAGTAGAAACCTGATTATAATTATTAGTGGAGAGCCAAAGAAAGTAATGAAATTCTAAATTTCTTATCTTGCATGGAAGGTAGAAGAGTAGAAGCAGGCATCAAGCATTTCAGGGGGTTTTTTTGGTGGTTTGTTTTTTGGGTTTTTGTTTCAGTTTTAATAGTTACAGATGTATGGGTTGGAGAGACAACAACTAGTAGAATTGTGCATAGGATTCCTATATCGCAAATCACCTTAGAAGGTAAGAGCAAAGACAGAAATCAAAGGAAAAGGAAGCTCCAAAATTATAAAACATAAAGCAAAATCATAAAACTAGAACAAATGTATCAGCTATGACAATAAGTGTAAATGGATTAAATTCTTTGATAAAAGCTAAAAATACTTTTTAAAAAATGACTGCTTGAAATATGTTTTGCTCAAAAGAGCTATGCCTAAAACAAAATAGCACAGAAAGGTTAATAATATAGGATTTATCTCTGATAAATATGAACAAAAAGAGAAAGCAGAGATAGCAATATCAATACCAGAACAACTAGAGTTTAAAGCCAAATCCATTAAACAGGACAAACCTAGACTTACTTTATTGGGTAAAATCCATACTAAAAATATAAAGGTTAAAATAATAAGTTTGTATAAACTAGCATTGTATCAAATCATATAAATTTAAACCCTTAGGTTAATAAGGATAAACATACAAACACATTTGAAGTATAGAACTTATATATACCACAATATGTCTATAACAAAAAAATTATAAAATAAATAGCGCTGAGAATTTAATAAAATTAATAAGATTTAAAATATAGGAGCATCACATACACTAAACTTTACAACCTACAAATAGGGCTTAAGCATTCCTGCTACCTTCTAAAAGATTACTCAGCTATCTCTAAAAGTTCTTGAAGAGTAGAAATATTAAGTCTTGTCTTCTAACCACAGTGTAATTAATAACAAAAAATTTCCAATCAACCAAAGAAAACTCTCCTAAAGGGAGGAAGAAATTCAAATAGGAAATAAAAACAGACTATTTGGAAGAAAAAGAGGAAAAGTACATATCAAAATTTGTGGAATGAGATCTAAGCTCTTTTTTTTTTTTTTTGCGGTACGCGGGCCTCTCACTACTGTGGCCTCTCCCGTTGCGGGGCACAGGCTCTGGATGTGCAGCCTCAGCGGCCATGGCTTACGAGCCCAGCCGCTCCACAGCATGTGGGATCTTCCCAGACCGGGGCACAAACCCGTGTCCCCTGCATTGGCAGGCGGACTCTCAACCACTGCACCACCAGGGAAGCCCAATCTAAGCTCTTTTTAAGAGGTAACTTCACCTTCTTAAAAAGATTGAAAGTAAACAAGCCACACATTCAGAATAAGAAGTTATAAAAAGGAAGAAAAGCAACTTCTTGGAAACCCGAAAGGATTCAATAATAATAAAAGAAAACATAAAAATAGCAGAACTCATGTTTAAATCCAGGAACTCATTCTTTGAGAGTAAAAATGAAAATAATAAAAAAGAAAACCTCTGGTAAACTTAAGGAAAAAAAAAGGGACAATACTAATAATCAGAAGTGAAGTTTGCTGTGAGGGATATAGTAGTTTTTAAAAGGTTATAGAATACTTCATGCAATTTTATGCTAATAAACATGAAAACCTAGATGAAATAAAAGGTTTTCTGGAAAGCATAAATTTTGAGAAGAAATTTCCATGTGACTGCAAAAAGTACTTTTAATAATCTGTTCTAATTCTAAGAAAAGAAATAGATGTGTAGCTAAAGATTTATGTGAATAGCAGCATTATTTGAGAATAAGGATTATGTTTTTATTAAGGACATATCTGAAGCCAGATTACATGAGATGGAATCAGAGCTGTGTAAACTTGAGTGAGATACTAAACCTCTCGGAACCTCAGTTTCCTCATCTATAAATGGGTATAGTATATATAGTCACCCCTCCATTTCATTTCTTAATTTTGCTTTATAAAGACCTTTAGTCTAAAAACTAAAATAAACCTCTGAATTTCTTTTTATGCAAAACATTCTAAATATATGAAACTAATAACTCCCATAATTAGGGCCCAAAAGAAGCTGTACAAAATGTATTTTGACATTTTGATGGGCTCAGTTTAATTTGTTAGAAAATATTTAATACCGTATCAAGATATAAGAATGAAGAATAATTCGTTTCGTCAAATCAGTCCTAATACTTGAAGGAATAGTATTTGTGAGTTTCAATAAAAATATGTGGGGATAAATATTTTCTGTCAAAATCTAAATACCTATAAATGCTCCCTAAAATTTCTGCATGTGATAATCATAACTAAAAGTTAAAGCAAAGTGAATAAATACTGAGGACTGAGTGTATTTGTTTTATGGCACTGTAGAGAATTGAACTAAAATCATGAAAATGTTTTAACTTACAAATTCATTATACAGTTACAAGGAAATAGTGGTGCAGTCATCTTATAATGTTGACACTGTGTATCAACTTTTAGTATTTTACGATGATACTAAAAATACCATATTCTGTTAAACAGACAAATTAAGAGTTTCATTCTGGTTTGATGATTAGTTACTGGATCCTCATCCTGAGGATAATTGTAATTTAATTTGTAATTTAAAAGACATAATTGTCTTTTAAATTCTTACTCATTAAAAAAATTGAATGTAAATATCTTCTAGAGAAAAAGGATAATTCTGTTAGACCTAATGGTTCCTACTAAAACAATATTTTACGGGCAGCATTTTATACACCACTGAAAAGCGAATATACTGAAGTAAGAGAACAGACAGAAAAAAGAGAACAAACACATCGTTCTTCGAGATGTCTGGTTTCAGTAGATTTGAAAGATTTCTTTATTTCAAATCAAGAGATCTAATAAGAGAATCACTTGTCAACAGGCATTCTATGCATCTTATCACATGCAGATTTTATAGACTAATATTGCTGAGCGTGACTTTATGGAAATGTTTTGCTAATAGAAATAAAGACTAAATATATTTAACTATGTCATAGAATATATTTCAGAGTAGGCTTAGAATGAATCTGTTTTGAATGACTGCACCAGGAGAACGTTCGTTTGCATCATCACTTAAGTAGCCTTGGGTAACGAAATTGGCCATAATGCTGAGTCTGCTTATTTATTTTAGTTTTGAATACTTGCTTTATCAATATTAGGAAATGAATTCTTCCATATTCAGGTGTTTACACCGCATAAGTAAGAGATTTTCTTAGCAAATCAGTCAAGTGCTCTGAAAAAATATTCATTATTCTTAGTTCTCTGCAGGGGATAGAAAACAAGCTACGTGTAGATGAAGAAAATCATTATCTTTCACTTTAGCGTGTTTGCTTATTGTCTTTTTGTTAGTGTCTTGACTTTATCTCCATGAGCCGATTATAGCAACGGAAGCAGGCCCTATTTCTGACATTCAATATTCTTAGAAATCTTGGGGGCTTCCCTGGTGGCGCAGTGGTTGAGAATCCACCTGCCAATGCAGGGGACATGGGTTCGAGCCCTGGTCTGGGAAGATCCCACATTGCCACGGAGCAACTGGGCCCGTGCGCCGCAAGTACTGAGCCTGCGCGTCCGGAGCCTGTGCTGCGCAACAAGAGAGGCCGCGAGAGTGAGAGGCCCGCGCACCGCGATGAAGAGTGGCCCCCGCTTGCCGCAACTAGAGAAAGCCCTCGCACGGAAACGAAGACCCAACACAGCCATAAATAAATAAAAGTTTATAAAAAACAACTCTCCCAGAGCAACCCTGTATTAAGAAAAAGAAAGAAAGAAATCTTGGTTTTGATGAATTGTTAAGCACATAGTTCCCACAGGAACTATGGAGGTGATTGGATACCTGACCAAAGCCATTTTGGTATCTGATAAACCCTAACTATGACTGACACTGTCATAAAACTAAATATGCAGTTATAACCTTGTGTAATGATTTAAACTTTAGGGCAATGAACTTGAAACCGAGACAGTCATAAACGTTTAGAGCTAAAAGAAAATCACAGAGATCATGAACCAGGCTTTCATTGTCTGTATGAAGAAAGCAGCCAAGCTAACCAACAACCTGACTGTGACTGCAGCTCATTAACTGCAGAGCCAAGACCAGAACTTCACTTTTCTGCTTCCAACGCGAAGCGTTCTCTTTTCCGAATACTTCCTTTAGGCCCCTCGGAGCTGGAATGCTACTCTTGGGAGCTTCGGAGGCTGCAGGGCCGGAGGTGGCGGCGGCCTGGGAGGTCCGGGCGCTGTGACCAGGCCGCGGTCGCTCGTCTCTTCCTCTCTCTGGCCACCTTCTGTCTCGAAAATAGCCTTTTTACTATACAGAAAGGAGAAAACGCGTAGCCGTCCGCCCCTCCCGCCCTCTCAGGCCCCTGACCTGTGAGGGAGCCCGGGCCGACCCGGCGCATGCGCTCTACACCCGGGCCGACCCCGCGATAGGCGCCATGACCGCCAGTGAGGTCCTCATCTCCAGCTTCCTCCGCATCAAGGGGCTCGCGAGCGAGCGACAGCTGCAGCCCTTCCGCCAGAGCCCGCAGGAGTTGCTGGCAGAGGTTCCCAGAAAAGCCCTGCCAGGGATCGGGTTACCGTCGTATTAGCATCAACCATGAAACGGATCCTCTCGTGGGACAGGCAGCGCGGCGGATTGGCCTGAGCGGTCGGGCGCTGTTCCGGCTTCTCCCAAGTGAGCTCACACTCTGGGTTGACCCTTCCGAAGTGTCCTACAGAATTGGGGAGGTTGGCTCCGCCTGGGTGCTGTACGAAGCCTCACCAGCAGGAGGAAGCACCCAGAACAGTAGCGGCGTGCAAACGGTAGACGCCGGAATCAGCTGTTAAGGAGGAACTTCTCTTGCACAGAACAAGCCCTTCCAACCGCGACAATGGAATGACTGTATGAGGTTAAGACACAGTCTATGGATGCATCATCTTACAATGGATGGATACATTTTATCCTTGCTTTGGGTGGGCGCCTCTTGGGGGATGGATTATGGAATTTAAACCATGTCACAGCTGTGCAGATCCGGCACAAGATGGGAGTGGTAAAAAAAAATGTTTAAGTGACAGTGCCACAGTTTGGACAGTACCTTTCAATGATTTAATAGCCTGTGAGTTCAAGTAAATGATCACCTTATTTGCAAGGGAGTGAAGTCCTAGGGTGGTTTCAGTTTCTCCCAGACATGACGCCTGAATTTTCACATCAGTCCCTGTAACGCAAATCCGTATTTCAAAGAAGCTTTCTCTGCAGTAGAACTTGCAGAGAAAATTTGCACTATGACACTTCAAGTTGTTACCCTTTTTGGCAGCTCAACAGGGAAGCCCCACATTTTAAACATGGTAGTGCTGGAAACTTTATGACCAGACTTTTACCTAGCACTTAAATATAAATGTACATAAGACAAACTGGTAAGTATGACCTGGGGAAATGGTCAGACCTTGGATTGTGTTTTTGGCCCTGAAAGTAGCAAGTGACCAGAATCTGCAGTGGCAACAGTCTTTGAAAAAGAGCCTTAAAAAGACCCTGTCTCAAGTGTGGTGTTAGCGCCGGCCAGCTCTCTGTACGTTTGCTAGCTTGTACTTTTCTAAGACTGAGTGTACTTCTTACGTTTAGGAAGTGGAGGTCTGGTTTGTAGCTTTCCTTGTACTCAATTGGGTAAAAAAGTCTTTTCCATAAACCACCATCTATCTTGTGAACCTTGTTAGTCATCGTTTGTTTGGTAAATTATGAACTGGTGTGAATTTGTATAGTTCATGTGTATTGATTGTGGCGGAGTTGTGCAGATATCTGTATTTTGGATGAGAGATTTTTCTTTTCTCTATAATAAATTGTTTCTTGGCATTTTAAAAAGAAGAATACTTCCTTTAGAAAAATTCTATTTTAAAAGCATGGAAGTATGGACACATTAACTAATACCAAAAATTCCAAAAACCTATTACAAAAACACAAAAATATAAATTTATCATAAATTTGACCTAAGAAATATATTAACATAAATCAATATGGTTTAATTACTTAGTCTTATTATTGATTTATTCATTTATTTTGCATTCAGAGAAAGGCTCTTTAAGACTGATTTAGATGGCTCAGGTCATTTTTCTTTAAGCTCTGAGGGAAATTTTGATGTATTGCCTTTTATTCATTCCAATTAGCATACGTTTTCCAAATCATACCTTCATAACTTAGAATACTTAAAAATAGCAATCGTGATATCAGAGTCACTGAAGTCTAAAAGAATTTTAGCTGCAAGAATTTGGTACCTTGCTAATGAATGTCCTCCACAAATCAACAGCATCAGAATCACTGCGGGATGTGTTAGAAATACAGTCTCAGCTTCCCCTTTCCTAGACCTAGACCTACGGTATCAGAATCTGTGTGTGAACAAGATCCCGGGTGATTCTGATGCACTTTAGAGACTCAGAAGCACTTACTCAGAGAGTTAGGAATCTCAGAACCTGGTCCCATTTGTCGTCATTTCTGCGTCTCTTTCTTCCTCGCCTTTTTTCATCTTCTCCTCCCTACCGCCCACCCGCGCCCCAAAAGGGACATTAATTTTTGCGGTACGCGGGCTTCTCACTGTTGTGGCCTCTCCCGTTGCGGAGCACAGGCTCCGGACGCGCAGGCTCAGCGGCCACGGCTCACGGGCCCAGCCGCTCCGCGGCACGTGGGATCCTCCTGGACCGGGGCACGAACCCGCGTCCCCTGCATCGGCAGGCGGACTCTCAACCACTGCGCCACCAGGGAAGCCCCGGTGGACGCTTTAATAAGCAAAAAGAAGTTCAGGTCAAAAGTGTATAGAAGGGAAGAGAGGAAATAACTCTCTTCATTCTGAGATGGCATGGCTGACTGATTGGCTGACTCTATTTATATGTCTTTGGCATGTTTTTAGTATCTAGCAGATCTGTATTCTTTTCCCGCCTGTATGTTCTCCCGGAGTCATTATTCAAATTGGCCCCTGCTCCCAAAACCGAGGTTGTGTAATTGCATGAGACGTGCAGCACAGGAATTAATTATACAGTGTTGAATTTACACAGGGTGAGAGCCACAAGCATCAAAAGCAGGGACTGCCTGTTCCAGCTAAGGACAGAGAGCAGCAAAGGATTTATTGTTGGTTATGTAACCTGGGAACCTCTGTGAATAGCAGGTATTGTGAGGCAGAAACGGTTGTAATTAAAAGCAAAGTTAAATACCTAAGTCCAGGCCTCCATATAGGAAGATGACTCCAGTGCGTGTTGCTTCTAGTGAGTGATGGATTCAAAGGGTCGAGGGTAGTGATTAGGAGCTTAGACTCTAAGCTAAAGCTTTCCTCGTTCAAATCTCAGCTCATCTACTTCTTGGCTCTATGACTGTGAGTTACTTAACCTCTCTAACCTCTTCCTTTGAAAATAGAGAAAACAATGGTACCTACTTCATGGGGTTATTGTAAACAGTAAATGAGAAAAGCTATGTAAACAATACGAAGCACAATGTCTCGGGAAGCATTGGGGTTTATTTATCTGTTCATTCATTTATTAACGAAGATTCTTCGCATACGTTTCCCTTGTGAACAATAGCACTCTTTTATGCGGTTTTTCTGGGACTTGGCTGTGGTTTGTGACCATGACAAAGAGCTACAGCTTTAGCTAAAGGAATTCTCTGGGGTTGAAGAGTGAGTGTCTGTTGATCGCCTCTGGGATAATGAGTGCTGTGCTGGGTATGGCGCTGGTGGCATTCGTAGGTATTGTCATGAAAGAATCCCTTGAAGCACTTACGTTCTAAATGGAAAGGAATGAGGTATACATATACATGTACGTGGAAGAAAAACTCGACAGGTGATTCCAAAGCAGCACATTCACATGCTGGAAATTCTGTAGCGTATTGAGGATGCTTGGAGTGATTGAGAGGCAGCCATCAGCATTGGTCATTAACAGCTTTTATTTTCTTCGCGTGTCTTCTACAAAGAAGAAAGTAAAAATGGGAGAAGTGTTAGATCTATTAGGCAAAACTGTAGTTTGACATGCACTAATTTTTTTTGAGTCTCATTTTCAACATGGATACTTTTGAATCTTGATTTAGAAGCCAATTAAGCACTACGGGGCAGGAAGTAACAAAGTACTCACACTGATATGGTTAAAAACAGATGCCAGCCTCGACCCCCACTGTGCTTATATGAAAGTAGAATGGGGGCGAAAGGGTTAAGTTCTGAAGCGTGCTAATCAGATAGTGTTCTCTCATTTCACCAATCCGTTTTATATGGACTATTTTTTTTTTTTTTTTTACTGACTACTTTTTAATACTTTCAAAGGAATTCAGGCTTTGGAGAAAATGGGAAAGTTAGAGGAAGTTTATAAATGCTCAATAAAAGGGCTATAAATTAGGCGTTACGTCGAAATGTTACAGAGCTTGAGGTATTTTCCATCTTGAGGAACTTAGGCAGAGAGAGTCGTGTAGAAAACCGTGTTTGTCCCTTGTTCTCCGTCCCCTACGGCCCCTGCCCCATGTCCAGAGCGGTTTTAGGAAGATGCTTCTGTCTGCAGGTCTGGAGGGAGTGGGCCAGGACGGAACGGACTTGGGCTGCAGAGAGCGGGCACGGGGCGGTTGGTAGCAGGAAAGCAGTAGGCAACAATCGTGCTAACATTGGGGGAAAATTCAAAGACCCCAGACTAGGGCCATGGCAGTAGTCTAAGAGGCAGAGATGGTTTTCAGGGGTCGCCTTTGAAACCATCCGTCATGGACATCTTAACATGGAGAAAAGAAGCTGTTTGGGAATATGTACACAGGGCCATCTCTGATCTAGAGACAGGTGAAAATCAGCATCCGTCAGTGGATCGTTAAATGTCACATGAGGGTCCTTCAGGGCCTGGCTAATACTTTCAGCCCGGGATGCCCTCACATGTTGGATTTGCACTCTCTGGTCCTCTGTCTAACCTGGCTTCCTTTCTTTTGCTTCTTTTCCACAGTGCCCGCGTATCCCAAGTGAGCAATGTGTCAGCAACGGGAGAGTAAGTGATCCGGATTTGGGGCTTTTTTCCCCCTCCTCTCGTGTATTAAACAGTAAACAAGCTTTTCTAATGGTGTATAGCATTGGAAGATGAATATAATAAGCAACCAGTGATGATTTTTAAAACCACTCAGAGGAGAAGACTAAATAAGAAGTGCTCCTGTTTGAGCTTCTGTGTGGGTGTGTGACTGGAGACCCCTCAGCTGTGTGAACATACGAGATTTTCTGTTTATTTTAGTCAAAATCGTGTCAGTCAGTCAGTCCGTGCAAAGCAGTCTGTGCGGGCTTTGGGAGGCGTCTTGCCGTTAAACGTGGAAATAGGAACCGTGTATTTTACTTCTTCCTTTGTTCGTGTGAATCAGCCTCCATTGTGGAGTGCCTGCTATATGCCAAGCGTAGTGTTAGGTGTCTAAAATGTCCAATAAGCCTTGTGCCCTGCCTCTGGGGCCTCTGCAGTCTGATGGGACACAGAAAAAGAGGCAAGCTAGTGATGGCAGCTTGTCCTTTTTCCACGGGGCAGGGGCAGTGCTCTGTTAATCGCGTCCATCGCCTGTCTTTTTCCTCCGAAGACGACCAGCCGCACTTAGACTAAAATCTAAACAGCAGCTCTCCACCCCTGCCTGTTCCTGCTGCTTCACGCATGTGACACTGCTGGGACCTGGGTGGGCCTTTTGGAGTGTCTTCCATGAGCAGGGGGTCAGGTGGAGGAGGAGGGGAAGATGTGTGATAAGGGAGAAGAGAAAAGAATTAGAAAGAACACTAATAGGTATGAATTTGGCCCTAATAGGATGAGTTGGGATTTTTTTTTTCCTTTCATTGTTATGTGGGGAAGCACTCAGAGGGCAGGTTTGACGTCTTTTATCTTGGTGAATTTTAAAGAGATTCCAGAATTATACCAAGACTGATGTGTTCTTGTCTGTTTCCTAATGACCTTTACTTCTTAATTGTCCTGTATAACATTTGGAAAAGGTGTGGCTTTGGTATGTACGTATCTATTAATTTATTCACTTTCGTAGGTACCACTATAAGGTAATCTCAAATCGTTGGGATGTAGAGTTCTAGATATTAACGTTCTAATGCCTAGTCATTGCATACTTGTTCATTGTTGTAAAATAGTTTGAATCAAATTACTATGAGTCTATTATAAAACTACATTTGGAAAATCTAAAGTTCTTAAATTTTCAAAACTCATTTTATTTAACTGAATGTGTTTCTCAATCTGACCATTTTTAAAGTATATATGTGGTTTTTTTTCAATTTTAACAGCTTTTTTGAGGTGTATACACAAAAAACTATACACATCCTTAGTGTGTTGTATACTTAATGTATACAATTTGCCGAGTTTGGATGTGATTCTTTTTCCAAGTGAAGGAAAACATGCTTTGAGGAGTGTCAATGTAGAATTTTTCATGCCTGCTTATTCAGAATTAAATAATAAAGTGATAAAAATGGGTTTAGACACATTGAAAGACCATATAGCTTTAAAAGTGAGGCTTCATCTGTCTAATCATGCACTCTTTTTAGCCCCCGAGCTTACCTGTTTTCTTCAGGTTGAACAAAGTAAATCTGTCCTTCCATCTCCAGTAATATACATCGGGGTGTTTGCGTGAATACAGCTTCAATCATATATATTACAATTTAATTGAATAGAGGTTCAGAAAGATTTTACCATTCTGTTATGAGGAGTAATTGCTCTGGTAAGGTGTTCTTTTTTTTTTTTTTTTAAAGCTTGTTTGCTTTTTTTTAGAAGATGTCGGGGGTAGGAGTTTATTAATTTATTTATTTTGGCTGTGTTGGGTCTTCGTTTCTGCGCGAGGGCTTTCTCTAGTTGCAGCAAGCGGGGGCCACTCTTCATCGCGGTGCGCAGGCCTCTCACTATCGCGGCCTCTCCCGTCGCGGAGCACAGGCTCCAGACGCGCAGGCTCAGTAGTTGTGGCTCACGGGCCCAGCCGCTCCGCGGCACGTGGGATCTTCCCAGACCAGGGTTCGAACCCGTGTCCCCTGCATTAGCAGGCAGATTCTCAACCACTGCGCCACCAGGGAAGCCCCAGGTGTTCTTTTTTAATAGCATTGTTGCCTATATAATTTTATCTTAAAGGGATTCCAAAGAGATAATAGGCATCATAAAATCATTTGTGCCAGTTTACTTTGTAAATCATACTGTCTTCCTCTGCAGAACTGGTATAAATCTGGAAGAAACTCACCTTTGTAAGAATAGGTCCATTATTATTCTATGAGGAAAAAAGTCTTTCCTCATTCCGTCTTATATTAAATGATCTTTATTTCCTGAATGCCTCCTATAATTGTTTCTAGAGCAGCTGTGAGTGTTTCAGTAATCCTGGACTCACAAAGATGGAAAACACAATTATCACATTGGTGGAATTTGTTCTGTGTAGCTTTGTTTTTAATACACAGTGCAAATATTGGGGGATTAATGCCTCAAACTGTCTTTGCTCATGAAGCTGTAGTAGTTGTTCCATGGAAAATGCTGATATTTCCAATATTACGGGGACTTTTTAAAATTGAAGTATAGTTGATTTACAGTGTTGTGTTAATTTCTGCTGTACAGCAAAGTGATTCCATTATACATATATATATATATATTCTTTCTTTTATATTCTTTTCCATGATGGCTTATCATAGGATATTGAATATAGTTCCCTGGGCTCTACAGTAGGACCTTGTTGTTTCTCCATTCTCTATATAAAAGCTGACATCTGCTGACCCCAGCCTCCTCCCCCTTGGCGACCACCAGTGTGTTTTCTATGTACGGGGACATATTTTTAAACTCAGTTATTGATAAGTTTCATTGCTGGATTGACTCTGCATTCTTTTTTACCAGACTCTTAGAAAGAACCATCCGGTCAGCTGTAGAACAACATCTTTTGGATGTTAATAGCTCTGGAGGCCAAAGTTCAGAGGACGCAGAATCTGGAACATCTTCAGCATCTTTCTCCACATCCACCAAACAGCGACGACGCCAGTCTAAGGAGCAGGATGAAGTTAGACACGGTGGCGACGTGTGAGTTGGCATTGGTACTTCTTGTGGGCATGTGCTCTTCTCCTTTTAAAAATATACACCCGAATTCGTGACTGTGTTATAGACGCTCGCATTTCAGTACTCAGGTTAAAATTTTAAGTTTTGATTTTGACCCGTCTAAACTTGGCTAGCATTTGGAAATTCATAAGCGATTGAATAAATATTTCCTTTTCATCTAGACGTTTTGTATGTTATGGGAAGCCACCTCTGATTTAATACATTTCATGGCTTCCTCATGAATATCTTGTCAATATTTAGAGGGATCCTGGACCACTGGAGGAGAAAATTGCCACATGCCTGTCCAGAGATGGTTTTTTTCCTTGTTAGACGACATTCAGTTGGCTATTAGACTTGCTTACGAGCCAGCAGATTTCCCTACTATTTTGACCTGATTAAATACCAGAATATTACTGTAATGCTCTGACAGTTGATGATGTTTTAGTAGAAGAAAGGTTGAGCTTAAGTCTAACAAGAGAGGAAATGCTTGAGTTCTTTATTATTATAATGACTAATTTTAAGGCATTCTCTCAGCATGAATTTCAAGAAGAGTATTACAACAAATTTTATTCTCCATTAAAAGATTTGATAAAATACAAATGAATAATTTACCATTCATCTTATTGAATAATCATGATTTAAATTGTCAAGGAAAATAAATTTATATATAATAGACTATAGTCCCATATTTTTCCTGAAAGTTTTATCTACTGTAGCATTTAGTCTCTATAAAGTTATTATTTTGAAATTCTTATTAAGTGTTAAAGACTAAACCAAGCCCTAGTTTGCCTCGTTCCTTTTCACCTGGACTCATAATCTACATCAAAATGTTGATGGAAAAAAAAGCAACTTCTCTTTGCTTAAGGAAAATACAAAACATAAATAGTATAAATAATTCCATGCTGCACATTATAAAGATGTTTAAGAGCTATATTAACAAACGTAATTTTATTTTTTTTTAAACTTTATTTTAATTTTTTTTAATTTTTATTTTTGGCTGCGTTGGGTCTTTGTTTCTGTGCGAGGGCTTTCTCTAGTTGTGGTGAGTGGGGGCCACCCTTCATCGCGGTGCGCGGGCCTCTCCCGTCGCGGAGCACAGGCTCCAGACGCACAGGCTCAGTCGTTGTGGCTCACGGGCCCAGTTGCTCCACAGCATGTGGGATCTTCCCAGACCAGGGCTCGAACCCGTGTCCCCTGCATTAGCAGGCAGATTCTCAACCACTGCGCCACCAGGGAAGCCCACAAATGTAATTTTAGAAATTAAAAAGTATCAGTAATATAACCCACTGACTTTTCAAGTGGTATAAGCAGCACGTTTTAAAAAATATTTGTCTTAGAGCTGGTGGATAGGAGGGGGTGCTGTAATATTTCCTTCAGAAAATAGGAAAATTATAATACGGGACATATTTACATTTAAAATTAGCTACTGACTAAGCTTTATAGAAGGTGTTTAGGTATATAATTAGTCTGTGTCACCTATATTGTGTTCTACAGCAAGTACCAATTATTCACCTAACACTCTTCTTAGCCTCTGCCTCATTTTTTGCCACGCAGTATGTAGCAACACTGCGTTTTTAAAATCCTTAGTGTGTCATGACATCGTGCTTTCCACCCTCGTTGTTTGGACAGAGGAATAGCAAGCAGAGGCTGGAAGCAGTAGCGAGTGTGGTGGAACAAAGCTGGACAGCGGTCCTGGTGGTGGCGGGTCCCTGGGGCGGGCCGGGGAGGAGCACGGCAGGGTAAGGTCAAAAGTGAACAGGGGGGGCTTCCCTGGTGGCGCAGTGGTTGAGAATCCGCCTGCTGATGCAGGGGACACGGATTCGTGCCCCGGTCCGGGAAGATCCCACGTGCCGCGGAGCAGCTAAGCCCGTGAGCCGTGGCCGCTGAGCCTGCGCGTCCGGAGCCTGTGCTCTGCAACAGGAGAGGCCACAACAGTGAGAGGCCCGCGTACCACAAAAAAAAAAAAAAAAAAAAAAGTGAACAGGGGCTGCGCGGATAAACCCACACACCTATGGTCACCTAATCTATGAGAAAGGAGGCAAGACTATACAGTGGAGAACAGACAGCCTCCTCAGTAAGTGGTGCTGGGAAAACTGGACAGCTACCTGTAAAAGAATGAAATGAGAACATTCCCTAACACCATACACAAAAATCAACTCCTAATGGATTAAAGACCTAAATGTAAGGCCAGACACCATAAAACCCTTAGAGGAAAACATAGGCAGGACACTCTATGACATAAATCACAGCGAGATCTTTTTCCATCCACTGCCTAGAGTAATGAAAATAAAAACAAAAATAAACAAACGGGACCTAATGAAACTTAAAAGCTTTTGCACAGCAAAGGAAACCATAAACAAGACGAAAAGACAACCCTCAGAATGGGAGAAAATATTTGCAAACAAAGCAGTTGACAAAGGATTCATCTCCAAAATATACAAACAGCTCGTGAAGCTCAATATCAAAAATACAAACAACCCAATCAAACAATGAGCAGAAGATGTAAATAGACATTTGTCCAAAGAAGACCGACAGATGCCAAGAGACACATGAAAAGATGCTCAACATCACTAATGATTAGAGAAATGCAAATCAGAACTACAGTGAGGTATCACCTCACACCAGTCAGGATGGCCATCATCAAAAATTCTACGAACAGTAAATACTGGAGAGGGTGTGGAGAAAAGGGAGCCCTCTTGCAATGCTGGTGGGACCATAAATTGATACAGCCACTATGGAGAACAGTATGGAGGTTCCTTAAAAAGCTAAAAATAGAACTACCGTATGACCCAGCAATCCCACTACTGGGCATATACCCTGAGAAAACCATAATTCAAAAAGAGTCATGTACCACAATGTTCACTGCAGCTCTATTTACAATAGCCAGGACATGGAAGCAACCTAAGTGTCCATCAACAGATGAGTGGATAAAGAAGATGTGGCACATATATACAATGGAATATTACTCAGCCATAAAAATAAATGAAACGGAGTTATTTGTAGTGAGGTGGATGGACCTAGAGTCTGTCATACAGAGTGAAGTAAGTCAGAAGGAGAAAAACAAATACCGTATGCTAACACATATATATGGAATCTAAGGGAAAAAAATGTCATGGAGAGATTAGTGATAGGATGGGAATAAAACACAGACCTACTAGAGCATGGACTTGAGGAAAAGGGGGGGGAAGGGTAAGATGTGACGAAGTCAGAGAGTGGCATGGACATATATATATACACTACCAAATGTAAAATAGATAGCTAGTGGGAAGCAGCTGCATAGCACAGGGAGATCAGCTCGGTGGTTTGTGACCACCTAGAGGGGTGGGATAGGGAGGGTGGGAGGGAGGGTGACACAAGAGGGAAGAGATATGGGAACATATGTATATGTTTAACTGATTTACCTTGTTGTAAAGGAGAAACTAACACACTATTGTAAAACAGTTATACTCCAATAAAGATGTTAAAAAAAAAAAAGACACATGTACCCCAGTGTTCATTGCAGCACTATTTACAATAGCCAGGACATGGAAGCAACCTAAGTCTCCATCAACAGAGGAATGGATAAAGAAGATGTGGTACATATATACAATGGAATATTACTCAGCCATTAAAAGGAACAAAACTGGGTACTTTGTAGAGACAGGAATGGACCTAGAGTCTGTGATACAGAGTGAAGTAAGTCAGAAAGAGAAAAACAAGTATCATACACTAACGCGTATATGTGGGCTCTTATAAAATGGTATAGATGACCTTATTTGCAAAGCAGAAATAGAGACACAGACATAGAGAGCAGATGTATGGATACCAAGGGGGAGGTGGGGGGTGGGAGGAATTGGGAGATGGGGAGTGACATATACACGCTATTGATACTATGTATAAAATAGATAACTAATGAGAACCTGCTGTTTAGCACAGGGAACTCTACTCAATGCTCTGTGGTGATCTAAATGGGAAGGAAATCCAAAAAAGAGGGGATGTGTGTATACGTATAGCTGATTCACGTTGCTGTACAGTAGAAACATTGTAAAGCAGCTACACTCCAGTAAAAACTTTTTTAAAATTTTAAATTGTTTAAAGTGAACAGGGGCTAGACAGGGAGAGAAATATGAAACACAGAGTAACCACTCCTGCAGAATTTAAATACACTTTCCCACATCTGGGGATATTTCTAGTATAAGTTACCTTGATCGTTTTTCAGTATCGTCAGGGGAACAAAAGGCGGTGGGGAGTGGTGGAGTCCGACTCATCATCTAAAGAGGTGCCCATGAAGCTCTAGCCTTTCCTTTCATCTTCCTTCTCTGATGTTCCTTCACCACCCATTCTGGCCACTCACTGTGGTCAAACCACAGCTGTGCATGGAGTGAAAGAATCTTGGGGTGTAAGCTGTTTATAGCAGAAGAAACTCACGGACTCGCCTGGTGCTCTTCCTTAGTGTGTAGTCTGGGCGTCCAGAAGTCCCTTCACATGGTCCTTGTTGGCCTCATCTTCCTGGTCACAAGGCCCCGTCTCGAACGTCCTTCTTCTTGACCTCTCAGCCCGTGCTGGGTGGCTGCTCTACGCCCTCCACAGCTTCGGAGGAACAAGGGCCCTATGTCTCAGAGCTCTAGATCTGCTACTTTTGCCCCCACGAGGGCCCTCTTCAGTATGTCCCCAGGAGACGCACTAACATGGTGCCAGTTATGAAAAGGTTAAGAATCATTATTGTGGCCTAAAGTATGTTTTTCTCCGTGTTTCCTTATACATCATTGACTCGACATCTGAGACTTCCAACAGATTTTGCTTAAAAAATAAGGAAAGATTAAAACTGGACTTTACTATATATCCAAAGCTATTAGCCATATGGCGTGGTTTTAAAATGTTTTGAAAAATAAAAGTCTATGATCTGTTATTTTGCCTTTAACGACTTAGAGCTGCAGCCATTTAAGGAAATGTCCTTTAAGCCAACAGTCACCACATTTCAAGGTGAGGTTAAAGAGTCAGTAAAGTCTGTAGTAATATCATCATGGCAGATTTTTAAAATAAGCAATGTGAATACTTCATTTTAGTGCACATGATTTCTTATTTGTCTAAATTCATAAGGAAACATTATCAGGCTTATATTATTATCTGTTAAAATAAAAATATGAACGTTTAAGGAATGTATTCATTATGTAAAAGGGTTCAGTTTAATTCTTATTAAAAAACTAACCATCTGCCAGGAGCATGGAAATGTTGAATCTTGGTGACGGATACAAGGAAATTCACGGTGATAGCCCCTCTATTTTTCTATGTTCGAAAATTTCGTAATAAACTTTTGTTTAAAAAGAAAAGCAAAAGGGCTTCCCTGGTGGCGCAGTGGTTGAGAATCTGCCTGCCGATGCAGGGGACGCGGGTTCGTGCCCCGGTCCGGGAAGATCCCACATGCCGCCGAGTGGCCGGGCCCGTGAGCCATGGCCGCTGAGCCTGCGCATCCGGAGCCTGTGCTCCGCCACGGGAGAGGCCACAGCAGTGAGAGGCCCGCGTACCACAAAAAAAAAAAAAAAAAAGAAAAGCAAGGCATGACAGGTGAAAATGGTCTCAGTCTTCCAAAGCACAGTGAACTAGACAATTATGCGTATCTTTTGTTATATAAATATTATATTAAATTCCTACTGCAAAGTAAAAAGAAAAGCATGCTATCTTGGAATAATGAAGAGTTCAGTCTTGCTAGGACGTTACGTGTGTATGTAGGGGTGAGGAGGAAACTCGGAAAAAAAGAAAAACTAAAACTACGATCTAGACAGTGGAAGTGAGAGGCCTCCAAGGTCCACGTTCAGGGCAAATCACAGTGTTTCGGGTGTGACTGAGCCCGTCACAGTGTCGCGGGAAGGAGTCGTGTGCCTGTGCCTCTATCACGTGGGCACCGCCGCGAGAGGCGCTCACCCACACGAGAGCAAAGAGTGTCCTTTGAGGAGAGCAGGACTTCCACCGGAGCACAACTGCACGATCAGATTTTCATGCATTTATTTGGACAGGATTTAGTCCAGTCATTCATTCACTGTTCACAAAGATTAGAAAATAAACTCGGTCTTTTAATTCCTAGAAATAATTTTTAGCTTTTGTATTCATCTGCTCAGGCTGCCGTAACAAAGTGCCCCAGACTAGGGGGCTTAAGCAACAGAAATGTATTTTCTCACAGTTCAGAGAGGCTGGAAGTCCAAGATCAAGGTGCTGGCAGGGTTGGTTTTTGTTGAGACCTCTCCGACTTGCTGACGGGTGCCTGCTCAGTGAGTGTGTCCTCACATGGCGCTTCCACTGTGCTCTCTGGTGTCTCTGCCTCTTCTTTTAAGGACACCAGTCCTCTTGAATTATGTTCTCACCTTTATGACCTCACGTAACCTTAATTACCTCCTCAGAGACCCTGTCTCTAAATACAGTCACATTGGCGGTAGGGCTTGGACATATGAATTTGGGGGGAATACAATTTAGTCCATGACAACGTTCAAACCTAAAAACTCCTCCATTAAAAAATTACTATTGGGGCTTCTCTGGTGGCGCAGTGGTTGAGAATCTGCCTGCCGATGCAGGGGACATGGGTTCGAGCCCTGGTCTGGGAAGATCCCACGTGCCACGGAGCAGCTAGGCCCGTGAGCCACAACTACTGAGCCTGCGCGTCTGGAGCCTGTGCTCCGCAACGAGAGGCCGCGATAGGCCCGCGCACCGCGATGAAGAGTGGCCCCCGCTTGCCGCAACTAGAGAAAGCCCTCGCACAGAAACGAAGACCCAACACAGCCAAAAAGTAAATAAATAAGTGAATTAATTTTTTAAAAAATTGCTATTAGATTTATACCCTGGGAGTTAGGGAAAATATGAAGAGAAAGAAGAAGACAAATTTAAATAATAAAACAAATGATTGTGAATTTGAGACCAAACTCATCTAGCCATCCACAGAAGGCACTGCTCTCAGTGCAGGGAGGGGAGAGATTTAAGCGTGTTTGTATCTGTGCCGGCATGTGAGTCCTTATCAACTTTTCCTCATGTCTTCAATTATTTTCTACTTAGGATATTTCTTATAAATGTTACATACATCTTTTATATAATTTTACTAAATCTACATATTTGTACATTAAAAGTTGTATAAAATAAGATGAAATTAAATGAAGTATTCAAAATCACCAAAGATACTATAACTTTGAAAATATTATGATAATATTTAATTCATCATGTTGCTTCCATGATAGCCTATCTAAGACGAGATATGAATTTAAATTGCAGAATAAATATTTAATGTTATCTTTCACTTGGGGATATGATTGAACGGATAGTAAAATATGGTCATCTGTTTTTACTCTTTGGAGCTCATTTATTTCAGGATAACAGCTTTGGGTGTTCAGGAGATACCTTTATATATTTTTCTTAAATTGAAGTATAGTTGATATACAATGTTGTATTAATTTCTGCTGTACAGCAAAGTGACTCAGTTACACACATATATACATTCTTTTTTGTGTTCTTTTCCATTATGGTTTATCCCAAGAGATTGGCTATAGTTCCCAGTGCTCTACAGTAGGACCTTGTTGTTTCTCCATTCTGTGTGTAGTAGTTTGCATCTACTCACCCCAGACTCCCAGTGCATCCCTGCCCACCTCTCCCTCGGCAACCACAAGTCTGTTCTCTATGTCTGTGAGTCTGTTTCTGTTTTGTAGGTAGGTTCATTCGTGCCATATTTTGAATTCCACATATAAGTGATATCATATGGTATTTGTCTTTCTCTCTCTAACTTATTTCACTTAGTATGAAAACCTCTAGCTGCAGGGAGGTACCTTTAAGGTCACACCACGAGGGAGTGTATAAAGTCTGGTTCATTTGTACCTGACCAAAGCATGGTGCTGCACTGATGGTTTAATTTGTTCTGTCATGTAGTAAAGGATAAACATTTCGCTAAGTAATTTAATTTTGTGAAAACCTCTTAAAAGGGAATGTTAAAATACTTAAGGAAAACTATTGCAAGAGCATTAAATGAATTAAATTCTGTAATTAAAATGTCTAAGACTAAGTCATGAAGGAACTCTAGTTATAAGCTGACATCCAGAAACTTGTACTGGGAAGTAATGAATCCATATTTCAGTTAAAATGCTTTGTATTCCATAATTTTTATTATACTATTTCTACCAAGATTATCGATTGCAGTCAGATTTAGGTATTAATGCATTTCTACTGTGCTAAAATGTCTTTCACAATTGGGAGAATCAGTATTCCATTCTGGAGAAAAAGACATATTTCCTTTTCAGATTTTTCTTCATACATTATATTACTTTATAAGGTGTGTGTGTGTGTGTGTGTGTGTATTTATATAAAACCTGTGAATTATGGGAAATGTCTTTGTAAGTTTGCACTTTTCTCCTGATTTGAATACAAATTACTTTTGGTACAAATACAAAAGCTGCTCCTTGGTAGAAACATAGCCCTTGCCAATTTGCCTCTGGGAATGATTTCTCTTTTAATGTGATATATTTAGCACCAAGTGGTCTCAGGAGTAGCACTGCCAGATTTTGATCAAAGGTGCAACCTGGAATTTCTAAGCACTCTTCTGACTTTCTGTGTGATGCAGTGGCAATGTCATTTAAATGTCCCTTTTACCTTTCAAAGTAAAATTAAGCTAAATCTTTCTTCAATTCAAGGGGACTTATCAACAAAGAAAATATGCCTTCTGGGTTCAGCAACCTTGATGAATGTATTTTGAATGCTCATCATGAAGTGGAAAAATCACATGAAAATACTTCTGGTTATATTGGAGAACGGGGCAAACCGAAACGTCAGAAATCCAGTTCCAAACTTTCTGAGCTCAGTGAACATCAAGATAGTCTCGTGGTAAGTGCATACTTCCGTAAAATTTTTACTTGTGGCCAGTTAGGGAATATCACAGCTCTTTTCCTTGCTTTGTAAAACATATCAGTGTGGAGTTTCACAGAATTATAGAGCTTGGGTTCTGAAAAAGACCTTAGAGCTACTAAGTATACACATGTATTTCTTTTTGATAAATATAAGAATCAAGTCCAAGGTAGATTACATTTTGTCAAAGGAACAAGGGGCAACACATGCCTCGGTTTCTATGTTATTGAAATCGGTCTGAGTTTCCTCTCATTCTTTTGAGCATTTTTAAATTTTATTTTTGGAATAAAATTGTCGAAGCAGTTTTCCTTATATTCCGCCATTTTATTTGTTCCTGTCTATATGAATATGTAAAAAAAAAAAATGAATGAATGAAGTTAAAGTGAGGTGAAAGAAAAATACATACAGGAAGAGGATCAACTGTCTTTGTGTTCAGAAATTTAATTTCAAAGCCGTGCACTATAAATAGTTTTCTTCCTCTATTACTCAGAAACAAAAAAATTAATCTCCTGCACGGTTACCTCAGACCTGAACTCTGGATCGTTAATTTGATACATAAGTTACTGCAGGTGGTTTTAGTCAATAACTAAATATTTATGCAGTTTAACTACAAATATATGTCATCCTGTTTTGTGTATGCTTCAGTTTCTCTGAAAAGTGAGAACAAAAGTCTGTCTTCTAATTCCCTGTAGTTGGAAGAAATTTAACCAAAAAAAAAAAAACAAAAAAACCTGAAGATGAATTTTATAATATAACATGAACTAACATCCCTAATAAAAATAGGTAATAGGTAGTATCCATTCTTGCAATGTGTAAATAGGTAATAGGTAATATGCATTCTTGCAATGTGTAAAGCCTCTGTTCTGCTTTATCTCTGAGCAGTCTTTACCTCCAGGCTGGGTTTTCTGTAAATTTAGCAAAACTTATGGGCCACTCGTTTTCCCATTGTCAATTTCTGCATGTGCTCAGAGAAGATTCCCAATTTGCTTCCCTAAATAAAATATGCCTAAATACAAATCTGGGGAAAACATGTTTATTCCATTTTCTTCCAAATGTCTTGGTACCCTGTTTCTAGAAATAAATTGATCAGCTAGAATGGACAGAGGCAGTCACCCACCTCAGACCCGTGTCTGACACAGTTCTCCCAATACAGAATGTAAGCTTTGGAACCATGGCACATTAAATGGTTTTTAACACTAACTTCATTCTTAATTGGGGGCAAAGTAACATTTTTAATAAACTAAATGATACTAACTCCATTAGCTCTTTATTTGGCCCATGAGAATTACAGTGACTAAAAGTCTGACACTTGGCTTCTCAGAGAAGAATGTACTTCTCTGAATCCCTTTTAAAATGAACTTAACTCATCAATATTTTTTTTTTCCACCAGGAATAGTATCTTAATTAGCTAGGTGGTAATAGCTACTAAAAGTGGGAAAGTACATTTATTCATTAGAATATGTGTGTGATTGCTAGAACTATGGACATCGTCTTTGTTTGAAAACATTTGGAGGAGAGAGCCTATTTCCATTGTGCTCTTTTTTCTGTGAAAGGGTTCGTCTCCACCTTAGCTGCCAGTTTCTGCATTCCAGGACTACGCAGGTCACATGCTAACCTAAGTGATCTAGGTGGACCGTGTCTTTGCGGCAGTGAATAATTTAAAACCCCGCCAACACAAGTGAGAGAGAAGCAAAACTTCCTCATCTGTGAAGCGAGGGCAATTCTCAAAGACCTTTTCTGACTCTCATATTCCATTAATTTCAAATCTCATCTTCACGAGTCACCACAAAGCGAAGAGCCAGGGACTGTAACAGTTACTGGTATTGAGACTGGCCCTGAAAGTGCGGCTGTGTGTTAACCTCCCGCTTACTTTTAACTTCACCCCACTCTCCTCCAAAACCTTCTCCCGCTTCAAGTTCTTTACACACTGACTAAACGTTTGTTTCTATAGCTGGAAAAACATGCATAGTTATATGCCTTCTGTGTGCCAGGAAATATTTCAGAATCTAGGGATACAGCTGTGAGACAAACAAGCAAAAATCACTGCCCTCACGGAGCCTACATTCCACTAGGGGAAACAGACAAAAATCAAGATAAAAAAAGTCAACCGTAAAATATATTAGATAGTGATAACTATGAAGCCAGAAATGAGGACAGAGACTGTGAGAGGGCAGGGGATACAGTTTTAAGGAGAGTGGTCAGAGGGGACCTCCCAGGAACTTGACACTTGAGCGGACCGACCTAGAGGAAGTAAGGAGACAAGCCGTACTATCACAGCAGGTTGCCGAGACCCCGAGACAGCCACTCATCTGGAATGTTCAGGAAACCACAAAGATACTGTTAGGGTTAGAAGAGAATGAGGAAAGTGAAAGAGGTAGTTGGAGGGGGGAGATAACCGATTAAGTAGGGCCTCCTAGATTATCGTTAAGGGCTCTGCCTTTGCTCCAGGTGAGAGGAGAATCCGTGGGAGGGTTCCGGGGAGAACAGGGATGTGACTTCCTGAAATTTGGTTTGACTGCTGTGTTGAAAATAGACAGTAAGCAGGCAAGGGCAGGGAGCAGGAAAACCCGTTAGGAAACGCTTGCAATAATCTAGGTCTGCGCTGCTGATGGTGCGAACCGGGGTGATACCAGAGCCAGCACGTACCGCCTTGCGGGCTGTGCAGGGCAGTACTCCAGAGGGCGTCGTTCGTATCGACCGACACGTGCACGGGTCCTCCTGGGGTCGTGTGTTGCAGGAGTCATGAGGTAGTAGGTGGATCCTGGATGTATTTTTGAACATAGAATTGACAGGATTTCCTGACGTTACGTAACTGTGGGGTGTGAAAGTAATAGAGGAGTGAGAGATGACTCCGAGGTTTTTGGCAGCTAGAAGATTTGTGTGGCCAGTTTCCCGAGATGGAGAAGACAGAAGTTTGGGTTATCATGTCGTGCTTCGGTGTGGGACATGTGAAGATTGAGCTGCCCGTCAAATATCTAAGAGGAGATAGCAGGAAAGCAGCGGGATTTCTGCGACCTGAGGGAGGGCATCGTGGCCGGAGGTGCATATTGCGGGAGCCAGCAGCAGATAGAGGCTATCCGAAGTCAGTGTGCCGGATGAGATAACCGGGGGATGGAGGATGGACAGAAAAGGGAAGTGGCCTCAGGGACCGGGAGCCCTGAGACACACGATCGTGCAAAAGGATGGGGAGATGACAGCGTCCCCGTAGAGGAGACTCAAGGAGGAGACCCCAGCAAAGTAGAAAAAAATGAAGTGTGTTTGGTGTCCTGGACGCCAAGTGACCCACGTGTCTCGAGTTGGAAAGAAGCTTAGACGATTGGCCGAGTAGAAGACTGAGAGCTTAGCCACTGGAATTACCGAGCTGGAGATCTCTCAGCAAGAGCAGTTTTGATGGAGAGATGGCAGCAAGCCACCTTCCAGAGAAAATGAGAAGAGAGTGACTGAAGAATCTGAGTGATAATATCACAGGGATCTCACCAGCCCACAACACAAGCCGAAGTGACCTAAAAAAGCATCTTGCAAATTTGGAATCTCTAAAGTGGGAACTGTCTGCCTGCTTTCCCTTATCCTTTTTCCTCTCGGGGCTGTCATGACCAGCAGAGACTAAGAGACTACAGATAATTCAGAGCTCAGGAATCAGTGAGTGTCATTCGAGTCCTCTGCCTTATCTCTAATTATTGCCGTGGTCCCAGCCTTTTCCTCTCTCCGTGCACTGCTAGCTCACACCTGTGAGCCCCCTGGTTCATTTTGAAGAGCTAAGAGAGCCAGCTTGCGTTTCAGGAGCTTCCCTCACTCACGCTTCAAAATTTCTCCAGATCTCCCCCCATTTTATTTTCTCACCTGCTCAAAGGATAAAGTGGTTTTTCTAAATTCTAAGGTTAACGCTAAGGTTAAGTAACCTTGGAAATTCTGTCTCCTACATGCATCTCCCCACCCCACGTACGTGTACAAGCCACGGCTCACGGGCCCAGCCGCTCCGCGGCACGTGGGATCCTCCCGGACCGGGGCACGAACCCATGTCCCCTGCATCGGCAGGCGGACTCTCAACCGCTGCGCCACCCGGGAAGCCCTTCTTAGTCATTTTTGAAGTCCTTTCCTTTTCCTTACTCCCAGTCTTTCTTCCAGCTTTTCAGTCGTACGTCAAATTAATTGACTGCTTTAAAAATGTGTCCCCCTTTTCCCTTTGTATTGCCATCGCATAGCTGAGGCCCTTTTTATAGCTCTTCTGGAATATCAGGACGGCCACCCAGCATATTTTCACTCTTGCACTCTCCCCTCTGTCCCCCTCCCAACCGTTTTATCTGTTGCGGAGGGACAATTTACCTAATGCAGAAAGTTTCAGCTCATGTTTTGAATGCAGTATAACTCAGCAAGAAACTCCTGTGCAAAACCACATGACACTGAGTCTCTGAATGGTGTCAATATAATGTAAAAAAAACCCCACCACGTGAACCACTGATTTAAGAGTATTCATTCCTTCAATCACACAACAATTAACTCTATGACAAGCACCGTTTTAGGCACTGGAGACGAAACGGTGACCCAAACGGACACGGTGTCTGCCGTCCTGAAGTTTATATTCTCCAAGGACGAGGCAGATACGAAACAAGTCAGCAGCGTATCGTCAGATGGCAGCACGTGCTGTGGAGAGAAGGGAAGCAGGCTAAGTAAGATGGTTAATGGGTGGGAGGTCAGGGGTTGGCGTTGCACAGGCCGAGCGCTCAGATAAGGCCGCGCTGAGAATGGTGCTTGTGCGGGAGCCCGGACGCGGTGAGAACGTGAGCCGTCAGGATATCTGGGGAGACACTGTCCGGGCGGAGGGGGAACGGCCCTAGGCTTCCGAGGGTGCGCAAGAGGCTGCCGCGGTTGGAGCAGAGTTGAGGGCGGGGCGCTGCCGGAGGTGAGGTCAGAGGCATAGCAAGGGGCCTGGTCCCTTACGGCTTCGTAGCCGTCTTGAGCATTCACCCCGAGTGAGAGGAGGAACCACTCGAAGATTAAAGAGAAAAGAAGTCATTGTCCGAAGTACCTTTTGAAAGGGTCCCTCTGGCGACCGTGTGGCCCCAGGGTGCCGAGGGCTACTCACATAGCACCCATCTTCAAAATGAAGATGATACGAACAGTGTAACGAACTACAGTTGGAGCCGTAACCAAAATACATCAGTCACGGAGGCAAGGACCGGTGTCTGTCCGGTTCCCCAACCACCATTGTACGCCAGTGCCCGGCGTAGCTCAGCACTCACCAAAAAAAAAATGAGTTTGCAAAAAGGGAGCAAATGAGTGGTTGCCGTATAGCTTAGGGTGACTTGGGTAACAAAAAGACCCAAAATGCAATGCCTTGAACACCGTAAAAGTTCTTTCTCCCATGACAGTCTAAAGCAGTGTAGGGCTCAGGAGAAGCGTTAGAACGCCTGCTCCGCGCGGTGTCTCAGGGACCCAGGCCAACCGCCTCTCTGCCGTCTTCAGCAAGCAGCTTCCAGAGCGCCCGTGGCCTTCATGTCCATTCCAGCTCACAAGAGGACAGGATGCGGGAGTGTCAAGGCGTGAACCTGGTGAGGCAGGTGTTTAGCCAGGCCTGGAAAACACACGTACCGCTTCTCCCAGCCTGTCGGACAGAAGTCAGTCGCATGGCCCCGTCTACCTGCCAGAGGGGCTGTGGATGCACTGTCTCTGGGCAGGTGGTTCCCGCGTCGCTGTGCAGGGAAGGCGGAAGGGACTTGGGTGGACAGCTAGCCAGCTCTGCCATAGGTGTCCTCTTACGGTCCCAGGAATTCTTTTTGAATATGGATTAATTTATGCAGTTTTAAGCATAATAAAACCTAAAACAGAAGGATACAAAAAGAAATGCAAATTTGCCATTAATCCTTTGTTAATGAGAATGTATCACATTCCTTCTCTTAGAGCTCAAGGTTAGAGTAATGAACTTGTTTTGACTAGCAGTGTTCCATGCAGCCTTCAGACTGAGCTGTTTGTGTACTGAGAGGAGGCATTTTTTGAGTGTCCTCTCTAAAGGCTTTGTCAGCATTTTATAGTTTTAGAAGACAAATTTGTTTTTGCTCCAAGTGTTTTCAAGTGCTTCAGTGGTCAAACAGGTTTTGAGCCGAGCTGTCAATGCCAAAACGGAGAGGGGGCCAGGGGAAAACATTGAAAATAAATTCCACGGTCTAAAGCTAATTTTTACAAAGCTTTTACTCTTTATAGATTTGAGGTCATTTTTATAATTGAGGAGGGTGGTTCTTAAAATTCAGTTTCTTCTGACACCCAAAAATTGTCCAAGTAAATTATATCATAGAAAATCTGTATGTTTTGGAAGTCACTGGTAGGCCTTCTGTGAGGCAGAACTGCACTTTATCTGTCTTTTTTTAAATGCAGTTCTAAAAGCAGTTTTATCAAATTCTACATAAAGACGTAATCTGCTCTTTGCTATTTCTTAAAATTACCTATTACCTTTAAAAGATCCTAACTTTAGAAGACTAATTAAAATTAAGTTATTGCAATAAGGCATTATTTTTACTAAGAATTCTGTTACTTCAACTTCAATAAATGAAAACATCAATGAACTACTCTTTTACCACACCTAGAGAAGTGTTTGGGACATAAAACAGTTGAAAACCTTCAAAAGGCATTGTATCGGTGTTTCGCATAAGACCAGCACTATTAACAACTACAGAGCGTTTGATAGTCCAGTAGCATACTTCTCTTACAGTGGAAGCTTTCTACATTTCAGCCAATATTTTGACCTGTACGTTCCATTTTCCCCTTCCCCCCACCCCGTCTCAGTGAAGTGGGGAAATGGCTGATCTATTTCTTAACCTTCCCTCCCTAAACGCTTCGGCAGAGGACGCAAGTTAGAATCTATAAAATGCGTTGCACCCGTGGTAATCGGTACTTTTGTTACTCTACTCCTGGATCTTCACTACGTTTATTATTTTCCTCCTGAAAAAATTGGGGTAGGTTGCCAGTTGTAACACATTCTTCACAGATTCCTGTTTCGCAAAGGTATAGGGGCGACCCAACTGCCTTAGCAAAGGAACACAGTGTACTTGGTGCTGCTTTGGTGAAAGCAGGCTATGAATATTCACTAGTCTCAGACATGTGGAGAACAACATGAAAACTGGAATTACTATAAAGCTTTAGGGAGGAATAGTGAACAATATTGAAAGTCACCCTTTGTCAATTACATGAGTTAAAAACTCAGGTCCTTGGAGAGTTGTAAAACACACAGATCAAACATATTTTTTAAAGTGGGTGGGGGGCGAGGGAGTTGAAGTTACTACTTGTTTTAACCCTGGAAATCAGCTAAAATTTGTCACATTTCACACCTGCTTTTCGCAGAGCTTTTTATTGTAAAACATAGCTATCTTTTTTCTATAATTCTGAAAACCTATATTGCTTAAATCTTGGTTCTTTCTGTTTTAGGAAAAAAATCAGTCTTCTAACATTTTTCTAACTGAAGTATCTTTAAATTTACATAATAATATTATGGTTTATTTTTTCTTCTTTCTTTCTGAATATTTCTTAGCCTCAACCTGGAGGTTTTTATTTCTGCTGAAATAGTCATTTGTATTTACTGTAATTATAAATGCATTTCATGGACAGTGTTTTCAAGTGATCTGAAGCTAGAGGGTTGTGCTTCCCCTAGGAATTCAAGTTTCAGAGCTTCAGGAAAACGTAATGCTATTGCACTAGATCTTACACTAAAGATTTTGATAATCTATTGAAGATTACCAATGAGAACAAAGATTCTTTGTCGTAGATCGATCCCTCTTTACCAGGAAAATCACATTCAGGTAATAAGAGCAACTGCGCTTTGGCTTAATGAGAGCCATTTTAGAGAGGCCTCGTCTAACTCAAACTTTAGAGGTTTAAAAATGTAAGTATAATTGAATGTGGTTATAATTTTTTTAAAATTTCTCAGATCCGGGCTTCCCTGGTGGCGCAGTGGTTGAGAGTCCACCTGCCGATGCAGGGGACGCGGGTTCGTGCCCCGGTCCGGGAAGATCCCACGTGCCGCGGAGCGGCTGGGCCCGTGAGCCATGGCCGCTGAGCCTGTGCGTCCGGAGCCTGTGCTCCGCAACGGGAGAGGCCACTGCAGTGAGAGGCCCGCGTACCGCAAAAAAAAAATAATAATAATAATTATCAGATCCACTCTAAAATTATCTAAACATGGAAATTGGTTTGCAGTAATGGCAGACACAATCACTGTCTTACTAGTTCCTAGAACATCATCTTAACTGTGGGCAAATAGCAGCAAAATATTCCCTTGGAGATTTCACAGTTTTAGAAGTCATAATAACATCAACAACAACAGCTACTATTTATTAAAAGTACAAGGTATTATTTTAATGCTTTACGTGTATTATCTCATTTAATCCTGATGACCCCCCTATGTTAAGTATTGTTGCCATCCCCCTTTTCCAGGTGAGGAAACTGAGAGTCAGGTAGCGTCTTAGAGTTGGTAAATGGTGGAGCTAAGATTCCAACCGAAACTTCTGGCTTCAAAGCCACCATTATAGCTATTATGGTATGCTGTCTCCCTTTGTTTTTATTCTTGATGGAGCCTAGGGTTTTTGTTTGTTTTTTGTGGCTGCGTTGGGTCTTCGTTGCTGCGCGCGGGCTTTCTCTAGTTGCGGCGAGCGGGGGCTACTCTCCGTCGCGGTGCGCGGGCTTCTTGTTGCCATGGCTTCTCTTGTTGCGGAGCACGGGCTCTAGGCGCGTGGGCTTCAGTAGTTGCGGTGCACGGTCTCAGTAGTTGTGGCTCGCAGGCTCTAGAGCACAGGCTCAGTGGTTATGGAGCACGGGCTTAGTTGCTCCGCGGCATGTGGGATCCTCCCAGACCAGGGATCGAACCCGCGTCCCCTGCAACGGCAGGCGGACTCTCAACCGCTGCGCCACCAGGGAAGCCCCAAGCCTAGGGTTTTAAACTTTAAGAATTCCAGACAGGTTGGCCACACCACCGTAAATGGAAAATATTTATCCACTTACCAAGCCGAAGATTAGTTACCCACTCTAATTATATGCTTATTTTGTGAAGATTTTTGTATATGTCAGTTTCATGGGATCATTGTGAACCTTAATCAGATATACTTTCCAACGGGCTTTTCATAAGGAGAGATTATAAACATGTAGATGAATACATGTTGCTTCACTATGTGTTCTTTATTTTGATAACACAGAATACATGGATTGTGCTTAATGGTCTTTGAATACAGATGTGAATCTTTGAGTTCAACGAAATTCGGTTCCAAATCTCCAAGGCAACTCTGTATTTGGGTCTACCGAATGTAAACGAGCTCTTGTTTGCATATTTGTAATCTTCCTGCATGGGGACGGCTTACGTACTCTGTGCTCAGTCACCTGAGTTGTATTTAGAAACTGTTGGCCGTTTTTACAGAGGCAGTCAGAAAACCTTACAAATATACCTCCTGATAAGCATTAAGCCCTCTTGGTCAGCCTGAAATACACGCTATTTGAAGTAAGTTTCGTGTTTATATATTTTTTCCATCTTGGCTAATATAAAGATTAACATTAAATATCATAGAAAGATAGGTTCTCAAGTTAACTCCATGTCTTTTTATGGATATTTTATAGCTTAGATATATGCTACATATTACCCCAGATCATATTGTCAATATATACTGAAAGAATGTTAAATAGGCAATGAATGTTACATTGGCTTCTGATTACATTAGAGGTCAGACTCCTCAAGTCTAGTTCTAATGCCACCCTGATATTCTGGGAGTCTGGGTTTTGTTTATGTTTAGCTCTAAAATGTGGGTAATAACTAACAAGAACGTTATAAGCCACACTGACCATTTCTGTGCTGCTATCAGACATCTTTGTTAATGGAAAGGTAAAGTTCAGCATATAATTTTATGCCAGCAGTGTGTAATAAACTGTCATAATTTTAAAGATAGGACTCTGATGACTAGGTGTAATATCTGCTTGTTATCCGACGTTTCTATTTTAAAGAAAGGAGGGTCTGTTGTTGCACACGTCTTACCATTCCTACTGGGCAACCAATGGTTCATTTTGTTACAGAATATGGAAAGTCTCAACCCCACACCATCTCACGAAAGGATTGGACCTGGTGATGTTGAACTGATGTCCGATGGAAGGTAATTTTAGAGTTTTCTCCTTACACTGTTTCTAAGAATGTGAATAGATTTTTTTTTTTCATTTAGTGCAATGTGCATTGTAAGAACTAAGAAGGGTAGAATTAAAGGACTATATGTTTACCAACAGTATTTTATAGCGAGGAAAATGTTTAAATGGGAAAATCTACCATGGTGCTGTTAAAGGCAGATAACCATATTCATGTTTTGTGTTGTTTCTAGTTTTGTTTCGTTTTGATTAATTTGTTTTGTTTTGTTTTTGAATTTCATAAGAATTTTATTTAGAGCTACTGAGCTTCTAAAATAAATGCAATCGTAATTTCAATGACTGAAAAGCATTGTTATAAAACAGAATGACATTTTATGATATTTTGTTTGTAGCAAAGATAATGAAAAGGACGGCAGACAGACCCAGCACTTTGAGGTGAGTAGCTAACAAGTAAGATTTTGACTGTGACAGGTCTGTTCCTACATTCTTGAGAGTTCGTGTGAAGTATCATTAGCTTATCAATAAGGGATAATGACACTCAGTGGCGGGATTGTGATTGGTGAGAGAGACAAATGCCAAGACATGAAGATTCCTTGAGAAATCATAAGAACTCCCCACTCTTTTGCTTTTTAAATTCTTTCATTTTGCTTGTGAAGATAAACTTTAATAGCATGGAGATTTCTCCTTAGGTTTTCCATAGAATAAGACAAAACAAAAAGCCAAAGCTACTAGTTTTATTTTCCATGATTTCATGCAGTTTTTAAGTGATTAAAATAAATAGTGGATTTTAGTGGATTTGTCAAAGAGATGATCTCATTAATTTTCAAATTAACATCAAATCGGTTCAAGTTATTAAATCCAATTCATTTTCTGAGTTTTGCGTCTTGTTTTAAGTAGACAACGGAGAAAAAAAATATCTAACTCCCTTCTGTGGTCTATATCTTAACGTTTCGGTGACTCTCCTGGCTTCCTGGTTGTCCTCTGGGGGCCTTGCCTCGCTGACCCAAGTATTTGGTTTCCTTTGCTCCCGACGCTGGCTTCCCATTCAGCGTGCTGAGCCTCATTTCTCATTGATGCGTGTGCGCGCGCGTGCGTGCGTGTGCGCGTGCGTGCGCGTGTGCGTGCGTGCGCGCGTCTGTGATCCAGGACTTCCACATTCTCCCAACTGCACCTTCAATCGTATTATCAGCTTTCTTTTCGGCAAGAATTAAAGCGTTTCTCAACCTGTTCTTGGATTCTGACTCTTGATATATTCATGATACATAGAACTTCCCCTCTAACCCAGTGATTGTTCACCTTTTTTGGACACTAACCTAACTCACTGATGGGTTTATTCAGTAATATATATTGAGTCCTACTATGTGCAGGTAATGTGCTAGGAGCTGGGATTTAATAACAGCTGCAGTTCCTACCTCCATAAAGTTTTCCAGTCTAGCAAATTAAGAATTCAGAAGCTGTGGACCCCCTTCCTAGAGAAATGCCCACTCATGTAGAATTTGGTCTCCAGTTGCTAGAAACGAATGGCCACCTGACACCCCGCCTCCGCAGTGTCCTCGACTCCTCGTATCTCCTCTGTGCAGTTTCTCACGTGCACCCCTCCATTAACCCAGCCGGACGAAGGGAAGGGAGGCCGCTGCTTTTTGACTTGAGAGCTTCTGAGCCACTGCTTTCATCTCTTCTCTCCAGCTCCTTTCTGCTTCCTTCCTTGAGACCCAGGCAACAAGCAGACCTCCTTTCCTCGTGTCTAGTCACCTTTTTGCAGAGCACAGCGTCCCTATGGTAGCGTTTTTGTCTCCTTCTGTTCCCTCCTCTCTCCGCTCTCTTCCTCTGTCCACAGCAAGCACCCACTCACCGTGCTACTGAACCTCAGTTTCACGGAAACGGCTTTACCAGCCTCCTAGAGAGCTCTTCTCAGTTATCGCCTCTTATGCCTCTCATCCTTTAGGAGATAAAAGGGTAGAGAGCAGCCTTTGTGGATGAACTACGTAACTAACTCAACAAAATGCGTGCTGAACTCCGTTCACCTTGGTGTTTTTGTGGACGGCTCCCACAGCAGAGGCTGCATCGGGGGCAAAGAATCTCAAGTCTTTCTTCCACGGGCCAGGATCTAGTCTTTCTTGTGTCGCGCATGTGCCTTTGCCAATCAGCACCTGGCCCGCTGTTGGCACTCCAGAAGCACTCACTGTTAATAATCATTGTAATCATGGCAATTTCAGCTAGGAGGTAAAACTAGGCAGTGAGTTAAAATCCAGACTAAGCTCTCTGTGTCATCTTTCTTTCACAACTGCACCAAAGGAGGGAAAAAGGACATCACTCCACAAGATCAGGATTGTGTTTCTACTTGTGACGGCATGTGTCTCCTTCACTGAAGGAAACATATTTTATTATTAATGAAGGACTGTGAAAGGATCTGTCTTCCATCTTTCAACCTCTTTCCCTTGTTTACAGTCTATCATCATTTCCTACTTTTTAATATATGGAGCACTTCGTAGAACTTATACAACCCAAAGAGTTAATCTGGTTTTCTGATAATATCGCACTAATTCCTAAATTTCAGAGATGGAAAGGAAGTCGAGAGGTTGGTTACCCCTAGTAGAACTCTGTTTGTTATTTTTTTCAAGCCTCCTATAGCATCAGATTGAGATGCTAAAATTTATATGCCCACCGTGAATGGATATGATAATGTTTCCAATTTCATTTTCCATTAAGGCAGATTTTGTCCTCATTAATATTGCCCTTGAAGTTTTTCCTTATAAACTCCCAGAGTCATATGCGATAACACAGCAGATGGCAGCTATTGGAGAAAGGCGCTTGGTGTTTCTTCTTTCACTGGTATTTTCATCCGAATGAGGAACCTTCAGCCTCACAGACGCTCCTCCGAGGGTTACACAGGCAGAGAGGGGCTGGCTTAGAGTCTGCTGCTCAAAGGCAAATGCAGGCACAGCTGTGACTTTATTTTTATTATTATTTTGCGGTACGCGGGCCTCTCACCGCTGTGGCCTCTCCCGTTGCGGAGCGCAGGCTCCGGGCGCGCAGGCGCAGCGGCCACGGCTCACGGGCCCAGCCGCTCCGCGGCGCGTGGGATCCTCCCGGACCGGGGCTCGAACCCGCGTCCCCCGCATCGGCAGGCGGACTCGCAACCACTGCGCCACCAGGGAAGCCCATGACTTTATTTTTTAAATAATCATCTTGCAGCTCTAAGTGTGTTTTTGTTTGAAGGCATGTATTGAGAAGTAAACATGGGCCTATACTTCGTTGCATGTCTTTTTACTTTCTTTTAATTATACAACTAATCTTATCCAAAAGCAGAGTCTGCTGAGCTCTCGGATGGTCCCTGAGAATTACCCTTTTCTATGTCATCTGAATGTCTTAATGTGGTTTGCATTAAAGTTTGTTTAGTGACACATTGGCAATAGGGAGAAACGTTAGAGTCACTTCAGAATGTAAAAAATGTAAGTACGATTTCTTCAGCTACGTTTTGGAAAGGCTGACATTTTAATAGAAAACCGTTTGGGCCGGATGAAATGGGATAACGTGTGCAAGAGCTTAAGCCCCCTGTTCCCTGAGCATGTGGCATTCAAAGACTTGGTTCTGTTTGTTTTTAAACTCGTTTGACAACTGGAAGTACCCAGGAGAGAGGATGTCCCTAAAACTAGCAATTTCTAGATTCCGAAAGATAACTCTGAAAACTTTCCAGAGTTCAGTTTCCAGTGGAGTTTATACTTTATGCTTCCATTTGAGTCCTTTCAGTAAGTTATTTTCTATTGTGGAAATATTTTAGGCTTCCGTATAAAATCCAGAATAGTAAAATTATAACATTATACTTAATCTTTTTGTGCCGAAAGCAAAACATGTAAAAATTATTAAGTACATGGATGGGTATTACATTACCTGGAAGAGGTCATTGTAGTCAGAAGTTTAAGGTTAATGAAGTGTTAAATTCTTTCAAGATATTTTTACATTCTTTATGCTTTCTAAGCCTACCGCTTAAAAGAGCTTAGCATCATACCTTTGATAACAAACAGGACATTCATAATAAACAAAAGACTATTTCCCTTTTTCTTATCCTGCTTCAAAAGAAAAAAAAAAGTGAGGAGAGAAGATAAGACTTTCTAATCAAGCGTAAGAAGTAATATTAATTGTCACAAGAGCTTACGTGCAGGCTTTTATTTGCCCTGAGAAGGGTTTGAGATAAATTCTGAAATATCCCTATCAACAAGTGTTTATGAAATGGGTGACTCTGTTATTTCAGCTTCTCTGTATATCATGGAAGCTTTAGGATTTGTTACTGGCTTTAATATCAGAATCAGAAAAAATGTAAAAGCTCTGTTTGTTTAGATTCATTTCCAATTCCATCCAGTCTTGAAAGGCTACAGAAGCTTCACGATGCAGATGAATTTGGGGAAGTTATCATGTTCATTTTCCTTTACTGTCAAGCCCAACAGTAAATGTTTATACTTCCATGTGGCCCTTCTATTAACTCTGTGTGGTTCCTTCCTGATATTGTCCTGCCCCGCTCTGGTGAGCTAGGCTGCTTATCCAAATCCTGTGTAGGGAGGGAGAAGGGGTAGAACAAAAATTTACCAGCGATTTGATGCCAGGGAAAGAGAAGGATCGATAAAGTCAGGGTAGAAAAAGCCGGGCCCAGCCAGACAGCGACAAGTCTTAACAGGGATCCGGTGGACGGACTAGTAGTTAGTGGTTCCTTTACCTGAATGTGAAATGTCACCCGCGGCCCCAGGCAAAATGAGCTCTCTCTTATTTGCTCCCTGGCACCCTGTGTTCTTCTTTTATAACATGCATGTGACTTGGTACTTATGCGATCAGTAAATCCCTTCCGCACCAAATCCCCTGTCCTGTTCATCCCTTTCATTCCAGTACCTAGCACATAGTACATGTTCAATAAACACTTGCCAAATGAATGAATGGGAAGGGGAGGTAGCGTATAAATGGAATTAGCATTTCTTCTACAGTTACGGGCTAGCTGTTTTCATGCTACATGTTTTTCCACTTAACCTTCACAGCTTTACGAAGTTTTGTTCCTGTATGAGAGAAAAAGAATCTCAAGTACAAAGTTGACTCACTGAAGATCTTGCAACTGGTCACCTGTATTTGAACTCCAGTCTCTTACTCTAAAACCCATATCTCACATACCGTATCGTCTCTCCAAAGAAAGAGCCAGTCCTTCAGTTTGTTTCATTACATGAATATTTAGCATGTTTTCGTATGGTACCACATTTGGGGCAAGGGTTTAGTGTGTGACATCACAGCACAAGGATCTCTGAGTTGATAAGTGTGAAATGGATGTATTTACCCTGATTTCACTGAAGATACAATTTGTGTAAACAACAAAAGTTGAAACCAAAAATATTTTGGTCTTTAAGAATGTCCTTGACGTTTTAAGGGTAACGATCTAGTAGGAGAAGCAGACAAGCAAGTAGACGGGCACGATTCTCTACAGTGAGCACTGTTAGAGAGCGTGAGACTACCTGCTGAGGTGCCTCACCCAGGCGGGCCTGACAGACGTTTGAAGGAAGGGTAGTTTTTTGCTAGTGTATCGCTATAGAGCCTGTGTAGCCTCCGAGCAGTATCCTTAGCTCCATATGCCTGTAAACCCTGGGACCACACCAGCAGCCCACCCTGCAGCCAGAGGCAAGGTGACTGTGTCTGGTTCAGAGATCAGCGGGGCCAGAAGCTGGGAATCAGGCCTCCGGATGCAGCAGGCAGGTGAATGGCTGAGCAGCCTCGGGGACTGGTCAGAGCGCGGGACCACGTGTGTGGACGTGCTGGGGAGCGAACCCTGCCAAGCGTGTCCGCGGCCGTGCGAGCTCTTGTGGGTTTTATGTAGGACGCGTCCTTCCCTCGCTGTGCACCTCAGCCAGGGGGTCCGGAAGCTCGTGTAAGTTAATGTAGGTCTGCAGTGTGAATGATCTCCCGTCATAGATGGCACAGTGCGCATTCTAAACACGCATAAATGATGGCCCTGACTGGCCTCCGCTTGACTCCAGACACAGTGACCTCTGTGCTGTTCCTCAACGTGTACAAGATGACCGTGCCCCAGCGCCTTTGCACTTGCTTTCCTTCTTCCCGGAATGCTCTTCCCACAGAAGAGCATCTCCTTTGTGTCTCTGCTCACATGTCCCCTTGTTGGAAAGACTGTCCCCGGCCACCCAAGAAAATACCAGGCCGTGGCCCGTACCTCCATCATCCTCCTTACCCTGCTTTGTTTTCTCCATGTCCATAGGACTACCTGACTTTTTTTTTGCTTTATTAACTGTCCCCTTCTTTAAGATTTATTAGGACAGAGACTTTATTTAGGCCACTGAAATTTCTCCAACATCTAAAGAACTGTCAAGCCCATGGAAGGCCCTCAAAAATTATTTCTTAGACGAATGAGTAAATAAATTGTATCTTTGTATCTCTAGCACCTGACATACAACAGACAGCCCCGTTATATGTATATACTATGTGATATACAGTCTTACAGCTGAATACCCTAGTACAGTTTTGACCCGATTCTCTCTGTTAGAGCAGCGGAGTCCTGTCAAGTTCGTCTCTCCCAGCATGCTCCCCTCCTGCAATGCGAACTCCCAGACTTCACTTGAACCCCGTGAAGGGCAGCTCACCAATTCGCAAGGTGGTCCGCTGTGGCCTCACCCCAAACTCGAGTTTCCAGAGCTCCAGCGAGCATAGTTGAGCCTGTTGCGCCGAACGCCAGCCCCCTTGCTGCGGAGAGCTTGCGTGTCCCACACGGAGCCCAGCACAGGGTGGGGGCGCCGGCCCGCTGTTGGCGAAGGCGTGAGTAAACCCATACATTCCGGAGGGAACAACGAAGGAAGGATTTTCTAATTTTAATTTTCTTAACTTTGCGGTCGGTCCTAAGTTGGATGTGGCGGTCATAAAAAGTACACGTGTTAAGTTCGCTCGTGTGTGTGTGTGGAACTGGGGATTTTATGCACGTCATGTGGAGCGGTGCAGGGCTCCTGAGTGCCCCGAGGGGACGCAGGTTCCAGGGGGAGCAGAGCCACTGGCGGGTGTAGCAGGGGGTGCCGGCTGCCTGTGGGCCCAGCTTGAGGCCCGTGGGCCTCCCCGGCAGCGCGCATTCCCGTGCCCGAGGCATCAGCCGGGAAGACGCACGTTTCTCCACGATGAGTCGGTTTTTTTACATCCTTCAGTGGCTTTCCATTATCTGCCACAGGGTAAAATCCAAACTGAGCCCGGTCCGCAGGGCCCCTGGCAGCGCAGCCTCGCGTCTCCTGTGGTCACTGTCCCCGACCCCGCCCCCCTCTGCGCTCCTCCTCCTCCTCCTCTGTGCGTGAAGCGCCCTCCGTCCCACCCCCTCTGGCCCACGCGGCCCCCACGCGGTCGCTGGTCCGCGGTGGGAGCACGCAGTCTTCTCCAACCAGTTTTCGTAATGCGTCTGAGACCCTGCCCCGCCCTCTCGTAGCACGTTTCACCTCGAATGGCAGGTACGTAGCTCATCCGTCACTCCTCTCCTGAGCGTTTTGAGACGTAGCGGTATGTTTCTCATCTCCCTGTGGCGCCTTTAATAATAACAAAGAGAGGGATCGCTTGCATTTGTGTGTCTCTGCCCCGGGCACCGTGCTAGAGGCCTTTCATACCTTCTCTCAGATCTTCAAAGGCGCCTTGCCAGGTTGGTGTTCTTAGTGCCGTTTTATAGGTTAGGAAACGGAGGCTCAGAGGAGGGAAATGGCCCAGCTAGGGCACCGAGCGACTCAACATCAGTCACACTTCAATCCCGGGTCTGTCCGGAAGGAAAATTCATGTCCACTCCTCTGCTGGCTTCAGGGCTGCGCCTCGTGAAGGAAGTGCCATACTTACAGCGTGGAATCGTATTTCTTATATTCTTCCCTTTTATGTGTCTCTAAGTGTAACAATTATTAGAGATCTTTATCGAGAAAATGTTTATTTGCTGTATGAGGTTCTAACACACACACGCGCGCGCATACACACACGCGCGCGCGTACACACACACGCGCGCATACACACACGCGCGCGCGTACACACACACGTACACACACATACACACACACACGATAGGTGACTGACTGATGCTGTAACTTTTTTTTTTTTTTTTTTTTTTTTTTGTGGTACGCGGGCCTCTCACTGCTGTGGCCTCTCCCGTTGCGGAGCACAGGCTCCGGACACGCAGGCGCGGTGGCCACGGCTCACGGGCCCAGCCGCTCCGCGGCACGTGGTTTCCTCCCGGACCGGGGCACGAACCCGCGTCCCCTGCATCGGCAGGCGGACTCCCAACCACTGCGCCACCAGGGAAGCCCCTGATGCTGTAACTTTTAAAAAGCTGAACACCAGATTGGGGGTCATTCAACTCTGTCTACTTAGGATTCAGCTCAGGGAACAAATGATTTTTGTGACGTAAATGCATAATCTGTGTGTTTTTTTCCCTCCAATAGACAGGCAGAATTTTTAAAGTGTCTTAAAACCCCAGATTTACTTAGCATTTCCATCTGACTTCAGTAGCTTATCGTGAACCGATTGGTGATATTTCATGTTATCCCAAATGTGAAGAGAACGCTTCATTTCATGGAAATACAGTAGTAAAAGCCCTATCTACTCCCCTGGTGATATCACAGTAGGGTGAATAGCTATGAAAAGGAGGGGGAAGTCTTAGTACTGCTTTATTTTGAGCATAAGGATATTTCTCATACATTAACAGACTCATTTATGATTTCCAGATGTTTTTGCTTTTATTTAATGATGGTGCATTTGCTAAAATAAATTTCCAGTTATTCTGAAAGAAAATCTCATGCACAGATCTGTGCTACCTGAGAAATGTGTTTTGAGGCAACACTTATAATTTTATGAGAGAGGAGAGTATGTCAGTGGTTGGGTTTACCCAGTGCCAAAGGACAAGGTATAAAAGACGAAATTTCAATGCAGTTTTTTACACATAAAATCACTTAGTTAGGGCTTCCCTGGTGGCGCAGTGGTTGAGAATCCGCCTGCTGATGCAGGAGACACGGGTTCGCGCCCCGGTCCGGGAAGATCTCACATGCCACGGAGCAACTAAGCCCGTGAGCCATGGCCGCTGCGCCTGCGCGTCCGGAGCCTGTGCTCCGCAACGGGAGAGGACACAACAGTGAGAGGCCCGCGTACCGCAAAAAAAAAAAAAAAAAAAAAAAAAGACGAAATTTCAATGCAGTTTTTTACACATAAAATCACTTAGTTAAAACAGCAGCCTTTGCGGGAGAGTTTTCCCGTACCCCAGACATCCCAGCCTGGTGTGCATGCCACCAATAAACAAAACCAAGAAAACAAGCCACAGCTGCATATTTGTAAGATATAAATTATGCATCACTGACTTGCCAGCTCTTGCCTTTTTACTTAAAAAAAAAAAAAAAAAAAGTGCTCCCTGTGTAATTCTGGCTCATTTCCAGAGTGTGTATTCCTTACTGCTGAGCTGCTAGACACCAGACCCCCTTGCTGTCTGAATTTGCGCAACAATGCATACCCAGAGCTCCTCCGTAAATAGTCTGTTGTCCCCACACTGGAGGCAAAAACAACCACAGGAAATCTGGGAATGTGCAGCTGGCCCCGCTTAATTGATCTAAGCCTGCAGGGCCAGCAGGAGAGCACACGTGTGCACAGCCTCCGCTCCTGGCCCTGCAGCGCTGTCTACCTAAGGGGCAAAGCAGTCTGCGTGCAGGAGACACCGTGTCGCTGCTACAGCCTTGACAACGGCACCAGCTGCGTTCGGGGGTTTTGTTCGCAGTCTGGAGAGCCCTGCTCCTTTAAGGAAACGCAAACTCCTCTTCCCCCCTCCCTGGCCCCAGTCAGTGACCATCCAGACTGTCAGCTGCCAGCACTTATCAGGAAGAACAGCCCTCGGGAAACATCTTGTCTTTCTTCCAGAAGCAAAGTCAAAGGAGCGTAGACGGCGGGTCGCGTTCTGCGTGCAAGTGGCCAGCGACGGCCTCCGGGGGGCGTCAAGCCGTGATTTCGGTTTGCGTGCCGGGGACGCCGGCAGCCGTGGCTTGCGAGGTTTCCTGCAGCAGGAGTGGAATCGCCGCGGACGTTTGGGGGTTGTGATGAGCGGTAGAGATTCGGAGACGCTGTGCTGTTATTGCAGGGCCCCACCATGAAGATCCAGGAGCATCCCGGCCTGCCTGACGGCAAGCTGCAGAGGACTCCAGAGGCTGATGGCCAGCAGGAGGGCTTCGTCTCCCGAGCGCCCGAGCTGGACCTCACCGCGCTGTGTGATGAGAAGAGCTGGAAAGGTAAGGTCCTCTCATGTGTGGGTGACTTCCTGTTGGACAAGCATATGTAAATTAGCAGAAAGGAGAAGCATGCTGGATGTGTGGGTGAGCGCGAGAGCCGTGTGTGCAGAAGTGAACCCCATTTGTAAATGACTGAAAATCCTCCCCCTGACACGGCAGGGTGTCACGTTCAGTGTTGCCAGGAGTCACTGCAATCTATGAAAGAAGATGTGCTTATCCTTATCCTTTATTATAGTGTCACCTTGCAGTCTTTTTTTTTTTCCTCATTTTGACTCTCCAGGGGTGCTGATGTGTGAGTGCCTTTTTCGCTCTAGGAGTACAAGCTGAGTAGTAGGGAAACGGTGTGCGTTTAGGGTTTGCCAGCCGTGTAACTGCTTCCCCCCCGCTGCAAGCCCACCGTGCATCTCCTTCGTTAAGCCTCCTCCCCATTTTTCAAGATTATTTTGATCTGCTTTGATTCTGTGTTTGTTTTCATGGATAGAATTTTTAAATCCAGGTTAGCAAACAGAAGGAATTTGCTTATCCAGAAAGCACTGAATAAAAGTGCTTCGTCTTGAAAGCCTGTAATACGTTGCTTTAGATTGGTTTTTCTACGGATTTTTGACAAAAATGTTAGACATTTACTTCTGCAGAAGAAGAGGGTATCCTCATCTCGTCCAAACTGTATTTCAGGGAGGATCCTGCCGCAGTTCTGTCGAGCTGCTGTCCTTCCGTTTTCCATGTGTCTGCATCCAGACATATCAGTGTTGTGTCCAAAATAAGTGCCCATCTGCCTCGAGGCCGTATGTGTGTTTGAAGGCTACGGAGAGGGAGAAATTGTGCTCCTGAGTTCAGAACAGCAGCCCGATTTAACACAATGACTTAGCCGAGAATGACAACTATTGAAAAAATCAGTCTTTTTCAAAAGCACCTGAGTGTCTTGTCTTCTGCCTGCCCCTTTTTAACCAAAAAGTATTCATTATGTTAATGATCTTAGATGAAGGACCAAAAGATGATCTAAAAAGATCACAGGTGAAAAATAGTAGCACCCATGATGCTCCTTGCATCCAGGGCTTTAGTGAAACAAAATCGAACTGTTTTTTTCCTTCTAATTGTCCCTCTTTGCAATCTAAGAAACATGTTCCAGTTCTTTTTGTTGTTGTTTTGTTTTGTTTTCCCCGTGGATCTGAGATTTTGTCAGATCTTCCCAGCTCAGAATACGTCCACTGGGGGAAGAATTCAGGGTTTTTTGTTTTGTTTTTAAGCGATACGTTCCTGGCTAATGTTTGTTGTTGTTCTTTTGTGTACTTTGAAATAATCAGGTGTGCTTTTAATTCATACATTAAAAACAACCTTACCACCCCACCAAAAAAGTCCCGTGGTAGCCAGTGTCACCCAGATAAAACAAACACAGTAGCCAAAATAAATGCTATATTTGGGTTTCAAGAATATGGTCTCCTCATATCATTAACATGCAGCTCTAGATAAAAACTAGGATTTTCGGTCCGAATTCAAATTGGCCGCATTATCTTGACGAATCATCGAGGAAAGGGGAAGGTAGAGTCCTCCTCCTCCTACTGAAGTGGACTCAGGTGTTGGATCATTTTTACTTTGGTGAATCATAGATGTATAGTCTCTGCCAGCACACTTGAAGAGGCTAAATGTAAAGCTGAAAAATCTCTCCAGAGTGGGTGCAAGCTAACTTACTGTTTCCTTAAAACTATTTCATCACTTAATGTAAAGAACTTTCTGCCAGATAAAGAATAATATGAAGGGACCAGTATTTTATTATATTTTGTATTGGAAAACTAGATGAAATTTTTAAAGCTTATGGCGAGAAAGAAATACAGTTTACTGTGCTTGGGAATGTGAATTGTGTTATCCATGTAATTTATGAAATGAGTTGTTTTAACTTTTTTTTTTTTTTTTTTGCCAATTACTGCATTTGTTATTGAACTTGCATATCTCAGAAATCTACATGGATTCATTTCAAGGCTGTTTAGGTCATTTGGTTACTGCTTTCAGTATATTTATATATACATTCATCTATTTTAAATGTCCACTTCACATTGTAGCAGCAATATAGCTGTAAGTGTAGTCAAAGGAATTTTTGCATAAAGCGTGGCTAAGATGAGAGCAGTCAGTTCAGTCCCTAAAATATCACCTTTTTCTCTAGCTTCAGTAAGAAGCAAAATGGTGGCTTTCCAGTAAGGAATTAACTTCGCACTGATTTGAAACCAGCGCAACAAAATATACAAACAAAAGCAGTAGTTACCGAAGCCGTGTGAGCCAGTGTCCACCGACAGGTCTCCGTCACTAGTCTTCGGACCACCATGCAGTGTAACCCCCTCTCTTGGGTTCGCTTATTCTCCGTCCCCAAGCCATAGTTCATCTTCATTCACAGAATATCAGGGGAGACAGTACCTAATGAGCAGGCAGCTGGTAACGCTCTCCGCCCTGTACGCTCCCACATGGAAATGATGTTCTCTGGCTTCTGCGCATATGGTATCAGGGAAATAAAAAGAACAATGAAACTGATGATAGGCTCCATGGCACCCTACAGAGAGTGACACCCTCTCAGAGTGAAGGTAGCATCACGGCCTGGTTGTGCTTGCTGACAGATAAGTCATACACGCTTGATCGTTTTTTCTTGTCTACGTGTAGCTGTGTATCAGGGCACATTATTTGATCTGTCCACATGACAGCAACGTGATCGTCACTGTTACTAGGGTTTCCACTCTCCAAAATTAAATGAATACACAAATCAAATGGGCTAGTCTTCGTTATTTCAAGTCCTTGAAAGTTACCTAATTAGAATGTTCCTAATCAGCCAATTCACGCTGATTTGGGGATACCCCTTGCGGAAGTACCGAGATGTAAACACTCGGTTACTCTGTTAGATTTGTCCTGGTGAAATCAGGTTTCAAAGAACATTTTTTAAAGGACATGAAATACTTCAGATATCTTATTCATCATTTACTGCTTATCAAAAATAACTGTAGAAAGGAAATTCTCTAAAAAAAAATGATAGAGAAGCAAGAGATCTTACAATGGAGCCGTCCCATTATACAGCTAAGAAAGCTGAGGCCAAGAGAGGCAAAATGACGCTTCAAGATCACTAAGTCTCCTGACTTCCACGCGGATGCCTCTTTCTAAGCAATGCCAGTTCAGCATCGCGGCAGGCGGCGGGCCGTGAGGCCCAGAGGCGAACGCGTCCCCAGTTCAGATGGTGGCTCTGCCACTTACCCAGCTTCGTGGGCAAGGCAGTCAGCATGTCTCAGTTGGGGCCTCAGCTTCCCTGTCTTGTCATAGGTGACACAGTGCCTCATAACGCAGAGTAACTCCAGAAGTATCTACGTAGTATGATTTTGCAGGATTAAACGAGCTGACGTGCGGAGGACTCAGCACGGTCACTTGAGGGGCACTGAGTTAGTTGATGTTGTTTTCTTGTTTGTTTTAACGTTTTAGCTTCTATTGGAGTAGAGCCGACTAACAGTGTTGTGCCCGTCTCAGGTGCACAGCCAGGGGACTCGGCCACACGTATACACGTGTCCGCTCTCCCGCAAACTCCCCTGCCAGCCGGGCTGCCGCATAACATTGAGCAGAGTGCCCTGTGCTCTACACTAGGTCCTTGTTGATTAACCCTTTTATTTTTTATTATTTTATTTTATTTTGCGGTACGCGGGCCTCTCACCGTTGCGGCCTCTCCCGTTGCGGAGCACAGGCTCCGGACGCGCAGGCTCAGCGGCCACGGCTCACGGGCCCGGCCATTCCGCGGCACGTGGGATCTTCCCGGACCGGGGCGCGAACCCGTGTCCCCCGCATCGGCAGGCGGAACCCCAACCGCTGCGCCACCAGGGAAGCCCGGTTCTCCATTTTAAATATAGCAGCGTGTACATGTCAGTCCCAAACTCCCTAACCATCCCTTCCCCCATCCTTCCCCCCAGTAACCATAAGTTTGTTCTCTAAGTCTGTGAGTCTGTCTCTGTTTCGTAAATAAGTTCATTTGTATCATTTCTTTTTAGATTCCGCATATAAGGGATGTCATAGGATGTCTCTCTTTCCATGTTTCTCTTTCTCTGTCTGACCTACTTCACTCGGTAGGACAAACACGCACCCCAGTGTTCACTGCAGCTCTGTTTCCAACAGCCAAGACACGGAGGCAACCTAAGTGTCCGTCGACAGAGGGAGGGATAAAGAAGATGTGGCCCATATATACAACGGAATATTACTCGGCCATTAAAAAGAATAAAATAATGCCGTTTGCAGAACATGGATGGACCTAGCTGGTGTTATTTTGGATGGATGGCTACTGAGTTTCCCTCTAACTCTGATAGTTAGCGAGACTATTGGAACAATTTAATAGGACAGCCATTGTTCTAAGATGAAATCTTGGAATTCTAAGGGAAATTTTATGAAAGGATTCCCCCAGTGAAGACCCCTCACCAGTGGGGCTTCCATGTTTCCGTGTCTGGGATGCGCAGGGACCTCCAGTGCTGCTGAGCAGCCTCTTGGGAAAACAGTGCGACATCATGACAAGTAGGAATGACTCTAAAAAGCATACACACAGGTGGTAATGAGACATGGAAGACATCAGCTCCCTTAATTCTGTGCAGATTTCTTGGAGATGAACCATCAGTAGTCAATTTTCTTTGTGTAGTAAATGGATCCAGCCCGCTAAGCAGAGAGGAGCTCTGTCCCAGCAATCACGTTAGCATTAGTCAGAGTTGTTTCCTCTTCCTGCAGTGAACCTCCTTTATTTCCACGTGTGCTGTAGTGTCTGAACGGGAACTCCGCCAGGATGTCTTCTTTCTTATTACTTAGGTAGCAAGCATACAGCTTTTATCTCTGTTATTTCTGACCTGCTGTGATGTCAGCTAAGCTGGGAGGATTACTTTTTTTAATAGATGTGCCATAGTTAAGCCCAGAGTTCTTTGTGACCAGACACATGGCTGAAATCAAAACCACCGTACCCAGGGGATTCCGGTCCAGATACGAAAACGCTTTTGTTTTATGTGGTCCTTTAAGATGCAAATCCAGTTTGAAGCCTCAACACTTTTCTGTTTTCCTTTGGATAATTGTCTTGCAACATCCTTGTCTGTTTCGTTGCTCTAGAATTACTGATTAAAATATAAAACACTTCCCAAGCGCTCAGTTGGGAATGGTCAGCGAACACAGTCTCAAACTGGCTCTCTGAGCAGGTAGGTAACGCATGGGACGCACTCTCACAGACCTCGGGGTTGTTCTCGCTTCGTTCTTGTTATTCTGAGTGCCAACTATCAAAACGTGCGATGGCCTTGTATTCCGAGAGCGCTTCAAACTGAAACAGAGGAATAGTTGGTCTCACTGATTCTTTAGTTATATTGAACTATGTATTACATGTAATACATGTAATATAACTCTTGAATAGGAGCCTTAAATTATAAGACTGTATAGAATTAAAGAGAGAAAAAGGAGAGAGAAATCATTTAAGCATTTCATGTTGCATAGGTGAGAAACTTCTGTTCTATCTGCAGCTAATGATGAAACATACCTTTTTATTTTGTGAAGGTTGAAATTCTTTTTTTTTAACATCTTTATTGGAGTATCATTGCTTTACAATGGTGTGTTAGTTTCTGCTTTATAACAAAGTGAATCAGCTATACATATATCCCCATATACCCTCCCTCTTGCGTCTCCCTCCCACCCTCCCTATCCCACACCCTCTAGGTGGTCACAAAGCACAGAGGTGATCTCCCTGTGCTATGCGGCCGCTTCCCACTAGCTATCTGTTTTACATTTGGTAGTGTATCTATGTCCATGCCACCCTCTCACTTCGTCCCAGCTTAGAAGGTTGAAATTCTTAATGGTCTTATATTTCTCATTTTTACATAAGTGAATTTCCTAGAGATTATCATACCAAGTGAACTAAGTCAGACAGAGAAAGACAAATGTCATACGATACCACTAATATGTGGAATCTAGAAAAATGATACAAATGTGCTTATTTACAAAACAGAAATAGACTCACAGACATAGAAAACAAACTATGGTTACCAAAGGGGATGGGAAGGGATAAATTAGGAGTTTGGGATTAACAGATACACACTACTGTATATAAAATAGGTAAACAATTGTAAAGCAATTATACTCCTATAAAGATGTTAAAAAATAATAATAATAAATAAATAAAATAGATAAACAGCTAGGACCTTCTGTAGAGCACAGGAAACTATATTCAGTATCTTGTAATAACCTATAATGGAAAAGAATCTGAAAAAGAATATACGTGTGTGTGTGTGTGTGTGTATATATATATGTGTGTACATATATATATATCTGAATCACTTTGCTGTACACCTGAAATTAATATAACAGTGTAAACCAATACTACTTCAATTAAAAAATAAACAGAATCATACAGTAAAAAATAAAAATTTAAAAAGGGGATTCAAGAAACACCGTCACCCATAAGCTAGAATTTCTTTAGCCATGTACTTTATATACACCACTGGTGACACTAGGAAAATGGCACATTTTGTCTTCTTGTCAGTGAAGCCATGGGTCGAGAATGGAGCCCCAGAGGACAGCTGCGTTGACACAGAGGCGGCCTGAGGGAGGGCCTCATGTGACTCACAGAGCATCAAACAGGCACCTGATTAGTGTTTTGTAGTTAACTCAGGATCACTGTAGATTTTTTACTGGAGACCCGTTTGGTTCACGGTCCCAAACACATGCTGCTTTTGCAAAAATTCTGGCGCACAGAGACCGCAGCGTTCAAGCTCAAAGCAGAGGTTAGTTGTAGTATTTTTTTTTTTTTTTTTTTTTTTTTTTCAGTATGCGGGCCTCTCACTGTCGTGGCCTCTCCCGTTGCGGAGCACAGGCTCCGCGGCCATGGCTCACGGGCTTAGTTGCTCCGCGGCATGTGGGATCCTCCCGGACCAGGGCACGAACCCGCGTCTCCTGCATCGGCAGGCGGACTCCCAACCACTGCGCCACCAGGGAAGCTCAGTTGTAGTATTTTTTAAGTGACGTTATCTGCTAGATTCAGACAGGCTAAAGGGCTCCGGGACCTAAAGTAACACCTTTTCAAACTGGGTTTTGATGAGGAGAAAGGTCAAAGTAGACAGCACACCCATGCCAACATCAAGAGCAGACTCCGTTTAGCCGATGCCCTCTGTCCTCACCAACCACCGAGCCCCTCCCCCAGGGGTTTTGCTCCTTCGCCGCTTGGCAGTGAGGTGATTTGCCTGCTGCTTTACCGTTCGACTCATCTTAACCCTTTCCCTGTCCTGGTTCCATTGATTTTAGTCCTTGCAGAAAATTACTCCTGTCTTATGAAATATCATGAACTAGACGATGTCGTCTACTCAGTTTAATAGTTCCATTTTCTGCAGCTTTATACTACATTTTTGTTATTCTTCTAGGAATTGGCTTTCCGCTCACCTTCTCCTTCCCTCGTACGCCCTCACCTCTCAATCCGTTTTCGCTCTTTCCCATTGGCATGTGCAGAGCTGCTCGGACCTGAGCGGCCAACAGCGCCAGTACAAACAATGAAACAACTCCTGTTCGTCTCCGGCCTCAGCCCTGCCTGTCTACCAGCATATTCTCTGCTGCTCTTTAAGACTCGATAGGCCAGACTCTGTCTTTAACATGCTTTCGTTTTTCACGGTATTTATAGCATCATCTGTGTTACCAGGTAACTTGGCTGTCTTTAACTTTTGAGAACCCGTGGGCCTCATTCCACAAGAGGTTCATTGTTTTAAATTTCTGTGCCTATAACTCTCCTGCTGTGCTGTGGGGTTTTAAGATTTTTTTTAAGACAGTCACCCTTGTCCTTGAGGCACCTGGCACATTCTGGGCCGAAGTGCTGTCCTGGAGGGTAGGAGGAGACGGAGTTTCTACACTCAACCCTTGTCATTGATTAGGTATTCACTCTGGAGTTCTTTGGGTTTCAGTGTCCTTATCTGTGATCTGTTGGATTGAATCAGTAGTTCTCAAACCTGACTGCACTTTGGAAGACTTGGGAAGCTTTTTAGAGAGCGTGTGTTTGCGTGTGTGTCTCTCACACATATGTGGCCCCTCACCTAAAAATTCTGCCTAACTGGGTGGTGTAAGGACCTGTACGTTAGGAGTTATTTATATTTCTTTCTGTGACCCTAACAAGCAGCGAGGTTTGAAAAGTCACCAGGTTAGATGATGTATGAGGTTTCCACCAGCTTTAATGTTCCGTGATTACAGTATGGTCTTTGGAAGTAAAATACTGAGTAAGCACTTGTTTAAGATAGTTTTGTAGATTTTAGAAATACTTTGATAGCTGAAGGAGCAATTGTTCCATGATTCAAACTGTGGGAATCCAAGAATTTAAGATCATGGCCAAATTCCAGCCTTGCGTAAATCACAATATCCACAAGTGTATTTAAAGCATAATCTTTTCTTGTTTTTTTAATGAAGGAGAGTATTACAAATGAAACACCCTACATCATCTGAGATCTATCCTTAAACTATGTCAGATAGGATTTTTTTACTGAGGAAAGAAATACATTGAGGCGGGTCCTGCAGTGAAAGGACATAAATATCATCCTTTTCCCTCCCAAATGACAAATCAGGATTTTGTGCTAAGTCTGGTTTTTTTTCAAGGTTGTCTGAAATAATTCATACTGATTTGTCCTTTATAAGGCATTCTTTTTTTCTTTTTTGACTAATTTTATGCATGTATCTTACTTTAACTGTAGTCTTTTTTTTTTTTTTTTTTTGCGGTCCGCGGGCCTCTCCCTGCTGCGGCCCCTCCCCTCGCGGAGCGCAGGCTCCGGACGCGCAGGCGCAGCGGCCACGGCTCACGGGCCCAGCCGCTCCGCGGCACGTGGGATCCTCCCGGACCGGGGCGCGAACCCGCGTCCCCCGCGTCGGCAGACGGACTCCCAACCGCTGCGCCACCAGGGAAGCCCTAACTGTAGTCTTAAGTAGCCTCTGAAGTTTCAAGCGCAGAGCATGTATTTTAAACATGCTAAATCCTAACATGCTAAGCAGAAGCACACGAAACAGCTACTGAATGACCTCAACGGAGGGCGTAAACTCCTAAATCGACGGGGTCGCACAAGGTTAATGCGATTCCGTCGTGGTTTCAGGGAGGGATGTCCAGCCGTGATGCTAAACCCCTCCCTCCCAGGCGTAACGCCTTCAGATGGAGAAGTTATTATCATCCGCGATCTGTGGGGAAGGTTGGAAGCACACACTGCTTCTCGGGGCAGCCCTGGCACAGTCTCTTTTGAAGGCAAGTGAGGATGGAGACCGAGGGTAGACGATGGCCGTCGGTTGGATTTGCTGACTCCGGTCAGGGCGTAGTGTCCCGAGTTACAGCCTTCCATCTAAAATGTGAAACTGGGAATCCCACGGTGGTCCAGTGGTGAGAACTCTGCGCTTCTACTGCAGGGGCCACGGGTTCGATCTCCGGTTGGGGAACTAAGAACCTGGAAGCCGTGCAGCACAGCCAAACAAAAAATGAACAAATAAATAAAACGTGAAACCCTCCAGTGCCTCCCAAATTCAGTTCCTCGTGATGCATTCAGAAAACAAGCGTGCTCTAAAGAAGAGTGTGGCCCCCTTGCCCTTGATGTCTTCCAGAGCCCGCCCCTGCTCTCTCCTCGTGGCAGCAGGAGAGGGTGCCCGCCGACGAAGCATGCCTCTCCCCGCAGGCAGGGCGCCTGATCCGGCAGCTCCTGGATGAGGACAGCGACCCCATGCCCTCTCCCCGCTTCTACGCCTACGGCCAGAGCAGGCAGCACCTGGACGACACGGAAGTGCCTCCTTCTCCCCCCAATTCCCATCCTTTCATGAGGTACGTGTCTCTCTGTTGCAGGTGCACAAACGTTCCATCCCTGTAACATTGGAAGACCTAGGAATGTCGCTGGTGGCTGGTAATTCTTTTCACTAAGTCATAAGTATATGGAGGGACCCATCTGAAATCCCTCATCCTAGTGCACACTCGCTGTTGTAATTTTTCACTTGACCTGCGGCCCAGCTACTGCACCATCAGCTGAATCTCCATTAGCACCTCCTTTCCAGAGCTCTCTCATCTTTAACCGTGAGGTCCACCGTGCACATTTCAGTCCTAGCTTTGCCAGGCGTAAAGGTGAGCTAGAGAAGATGGGACCTATTGCAAAGGCAGGACACGCAGAGCTCAGGGTCACAAGGTGAATTAGCAGTCAGCTTTCTTTTATTCGAGAGGATAAACACGGTCTGGACGGTCCGCCCCCCCCCCCACCACCACCCACCCCTGCCTTCCCCTTGCCGCAGCCCTCATCCCCAGAGCCCCTCCCAGCAGGCGGTGACTGTGCCTAGGGAAGCTGACCCCGCACCGTGCCCCTCACAGGCGACGCAGCTCCTCTCTGGGCTCCTACGAGGACGAGCAAGAGGGCCTGACACCTGCCCAGCTCACGCGACGGATTCAGAGCCTTAAGAAGAAGATCCGGAAGTTCGAAGACAGATTTGAAGAGGAGCGGAAGTACAAGGTGAGTGCTTCCTTCCCTGGCTTCTCTCTGTCCCCCCGCCTCCCTCGATGTGATATATTTGAGCATCAGCGGCTCAGGGAAGTGATAAAGGTGAAGGGAATTTCCTAGGGAATCTCAAAACAAAAAGGCAATGAACACCGGGTAATAAACCCTGATAAACCCCAGACGTCATGTCTCAGCATTTTCCCTGAACAGGTGTTTCCTTACCAAGGAATTGAATGCTTTCCTCAACGTCTTGCAAATTGGTCGGTGAACAGGGATGGGAAAAATCATCACATGAAGTGTTTTGTTTGCCTAAAACGTAATGCAAGATTATCTTCTAAAATTTTATTAGTGCTGACCTCATTCTACTCCCAGCTCTGTCCTTTAGTAGTTCTCACAAGAGTGGCAAAAAAAGGCATTTTTCGTGGTGGTTGTAGTGCAAAATATCGTGCACCCCTCTGCTTTCTATCCTGTTAGCCTGACACGTTGAGCCCTACGAATAAAGGAAAAGAGGCCATGGGCCTCATAGAAGTCCGTGATCATAAAAATCCAGAATTTTGCCTCTGAGGAATTCTTTGAAAGCATCAAAAATAACCAGATAGTGTTGAAAAATAAATAAACAACCAGATATAAAGAAGGATAATGGAATCCCACCTGTGGGGTTGCTCTGATTAATCACGGTTCATTTATTATTCCAGTGGAACTCAACTTCGCCTTCCTGTTTAAAACAAACTGATAACTCTTCTTCTTCCTGCCCCAATTCCAAAACACTTACTCAAGATTTCCTTTTCTCAGCCTTCCCACAGCGACAAAGCAGCCAATCCAGAGGTGCTGAAATGGACAAATGACCTTGCCAAATTCCGGAAACAACTTAAAGGTAGGTAAAGGTCTAGACCTATGGTGTGGTCTCCCGAGAACAAGCCAGGTGCAGAAGCTGTGAGCTCACCACGTGCTGAGTGCCACCCACTGCTAAAATATGCCAGGAAACACAAGTTTCTTGAAGCTGCTTCCCAGGGCTCTTAAGTATCCAGGGCACACTTTCTCCATGTCTTCCCATGGCCTCGGTCACTGGGAAACCCAGATGAGCTAAGATGCAAATCCGGCAGCATTTTTTTTTTTTTTACTTCCCTAAATCACCAATATAAGGATGATGGTTTCAACTCGAAGCACCTGTTTAATCCAAGGCTTTATTTGCTATGGAATTAAGACACAGAACGCAGACGGATATGAGAAGGATTTGGTCCCTGTCCCTCAAAGCGCTTGCTGGCTTTTAGGACACAGAGTCGTATACACAGTAGCATAGAATACAAAGTGAAAATCATTCCAAAATGAGGTATATACGTCATACAGAAAAAGTTGGCCAGCATTTGGGCGCTGGATCTGCAAATACCTGTAAACGCTAAGGGAATCCGTGTAGGAAGACATTCTTCTCATCCTGAGAACAGCAGACAGGTTGGTCGTGGCTAACGCATGGCTGTTAAAGAACTAAAACTTTCTCAGGAATTAGGGTTAGGAAGTCATACCAGATAATCCAGGAAGACATCATCGTTTTTCTTGGGTTTAACACAATAACCCGGGGATTTCGACTCATATTATAATTAGATACTTGATGGCGGGGGAAAAAAGACAAGCTAAGCAGTCGTTAACAGCATAGAACAACAATCTGGGTTCAGCAGGCGCCGGATCCCATACATCACCCCCGAATCTGTTCTCGTAGAGTCAAAACTGAAGATATCGGAAGAGGACCTAAGCCCCAGGGCGCGGCAGCGAAGCTATACTCTCCCTAAGAGCTTCGGCTCCCAACTGGAGAAAGAAGATGAGAAGAAACAAGAGGTGGTGGATAAAGCCGCAAAGCCCAGCGTCGGAGCCACACTGGGGTCCATCCAAAGGAAGCTCCAGGAGAAGCGCGCGGAGAGCAGCCGTCCTGAGGACATTAAGGTGTGATTCTGTGGAGGCCCCGGGCCGGCCGCCAGTCCTAAGCATTGCAGGCAGCGTGGCAGGATGGCAGGGCTTGTCCCAGGGTGTCCCAATGGGAAGGGTGACAGGGCAACACCTTTTTAAACCTCCCACGCTCCGAGACGTCCAGAGGAGCAGGTAAAACGCACTCAGTGTTTTAACCGTGGGTACTTTGGGTTTGGACTAGAGGCTGCAAGCAGGAGACCCTGTCGTGCGGGTTGCAGAATGGGCTTGTTTCAGTCGGTAGGCAGCGCGCTGAGTCTCTGAGGAGGGAGGATTGGAGACAAGCCTTTGGGAGCGTGTGTCCCGTAACCGTGGTCACTGCCGGAGCCGGCGAGCTAAGCCCCATGCGCCTTGCGGCCTTGGCTTTACCCCAGTCCAACGTGCCTTTGCCCGCTGCGTGGGGGATAGGAGTACTCATAGGTGGCGATTCTGCTGTGCTGTCTGTGTGTCCTGTAAGACACCAGGAATAGCTAATTCCTAGCTTTGGATCGAGCTAGGGAGAGCTGTTGTATAAACATTCTCTTTAACCTGACCGTGGGAAATGTGTGAAACTAAGTAAAGAAGTCGGGACGTTCACAAATGTTTTCCCCTTTCTCATTTCTCTCTCCTTGTGTTTATACAGGATATGACCAAAGACCAGATTGCTAACGAGAAAGTGGCCCTGCAGAAAGCTCTGTTATATTATGAAAGCATTCATGGACGGCCGGTACGTGAGTGCACGGAATTTGCTGATTGGGGTGAATTACCTGGCTTTAGAAGTGGATCTTCTATGTTCAGTATTTTGCAGATGAGGTTCCCTGATGTTTAGATGACTCTGTATTTTCACCAGAAGCAAGCTTTCGGAAGGCTAAACCAATGACACGAGTTCCACTATCTAGTAGGTGCTAAATTTAATTAAGCTCCAGAGAAAAATTAGCTTGCGACTCAGATGCGGTCACTGGTGTCCTCCTTCGAGGGGAAAATGGTGGAGGGGGATATAAATCGGTGCACAGAGCCCTCGAGTGAGGAGGCGTGCCTGCCCCTCTCTCCGCCCGCACAAAGCCATCATCGCCGGCTCTAGGCATTCCTATCCATAAAAGGAAGGTGCTAAACGAGAATGATCTGCCCTAAAGTTCAGTTTCTCTGCAGTGCCGTTTGCAACCTGCGTTGGGAGAGAAGTTCTAGCTGCCATCCAGAACCAAAAGTGTGAGGGATCCAAAATATGTCTTTGGAAGCATTTGAGGCGATTTGTTACCCAGCGAGAGCGTTGATTGAATGTTCGTCGTTAGTCCTGGGGGAGAGAGTAGCATGACAGCCCTCTCCTCCATTCCTCAGGGACCTCGTAATCAGATCGCCCCGTCAGTGACTCTTAGTAACCTTCCGTTAAGAATGTTGTCAAGAACCCGACAAGACACGTTCTTAAGAGCAGGTGTGAGGAAGCGTGAAGTGTGTGTTCACAGATGGATTTTTATGCCACCCAAATGCATAGATCTCTTTTCCAGTCTCAGCCATAGCTATGTAATGGAGAGAGTCTTTTCATCAAAAATATGCTCTTTCAGATAAAGAAACTTCGAGAATAACGCACTAGACTATCAGATCTGTGAGGGCCGGGATTCTGGGTTTTGTTTACCTAATGGAGAACCTGGTCCTCGGCGACCTAGCACAAGACCTGACACAGAGCACGTGCCCAATAAACTGTCCGTTGAATGATCCTCCGTGGTATTTTGGTTCTGAATTTATTAGGTCTAAATTAAAAACCAAAACCAAAAAAAAAACTGGAGCTGACGATGATTGATTTTGCTGGCCTGTCCCTGCAGTGGAAAAATACTGGTGCCCTGGGATAATGGTCATGTTTCAGGCCAGGTTTTGTTTCGGACTTTTTAAAGGCGTTGAACCCAATAGCAAATGCTCTGGAGCTCTACTGCATTGTGAAACTTGGTCCTTCACCTCTGGGGTATTCAAAACTTGTAGAGATGGCACTAAACTTCTTCTAACAGCGAGAAACCCCTTCTCCACTCAAGGCCTCTCCTCACGGCCACCAGGCGGGCCTCCGTGAGGGAGGTAGGACTTATGTATCTTCCTTCTTTCCATTGTGTGGATTCAGGTTATGACATAGACAGACTCCTTTAAAGACTTCCTTGCCTGTCAGGCCCGAGATCTCTCGGCTGAATACTAGTCTTTACCTTACTGTCAGCGCAGGGGTGTGTGTGCCATGGTACTTGTTGCTCTGAGTTGGGCACAGAGTCTCTCATCCTGCCTGCACTGTGGCAACATGCAGACACGAAGGTCAGCAGACCTAGATTCAAACCTCCGCCCTGCTGACCCTGGCTCCGTGACCCCGCTGCTTAGGTAACTCTCAGAGCCTCAGTGTTTCGTCTTCATAATGGATGTCTGTTACGGGTTGTCATGGAGATTAAATGACATCACACACACACACACACACACACACACACACACACACACATTTACCTGTAGGCTGTCTGGCGTTGAGGAAGTAGAGCAGAGTGGCTTTGAGGAGAGATGGGTGGGATAGGGTTCACTTCTGATACAATTATATGTTCTGCCTTCTGCTGTCTACTTCTTATTAAATGATTGAATCAGGAGAAATGCACATTTTTTAGCACTCTTATCATTAGGAATATGAACTATTAATTCGTGGTCCTTTCTTTCATCATTCTTTTAGATGAAGGAAGGACACTTCTGGATCTGGACTCTAGCATCTCACAGGGCAGGGGACAAATGCTCTAGGAAGTTCAAGTGTCTTTTATTCCTTTTCCCGAGTCGGGCTGTCTGCCTGTCTCTGGAACGTGATACTCCAGCCTCCTCAGGAAAAGCAGAGTTCACTTGATATCTGGCCAGTCTGAAAATCCAAGAGTGAACTTTTCATTCTTAGATCTGTGATGTTGCCACGGACCCTGGACTTATAAATGCGAAAAGTACATATACTTCCAGAGCTAAACTGTCATTCCAAACCCCGGGTTTTTTAGAAAAGCAGATGCTTAGAGCCTGATGGTTTTTTTTTCGGGCCTCTCACTGTTGTGGCCTCTCCCATTGCGGAGCACAGGCTCCGGACGCGGAGGCCTAGCGGCCATGGCTCACGGGCTTAGTTGCTCCGCGGCATGTGGGATCTTCCCGGACCGGGACACGAACCTGTGTCCCCTGCATTGGCAGGCGGATTCTCAACCACTGCGCCACCAGGGAAGCCCGAGCCTGATGGTTTTTTGCTGAGTCTACAGATTCTGGTATAAAAGGACACAAACAGTCAAAATCACAGGCCACGTGTTCTGCTTCTGTACATGTTTTAATTTAACAAGGCTGTTTGCTCTAACGGGACACCCTCCAGACAGACCGACACATGTAAGGAAAACAAAAACACGCTCACTTACACACTGGCACATAATTCCCTATGAATTATTATTGAAGTGTGTCCTTTTCAGCATTTGAGGGTCTCATCAGAAGACCACGTCACAGAAGTCCAACAGACAGCTGCAGCTCCCCGCCGTACCTTCTTTGCAGACCCCGATGATGGCGTGGAGGGGAGACAGTGAGCGACTTGCTCACAACTTCTGGGTTCTCATTGATATATTTTAATCTTTTGTTTAAAAACCCGGGGAACTAACAGGACCCTAAGCGCACCATGTTCAAATTTAAATGCAAATTCTAAAGCCACATGTAAATACTGTCATTTGTTTATCTGCTGTTTGGGATTATTTGATCTGATCTTTGCCCAGTCAGCCTAGCACTGTTATCTGATAGTGAAGAAGAGAGGGTCACCCTTTTCCGACTCCACGGGCCAAGGATGCAGCCATCATGAGAACGCGTCTCGTTTGTCTTCTCCCACTAGTGGTTTTATGACTCAGAGACGCCCCTCCATACACAGATTCAGACCATTTTTTGTTTTACTAAGGAGATTTGATATATTTTTCTGAGACTTACAGAGCAACCAAATAGGGTCGTAAGAAAGAGACTAGTAGACGAAGAGTTCTTTCCATCAAAAGCAAAGATTGAATGGAAGGTGTTGCCTTCACCCATTAGATCTTCATAGCTAGATGTTCCCGCTGTCTTGACTTGGGTGTAAACGTGTATCTTAGTCTTAACCCTATTTCCACACATTGAAAGCCCCTCAGAGCTGCCACTTAAATGAAAATTTAAATAAAGGCTTGAAGCAAGAAGAGGGAAAGTATGTTGGAAAGACAATACACGATAAGCTTGGCCTAAAGTCATTTTTAAGCAATTATGGATCATGACGATTTTCTAATTTGAATTCTGCAGTTTACCAGTCAAGAAACCGAGACTCAACCTCACTGGCTCATTGAAAGGGCTGTTCTTGGTTAGGAGTGGAATCCCTGAGCAGCTGATGACTCGAGAATAAGAGATGGGAAACTTCCGAACAGTTTGCCCGTGGTCCACTTCATATCAGCGGCCCTTTTATTTAACACTTTAACCAGGGTGCTGCTTTGTTTTTCTAACTCTTGGTTAGATTTTGGCTCTGCTCACAAATCCAGCACTGATAATTACATAAGACATGGCTTTAGGAAGGGTGAAAATTGTATTGACTTTTGGTATCACCAAGCCTTTGGCTTCAGACATTTATCATGGAAATAATCCTGGTGTAAACCAAGTAGTATTCTTTCCATCACCTCAGACCTAAAGATCATGGATGGTTTTGGTGTTTAGATACTTCCATCAAATGCGAGCATTAACTTCGGTAAAATCATGATAAGTTTTGACTCTCCATAGTCAAAAACTGGATTTTATCAGATCTCTCACAGGTGATTAGCTCTGAGGGTCATTCATTTTTAAAATGAGCAATTCATAGAAAATCTAAATATCAGCGTTACAAGCCAAATACAAGCCAGCTATCCTCTTCATCTACTCTAACTAGAAAATTTGGTTTTTGAACAAAGAGTTAGAAAGGAAATTGATTCTGTCACATTTGCCAAGTCTGGCTGATTTTAGCAGTAAGTCTCCTTCCAAAAATCCAAAGTCTACTTTTATAATCCAAAGAAGTTTCTACAGTTGACCCTTGAATAATTCGGAAGTTAAGCATTGTTCAACCCTCAGCATAGTCGAAAATATGAGTATAACTTAGTGCCGGCCCTCTGTATCCATAGTTCCACCATATCTGAGGTTCCGAATCCATGGATGCAACCATGTAGCAGATCGGGTAGTAATGTAGTATTTACTATGGAAAAAAATCCGCGTGTAAGTGGACCCGTGTAGTTCAAACCCATTTTGTTCTATGGTCAGATGTAGTAATAGGATGCTAGTCTGCAATGGGGAAATGTTGGCTCCTTATTACTTTTATTTTTCGCATGTCTTTTGGTCACTAAACATCTGTTGTTTATCTTACGTAATATTTCGCCACATATCATGGGTTGAAAATTAAGATGTGCCTTAATCTCATCTGCAATACATTTAATGAATACATCTTGTAGTAAAAAATAAATTATTTCATGTGTTCCAGTACTAAATTTTGTCGTTTTACATGTGAGGTTGTACAAGTCACTTATTTCTATTCCTCTCACTTATTTGTGGCTACTGTTGAGCTTCTGTTGAAGTATAACATGAATACAGAAAAGGGCCTAAATTATAAATATATATGTTGATGAATTTTCACAAAGTAGACAAATCCACGTAACCAATATCCTGATCAAGAAATAAAATGTGGGGCTTCCCTGGTGGTGCAGTGGTTGAGAGTCCGCCTGCCGACGGAGGGGACGCAGGTTCGTGCCCCGGTCCGGGAGGATCCCACGTGCCGCGGAGCGGCCGGGCCCGTGAGCCATGGCCGCTGAGCCTGTGCGTCCTGAGCCTGTGCTCCACAACGGGAGAGGCCACAACAGTGAGAGGCCCGCGTACGGCAAAAAAAAAAAAAAAGAAAAGAAATAAAATGTGGTCTGCCCTCTGGAAGCCCTTCTCATGTCCCCTTCCAGTCAATACCATGACCTTCCACCCCACCAACAAAAGCCATTCTCTTGACTTCCAACGTTATACATTTGATTTGCTTATTTTTGAACTTTGTATAATTAGAACTTTACAGTACGTATTTTTAGGTGTCTGGCTTGTTTTCCTTGGCTTTATTTTTGTGAGGTTAATCCATGATGTTGCATATAGTTGGGTCCATTCACGTTCTTGGCTGTGTAGTGTTCAGTTTCAGAACTTATTTGTTCTACTGTTGGACATATGGGTGGTTTCCAGTTTGGGGTTCTTATAAATAGTGCTGTTATGAACATTCTTATGCATGTCTTTTGTTGAACTTAAGACCACACTTGTTTGGTGTGTACTTAAGAGCGGAATTGATGAGTCATATGTTTAGCTATAGGAGATACTGCCAAATAGTTTTCCGAAGTGTTCCACACTTGCCAGCACTGAGAGAGAGTTCCAGTCTCTCAGCATTCTTTCCGACACTTGACACGGTCTGTCTTTCATGTCAGCCATTGTGGTAGGTATGTAGTAGTGATGCCTGTGGTTCTACCCTCACTCTTCTTTTGTATGAAATAATTCCTGTGTTCCCTTCCAGTTATGAAATACCAAATTTAAAACTCCTTTTAATATGGTAGATAGTAAAAGCAAGAAAATGCCGCCTCTTGATATTTTGGTAACAGGAAGAGACAGAAAGAAGTGATTATTGTTATTGCTGATGACAGAAGATAAATCCTCAAGATGTCTTTGCATAATGGCCGTATTCTATCAAGTTTATCCAAAGTTCACTTACTGTCGATCACTTTGATTAAGGCAAATAAAAAAGGCAACAAAGGATAATCAATTCATGCATAATCTAGACCTGTCTTCAAAGTTGAAGGCCCAAAAGGCCCATAAGAGAAATGGTCAAAGCGAATACTATTTGCCCTTCCTTACCTCTGTAACCCTTGCCTTATGTGTGCAGTAGAAATAAAATGCAGAAGACCAACAGCAAACTTGAAACAAAGATACTTCATCTCTTACTCCATTTAAGTAAACAAATGCATATTTATGAATTTGGCATACCTATTTATATTTGAAATATTCATTCACTCATTTTACAGATATTTATGGAATACTTTTATCATGTCAGGCACTGAAATAGTTACCAGGGGTACAAAAACACAAACTTCTGGTGTCAAGGTGCTTATAGTCTAAAGAGAAGACAGACGTGTCAACAAATAGTTACTATAGAGTATAAAAATACATCCTCCATTAGGACTGCTATAATACCGTAGACTGGATGGCTTATAAAAGATAGAAATTTACAGTCCTGGAGGCTGGAAGGTCCAGGATTAAGGTGCTGGTGTTTAGTGAGGGCCTACTTCCCAGTTCATAGACAGCTATCTTTTTGCTGTCCTCACATGGCAAGGAGGAGTGAGGGATCTCTCTGGGACCTCTTTTCTAAGGGTACTAATCCCATTCATGAGGGCTCCATCCTTATGACCTAATCGCCTCCCAAAGGCCCCACCTCCAAATACCGTCACATCACATCGGGCATTCCTTTTCAACGTATGCATTTGGAGCGGGGACGGGGGAGCGAGTGGACACAAACGCTCTGTCTATAGCAAAGCATGTGTGAAGCACAAGGTATGCACAGGTTGCGGTAGGTGACACGCAGGAGAGAACGAGCAGGTCTCCCGGAAGGGCGCGTGTCGGAAGAAGGCTGCACAGGAGTGGGAGATGGGTCTTGATCTGGAATTTGCCAAACCAGGGAGCAGTGAGGAGGCCATTCCAGGACAGAGGGAACTAGACGAGGAGGTTTGCTACAACCTAGTTTCTCTCTGGAGCTTGAGTTAGGAGGAGGAGGAGGAGGAGAAGCAGGTAAAGAAGGGCTTCCAATACTATGCCAGGTATTTGAGCTTGATTTCCCCCCACTGCCTGTAGAGTCAGTCCTGTAAACATTTTTGAGCCCTGTGTCAGATTTTAGGGCTACAGAGATGAATCAGTCCATGTATTCTATGGGCATTATGTTCCTTGAATACCTACTATTTGCCAGAATTTGTCCCTAAAAACACAACAATTCCAGGGGGAAGAAAGACATATATATTTTTTTTAAATGATTACAGAACTGCATGGTAAGTAGCATAATAGAAACACACGCTTTCTTCTTCCCTGGACCTAGAAAATAGTGAATCATCTGGGAACTCTCAACCTTCAAGAGTTTTACATAGGGAACTAATAATTAACAGTGATCATAGTTTTGATGGAAGAAAAGCAGTACTGCTGAGGGAGTGATTTCCAATGACCTGCAGCTGAAGGAGGTATTTTAAATATTCACTGATTCATGGTTTCAGTTTCATAAATTTTGCAAGAGTGGCGAGTCTTCAGTTGCGTCACCTGTACTTTCTCTCGGCCCGGAGCGTGCTTGGCCAACGTGGCCGGCCACCGGGAGCGAGCTCCTCAGCTCTTCCGTTCTTGCATTTCAGGTGAGCAAGAGTGAACGTCAGGTTATGAAACCGCTGTACGACAGGTACCGCCTGGTCAAGCAGATCCTGTCCCGAGCCAGCGCCGTCCCCGTCATTGTGAGTACACCGCGGCCCGGTTGCTGGTCACCTGGCTGCGTGGGCCCTGGCTATGTGATCCGGGCCCAAGCTTGCCTTCTCATGAAAGAATCGTCTTTCAGAGTTGAACCTGCCATGAGTATCCATGGCCCCTAAGCTTGAGGGATGAGTGATTCATCCAAGACTTCTGAGGCTATGTTGGCCAGAAAAGAGCATATCTGAGGCCGACAGAAATTTCTTTTCCCTCTTGGGGATACGCCTTGGCCGCCTGCATCCATCTGACACGTGCTGGGCCAGCTTTCCCACGCTTTCCTCGGAGGCGGAGCCGCGAGAGGACGGGGCGGTGCCGTCCCCGGGGCCCCGCTACAAAGAGTCCTAGCGGCCTCTGTTCTCTGTCTTCTCTCCACCTCCAAGAGATGGGTCAGCCCTGCTGGAATCAGATCCGGGGAGCGAGCTTCTGAGCACCTCGGGAGAGGGGCCGTCCTCTTTTTGGAGGATGTAGGAAGGCGGGAGGTGGAAGGAGAGGGAGGGCAGCTAACAGCTGTGAGCGGTGCTCAGTGGCTACCGCCCTTGGACTTCGCGGCTTTGGGCCTCGGAACTGGGACTTCTGAGGGCTCCTCCGCTGGCCCGTAGGCTTTGTAGTAAGCAGGCGCGGCCTCGCTTTTGTGTTGTTGCTGAAATGCGTATTCTTCTCAGCTGCTGCTCTTCTATTCCTCCTTTAAATCTCCTTGTTTATTTCTAGGCCCAAGATACAGTCTTTATATGTCTTTTAACAGTCTGTTTGTTCATATTGAATGGGGCAGGGTCCAGAGACCTCAGGCAGGTGTGTTTCAAGAAAGCTACCTTTCTAGAAGTTTTCTACAGAATAAATCAGTAAACTAACCAACAAAAGGATTACATCTAAGAAGTCCTTTTTATTCCCCAGTCGGGGGTCCCTAGTGTCCCTAAGCGGGGTGACTGTATAGCCTCTGTTGATGACCTGTGCGTCACCCGATGAGCTGACGTTTGCATTAGTTGCTCTGGAAGTTACGGTGACCAGGAGGAAAGGCGGGAGGCGGGTGCTTCTCCTCGGGGTTACTCTGCGCCTTTGGTTAACATACCCGTGTGCCGTCCTTGCTTTCATGTGGCCTCCGTGGTTGGGGGTCGGGGAGAGCTCCACAGTGAAGCAGCAACTTGGACAAGAACTTCAGTTGTGTCTGGTTTTCCTGGGACTTCCTGGCGGGGAAGGGTTCGAGTCTGTAGTTAAAAGGCAGAAGTAAATACTTGTGAGTCAGAAGGGGGTGGGGAAAGAAGTTCTCTGTGTAACCTGCCTATTAACGCCTGTCGCAGGGTTCCCCTTCCAGCAAGCGGAGAAGCCCTTTGCTGCAGCCAATTATCGAGGGCGAAACTGCTTCCTTCTTCAAGGAGATAAAGGTGAAGACCCCCAGCTGCTAACCGCTTGCTACATCCGCAGCAGTGCCTCTCCCTCCTTCCCTCTCTCCCTCTTTCCCTCTCTCCCTCCTGTGGATGGAAAGCCGCTGTGATCGGGCCCTTTGGTGATGGCTTCCTGCAGCCTTCCCTAAAAATCAGTAGCTGCCACGTAGCACAGGGAGATCAGCTCGGTGCTCTGTGACCCCCTGGAGGGCTGGGATAGGGATGGTGGGAGGGAGGGAGACCCAAGAGGGAGGAGATGTGGGGAGATACGTACATGTATAGCTGATTCATTTGTTATACAGCAGAAACTAGCACACACCACCGTAAAGCAGTTATACTCCAGTAAAGATGTTAAAAATAAATAAATAAAATAGAACTAAATAAATATAGAAAAAAAAATCAGCTGCTTCAAACCAACTTTAAGCAGTCCTCTTTTATTTATGTTATAGACCAGCTGATCTCCTTAGTTTCATTTCATTCCCTTGCTGTTGTGTTTTGTTTTGTTTTGGTGTTGTTTGGTTTGGTTTTTACTTTGCTTGCAGGGATTTTTGTTTTGTTTTCAAAATGTTTTTTGTTTTGTTTCTTTCCCCCTATTTGAGGAGTGGATTTTCTGTACTCCAAAATTTTGTTAAATTAACTCATTGGGTAACTTAAAAAAAAAAAATCTCATTTACTAAGTTTATAGCGAAACCAAAATTAGCGAAGGCACTGTATGTAGCACACACACAAAATTATCATGTTATACACAAATATCTTAGTTGCCTTTGACAGATATGTGGGTACAGTTTCATCCACTCTCCTTCCCTCTTGCCTTCCCCCTGGCACATTTAGTCCTTGGTGCTAATTTTATAATCTGTTCTTGATCTGTGAATGTAGTACTGTGACCAGCAGTCACCAGAACCTACGCTCTGGTTTTTTCCACCAGTAGTAATCATGGATTTTGTACAGATAATCCTTGTCGTCAGTGGCTACTTTTGCTGAAATGGGAGGAACCATCTGTGCCCATAGATCGGTAGGGACCTAACTGGCCTAGACTAGGATCAGCCTCTTTCATATTTTTGTTTCCGGACAACTGCACACACTGACTGCCTTGTACAGGGCTCTAGAAATGAAAAGTCAAAGTCAATCTTTTTTAAAAAAATCGATGATTGTTATTTAGCGGTTAAGTCAGAGCGGGAGTAAAACCCCAAGTGGAAGTGAGTGTCAAGAGTTTCACTTGTCGTATTTCTGTGGCAACCCCAAGCGTGGGGTGTCGTTTATTTACCGTAGTTGGGAACGATTATTTCAAGATATGGGGGCCTCGTTCCCACGGAGGGACACCAGTTGAGAACTGCTCCACTTTCTTGCCTGATTGTCTCCACTGTAACTGAGGTCAGGAGCCGAGAGCCACAAAGCCGTCTCTTCTCTTCACTCTCTTCCTTTTTTTACCTCCCAAGGTCTACTTCACAGACCTCACTTTAGCTGTTAGGCAGTGATCGTGCTCCCTATTCATGTTGTTTAAACAGAACTGGTTTTATAAAAATGCTGTAGATGTGAAATTTAGGCAAATACGCTACATTGTATCTTCAAAATTAGAGCTATTTTCTTACAATAAGACTCGATGTTGATGAAAGAAGACAAATTTATCTCGCTGATAATTTCACACAAGAATTAAAACACCGTAATTGAAGAAATCTGGGCAAGTGTGTGCATGAAAATTAGCATATTTCTCTTAGAAGCGCGCGCTAAAACTATTCCCAGATAAAAATGTGTTCTTTAACACATCCGAAATATGACACTTGATAATTGGCTCATGAAACGAATGGAAGATACAGGAAAGATGCTCTTTTTAAAAGTTGTTCCTCCAAATCTTATCCTTTAGCTTAGTTTATTTTTTTCACAATTATGTTTCGGCCATTGCTCTTCTACTGGCCCTCACGACGATCAACATTTCAGATAATTTTGCAGTTATCACATTGCTCTCATAAAAGGTGTCATCTTTTAGTTCATTCTGTCCCAGTTGGCCAGGTCTATCAGCATGTATTTGGACTGTCCTAATTCTCAGAAATTCGGTTATAATTTGGAATCTGGTGTGTGTGCAGATAAGATTGTATCTAAATGGTTTCTTTGAAAACCATCCCTGATTTTTAATGCTTATGGGAAGACACCAGCTGTGTGTGAGAGAGAGCCAGCTCAAGTTCTGAAGCCCTAGAACTTCCAGCCCCCAAAATCCTACAGATCATCTAGTCAGTTCTCTGATCCAACGTAAGAGTTTCCTCTAAAACTTCGCCGACAAAATAGAGACACCGTCCCCAAGAAGTTATTCCTCCCTCAAACTTGAGGCGTCTACGGCAAGGAAGAGAGTAAGGTCTCTGGTTACATGGGCTCAGCATCAACAAGAGCTAAACGTTTATATTAATAGTTTTATAGCTTATCATTTGAAAAATTATCGAAAACAGTATAGTAATTATATAATTTTAGAATGCATAAGTTTAATAACTATAAAATAGAATTAATGGAATAATTAAATTATAGTATTCATAGTTACGACTGTATGACTTTCTACCTACAGGCCTAGCCTTGCCTCTGGAGCAGCATGGACTAAGCATACGTACACTCGCCTGCCCTGCCCACTGCCACCCACACCCTGTGAACATTTTTTCTCCAGGTTCTTCTTACCCTTTCTCATGCGATATGGGCTCCGGACTGTCCAGCAGTGCAGTGGCTCTGCGCTCTACACCAGTCCCTCTATATCCCTCTTAAAAACTGATACCCAGGGCTTCCCTGGTGGCGCAGTGGTTGAGAGTCCGCCTGCCGATGCAGGGGACACGGGTTCGTGCCCCGGTCCGGGAGGATCCCACGTGCCGCGGAGCGGCTGGGCCCGTGAGCCATGGCCGCTGAGCCTGCGCGTCCGGAGCCTGTGCTCCGCAACGGGAGAGGCCACAGCAGTGAGAGGCCCACGTACCACAAAAAAACAAACAAACAAACAAACAACAAAAAAAAACTGATACCCAGAACTGAACGTTATTCTAGATGTGCTTTAACCAGCCCGACATTGGACCAAGGACTAGTCCTGACCTTGATCTAGATGACTAAGGCCCTTCGGTTCTCAGAGTCTGTGCCTGTCAACATGCTGTCAGTTCCTCTTGGTCTTTCTGAGGCAGGATGTCTCAGCCTCAGCACTACAGACATTTGGGCCAGATAACTCTTTGCTGTGGAGGACTGGCCTCCACCCACTGGCCGCAAGTGGCACCCTCCCACCATCCCTCCCCAGTGTGACGACCCAAAATGCCTTCAGACGTTGCCAGAGGCCCCCTAGGGGGCAGACGTGCCCCCGGTTGAGACGCACGGCTTGTCGCCCCGCCTCACTGTTGATTTATGCAGCCCCAGCTTCCTCTGCGAAGGATGCTTAGTGTCCGTGTGTCCACGGTTTTTGTCCTAATCTAATTACAGGACCTTGAATTTTTCCAGTTTGTTACTCTCCATACTTCTAGCCTCATGAAATAGATCACATCTAGACTTTATATTCCGGCACACCCAGATATCCCTACCCGCCGTGTTATCTACACGTTTTGTGGATATCTTTGGCGCCTTATCCAAGTGACTGCTAAATATGGAGTAAGGATGGGTCAGGTAAGGAGCCCGCTAGAGGCTTCCCTGCAGATTCACATCAGCACCGCAGCAGCACTCTGCAGAAATGTTCACAGCCAGCTTTCCTTTCACAGATCAGCCCACCTCGTTCTTTACTGAAATCCAGATATTATGCCAATCCTATCAAAGAAGAAGAAAATGCTTAGTTTTTTTTCTGATTTGGGTCCAAGGAGCCACTGGTCGCCACTGTTGATCCCTGATTCTTTTTCAGTTACTCGTCTGTCATCTAGATATTGATTCCTTCTAGAATCTACTCAGTATCCACAACAACCCGATGGTCTCACAATGGGAAGATCTGTTTTGCTGTTTCTTTTTCCCTATGTTTTTCACAGCTCACTGAGAATAGCTTTGTTTAGCTTCATCTTCAGAAACACTGAGTTCTCAGGATGTGCAAGACACAGTCTCCCATTTTGAAGTTCTCTCCGGACCTTGGGGTGTAATTGATAAGGCTTAGTTAGACCCCTAACTTCGTTTCTTTCTGTCTCGGGCTTTAACACGCTCTTACTAGTAAGTTGCATTTCTCTTTTAAAGCTGAATTACTGGACGAAGAAACATTTATTGAACACCTAATATAGGCAGGCATTGGCTGAGCTCTGGGAACAGCAGGGAACAGAGAGGCCCAAATCCCTCCCTGCATGGAGTCTGTAGTCAGATGGTCCCACCTGGTCTCATCCAGGAAGGGGAGGTGGGCAGAGCCTGAGCAGCCCGGTGTACCTGCTCAGGTACTCAACACGTATTATCTCACTTCTTATGTAAATGATGTAGATGGGACTTGCCACGTCATCTTATAAAAAAGAGAAACTTTTAAACTCTTGATTTAAAAGCCACTTTTACCCTGTGAATTTAAAAATGGTTTTAATTTTTTTTAATTAATAATGAAGCTTTTACTTCCATGGATCAAGAAAAGAGATTGAAGATCTAAAGTCACAGCAGAAAGAATCTGGAAGGATCACTTAGTTTTAATTTGCCAACTCTACCTTCATGCCTTCGTAACAGTAGTTTCATTGTAGTTATGTAAGAGTCCTTTGGTTTTGCCTATTTGTTTGTTTCTTTATTCACTTTATTTCTCTTCAGAGGCACCATTATAAACATACCAAACTTTATGGTCAGAAAATCCGCCACAGACAGTTTGAATCCTGTACTTTACCTGTGAGCAGTGGTTCCCCCGGCCTCCTGAGAGCCATTGGCTGCGCTGGCCCTGAAGCCACTTGGTTGAACTGATAACTGATGTTATAATCCTGCTGTTGATGTAGCTGAATGCGTAACCAATTTTTTAATTTCTCAAGATATCAGGACATTCTTTTCTGCTCTGACTGTACATTTTGGCAGTAAATTACTTCTTTTAAAATCTTTCTTTCAGACTCTGATATCATTTCTTAGAATCACATAGCTTTAAATTGGCACTAAGACATTCTCTTAGAAAAATAAGTTGACCTCATTTTTCTAATTGCATTTTTATCAAGACAGAGAATATCACACTTTTCTTAGAACCCTGAATGCTGAAAAATACAGCTGTGGTCCTTGGAAACTCTTTGAAAAAACATAAGTTTTATGATTCTGATCGTGGTAAGATAAATGTTTTGATCTTCTCAAAATTTTCCTAAAATTTTTTGCATCAAGCAACCACAAATATTTCGTAATCTCAACTTTTAAATAGAAAGGCCGTATTGTTGAATTTCTGGAAAAGCTTCATAGCTTAAAAAAATTCTGAGACACATAACTAATAGAAGCTTTAAAGCACTGATTTCTGGTGGTGGATTTTTTTTAGGTATCGTCACAGAGCTGAGAATGTTTAGATTCATTTGCTTCTTTTGATTTAGGGTATAAGTTATGATGATTGTTCCTTCCTACCCTTGGCCTTGACAACTGTTCATTGTGCTGTACACTAATTTTTTAACAGCTTTTTTCCCTATTGAGTAGCTGTGTTTAGCATTTGCCTTATTTACTGTGTACATATAGATATTCAGTAATGTATCCATCATGTACACGTGTGCTGCTAAATGTAGCTACATAGAAGAAACCATGAGGGGTCTGGATAATTAAGTGATCGTGAAGTGATTACCTGTAATGAAAGAGGGCCCGAAAAAGTGACCCAACTTTTACTGGGGTTGCTGTGTATCTCCAGGAAGAAGAGGAGGGTTCAGAAGACGATAGCAGCACAAAGCCAGAGTTCACGGTCACCCTGAAAACCGACGATTTCAGTGCACGTTGCTTTCTGGACCAATTTGAAGATGACACTGATGGCTTTATTTCCCCAGTGGATGATAAAATACCATCAAAATGCAGCCAGGATACCGGACTTTCAAATCTCCACGCTGCTTCAATGTAGGTTGTTTGGCTGGTGGTATTGGAATGTTGGGATGAAAATAATTTTCCGAAAATATTATTTTAGCCTTTGTCCTTAAATTGGCTGACAAAACGTAAGTGACTTGCCTAGGGTGCATCTATGTGGATAAAACAGGGTTTGCTTGTTTGTTTAACTTCCGGCTCAGTGGTTTTCTATGCTTCACCCCGTGTTATCTGAGGGAGCGTCTGAGATCTTGCTTAAACAATCGCGAGGTCTCTGTAACGGCATTGTGGGGTTCTGTGCGCCACAGCTCGCCATTTAACACGTACCGAGCTCGGATGTCATCTCCTCCTTTCTAAGCAAAACATGACAAAGCGCCGTGGGAGTTCACGAGCCTGAGGCATTCATAAGTAGCAGGAGCCTCGCAGGAGCCCCAAAAGCCATATCTCTCGTCAGTGCGCTTTGGCTTCCAGGGGATGGAAGACATCCATTTCTGCTGACCCCCAGCTCCTTCCACAGTAGCTGCACTTACATGCTTTTCCCTTTCCCCACAACTCCTATCAAGTTGCACATTCCTTACATTCATAACTATTCAGATTTAACTCAGTTTTCTTGAAATACTTCTGCCCCACTTAGACCAGAACTCTTGGAACACCTTCAGGAAATGAGAGAAGAAAAGAAAAGGATTCGAAAGAAACTTCGTGATTTTGAAGACAGTTTTTTCAGACAGAACGGAAGGTAAGTGCATATGTTGTCCCTCCCCTCCCCCTCCTCACACACAGCCCTCTTTCTTCTGTGTCACATCTGTGCAAAGCCTCCCACGCGGGAGCCCCCCTCCGGCTTTCCTGTAACCTGGCCCTTGGTTTTGTGCCCAGGGCCCCTTTGAGGTTTACTGGAAATGGTGAGGTCTGTGTGGCCCTTCAGGAAGAAGTGCTCCTTGGATGATACCCAAGACCGATACAGATTCAGCTAACATTTATACAGAACTCACCTGTCACATCAAATTCTAATCTACAATGAGGAGCTTAAAGCTAAGTTTCTAGTGGACAGCACTGCTTTTGATTTCCATTTTTGTCTTTTTACTCTTAATATACTTGAAGGAGAAATAAGCAAAGGGGTACTCTAGGTCTTGCTGGTTTGTAGGCTCATTTTAAAGGCAGAGTCGTCAAGTCAAATGAGAAATACACAAGAAACAAGAAGCCCTCCTGACTGATACAGTGCCTTTCACCAGTGAGGGTTTTTTTTTTTTTTAATACATTTTATCACCTAACATTCTTTTTATTTTTTTAATAAATTTTATTTATTTATCTTTGGTTCTTCGTTGCTGCGTGAGGGCTTCTCATCGCGGTGGCTTCTCTTGTTGCAGAGCACGGGCTCTAGGCGCGCGGGCTTCAGTAGTTGTGGCGCACGGGCTTCAGTAGTTGTGGCGCACGGGCTTCAGTAGTTGTGGCGCACGGGCTTCAGTAGTTGTGGCGCACGGGCTTAGCTGCTCCGCGGCACGTGGGATCTTCCCGGACCGGGGCTTGAACCCGTGTCCCCTGCATCGGCAGGCGGACTCTCAACCGCTGTGCCACCGGGGAAGCCCCACCACCAGTGAGTTTTAGGACATACTGTCATCATCATCACAGAGCGCTATGCTGAGGGATAGCCTTCCCTGTTAGCAAGTGACCACGCACAGAAAGTCTGACTCAAGTCGCAGCATGAGACCAGGTTAGAGCAGGGAATAGAGCTCCATCTCTCACGTTGGAATTAAGTTTTATCATTTTAAAATGTGTTATTTTAATCCAAATTATTTAAACAGTGTAAATACAGTTTCTCATTAAGTCTCCTTTTATACTTCTCAAAAGTATTGGGAAATAAAAGTACCATAAAAATTAACTTAGGCATTAAAAATGTACTATATTTCATGGGCTTCCCTGGTGGCGCAGTGGTTGAGAGTCCGCCTGCCGATGCAGGGGACGCGGGTTCGTGCCCCGGTCCGGGAAGATCCCACGTGCCGCGGAGCAGCTGGGCCCGTGAGCCGTGGCCGCTGCGCCTGCGCGTCCGGAGACTGCGCTCCGCAACGGGAGAGGCCACGGCAGTGAGAGGCCCGCGTACCGGGGAAAAAAAAAAAAAAAAAGTACTATATTTCAGTTTATTTCAATTATTGTATAAATTTATTTTGGGGATCTCTGATTTGGATCTGTCCTATAATGACTTTCTCAAGATTTATGAATTTTTATACCTAAATATTTGTTTTTCTTTCTCCATGAATTGTAGGATATTTAGAAAACATAGATAAAAGAAATAATACCCCAAATGGTAATAATCCCCAAAGACAAACCAAAGGATTAATGTTTTGATGTGTTTCATTGCAGTCTTCTTCCCAAACATATTTTTGGTTTAGCTGCTCATTGTTTTTTCCCATTTGTTTATAGTCACATTATACACAGATATCCTATAATTATGTAACCCTCACAAGTTTTAAGAAAATGCAGTTGATGGGAATCAGTCATCATCACACGAGCTCAGACCTGTCAGGGGCGTCAGATCTCACAAAACCTGCTTCCATCACTTCGTATGCGAGGCGCGTGAAGACCCTCTAGGGCTCGTGTGGGCCAGGCTCAGACGCCCCCTTCCCTTCCCTGCTCTCTCCTGGGAGCATCCAGCGTCCTCTCCTTGAGCAGGCGGAGCAGGAATAAAATCAGTTCGCTGAGCAAAGTTAAATGAGCCCCGAGCTATCCCATCTTGCATTTTTGCTCTTCGATAAGAAGTAAAGGAAGCCTGGTGTTTGCACGTCTGACGTGTGCGTTTCCAAGTGAGGTGAGAAGCGGGGCGGTGCCCGCTGAGGACGCGGGTAAGAGCAGCCTTTGGTCGGCTTCTCCTGCGGGTTGTGTTGGATCGCGCATTCAGGGTACTTAGCCCAGCGCTCACCCTCTCGTCAGCTCTCCAGTATAACACTTGCGCACATAAAAAGTGTACGTACAGGGCTTCCCTGGTGGCGCAGTGGTTGAGAATCCGCCTGCCGATGCAGGGGACACGGTTCGAGCCCCGGTCTGGGAGGATCCCACGTGCCGCGGAGCGGCTGGGCCCGTGAGCCGTGGCCGCTGAGCCTGTGCGTCCGGAGCCTGTGCTCCGCAACGGGAGAGGCCACAACAGTGAGAGGCCCGCGTACCACCAAAAAAAAAAAAAAAAAAAGTGTACGTACAAAATTACTCAGCAAACTGTAAAGGTTTATTAGTATTCTGTGATCCAATTGCTGAATTCCAAGACGAAGTTTTATAGTAAGTAGGAGTAGTAACTATTGTTTTTAAACCCTGTAAATTATGGGTGTACCAATGACTCATCCGAAATTTACTGGTTCATTAGGTGAAGTAGATAAAAGTGAGAAAGCATTAAGTGTAAGTAAAGGACTCCAGCGCGTGGAGACTTGTGGTAGGAATTCATACGTAGCGACAGCAGAGAGAGAAAGTGTCTCCATTTCTTAGTCTTTCCTGCCACGCCTCGAGATGCCAGAGTAACTCTGAAACTCGGTTGCATGGTGCCTCCTGGGACGCAGTCTTTCACCGCCTGTCTAAACCCAGCTCCCGTCTCGAGACCGAGTGATTCTTGGCAGCGCTGATTCTATGGGGTGATCATTCACCTGACGCACAGTATCCTCTGGAAGAGGCCGCGAACGGTCATCAGCCCCTTTTCCCTTTGTTCCATCAGAAACGCCCAGAAGGAAGACCGCACCCCCGCGGCTGAGGGCTACAGCGAATATAAGCACATTAAGGCAAAACTGAGGCTCCTGGAGGCGCTCATCAGCAAGAGAGACGCTGACTCCAAGTCCGTGTGAGGAGGGAGCCCCACCCGGGCCAAGGGGGCTGGGCGCGCAGGGCGAACGTGCCCCCGCCCCCCGCCTCCCCTGGCAGATGGCAGCTCTGCAGAAACTGGAAGGCGGCCTCGGGGGCTGGACCTACAAAGAGAGCAGCTCCTCTGCCTCTGGGCCCGCTGGGATCATCTCCGGCTTCCGCCGCCTGCCTTGGAAACCACCCAGATGGCAGGAGCCCGGCCGCCCCCAGGTAGGAGCTGTGGGCGGGGACGTCGAGCTCCCCGTGCACCCGCGCGCCCGCAGACACACACCCGGACGCCGTAGAGGAAGCTCCGCTGGCACTGGCAGCGACGAGTCCCGACACTGAGACACACTCATCTACAGAGGGTGCACGCTGCTCTTGTCTGGATAACTGAGAAACGGCCCGCCCTCTGTCGGACCGTGACAAAAACAAGCTCAGGACTTCACCCTGCAGCGCGAGCTTGCTGTGCACGTCCAATGCAGGTGCCCGAGAGAGCACGGGCCCAGCCCAAGGGAGCACGGGCTCTCTTTGGACCCGGTCAAGTGGGAACCTGCATTGGAGCCCTGTTTGCTGCCTTGACCGTCCTCGTGACCTTTCCACAGAGCTGCGCCTTTCCCCACTCGTGTGAATCGCTTCCCCTTTAGCTCTCAGGTGGACGGAAGCGGCGGCACCCGGAATGGCCGTGCAGTCCTCTGTTTGACCGTGTGTGTCTTCGCGACGTCCGCAGCTGATAGAGAGCTGTGATCCCTGACTAGGGCTGCACCGTCTGCAGAGGACAGAGGGGACAGAGAACTAGCTAATATTTGTGCTGATTTTTAAATTAGGCAGCAGCGAAGAGCCTGGAGAATCCTTTCCTGAACGTTGACTGTGCTTATTAGCGTCAGATTTTAACATCAGACACTAAGTGTGGCCAGCAGCCTCTTTGGGGTTTGGTTTGGTTTGGTTTGGGCTCTAGCCAAACAAAAGGGTCTGGCTTAATTCTTAGCTTAAGAGTAGAGGACCGTGAGAGAGAAAGAGCCTGTATTCTAAGCCTCTGAGAACTTACCAGAGTTTATTTTGTTTTCTTTTTTTTTTTAAGTAAACCTGCACTAAAAATCTCCTGAGGGGTAAGTATAGCCCTCAGAGCTCAGCCTAAGGCAGAATCTAAATCACACTATTTTCAAGATCATGTATAAAGAGAAAAAAAATAATGGTGTATAGCCAATTATGATTATAATTTTTTCAAAGACGGTGTCACAAAACTGTCTATATTAGACATTTTGGAGGGACCAGGGAATTTAAGACACCAAATCATCTCTTCAGTGTGCCGATGTTATCCTGTGATCTGTTGTTGCTTTTTGACTTTCTGTGTCTGTGCTGAGGAAAGTTTCTGCCGGCCCCTCCCGGGCCACGTTTCTGCTCTGTGAGGCTGAGCTCAGGTGTCTCCACGCCAGCCGCTGGTTGCCGAGAGAAGGTGTCTCAGCAGGCTCTGCCTTTTGAAGATAATGTTGCAGGATGAACAGGACAGCCAAGGGTACCATTTTGTTTTCTTTCATAATAATAACAAGGAGAAAGCTCTTCCTGATCACTTGTCAGTTTCCAAAATGGGTTCTTGAGAAACCGTCTGGTCAGATTGGATTTGTAGCAGCATTTTCCCATGTTGACGTGAAGTGGCAGCTCTCGGTCGGTTGAAAATCGTTTAAGTCAGGAGTAGGGGGAAAAGAATACCTTTAAATTTGCTCTTAAAAATAATCATCCAAAAGCCTGAGCTATATGTTGAAAGTGCCCTGGTTGAATCCACATACTTACAGACGGTACATAATCCTGCAATATAGATATAGCTTGGTATTCTTTGCTCTACTGTTTACATTGCAGATTGCTATAATTTCAAGGAGTTATATTATAAATAAAATGATGCACTTTAGGACGTTTTCTATTTTTGAAATCTGAACATGAATCATCCACATGACCAAAAATTGTATTTTTTCAAAGAAATACATGTCTAGTTTGTCCTTTTTAAGTAATTATTCTCTTACATAAGCTATAATATAAATCACATCATTACCAGTTAACTTTCAAAGCACATCTGTCTAATAAGAGTATTGTTTTGAAAACACTACTATGCTATAGAACTTTAAAAGAGAAAAAGCTATATAAATGAGAAGCTACTAGACGTTTTGAAATCTATTGTTTCTGCCAAAGGTAAATTAAGTAAAAGATTTATTCAGGAATCCCCGTTCAAATTTGTATGATTGAATAAAAGAAGACACCAAGTTATAGTAAAATGTGTATGGAATGTCATGTTTTCCTTTGTAATTTATAATAATATACTTCCTAGAATGGTGCCCAAGTTAAGGGAGGGAAGCCCTGTTTACAGGAGATTCTATCTGAAGACAGGTTAGTCCGTAGGTTCTGGCTCTGCCCGAAATGCTGAGGTAAATTTGTTTCCATAGCAACCATTTTTGCAGCCCAGAGTCTCGAGGCCCTAGAGACAGTGTCTTAACTGGCTTAACACAGAATTCTCTGGGCTGCGGTTTTTCCTTTGCTCTTGTCGGGAACGTGTGTGTGTGTGTGTGTTTATGAGCACATGCCAACAAAATAAATGTCAAGGGTTATTTAATAACAATGATAAGTAAAAGTAAAGCGTGAGTAAACTTGGCTGTGTGATTGTCAGAATCAGAGATAGCAGAGGCTTGTAATTTTCCCAGGCATTTGCTTTTCATGGTGTTTTAGTCTGGAGCAAACCTTGAAATAGGTATTTGCGTTAAGTGTGTTATCATTACTGCATTTCATCTTTGAAGCATTGAGCTTGTACTTTACTTGTTAGACGGGTCTGTGCAAGGTTGTGGATAAGGGCCTGCGGAGAAGTTTTGCAGGACAGCGAAGTTTGTCTTGGTGCTGGCAGAAGAAAGTCTGCACGAACTCAGTGACCTCCGGTTCGGGGAAAAGTCCCAGGAAAGACCATGTCACATTTCAAGCTGGAGAACCGGGTTTTTTTCATCGCTAGCTATAATTTAGTGTGAGCTGATAAGCAGATTTCTTCGCTTGGGTTGCCAGCTTGAAGTGAAAAGAGCGTTATTCACCGGCGAGGCGGGCATCAGCGGTGCCTCTGTGTGTGACGCCAGTGTGAAGTTTGCTTCCTCCCACCCCGCGGCGACACCTGCGCGGCGGCGGAGGAGCCTGTCGCGGGGCGCGCCTGCTCGGGGCGGTGGCACTGCTCGCCCAGGACAAGCGCCGCAGGTCGCGCTCTTGTCGTACACGCGGCACCGAGAGGCGCCCAGGCCAGCGATCCCGGCGCCTCCCGAGGGCTGAGCTTAGCATTGCTCACAAGGTGACTGTTAAGTCTATTATCAGAATCAAAGGGCAGCCATGGTGCCAGCTAAGCTGGTTCTTTCTGGGACTGCCTAGTTCTCCGGAGACAGAATTGAGCCCTGTATCCAGAACGGATGACAGACTTACAAGGAAAATCTAAATCTAAAGATTGTTGATGAATTTTTTAAGAGATCCTTCATCTGATCATGAAGATGCCATCTTTCTTAAGGGTATATATGTCTTAAGGCTGGATACCTCACTACCTTTGATGGTATATTTACAGCTGAACGCCATGATCTCTTTTAACTGCTTTGTGAAAATCTGGTTGTAGCCTAAATTGGTTTTGCTTTCAAGACAGGTCTTCCCGACCCACTGCATCCTGGGGGGTTTTCTGGCGAGGTGGGGAGTGGTGGTTTCTGCACCAAGATCAGCACCTCTGTACAGGTATTCTTTCGTGGTATCCATTTGGTTAAACCAATAGGGAGGGACAAAACTGGGCTAAAACGTTAAAGCAGTGTTTCCTCGGAAGGCCATGGGTTTAGCAGAAGCCAGAGTGTGCTTTCTTTTTCTTTGATTAATCCCCTCCCGTGATATTTTTTTCCCCACGTGACCCTCAAAATCTACTGAAGAGTACATTTTGTCAAAAGATAGGCTAAACGTGTTTTCAAGTGTGTGGGTACTGAACTTGTGCATACTGGCACTTCTTCACAGGGCGGCTGACACAGCAAGCTCCAAAAGATGCCGATCTACGTGTCAGCAGCCACTCTCCAGAGTAGAGATCGCGCCCTTGGGGCACCCACACTCCACCACCATGATCCTTCACGACAGATGTATGTGGGTAAGCCGAGGTCAGTCACAGGTACGCGCAGATGCGTTTTAAAATGAAGTCTCTACATCTACAGCTTCATATTGCCATGAAAGTGCAGGTATGTCTCTAGAGGATCGCAATTTGTCTGGAATGCAGCCAGCCGTGGCCATGTGCACAGCTTGAGGAACCGATGCGGGAGATCTAGACCCGAAAGCACCTATACGGTCATGAAAAGCTCCGAGAGTGGACGCAATTTTAATAAATAACACGGGCCCACAACAATGTTTACAGGACATGTAAGCAGAAAGCATTTGAAATTAGAGTTGTTCCTTTTTTAAAATGTAAACTGAAAGAAAATATGTACATTTTTGTACATGACTGTGTTTTGTATGAACAGAAATAAAATGTTTTTCCTTGTGAATGTTCTGAAGTTTTTGACAGCGTCAGGAGCGTGTGACCGAACCCTCTGTGAGGTCTGAGCGCTCCCTGTGTCAGGGATCAGGCTGCTCCCCTGAGCTCCTCGGCGGCCCCCTGAGGAGTCCGATTCGTTATTCTGTCTCCAGGGAGGGCCCTGGAAGGTGAAGCAAACTGGGTACAGGCCCGTGATGGTTGGCAGGAAAACAGGCTTGTGCTGTCCGCTCAGCTGCCTTTGAAGCAATTCATGGAAGGGGCTGGAGGGGTGCAGAAGGAAAGGCATTAAGAAAAACAACTGTTTAAGTACATGTCCAAAGTCTCGGAGGCCACCACAGGCAAATATGTGAACCGCTCACTACTCTGAAGCTAACGAGGCCACCAGAAAACTGTGACACAGAAGAAAAGGCACATAGCAGTCGTGTGAGGTGAGCAGCTTGTGGTCGGTGGAGGTCTTTAAGCTGCATGTGTTATAGACACCTGACTTAAGTGACTCAAGTACACATTCAAAGTATACTAAACCTGAAATTTAAAAAAAAAAAAAAATGAAGGCTTGGAGCAAGGACCTTGTCCCAGTACCGACACCAGGATTGGAACTAAGGTCTGTCTGACTTCGGAGCCTGAAGACGCAGCACTGCTGATGGCACAATGGCCTGGCGTTCTGTCAGAACTGAAGCTCGGGCTTCCCTGGTGGCTCAGTGGCTGAGAATCCGCCTGCCGATACAGGGGACGCGGGTTCGAGCCCCGGTCCGGGAAGATCCCACGTGCCGCGGAGCGACTAAGCCCATGCGCCACAACTAGTGACCCTGCGATCTGGAGCCGCGAGCCACAACTGCTGAGCCCGCGTGCTGCAGCTACTGAGGCCCACGCGCCTAGAGCCCGTGCTCCGCAACGGGAGGCGCCACTGCAGTGAGAAGCCCGCGCGCCACAGGGAAGAGTAGCCCCCGCTCGTAGTAACTGGAGAAAAGCCCACGTGCAGCAACGAGGACCCAACATGGCCAAAAATAAAATAAATGGAATAAATAAAAAGAAAACACTGAAGCTCGCCTGAGTAACTTACTTTTTGAAACACTGGGTCCAAAGTAATAAAACGGAGGCAGGAGTGGCAAGCAGTGTATTAGCGACCCTTCATTTTCTTAAGTCCTATTTTGCTGTGGCCCCTCTGAGGGACTAGAAAGGGATGCCGGCCCAAGTACACCAGCTTCTACAGCCTGTTTAAAGGCCTGGTGGTCCTCCGGACGGCCTCCCCCGTCTCCCCTGGAAATGCTTTTCCTCCTACGCTCTCAGTTTGCAGCACTATGGATGAACTGAATGGGAATTTCAGAACAGGGGCCGACTGGGGGAGGTTGGGAGAGAAGGACAGTCCTCGTCACTGCTTTCAATGGCCTCATGATTACCCCCTCTAGAAGTGGATTCTGAATCTTGTAAGACACAATGTATCAGGTTATCCCTAAGCTGGGTCAGCTTATCAAGGCTATAAATACACGGTTGAATTTCACATTCAGTAAAAGCTGAAAGCAGCAATTCTCAGAATGCCGGCTGGCAGGCCGACAAGCGGGGCTTGGCAGGAGCTGGGCTTGCTGACGGCTTGCTTCTCACCGCGCCTCTCCGTCAACAAGGCTCGTACCCCAGGGTGGATCCGGGTTGTGCAGCACCTTCCGGGGAGCGTGGCGCAAGACGCAGCGAGAACCAAATCCGAGACCTCTGGGCTTCCCTGTCTCAGCTGAGCCTTTGTGTGTATAAATCATCTGAAACTCGTATCTTCCACACGTTTGAATCTTCCTCTAATTTCTCAAAAGCAATTCGAAGATGCTGAGAAATCCTTGTCATGCTTCTGGTTCTACAGCGTTGAGTACTTCTTGGTAAGATATTCTGAGATATTGTTATTTTTCTGCAACTTGCTTTTTTTAACTGAAGTAGAGTTGATTTATAATGTTTCGGGTGTATGGCAAAGTGATTCAGTTATATATATATGTATATACTTTTTCAGATTCTTTTCCATTATAGGTTATTACAAGATATTGAATATAGTTCCCTGTGTAGATAGTAGGTCCTTGTTTATCTATTTTACATTTTTCTTAATTTTTTTTTTATAAATTTATTTATTTTTGGCTGTGTTGGGTCTTCGTTGCTGCGCGCGGGCTTTCTCTAGTTGTGGCGAGCGGGGGCTACTCTTCGTTGCTGTGTGCGGGCTTCTCAGCACGGTGGCTTCTCTTGCTGTGGAGCACGGGCTCTAAGCACTCGGGCTTCAGTAGTTGTGGCTCACAGGCTCAGTAGCTGTGGCTCACGGGCTCAGTAGCTGTGGCTCGCGGGCTCTAGAGCTCAGGCTCAGTAGTTGTGCTACTGAGTAGTTTTTTAAAAAAAATACATTTTATCACCTAACATTCTTTTTATTTTTTTAATAAATTTTATTTATTTATCTTTGGTTCTTCGTTGTTGCGTGAGGGCTTCTCATCGCGGTGGCTTCTCTTGTTGCGGAGCACGGGCTGTAGGCGCACGGGCTTCGGTAGTTGTGGCGCACAGGCTTAGCTGCTCCGCGGCACGTGGGATCTTCCCGGACCGGGGCTCGAACCCGAGTCCCCTGCATCTGCAGGCGGACTCTCAACCACTGCCACCAGGGAAGCCCCAGGCTGTATTTTTAAACAACTAAAAACGAAGCGTACCCCAGGGAGAAGAGCTGCTCAGATTTCGGCCAGCTCCCAATTAGCTTCCTGTTTCTCCAAGCCTGTGGGCGAGGCTGAGACGGGGGGAGGCCCGGGCCCACCCCCCCACTTCCTCATCAGCGCCACAGAGCAAGCTTGGGGTTCTCGTTGAATGAGGCCCTGCCCCCCATTACCTCATAAATCCAGCAACTCCAGTCTCTTCTCCGAACAGTCTGCCAAACTTGAACTTGAGAGCCCTCGAGTCTGCGACACCAGCATCTGAGCTCCTGGGAGAGCCCAGGCACGAAAGGTCAGGAGACGCGTTTTTAACAAGAAGCCTTTGGCAGTGGCGGGCCGGTGCCTCTGGGACCACGAGCCAGTACCTAACTGGCACTTGCTGTTGACCTTTGCTCTCAAGAGCCCCGGGCCTCTTGTGACGCTGTAGGCATTGGGGTTATCTCCAAACCTGCTCTTTGGCTTTCATTTTCTCCTAATCCTAAAAAAAAGGTGACTGTGAAACTAATCTGGTTTAGAGTTTCCCTTCACCGGAGGAGTGTATGTGTGTGAGTTTTAGATCTCATTTAATTTCTCAGGAAGTTCAACACCAGTGGGAACTGAATCAATAATAACCGGAGGTTGTATCCAATTGCCCCGGGGTTAGGCCCAGGAAAATCAGCTTTGAAAAGATCTGAAGACCTATGATTGTGCCAAGCACCCAGCCACCCTTGGAAGAAAAAAAAAATGCTGACATCTGAACTAATTTTCTCCATGCGACACATAACTCAGGAGTACACACTCCATTACTTCTAGAAGGAAATAAAACACTAAAGCCTGGATCAGCTAATCCGTGGGAGAGGCTGTTATTAATATAGATGCAAAGAATCTGCCCGCCATGGGCTGGACACTTCCTGCAGCACCTATTCTGTTGCATATCCCTGTTTCTCACTCCACAAGTGAGGTTAACCCACCCCTTCTTACCTGGGTTGGAAAGGCATGGTTGTAGCTTCTGTGTCACATCCAGCTGGAGAATTTCCTCGATCTGATCTGCAGGAGAGTTTTCACCTGTTCTGAAGACATGGGGACCTACTGTCTTCCTTCTCACAAGCTCCTCCTCAGCTTTGTGAGATACTGTTCCCCAAGATAAGTCTGCAGGTGGAGGCTGCCAAGGCGCCTATCAGTGCTCCACAAAGGCACCTCTTAAAAATGAAGACATTCACAAACCAGAAGACTCGTAACTCAAGCAACCTCAGCTAAGTAGTACGAAGGCAATGTGGGCATCAGGTTCCTAGATATTCTAGAGACTTAACAAATGTTTTAAAATATGCTTGGCTCCATTTTTAAGAGCCAAAGAAAACTGGAGACAACCAACACTTACATTTCTTTTTTGAGAGGAAATGATAAAATTCTGCATATTAGCCTTGATTTTATATACTTCCTCTTCTATGCTTGACCCTAACACAAAACATTCTATTCATTGGGCTGCACCTCAAATCTGTTTTGACATTCTGTTGTGTGCCCTCCTTCATTCCACCTTTCTCCATCATCCAGTTAACAGTGATTTGGCTGTTTTTTCCTAGATTTTTTCTGGTTTTACTGAGATATGATTGACATGTAACATTGTGTAAGTCTAAGGTGTACAACAGGTTGACTTGAACCACTAATATATTGTAAAGCAATTACCATCATAGCATTAGCTAACACCTCCATCATATTACATAATTATCATTCTTTTTTTGTAGTTAGAACATTTAAGATCTACTCTCTTAGCAACATTCAAGTATATGGTACAGTATTATTAACTATAATCACCATGCTGTTAATTAGATGCCCAGAATGTATTCATCTTATAACTGGAAGTTTGTATCCTTTGACCAACATCTCGCCATTTTCCCCACTCCCCAGCCCCTGGTAACTACCATTCTACTCTGTTTCTATGAGTTAGGCTTTTTAGATTTCACATGTAAGTGAGATCATACAGTATTGGTCTTTCTCTGACTTAATTAGCATAATACTTTCAAGGTCCATCCATGTCGTCACAAATAGCAAGATTTCCTTCTTTCTTATGAATAATATTCCATGGTATATATACACTGCAATTTCTTTATCCATTCATCCTTTGATAGACCCATTGTTTCCATATCTTGGCTATTGTAAATAATGCTTCAATGAACATGGGGGTGCAGACATCTCTTCAAGATCCTGTTTACCTTTCCTTTGGATATATACCCAGAAGTGGGATTGCTGGATCGTACGATAGTTCTATTTTTATTTTTTTAAGGAAACTTCATAATGTTTTCCATAGTGGCTATACCAATTTACATCCCTACCAACAATACACAGGGGTTCCCTTTTCTCCACATCTTCACCAACTCACTTATCTTTTGTCTTTTTGATAATAGCCATTTTAACAAGTGTGAGATGAATATCTCCTTGTGGTTTTGATTTGCATTTCCCTGATGTTTAGTGATGCTGAGTACCTCTTCATGTACCTGTTGGCCATTTGTATGTCTTATTTGAAAATGTATTTATTGAGTTCTCCTGCCCATTTTAAAATCAGATTGTTTGGTTATTTTTGCTATTGAGTTGTATGAGTTATTTACATATTTTGGTTATTAACTCCTTATCAGATATATGGTTTGCAAATATTTTCTTCCATTCCATAGTTTGCATTTTTATTTGTTGGTTGTTTCTTTTGCTGTGCAAAAGCTATTTTAGTTCGATATAATCCCACTTATCAAGTTTTGTCTTTGTTGCTAGAGCTTTTGGTGTTTTCTTCTGGGAGTTTTAGTTTCAGGTCCTGTGTTTAAGTCTTTATCTTGAGTTAATTTTTGTGAATAGTGTAAGATAGGGGTCCAATTTCATCCTGCATTTGACTATCCAGTTTTACCAACATCATACATTCATTCATTCATGTATTTATTTTTTTTTACATCATTTATTAAAGAGGCTGTTCTTTCCCCATTGAGTATTCTTGGCTTCCTGTCAAATATCAGTTAACCATATATGCAAAGGTTTATTTCTAGGCTCTTGATTCTGTTCCATTGGTCTATTTGTTCTTTTTTGTGCCGGTACCATACTATGTTAATTGCTATAGCTTTGTAGTATAGCTTGAAATAGTTATTACTACAGCTATAGTAGTATAGTTTGAAACAGGAAGTGTGATGCCTCCAATTTATACTTTTTTCTCATGATTGCCTTGGCTATTTAGGATCTTTTGTGGTTCCATACAAATTTTTAAATTATTTGTTCTATTTCTGTGAAAAATGCCATTGGGATTTTGATAGGGATCACATTGAATCTATAGATGGCTTTGGGTAGTATGGACATCTTAACAATGTTAACTCTTCTGATTCGTGAACATAGGATCTCTTTCCATTTCTTTGTGTCTTCAATTTTTTTTTTTTTTTTGCCAAAGTCTTATAGTTTGCAGTGTACAGATCTTTCATCTCCTTGGTTAAATTTATTCCTAAATATTTTATTGTTTTTGATGTTATTATTAAAGCTAATGTCTTTTTTTCTTTTTCAGATATTTCATTGTTAGTATACAGAAACACAACTGATTCCTGTATGTTGATTTTGTGTCCTATAATATTACTGAATTCCTCGATTAGTTCTAGCTTTTCTTGGTGCAGTCATTAGGAATTTTTATATATAAGATCATATCGTCTGCAAACAATGACAGTTTTACTTCTTCCTTTCTGATTTAGATGTCTTTTTTTCCTTGCCTGATTTCTCTGGTTAGGATTTCCAGTACTGTGTTGAATAGGAGGGGTGAGAATGGTCACCCTTAACCGGTTCATGATCTTAAAGGAAAAGCTTTCAACTTTTGAACATTGAGTATAATGTTAGCTGTGGACTTATCATATATTATGTTGAGGTATGTTCCTTCTGTTCCCAATTTGTTGAGAGTTTTTTAATCATGAAAGGATGTTGTCGTTTGTCAGATGCTTTTTTTGCATCTATTGAAAGGATCATGAGTTTATCTTTCCTTCTATTAATGAGATGTATCACATTTATTGATTTACATACATTGAATCATTCTTGCATTCCAGGAATAAATCCTGCTTGACCATGGTGTATGATTGTTTTAATGTGCTATTGAATTCAGTTTGCAAATATTGTGTTGAGAATTTTTGCATTTATATTCATCAGGGATATTGGTCTGTAGTTATCTTTCCTTGTAGTGTCCTTATCTAGCTTTGGTACCAAGGTTATGCTACCCTCATAAAATGAGTTTTGGAGTGTTCCCTGTTTGAGAAGGATTGACTTTAATTCCTCTTTAAATGTTTGGTAGAATTCACTGGTGAAACCATCTGGTCTATGGTTTTCTTATTGGGAGGTTTTTGATTATTGATTCAATCTCCTTCCTCATTACTAGTTTGGATTTTCTATTTTTTTCATGATTCAGCCTTGGTAGGTTGTATGTTTCTAAGTTTTTTCTTTTTTAATTGATGGACATTTGAAGTTTTTTTTAAGATTCTTTTTGATGTGGACCACTTTTTGTGTGTGTGTGTGTGGTACACGGGCCTCTCACTGTCGGGGCCTCTCCCGTTGTGTAGCACAGGCTCCGGACACGCAGGCTCAGCGGCCACGGCTCACGGGCCCAGCCGCTCCGTGGCATGTGGGGTCTTCCCGGACCGGGGCACGAACCCGCGTCCTCTGCATCGGCAGACGGACTCTCAACCACTGCTCCACCAGGGAAGTCCGATGTGGACCATTTTTTAAAGTCTTTATTGAATTTGTTACAATGTTGTTCTGTTTCATGGTTTGTTGGGGTTTTTTGGCCACGAGGCATGTGGGATCTTAGCTCCCCCACCAGGGATCGGACCCACAGCCCCTGCATTCGAAGGCAAAGTCTTAACCATTGGACCACCAGGGAAGTCCCATGAAGTTTTTTTTTTTTTTTTTTTTTCTTTTTCACACACATCCTGAGCTTTACTGGGTATTAGTGAGCATGATTTCAAAAACATACTTTTTAAGTATGGTTATGAGAACAATAAGTTTTAAAGAACTTAAGCTATTCTTATAAGTTATATCATCTGCTCATCTCATGGCCAAATTTTCTCTAAATGATTCTGTTGATTTCTTTTTTATACCTCTGACTTCTACATCTCATTAAAAAAATTTTATTGGAGTATAGTTGATTTACAATATTGTGTTAGTTTCAGGTGTACAGCAAAGTGAACCAGTTATACATATACATATATCCATTCTTTTTTTAGATCTTTTTCCTATATAGGTCATTACAGAGTACTGAGTATTGAGTAGAGTTCCCTCGGCTATACAGTAGGTTCTTATCAGTTATCAATTTTATGTATAGTAGTGTGTATATGTCAATCCCAATCTCCCAATTTATCCCTCCCCCCTCTTATCCCCGGATAACCATAAGTTTGTTTTCTACATCTGTGACTCTACTTCTGTTTTGTAAATAAGTTCATTTGTACCCTTTTTTTAGATTCCACATATAAGCAATATCATATATCTGTCTTTCTATGTCTGACTTACTTCACTCACTATGACAGTCTCTAGGTCCATCCATGTTGCTGCAAATGGCATTATTTTGTTCTTTTTTATGGCTGAGGAATATCCCATTGTATATATGTACCACATCTTCTTTATCCATTCCTCTGTTAGTGGACATTTAGGTTGCTTCCATGTCCTGGCTATTGTAAATAATGCTGCAATGAACATTGTGGTAGATGTATCTTTCTGAAGTATGGTTTTCTCCGGGTATATGCCCAGTAGTGGGATTGCTGGGTCATATGGTAGTTCTATTTTTGGTTTTTTAAGGAATCTCCATACTGTTCTCCATAGTGGCTGTATCAATTTGCATTCCCACCAGCAGTGTAGGAGGGTTCCCTTTTCTCCACACCCTCTCCAGCATTTATTGATTGTAGATTTTTTGATGAGGGCCATTCTGACTGGTGTGAGGTGATACCTCATTGTGGTTTTGATTTGCATTTCTCTGATAACTAGTGATGAGCATCTTTTCTTGTACATCTGTATGTCTTCTTTGGAGAAAGGTCTGTTTAGATCTTCTGCCCATTTTATGACTTTTTTTGATATTGAGCTTCATGAGCTGCTTGTATATTTTGGAGATTAATCCCTTGTCAGTTGCTTTGTTTCCAAATATTTTCTCCCATTCTGAGGGTTTTTTTGTTTGTTTGTTTTTATGGTTTCCTTTGCTGTGCAAAAGCTTTTAAGTTTAATTAGATCCTATTTGTTTTATTTTCATTGCTCTAGGAGGTGGATCAAAAAAGATCTTGTGCAATTTATGTCAAAGAGTGTTCTGTGTTTTCCTCTAAGAGTTTTACTGTCCTGTTTCTACGTATTTATCAGTTTCTTCTAGGTTATCTAATTTGTAGGTGTGTGATTGTTCATAAGTCTCTTATGATCCTTTGTATTTCTGTGGTATCCACTGCAATGTCTCCTCTTTCATTTATAATGTTATCTATTTGAGTCTTCTCTTTTTAAAATAAATTTATTTTATTTACTTTTGGCTAAGTTGGGTCTTCGTTGCTGCATGCGGGCTTTCTCTAGTTGCGGTGAGTGAGGGGCTACTCTTCATTGCAGTGCACGGGCTTCACATTGCGGTGGCTCCTCTTGTTGCGAAGCACGGGATCTAGGCACGCAGGCTCAGTAGTTGTGGCTCATGGGCTTAGTTGCTCCATGGCATGTGGGATCTTCCTAGACCAGGGATCGAACCCGTGTCCCCTGCATTGGCAGGTGGATTCTCAACCACTGCACCACCAGGGAAGCCCTTCTCTCTTTTTTTTTCTTAATCTAGCTAAAAGTTTGTCAATTTTATCTTTCAAAAACCAGCTCTTAATTTCATTGATCTTTTCTATAATTTTTTGGTCTCTTTAATTTATTTATATTATTCCCTTCCTTCTGCTAACTTTGGGATTAGTTTCTTCTTTTTCTACTTCCTTAAGGGGTAAAATTAGGTTGTTTGAGATCTTTCTTTTTTCTTAATGTAGACATTTATTTCTATAAACTTCTCTTAAAACTGCTCTTGATGCATCCCAAAGGTTTTGGTATGAAGTGTTTTAATTTTTGTCTGATTCAAGGTGTTTTTTAATTTTCCTTTTGATTTCCTCTGTGACCCATTGTTTGATCAGGAGTGTGTTGATTTCCACATGTATGTGAAACTTTCAGCTTTCTTCTTGTTATTGATTTCTCATTTCATACCACTGTGGTTAGAAAAGATACTTGGTATGATTTCAATCTTAAATTTGCTAAGACTTGTTTTGTGACCTATGATATGACCGATTGTGGAGAATGTTCCATGTGCATTTGAGAAGAATGTGTGTTTTGTTTCTGTTGGATGGATTGTTCTGTATATATCTGTTTAACTAATTTGGTCTAAAGTATGGTTCAAGTCCAATGTTTCTTTATGGATTTTCTGTCTGGATGATCTATCCTTTGTTAAAAGTGGGATACTGAAGTCCTTAACTATTATTGTATTGTCATCTATTTCTCCTTTCAGATCTGTTAGTATTTTGTTAATATATTTAGCTCCAATGTTAGGTGACTATATATTTACAACTGTTATATCTTCTTGATAAAACTGACCTCTTTGTCATTATATGATCTTCTTTGTCTCTTGTTACCATTTTTGGCTTAAAGTCTAGTTTGTCGGGTATAAGTATAGCTATCCCTGCTCTCTTGTGGTTTTCACTTGCATGAATAACTTTTCCCACACCTTCATTTTGAGCTTGTGTGTGTCCTTAAAGCTGAAGTGAGTCTCTTGTAGGCAGCATATAGTTGAGTTTTGTTTTTTAATCCATCCAGTCACTCTTTGTCTTTTGGGAATTCAATACATTTATATTTAAAGAAATTATTGATAGGTAAGGACCTACTAATGCCATCTTTTTGTTTTCTGGCTGTTTTGTAGTCCCTTTGTTACTTTCTTCCTCTCTTTCTGCCTGCCTTTGTGAGATGATTTTCCATGTGATTATGCTTTAGTTTCCTCTTTATCTTTTGTGAATCTACTGTAGGCTTTTGCTTTGTTATTACCATAAGGCTTACATAAAATAACTTATAATAGTCTATTTTAGGCTGATAATTTAATGTTGATTGCATACAAAACCTCTCCCCTTTTACTTTCCCTCTTTTATATTTCTGATGTCACAATTTATATTTTATATTATGTATTAATTAACAAATTATTGTAGCTATAGCTTTTTTAAAATACTTTTGTCCTTTAACCTTTATACTGGAATTAAGTAATTAACACACTACCATATTACAGTATTAGAGTATTCTGAATCTGACTACATACTTATCTTAACCAGTATGTTGTATATTTTTATGTTTTCATGTTACTAACTGGTATCCTTTCATTTCAGCTTGAAGAATCCCTTTCAGCATTTTTTTTTATAAGTAAGGTCTAGTGGTGGTGAACTCCCTCAAGTTTTGTTTGTTAGGGAGAATCTTTATCTCACCTTCATTTCTGAAGGACAGCTTTGCTGGGTAAGGTATTCTTGGTTGGCAGGTTTTTTCTTTCAGTACTTGAATATATTATCCCATTCTCTCCTGGCCTGCAAGGTCTCTACTGGGAAATCTGCCGATTTCCTTATGGGGGTTCCCTTGTACGAGAGCTTTTCTCTTGCTGCTCTAAAATTCCCTGGTTTTGATATTAGACCATTTTTTTTATGTATCTTGGAGGAGATCATTTTAGATTGAAAATAAGCCTATTAGTTTCATGAACTTGGAAGTCCAAATTTCTCCCAGGTTTGAGAGAAATTCTCAGCCATTATTTCTTTTTTTTTTTTTTTTTTTTTTTTTGTGGTACGCAGGCCTCTCACTGTTGTGGCCTCTCTCGTTGCGGAGCACAGGCTCTGGAAGCACAGGCTCAGCGGCCATGGCTCACAGGCCCAGCCGCTCCGCGGCATGTGGGATCTTCTCAGACTGGGGCACGAACCTGTGTCCCCTGCATTGGCAGGTGGACTCGCAACCACTGCGCCACCAGGGAAGCCCCATTATTTCTTTAAATAAGCTTTCTACCTCTTTCTCCACCTCTTCTCCTTCTGTAATTCCAATGATATGTACAGTGTTTTTTTAAATGGTGTCCCCTAAGTCTTAGAGGTGTTCTTCAGTCCTTTTCATTCTTTTTTTTCTTTTTGCTCCTCTGATTGGCTACTTTCAATTGATCTGTCTCATTCTTTCTTCTTCTTGTTCAGGTCTGATGTTGAAGGTCTCTCTTGAATTCTTCAATTCAATTATTGTATTCTTCAGCTCCAAAATTTTTTTTCAGATCTTCTCTCTGATGTACATCTTATTTGTTCTTGTACTACTTTCCAGACATCATTAAAGTGTTTTTCTGTTCTCTTGTAGCTCTCTGAGCATCTTTAGACAATTATTTTAACTTCTTTATCAGGCAATCTCCTGGATCTCCATTTCTTTAGGGCCAGTTCCTGGAAGTTTACTGTATTCCTTTGGTGGAGACACATTTCCCTGATTCTTCATGATCCCTATAGCCTTTCACAGGTGTCTGTGCATTTGAAGTAGCCGTCACCTCTTCCAGACATTATGGACTGACTTTGGTAAGTGAAGACTTTCACACGTCGGTGGAGCACACTACGTGCTGTGACCCCAGGTCTAGTGGTGCAGGGTACCAAGTGTGGGGTTGTGTGGCAGGGGAGGGGCGTGATCTCTCTTTGGCTCAGGTTGCTGGGGTCCATAGCGTCAGCAGCTGAATGGTCCTTGATGAATGCTGCAGGGAGTCCACAAGGGCTGCAGTGGTGCTTGGGGTCCTCAGCGGCACCCCCCCGGTCCAAGGACCAGGACAGGCAGTGTGGTGGCCGGGGCCAATGGTGTGTACACGCTCCGCTGCAGGAATCAGCTACAGATGCCTATGCAGTGGCAGGGGCCAGTTGTAGACAACACACCTAGCGGTGGGTGCCAGGGCAGGTGGCAAGGGCCAGGGCCAACTGTGGGCACGCTGGCAGCTGCAGGTTTTCCCGGCTGGCTGCATGCTCTCCAGTGGCTGCAGTCTCCCCCCGGGTGTGCACTCCGCAGTGGAGGCCAGTGTCAGGTGTCAGGCTGGCAGTGTGCAAGTGCACACATGGCGATGGGGCACGTAGGCTGGTGTCTTGTACTCACACAGAGGCCTGGGCTGGCTGCTCGTGTGGCACCTGAGCTCTAGCAGGGGCCAGAGTGGGGCAGGCTGGGAAGAAAATAAATAGGTAGGGACTGAGGTGGCTGGTGTCAGTGAATGCAAATACCTGTGGGGTCCAAGGTGGCTGTGCTGTCTCTTGGTCTCTTCAGTGGTGAAAGCTGCTGGATTTGTCTGTGGAGCAGGTGTCTCAGAACCACGGCTGCTCCTGCTATGTGCCTGCTTCTGGGAGCCCCTGCTTTTTCTTCCGTGTCCCTTGTCCCCCATTTCTATGTGTCTCAGCTTTGCCAATCTCTGAGTGGGTGGGGCGGAACTGAAGGGGGACCTTCATGAGGTGCCCTGAAAGGCAGGGGAAGCTGGTCACTCACCCCACTCCCCCTTTCCCAGTGAAGGGTCCTCTTTCTAGCTGGGCACTCCCTCTTGGTGCTGAGCGCTGTCGGCTTTGGGGATGGGATGACGCAGGCAGAATGAAGCTGTCCTCCCCTTCTTGTAGGTCACTCTCAGGTTTTATGTTCCACTGCATTACTGAAGTTTCTTAAGTGCATTCCAGAGCGCTCCCGGAGCTGGTTTTGTTCACGGGTGGACGGCTAAATGTTGATCTTTGCGGAAGAATGGAGGCTGGGTATCCTGCACTGCCATTTTGGCGGCATCACCGCCAGTCCTGCAACTCGGGAACAGCCAGATGGGAGAGGTACATAGAGCAAGGTATGTGGGAATGGGCATGGAGCTTCAGCGCCCTCTCCAGGGACACCGCTCGCCTAGCACACCTCCACCTGTTCACCAGCTTGGAATCTACTATTTGACCATCGATTCCAAACTACGGTCTGGGAGAAGTTCACAGGTCTAGGCTGACGACTAAATGCCCACCGACGCTCCAACGAGATCCGCAGCAGATGGCATAGAAGCCACACATCTGGTCGGTACTTTAGTCTCGTGATCGTAGAATTGCCTTGGGGAGCTGCACGGTGGCGGGACAACAAAGCTTACTGCACTACCACCACTTGCAGACAGGAGCTCAGGGAAGCCACCTGCCCCGTCACAATGTGTCTTTTCATTTGGGCTCTAGGCAAACCTCAGCTCTAGCTGTCCATGCCTGGTCCCATGTGCTGCCCACTCTAGCAGCTGGGCATAATATGGAGGAATGGTCAAGTTCACGTCCTACCACGGTGACAGTGAACAAGTCATTTTCTCTAAACATTCATTTCTTCATGTGAAAAATTGGGGTAAGAATGAAAATTATAGTTACTGAGAGCTTGTTATGTGCTAGGCACTGTTCTATGTGCTTTCCATTAATTCATTCATTTAATTCTCGTTACGACTCCACGAGGAAGGCATTATTTTTATTCCCATTTTAAGTAGGAAGAAAATGAGCTACAGAGAGGTTAAGAAACCTGCCCGAGGCCACACAGCTAGTAGATGGTCGAGCCAGGAGGGCAGTGGTAGCAGTTAAACTCAATAGCGCATGGATAATGCTTGGTGCAGGGTCTGGCCTGTAGTCATCACAGTCAAAACCTGGATGCCTATTTCTGTGGGTTAATCTCAGACAAAGCTTGATTTTCTTACCCCTGTGGCAGAAAGGCCCAGAAATTTCTCTCTAGTTCAACGTCAGCTGTGACCGAGCTCCTCCTGACACTTCAGTAAGTAAGTAAGTTATCAACTCTGTTACTGTGATTCCTGCAACTCTGGTCTCAAAGGGCTGGAGCAAGTCTTTTTCGGTAAAGGGCCAGATGTTAACATGTTTGTCAGGCTTTATAGGCCAGATAATTGCTGTCGCATATCTTTTCCCAACCCTTTAAAAAATGTAAAACCCATTTTAGCTCACAGGCTGTAGTTGCCAACCCTGGCTCTCCGGGATTATTAATAGAGAACCTTTCTAGTCATCAAAAAGCTTCCACACGGAGCGAGCGGGGGCTCTCACAATGGGCTAAAGTGCCTGGTTACACTTGCGTTAAACCCCACCCACCAGAAGTTGCCTTGTTTTAATGAGATGATTTTTTTCATTCAATAGGTACATTTCTGGAAACAGTGAAGAAACTTCCAAATGTTTGTCTGCAGGTGAGGGAAGTTAAGCAGGTAGGTGGGTAGGTAAATCTAGAAATACCTACCTAAAGAGTCTTCTAAAGCAATAGTGATAAAGGAAAAAAGAGGAGAATATTCCAGAAAAAGTTTTTAGAAAAGCAGCAACAGAATTTCATTCATGCAACAAACATTTAGAAGAATTTATTGAGCATCTATCTCTATGTACAGTAAGTTTAGAGCTCAGTGACCTTAGAAATTATCTGGTCCAATCTCCTTGTTTCATGGAGGAGGATTCTGAAGACCCCCGCCCCTCTCAAATTTAAAATAACTTGGCTATTTTCATTCAAAATTAAAGGTAACAGGCTTTTTTGTCCTGCAAACGGAGCACTTATGTATGCTCCTGAGTGTTTGTTGAATGGAACTTGTTAATGGAAAGCCACTGTTCTCTTTACCACTTTTAAACGATCTATTAAGTCAGGTAAAAACAGTACATGGTAATCCTTTTTAAAACTTATGGAAAAACTTTTTTTGCTGTGTATAAGTGGGCTAATTAGCATCAGCCATTAGATTAATACGTCTTAGATTCACCTTTAATTTCTCCTCTTCCCTTAAGGCTCCACGCCTCCCATCCCTCTGCGCACAGCTCTTCTCGGTCCACCCCGCTGCTCTCAGCTGCTGTCCTTCCCGCTCCATTCCTCCACATGTACCCTCATCCGCATTTTCTCAAAACCAGGCTCAACTCATATCACTGCCTCCTTCCCCCACCCCAAGGCTTAGCCTGGTTCCTCACCCCAAACATACTGTCCTTCTCCCCAGTCTTTCTTATTTACCATTATTCTGTTTCCTCTGACGCTCCCTTCGAATTCTTCCTGGCCCTTCCTTAAATATGCCCCCCTGTTCAAGCCCTTGCTAAGGCCTTCCCCTCGGTGAGAAATGCCTTTTCACCCATCAGAAGCTTCAGAAATCCCATCCATCCTTAATGCCATATGCTCCCCCCTACCCTGCTCTCCTCTTCATCCTCCCAGCAGTTGGGTTCTACTCTCTTGTGGCAGGAAGCAAATTTGACCTTCTATTAGATTACTCGGGTAGATGACTTAATTCTTCTACTGAAAACAAGCTACCCATTCTGCAAGTACAAGAAGAAATAGTTCTGGTTACGTTAAAACAGCAAATTTATTGCATAATATTGAACTATATGCACACACATAGAAAATAAACATTTCATATAACTGTATATCTTTTTAAATCTTGTATTATAAAGACTGAAAAACTACCAATTTAGCAATTGGAATAAGTTTTAAAAACAAAAAGCAAAAAATCTACAATCCTTCACTGAGATTTGATGCTGTCTCACGGTTCATAAATACTTCATTTTATATACATAAGTCTTTTCTCTAGTGCCTAGGAATTTAAAATTAGGCTGACATGGATTCTTTGCTCATGTAGAATTTTCTTATCCCATGAAGAAGGTTGAGTGTGTCATGACTTCTGAAATACCTATATTTGCTTCAAACACAATCCCTCCTGAAATCCCACTGTAAACACACATTTCAAATGCAATGAACGAAAGTTCCATAATAAAGAATGTCCTTAAGTCTTAGCAGTTAGGGAAGAAGAAAAAAAATAATAATCTGAGTAGAAATTTTGCAATTTAAATAGAAAACTAAAATAGACTGCATGCATCCGCGAGGAGAGGAGAGGAAGGGACATTAAGTCAGGTAACAAAGAATGGGATGGAGTGAAGAGAAAAGTAGGAGGGTGGGGAGGAGAGAGGACGTGGGAGAGACAGAAGGTGATAGGGAAAAGGATAAGCCATTCATTCTACTTTTCTGGGAGAAAATACTCCTTAGAAAATTAATGCAACCTGCTCCAAAAGCAAAATGATGCAAGAGGGTGAGGGCCTGTTACCTCTTGTTGTCAAAAGGGCTTGGCGAGGCCACCAGACAGAGTTCGGCTCAGCTGCAAAGCTAAGCAGCTCTGCACCCCTTTGAGGAGGCCCGGGAACAGGCAGAGCCACAGGGAGATGGCCAGTCCCTCAAGAACTGTTTTTTTAGGCAAGGCAGGTTTATGAAGGGCTCCCATAAATTCGCAAGAGTTCCGCCAAAGTCATGGACCCAGATTCAGCTTGTTGGGTTTGGGAATTTCTGAAGTAATCCTTTCCTTCTTAGTCCTTAGGGTTGGACGGCAACAAGCCAGGAGCATTTCCAAGGCTGCAGAGAAAGAAGATGTTCTGCGTGTGCAGGTGAGAAAGGACAGGTCAGTCAAATCATTCTTGCAGAGGAATGAGAAGTTAGGAAGACAAGGAAGCGTCATGAGGAAAGACCAGGGCTGAGAGAGACATTTGGGGAATGCGAGTTTAAAAATCCAATACCCAGGGCTTCCCTGGTGGCGCAGTGGTTGGGAGCCCGCCTGCCGATGCAGAGGACGCGGGTTCGTGCCCCGGTCCGGGAGGATCCCACGTGCCGCGGAGCGGCTGGGCCCGTGAGCCATGGCCGCTGAGCCTGCGCGTCCGGAGCCTGTGCTCCGCAACGGGAGGGGCCGCAGCAGTGAGAGGCCCGCGCACCGCAAAATCACAAGCGCAGAAGGAACAATGGGGAAGTGCCTTTAGAAACAAAATCGCTTCCCAGACAAGGGCCAGTTTCTCACCCCATCCCTAACCCGATTTTTCAAAAAGGTCACTGCTTACCACCCCACAAATGCATCAGTCGGGTTCAGGATTCAAAAGTTCCAACCCACTTATACAATTAAAAAAAAAAAAAAAAACCCAGAACTCACTCCCCATGATTTTCTGTGTGGGCCTCGGCGTGGACGTGGAGGAGGGAAGGGGAACCCGGGGCGAAGCCTCAGGCCAAACTGAACCCCTCGTAGTTGTCAAGGGCCTGGGTGAGCCGTGCACACAGGACCTCTTTGCTGCTGTACTTCGGGAGGTCGAGAAGGTTGTAGCAGGTGTGCGCCACGGGCAAGTACTCCTCCCCGCTGGCCGTGGGCTGGATGGCGATCTGCAGGCCGGCCATGCCGGAGATGGGGATGCGATCGCTGCCCGTCAGGAACACTGCGGAGACAGAGAGCGGGCAACATCGGCCGGTGAACGGGGAGCGGCTCTCTGCAGCCCAGGGAGGCGCGGAAGGGAAGGGGTGCCGCCCTGTGGCTCACGTGAGAAGTACAACCGCTTTTTGGGTGCCAGGGTGTGTTGTATTAATGTGAACAAATGCTCACTGCTAAAGCAAGAGGTTGCCTTTCAAACCCTGTATTTTGGTTTTATAGGGACAAAAAGTCTACGCTTTTCATTGGCTAATTTGAGACCCTAATTATACACTGACACAAAGCATCCATCCAATGGAAAGACGCTCAGAAATGCCCCCGAATAAAAAATGGCCTCAGTAAAATGTCTGGCCTCATAAATGGTACGAGCTTTCAGAAAATCAAAGAGGAAGGGAATTGCTGACCTAGGGAAAGAGCTGACCTCAGAAACCAGGAAGAAGACTGCAGGGTCTCCTCTCCCCTCAAGTGTCCGTGCTTTTATATATATACACCCCCTGGGCTGGTGAATTTCCATTCGGGATCTGTTTGCTTGACTTTCCCTGTCTCCCCATTTTTCTTAAACCAGAAGATCTGACACTGACGTTGTATGAGACATTTCCCTCTTGCGACACACTTGTGACTTGGAGGGGGAAAAAAGACCAGCCCAGCCTCCAGCACTAGATAACCTTCTTTGTGGAGCTGCTGGACTGGAAAATTACCTATGGATACAATGAGATCATTAGTTAAGAGCACTTTCAAATAAACCTGTCGCTCCCTGAGGCTACGTACGATACATAAACATTCTTGCCAAATCTGTAAAGCTAATAAAAATTTACGAAAGTCTAACGGTCTCTCTGAGCAGGAAAACATCTTCTTTTAAGGACATCCCCAGACCAAGGGCAAGCAACCTCATGACTGTCACAGTTCCACGAGATCCACGGCCAATCGTATCCTGGCATCTTGACTCATATGCCGCTATTTCTCAAGGGCCCTGCAGCTGGGCAGAGGGGAAGCAGGGCTCTTTTTAGGAGTTCTTCTCTAAGATCTCCGCTTCCTCTCATCCAATGGGGGGGGGGGGGGTAAATCTTGCATTAATACTAATATATGCTCATTCTTAAAAAGCAAAAGAGACTGCCTTTCAAACTCTGTTTTTTTCATTTTACATTGATAAAAACGTTACGCTATTCAATGGCTAATTTATGACTGATTATATACAATGACACAAAGATTTCTACTATTTTTAAAAGGGTAATTTGCTCATGTAAACTAGGCTTCACCTTCCTTTCCAAACGTACCACCATTCTCTAATGCCATCCAGCCAGTCACAAAGGACCGTTGATTGTATGATTCCATTTATATGAAATATCCACAACAGGCGAATCCAGAGAGACACAGCAGACTGGCAAGGGGTGGGAGGCTGGGAGGAAGTAGGGAAAGAGTGCTAATGGGTATAGTGTTTCTTCTTGGGGTGACGAACGTGTTCTAACATTAATCGATAGTTTCACAACTCTGAATGTACTAAAAACCATGGAACTGTACACTTTGAATGGCTGAATTGTAACAGTGTGTGTGTGTGTGAATTAAATCTCAATAAAACTACTATAAATCACATCTCCTCAGTTACATCTGCAGTAGTCACTAATATTTTCAAAAGGCTAGATAAGGGAGGTTAATCCAAACAATTCGATTTCATCAAGGTACTACTTAAAGGCATCACCTTCATATAAAATAACTAGTATTTTTAGAGCAATTAAAAACCAGTGGAATGCTTTTCTTCCTTTCATGCAACCCACCCCGTTACACAACAGATAAGGATTAACAACCTCTGTTGCGCCTCAGATATCACTAAGACAAAAAATGTAAATGTATTTCCTTCCTTACCCTTTACCACTTAAAAGAGCTGAACTTCACCATGGAGTATACCATCCTATACCATATGCAAAACTGAAATGTGGACAAATACCATACTGGTGTTACTTACAGAGAAACTTCTTCTTCTTTTCCAATGGGAACTCATGAAACGTTTCCCAAAAGAGTTTCACAGTGGGGTGTGCGGCTGAGTAATCGCCCTTGTAGATGGCAGTCTGCCCAAAAAAGACAAAAGGGAAAACATTATCTTCCAGAAGAATATGACAAGTGGACAGGTATCTGTATACCGTTTGCACCGGAGAGAACGAAATAACCACTGAGACGCGGGAGGCCTCCAAATCCTACTTGACCACAGAACACTTAAGAAAGAGACCGGGCTCTGGGCACGCTGCCCGGGCCGGTGCTGCTTCCTCAGAGGTAAAAGGCTGCACCTTTCAGGCTTACCTCCTCCAGTTCCTCCCAGTTGTAGCTGCTGTTCCCCACCATCATGGCCCTCAGTTCTGAAGGCTGGAAGAGCTCGAGCACTTTGCCACCACACACCTTGAGGAAGCCGCTGGAGAAAGCCGTGTACCATTCATGAACTGAGATTTGGAAGACGTAATTCACATACGCATCCACAAATTCCTGCCTGCCAGGAGACCAAAGAAACAGAGTATGTTTAGCCCAGAGTCTTGTAGAATTTATCGAGTTCCCCTTCTAACTGAGGCTGAGAGAGATGAAAAATCTCATTAAATGCTCTCCCCAGGAGGCACCCTACAGCATCTTGTGGTTACCACCCAGCCCTAGGATTCCACCCAGGGGGTCTCAGGTGATCTGGGGGCAGGGGAGGCAAGAAGGAAGCAGAGGGGGCCAGGTGGGTGGAACCATACTACTGACTTTATTTTACCTGAGGTGTTCCAGTTTTCATCTTGTTTATGGTCCTACATAATTTAGTTAAAAAAAAAAAAGACTTTTTCTGCTTAAAAGAAAAAGTCTAAGATAATGGTTCTAGACTACTTCCTTTCTCTTCAAAAATGAATAAAGCTAAACCCATCTGACATTTGTATCCTCCCCTACTTTAAAAGGTAATTTCCTAACACCTTACTATAAATCCCTTAATCACCTCAGGAAAGAACTGTCTTAATACAATGGCCCCATCTCACTAAGGATCAGTCAAATGCTAATTAGGACAATAGCTTCTGCAAGCCCGACTCAAAGCAAGCTGGCTTCCTGGGCTGCTTACTGTAGATAAGGAGATGGTTTTCTGGGCAGGTTTCTGCAGGTTACAGGTCAGAGTGCTGGTTTGTTTTGTTTTGTTTTTGGTTTTGCGGTTTGTGACTTTTTTTTTTTTTTACCCATTTTTAAAACAATTGAAGTGTAGTTAATTTTGAATGTTGTGTTAGTTTCAGGTGTACAGCAAAGTGATTCAGTTATAATATATATGATATACATATATTCTTTTTCAGATTCTTTTCCATTATAGGTTATTACAAGATATATCAATAGAATATAGTTCCCTGTGCTGTACAGCAGGTCCTTGTTGTTTCTCTGTTTTATATATAGTAGTGTGTACACGTTAATCCCAAACTCCTCATTTATCTCTCCCCCCACCATCCCCTTTGGTAACCATAAGGTTTTCTATGCGTGTGAGTCTCTTTCCGTTTTATAAATAAGTTCATGTATATCATTTTTTTGGTTAGATTCCACATACTAGTGATATCATATGGTATCTGTCTTTCTCTGTCAGAGTTCCCTTTTTAGATATGGTCTGGCCATTGTCTGTATGTATATTCCGTCTCTGACTAGTGGGAATGTAATCTGTGCACTGAGGCATCAACATCTGGGAGAAAAAGTTGCCAATACCTGGAAAAGTTGAGAAAGTCAATACCCTTTAACCCAGCTACTCTACTACCAGCTAGTGCCCCAGAGCGACTCCTCACATGAGTGCACAAGAAGACAAGTACAGGGGTGTTCGCTGCAGCATTCTCTTGTAATACAGAAAACTGGGAGAAACAAAACTAAATATCCATTAATAGGAGAATGGACAAAGACAAGACAGTCAAGTCATATGACGGAAACCATAAAGCATAGCACTTTATGGAATTTTTGTCCAAAGGAATAGACTCTCAGGAACAATGCTGAGTAAAAACCAAGTTTTTGAATGTTAAGTGCAATATAATAGCACGTATGTAAGTTGTTTCTTTAACACTTAAAACATTATTATCTATGAGAGACAGTGGCTCCGCCACTTATGGCTTGCGACCCTTGGGCAAGTTATTTAATCTCTCTGTGCCTCACCCTTTCCATCTGTAAAATGGGGAGAATACGAGTACATAACTTATGGGACTATTATTAAAATTAAATGAGTTAATACATGTAAAGTTCTTAGAACTGAGGCCGCCTTGTAAATGTCAGTGATTATTACATCGTTTATGGCTATGAGATTTTGTGTATGAGTATGAAATTATGTATAGGACATATATAAAAAATGTGTGTATTTAATAAAAGTATTATGTAAAAAGATCTTTGTCTTAATACACATATTATAAAAATATAAAAACATGAAAGAATATGCATAAAATTCACAGGAGTTTTCTCTGTGTAGGAAAGGAGGATAAGAGGAGAGGAATAGGATTAAGGGGGTATACAGAAGGAATTTCACTGGCTTCAGTAATTCTTTTTTTAAAAAAACCTGAAGCAAATACTATCTGTTTAAACTTTGATCATAGATACGCAGAAGTTTGTCATATTAGTTTAGTGCTTTTGTGTGTTTATGGGTTTTTTTTCTAAAAATTAAAGAAATCAGACACTTTGAAGACAGATACTTTCCACGTATCCTCTGTAATACATACTTCACTTCCCAAAACTACAATGTGAACGTTCTGGGTTTCCTCCAGGAAGATCTGGTCACCAATAATTAACCAATCGACCCCGATAACTAACTGTAGCATGAGCCCTGACAGGTTGCGGATTTTCCTCCCCGTTTTTGTAATGTAAGCGCTCTGGCTGTGGAGAGGAATAAACACATTGCCAGCCACACAGCCAGGTCGCCTCTCCCTGCTGAAGTTCCTTTCAAAGATCTTGGTCGATTTTGATAACTGACCATTCGGGCCACTTGTTTTTGTTTCTCTTCCCACGCGTTAAATTCCTGCTCTTATGTTTTAAATTTCTAAAGAGTGAGCCCGTGAAACCCTCGGGCCCCACTGTCAAACCCCCAAAAAAGCAGAACCCCAGACCCTCACCCCGACTCTCTTGCTCTCTCTCCACCACCCCTGACCCAACTTTACTGTGTGGCCCTGGTGTGCCATGAAATTTCCAGGTCTTGTAGGTAATACACCTTTATTTTTTTTGCAAAGTGTCCTGATGGTTATTTCTGAAGGGCTCCTTGCAATCACATCAGAACCACGGGGACTGGTCCAGTCACAACACTGGTTATTGACAGGCTGAGACCAGCTTAAAACAATAACCAACAGGCCATGGAATATGGCGGACAGCAGGGTAGACAGGGGTTCGAGCCCAGGGTCCGCCCGTGTCCTGTATCTAAGCCTCTCTTTTCTCATCCTTAAAATGGGGTAAATGTTCAGTTTTAAAAATAAAAGCCACCAATGTAAAAAGATTACTGTACGTCCTAACTGTAGATGCTGAAAGTTCTCACAGTGCAGACAATACACTGCTTTCCTGAACCCCATTAGACAAAGCCTGCAAAACAAAGAATGTTGCCTGCCATCCCGTTCTGTAAGTATCCAGTCATAAGCCACTGCAGTCACTGACCTACAGTGCACACTGAAGGGAATTCAGGATGAAAAACAGGGTGAAACATTCTGTGTTTTTTAGTACCTAGACAGCTCCGATGCATATCAGGAAGAACTTCAATGACACCGGATTCTTGCATCCTCCCATACATAAATAAGCACTAACACCATTAACTTGAGATAGCTGAGGGCTTTTTTGTGATTAGCAGTAATCGTTTACCAAGGTGTCTGTTTGACCGTATGCATTTCCCGGCCAAAACAATTCGCGCATGTTGGCTCTTTCCAGACCTCTTCGGAGCAGTTCCTCAGCGCTGTCTGAGAGGCTGCAGTCCTCAGTAAGGCCCCTGAAGAAACCCCAGAATCACAGCTCTCATGCTGTGCATTTTTATTTCAGTCAAGAGCTCTGGCAACCATGGACGGACCCAGAGCAGACTTTTCTCCTTCACCTGAACTCTCCAAGGATCTGCACCTTGGTACCAGCAAGGGCCCTTGTGCCTCCCTGGGGAGTCCAGACGAATTTGGCCGAGTCTCTCCTGGTCTCGGATCTCCTGTCTTGGTTGACAGTCCTGACTTTTATTCAGTAAGTGGGTAAGACTTTTCCTTTGTAAGATTCTGAGAAAGTGCCCAGCTGAGAGAGAACGGGAAGATTTTGTCCATTTGGAAGACACTGGAAAGGCTCAGACGGGGTGATTAGGTAGGAGGCTGACCCGATGTGTTTCCTCAAATCATCTACCCTAACGGGATCTGTCAGAACCAAAGTGAAGATACCGTAGGAGAGCTTTCAGCTCCAAAGAAAAGAGACACAGCTCCTCCTGGCCGGTCACAGCTTTCTCGGCAACTGAGGCATTTATGGCAGTGGTGGAGGAAGTCCTCACACAGTGCAGCAGGTCCCTAGGGAAAGCCACTCCTTAAAACCTCATTCAGCCAGGGGTGCACGTCTAAGAATGGGCCATTCAGTGCTCACGGCCCCCAGAGCATTTTTAGGCTGCCAGTAAGAGAAACCCAGACACCTAAAAGAGCTAAAACGACTTTAGGGTGACGCCGGGAAGAATTAAGCTCACAAACCGCACGTCGGCCCACCAGTTTTCAGTAGTGATTTTATGCTGACAAACCAATTTGAAAATGAGAAATACCGTCTCTAAAACGGAAGAAAAAGGGGTGTCAGAAAACCCCTGACCAATACCCCAGACAGGTTTACGTATCATACAGAACTTATACTTGCAAGTACTTACTTACTTAAGAATTAAGGAAATCCTCCCTGAAATGGCCAAGAGGGGGCGATTTTTTTGGCATTCCCTAACTGGTTTTTGCATAAGCAGTTAGAGAAACGCAGCTTGATAAAACATCTTTCAAAATTCTGACCCTCGGGGCACGAAGTCCTTCTAGGAGGAGCTTGCATTTCTCTCCCTGCATCTTTGAGATGTAAATGTTCGACCAGAGCTCTCAAGAACTCTTATCTTACTCTTATCTAGACCATCTTTAAAGTCCTGCGACTGAGGGAAAAAGAGGCCTTTTAAACCCAAGCGAGTAAACTTAACTTATTCCAACTGTTATTTATAAACTAGTTGAGTTTTATACTGTAATACCCGATTCATGACTAAGTATTAAAATGAAGGTATGAGATCTCTGATTACATCTGTCTATATGTCTGTGTGTATGTTATAGATCTATGTCTTTACTTCTGAATAGTGTTGCCAAAATTAATTTGTAAATGAGCTCTACTTAATTGGCTTAAAGGAAATGAAGCACGTATATACAGTCTCAGAAATATAAAAGAAACTAACCCAAATGAATTTCAGGTTCACATGATCTGGGAAATATTCGGTATTAAATTAATATTTGGTATTAAACTTAGTTTAAGTAATACAGACCCTTTAGAGTCATCGACATTCGGTGTAATACTTTTATTGCACCTAGGTTTATTAAAAGTCAACTAAGATCTTATTTCTATTACAAAATTTGTCAGCAAGAAAAATAACTTGGTATGATGAAATTTTTATAAGTAAATTAAATGTAAATGAGATAAGAGTTTTTAGGTGAACCCTTTAGGGATAATTATGTTTTATGGTATGTCTACTTAAAAACAGTTTCTCCAAATATTTGGTTACTTGAAACTTTAGAGTTTTGCTAAATTAGATTAAATGATGGAAGTTTACTATCTAGATCATTCCAAAATAGAATAATATACTGAAACATTAATTACTAAATACAGACTTCCTTTTACAGAGAAAAGAAGATATTCAGGACTATTAATAAATATGTTTGGTGCCACACAGAGACATTTTCTATAAGAAAGCACATGGTTTTTAGAAATTATCAACAGTATTCATAAGTTTGTCAATCTACAGGATGCTAACATAAAGGAAAGTTTAAAATTGTTTACTTCTGGGGCTTCCCTGGTGGCGCGGTGGTTGAGAATCTGCTTGCCGATGCAGGGGACACAGGTTCGTGCCCCGGTCCGGGAGGATCCCACATGCCGCAGAGCGGCTGGGCCCGTGAGCCATGGCCGCTGAGCCTGCGCGTCTGCAGCCTGTGCTCCGCAACGGGAAAGGCCACAACAGTGAGAGGCCCGTGTATCACAAAAAAAAAAAAAAAAAAAAAAAAAAAAAATTGTTTACTTCTTAGCTTTCACTAGAAATTAAGGTTTTTAAGAGTTGAGAATTCTAGTTAATACGTGTGATTAAAACTACTAAAATTAAGAAGGGAAACATCTTTGTATGCAAGGAAAAAACAAGGTATAAGGAATGAAAATCCATTTTGTTAAGGGAAAAGAAAGTAATTTTGTCCTCAAGAGAGGTTAAAAAGAGGGAAAGTGAAAAAGGAGTATGGAGGTTCCTTAAAAAAACTAAAAATAGAGCTACCATATGATCCAGCAACCCCACTCCTGGGCATATATCTGGAGAAAACCATAATTCAAAAAGATACATGCACCCCAATGTTCACTGCAGCACTAGTTACAATAGCCAGGACATGGAACCAACCTAAATGTCCATCGATAGATGAATGGTAGGTGGCACATATATACAATGGAATATTACTCAGCCCTAAAGAGAAACAAAATTGAGTTATTTGTAGTGAGGTGGATGGACCTAGAGTCTGTCATACAGAGTGAAGTAAGTCAGAAAGAGAAAAAGAAATACCTTATGCTAACACATATGTATGGAATCTAAAAAAAAAAATGGTACCGATGAACCTAGTTGCAGGGCAGGAATAAAGAGGTAGGCATAGAGAACAGACTTGAGGACATGGGGTAGGAGGGCAAAGCTGGGGTGACGTGAGAATAGCACTGACATATCTACACTACCGAACGTAAAATAGTTGGCTGGTGGGAAGCAGCCGCATAGCACAGGGAGATGAGCTCAGTGCTTTGCGACCACCTAGAGGGGTGGGATAGGAGGATGGGAAGGAGGCTCAAGAGGGAGTGGATATGGGGACATGTGTGTGCATATGGCTGATTCGCTTTGGTGTACAACAGAAACTAACACAGTATTATGAAGCAATTATATTCCAATAAAGATGTTTTTAAAAAAACAAAAACTAATGAAATTTGCCCTGCTAGGTTTATAATTTGCTTGGGACCTCTGGCCCCTTTTAGAATGAGAATGTCTTTCCAATGCCTGTCCCACCATTGTATTTGGAATAATCTGTCTGGTTTCACAAGTTCACAGGCTATAGAAGAATTTTGTCTCAGGATGAATGAAACCTTAAGTATCACTCATACCTGACTTAGACGATATTTACATGATATATTAGTCCAGACTCTCCAGGGAAACAGAACCAATAGGAAGCGTGTGGGCATATGTGTATATACATATATAAATAGAGAGAGAGATTATAAAGAATTTAGTTCATGCAATTATAGAGGCTGGCAAACCACAAGATCTGCAAGCTGGAGACCCAGGAGAGGAGATGATGTAGTTCTAGTCCTAAAGCAGGCAGGCTCGAGACCCAGGAAGGGCTGATGCTTCCGTCAGAGTCCGAAGGCAGGAGAAAACTGATATCCCGGGGCTTCCCTGGTGGCGCAGTGGTTGAGAATCCACCTGCCGATGCAGGGGACACGGGTTCGAGCCCTGGTCCGGGAAGATCCCACGTGCCGCGGAGCAACTAAGCCCGTGCGCCACAACTACTGAGCCTGTGCTCTACAGCCCGCGAGCCACAAATACTGAAGCCCACGTGCCACAAGTACTGAAGCCTGCGCGCTTCTAGCCTGCCTACATCCCGTGCTCCGCAACGAGAAGCCACCGCAATGAGAAGCCCACGCACCACAACGAAAGAGTAGCCCCCGCTCGCCGCCGCAACTAGAGAAAGCCCGCGCACAGCAACGAAGACCCAACACACCCCAAAATAAATAAGTAAATTTTAAAAAACAAAACAAAACAGAACTCATGTCCCAGCTCAAAGGCAGTCAGGCAGGAGGAGTCCCTCTTCCTCAGCCTTTCTTCTATTCAGGCCTTCAGCTGATTGGATGAGACCCATGCACATCAGGGAGGGCAATCTGGTTCACTCAGTTTCCTGATTCAGACATTAATCTCGACCAGCGACATCTTCACAGACATACCCAGAGTAACGTCTGACCAAACATCTGGGTACTCCATGGCCCAGCCAAGCTGACACATAAAACTAACCATTACAGAAGAGGCTTTAGATTTAGAGTTGATGCTGGAATTGAGTGAATGTATTTTATAGGTGAGAAAGACATGAATTTGGCCGGTGGGGGGGGGGGAGGCAGAGAATAGTGCGTTATGGGTTGGACTGTGTCTCCCTAAAATTCATATATTAAAGTCCTAACCCCCATGACCTCAGAAGGTGACCTTATATTTGGAGACAGGGTCTTTACAAAGGTTATCAAGTTAAAATGAAAGTACTAGGGTGGGTCCTAAAGGCAATGACTGCTGTCCGGAGTAATTCCTTCCCTCACAGCCCCCGGAAGGATGCAACCCTGCCAACACCTTGGTTTTGGAGTTCTAGCTTCCAGAACTGTGAGACAACAAATTCCTGTTGTTTAAACCACTTAGTCTGTAGTATTTTTTTTACAGCAGCCCTAGCAAACTAATACACAGAGTCTAATCTCTATCTGTCAATTCGTATTGGTCTCGCCACCTTCTTGAATAGCGGTCAGTCGTTAACAGTTATGGAGTGTTTACTAGGTGCTAGTCATCACGGCAATAATACCTGGATACACGCCATCTCAGTGAATACTCAAGGCCACCCTTTGAGTCAACTTTACGGTACAAAAATCGTGACTCAATAAATATACAGTCGAGAAAAGACAACTTTTTTGAAGTTGATGTGATCATGACTCCAATTTCACAGCTGAATTCAAGAAAACAACTAGTACAAGGGCAGAGGCAGAAACTGAAGCCAGATGTCTGAGAACAGACCTGAGCTCCCAACCCCGCCTCATCAAAGCGCCCTCCCTACCCCACACCTCGCTTGCTGCCAATGCGAGAGCCGCGTGAGAAATTACAGCCAAGATGAGGACTTCACAGCGTGACAGCCCATCCTGCTACTCACAGCTACGTGTTACCTGCAGCCCCACAGCACACTAGAGTCCACACAGCCCATAAAATGAGACAACTCTTAATGAGTTCATTTGTAAACACACAAATTTTAAAAAGCTGATACTACATGCGTTGCCAAGCATTTTCAGAAGCCTGAATCCAAAGTGTTGGGGCTTCCCTGGTGGCGCAGTGGTTGCGAGTCCGCCTGCCGATGCAGGGGTCACGGGTTCATGCCCTGGTCCGGGAGGATCCCACATGCCGCGGAGCGGCTGGGCCCGTGAGCCATGGCCGCTGAGCCTGTGCGTCCGGAGCCTGTGCTCCGCAACGGGAGAGGCCACAACAGTGAGAGGCCCGCGTTCCGCAAAAAAAAAAAAAAAAAAAAAACAAAGTGTAGTAAGGGTCTTCTTAAAAGCTTGTCAAACCGATTCTGAAATTAATACAGAGTCAGAGGAACTAGGAAAGCAAAACAATTATGAAAAATAACAGAGTTAGCCAACTTGAATTACCTAATTTCATGACTTATTATTATAAAGCTACAGTTATCAAGTGTGGTATTGGTGAAAGGACACATGAATCAGTGCAACAGAACAGGAAGGCCAGACACGGAACCACATGTACATGGACAGTTAATTTTTGCCAAATTTGAATGAGCAATTCTGTGGAGAAAGGACAGTCTTTTCAATAGAAGTCGTACTGCATCAACAGAATATTCATATGCTAAAGGTATATATCCCTATACCTGACACCTATTTAAAAGTTAACTCAATATGGATCGGAGTCTAAAAGTGAAACTTTAAGTTGTAAAACTTCCAGAAGAAAACATGAGACCAAATCTTTATGGCCTTGAAGTTGGCAAAGATTTCTTAAATACGACACCCAAAGCATAATCTATAAAGAAGAAGTTAATAAAATGGATTTATCAAAATTTTAAATATCTGCTTTTTGAAGACACTATTACAAAAATGAAAGACAAGCCCCAGACTGAAAGAACATATTTACAAAACACATATCTCACATAGGACCTGTACCCAGAATATATAAAAACATTAAAAAATTAATGAGAGCAAAAAGTTCAATTTAGAAAATGGGCAAAAGCTCTAAACAGACATTTTTGGTTTTTTTGCGGTACGTGGGCCTCTCCCGTTGCGGAGCACAGGCTCCGGACGCGCAGGCTCAGCAGCCGTGGCTCACGGGCCCAGCCACTCCGCGGCATGTGGGATCTTCCCGGACCGGGGCACGAACCCGCGTCCCCCGCATCGGCAGGCGGACTCTCAACCGCTGCGCCACCGGGGAAGCCCTAAACAGACATTTTATTAAAGGAGAGATATGAGTGACACATAAGCACGCTGGAAGATAATATCTTTAATCACCATGGACACATACACAGCTCTGAGATGAGGGGACGAAAAGCCAACAATACCAAATGCTGATGAGGGTATGGAGCAACTTCAGCTCTCACTCACTGCTGGTGTCAAGGCAAGGGGGGCACAGCCGCTGTGGAAAACACCGTGACTTTCTTATAAAGTTAAACCTACATTTACCGTATGACCCAGCAATTCTGCTTCTCAGTACTTAGCCAAGAGAAATAAAGACCTCTGTTCACACAGAAATCTGCTGGTGAATGCTCACAGAAGCATTATCCATAATCACAAAAAAACTGGAAATAACTCAAATGGGAATATTACTCAGTAATGAAAAAGGAACAAAGTACTAATACAGTATACGGAACACCACTGATGAATCTCAAATTCATTATGCTGAGCGAAAAAGGCTACACACATATGATTCCATTTACGTGACGTTCTGGGGAAAAGGAACAGAATTATAGAGACAGATAACAGATCAATGGTAGCCAGGCCGGGCAGGGAGGGAAAGACCAGGAGCCTATCTGGGGGAGATGAGGTTACTGCTCTGCAGTTCGATTACTGTAGTGTTTACATGACTCTCTGTACGTCTGTCAAAGTACCCTAAAAAGGGTAAACTTTACTGTACACAAATTATATCTCAATACAGACTTAAAAAAAAAAAAAAAGAGTAGCCTTGAGACCGGCTGGGACCCTTTGCTGCAGTGCTGGCACCCGGCCAAACATCTTCTCCAGCAGCAAAATACAAAGAAAGCAGACGCGACTAAAAATAACTGCATGCGTGCCCACTTGGGGCAAATTACGAACAAGGTACAAAAAGACCAAAAAGCCAATGTCACTTCTGAGGAACCAGGAACAAAAAGCAGGGTACTGCGCATGCCCTCTGCACACAGACCCACCAAGGGGCTGGGCAGACCGGCGAAGCTACCCCTCTGGCCTGACCCCCGGGACCCATTCCTACCCTCGCCCCAGATAAGAAATGCGCTCACCTCCCCTCTTAGGGAGTGAAAAGGGAAACCTTTCCGTGCTTCAGCTCCCTCGTGCTCTAGCACTGGTCCCAATAAAGCCTTGCTTGAATTTCTTACCTGGACTCTTATCAGCTTCTATTGATGAAGGAGTCCAAGAACCCCCATAGCTTAAGGCGAAGTTTAAAATCTTTTTTCAAGACGGGAACATAAACATCCTAAAAGACGGGCACACCCTGGTTGTCTCAAGCAAGATAAGTTAGTTAAGTAGATTTGAATAAAGTGTGGGTCTTGTTTTGTTTTGTCTTTTAGAAGTATGTCACAGCTTCTATACTACAGGAGTTTAAAGGCCTGGTTTCTGCAAGATTCTACCAATCAGGTGATACATAATTGTAAGAGAATATTTATTTCACTTTCTTTTTCCGCTTCTAAGTTCCTTATTTTTAAAAATGAGAAAAGGCATTCCTAACCTCTAGGTAACTTTAGTTGGCTGATCCTATACATATTCCATATAGGATATATGGAATATGTATAGGATCAGCCAACTAAACATAGATATATTATTACAGCAAATTCAGTCAGAGTTAAGACTGAAATTTAACAAAAAAAAACCCTCAGTCATTACAAATGCTAACAGGGAAGCAGACAGTAAATTATCTGGAACGGAATTAAGAAAGAAATAGGAATCACAAGTACCAAAATAAAACTAGCATGTTTGCTAATGGGAATATATCGGGCCTCTTATAAAGAGTAATTTTCTTTGGGGATAGGCACAAAGATGTCCTTTTGTAAGAGAATTATTATCGCAGGTTATCTTTGTGGATTAATAAATGCAATTTAGTTATTTTGCAAACAAAACACTTACCAAGTGCCCACCAAGTGTCAGCACTAAGTGCTTTACATATTATTAACTAATATCCGCAAGAACCAAAAGACGGTACCAAATGTACTTAGGGAAGTAATTTCCTTACGATCACAGGTTTTATGGAAAACCTTCAGCAAGTCCCAGTATAACGGATGAAGGAAAAGCAATTATATCAGTCATGCCGAAATTGAAACCAATCCTGAAGAACCCCTGTAAAGATCGTTTGCGTTCCATACCTAAACTATGTGCCCTTATCCTTATTCAAGAAGCTATCGTTCTGATTTAATAAATGAGGTACCAAAGTCTCTACTCCCATGGCTATGAGAGAACAAGAGTTCGGTACTTAATAGCGTTTCTTCATGTTCTCATACACGAATCACTGGTAAGAGCCATAGCACAGGTGCTGAACGTGCCTCGGGGACACTGCCTGCGCGTGCGTGCGTGTGTCAGCGCGTCCCCAGGGAACAGCAGTCCTAAACACACGCTTCAGGCCTGGGAAGGCAGGGGGCCCTCGGCCCGGGCCTCAGGGCTTACACGGTCTTGCTTTCTTTGGCCCTCCTGCCGCTTTATTCCTCCCCACAGGACAAGGGTTCCGAGGACCCTTCGAGAACATTCCATGATACCATAGTGCTGAGATTCCCTATCCAAACGGCTCCAAAGCTGCTTCCAGGGTCCGTCTATCTGAGAGACGGCCCTGCCACTAGTATACATGCTGCTAGGCTGGGAAAGAGCCAAGAGGGGCTACTGGGGGAGGGGGGGGAAGCAGGGGTGATGGGGGCATGTAAACTGCACAATTCCCCGTCCCCATCAACACACGCACCCAGGTCCTCAAGGGGGTGGGACGGAGCCTGCTCTCCCTGAGCCTCCACTTTCCGGAAAAAAAGTCAATGAAATCTCAGGGGCTTAAAGACGGCTCCCCAAGAGCAAGCCAGAGACGCCCTGCCAACGGCAGCCCAACGCCAGCTAAGGGGAGACGCAGACAAACGCCAAGCCAGGCGCACTGGCGCATGGAGATGAAGCCCTGGGCGGGCGAGAGGCGCACGCCGTGAAAGGCTGAGCCCTTCCCTGCGGCGGAGCCCCGCGGCCGGCCCCAGCCCCGCTCTACTGCGGGGGAGGCGTGCGCGGGCGGACGGGCAGGGTCGCTAAGAAACGGGTCCGGACGTCGCCCGCAGTGCGGGGAGACGGCAGCGCAGCGTCGGCGGGCGGCTGGCTGGCGCGGGTCGAGGGCCCGACCATCAGCTGATTCTGGGGAGCCAGTCAAGCGCCCGCGGGGGCAAAGGGCGGGGCCGCGCCAACGTCCCCGGCGCGGCCGACGTCAGCGCCACTTGCCGCTTGCCGCTTGCCGCAGGATCGCAGGGGCGCAGCTCGCGGGCAGCTCTCCGCGGGAGCCACCGAGACCTCTGCGCTGCTCCGCGAACATGGCCGACTCGGAGAAGCTGGGCCCCGCGGAGCCGAGCCAGGCGGCGGCGGCGGCGGCGGCCGCGGCCGCGGAGGAGGTAATGGCGGAAGGCGGTGCGCATGGGGGAGATTCTGACAGCACGTCCGGCGACTCCGACGGCGCGGTCGGTCAGACGGCTGAGGAGCCCCAGACGCCTGCAGAGAATGCACCGAAGCCTAGAAATGACTTTATCGAGAGCCTGCCTAACTCGGTGAAATGCCGAGTCCTGGCCCTCAAAAAGCTGCAGAAGCGGTGCGATAAGATAGAAGCCAAATTTGATAAGGAATTCCAGGCTCTGGAGAAAAAGTATAACGACATCTATAAGCCCTTACTCGCTAAGATCCAGGAGCTCACCGGTGAGATGGAGGGGTGTGCATGGACCTTAGAGGGTGACGAGGAGGAGGAGGAGGATGAAGAGGACGAGGAGGAGGAGGAGGGAGAGGAGGAGGAGGAGGAAGAGGAAGAGCCTGTGGCAGAGGCTGCAGCGGAGGCGGCGGCCGCTGCCGCCAAAGATGAGGGTCCCCACTCCGCAGTGTCTGACGCCGCCCAGAAATAAGCGGGGGCAGAGATTGCAGAGGAGAATGACGACGCAGATCAAAAAACCCGATTTTCTTTTCTTTTTGTTTTTTGGTTTGTTTTTTTGTTTTTTTTTTTTTTGACACATCGGTGGACTTGAAAAGGCTCAGGTTTTGGACCAAACGACAATGTGAATCAATTCTGACATTCCTAAAATCATATTAAATCGACGCAATCAGATTCTGCCCAGCCCGTTTCAAATCTGAACACCATATACCAAAGGGTGTTGCAAACGAGTTAAATTTAAAATGGTTTTTTCATGATCTCTTCTGCGAGGACTTAAGTTGAGACTTCCTAAGAGTGTCGAGTAGATGGGAAGTAAAGAACGTCACTTTGAAAGCCTTCGATCACTCTATCATCACACTACGCACAGAACACCCAAGCTGAGACGGACCATGTTCTCAATGCCTAATTCCTCAATTTCTTTAGCCTTGCATTTTTCCAGCGCAGAAGCAGAACCCAAGAAAATTCTCATCTTTAAGACTTTGCTTTCGTAGCCCAGACATCAGCTTTACGCTTCGGAGACGCTGATGGGATGGAGCAAGCCTGTGCCCGAGATCATGACAGTACTGTTAATGAGGCCCAGAAAACTGCCACTTCAAATTCTAAAGACTCTTCTGAACGTTCGGTTCTGAGAAGGAGGGTGTATAACCTGTACACTACTGTCAACATATGTGTTCATTATTTACAGTCTCGTGTGTATGTGTTTTCTTGGTAGTGTCTATTTACAAAGGTGTTAAAAAAAAACCCAATGTTTAAGTATTGATCCCTTTATCTAGCATTTTAGAAATATTAATTTACTTGAAAAGATGTAGAATCTAGTAAATTCTGTAAAGCATGTGTATCCAATGTTATGTTTGATCCTTGTGATGTCTTGTTGTCTTGTAGCTTTTAGAATGTAGCTGTGAAAATTATCAGAACTCTTCACGGAAGCTAATGTGTGGAAAACATATATACTTGAAGAACCAATCCAAGTGTGTGTCCCCACCCCCAGCTCAGAAGTAGAAAGGGTTTAAGTTTGCTTGTGTTAGCTGTGCCTTCATTATTTTGCTATGTAAATGTGACATATTAAATATAAAATGGTGCATAATCAAATTTTTCTGCTTGAGAACAGACTGTCATACAGTAGAGGATTTTTAGGAGGACACATTTAATGTAAAGACTCTTAGCTTCTTTGTGGGTTTTGAATTGTGTGATCTGTAAAGAAATTTAAGCATAACGTTGTTTACCACTGTGGTGTTAATAAAACAGTATTTTCAAAAAACAAAAGGACTCGTACCCTGACGGCCCAGAATCAAATCCCAGCTCTGCATCCTATTAGCAATGAATCTTGGGCAATGGCATTAATCTGTGTTCAGTTTCTCCTCATCTATAAAAGGGGATAGTAACAGTCCCTTCCTCACAGGTTATTATGAAGAACAAACTAGTTAATTTACATAAATCCCACAGACCAGTGTCTGACCCTAAGGGCTCAAGATATTTTAGCTATTATTATTATGGTTATTATATGAAAGATAAATATGATGATTTGAAATTCAATCCTCCTAAATTATGAAAGAGGAAAAAATACATATTATATTCCTAGTTCACGATATTACTGTTAAAAGAACTGGCCTTTAATTCATAAACACAAGTAGTTCAATAAACTGTCTTGTTTTGTTTTCCTCAATATAAAAATCAGGTTTTGATTTCTTCCCAGAAAGGACAAAAGACTTTAATGTGACATTATGCATATATTAAAAAGTCTACTTCAACTTTATATTTGGGCATTCTAAATGAATTATAAAATTGAAGACCCCCCGCTCCCCAAATTTTAAACACAGACGTGTTTTCTTCCATTTCCCTTAGGGGTTAAAATTAGTCAGAAGCAAAATTAGACTGCTTTACCTTAGGGAACGGAAGGGAGCTCTGACCTGTTGCTAATGGCAATAGTTGAGTGAAACCTTAATGTGTTATTAATCTTCCTTAGGGCCAGGACAACAAAAAGAAAAAATCAAACTAATGTATTACATAAGTCAATGATTATCTTAATCATGATTATATGAAATAGAAGGGAAAAATCTTAAAAATTCAATATTCATTTCTTATCCCTAGGAGTAAGAGTTAATTTAATTAAACTGTCATTTAACATTTTTCTAGAGCCCACAAAAAAGCAAAAATGAATGAAACAAATAAGGTGTGTAGTTAGTGGGGGGGGGATTTTTTTTTCAGGCATGTGATGACACACAGAAACCCCAAGAGAATCAACTGAAAGCGATCACATTCGCAAATGTGAGGAATAGACCACATGTAAATATATAAAAACCAATAACTATTTCTAGGCACTGCTAATGATAAAAATATATGCAAGGGGCTCTCTTTCACAGTAGAAATAAGAAACCAAAATATTTATAAAAACCTCTAATAAAAATGTATATAACCAATGAAAAGGAAAAAAAAACGGTATCACAAAGAAATGTAAAAGAGGCCTTTGGAAGCCGAGACTGAATATCACCAGTGTCAATTCTTTCCAAATTAACTTTTTTTTTTTTTTTTCCCAAATTAACTTTTAATTTATTACACTTCAAATCAAAACCCAAACTGGATCTGGAACCATATAATTACCCTCATCTTCACCTGTAAGAATAGGAAAACAATTAAGATTTTTACCTTAGACCAGACACAAAAAGAATTCTTTCAATTGAAGAAAATGTATTATTAAGTATCAATTACTAGACAGGGAAAGGTTAAATTTAGAATGATTTAAGACCAAAAGAAATAATCAACAGGCACGACAACACAAAAATTAGGAAGTTTTAGAGATTTAAACAGACTCCACATTTTTAAAAGTAAACAAACTGGGAATAAAATCTGCAATAAATACAGATGGCAAAGGGTTAATAGTCTTAATATAATAAAGAGTTGATACAAATGATATGAAAATCATTTCCTCTTAATAGAGAAATACGTAAAGGACATCAGCGGACGACTTTAAAAAAGGGAGGGCTTCCCTGGTGGCGCAGTGGTTCGGAGTCCGCCTGCCGATGCAGGGGACACAGGTTCGTGCCCCGGTCCGGGAGGATCCCACGTGCCGCGGAGCGGCTGGGCCCGTGAGCTGTGGCCGCTGAGCCTGCGCGTCCGGAGCCCGTGCTCCGCAACGCGAGAGGCCACAGCAGTGACAGGCCCGCGTACCGCAAAAAACAAACAAACAAACAAAGGCAGAGTTACTAATGTGTTTTCTATGAAAATACAGTGGCTTCAATAGGAAAAAATAACTGAAAATATGTAAAAAGCACTTGGTAGGGGCTTCCCTGGGGGCGCAGTGGTTGAGAGTCCGCCTGCTGACGCAGGGGACGCGGGTTCGTGCCCCGGTCCGGGAGGATCCCACGTGCCGCGGAGCGGCTGGGCCCGTGAGCCATGGCCGCTGAGCCTGCGCGTCCGGAGCCTGTGCTCCGCAACGGGAGAGGCCACAGCAGTGAGAGGCCCGCGTACCACACACACACACACACACAGACACGTCCTGAAAGGGCAATAGTAAGCAGACCAGGCCTCCAGCAAGGTCTGGAGGATATGCATGCTGGGCTGTGTGCTCTGGCCAGCAACCTTTCTTTCACTTACGGGAAGCCTGTAGCTGTGGGGTTTTCTAGCTACCCGTCATACCACTGTTGGTTACTTGTCTCAGGATAAGGCACATGTATGACGCCCTTCATAATGTCAAACAATTTCCACCATTTTCCTAACTGGGCTGATCTTTCCCCCTCTGTTTCCCGCATGGCTTATTTGATAGTTCCTCAGGCAGACATAAATCTTGTGTGTTAACACGTAGCAGGATACCCTCCCTTGAAGGCAGGTCCAACACTCTTACTCATAAACCTTTTTGCATCCATTATAGGCCCAAATTAGTAAGCAATGCACAACGTAACTGCCAGAAAGAAAGGCAACTGTGCATTACACATTCAACTCGGTCTCTAAGAGCATATTATGCAGAAGACTGCAACGTGCCCAGGCTCGCTGCCCAAGCACAGCACAGCAGCGCTCCCTGCGAGTGTACAATTCAGCCTACACAGACACAAACACGTTTTTTTTTAATTGGGGTGAAATTCACAAAACACAGCCGTTTAAAATGAACAATTCAGTGGCATTTAATACATTAATAATGTTGGGCAAGGACCACTTGTATCTCGTTCGCTTTTTTAAACAAAAATATCTTAGAGGTGAACATCAGTAACAAAGAATCAGTGCTGGGCAGAGTATGTAAAGTAGCCTATGCATATGGAAGAAATGCAAATTTTAGACGTGAGGCCAAGTTTCTTACTAAATTAGATTTAAAAAAACACTCAGTATTTGTAAGGATTCGATGAAATGGGTACTTATCATACATTGATGATAATGTATAAGCTGGTATAATTCATTAGCAAAATCAATTTAGTAAAAATATCAACAAATTCAAAATGATATACACTAATTCAAATTTCACCCTTGGGACCTTACCATTAAAAAGAAATTTTAGGGCTTCCCTGGTGGCGCAGTGGTTGAGAATCCGCCTGCCGATGCAGGGGACGCGGGTTCGTGCCCCGGTCTGGGAAGATCCCACGTGCAGTGGAGCAACTAGGCCCGTGAGCCATAATTACTGAGCCTGCGCGTCTGGAGCCTGTGCTCCGCAATGGGAGAGGCTACGATAGTGAGAGGCCTGCGCACCGCGATGAAGAGTGGCCCCCGCTTGCTACAACTGGAGGAAGCCCTCGCACAGAAACGAAGACCCAACACAGCCAAATATAAGTAAATAAATAAATTTAAAAAAAAAAAAAAATTTTAAGGGCTTCCCTGTTGGCGCAGTGGTTGAAAGTCCGCCTGCCGATGCAGGGGACGCGGGTTCGTGCCCCGGTCCAGGAGGATCCCACGTGCCGCGGAGCGGCTGGGCCCGTGAGCCGTGGCCGCTGCGCCTGCGCGTCCGGAGCCTGTGCTCCGCAACGGGAGGGGCCACAGCGGTGAGAGGCCCGCGTACCGCAAAAAAAAAAAAATTTAAAAACAAACAAAGCTTTATACATAAGATGACTGATACAGTCTTATTAAAAATGGAGGGGGAAGAGAAAGAAAAAAAGGGAAAGGAAAAAAAAGAACACAGAAACAAGCCAGATACCCAAAAGGGAAAGAATAGAAAATACACATTTACACAGCAGGCTGTGCAGCCACTATTAAGGGTGTCCATGAGGGCTTTATAATAACATTATAGATATAAGCATTGTCTCAACCCAAGTTTAAAAATTCAGACATACACTTTTATACGTACATTGTATGTCTTTAACTATGCCAACTTTGTTTTTAAAAAATTGCATAGTCTGCCTGAAACGAAAACGGCAAACTCTTTGAAGTCGTTTATCCTCTAGGGACGAGGGGACATGGGGACTCCGGAGCCCTGGTCTCGGCCCTCCAAGTGGCGGTGTCCTGAGGCTCTCAGTCAAACGGAAGGGCTCTGAATCCTGGCTCTGGTGTTTGAACACTGGACTTCTGGCTGTGTAACCTTGAACAACTGACTTATGTCTCTCTCTGCCTCAGTTTCTTCAACTGTAAAGTGGGGAGGACTGCATGTGAAGGACTCAGAATAATGCCTGACACAAGGGAAGCAGTCGAGAAATGTTACTGGCATTTTAATTATCTGCTATTCCTATAACAGCCCAGTGCGAGTACCATGTGGATCTTAACGATTACACCTCTCATAGACTGTCTCAAGAGATCAAGGTGGGAGGGAGACGCAAGAGGGAGGAGATAGGGGGACATATGTATATGTATAGCTGATTCACTTTGCTATAAAACTGAAACTAACACACCACTGTAAAGCAATTATACTCCAATAAAGACGTTAAAACAAAAAAGATCAAGTGAAGTCTTTCATTAGTCCTAACTTCAGTAGATCTTAAGGCACCAGAAGTATTTGTCATGCGTGGGTTTTATTCTCAGTCTCTCTCTACGGAATCTAAGTGCCCTTTGGAGCACTTACCTTAAGCCTGGCATTTCCTTTTCAGTATTCCCTCTCCACACACACCCCCTTTTTTTTTCCGTACGCGGGCCTCTCACTGCTGTGGCCTCTCCTGTCACGGAGCACAGGCTCCAGACGCGCAGGCTCAGCAGCCATGGCTCACGGGCCCAGCCACTCCGCGGCACATGGGATCCTCCCGGACCGGGGCACGAACCCGTGTCCCCTGCATCGGCAGGCGGACTCCCAACCACTGCGCCACCAAGGAAGCCCCCCCACCCCTTTTTTAATATGGAAGAAATGGGGGAAGATATTGATTGCATTTGATTTGATTAAATTGAGCTAAACTGGGGGAAATCTAGAATGATATGTGGGGTTTTTTGGACTGCCAGCTGCTCCAAGATTTAGCTAAGATGTGGCCCCCAGCAGTCAGTCACCCACGGATGTTCTTGTACCTGGATGCTTATAATTCAATTGTCTGTCTGCAGCTCTTGTCCAAGGAAAGAAAGCAATTTTAAGTCCAAATGGAATGTAATAAATTATGGATACAGAATTGGTACCCTTCTGACATTTCCCTCCAGGGCAGTGGTGACAGCAAATATCTTACTGTTAACAGAAACAGCTTCAATGCCAGCAGTATCTGTATACACAACTGCGCTCAAGTTAAAAATCCAGCAGGTGTTCTTTTGGTTCTTTCATTTAATTTTCTTAGACTAATCTATGAAATACCCAAAAAGGACCCCCAGTGATGAGGTTATGGCATATAACAATCAAAAGGAAATAACAGCTGCAATGATTAATCTTTGACCGTCGTATACAAGCTTTCTTACCAGGATCTCAACATGCTTTAATGTTAAGATTTCTGCTTTTTGCATCATTAAAGATAAAGGAAAAAATATCTGCTTGTCTTCTTCTGGCTGTCCCTAACTCTGACAGCAATACTATGTAATGAGGCAGTAGCCACACTAGGTTCTCAGAAGCCTTCCCAACAGGTAACTGTGTCAGCAAGGGGGTCTGCTCCTGTCACCGAGTACAGAGTCATGGACAACAGTACCTAAAGCAGTGGCTCAGCTCAGCACCGTGTGTTCGGTGAGTGCTAGCAGCCCAGAAAAGCTGAAACCCAAACTGCATCTAACACAGAAGTCATTTCATGTTTAAATTTCAAGCACCGCGTACAGGCAATAAAATTAAGAATCCCCCTCTGCCTGGCAATATTTAAAACGACAGCACATTTTATTGCACCAAGATTTGAAAACTTTTTTAGAAGGAGAGAAGCTATTTTTTAGAAAGTCATAGTAACAGAACAATGGAGTTTTGTAATACAAGTAAAAGAATAGGGGCTTCCCTGGTGGCGCAGTGGTTGGGAGTCCGCCTGCCGATGCAGGGGACACGGGTTCGTGCCCCGGTCCGGGAGGATCCCACGTGCCGCGGAGCGGCTGGGCCCGTGAGCCGTGGCCGCTGCGCCTGCGCGTCCGGAGCCTGTGCTCCGCAACGGGAGAAGCCAAGACAGTGAGAGGCCCGCGGACCGCAAAAAAAAAAAAAAAAGAATAATGTAAATTCCCTTATTACTCCCTTGAAATTATGTACTGTCTTTCTTTTAAGGAACCTGTATGTCATCAGAACATCCTTATGGAAAATGTTTGGTAGAAGCAGCCCTGAGGTCAATTAGGGGCAAAGAACTGCAAAGACAGAGAAGAGGAACCCACATGGCTGTAAACAAAAGCATGCTCTCCACACTGATTCTGAGGACCCCTCACGGGATCAGCAATGTCCAGGAGTGCATACGTGTCAGTGTACGGTCAGGACATTCAAGATGGCTGTTCTCTTGCTCTCTGTGCATCCCCTGCCCGACCAGTGCCCGCTTCACCTACACCTACTCACATGACTGACCTTCCTACATACTTGCCCCAGGCCCTAGCTAATGACCATTCTCATTTGAGATCAGAACACCTCCTCGAAGACAGCTTATCAAAGGGGTGTTGAGGGGCATGCCCCTCTAGTGGTTTCCCTGATAACCGAGAGCCAACCTGACCTTAATCCCCCCTCTAACTGGTAACCTCCCCCATCCCCCCGGGTAGCAAAGACTGCTACCACATCCCGCCTGACCTCGGATGCACGCAGTGGGGTGTCGCTCCAAAACCTTGCTTCAGACACGTAAGAGCTCCCGTCCAGCAAGCCAGTGACGTCTCTGTTGCTGACTCCGGGCTCTTTCTTCGGTCTTAAGGCTGGGCAAGTACAGAGCTTGTAGGACTGTGGGCTGCAGCCCAGGAGTCAGCAACAGATATAAATCACGGAGAAGGAAAAAAAGAAGACGAAGAAAGAAAGCGTGCCACGGACCCACATCTATCATGCAACTCCTTTGCTCACTAACTTTACAGAGCGCCTTTCCCTTTTGATTATGTCCTCATCTCTACTTTCCAGTATCCAGATCTTAGGAGTCCTCTCAACAGCTCTAACCCCGTATCCACCCTCCCAGATGCATCTGTCCACGTGGGATTCCCTGAACCCCTTCCGACCCAGTTAATCAATTGTGTCTTCATATTTCATTTACGGTTACATATGAGAACAGCTCATCGCCCTAAACAAACTGGTCTACTTCCGTGTATCCTGCACAAACTGCCTCTCAACTATTAAGTGAATTCAATTGCCGATTCAAAGAAACACCTACTGAACAAGGAGAGACAGTGAGAGTGAGAGAGAAGCAGAGAGACAGAAAGAGAAAAACTCAGAGCCGGAAAGAGACAGAGCAAAAAAGGCAGAGACAAAAAGTACTCCAAGAGGGCTTCCCTGGTGGCGCAGTGGTTGAGAATCCGCCTGCCGATGCAGGGGACGCGGGTTCGAGCCCCGATCCGGGAAGATCCCACGTGCCGCGGAGCGGCTGGGCCCGTGAGCCGTGGCCGCTGAGCCTGCGCGTCCGGAGCCTGTGCTCCGCAACGGGAGAGGCCACAGCGGTGAGAGGCCCGCGTACCGCAAAAAAAAAAAAAAAAGTACTCCAAGAGCAATAATTTTATAAAGACATGAAAAGGAAAAGTCCCAACAACCGCCTCTTCTGCAGACTACATCACAAATCACCTAGGCCCACACGACATCGCCCTTTTCCCCACGCGGTGTATCCAACACACAGCGCATTAGGATGACTCACCAGAAGGTGAAGAAATTCTGAATGTGCCCTGCCTCAGGCTGCTTGCCCAGCCCACTGTCAGCTCCTAACAAATGATGCACACACACTGTCGTGTCTGAAATCTGACACAAAAGCTCAGACATCCTTTGAAAGACTGAAGGCTACAGAGGCAGCGACGTACGTGCATACACACATATGTAATAAAGCGATCCTCAAGACCAGGAGGGAAGAGAAATCACCTGCGCCCACGAAGCCACTTCATGATCTGCCATAAATTCCCCAATTCTAAAAACAGTATCAAGGACTTCCCTGGTGGTGCAGTGGCTGAGACTCCACGCTCGCAAGGCAAGGGGGCCCGGGTTCGATCCCTGGTCAGGGAACTAGATCCCACGTGCAGCAACTAAGAGTTCGCATGCTGCAACTAAAGATCCCGCATGCCTCAACTAAAGATCCCACGTGCCGCAACGAAGACCCATCGCAGCCAAATAAATAAATAAATATTAAAAATTAAAAATAAATAAAATAAAAAATAAAAACATTATCAGACTCCACGGAATAATGAGACTGTTCTTATTAAACAAATCATTTGCTGTTAACAAAAATACCAACATTATGTAGATAAAGAAAGGACAGTGCTTTCAGCTCCAAAAGATTCTTATCAAGTTAGAGTTTCGACTGAAACACCTACTTGAGACAAGACTAGCCTCTATATTAGATTCCCAGAGTCAAGATAATTTCATCATCTGAAGCCATTTTGTTGGGTACTTAGCAACTTCTGGATTCTTTTACTTTATTCTGGTATTAGAGCTCACACTTTCCCCAAAGCTGAGGCTTCCTGGATAGTCTGGAAGGTTTACGTGACAAAAGAGATTACTGAATGTTACATTAGACCATTTTGGCTTCTAGCTATCTTTAAAAACGTAAAAGGATGGAAGAAGAGGCCTGTCAGTTTTTCTATCATTCCTGTTTTCCAAAGGGAAAACTTACGGGAGGAAGCCAATATACATCACTTGGATAGAGTGAATTTCACAGGATCTCTGTCCGCATCTGTGCAACTATTTACAGTAAGAGGCCAACTAACACCCAGAGTGAATTAGCTTTAATTTCCCAACATGCCTAAAACAGCACACAACTTCTCTTCATCTGTAACTTTTGCCACAGCTTCAATGAACCCTTGCTTCCAGAAGGCTTCCCTCGCTCCCAACTCTCCCAAGTGGAGACTGCCACCCCCTCCTCTTTCCTCACCCCCATCACTTCTTTAAGCCAAGAAGTTTTGTCTCTAGCTAATGTGCTAACAGTCCCTAAATCCTCATCTCAAGAGTCTACTTTCTACTCTGATACATACAACTCAGCTAAGAACATACATTTTCCCTGTCCTCATTTTTTATTTATTTCACCACTTTTTTCCTTTGTGTAGGCAACCTCAAATTCACTGTTGATTAAGACTGGCATGGGGCTTCCCTGGTGGCGCAGTGGTTGGGAGTCCGCCTGCCGATGCGGGGGACACGGGTTCGTGCCCTGGTCCGGGAAGATCCCACGTGCCGCGGAGCGGCTGGGCCCCTGAGCCGTGGCCGCTGCGCCTGCGCGTCCGGAGCCTGTGCTCCGCAACGGGAGAGGCCACAACAGTGAGAGGCCCGCGTACCGAAAAAAAAAAAAAAAAAAAAAAGACTGGCATAAGTAAACAAATAAGCTACTGATAAAAGACTTCTCTTCTAATACAACAAACTAGTGAATATAACAAAAAAGAAGCAGAATCACAAACATAGAAAACAAACTATGGTTACCTGTCGGTGGGAGGGTCAACACGGGGGGGCGGGGAGTGGGAGGTACAAACTATCTGGTGTAAGATAGGTTCAAGGATGTGCTGTACAATATGGGAATACAGCCAATATTTTGTAATAATTGTAAGTGGAAAGTAACCTTTAAAGACTGTATTAAAATTTTAAATGCAAAAAAGAGAAAGAAAACATCCTACTTAAAAAAAAGAACTATGAATTGATTTTAAAAAAAGACCTCTCTTGATGACAGACATAAATTTTCAGCTCTAAACAAAATCACCTGTGATATCACACAGGCATGTCAAAATCAACATATACAAAATAGAACTCTTTCCCCACCAGCCTGCGCTACAGATTCTGTTTCCTGTTGGTCAGCTCTCCAAATTAGAAGCCTCAGTGCTGTTATCAGTACGTGCCTCTCGGGACCTTCCCTGGCGGCGCAGTGGTTGAGAGTCCGCCTGCCAATGCAGGGGGCACAGGTTCGAGCCCCGGTCCGGGAGGATCCCACACGCCGCGGAGCAACTGAGCCCGTGCGCCACAACTACTGAAGCTCGCGCGCCTAGAGCCCGCACTCTGCAACAAGAGAAGCCACCACAGTGAGAAGCCCGGGCACCGCGACGAAGAGCAGCCCCCGCTCACCACAACTAGAGAAAGCCCGCGCGCAGCAACGAAGACCCAGCGCAGCCATAAATAAATAAATAAATAGATTTTTTTAAAAATTACATGCCTCTCTAGTACCATCTGTACGTGATGAGACACTAGCTCCTGCTGATTACATAAACACAGAGCCGGCTCTGTGCCCCTGCTACGTTCACTTTGGCCCTTACCACCCTGCCCCTGAGCTACCTCAGCAGCCTCCTCATGGGCCCGTCCACACATGGCTGACTTCCATATGACCGCCAGCCATCGCTCCAACGGAGATCAGCCGCGTGCCACTGCAAACGCACCGAAGGTCCCGGCGAGCTCCACCCCCGATACTACTGCGCCCGCCCTGCGCCCGCCCCGCGCCCGCCCCGCGCCCGCCCCCTAAGCCCCGCCCCACAGGTAACCATCATTCTCTGGCACGTGTTATTTTTTTTATTTATTTATTTTTTTTGTGCGGTACGCGGGCCTCTCACTGCCGTGGCCTCTCCCGTTGCGGAGCACAGGCTCCGGACGCACAGGCTCAGCGGCCATGGCTCACGGGCTTAGTTGCTCCGCGGCACGTGGGATCTTCCCGGACCAGGGCACGAACCCGTGTCTCCTGCATCGGCAGGCGGATTCTCAACCACTGCGCCACCAGGGAAGCCCACGTGTTACATTTGAGAGTCTGACTCATAACTGTTCCCTGTGTCTAAAACGTCTTCCCTCTTCAGTGTTTGGTCAGAGTGTTACGGCCTCTCCTCCCGGTTCCTTGGCACTTGGCCCGTCACGTTCCTATCGCACGCGCCATAATCTACTGCAACCGTGCATTACGCTGCTCCTGCCCAGCTAGCCTGGAGGATAAAAGTTACTTATTTCCTGTACCCAGCAACACGCCCGGCACACGGCAGACACTCAGTGCTTGTAAACGGAATTAATTAATATGCAGACGGCCAACAAGCTCACTCATAATTTAATCCAAAAGCAAACAAAGTTGAATTATTTCCTCCTCCAAAGGGATACCACAGAGAAAATCACCCTGAGAAATCAGATATACCTGAATTAACTTTCATGGGGCAGAAAGAATTTCATTTAAAACCTGTATTACAAACTCTTCAGCAGTAAAGCCACAATAATAGTATCTTTACAACACTCGCTCATCCAACACAGGTTTTGGAGCATTTTCACTCACTCTGCTGGATACCGGGAACTTTGTGCTGAATGCTGGGAGTTCATTCACTCCAAAATGTTCTCCTATAAATTATCTCACTTCGGTCTCAACCATTCCATGAGGGAGGCGGGACAGTTATCATAACCCCCATTTGACAGATGAGAGACTGAGATCAAAGAGTTTACGGGATTTGCTCAGGGTCAAAGCCAGTAAGACAGAGATGTAGAACTACAACCGTTATCTCCTGAACCCCGGTCCGCTGCTTCCTCTACTGTTAAACCCTGAAAGTTGCCTTAGCACCCTTACTCCCTCTGAAGAAGGGATGAAAATCTGACCTCAGTCTTGGTCTTAAAGGGAGAAGTGCAGAGAAATGAAGTAACGTGTGCACGGTCCAGGGTCCGGACTAACCTGTTCTCCTTGCACACAGCCACTGTGTCTCCCCCAGGTATCAGCTGCTTCTGCTCAACCACGCCATAGCTTTCTCGGCAAATCTATATTTTAGGGGGAAGAAAGAAACATTTCAGTTTTGTTGACCACTTGTCTTTCTAGACCCCGGATGACTGAGAGAAGCTTTAGGAACACATGTAGCCTAATGACTACTTATTACCACAGAACATTCTCAGGAGGAGAAAGGGAACCTCAGTCAGAGAACATGGGCACCTTAAAAGATATCTTTTATTTTTTCTTCATTACTGTTTTCTTTTTTTAACATCTTTATTGGAGCATAATTGCTTTACAATGCTGTGTCAGTCTCTGCTGTATAACAAAGTGAATCAGCTATACATATATATACATATATCCCCATATCCCCTCCCTCTTGCGTCTCCCTCCCACCCTCCCTATCCCACCCCTCTAGCTGGTCACAAAGCACAGAGCTGATCTCCCTGTGCTATGCGGCTGCTTCCCACTAGCTAGCTATTTTACATTTGGTAGTGTATGTATGCCAAGACATGGAGTTGCCAATAAATGCAATCAAAGAGAAAATGATATGAACTCTAGAAAAGAAATTATATGTATAGGAGTAAAGAGGAATAATGCTTCAGTAATTTTCTTAATTGTATAGATTAATCATTCATTCATTTATTCAACACATTTACTGAACTCCTATAACATTCAAGACACTCTGACTACCATATGACCCACCAATTCTACTCCTGGGCATATATCTGAAAAAACCAAAAACAGTAATTCGAAAAGATACACGCACCCCAGTGTTTACAGCAACGTTATTTACAATAGCCAGGATATGGAAGCAACCTAAGTGTCCATCAGCAGATGACTGGGTAAATAAGATGTGACACATGTACACAATGGAATACCACTCAGCCATAAAAAGAAGGAAATTGTGCCATTTGCAGCAACATGGATGAACTTGGAGGGTTTTATGCTAAGTGAAGTAAGTCAGACTGAGACAGACAAATACTGTATGATGTCACTTGTACACAGAATCTAAAAAACACAACAAACTAGTAAATATAACAAAAGAGAAGCAGACTCACAGATTTAGAGAACAAACCAGTGGTTACCAGTGCGGAGAGGAAAGAGGGTAGGGACAGTATAGCGGCAGGGGACTAAGGCGTACAAACTATTAGGTATAAAATAAGCTACAAAGACATACTGCTCAACGTGAGGAATATAGCAAATACTTTACAATAACTATAAATGGACTATAACCATTAAAAATTGTGAGTCACTATATTGTACACCTGTAACTGATATAATATGGTACAGCAGCTATGCTTTGATTTTTAAAAAGACACTAAAGGGACTTCCCTGATGGCGCAGTGGCTAAGAATCCGCCTGCCAATGCAGGGAACACAGGTTTGAGCCCTGGTCCGGGAAGATCCCACATGCCGCGGATGTGCGCCACAACTACTGAGCCCATGTGCCTAAAGCCCGTGCTCCGCAACAAGAGAAGCCACCGCAATGAGAAGCCTGCATGCTGCAACGAAGAGCAGCCCCCGCTCGCTGCAACTAGAGAAAGCCCGCGCACACCAACGAAGACCCAATGCAGCCAATAAATAAATACATTTTTTAAAATAAAAAAAGACACTATGACTAAAATAATTTTGTTCAGAGAAGTCTCTGAATCTGTTCTTTGACTTGGAGAAAAATTAATGTTAATTGTGACTTGTAAGCGTGATGAAAGAGACAGCTACAATCATGAGTAAACTGTGGAAATCCTTACCGTGAAGTTGAGGCAGAAAGTCTCCTCAATATCTTCCCCAGGGTAATCTAAAAGGTCTTGAAGACTCCTAATCACAGATTGACAGAGAAAGGAAATGAGGCAAATCAGACATGGCAATAGTGTTTCTATCTCAGTCACATGCCCACCAGATTGTTTGCGAGGAAACGCTATAAAAGAAGATTCTCGAATGAACATAAATCCAGACTGACAAAATCATGTTAACTATATCTTGAAAATAAATATGGCAGTTGACTTGTAAGACACTCATTACTCTGTTCCTACTGACAAATCTTACTGAATTTATGAAGCAATTCAGATGGAGTCATATCTGACACGTGTTAACTCTGGTATTCCTCGGAAGTAGATACACGAGGAGATGGTCTTGCAGCGGTCCTACAGACTTGCTTTACCCCTATGCGTTAGTAGAAAAATCCTCTTACCATAAAAAAAACACAACAAAGTCACTGTACACACTTAGGAATCTTAATGGCTTACTTGTTAATGCAAGTATGGTAAAGAACTGCCATATTAAAGAACACCGAAACATGTCTCTGCCAACAATGCTCATATCGTATACTCTCACGAGAATACGTTCTTATTACTAGACCTCATTCACACTTTCTTCTTTAGTGACTGCGGAGTCTGGCAGTTCCATAAAGAAAGAAAATTGCCCATAAAGAAAATTCTTAATGTGGAATTTAAATCTGTTTCCAGTTAACCAGCCAAGAAGATTACTTGAAATGTATCATTCTCAGCCAGGCTGGCAAAGAAAATAGCATACATTTCTGTCACTTTCAGTTACCAAAAAAAGCAACCTGCCTGGGTCTCCTCTGCCATTTTTTTATATTCCTTCTAAATTTTCTTCTCCTCTCTCTGTGCACCCTCTCCCCACATCCTTTATGATTTCTCTGTATTGGTGTCCTATACTGGTGGTGTGACAGTCTCATTTCCAGAGGGCACCTTAGAGACCACCCTTCCTCTATCTCCATCTTAAAATCAGTATTCTTTCTCCATAAAAAAGGGATGTTCCTTCCTGTTGAAGTCAGAAGAATTGTACTGTTTAGCGAAAGTCACAGATATGGTGTCTTTTTATATAGTTCGCCTTATGCTACCTAAAATCAATACAGAGAAACTCAGAATAAAAGGAGTTTTTAAGAGCCAGAAAAAATACTAACATAAAAACATGGCTCTACTACGCTGGAAAAACCGTCTGGAGGTTCCTCAAAAGGCTAAACAGAGTTACCATTTGACCTAGCAATTCCACTCCTAGGCACATACCCAAGAAAAATGAAAACTTACATCAACACAAAAAGTCTGTAAGAATATCCACGGCCGCACTATTAGTAAAAGCCAGAAGGTAGGAGAAAGCCAAACGTCCATCAGCTGATGAATGGATAAACAAAATGTGGTATATATCCATATAATGAAATATTAGTTGGCAATAGAAAGAAATAAAATACTGATACAAGTTACAACTTAGAAGAACCTTGAAAACATGCTGTGTGAAAGAAGCCAGTCACAGAAAAACACACATGGTATGATTCTGTTTAGGTGAAATATCCAGAATAGGGAATCAACAGAGACAGAAAGTAGCTTAGTGGGTGCCTAGGGCTTGGGGGATGAGGAAGTTTGGGACATTGACTAAGGAGTAGAGTACCAGGTTTCCTTTTCAGGTGATGAAAATATTCTAAAATTGATTGTAATAAAGGCTGTACAACTCTGAATATACTAAAAGTCACCGATTACATACTTTAGCTGGGTGAATTGTGTGGTATGCGAATTGTATCTCAAACTGCTTTCTTAAAAAGGCTCTGTGACATAACAGAAAATGCATATATTGGTCTCTGTCCCCAGTTCCTGGCGCAGGGCTCCCCAAACCCTAAATGATGAGGGTATTAGGAGCATTTTTTGTTCTAACGGGGTGATTCTGGGTGGGCTCCTGGGCGGGGGCTGGTCACCAGAAGGACCCAGCCGTGATTTTCAGCTCCACGCCCCCCATTCCCCAGAGAGGGGAGAGGGGCTGGAAATGAAGGTCATAATTGATCACCCCCTAAGGAAGCCTCCTTAAAATCCCAACAGTAGGGGGTTCAGGGAGCTTCCAGGTTGGTGAACACGTCCACACACGGGGAGGGTAGCGGACCCCAACTCCACGGGGTCAGAAGCTCCTACTACACTCAGGAGCCCTCCAGGCCTCACCCTACGTATCTCTTCCACCGGCTGTTCATATCGTAAACCTTGAACAAACTGGTAAACCAACCTAAGTGTTTCCCCGAATTCTTCGGGCCGCTCTAGGAAATTAATCAGACCCGAGGAAGGGTCACGAGAACCCCTGATCTGTAACCAGATCCGACAGAAGCTGTGGGTAACCCGGGGACCTGTGTTTGCGACCGGCACCCGAAGTGGGTGAGAGTAGTCTGCAGGGACCGAGCACTGAGCTTGTGGGACCCAACGCCACCTCTAGGTAGACGGTGTCGGAACTGAGATGAATTGTAGGACCCCGGCTGGCGGCGTGGAGAATTACTCGCTGGCAGGGGGAAACCGCCACACGTGTGGCGACCAGAAGTGCTGTGAGGGTGGCTGCGGTGTGACAGTCAAGGTGACACGGAAAAGAGAAACCCAGAAGGACAGGGAGACCTGTAGGTTTTTTTCAAAATACGGACTCCCTTTTCAATACTTTCTCCCCTGTACTTATGGACCGTGACAAAGGTCGAAGTCCTAATTTTTGGTTCAGCATAAGAAAAGCAGACAGCTGGATTCCTGGGCCGCTACGACTTCCCTCTTCCCCTCTCTCTCCTTCTGTCCCTAGAGTGGCACAGGCGCCGCTTCAAGCCAGTAGCTGTGGAGCCGCGTCTTAAGACAAAGCACACACAGCACAGTCTACGATAAACTCTTAACTTGCACACGTGGTGCTGTCAACCTTGGATGCCAGCGCCAGAGCAGTTCTCCACAGCAGGCTGCCGCCTTGCAGCTCCGTACCTTCCCTCCGTGGGTGACAGCTCCTTCAAGTCTTCCAGGCCAGGCTTCACGTTCAGTAGCTTCTTATAGAGAGCCAAGGGGAAGTGCAGGTCCACCACGGTGGAGTTGTAGATGGCGAGTCCGCAGGTTATGCCAATCAAGTGAAACCAGTTGTGCTCTACAAAACACTTTCACCACATGTGCAAATGTGTTAAAGAGAAAAGCAGGGACTTCCCTGGTGGGCCAGTGGTTAAGCATCCGCCTTCCAATGCAGGGGGACGTGGGTTTGATCCGTGGTAGGGGAACTAAGATCCCACATGCCACAGGGCAACTAAGCCCGTGTGCCGCAACTACAGAGCCCACGCGCTCTGGAGCCCGCGAGCCACAACGAAGTGCTTGTGCCGCGACCGAGACCCGACACAGCCAAAAATAAATAAATAAACTTTTTTTTAAAAAAAAGAAAAGCAAAGCAGTGTTTGCAGCCCTCAAAACAATCTGCCATTTACCTTAAAATATTTTCAGTATGAAAGAATGAAGATCTCGTTAATATTTCGTTACCTTCTGCAGCAGAGGAGTACCCCTAACAAAAGTTCAGCTGTCCCCCAAAGATGCAATGCTGTACGTTAAGCGTTTACAGCTCAACAGTGATACAGAGAACAGCTTACCCTCATTTAGAGCAATGCTGTCCAGTAGAACTTTCCCCAATGATGGAAACACTCTATCCTGTGCTGTCCCCGACGGCAGCTCCCAACTACATGTGTGTACTGAGCACCTGAACGGTGGTTAGTACAACTGAGGGAGCGACTTTAGTATGACTTAATTTTAATTAAATAAAATTTAAACTTAAATAGCCACAGGCAGCTAATGGCTACCTTTCAAGACAGTGCAGATGTAGGGAGAAAACTCTGGTAGAAAAAGAGCTAAACTATAGTCTGCTTGAAATGAGAATACCTTTTAAAACTTGGCTCTCCAAGGGAATTTTCAAAAAGTGTGAGCGTGTGTGTATTTGTATGAGTATTCGTACACATACTATCACTGTTATTAAAATAAGATATATTTGACAACTACTTTTTATATGTCATAAAACCAATTTCTTTATCATACCATATACTCTTTCTACCCTCTGAGGATTACAAAACTTGGAGCTTATCTACTAGAAATGGGGCTAATGGGTGACAAAACACACTATGAGGTCTTAGCAACAGGTGAAACCTGAAGATAATCATGTTAAATGATTACCTCGCTTGTGTCCCCCTTTGTAAACATCAGAAGGCTAGGGATTGGTCTGACAGCAGAAAAGGTCAGTTTAATTCAATCCACCTGTTGAATGGCGACATCACTAGCTTACCATATCGGAAAACCACAAGAGATTTGAATCCTGATAGTAGGTGAACATTCCATAGATGGGATTCAACAATTCTTTTAATAGTAAAAGAAAGAACTCCTTTGTGACGCCACCAGCATCCACTGCTTCTTCACCATCAAAAATGACCTTGAAATAATGAAAGTAGAGTTAGTATTTCAGGGAAATCATCGGCATCTTATGTTTGGTTTTGTTTTGTTTTGTTTTTTTGTGTTTTTTTTAGCAAATTCTTTCCAAAGTCAGGACAAAGAAAGGAAGCTGTAACAGAGAATACACTGACACCATGAAAACTGCAAAGTGTATCTGCTGATTATTAACAAGGCACTTATAAACACACAAAATTTTACCGGGCACCTCATGGGATACAGAGGAAGTCAGAAGTTTACCATATGTCCACAGAAAGTTTACCATCTATTTGGGGCAGGGAGGCAAACATAAAAGAACCAATTCGAGAATACATTTTTTTTTTTTTTTTTCGGTACGCGGGCCTCCCACTGTTGTGGACTCTCCCGTTGCGGAGCACAGGCTCCGGACGCGCAGGCGCAGCGGCCACGGCTCACGGGCCCAGCCGCTCCGCAGCACGTGGGATCCTCCCGGACCGGGGCACGAACCCGCGTCCCCGGCATCGGCAGGCGGGCTCTCAACCACTGCGCCACTAGGGAAGCCCGAGAATACATTTTATTTTCAAAGAGTCGGATACACTGAGAGGTAAATGATCCGGCACGTAGAGAAAAGCAATGACTAACTTAAATAAAGGAAGAAATCTCTCTCAGTGGGGCTCTTGAACTAACTGATGCATTTGAAAGGGAGGAGAGCATTCTGAGCAGACACGGGGCTGGGCTCTGTGAGGGGCTATAAAGAGACCCATCGCAACACCAGCTACAGCAAACCAAAGGGCGAGATTTACTGAGTTTTCTACAGGCCGGCCAGCACTTAAACTCTGTTAACCTCATCCTCAGAACAGCCTTACACACTGGAATTACTATCATCATCCCCACTTCACTGGTAAGGGCTCAGGTCCCCCTGGTGGTCCAGTGGTTGAGACTCCGTGCTTCCAGTGCTGGGGCCACGGGTCTGATCAGGGGACAGGGACCTACGATCCTGCACGCTGCACGGCGCAGCCAAAAAGAAAAAGCAAGCTCGTCGCGGTGCCTGTGGTCAAGGTTGCCTAGCGCAGGAGGAGAGTAAAGGTCTCCGATTATATGGCTGCCAGCAGAAGACTAAACTCAAACATGCTACCAAGCGAGAACTGTCCCATCTGAATTACTGCTTGAAAACAAGGGGCAAAGAAAGCGCCCTCTCTTTGCAACATCAGAAACCTCACCCAGAAGTTCTAGGGAGAACTCCCAGGCCGAGTGAGGGGCCTGATACTACTTACTGGAAAATTTTAAAAGGGTGACAGTACCATGGAGACGGTCAGTTTCTTGCCTATTACATTTCAGAAACTGGAATTTACAACAGGATTGGAAGTCGAGTTAGGAAAGTCTTCTGAAGGGAAAGGTAAATCACTTAAAACTTCAATACTTCACGAAATATTTACTGACCAGCTACTGCGTACCAAGCACTGTGCTAAGCCCTGGGGATACACTAAGTGGTGACACACACATGCCTAATCTAGGAGGAAAGATAACTTCTTAAGTGAATCATTTCCAAGTACTGAGAGGGTCTATCATAACAGGCCACCAGCTGCCCAGACAATTTCACTACCTTTCCGTTCTCTCTCTCTTTTTTTTTTTTTTTTTTAAACCTTCTTTCTCTTAAATCTTTGACATCCAAAGACTTCCTAGATGCTGGCTTGGTCGTTTTACCTAGCTGAAGCTTCAGTAGTGCTGTTGTTCGCTTGGTTTTGGTAGAGCTGGAGCAGGTAAACTGAAGAGAGCAGATAAAAAAGGCCCTACGTTCCCCTCAAGTAATCCACTGGCATTTTTATCTGATGTCACGCCGAGACGTTCTGTTTGGTGACTGGACAGAAGGAAGTGAGTGAATGCTTGTACAATGAATGAAAGAAATAATGAATGGCTGTACTCCACGATTTTAATGAAATCTTCGCTGCTTCAACGAGACTGCTTCAAGAAAACCCAGGAAGGTACTTAGAGGGATACACGGAAGGGCTCACTTTGAGAGGCTTTTTCAAATCGACATCAGAATGAATGCTCAGCTCTCGCAGGGCATCTCCAACAAGGCTGCTCCTGCGAACGTGAAGGACCAGGAAGGGGCTTCTGGCCAGCAGAGGCTCCAAGGTGAGAAGCATGAAGACGTTCTGCAGGTTGGCCCCGTTGACCGCCACCTGGAACGGCACGTCCAAGAGCACAGTTAGCAGCGGCTCGGAGCTCGCCTGTGAGTGCGGACGGCAGCCAGCCCCGCCTGTGGACCGGGGGGCGGGGGGGGAGGAGGGGTCGGGGCCAGGCTGCCTGCAGCTCCACTTTGGTCTTTATTTTCCTCCTGACTTTTCCAGTGGATTTCCTCAGCTACTCATGTTTACAAAACACACAAATCTTTCTAATCTGAACCCAAAGAGATGAACTGAAACACATTATAAACCATATGACGCATAACTCATTCCAGGAAATTGATTTAGACTAAGCTGATTAAGACTGAAATAATATCTTAGCAGAAGAAAGGGATGATGGACAGGGGGTAGAAACTATGACTTTCAAAGTGGCAGGAAAAGAAACCTAATAACCCCTTGCTAAATGGCGTTTAGTCTTTGAAAAATGTCCATTTTCTCTGGAAAACCTTTAAATGGTCAATATCATGGATATATCACTGTGAAAACATATGTATGTATATATATATATATAGAGAGAGAGAGAGAGAGAGAGAGGAAGAGAGAGAGAGATAAGAGCTAGAGAGAGACAGACAGATGGCGAAAGGGAGAGGGAGACGAATGAAGTTATATATCCACCAACGATGGGAATCGCTAGATCTGGATTGCTAATTCACAGATGTCTTTGTAGGCTTGTCAAAACCAATTATATTTTAGGATAAAAATAGGTGTTTAAGATAAATTAAACCAATCTCTATAACTTGAGTTTTTGCTCAATAAAGAACTGTCAAGCTCCATTTAATTATCTATCAGGGGTCAGCAAACAATGGCCCAAGGACGGAATCCAGCCTGCTGCCTGCTTTTGTACAGCTCTTGAGCTAACAGTAGTTTTTACATTTTAAAATAATTTTTTAAAATTCAGAAGAAAAATATTTCACTACATGTGAAAATTATATAAAATTCAAATTTCATGCTACGACAGAGCTCAATACTTGAGACAACGGTACGGCCCACAAAGACACATATTTACTATATGGCCCTTTATGAAGACACTTGCCACCCCCCTGTTTATGTAGATGTGCATTCATGTACACGTGTTATATTCAATATAAAACTCCTGAAAATTTTTCTAACATCTCTAAAAGTTACAATGGAACTTCATCCAAATCAACTTTCTCCTATTAGGAAAAATTACAACTGAAGGTATAAGATGAAAGAAGCCCGTAAGAAGAGAAAGTAAGGTTTAAAATATGCTATACCTGCATCTGCAGTTCAGCATCGGTCTGTAACATTTTGGTCTTGGCTTGGGCATCAAAGATGAAAGGGTAGGAACAAAGTGTTACAGCATCCTAGAAGAAAACATATTATTGGTAATATTATTGTATCCCACAGAGAATACTGCTGGAAAAATACATAAATAAATTTTACAGAGTCATTTACCTGCATTATAGATGGTCTAGCCTTCTGTGTATAAAGAAAAATAAAAAGTCTCTTAGTTGGATTACAAAACTTGAACTTTCTGCCTCCCACAAATAACAAAACAAATAACAAAACAGATAACCTATCTGACCATTTGGCCATGGAACTAACACCATGTGAATAGCTGACTGGAGTTTTGACGGAACAGACTAGTTGTTTTGATGAATACAGACTGAGAAGAACACTAAAAACAATTAAAAAAAATTTTAAGGACCTTTACAAACCATTTCACTAACCCCATAATTCACAGTATTAATAGAACTCTCATTTATAAGAAACCTAATTCCAAGACAGGAGCTTTACAACCATGACTTCAGAGGTTAATTTCGTTGGGTAAAGTGGATAACGCAAATTTCATCTGTCCACATGTTAAGTCTCCCTTTTACACACACACACACACACACACACACACACACACACACACACACACACACACACACAGATCCTCTTGGAAGAAACCAAATATTTAGAAAGCCGTTCCTGGGGGCTTCCCTGGTGGCGCAGTGGTTAAGAATCTGCCGGCCAATTCAGGGGACACGGGTTCAAGTCCTGGTCCGGGAAGATCCCACATGCCGCAGAGCAACTAAGCCCGTGCGCCACAGCTACTGAGCCTGCGCTCTAGAGTCCGCGGGCCACAACTACTGAGCCCACATGCCACAACTACTGAAGCCTGCACGCCTAGAGCCTGTGCTCTGCAACAAGAGAAGCCACCACAATGAGAAGCCCGTGCACCGCAACGAAGAGCAGCCCCCACTCGCCGCAACTAGAGAAAAGCCTGCGCGCAGCAACGAAGACCCAACGCGGCCATAAATAAATTAATTTTTTTAAAAAAGATATTTAGAAAGCTGTCCCTGACTAGGCACTTAGACCAATGCCTGGCCTACAGAAGACACACTCCATCAATATGTGAATAAATCTGAATAAACTTTTGAGGAGGGGAGTAACAATACAGACATACCTCGTTTTCTTGTGTTTCACAGATGCTGCTTTTAAAAAAATTGGGGGTTTTTTACGTTATTTATTTTTTTATTGGAGTGTAACTGCTTTACAATGTTGTGTGAGTTTCTGCTGTACAGGGAAGTAAATCAGCTGTATGTATACCTATATCCCCACCTCCCTCTCGGACCTCCCTCCTCCCCTTCTACCAACATCTAGGCCATCACAGAGCACCGAGCTGAGCTCCCTACAGCAGGTTCCCGCTAGGTACCTGTTTCACGCATGGTGGTCAGTATATTTTTATCAAACCTAATCTCCCAATTCCTCCCACCCTCCCCCCACTCCCTGCACACTGAATTTTGTGGCAACCCTGAGTCTCTCAAGACTATAGGCTCCATTTTTCCAACAGCATTTGCTCACTTCATGTCTCTGTGTCACATTTTGGTAATTCTCACAATATTTCAAAGTTTCTCTTTCTTATTTGTCATGGTGACCTGTGATCAGTGATCGCTGATGTTTACCACTGCAAAAAGATTGAGACTGGTTGAAGGCCAAAATGACAGCTGACACTTTTTAGCAATAAAGCCGTTTTTAATTAAGGTTTGTACATTCATTGCTTTTTAAACATGCTACTATTGCACACTTGATAGACTACAGTATAATATAAACATAACTTATAGGCACTGGGAAACCAAAAAATTTGTGTGACTTGCTTTAGTGTGATATTGGCTTTATTGCAGTGGCCTGGAACCAAACCCACAGTTTCTCCAAGGTATGCCTATAAATAAATACAACCACAAACATATCTAAGAGGTATGTCAGTTTCATTTATCAGGAGAAAAAAGGAACTCTCTCCTGAAAGGTTTTGTTAAGTTAATGAATGATGTTTGCTACATAACCTAACAGAAAGAAACAAAAAAAATCAACGGTACAGATCATGTTGACCTGTAGCAGTATTTCTCAAACAGAAAACCATGGATTTATTCCCAGAGATCTGAAAGTGCACTAAGCATTTTTAAAATTTTGTGGGTTTTTTTAATGCTATCCTAAACAAAATAAAAACACATTCTGAATGACCTCTTTATAATGACGTGTTACCATATACTTTGCATTTATTTTAATGATTGCACTGGTGCCATGTTATACTGAATTGTCCAAGGGTAATAAGAAAGAAGAAGAGCAATCTTCCTTTGTAAGTGATGCATTTGTGCCCAGGAAAAGGCCACTGCAGTCCTGGCTCCCTGCGTGAATGAAGGTTTAATAGCAGCTGAGGACAAAAGAGAGCTGAGCCGTCCCTGGGTGTACAGAACAAGCTGCAGAACTCAAGTCCCCAGGCCTAGTCCTGATCCCAATGCAAGTGGGGTTTGGCTTCAGTAAGGCATTCTTGCTCATCGTGTTAAATCCATGAGGCTAATTTGTGTTTTACTGATTTTAGAGTTTTGTTAATATCTAATCTGTAAATTTGCTTTGGTTTATAACATTTAAATGCTATATGACTAAGAAGGGTATACCTACCTCCTTTTGTATTTGTGTATATTTCAATGAAGTCATTGAAAAGCAGTTTTAATTAAAATTCCCCTTGTTTATTCTTTAGAAACATGTTCCTTCAGGGATCTTGGAACATTTCCCTAGCCTGAGAAACACTAATCAGACAAAGGATTCCAGTCCAGGGAGACGAGGTATGAAATCCTGCACGCAGAACCCAGAGTGACTTGATTCATTCTCATGCCTACTCCTCTAAGTACTTTGAATTTTGGAATTGAAATCACGAAAATAGACACACACACACACCATAAAACAGCACTAGGTACCTACAACGGGTACAAGTATCTCTTGGAATAAGTGTGTTGGGAAAGTGTGTTTAAACCAATATTCAGAATTTTCTAACCTCCCCTCAGAAGAGATTTTATTCTAAGCATTATTTGCCTATTGTCAAGGCAAAAGAAAGATCTTTACCATGTGTGTTGGTCTATAAAGCAAGATAAAGTTTTGAACACTTCAAATTAAAAGTGACTATGGGAGAAGTGAAAACAGTTACTCTAAAAACAGTTGTTGGCTTTACAGCACTGGCAGTATACAGTCGGCCCTCCTTATCCACGGTTCCACATCTGCAGATTCAACCAACCTCAGATGGAAAATATGCAGGGGGGGAAAAAAAAAAAAGACAATTCCAGAAGGTTCCAGAAAGCAAAACTTGAATTTGCCACACACCGGCAACTATTTACATAGCATTTACACTGTATTATGTAGTATAAGTAATCGAGAGATGATTTAAAGTCTATGGCAGGATGTGCTCAGGTTATATGCAAATAATACGACATTTTATATGAGGGACTTGAGCATGGTATGGGGATGGGGGCTCCTGGAACCAATCCCTGTTGATACTGAGGGACAACTATATCTAGTATTTTTACACATTTATTTATTATTTATTTATTTGTTATTTTTGGCTGCATTGAGTATTCGTTGCTGTGCGCAGGCTTTCTCTAGTTGCGGCGAGCAGGGGCTACACTTCACTGCGGTGTGCGGGCTTCTCATTGCTGTGGCTTCTCTTGTTGTGGAGCACGGGCTCAGGCTTCAGTAGTTGTGGCTCGCGGGCTCAGTAGTCGCGGCACACAGACCCTAAAGCATGCATGTGTCAGCAGTTGTGGCGCGTGGGCTCAGCAGTTGTGGCTTGCAGACTCTGGAGCGCAGGCTCAGTAGTTGTGGCGCATGGGTTTAGTTGCTCCGCAGCATGTGGGATCCTCCCGGGCCAGGGATCGCACCCGTGTCCCCTACACTGGCAGGTGGATTCTTAACCACTGCGCCACCAGGGAAGCCCGTATGTGGTATTTTTAAATACTAGTATTTTTATTGGTGTGATAGAGTTATTTCAGACCTCAATCAGCAGCTTTTTCTGTATTTCTTGACTCTCTCCAGTCCCACTCCCGTTCTCCTACTCTCTCCTACCACCCTCTCCCTGCGAGCCCCACCACAAGCCCTCCCAGACCCCTTTAATGCCCGCCTTCTGCAGCTCCTAGTCCCGCCCATCGCCCCCTGCCCGCCCCCCGAAAGAGCCCAGTTTTGGAGGTAGGCTGATCTCTCTTCCGGAGGGCAGGGTCACCGTGCTTTCAGTTGGGTAAGCTGGCTGGGAAGAAACTATTGCTGGGAACCAGAGCCCAGGTCAGAGAGTTGGTGGGTCCACAAGACCCTCACCTGGGGGCGGGCTGAGGTGGCAGCTCTAAGGAAGGTGAAGAAGGGAAGGGTATTTATTCAGTCAAAAGCAGCAGCAGACCTAAATGAAAGTCTACTTTCATGTCCACAAATTTTTTTACAAGTCTATGAGTTTTTGTACTTGAAATATAATAATTTCACTGATTTTTATTTTGCAGATGCTGAATACTTTAGAAATGGTATGAGTGCGGGCATTTCCATACTATGAGAACAAAACACTGAAACAGCAGTATTATGATTCTGCTTCCTGACTGCTCTCCCTAACCTAGAAGGATGTATATGAACTGGTAAGATATGTGATCCCCTCCTGAGAGGCTGTTTTGTCCCTGGGCCATCCATTCCGCAAAAGTGAGTCTCACAACCTATAACTAGCAAAGTACTACTGATGGATCCCATTTCAAGTGTTCCTGCTTGAAACGGGGCTGCCCTGTAACCTTCGTTCATTTTTTTAAAGGATGTGACATAGAAGCAATGAATAAGTACATGGTACAGAACTAGAGAACCGGGGAATTGGGAAAATCTTTTTCTTCTCTTTTCTTTCTTTTCATTCCAAGTCAACATTTCCTAAATGTGGCTGTGACTGGGGACAAGAGGCATCACACAAACACCCAGGAGCAAACCCAGGAGCCCCTGCCTTCGGGCCAGCCTGCCACCACGTCTTCCTGTACCCTCCGTGGCACATCTGGCTCCCGGCATCGCTGAACACTGAGGCACACACAGCCGCCTCATCTCACCACGCACAATGCTGCCACCCGGAGCCAGACACAGCCCCGGATGACACAGACAGCTGATGTCAGGTTGACTCCAGTCTTTATTTTTGAAGCCTTTTCTTTTTTCTCTCTCTGTTTTTTTCTCAATTAATTTTTATTGGAGTATGGCTGCTTTACAAAGAAGCATTTTCTTTGTATCACTCACTTTCTCAATTGTGAGGCCCTCTATGGGGCCCACAAGTCACTCACTCTGTGTGCTATTTGTTTTTCAAGTGTAGATGATGGCAGTTAATAAACAGAAATAAATAAGCCACTACCACCTCTTCTTTAAAATAAGCTGAGGGGGCACCTTCAAGATGGCGGAGGAGTAAGATGCAGAGATCACCTTCCTCCCCACAGATACATCAGAAACACATCTACATGTGGAACAACTCCTACAGACACCTACTGAACGCTGGCAGAAGACCTCAGGCCTCCCAAAAGGCAAGAAACTCCCCACGTACCTGGCCATGTGGCTGACAGGCTCTTGGTGCTCCGCCAGGCATCAGGCCTGTGCCTCTGAGGTGGGAGAGCCGAGTTCAGGACACTGGTCCACCAGAGACCTCCCGGCTCCACGTAATATCAAACAGTGAAAGCTCTCCCAGAGATCTCCATCTCAACGCCAAGACTCAGCTCCACTCAACAACCAGCAAGCTACAGTGCTGGACACGCTATGCCAAACAACTAGCAAGACATGAACACAACCCCACCCATTAGCAGAGATGCTACCTAAAATCATAAGGCCACAGACGCCCCAAAATACACCACCAGATGTGGTCCTGCCCAACAGAAGGACTAGATCCAGCCTCATCCACCAGAACACAGGCACCACTGTCCTCCACCAGGAAGCTTACACAACCCACTGAATGAACCTTGGCCGCTGGGGGCAGAAACCAAAAACAATGGGAACTACCAACCTGCAGCCTGCAAAAAGGAGACCCCAAACACAGTAAGATAAGCAAAATGAGAAGACAGAAAAACACACAGAGGATGAAAGAGCAAGATAAAAACCTACCAGACCAAACAAATGAAGAGGAAATAGGCAGTCTACCTGAAAAAGAATTCAAAGTAATGATACTAAATATGATCCAAAATCTTGGAAATGGAACGGAGGAAATACAAGAAACGTTTAACAAGGACGTAGAAGAGCTAAAGAACAAACAAAGAACGATAAAACAACACAATAAATGAAATTTAAAATTCTCTACAAGGAATCAATAGCAGAATAACTGAGGCAGAAGGATGGATAAGTGACCTGGAAGATAAAATAGTGGAAATAACTACTGCAGAGCAGAATAAAGAAAAAGAATGAAAAGAATTGAGGACAGCCTCAGAAACCACTGGTTCAACACTGAACGCACCAACATTTGAATTATAGGGGTCCCAAGAAGAAGAGAAAAAGAAAGGGACTGAGAAAATATTTGTAGAGATTATAGTTGAAAACTTCCCTAATATGGCAAAGGAAATAGCCAATCTAGTCTAGGAAGCACAGAGAGTCCCATACAGGACAAATCCAAGGAGAAACACACCAAGACACATTAATCAAACTGTCAAAAATTAAATACAAAGAAAACATATTAAAAGTAGCAAGGGAAAAAACAACAAATAACATACAAGGGAATCCCCATATGATAAAGAGCTGATCTTTCAGCAGAAACTCTGCAAGCCAGAAGGGAGTGGCAGGACATATTTAAAGTGATGAAAGGGAAAAACCTACAACCAAGATTACTCTACCCAGCAAGGATCCCATTCAGATTCAGTGGAGACATTAAAACCTTTACAGACAAGCAAAAGCTAAGAGAATTCAGCACCGCCAAACAAGCTTTACAACAAATGCTAAAATAATTTCTCTAGGCAGGAGACACAAGAGAAGGAAAAGACCTACAATAACAAACCAAAAACAATTAAGAAAATGGTAATAGGAACATACGTATCGATAATAACATTAAATGTAAATGGATTAAATGGTCCAACCAAAAGATGCAGAATGGCTGAAGGGATACAAAAACAAGATCCACATACATGCTGTCTACATGAGACCCACTTCAGACCTAGGGACATATACAGACTGAAAGTCAGGGGATGGAAAAAGATATTCCACGTAAATGGAAATCAAAAGAAAGCTGGTGTAGCAATTGTCATATCAGACAAAATGTACTTTAAAATAAAGACTGTTACAAGAGACAAAGAAGGACACTACATAATGATCAAGAGATCAGTCCAAGAAAATATAACAAGTGTAAATATTTATGAACCTAACATAGAGCACCTCAAAACATAAGGCAAATGCTAACAGCCATAAAAGGGGAAATTGACAATAATACAATCATAGTAGGGGACTTTAACACCCCACTTTCCAAGGACAGATCATCCAAAATGAAAAGAAAAAAGGAAACATCAGCTTTACATGATACATTAAACCAGATGGACTTAATTGATATTTATAGGACATTCCATGCCAAAACAACAGAATACACCTTCCTCTCAAGTGTTCATGGAACATTTTCCAGGATAGGTCATATCTTGGGTCACAAATCAAGCCTTAGTAAATTTAAGAAAATTGAAATCTTATGAGCATCTTTTCCGACCACAACGCTATGAGACTAGATATCAATTACAGGAAAAAATCTGTAAGAAATACAAACACATGGAGGCTAAACAACACACTACTTAATAACCAAGAGATCACTGAAGAAATCAAAGAGGAAATCAAAAATACCTAGAAACAAATGACAATGAAAACACGACAACCCAAAACCTATGGGATACAGCAAAAGCAGTTCTAAGAGGGAAGTTTAGAGCAATACAATCCTTCCTCAAGAAACAAGAAACATCGCAAATGAACAACCTAACCTTACATCTAAAGCAATTACAGAAAGAAGCACAAAAAACCCCCCAAAGTTAGCAGAAGGAAAGAAATCATAAACATCAGATCAGAAATAAAAGAAAAAGAAATGAAGGAAACAGTAGCAATGATCAATAAAATTAAAAGCTGGTTCTTTGAGAAGATAAAATTGATAAACCATTAGCCAGCCTCATCAAGAAAAAAAGGGAAAAGACTCAAATCAATAGAATTAGAAATGAAAAAGGAGAAGTAACAACTGACAGTGCAGAAATACAAAGGATCATGAGAGATTACTACAAACAACTATATGCCCATAAAATGGACAACCTGGAAGAAATGGACAAATGCTTAGAAAAGCACAACATTCCGAGACTGAACCAGGAAGAAATAGAAGATATAAACAGACCAATCACAAGCACTGAAATTGAGACTGTGATTAACAATCTTCCAACAAACAAAAGCCCAGAATTGGATGGCTTCACAGACGAATTCTACCAAACATTTAGAGAAAAGCTAACACCTATCCTCCGCAAACTCTTCCAACAGATAGCAGAGGGAGGAACACTCCCACTCATTCTACAAGGCCACCATCACCCTGATACCAAAACCAGACAAAGATGTCACAAAGAAATAAAACTACAGACCAATACCACTGATGAACATAGATGCAAAAATCCTCAACAAAATACTAGCAAACAGAATCCAACGGCACATTAAAAGGATCATACACCATGATCAAGTGGGGTTTATCCCAGGAATGCAAGGATTCTTCCATATATGCAAATCAATCAATGTGATACACCATATTAACAAACTGAAGGAGAAAAACCATATGATCATATCAATAGATGCAGAGAAAACTTTTGACAAAATTCAACACCCATTTATGTTAAAAACCCTCTAGAAAGTAGGCACAGAGGGAACTTAACCTCAACATAATAAAGGCCATATGTGACAAACCCACAGCCAACATCATTCTCAATGGTGAAAAACTGAAATCATTTCCTCTAAGATCAGAAGAAGACAAGGTTGTCCGCTCTCACCACTATTATTCAACATAGTTTTGGAAGTTTTAGCCACAGCAATCAGAAAAGAAAAAGAAATAAAAGGAATCCAAATTGGAAAGAAAGAAGTAAAGCTGTCACTCTTTGCAGATGACATGATACTATACATGGAGAAGACTAAAGATGCTACCAGAAAACCACTAGAGCTAATCAATGAATTTGGTAAAGTAGCATGATACAAAATTAATGCACAGAAATCTCTTGCATTCCTATACAGTAATGATGAAAAATCTGAAAGCGAAATTAAGGAAACACTCCCATTTACCACTGCAACAAAAAGAATAAAATACCTAGGAATAAACCTACCTAAGGAGACAAAAGACCTGCATGAAGAACACTATAAGACACTGATGAAAGAAATTAAAGATGATACAAACAGATGGGGAGATATACCATGTTCTCAGATTGGAAGAATCAACATTGTGAGAATGACTATACGACCCAAAGCAATCTACAGATTCAATGCAATCCCTATCAAACTACCAATGGCATTTTTCACAGAACTAGAACAAAAAATTTCCCAGTTTGTATGGAAACACAAAAGACCCCGAATAGCCAAAGAAATCTTGAGAAAGAAAAACGGAGCTGGAGGAACCAGGCTCCCTGAGTTCAGACTAAACTACAAAGCTACAGTAATCAACACAGTATGGTACTGGCACAAAAACAGAAATATAGATGAATGGAACAGGATAGAAAGCCCACAGATAAACCCATGCACATATGGTCATCTTATTTTTTATTTTTATTTTTTTTGTGGTACACGGGCCTCTCACTGTTGTGGCCTCTCCCGTTGCGGAGCACAGGCTCCAGACGTGCAGGCTCAGCGGCCAAGGCTCATGCGCCCAGCCGCTCCGCGGCATGTGGGATCTTCCCGGACCGGGGCACGAACCCGTGTCCCCTGCATCGGCAGGCGGATTCTCAACCACTGCGCTACCAGGGAAGCCCTGGTCATCTTATTTTTGATAAAGGAGGTAAGAATATACAATGGAGAAAAGACAGCCTCTTCAATAACTGGTGCTGGGAAAACTGGACAGCTACATGGAAAAGAATGAAATTAGAACACTTCCTAATACCATACACAAAAATAAACTCAAAATGGATTATAGACCTAAATGTAAGGCCAGACACTATAAAACTCTTAGAGGAAAACATAGGCAGAACAGTCCATGACATAAATCACAGCAAGATCCTTTTTGAACCACCTCCTAGAGAAATGGAAATAAAAACAAAAATAAACAAATGGGACCTAATGAAATTTAAAAGCTTTTGCACAGCAAAGGAAACCATAAACAAGATGAAAAGAAAACCCTCAGAATGGAAGAAAATATTTGCAAACGAAGTAACTGACAAAGGATTAATCTCTAAAATAGAAATGCAGCTCATGCAGCTCAATGTCAAAAAAAACAAACAACCCAATCCAAAAATGGGCAGAAGACCTAAATAGACATTTCTCCAAAGAAGATATACAGATGGCCAAGAGGCACATGAAAAGATGCTCAACATCATTAATCATTAGAGAAATACAAATCAAAACTACAATGAGACATCACCTCACACCGGTCAGAATGGCCATCATCCAAAAATCTAGAAACAATAAATGCTGGAGAGGGTGTGGAGAAAAGGGAACCCTCTTGCACTGTTGGTGGGAATGTAAATTGATACAGCCACTATGGAGAACAGTATGGAGGTTCCTTAAAAAACTACAAACAGAACTACCACACAACCCAGCAATCCCACTCCTGGGCATATACGCTGAGAAAACCATAATTCAAAAAGAGTCATGGGCTTCCCTGGTGGCGCAGTGGTTGAGAGTCCGCCTGCCGATGCAGGGGACACGGGTTCGTGCCCCGGTCCGGGAAGATCCCACATGCCGCCGAGCGGCTGGGTCCGTGAGCCATGGCCGCTGGGCCTGCGCGTCCGGAGCCTGTGCTCCGCAGCAGGAGAGGCCACAGCAGTGAGAGGCCCGCGTATCACAAAAAAAAAAAAAAAAAAAAAAAGAGTCATGTACCACAATGTTCATTGCAGCTCTATTTACAACAGCCAAGACTCGGAAGCCACCTAAGTGTCCATCGACAGGTGAATGGATAAAGAAGATGTGGCACATATATACAATGGAATATTACTCAGCCATAAAAAGGAATGAAATTGAGTTATTTGTAGTGAGGTGGATGGACCCTAGAGTCTGTCATACAAAGTGAAGTAAATCATAAAGGGAAAAACAAATACCATATGCTAACACATATATATGGAATCTAAGAAAAAAAAAATGTCGTGAAGAGACTAGGGCTAGGACGGGAATAAAACACAGACCTACTAGAGAATGGACTTGAGGATACGGGGAGGGGGAAGGGTAAGCTGGGACGAAGTAAGGAAGTGGCAGGGACATATATACACTACCAAATGTAGAGTGGATAGCCAGTGGGAAGCAGCCGCAGAGCACAGGGAGATCAGCTCGGTGCTTTGTGACCACCTAGAGAGTGGGATAGGGAGGGTGGGAGCGAGATGCAAGAGGGAGGAGATATGGGGATATATGTATATGTATAGCTGGTTCAGTTTGTTATAAAGCAGAAACTAACACACCATCGTAAAGCAATTATACTCCAGTAAAGATGTTAAATAATAATAATAATAAAATAAGCAGAAAGCAGGCACTGTAAAATGTTGCGTTTATACACCATAGCCCTTTGCCCATATGTATTATGTCCCTTTGTAATTGCACTACACTGAACACCCCCCAGAGGCAGCCACCATGTCCTGTACGTGTCTCCAACCCCAGTGGCAGCAGGCACATGACATACACTAGGTGCCCAAGACTGCGTACCGAAAAATAGTTATTAGGGCTTATGATATGCCAGGCATGAGGTACTCTTGACAAGTAAGGCCTTTCCACGGTTTCTCCCATTTAATTCTTACAGTACTGTTATAATTCACATTTATAAATGAGGATGCCAGGCTTATAGAAATTAAGTAATTTGCCTAAGGTCACATAGGTAGTAGGCTGGAGTTGAGACCTGAACCCAGTTCTTTTTGACTAAAGCACGTGCTCTGAACTGTCTGCTATACTGCCTCGGCTACTGCCAAGGCAAAAAAATTAACACATAAAAACTCATATAGTGTGAGACAGACAGACACACAGACAGACACACACACACAGAGGAATATTATTCACCCATAAAAGAGAAGGCAATCCTGCCATTTGCAACAACATGGGTGCAACTAAAGGGCATTTTACACTAAGTGAGATAAGCCAGACAGAGAGAGACAAGTACTGTGCGGTATCATTTATAATGCGGAACCTAAAAGAAACAAGAAAGCCAATCTCACGGTAACAGAATAATGGTGGTTGCCAGGGGCTAGGGCAGGGACAGGGGAGGAGGTGGGGAGAGCTAGGTCAAAGGGTACAATCTTTTCAGTTATAAGTAAGTTCTGAGGAGCTAAAGCACAGCATGGTGACTATAGTTAATAACACCGTATTAAATACTGGGAACTTGGGGCTTCCCTGGTGGCGCAGTGGTTGGGAGTCCGCCTGCCGATGCGGGGGACGCGGGTTCGTGCCCCGGTCCGGGAGGATCCCACATCCGGGAACCCGTGAGCCGTGGCCGCTGCACCTGCGCGTCCGGAGCCTGTGCTCCGCAACGGGAGAGGTCACAGCGGTGAGAGGCCCGCGTACCGCAAATAAAAAAAAAAAAAAAATACTGGGAACTTGATGAAAGCACATCTTAAGCATTCTCAAAGCACATAATAAAGAAGTTAGCTATGTGAGGTAATGGATGTGTTAATTAACTTGATCTTTGCAATCACTTTACAATGTATATCAAATCATCATATTGTACACTTTAAATATATACAATAATGTCAATTATCCCTCAGTAAAGCTGGGGGAAATTCCACTTTTTGTTCATTACTATCATTTAAAAGTGGTTAAGCTCAGAAATAAACCCATGCATATATGGCCAATTAATTTATGTAAAGGAGGCAAGATCACACAATGGGAAAAGGACAGTCTCTTCAATAAATGGTGTTGAGAAAACTGGACGGGCACATACAAAAGGATAAAACTGGACCACTATCTTACTTATCATACATAAAAATTAACTCAAAACCGATTAAAGACCTGAATGTAAGATCTAAAACCATAAAACTCATAGAAGAAAACGTAGGTAGTAGTAAGCAACTTGACATCAGTCTTGGCAATGATTTTTTGGATCCAACTTCAAAATCAAAGGCAACAAAAGCAAAAATAAACAAATGGAAGTACATCAAACTAAAAAGCTTCTGCAGAGCAAAGGAAACCATCAACAAAATGAAAAGGCAGCCTACAGAATGGGAGAGGTATTTGCAAACAACATATCTGATAAGGGAGGGGTTAATGTCCAAAACATATAAAGAACTCATACAACTCAATATCAAAAAAAAAAAAAACCACCAACCCAATTAAAAAATGGGCAGAGGACTTCAATAGACACTCTTCCAAAGACGACATACACATTGCCAACAGGCACGTGAAAAGATGCTCGGGCTTCCCTGGTGGCGCAGCGGTTGAGAGTCAGCCTGCCGATGCAGGGGACACGGGTTCGTGCCCCGGTCCGGGAGGATCGCACGTGCCGCGGAGCGGCTGGGCCCGTGAGCCGTGGCCGCTGAGCCTGCGCGTCCGGAGCCTGTGCTCCGCGACGGGAGAGGCCGCGACAGTGAGAGGCCCGCGTACGGCAAAAAAAAAAAAAAAAGATGCTCAACATCATTAATCATCAGGGAAATGCAAATCAAAACCACAGTGAGGTTTCACCTCACACCTGTCAGAATGTCTATTATCAAAAAGACAAAAAATAACAAAGGGTGGGCAAGGATGTGGAGAAATGGGAACCCCTGTGCACTGTTGGTGGGAGTTTAAACTGGTGCAGCCAGTATGGAAAATTGTATGGAGGTTCCTCAAAAAATTGAAAATAGAACCACCATATTGTTGGAAGCCAACCTGGAGCCTCTGCGTCATGACAGGGTCATGGAACAACGATCCAAGATGGTGCTGCAGGGCAGTGCTGCGCCCAGCAAGCTGACTACATCTCTTCTGAGCTCCTTTGTAATTCTGTGCTTCTGCCTTGAAAAAGTACATGGGGATCTGCCCCCCGTCCCCAGCTCAACCTCTTCCCCCTCCCAAACCAAGACCTACGAATTGGGACTTTTTAACAACAGCCCCTGGCTTGGTGGGAGAAAAACAAACGACCTGGAAATGCAGGGTTGTTTCTATGGAAAACACCAATAATAAAAAAAAAACAATGGCCCTACATGGGAGTAATAAATGATTACGGGTATTGTTGGTTCTGGTATAAGGATAAATTAATCATACACAGTCAACTGCTAACATCGGAATTGTTGACTGGTCCATTCAGACAAGGCTTCTTGCCCAGAGGAACACAGTGATAGATTAAATTGTGAACTATATCGTAGATGATTTAGGGGTACATTGTTAAGACTTGTCCATGCGGACCTCTGGGACACACAGGGAAAGTTCAGGAAACATCCTCCTCCATAGTTTCTTTTAATGGCTTGTTACATATTAGCTTGGCTTTGTTGTTAGTACGGATTGAACCTACTCTAAGAAAAAACAATGATGTTTTGAGAACCTTTAGAATTATTTTTAAAGTACATCTAGAAATATTAGGTACGATCTATTATAAATATCTTCTGAGGTTTTAGCTAAGCACCTGATGATGTAATCACTTAGGGTATAAAAACCTGACTGTGAGAAAATAAAAGAGGAGACCATGCTTGCATGTACACAGTGTTACTGATTTATTTAACCTCCCCTCGCCGACGCTCTCCGTCCCGCGGGTATTCCTGGACCTGCAGGAGCTGGACTCCCGCACCATATGATCCAGCAGTCCCACTTCTGGGTATTTTTATCCAAAGAATACACAAACACTAATTCGAAAAGATTTATGTACCCCCATATCCACAGCAGCCTTATTTACATTAGCCAAGATATGGAAACAACCGAAGGGTCCACAGATGGCTGAATGGATAAAGAAGATGGCGTATATACACACACAGTGGAACAGCACTCCTGTAACCGAGCAGGCCAGGACGGACCCCTCCCGCCTCCCCTCTGCTGCGGCTCCTCTCTGAAGGACCTAGTTAACAGCAGTGCCGGATGCGCATTTCCCGAGTTGTCTTGCAGATGCTAAAACCACCACCAAATGGAAGAAACTGCCTACCCGATGACCAGGAGCACACAGCCCCCAGACCTACTGGAGCCTGAGGACTGATAACGTGACACTGCCCTGTCACCTCACCATCAACCAGAGACTTGTGCACAGGCAGATGACACACTCTGCGACTCCCCTCCCTCGCCTGGCCTCTAAAAACACTTTCCTGAAACCCACCGGGGAGTTCAGGTGCTTGGAACACTAGCTTCCCTGGACCCCTTGCTTGGTTCCCTGCAGTGAACGCTGCACTCTCCTTCCCACGACCCGGTGTCAGAAATTGGCTTTACTGAGTGCAGGCAAAGGGACCCGAGTTTGGCTCGGTAACACGCAGACATTAAAAAAAAAATGGAATCTTGCCATTTTCAACAACCTGGATGGCCCTTGAAGGCACTATTGCTAACTGCAGTAAGTCAGACAAGGAAAGACAAATGCTGTATTATTTCACTTATACTTGGGATCTAAACAAACAAAGCAAAGCAAAGCAAAGCAAAGCAACAACAAGCTCATAGATAAAGAGACAGTTTAGCGGTTGCCAGAGGGGAGAGGGGAGAGCGGGTGGGTAAAATGCGTGAAGAGGGTGGTCAAAGGTACAAACTTGCAGTTATAAAATAAATAAGTCACAGTGATTAATGCACAGCATAGAGACTACAGACAGTAAAACTGCATTGCATATTTTAGTCCCTAAAGCTGCTCAGAGAGTAAATCTTACAAGTTCTCATCACAAGAAAAACAAAATTTTAACTGTGTGGTGACAGACAGTGACGAGACTTATTGCGGTGATCATTTCACAGTGTATGTAAGTATCGAGTCATTACGTTATACACCTGAAACTAATACAATGTTACATGTCAATTATACCTCGAAAAAAAATAGTCAAAAAACCGTGAATCAATATATGAAATAGCTTCAGCATTTTAGGTTAAAATCCAAGATATGAAGAAATATAAACTTTAATTTCTAATAGCACTGTATAACAGAAAAAAATGCCACAGAAATCACAAAGGGTCACACAGTGATTTCACCTAATTTTCTATCTTTCTATAATAACTAATTTTTGAAGAGGAGATGAGCAGCTGATATTTAAGACTTACATTTGCTTATCAAATGTTAAGAGAAAGGAACTATAAAAGCTGCTCACTTAAGTATCTCCATTCAGAGACCACAGTCATGGTAAACTATATTTTAACACCAGCCAACTTCTTTTTCAGGGTCTAAAAGAATTAGGGCTCATTAGAATTATTTTATTCAGCAGCAAGAAAGGGTAGACTAGAAGTCAGAAAAATTGGCTTTTAAGCTAATTGAATCGGTGGAAAAATTGTTTAGATTCTCTGGGCCTCCAATTTCTCACCTAGAAACAAAGCAGTTGGCTAAATAATTCATAAGACTTACTTCAGCTCTTAACATTTTATGATTCAAAGAGTATTCACAAACTGATAAAACAGAGAGGCTTATCTTTTTACAATTTCTAAATCAGCGGATGAAAACAGAATTCACTGCTAGCCTCCATGTTAAATTCCCATGTACACCCGTTTTGAAGACTCATCCACTTTTTTTTTTTTTTTTTTCGGTATGCGGGCCTCTCACTGTTGTGGCCTCTCCCTTTGCGGAGCACAGGCTCCGGACGCGCAGGCCCAGCGGCCATGGCTCACGGGCTTAGTTGCTCCGCGGCATGTGGGATCTTCCCAGACCAGGGCACGAACCCGTGTCTCCTGCATCGGCAGGCGGATTCTCAACCACTGTGCCACCAGGGAAGCCCTCATCCACTTTTTTGAAAAGGATTTTGGTCTTTTAAAGTAATCAGAAGTCTTACTAAAAACACAATATTGTGTCTAGCATTGATCATCTGTTATTTGACAAAGAAAAAAATCTTCCTTAGTTAAATAAACCAATTTAAATGCCTTGCTTTTGGAAACCACTACTGACCTCCAAAAGCCCTACAGGGTACACGGAAATACTGCCTAAATGTCAGTGATGAATCTGCTAAATTGGCAAGGACTCTCCTCACATGTGTCTGCTAAGCATGGCTTCACTACATACAACAACCAAATAATCACTCTGTTTTCTGACATCACTCAAATGTATACGTAACCCACAGACGGGGGACCCTAGAAAACCTGGCATACGTCCCAGGCCAGTCTACAATCCAACCGAGAAGCCAAGCCAAGGGCGGCAGGCAGCAACCCGCAGTTCTAACGCACAGTGAGAACCAGGTCAGGGATACGTGACATTTTCACACACGTAACCGCAAGTCAGAGGCAGCCTGTAGGGTCCAGGCAGCTGACATATGATGACTAAAGCCGGCTAGCTGCTAGGGGAAGACAATTAGTAAATTATCCTTTCCTCAGTGTCAAAACCAAGCTGCGGCAGAGACTCTGGCTCGTCTCAGCCTCATCCGAAGAGCCCCCACTGAACCCCGGCCAGCCGGCGCCATCTGGAAAGAGGTCATGCTGCCAGATCTCCCAAGTTTCAGGAAAAGCCAGAAATACAGTTTATGTGTCTTGACTCTTTAAAATTGTGGTAGGGCTTCCCTGGTGGCGCAGTGGTTGAGAGTCCGCCTGCCGATGCAGGGGACGCGGGTTCGTGCCCCGGTCCGGGAAGATCCCACGTGCCGCGGAGCGGCTGGGCCCGTGAGCCATGGCCGCTGCGCCTGCGCGTCCGGAGCCTGTGCTCTGCACCGGGAGAGGCCACAATAGTGAGAGGCCCGCGTACCACAAAAAATAAAAATAAAAAAATAAAATAAAATAAAATAAAATAAAATTGTGGTAAAAGACATATAAAGTTTAACACCTTTCAGTGTACAGTTCCTCAGTGTTAACGACATTGACATTATTGTGCACTGTATCTGCAGAACTTTTTCATCCTGCAAAACTGAAAGTCCTAGAGATGATCATACTAAGTAAGCCAGACAGAGAAAGACAAACATCATACGATATCACTTATATGTGAAATCTAAAAAAATGATACAAATGAACTTATTTACACAACAGAAATAGACTCACAGACATAGAAAACAAACTCGTGGATACCAAAGGGGAAAGGGGAGGGGGGGGGATAAATTAGGAGTTTGGGATGAACGTATACACACTCCTATATACAACGCAGATGAAGAACAAGGACCTATTGTATAGCACAGGGAACGATATGCAATATTTTGTAAGACCCTATAAGGGAAAACAATCTGAAAAGGAACATATACAGATACAGATATATGAATCACTGCGCTGCACACCTGAAACTAACACAGTATCGTAAATCGACTATACTTCAATTTAAAAAATAAATAAATAAAACAAAGTCTATACCCATTAAACAACAACACTCCCATTTCCTCCTTCCCCAGACCCCGGCAATCACCATTCTACTTTCCATGAGCTTGACCACTTTAGATACCTTCATTTCTCTCAGGTTGGCAACTAATTGAAATTTATGCCGCTCTGGGTGGCTACCCATTTGTGACTGCTTATGATTACTCAAAGCACTTCAGTGTTTCAAAAATGCAAAAGCCAGCTGACAAAACACAGGTATAGCACTAACAGCAAAGTCAAGGACAAAGTTGAGAGTTCAGATGTGCTTTTCCTGCCCTTACTTGTACCCTGAGAAAAGAAGAAAGCTTTGAGACGTGCTTTACATGCGTCCTCACCGTGCCTGCTTGACGTAAGAACCACACGAGATAGTCTTCCTGAACGTCCACAAGACCGGAAATCTCAGGGATATAAAATGTATCATATTCCACATGCTTCACTTTCAGATTTACCTGACGAAGAAAAAAACAAGGACAACTGAGACCCAGGCAACTGGGAAATGGCTTTGCATAGAACATCTCGGTACTGCTATCTCTTCATACCTCTCCCCTAGGGCTCTTCTCTATGCTCACCTTGTGTAACTTCTCCAAGAGCTTGAGCGCTGCTGTAATATAATTGCTAAACAGCACAGGAATTAAGAATGTCTTTCTTCCTCTCAGTAGATAAACGACTGTACCTTTATAGAGGTTTACCAGCTTCATGAAATATTTCGGGCACACCTGAGACCACCAGTTATCTTTAGAAAGAAAGGAAAGACATGTTTCAACATGTGACCTTCATCAAGTATCTAGTAGGTCTTCTGCCTACTAGCTAAAAACTGCTCCAGCTAGAAGATAAGCATTAGTCTAAAACAGTTTCCCAAAACTAACTTTAAAAAGAATCCATTAAAGCATTTCTGGAGAGAGTGGCAGCTGTACAAGAATCCTGGAGCTTTGTTATAAAGCTTTATTTGATATTTTTCCTCAAGGACTCATCCAGAAGGCTAATCTATAAGTTCAGTTCCAAGGGCACATGTGGACAAGATGCTCAGGCACATATTTCAGGCAGGAGCATTCACATATCCTCGTCCTTTTAGCCCTCTTCTCAGCCACCACCCAAGTCCTGTTAAAAAAAAAAAAAAAAAAAAACCCAAACTTTTAAAAGTCAGGTAACATTCCTCCAAAGATTGCTATCTCTACCTCACAGTCTGTTAGCACACCTGAGAAAATATGCCCCAAAGGGCTTTTGAGCTTAAAAAAAATTAAGGACTAACATCTTACTAGTGCTTTCATGATGATCTGTAGAATGGTTCCACCTTCTACAAAAGGTGGAAGCAACATGGGAAAGCCAGTATTCCATCCTGAGCCACACAGGCCTCTTTACTCATGGGGAGACCTCAACTCAAGTAACATCCTAGTCCACGTGGAACGCAGAAGTTACCGAGCTGCAGTGAATACCTAAAAAATAGTTACCAGGAAAAAATAAAATAAAAGGAAAAAGCCAGGTGACAGACGTTCTGCATTTGATTAATAAAAACATCTCAGGCTCTACTCCCATGAGAGACACTCTCCAATTCACTGAGGAACACAGAAGGTTCTTATCTCAGCAAAGTGTCCGGAGCCTGCAAAAATCAGTGTGGACTCAACTCTCCTAAAAAAGAAAAACAAAACAAACATTTGGTAAGTCTCCACTGTGTCATTTTCTTCCTCTCCTTTTCTGGAGACCTGTGTACCACACCACAACTGTTCATTTCACTCCCACCCCCTAAATCAGGTATAAGAGAAAAAAAACAACAGATGGACACTAATTCTGAGGCATTATGAACCACTAGCAAGTGTAGGAGGAGAAAAAAATGAAGTCTAATAGTCTAACTTCGTGCATATTTAAAAATCAAGATGAGTTTGGTGTAAATCATTTCACATAACCTAAATAATGGTTCGATTTGTTGAAACTGCAAATTAGAAATTAACAGCAAAGAAAGAAAAGGTTTAAGTGTTAAGGATATTAAATAGCAACAAACAGATTCTTGCATGTCAATCCACCAGGAGCCAATGGTCACACGCATAAGATAAAAAGCACAAAACCCCCGGTATTCAGTGTAGCAAATCACCTAAGACTTTGCTGGGGTTTGTATCCAGCCGCAGAATGGCCATAGCCAAGGGAATAGTCAACGTTATGTAATACTTAGAATCCTGGAGCAGGGGAAACTCAGGTAGTATTAAGTAGATTCTCATTGCTTCAACATCTGGTGGTGAACTTGACAACTGAGGAATCAGGCAACTTTCAAAGCTATTTAAGATCTGCATGAGAGAAAAGAGTATTGAGAAATGCAAACACACCTGAGATCTAGTTACCTGATCTCTAAATTCATAAACTATTTGAGAGACTCTCAACTCTCATTCATTCAGTACGTACTCAAGACCCTCTATGAGCCAGGCACTGGTCTGGGCACTCAGGATACATCAGTGAAAAGAAAAGCCAAAGATCTGTGCCCATGCAGACCTTACACTCTGGGGGAACATTTCCTTAGAAAAACTTAAGCCAGAGAGAAAGTTAAAGGCAGGTCAAATTCCCAAAGTGAATATTTTACAGTTATGATTTATACAAGACTTCTGCCTTTTCATCCTACTCTTTCTTTTTCTCTTGAAAGTCAACTTACTTCAATGCAAAAATGCATTTTTAAGCACGCACTTTGTAAAAGTAAAAAAAAAAAAAAAAAAAAAAAAACATACCTGTTCTAGAATCATGGAGTGCTGAGAGTTCATTAACTTCTCAAATAACACTCTAGTTGAGTTCAGGTCAATCCCGGGGATTTTGGGACTTGTTTTAAAATGCTCATCAATTCTAAACAAACAAAAACAAAAAATATGTATAGCACAGGGAACTGCACTTACTGTACTGTGGTGACCTAAATGGGAAGGAAATCCAAAAAAGAGGGGATATGTGTACACATATAGCTGATTCACTTTGCTGTACAGTAGAAACTAACACAACACTGTAAAGCAACTGTACTCTAATAAAAATTAATTTTAAAAAAATATGTAATAAAAGAAAAACAAAGCACACACTCTGATAGGTAGGAATTACAAAGCTGTCAACAAAATACGTACTCTGCATACTGATCAGATGATCAGATTTAAATGTGACCTGGCAGACCAGATGCACAAAAACATTAACTTTGGGGAAACCTGACAGAATAAATCTCTCTAGAATCCCTTTTTCAAGATGATTTTAAAATTTTCAAGTCTTGGGCTTCCCTGGTGGCGCAGTGGTTAAGAATGCACCTGCCAATGCAGGGGACACGGGTTCGAGCCCCGGTCCGGGAGGATCCCACGTGCTGCGGAGCAACTAAGCCCGTGCGCCACAACTACTGAGTCTGCACTCTAGGGCCTGCGAGCCACAACTGCTGAGCCCGTCAGCCACAACTACTGAAGCCCGCGCGCCTAGAGCCCGTGCTCCGCAACAAGAGAAGCCCCCGCAGAGAGAAGGCCGCGCACCGCAGTGAGGAGTAGCCCCTGCTCGCCGCAACCAGAGAGAGCCCGCGCGCAGCAACAAAGGCCCAACGCAGATAAAAAATAAATTAATTTTAAAAAATATTTTTTCAAGTCTTTTTTCCTTCAAGTCAAAGTACAAGGATCATCGTTTCAATTTGAGGGTGTCTTGAAATTTATATGCACAGTGTTATTTTCCTGATTTACTTTTGTATTTTTGACTCTTTCTGTCATTGTGGCACATTGAACTAGACATAGATGCTATGCCTAGGTGCAAAAAACATCCCTTGTGCAAACTGGCCCACTCATCAACAAATGCCAAGTTTAAAGCAAGTATTTTTTTTAAAAATCAGATCTACAATAAATGCAAAGTTAATGCCTCGCTCAGTTAACACAAGGGATATGATTACATTCACTCAAGGACTAATTCCACTGCTACAGTTTTTTGTTTGTTTGTTTGTTTTTTATTTTTTTAACATCTTTATTGGAGTATAACTGTTTTACAATGGTGGGTTAGTTTCTGCTTTACAACAAAGTGAATCAGTTATACATATACATATGTTCCCATATCTCTTCCCTCTCGCGTCTCGCTCCCTCCCAACCTCCCTCACTGCTACTGTTTTTTAACTTCCTAGCAACTAATCATTTTTCTAACCTTAAATAAATTCTTAGTTTTTTAGAGACTTGGGAGAATGTCTCTTTTAAATTCCCACTCTTGAACATACCACATCGGCTAATTACAAAAGAACTATGTATCTGCAAAACAGCCTTTTGTTTATGCGTAACAGAAACATTCAGATAGTTTTAATACCATCTGACATCATTGTTTTAATCTATAAAAACGAAGTAGAGTTTCTAGCACTTGAAAAAAACATTATTATATGTACTGGAGCCTAAGTGGTCAAAGAAGAGGAGCTACTTAGGCATTGTTTGTTGGATCTTTTGTTACTGCCATTCTAAAAATAAATTTGCCCAAAACATAGAAATTAATTCCAATGTTCCATATGTAACCTTCCATATGCTTAGAAGTACCTTCTGCTATGCTGTTATGAAAAAATAAAATATTTTATCTACATGTATTTATGCTTTGTTAAACTGGATCTTCATTTTCACTGGTTTATTACGATGTATTTTACGTAAAGCAGGAGGAGCAGAACTCCAGAAATACCACCAAAGTCCAGTTTAAAAAAAAAAAAGGTTTTACCCACAAATCTACAGAATCCATGATACTAAGGATGGATTGCCTAAGAAATCCGGCCAAGAGCCGTTCCCAACTTTCATAAAAGCTGCCCTTCTAGGATAAGATTTCTCAACCTTGGGGCTATTGATTTTTGGGGTCAGATCATTCTTTTCTGGGTGGATCGGATTGTGAGACGCTTAGCGGCATCTCTGGCCTTTGCCCACTAGATGCCAGTAGCATATTCTCCACCACGGTAACAACCAAAAAAGTGTCACTAGAGACTGGTCCGTGTCCCCCGGGAAGCAAACCAGCCGGGTTGAGAACCCCTATTCTAAAAGACCAACGTGAGCACAATAGAGAATATTTTTCCCCGGAGGAAAAGCCGAAGAATCGACTCTGAAAGGAACGAGATGAGCTCATGTCAGGCGCCCTAACGATACAAGTCAATGACTTTGCAATCTTTAACTGCAGCTGAACAGTTTCTGAAGCAATCTCTTGCAACCCAGTTAGGGACAGAATCTGGGGCAGGGACGGAGTGGGAGACGAGATTGACACGCAGAACCGAAGTCTAAGTCTTCGTGGGATTTCATTAGCCTCGTCGCTGGCAGGAAAAGGACAGGAAGATGGTCAGGACTTGGGATCACCAAAGGTCAAAACCTATGACACGACCCTCTGCTGCAGCAAGCTGCTGAGGGGGACGTTTGCAGAAGGGATAAGGCCTAGCAAAGAGACATTATTTACAACCCGGGAGTTCAGGCCAAATGTAATTTCCTGGTGGGCTGGGCTGGCCCTGAGTCCAAGGAGTCCCTGAAGCCTCCTGGGACCTTTTTCCCTAAATTCACTCTTTTTGAGAAAAGAAAAAACTATGGGAAGCAAACCAAAGAAACCAAGGAGATTGTTAATTAAGAATTTAAGAATAGATACGATGAACATTTTGGAATATCCTGAGAAATCTCACTTTTGACGACACCACCCCTTTCTGAGATGCCGCCTCTCTCTTTGGTAACCTGCTTCTCTGCCAGCGACGCACGAGTCGGCATGGCTCTGCCCTCTCTCCCCTCATCACTGGGCGTCCCAATTTCTGTGCGAATCATTGGCTCATCCACTGAATTAAGGCCAACCACCATCAAAGAGAAGAGAAGTCTTTCACAGCCTTTGCTGAGTAAGTATTTGCATCACATGTGGGTTTGGGGGTTTGTTTTTTTTTTAAAGACTCTAAATCACTTACTTTTTCTCAAGAAAACTTCCATTCCAACAGGCTGCAGAAGATAATATCTGAATGACACTGCTGCTCAGGAAGAAAAAGGGAGGGACGCCTTTAATAATTACAAATAAATGGTTGTTTAAGCATTAAACAACAGGTTTAGTCCTCTGTTCCAGGGTTTCATTAACAGCCCCTTTTTCTTCCCCAGGTGAAGGCATGGAAAATGTACATTGCTTTAGAGAAACATTGTGTCGTGTCTCAAAATGGACAAGAGCTTAAGTTCTCCTTAAGTCATGTTAAGATAAAATAAAAAGACAGTATCCAAGCTACCAAAAGAAAACTCTTGGGCCTAATAATAATGATCTTGAATGTTCTTTTCCTACCAATCATCTGAGACACTCCCCACCTCACCTCCAAAAGTGAACACAAAAAAAGAGAAGCTGAGCTGTTATTTACCAAACACAGAAAGTATCTACGCGAATTAATAACCATACAAGTACTTCCTTCTATTTTGTTACCCATCTGAGAAAGAAACTAAAAATAAGTGAAAGAGGTGTCCATTCCTCTCACCTAGATTACCTAGTTTCTGAGGGAACCGCTAGTTTCTGAGGACCCTGGGTGAAACTGCAGTCAGGAACCCCGGACTCTCTTATGTAATACAAGGAAAAGGGAAGGAATGAAACGAATATACGGTTGAGGAGGGGATCACAGCAACTTCTACTAGTCAGAGAGTCCGGGTCAGGAAAGACCTTTAGAGACCATTGCTTACATCCTGTCCTTTTGTCAATAAGAAAACTAAGACTTAGAAAAGCGTCAAGGTCCCAGCCAAGGAGGTCTCAGCCCCCCCCAGACCCCTCCCACGGTGAGTCTAGTGCCCCAGCCCCTTCCCTGCCACCTTCCGGCCTGAGCGTCCCAGCAGAAGCACCCAAAGTTAGAGGGGTTCGGAGGGCGGCCACGGAGGTGCTCTAGGGCATTCCCAAGGGTCCTCCACTCAAAAAGCTGCCGCCCTGGCGTGCCCAACGTTTAGGGCCCTGGGCGTCTGCTCCACTACGATCTCTATCATAAAGCAAGACGCTTTATACACATTTCTGGGAACCGTCACCACCTAATATGCAGCCTGATTCATTCATTCCCAAGAATTAGACTCTGCAGAAAAATGGAAAAGCCGAAGAAAGCTAATAAAATGTGTAAAAATGTAAAAAAAAAAAAAAATCTCTTTTAAGAATGAAATAAACTTGCTGAAAGGCCTCAGTCCTTCAACTGTACTTTTGTCTCTACTTGACACCGAATTACTATCTCAGCTGATCATTCTGAATGTGAAAATGTTAAATTACTCGAATTAGGTAAAATAAGCTGTCTTAGATTTAGGATGCTTTGGAATATGCATTTGAAGAAACTCTCGGAGTTAAACAATAACACTGAGTTTTCTTAGCAGAAAGGCCAACTCGGGCCTTCATCAGTCAGGATTAAGATCCAAACAAGGGAGGCTGAGGAATACATCCTGTGAGAAAAACGGGCCGACAGCCTATTACGTTATCTGGGTCTAAGGGCACCAAATCCTGCATAAACATGTGCCCCCAAAATGATCCCCTAAAATGTAAAAAACTCCATTGATATTCACAACCTCAATATGGAAGTAGGGAAAGTCACTAAGCTAGGAAGCTCCAACACACTTTGAAAACAAATGAAAAGAAGCAACCACATACTTGATTGCATTTGCATTGTTGTGTTCTGAGAGTTTCTGCCTCCAGACTGCTATGGTTTCGTCATTTATTAAACTGGTGTACTGTGCTTGGTTCATCACCCTGAAGTCAACCGCAGGAGAAGAACTCTGAAGGAGTAAATAGAACAATGAAAAAGAGAAACCGTGTAACAGCATGGTTCTTTTCTCATCTCCCTCTCCCCATATACCCCCCACTTTGTGTTTCACCTACACGCAGGAGCTGGGGTGCACTGCCAGCTCCTCCCCCCTTCAGAACGGAGGCGCCCACGCCCCCAGCTGCCGAGAGCGTACAGCCCTGAGGGCTCCCAGCTTGCCGCCCTGGGCTAGCGCTTCGGTCCTTTCCCAGCCAGCAGCAGGTGAGGGCGCGATGCCGGGACCCAGTCCCCTTGCCTCCAGCGGGATTGAAACCTGTGCGATCCCTCTGGGAAACAGACTCTGAGCCTGAGATTTATGTTTAGGGGCGGGGGTTGCTTTAGAACCACATTTCCTTAAGGATGAAGGAGGCAGGATTGGGCCAAAGGAGAAGCTGGACAGCAGCTCGGTGTAACAGAGGCCTCGGCCAACCCCACGGGGAGCTGTGAAGTTGGGGCGGCCCTTTAGCACACTCCCCAGAGATACCGAACCCAGGCGACTTCTTCAGGCTGCTTCCCGCTCTGCTTTGAATCACCACAACACCAAGGCTCATAAATTACTCATCGTTTGCCGCAACTGTCGACCAAACTCCAACAAAATGTATTATAAAAAGTCAGAGTTCAGTTGCAGTCTGTACTGCAAATAATCCTTGAAAACGTAATGCCTCTTCATGTCTTGCTCAAAGTATAGAGCTATGAATTTATAAGAAAGGTAACAAAAAGGCCATGTCAGTAATGGCCTTGAAAATCCCAAACGCTGCCCAGCGCTGCACTGTATGTCCTTTCTTCAGTGAGATTAAAAAGTAATAATAGGGCTTCCCTGGTGGCGCAGTGGTTGAGAGTCCGCCTGCTGATGCAGGAGACACGGGTTCGTGCCCCGGTCCGGGAAGATCCCACATGCCGCGGAGCAACTAAGCCCGTGAGCCGTGGCTGCTGGGCCTGCGCGTCCGGAGCCTGCGCTCCGCAACGAGAGAGGCCACAACAGTGAGAGGCCCACACAAAAAAAAAAAAAAAAAAAAAGAAAAGAAAAAAAGTAATAATAATATAAGCACTTCTATTTCCTAAAATTGCTCTTTTCAACTTCTTTTCCCCAAATCCGGTTCTTGATCTAGAACTAAGAAGTTGAGAGTGTTTTATGCCTCCTGTACTTGTCACGAAAAAGGAGGAAAAAAGTAATATTAAAGCATTAACCAGACGATCACTTTTTCTCCTTTGCACCTGCACATAAAAACACAACTTTCTGAGTAAATTTTCTTGGCTTTCTTCTCCGAGTTATGAGTTTAGATATCATTATAAGGGGAAAGGAAAAGGGCATGTAACAAATCAGAGGTGCTCGTCAAAGTTTATGATCATCTGTTCTTGATCATTATTTTACGAAAATGACCACAGACATCTGTGGAGAGAACAAAAGCCATCTTGGATTACACAGAGAAAACCTATAAGACAAAGCAGACGCTTGAGAACACACAAACAAGTCCGCCTCTCCACCAGGGTCTTGCGACCCACTGTCATTACGTACATTTTAATTACTTCCCCCATTCAAAGGGGTAGCTGAACACAGACACGAACACATACGTACAAATAAAATATAAACACAGAACTATTCTGTCAGTCTTCATTCCAAGTCCAATAAACCACAGGCGCCTTGGATGCAGTGCAACCTCAGAACCACATAAAGACTCAAGAAAAAGCATCGATTTTCCATACCTTAGAATTACATACAGCCCCCTAAAGAAATAATTGGTCTACGTCGGTGTTTCCCAACCGTGGCTGCACTTTGGATCACCAGAGGGTTCAAAAGTCCCGACAGCCAAGTCACACTCTAGACAAGTCAAATCAGAATCTCTAGAGACAACAGCATCTTTTTAAGACTCCTAGGTCTTAGTCAATAATTACGTAATATCTTTGTACGGTGACAGATGGTAACTAGACTTCTTGTGGTGACCATTTTGAAATCATAGAAATATCAAATCACTATGTTGTGTACCAGGAACTAAAATACTGCTGTAGGTTAATTATACTTCAAAATCAAACGAACAAACAATACTTTTCTAAGTCATATTCTATTTTTACTTTCTTTTTTCGTTGTTATCTTACATTTTTAATGCATACAACTCTTACAGTTGTTTAAAATTTAACCTGGAAAATTTAATTTCCCCAACAACATGCGCTCCTTTCACTTCCTCCTCATCGACGTTTTGTTCTCCAGTCCCAACAGTGTTAATTCCAGTAAATTTAAAAGCCGACTACAAATATCAGATACCGTATTTACAAAAGAAATGAAACAAAGTTTTATGTTGAATTTCACAGGAAAATTGAAGTTGGTTAATGAAGCCAGTTTCATAGGGAAATGCATACTTCAAACTCTACTACTGGTGGACACATTACCCTGCAGAGATTCAGGGCTTTTCATATTTCGCTTTATTAGCATCTTAAAGGAACAAAGAATAGTCTCAGCTTTTCTCAAGGTTTCTCTGGGAAGCGCTGAAGCTGGTCCTGAGACAGGTCTAAAGCAAAGGTTCCAGATCACCCCAGATGGCTGCACTCCACATAACTTCCTCCAGGAGCCTGACCTGGAGAAGAGCTCATCGTCAGTTTCAGCTGTCCGACCTGCAGCCTCCGACTCCACCACAACCTTTAATACCAAAGGCACAGACTGACACCGACTAGGAGGCAAGAACATCGCGTATTCAAAGACGGTGAAGTATCAGAGGAAGGCGGAGAGCTTCCAGCAGCGACAAGGCCCCTTGTGGCCACAGACCCTCATTTTCTTTCCGACCTATTCTGATTCCTTTGTCACCACCAACGGGGCCCTTCCCTGCTCCTCCAGGGGAAGATAAGGGTCAATGCACTACATACCACGGTCCTCCCTAAGTGCTTGGTGAATAAAAGCAAGGTGGACAGGGGAGGAGACGGGGAGGGAGGGAGAGAGGAAAGGAAGCCTAAGAGCGGGGCAGGGTGCCGAAGGCAGAAAACAAATCTGTGGTGCTGATTTCAGATGGATGTTTCTCGTCCAGAGAGGGGGGTGAATTAAAAAGCCCTGTCACAGATACCTGGCTCACGTTCTCTTCGACCTCCACCCCTGAGAGAACGTCATTCTTCCTGACTTACCCAGTGATGCAGGAGGCAACCTGAGGAGCTTTTAGCGTGGCGAACGAGCAGATGATAAATAACAAAGGGGAGCTGCATACCCTGGCACCTCTTACACTTCGCGTAGGCTCAAATCACATCAAACCAACCCAGAGTGGCTACTTCACAGCGAAGGAAAGAATGCAGAGTCAAATAAGCCCAAAGTAAGTGTGAACCGTCTAAGGCCTCCTTAAATCTCTTTTGGGACAAATCCAGATATAAATAAATAGTTTTCAATTATAAATTAGAACTCTGTGATTAAAATACCAAGAAAATTATTGGCACTTCAAGGAAGCAAAACGGAGATTACCTCAAGGTTTAGTTGGCTTATTTTCGCATAATAAAATTGGTAGAAACGAAGAGTAACGTTGCTCTCACGTAGTTATTTCTTAAAATAAATATTGGTCCACCATTATTCCACCCCCAAAATAATAGTCAAAAGAAAATTTTACCTCATATTTGGAGCAAAGTACAAAAGTCTGGTCTCCTCCAGAGAAGATCTGCTTAACAATATGATATTTAAAGCGATCTGTCAAAAAAATTTTCAAGAGCATATTTTTCAACAATTAACGTTTTTCCTTGATTCCCCTTTTCTAATACTCCAAAATATGGTTTCCTATCCACTTAATTATGTCCGAGAAGTAAGAAACCTCCTCCCCTGGCTCTCTTCCCAGGGCTGTTTCTACTTCAGTTAAAACTAAACATAGGGCTTCCCTGGGGGCGCAGCGGTTGAGAGTCCGCCTGCCAATGCGGGGGACGCGGGTTCGTGCCCCGGTCCGGGAGGATCCCACGTGCCGCGGAGCGGCTGGGCCCGTGAGCCGTGGCCGCTGAGCCTGCGCGTCCGGAGCCTGTGCTCCGCAACGGGAGAGGCCACGGCAGCGAGAGGCCCGCGTACCGAAAAAAAAAACAACAACAACAAAAAAAACAAAACCATATAAGACTGTATCTTCCACTCTAACCCTCGCTCCCACTCCCAGCTAGTCCTGACCTCGTTTCTGTTTTTCATTCTAGCTCTGTCTTGCCACCGCCCTGAAGGTTAAAACAGTCACTACCATAGAGCACAACATCTGCTAAGAAATCATCCGGCACCTGAGGGCGGTGGTCTGCAGCCCCTTCAGGAGGCAGCTCGCCTCCGGAGGACCCCCACATCCTACCCCAGCTCTGCCTCCCATCACGCTGCGCCCGTGCCGACACACCCCTACCAACACCTCGCCTTCATTTCTAATACACCACACGGCTTCGTTCCTCCACGCCGGCTCCGCTCCCTCCCCCGGTGCACATGGGATTCTCCATAAATGGCGCCCCCTAGAGAACAACTGGAAAGGTGCTCCTGGAACGCGCAAGTCCATGGCACGCACCGCTGCCTACCCACTCGCGGTCCTCTACCGGGCTAGACTCCGGATCATCCTGCAAGACACAGCTCAGACCTCCTCTAACCGGAATATTCCTTGATGCCTCCCTCTGTGCCCCCACATTACCATGCAGCAATGCCTAGAACCACGGCATTCACATAACAGATGGAAACTTACCTACTTTGGCAAACATCCAAGCACAGACTTATGATCACATAAGTTATGTGGTAATTAAACTTCAAAAACTTTGTGGTTTCAAATTAACCTATAAAAGGTTTGAGTTTTTTACATTGGTCTATTTCTTAAATATATGCATTCCTAACATGCGTACAATGCCTTAGAGAAAAAGAAATTTACGAATGATAGAGAAGAGGACACCAAGCCATTCTCTCACTTTGGGGAACATCACCTAAACAAGATCTTGTTTATTTTACATTTTAAGTTCCACTACATTTTTAGATGCTCATATGTTCCTTCCATAAATATTTACTGAGTGAGGAGTTTGTGCCAGGCCCTGTGCTATATGCCAGGTTTATAAAGAGGAAAAGACTCCATCCCTGTACTGAAGTTTCTTACAATCCAGCAGGGAACTTATGACTGTTACCGTTAAAATAAAATTCTGATCAAGCCAGAAGTGTGTCATTTTATCATCTTCAAAATCAAAATTAATTATTAAATGACACTTCTTTCTAATGACTCTCCAGCTGCATTTAAGCTTCTGGATTTATTATTTCGAGTCACTCTCACTGAGTGACTGCCTTATTTTGATTTCTAATGAAATGGAACTATTTTGAAACGAAATGGAACAAAACTCAACTGTTTTTTAAGAGAAGGAAAACAATGGCATGAAAAGAAATCATGTCATGGTTTGACCAAAATAGCGATCATAAAGGAAAGGAAACACAGTACAAGCATTAAGAGCACAGGCTTTAAGACTCACAGATACAGAGAACAAACTAGTGGTTCGTTCGAACTAGGGCGGGCAATATAGGGCTGGGGCGTGGGAGGCACAAACTACTGGGTACAAGGATACGCTACGAGGATGTGCTGTACAACACCAGGAATAGAGCCAATATTTTGTAATACCTGTAAATGGAGGGTAATCTTTAAAAACTGTGTAACATTTTTAAAAATTAAAAAAAAAGAACACAGGCTTCAGAACGAGGCGGACCTGGTTTTACATCCTGTTCCCCGACTCTGCATCATCTTGGGCCAGTTACTTAAGCTCCTGAAGACTCGCTGTCCTCATCTCCAACGTGGGGATAATAACCACTGGCTCTTAAGGTTGTTTTCGGCGCTTAGCATGGTTATGGAACTTGGTGAAGCATTCAATAAACGTGAACTTTCATTATCAGCAAAATAATAAAATGTATACGCCACCATCAAGGTCCTTAGGGCCAAAATTACACGTTTTGCTTTATTCTCTAGGATCTCAACTATAGAGCCTCAGGCACAGTGAGAACTCAATGACTTGTTGACTGACGTTAAAAGAGAATATCTCACGTTCATTCCTTCCCAAAGACCTCAAGGTAAAAAATAAATACGCGTCCTATAAACAGTTGTTTTTAGCATTTAAAATACCATTAAATTCTAATAAAAAATCACTCTTACCAGCTCTGGCTGAAAGCTGGCCGCTATGGGCGGCCCAGTAACCTTTCACAGGAGATGGGCACTTGACATTGCAAGTGTGTCCAGTTCCTAATTGACCTCTTGCTCCACAACCAAATGCATAGATGAGTCCAGAAGAAGGCACAAAGGCTAGGGTGTGTTGTCTGGGGGAAAATAATGTAAATTACCCCATCAGCATCCCTTCTGGTACGGATGAATACACACTCTGACTTCTCACTTCCACACGGGAGCCCTGCACTTCCTAGGGGTGCCCCTTGCGTTCACACGTGCCTGTTTCTGCAGTGCTGGCTCTTCGTAACTCCGTCCTTCTCTGATAAGCTAGGTCATCGGGATGATGGCAAGACTCGGAGAACTCCTGCTGCCTCTGGGATGAGCGCGAAGAGGTGGGGTGGACCGGCAAACTTTCCAGGACATTCCTTGAGGCTCTGTCACTCTCCTTTCTTCATGTCTCCCACACATCGTGCTACGCTATTCTTTTTTTTTTTTTTTTTTTTTTTCTTTTTCATCGTGCTATTCTTTACCCCAAAGAAGCATACTGGCCCCAGGTGGCTCTGCTTCTGTAAAACCCTTCCTCGCGGGCTTCTCTGGTGGCGCGGTGGTTGAGAGTCCGCCTGCCGATGCGGGGGACGCGGGTTCGTGCCCCGGTCCGGGAAGATCCCACATGCCGCAGAGCGGCTGGGCCCGTGAGCCATGGCCGCTGAGCCTGCACGTCTGGAGCCTGTGCTCCGCAAGGGGAGAGGCCACGACAGTGAGAGGCCCGCGTACCGCAAAAAAAAAAAAAAAAAACCCTTCCTCGCCACACGGTGCTCAGGTCGGACTCTCTCCAAACTTTCACCACAGGTGTGCACGCAGTTAAGATTTCTTAAAAGGGCGGTGGCTGGGTCGAACCACATTCTCCATCACTACAAAGACAAGACCCATTTCGGGGTCTGAATGGCTCTGAGGAAGCTCTGAGGAGCACTCACCTGCCACAGGCGATCTGAGTGACTTCACTGCCCATGAGCTCCAGGACTCTTCTGGGGTTAACCTCATCATTCATGGAACCGTGTCCAAGTTGCCCGCAGGAACCAGCACCAAAGGTAAACACGCCTCCACTCTAACAAGGAGCAAATAGCACATGACTGCACTGTGTCTCTGAGTGTGCGTGCACTCCTTTAGCCTCTGTATACAACATTCATATCACAACGGTCTGTATAAGGACGCCACGCTCGCTTGATACTTAGCCAAATCACTTCTTTGGAACGTTGATTAAATGGAAAAATAATTTTGAAAGAACTTTAAGACTACACCTATATGGAATAAAGACAGTGCTGCTCAAGCGGAAGTGTGCCATCTATAAATTCTGAAAGTTGTTTAAAAGTGCAACGATGTGTTGTTGATAAGAAGGAAAACAGAAAGAGAAGAAAAAGATAGGTGAAATGAGATGACTTTGCGTGATCATTTATATGTAAGAAATTAAATGCTCCACAGAGCCCTTGGAAAGTAAGATCTTTTTAGCAGCTGTACTTGAACAAATGCTAAGGCATTTTATTAACGTGAATCTATAATAGTATTTGTTCGACATGAAAATACCTTTTCATTCTCTCTAGATGTAACTGTTTTAGAAGCAAAAGAAATAGGTAGATAATTTTAAAACATTAATCACATTGTTCTTTCTTTTTTACATATATTTAAATGGCTTGTTTTAAAGGAACACAGAATATTGCTATATATATTTGAAAGTTATATATACATTGAACTATTTTTTAACACCAAAAAAATATATATATATATTTTTTTGGAGTATAGTTGCTTTACAATATTGTGTTAGTTTATACTATGCAGCAAAGTGAATCAGCTATACGTATATACGTATACATATATCCCCTCTTTTTTGGATTTCCTTCCCATCTAGGTCGCCACAGAGCACTGAGTAGAGTTCCCTGTGCTACACAGCAGGTTCCCATTAGTTACCTATTTTACACATAGTATCAATAGCGTGTATATGTCACTCCCCATCTCCCAAGTCCTCCCACCACCCCCTTCCCCCTTGGTATCCATACGTTTGTTCTCTATGTCTGCGTCTCTATTTCTGCTTTGAAAACACCAAAATATTAACAGTGATTCTTTTTGAGTTAGAATTCTTCTTTATTTTACAGTTATTCCATATGAACAGGAACTACTTCCATAATAGAAAAAAAATCACTTTAAGAACAAATTTATGCCAAAGAAATGCCAAAAGGGTCAGGCCGGCTTAGCATTTTCTCTCTCACAGTGGCATTCTAGAATCTTTTCTGAAAGGGTGTATTTTTCCCGGATATCAGTCTCAGGAGGTTGAAGGACATACCCTAAACACCACTAGCTTCCCTTAATAATAACTGATTTGAATGTATTATCCTCATATTTTTATTTTTAAAATTTATTTATTTATTATTTCTTATTTATTTTTGGCTGTTGAATCTGCATTGCAGTGCACGGGTTTCTCATTGCGGTGGCTTCTCTTGTTGCAGAGCACGGGCTCTAGGCATGCAGGGCTTCAGTAGTTGTGGCGCATGGGCTTAGCGGCCTGTGGGATCTTCCCGGACCAGGGCTTGAACCCGTGTCCCCTGCATTGGCAGGCAGAATCTTAACCACTGAGCCACCAAGGAAGTCCCTCATATTTTTAGAAATTCTTAAATCTCACTGTGGCTCAGCTCGAAGAAAAAAATACTTTTGTGTTGGACTTCCCTGGTGGCATAGTGGTTAAGAATCCCACAGCCAGGGCAGGGGAAACGGGTTCGAGCCCTGGTCCGGGAAGATCCCACCAGCTGCAGAGCAACTAAGCCCGTGCGCCACAACTACGAAGCCTGTGTGCCTAGAGCCCGTGCTCTGCAACGAAGAGAAGCCACCACAACGAGAAACTAGAAGCCCACGCACCACAACGGAGAGTAGCCCCCGCTCGATGCAACTAAAAGAAAGCCCGCGTGCAGCAACAAAGACCCAACACAGCTAAAAATAAAATAAATACATAAATAAATTTATTTTTTTAAAAAAATAAACTTTTGTGCTACTTTTAATAAAGGTCTTCAGGGAAGTATGGCTGAATTTACGTCTCACTCCTCGTTACTGAGGAGCTTTCATAGGGAGACTGGTCATACGCATTGAGCCTGGGAGCTGGCGCCAACTGGAATGGGGCAAAGATCCGTTCTCTTGAGAGCCTGGAGGCTGGTCACCACTGGGGGAAGGGAGGAGTGAGACTGCGGACGGGTGCTGAAGAGGGAGACAACACTGGACTATCTTCAGACACGGTCACTGCTCTCTCTCAAAGGCCCCATCCAACAAAGCAAACCACGATCAATGAGCATTCACGTCATACCCAGCACCACGGCGGCGCGGAACAAACTGCAAACACTCCAAGTCCCTTACTTTTGTGAGAACTGCTGTGTGCTCTTCTCCGCAACTGATATAGACGACTTTTTGGGTCCGCAGGAGCTTCACGTGGCAAGGAGACTCTCGATCTAGAATGAGAGAAATACCACAGTGTCACGACCATTTCGCCTTTGAGATGTACACAGCTGCCTCAGCCTGAACTTGGGGTCCCCCTGGACGCCTGACTCTCGTCTTCCGCTTCCTGCCTGAACCTCCACTTGGATGTCTAACAGACGCCTCATCTTTAATGTATTTAAAACTTAACTCACGGGTTCCCCACGCTCCCCAATTCTTCCCGATGCTCCGCCCCACTCCCCTTACGTTACCCTAGCTTTCCTCATTTCATACAGGCCGCTCCACCCTGCCAGCTTTTCCTCTTTATTTCAAACTACACATCCAACAATGAGCGAAAGCAATTGGCCCACCTTCAAAATACATTCAAATCCACCATTTTTTTTTTTTTTTTTTTTTGCGGTACGCGGGCCTCTCACTGTCGTGGCCTCTCCCATTGCGGAGCACAGGCTCCGGACGCGCAGGCGCAGCGGCCACGGCTCACGGGCCCAGCCGCTCCGCGGCACGTGGGATCCTCCCGGACCGGGGCACGAACCCACGTCCCCCGCATCGGCAGGTGGACTCTCAGCCACTGCGCCACCAGGGACGCCCCTGAACCTCTTTTGATCGCTGTCCTTACCCCAGTCCTCTTTGCAAAATAGCCAAGTCAGTATGTATTTGATTTGCTTGCTCCGCGGCACGTGGGATCCTCCCGGACCGGGACACGAACCCGCGTCCCCTGCATCGGCAGGCGGACTCCCGACCACCGCGCCACCAGGGAAGCCCCCAAATCCATCTTTATTCCCACTACTTCCAAACCAGGCTTCCAGCTTCCCCCGTGGACCCGCTCTAGGCAAAGTTAAACTGGATCACTCTTCTCCCTCAACGCCTCCGTGTCTTCCCCGATTTCACCGAGAGAAGCCAGAATCCTGAGCCCGCCCTTCAGGCCGTCCGTGCCGGGGCCCCCCAGCTCTCTGAGCTCCCACTACGCTTTCCGCCTCCAGCTCCCCCCGCCCCTGAGCACGCCACAGATCCTCCTGCATCGGGGCTTCTGCGCGCCCTGTTCCCTCGGACTGGAACAGCCTCCGCCCAGCCTGTCTACACGTCGCCTCTCCGACCTGACTTCCCACAGGGCTCCGCTCACCCAAACGCCCCGTCCGAGAGGCCCTCCCGGGCCCCCGGCTATGACACCGGAACCTCTCCTCTCATGCCCCGTGACCTGCTGCATACTCACTGGTGTGCGGCCTGCTCTGGCCGCCAGCAGGCCGTCTCCACTAAGCCGAGGGTTTTCTCCGATTTGGTCCCCGCCACACCCTTAGCGCCTGACAGGGGACCGCGCGTACAAGCTCCGCAGTTAGCACACACGAAACAGGCGCGGTGCAGAGGTCCACGTGAAGACTTCACCTACCTTTCTCATCGCTGAGCCCCAGCTGCCCTGCGTTATTCATGCCCCAGCCAAACACGGCTCCCGAGAGAGACAGGGCAAAGCTGTGGGCCCCTCCTGCAGCCACCTGTGCCAGCGGGATGCCCTCCAGGGACCTCACCCTCTGCGGGCTGGCCTGGGAGGGGAGCTCCTTCCCCAGGCCCAGCTGCCCGTGGCTGTTCTTTCCCCACGTGAAGAACTGGCCATCTGAAATAAGAAGAGCATAACTGGTATTACCGGAAACGTCGTCCACAAAAATAACCTCCTTAGCACAACAGGGTTGCCCGGCAGCCTCATGCGTTAGTGCCCTCCGGCCGCAACACACACACACCCAAGGGCAAGGGAGCAGACAGGCTCCATGCTGCAGCCCGAACTGCCACCTGTCGTGACAACGGAGATCAGCTGAGCCTCATCACCCTTCCGAGGCTCTTAACAGTTACGCAAAGAAAAAAGTAAACGGTTTCAGTCAATTCGGTCTTGAAAAGGCAATGACCAGGCTTCGATCCACTAAGCACGGTGAACCAGTTCTGACCACACCGGGACCATGAGTGACCCGGGACTTCACGGGGTCCAGCTATGACCCAGACGGCACCACAGAGAATCAAGCGGGACCTGTTAGTACCGACTTCCCCTCAAATTTATCCCAACAAAATACAGCATCATTTGCTGGCTTCGGTTTCTCTAACTCCGTCTTCTTCATTTATTGGGGAGCTTCATGGCGGAATGTAACGCCACAGTGAGCGGTAGCTAAGAGAAAGCAATCTTCTGCTCAAGAACACGACTGACGTACTGTGTCCTCCTCGCCTTCCCCCGAGAGAGAGGTGGGGCAGCAGTGATGGCCACCTCCTCCGTCAACACCCAAACCCTGAGAAAAGTACGCGCTACAAAAGGCTGCCGGAGAATTGCTGCTGTCCCGCAGGAATGCACAGACCCTAACTAGTTAGTTAAAGGCATCCAGTTAGATGACATCTCACAAAAATGCAAAGAGAAATGGTTCTCAAATTAACGTGACATGAGCAGAGATGTACGTTACCAGCTGCGAGGGCCAAGCAGTGCCAGTTACCACAGGAAACTTGTAATATTGTCTGCTGGTTCAGCTTCTGTATTAACCTAAAACAGAAGAGACTTTCCTCTTAAGAAGGGCATTCACAAACAGTGCCTGGAAATAGTCCCAACTAAAGAAAACAGCTGTAATAAGTAACACCTTTCACAAAAGACTTTTAAAAATCAAACATATAATCTTACATGATATAATTCTATTCAGTCTTTCACTAACCTCCTGCCTCTTAGGTAGCTACTGTTTAAAAAAAAAAAAAAAAAATTCTGCACCTAAACCCGTTACCGTAGCCCTCTGCTAATTCCCACCTGGTCATCTCCAGTTCAGGGACAAAAGGCGTAAACTACAGAAGAAACATCCCCAAGAACATGGCTGGTATCTAAATGGCTTTCAAATGAGGGCAATGCCATGACACAGCAATCCCACTTCTGGGTACCTATCCAAAAGAACTGAAAGCTGGGCACCAAGGAGATATCTGTACACCCACACTGATAGCAGCATTATTCAAAATGGCCAAGAGGTGGCCACCCAAGTATCCATCGACAGACGACCCGAAAAACAAAGGAGGTATACACGTTGGGAATATGTATACAACAGAATATTCATCAGCCTTTAAGAGCAAAAACTCTGACACATGCTACAACATCCAGGGATGAAACCTGGACATTATGCTAAGTGAGATAAGCCAGTCACAAAAAGACAGATACTCCATAATTCCACTCACGTGAGGCATCTAGACTAGTCAAATGCATACAATTCACAGTCTAACAGTGCCTGCCAGTAGCTGGGAGAGGAGAAATGGGAAGTTGTCATTTAACGAGTACAGAGTTAAATTTCTGCAAGACAAAAAAGTTCTGGAGATGGGTCACGCAGCAACGTGAATATACTTAACACTACTGAACTGTACACTCTAAAATGGTGAAGATGGTAAATTTTATGGTATGTGTATTTTACCATAATTTTAAAAAATTAAGAAGGGCAATGCCTCCAACACTCGGACTCCCTAGGATGATAAAGAGGAAGATCATACGATAACTTTTAAAATCCCTCTCCTCTGCTGGCTCCCGTCAAAGACACAGACGAGGGCGTCCCCGGCGGCGCAGCGGTTGAGAGTCCGCCTGCCGGTGCAGGGGACGCGGGTTCGAGCCCCGGTCCGGGAGGATCCCACGTGCCGCGGAGCGGCTGGGCCCGTGAGCCGTGGCCGCTGCGCCTGCGCGTCCGGAGCCTGTGCTCCGCAACGGGAGAGGCCACGACAGTGAGAGGCCCGCGTACCGCCAGAAAAGAGAGATAAGAACAGTACCCATTCACAGGGTTGTGGTGAAAATTAAAAGAAAAAAATTCATTCTTGGCACTGCCCAACAGAGGGCGACAGCCTGAGAATATCTGCTGCTTCCTATTTTAGAAACAAGTTGTCGTTTTCCTCTTCGTTAAGTGTACGCCATGGGAACAAAGGAATCAAACGGGCACACTTTCGGGAAGGGGCATTTTATTTTATTTTATTATTATTATTTTTTTTGCGGTACGCGGGCCTCTCACTGTCGTGGCCTCTCCCGTTGCGGAGCACAGGCTCCGGACGCGCAGGCGCAGCGGCCACGGCTCACGGGCCCAGCCGCTCCGTGGCACGTGGGATCTTCCCGGACCGGGGCACGAACCCGCGTCCCCCGCATCGGCAGGCGGACTCTCGACCACTGCGCCACCAGGGAAGCCCGGGAAGGGGGAAGACAGACATCCAATAGGCGAGGAGGGGGTTATTTAGAGTGATAGGTAGATGTTGCTTTTGTTAATGGTTTATTTTCTCGGATCTAAAAAAATTTATAAAATAGAGTTCACATATGCATTTAGTACCAAATAGAACCAAACTATTTTTCATTGTAGATTCACATGCAGTTGTAAGAAATAATACAGAGATCCCTTGTACACTTTGTCCAGTTTCCCCCAGTGATGACATTTTGCAAAACTACGGTATAGTATCATAACAAAGATACTGACATTAATATAACCTACCAATCTCATTTATGTTTGGGTTGGCCAAAAAGTTCATTCAGCTTTTCCCATAGGATGTTACAGGAAAACCCAAACGAACTTTTTGGCCAGGCCAATATTTCCCCAGTTTTATCTGTACTCATTTCTGAGCTTGCGGTATTTTTGTCACCTGTGTAGGCTCTTGTATCCTGCACCGTACTCAGTGGTTCCAACACCACAAGGATTCCTTTTGCTTTTACAACCACTCCTCCCCTCCCCCACTCGTAACCCCTGGCAACCACTAATCTACCCTCCATTTCCACAATTCTGTCATTTTGAGAATGTTATATAAATGGAAGCATAGAGTAGGTAGCCTTTGGGGATTGGCTTCTTTTTCACTCAGAATAATTCCCTGGACATTTGTCCAAATTGCTGCATGTACCAATAGCTTGTAGAACTATTTTTTTAAATTGGAGAATGTAATACTGCCTTGGGGCCCAGTGTTTCAGAACCTTATGCGACAACAGCTCTTTTTCCTGGCCAGCTTCCACTCAAATTCCCCAGACCCTCCCTTTATGGGTCACCATTACCCTCAATACAACCTCCACAATCCCAGTTACAGAGAGGAAGCAGGTCAACAGGACAAGACAAACAATAAGAAATTATACCCTTGAGGTGGAGAAAGCGGGATACACATGCACAAGCATATACTGTGTTTTACCTACTCATCTTACTCCATCCTCCCAATAACTTTGTAAAGGTACACAATACTACGTAACTCCATTCTTAAGTTAGGAAATCGAGGCCTAGATAAGTTCAACCCTTTGCCCAAGGTCACTCACCTAATAAATAATAGAGCCAGTACTGGAATCTGAGTCTGTATAACCTCAAAACTACGGTACTTCCCACAATACTAAGGTATGAATTAATGAATTTAATTAAGTTATAATATGAAATTATATACAAACTAAAGCCTCAGAAGTCATCCATAATTTAGACATGACTAATAAAAATCATAACAAACTGCTACTCTAACACAGATTTCTCCATTTTTAGAAATGAAATGCCACTAAACAGCTTTTCTTGAGTCTGTGGTCATCAACGGATGAAATACTTTTGTCATTAATGTTATAAATCTTTTCCTTAATATTACAATTTCGTTAAAATATAGCATCCCCCTTTTTAAATTTCTACTCTCCCTCTTGCCCCAAAATTAAATTAATTTTTGGAAGTAATGAATCCAAGACATTACCTGCTCTAAATCAGGAAATGGAATCAAATCATTCTCACCTCCCTGTTCCTCTTTTCCCTAAAACAGCTTTTGATTAAAGAGACAACAATCTAAGAAGGGCAAAAAAGGAAGAGGAAGAAGAATGTATTGTCCTTTAAAAGGGACAATAATTGGGCAGCGGAGGAGAAGCATTTGATAAACACACTTGTACTGAGCAGCGCATGTGCTGGGGCGCCCTTAGCAATGGTGATGCTAAAATGAATAATCCAGGTCTCCTGGCGTCCAGTCCAGAGCTCGCAGCTTTGTACTAAAAACGGTTATTAAATTAAAAATGGCAAAGAATGTGACAAGTACTGCAATACAAGCAATGTTGTACATTTGCAGTATAAAGGAGCAGGAATTAAATGAAGGAAATAAACCAGTGGCCTCTTTGATCGTTAAGAACCCTCAACAAACAGAGATGCCCCCCCCCCCTCCAAAACGTCCACCTGAAAGTAACTTCAATATTTTAGACATTTACTTAGTGGGGAAGAAATCTGTTATGTATTTAGCCAAATCAGCTAAGATTCAGAATTAAGTAAATACTTAAGGGACTAAACACCGTTGTATTAGTACTTTTGTGTTAAACAGCTTATGTATATTTGGTATTTTAGCTGTTGGTAGTGCTTACGGTAATTTGGCCTGTTATTGGAGTATCAGGTCAGCCTTGTGATTCTAAGTTAAAGTGACACATCGAATAGCTGTTTTAGGCTTGCAATTTTAAGTTAAAGGTTAGTAAGTCCAGCAACGTGAAAAGGTGTTTTTTAATTCAAACATTATCGAGTTCCAAACACTCTGCCAGCAACTAGGCCACTGGAATAAATAAAGTACAGTTCCTGAACAACTCACATTTTTTTTACCTGGAGACAGACACTTCTATAAATAATTACAATTTCTGTGACAAGTGTTATAACAGTATAAGGCATGACAGTGACTCAAAGGAGACAGCAATCAAAAGAAGACAGCGGAACCCAAACCACAGAATCTAACGAAGAAGCTATAGCGGGAAATGATATTTACAGCAGCTGGCATCCTTACCTGGGTACTGCCACCGAGTCCTCCGTGGTCATGAGCCCCAGCTGACCGTCGCTGCCTGCGCCCCAAGAAAACAGCTGGCCCCGGTCACTGAGGGCCAGACTGTGGGACTCGCCACACGCCACGTGGACAATATGCTCATCTGCCAAAGCTCCGATTTGCTCTGAAGATAAAAAAAAAAAAAACAAAAAAAAACCCAAAGGAGGAAAACGTAAAGCCCAGAAACAGGAATTACACGGAATTAGCTTCCCAGGCAGTTGTGTTTTTCAGAGAGAACCACTACATCTGTATATTTATAAAGATTTCATATGTTTCTAAAAGGTATCCATTGAAACCCCAGATAGATATACTGAGTAGCACACACGCACCGGACGTTCCCTCCTGTGCCCGGTGCTTCTCCACAGAAAGATGCCTGAAGCCTTACTATTCGGAGATGTGGAACCAGCGAGGCTCCAATGGGAGTGGGAGTGAGGCATGTTCCTGAAAGCAGTGGGACTGAGTGAAATTTTGCCCGGGAACAATGAGACCTCCCCCATCCAGAAAAACACCTTTCTCCCCTCAGTTCCAGAACACAATCTCTCTGTATATACCTATCCAGCCAGAAGATGGAAGGATTTCTCTGAGAAAATTGGCCCAAAAGACAAGACCCATAGCTACTGACATTTGTGGGTCCCCCAGTGAAATGTCCAGCTTCCCGCTAGTTAACAAGACTTGCCCACACACAGCTCCACTCACGTTTCAGTACCTCGCTCTTAAATATAAAAGACTGGCCAAGGATCAACATCTACACGAGGAACTTTTGACATAAAAGTTAAAGAGCAAAGGAAACAGAAGAAAACGAACTCTGAAGAAAAAAAGATCATGCAGGGAACAGGGGAAAAAAATTAAGTCATTAGAAAAATAAAAGAAGACAAGAAACATTCCAACATTCAAAAAATAAAGTTATCTTGGAAAATGGAAACATGGCAGCATAAATTTAAAGGAAAAACCTTCAAAAGCAGGATGGGAAGTAAGAACTGAAATTTTCTAAGGAACAGAACAAAAAGGCAAAAAACACTACAGAGGAGGAAAAAAAAGAAAGAAATGAGGGGATTATTCCAAGAGGCCCAACAACAGAAAAATAAGAACTTTAAAAAGAGAATGGGGCTTCCCTGGTGGTGCAGTGGTTGGGAGTCCGCCTGCCGGTGCAGGGGACACGGGTTCGTGCCCCGGTCCGGGAAGATCCCGCATGCCGCAGAGCGGCTGGGCCCGTGGGCCATGGCCGCTGGGCCTGCGCGTCCGGAGCCTGCGCTCTGCAGTGGGAGAGGCCGCAGCGGTGAGAGGCCCGCGTACCACAAAAAAAAAAAAAAAAAAAAAAGAGAATGGAGGGCTTCCCTGGTGGTGCAGTGGTTAAGAATCCACCTGTCAATGCAGGGGACATGGGTTTGTGCCCTGGTCCGGGAAGATCCCACATGCCGTGGAGCAAATAATCCCGTGCGCCACAACAAATGAGCCTGCACTCCAGAGCCCGCGAGCCACGACTACTGAGCCTGTGTGCCACAACTACTGAGCCCGTGCACCTAGAGCCCGTGCTCCGCAACAAGAGAAGCCACCGCAATGAGAAGCCCGTGCACCGCAAGAGTAGACCCCACTCGCCGCAACTAGAGAAAGCCTGTGCGCAGCAAACGAAGACCCAACGCAGCCAAAAATAAATAAATTAAATAAATGAGTTTTTTTTTAAAAAAGAGAGAATGGAAAAAACACAAAGTAGAAAATTTCAAAGAAGAAAGACATGAAGATTGCTCATAACTGAAGGACATGAGTTTCACATTGAAAGAACCTATTAAAACTTCAGAATAAAGACTGATAAAAACCTACTTTACAGCACTTCAGCTTGAAATTTCAGAACACCAAAAAAAGATTCTAAAAGTTTCTAGAAAGGAAAACAGTTTCTATACAATAGAACAGGGATCAGAATGGCATCATAATTCTCAGAAGCAATACTGAAAACTAGAAAGACAATAAAGCAATGCCTTCAATTCTGAAGGAAAACGACTTCCAACCGAGAATTCCACATCTAGCCAACCATGAATCAAATGAGAGGAAAGGGGAAGAGAACAATTTTCAGGGATGTAAGGCTCTCAAAATATTTTATCTCCCATGCTGCCTGTCTCAGTTAGTTACCTAACATCACGCCTCCAAAACAAAGGAGGATTCAGGTTCCAAGAAACAGGAATCTTACGTATTAAAAGGTGAAGAATATTCCCAAGACACCTATGTAGCAGCCTATGAAGCAAAGTTGGAGGGCTGTCTCTCCAAAGTGAAAAATGGCATACAAGAAATAAGAGCAATCACGGTACATAAAGTCATAATAACCAAATAAATACAATTTACATAGTTAAAAATTTAATTGACTTAAAAAATCAACTAGTTAGGAAAAGATAAGCATCTAGGGGTGAGAAAGAGGAAAGGGTGGTTGGAGAATATAAAAGCATGCTAATCTTCCCTGGTGTGAAGCCTCTAGATTATGTCCAATACTTTAAAAAAAATCAAGACATAGCATTATAAGCATGTCATTTAGAAATATAAAGGTAAATACAAAAAAAAAAGAGCTTCAAGAATTGAAAGTGATGGCCTCTGCAAATGAGACTCAAGGTTGGGGACAGGAGAGGTAGGGAGCTGCTATTGGACCTGAACAGAGTTGGTATGAACGTTACTTTAAAAAAAATTTTTTTTACGCAGCTGAAAACATGTTCACGTCAGAGAAATCTCCTGAACGACCTGTACCTCCCGCCACTCCTATGCACGTCGCCTTTACCCTCTACTCACCATCAGGCCCTAACTCCCAGCTTAGCCTCGCCCCCAACACTAAGAACAGTCCCGTCTTTACTTTGCAAAAACTGAGAAACTGTTACCGAAATAGCTCAGGTGAATCAGATTCTTACTCCTCTAAGCAAATTTCCGAGTGTACCATAGTTCTAGGACTTGGGCAGCTTTTACGTTCTTCTGGGCCTGAGCGCCTGGCCTGACGCCTCAGCTAGGACTGAGGCCTGCCCCCCGCTTCCCGACCTCCTATGTCCACCAGTAGCCTTTCCTTCCTGGATGTGAGCGCACCACCTCACATGACACTAGTAAGTTTCTCCCCGGTCTGACAGGACACCCTCTGACCTGCCACCGATTTCCTTACCTCCGTATCTGTCAACAGCATTCCTCTTGATCTTTTTTTTTTTTTTTTTTTTTTTTAACCAAGGCTGAGTAGTGTCAAAAGGCCACATCTAGATTCCAATTACCCTTTACTCCCAGTCTGGTCAAGTCCTAGGCAAACCAATTCCTGTCCCATCACATATCAGCCACCAAAACAGACATGGAACCCCCACTACGATCACAACACAACTTGCAGCCCCAAAGGCAGAGGTACTGTTCACTAATGCAAAGATTGGTGGAGAATTAAACCAATAGTTGTATCAAGTCCAATTTATTTTATTTCTCCTCGCCGGAAAACCGAGCTCCTCTGATTCATACTAGTGGTCCGCTACAGTGAAACGTTAATCCCTCTTCTAGAATCTCCTCCCTAGGGTCAACTGGGAATGCTTCATTCACACCTCTTACTGAATACACCCCTGCCCCAGTTGAGAGCGTTCACGCTGCAGTGCATTTTCTACATGTATTCTCTTCTGATTCATTGTGTCAAGGCTGTACACTATATTTTGCAGATCATGGCAGAACCTCAACCCACGCATTAAAATAATTAAACACACTAAGGAACTACTTGGCACTTTTTGACGACAAAAGTATGTTTTATCTCTGATCCTCTCATGGAAACACTTTAAGGTCTTCAGAAGTCTTTAAGGCTATCAACTCTGAAGGAGCCAAGGTAACAGGGCAGAATAGCAGCAAATGTGGAATGCTGCTTCCAGCAAGTCAGCAGTTCAAGTGTACTTATGTTATTAGCATTACTGCTACTTGGCTTTTGAGCCCCATGATAATTTTTTAATGCATTTTCAAGTTAACAGTAAGTTGGGCAGTAAACCATCATAGCGTGGTAATAGAGAAGGATGATATGAGCCTGGAGGGTAGATGGATGCTGCTGATATGAACTTAATCCTTGCAACAATCCGATCCGTGAGTTGACGGCTCTCTAACAAGCCCCAGCTGAGAAAAAGCGAGTAGTTTGGCCAAGGTTTGCAACGAATGAGTGGTGGAGCCAGGACTGGAGCCGGGGTCTTTCTGACTTCCAAGCCCATTGCACAGATGATACACAAGTCTCTATCATCTTCCCTCGTGGAAAAGGACCAGGCGGATTTTAAATCAGTAATGGTAACTACGAAGTGAATGGTCTAGTTATGGATAATGGGAAATAGACTCTTTCCTCTTACTGTCTGTTCTGATGAGAAATAGTTTGCAGATAACAGCATGAGCAGCTGGATGGAAAGTACACAGCGTATACAAAATCAGTGATCAATATTTGGTACTAAATTTTTCATAAAGCTAAAATCAAATTAAGTGTCAGCAGTTAATATGCCAAAAGGGATTCGACTTTCATCACTTAGATGTCTCCTTTTTTTTTTTAACTAAACATACATTTTTATTCTTAGACTTTTTATCTACATTTTTTAAAGTATTAAAAATACACACACACACACACACGGATACATGTGCACACATTTAAAAGAAGAAGTCAAAGGGCATATAAATATCACAGAAACATGAAAATTCAGAAGTGAGTCAGGACAAACCTTAGGTAATCCAGCTCAGCTTCCCTCATTTCTTTAACACCTTTGACAGACTATAACCCAAGTTCCCTGCAGATCCCCAAAAAGAGAATTGCCTAGTGCCCAACTTTCCTCTGGGGCCCCTGGCTTCCCACAACTTGGCAAGACCCTCCCTCATTTTCGTTGCTTCTGTGTCTGAAAGGTCTTATTCCCAAGCCATATTCCAACTACTTTCTTATTTTCATCTAACCATTTGGGGGGATCTGGACTGTGCCTAGCAGGATCACAACTCACTTTAAAGTGAGCACCCCCTCCCACGAGAGAGTTACTTCCGGGACTTCCCTGGTGGTCTAGTGGTTAATAAGACTCCGCACCCCCAATGCAGGGGACTCGATCCCTGGTCAATCCCTGGTCAGGGAACTAGATCCTGCATGCTGCAACTAAGACGTGGCACAGCCACGTAAATAAATAAGTATATTTTTAAAAATCTAATTAACAAAAAGAGAGAGTTACTTCCATGAAAGGAATTCTACCTCGTTCTTGAGCCAAGGCACTCAAATCAGTGTCAGCTTTTTTAAAAAAATTTTAAATTATCATACAGTAAAACTGACCTTTTTTAGTGTACAATTTTATGAATTTAAGCACATATAACCGTGACACAATCAAGATACAGAACAGTTCCATCAACCAAAAAAAGTCCCTTGTGTCATCCCTTAGTCACCCTCTCTCCTCATCCCTAACTCCTGGCGACTACTGACATGCTTTCTATCACCACAGTTTTATATTTTCAACACTGTCACATAACGGAATCATATAGTACCTAACCTCTTAAAACTGGATTCTTTCACTCAATATAATGCCTCTGGGATTCATCGAGGTTGTCATATGTATCAATAGTTTGTTCCTTTTTATTAGTGACTAGTAATTCTCTTGCATTATGGATGTACCACAAAGCACTGTTTCCAGTTTTAAGCAATTATAAATAGAGATGCAATAAACATTCATGCACAGGTTATTGTGTGAGAATAAGTTTTCATTTCTCTGGAGTAAATACCCAGGACTGGGGAGTTGACCTTCCTATATACAGTTGAGTTATTTTAAAAATCTAATATGATAATCTCTGCATTGATTGTTTTGTTTGGACTATTTATATTTAATGTAATTACTGATATGTTTGGATTTGTGATCTACCTTTCTATTATTTGCTTTCTGTTTCTTCCCTGTTTTTCATCACTCTTTTTCCTCATTCCTGCCTTCTTCTGCATTAAACATTTTCTACTTTTCCATTTTAATGTACTGTGGTTTTTATTATATCTCCTTGTATAGTTACTTAAGTGAGTGCTCTAGAGATTACAATATAAATATTTAGCTATTCAAAGTCTAATTAGAATCAATAATTTACCATTTCAAGTGGAATTTAGAAACTTTCCCATGATATAGGTCTCTTTACCCCCTCTCCCCTTTAAGTTATAGTAATCTTAAATATTACATCTGCATACATTGAAAACTATCACAATGTTATAGTTTTTCAATTCAATCATCAAAATATTTTTAAAGAATTCAAGAAGAGAATAGTCTATTATATTTACCCAGATATCTACTATTTCTGTTGCTCTTCCTTCATTACTGATGTTCCAATATTCTTTCTGGTATCATGTCCCTTCTATCCAAAGAACTTCCTTTAACTACTGTTTAGTACAGGTCTGTTGGCTGTAAATTTTCTGCTTTTTCCTTCATCTGAAAATGACTTTGTTCTACCTTCATTTATGAAGGCTTTTTTTTGTTTGCCTGTTTGTTTTTGCTGAATATAGAATTCTGGGTTGACTTCTTTTCTTTTAGCACTTTAAAAACACTGTGCCACTCATGGCCTCCATAGTTTCTGGGGTGAAATCCACATTCCCCATAGGTAATATGTTGTTTTTCTTTGGCTGCTTTCAAGTATTTTCTTTGTCTTTAGTTTTTAGAAGCTTGATTATGATCTGTCTTGGTGTAGGTTTCTTGGGATGTATCTTGCTTGGTCTACTGACTTCTTGAATCTGTATATTTATGTCCTTCACCAACTTTGGAAATTTTTCAGCCATTGTCACTTTCAGCACCACATTTTTTCTCTTCTCCTGCTAGGACTGACATGAATGTTCGACCTGCTGTTCTTGTCCCACAAGCCCCTGAAATCCTGTTAATTTTTTTCTCAATATTTTTAACCTTTATTACTGTTTGCATAATTTCTATTGATTTATCTTCAACTTCACTGATTCTTTCCTCTGTCATCTCCATTCTACTATTGAAACCACCCAGTGAGTTTTTCATTTTGATTATTGTATTGGTTCTTCTTTATATCATCTATTTCTTGGCAAAGAATTTCATCTGTGCATTTGTTTCACAACAGTTTGAGCCAGTTTGTTGGAACATTTGTACAATAGCTGCTTTAAATAAAGTCTTCATCAGATAATCCCAACATCTATGTCATTCCAGCATTAGCATCTGTTGTCTCCCCCAGTGCTAGTGGAGACTTCCCTGGGTTTTCATATGCTAAGTATGATTGTATCATGAACATTTTGAATATTATAAGACTGTGGGTCTTATTTAAATCTTCTGGAGAATGGTAACACTTTTATTTTTCAAAGCCTTTGCATGCTATTTGGATTTGTGTCCTGCATGTGCCACATAGTGGCCAGTCTGGAACCTGAGTGGTGGTCTATTAGGTAAGTTCTCAAAGTCACTTATATGCTAAGTAGGATTAGATCCACACATACAGCTCAGGGATGAGCCCAAGAGTTCATAGATAACTATATGGAGTTGCTTTCCCAAGCACCTCCTTCTCTGAGATCTCTCAGATACTTTCAGGTCTCCTGGGGCTCCCTTTTTAGCCTACATATTGTACTTCCGTGCTTGCCTCTGGGCCAAACGGCAGGAAGACCAGAGGGGGAAAATAGTAAACTCATTGCCAGTTCAGTGGTACTTTGCACTCTGGTCTTCTGTCCCGATCCACCTGCTATTATTTGCTTTCAGAGTACTCAAATAGCTGCTCCGTGCACTGTATCAAGGTTTTATCGTTGTGTTCAGCAGAAGCGACAGGAAGGAATGTGCTTACTCTGTCCTGCCTGGAACTAGAAACCCAGAGTCTGACTTTTAAAGTCACATTTTTTTTTTCCTGCTATTTGTGTGTGTTCACAAACTGTCTTTGTTCCACTTGGCTAAATTAAAATTTTTTAAAAATCCAAAGGCACAGCTTTCCCACAAATGTTCAAACCGCAATGGTGTCTAACCTACGAGCTGGATTCCCCACTGTGGGCAGTATCTCTGAGCAGCTGATGCTTCATTTAAGTTACCTGAGCATATCAAACACTTATTTGCTTGACTGCCCAAGTTTAAACAATCATTAAGCCAAATCTTTTTAACTAAGGAATCCGAGAGAAAGATTAATTATGACAAAATTCAGAGTAGCAGTTCTCAGTTCAGGGCCAGGTGACTTTAATATTGGGCTTTAATGTTCACATACAAAGCCTGAAAATACTTATATACTATGAAACATGTTTGAGAATACTTTTTAAGGCCATAAATCTAAATGTACCATGTATGCATTTAGATGCAATAAGCCAAAATCACTAAGTCAATTAAAACATATGGAGGCCTGTCACAGGCAATGGGAAGGGAGAAGACTTTGTGTTTCTGAGTCATTAGCACTTCACTAGTCAGAATAAGATCAGCTGCAGTGACTCAGTTATTTTTAGGAACTCAGAATTGCCAACGATGGCATAATCTCATGCTGTAAAAGGATTTTAATAGAGAAAGATTGTAAATTAGAAAGTTACCTCACAGCTCTGATAGAGGGAACCCTAAAAGCAGAAGGGACCACTGCAGTGGTGATACAGTGGCATATATAACTTTGTATAGTTAAATGCCCAAGTCCACCAGTTGATAATTCAAGACCCCTCCAAGAAGACTGGAATCTTAATCCTCAGCACAAAATATTAACAGTCCCCCAAAGTTCAGCTCACTGGTTACCATGGATGCTTTCTCCTTCACAAAACTTTTGCTTTTGGTACAATGACAGCTCTGGAGCACTGCTTGGGTACCTACAAGAATTGGAGTGTAAGCTCCAGGAAGACTGTCTCTCATTAAAGAAATGCTGGGGAACACCTGTTGAATACATAAAGTCTCTAGTATCAAAATGCAAAGTCAGGCTTTAAGATGTCTCAGATGACTGCCAAAAAAATTACATATTATGGAGCCATAAATCACTGGAGGAGTTCAGGGGTATTTCAAAGCATCATCACCCTTAATGGGGGAATGGAGAAACGAAAACATTTTCGAAAGATACATGAATCAGAGAAGTGACAGAACCAAGACCAATCCATTTAGAAAATAAATTAATCTGCGCTGGATTTACTAATACAAATAGAACATTGTTAAGGAAGCCCAGTCCATGCTGCCGCACCGCCCCTGCAAGCCAGACCTGTATGTCTCCTTTACTACATGAGGCTTCCTCACACAGGCACGATCAATTATTACCTCCATTTCCAGCCCCTCTCTCCCCTCTGGAGAATGGGGGGTAGGGCTGAAAATTCCAAGCCTCTAATCATGGCTGGATCTTTCTGGTGACCAGGACCCACCCAGGAGCCCAACAAGAGTCACCTCATTAGAACAAAAGATGGGGCATTCCCTGGTGGCCTAGTGGTTAGGATTTCGAGGGCCCGGGTTCAATCCCTGGTCAGGGAAATGAGATTCTGCAAGCTGCACAGCGTGGGAAAAAAAAAAAAAAAAAAAAAAGATGCTCCTAGTACTCTCATCACTTAGAAATTCACAAGGGTTTCAAGAGCCCTGCACCAAGGAACGGGGGTGCAATATATTAACTTAACACTACCACTACTTTACCTGCTTAGAGCTCAAATTTTTAAACTTTGGCCTCCTTGCAAGGCAGCCAAAACCCATGGATGACCCAAAAGCGAATAAAAAACCCTCTATATGAAATCACAAAATACACTGAGATGCTGACATGTTTTAACTATGCATTCACAACAAAATACTTTCCACCCCACTTCCTTTCCAAGCGGCTGTGTTAAAAGTATTTTTTACTCACCATTTAAACTGTAGTAAATGTAAAAATTATCTTTGATTAAATCAAAGTTATAGCAATCACAAGTTGATTAGCTTTTAGAAAAATATGAAAGCCCAGACAATTGAAGTTATGATACTAATCCAAACTACATGTCCCAAAAAACTAAATAGTAGACACCTGATGTTAGTATACGACCGATCAGTACAAACTTTAAGGCAAGCATTTTGACAATATTCCAGAAGCTTTAGAATTCTGCATGTTCCTTGACCCAACAGTCGAATTTCTACAAATGTATCCTAAAGGAATACTATACACTGCATTGCTACTAAGAGAGAAAAATTAGAAATTGAGATTATACATTATAAATTGAAATATGCAGCCATTAGAAAGACTGATAGAGATCAGTATGAACATCATCATGGAAAAATATTCATGACGGGCTTCCCTGGTGGCGCAGTGGTTGAGAGTCCGCCTGCCGATGCGGGGGACGCGGGTTCGTGCCCCGGTCCGGGAGGATCCCACGTGCCGCGGAGCGACTGGGCCCGTGAGCCATGGCCGCTGAGCCTGCGCGTCCGGAGCCTGTGCTCCACAACGGGAGAGGCCACAACGGTGAGAGGCCCACGTACCACAAAAAAAAAAAAAAAAAAAAAAAAAAAAAGAAAAAAGAAAAATATTCATGACATATTAAGTGGAAAAGAAAGTTACAAAAAAGTATTACAGTGTGACTCCATTTGAAAATTACATTGATGTTTAAAAAATATTGGAAGGATATATTTCAAGGCAATAATGTTTTTTGTTCAGGGTGGTAGAATTAAAGAGTAAAACACTCTTATTTGTTTCTTGCTTATGGGTATTTAAACTGTGAGCAATACATATATATTACTTTTGTAAAAGGGAAAATTTTTAAGCTTTTTTAAAAGGACTTTTTTAACCACTTCCCTCTCTTATTCACATCTTTTTTCAACAACTCGAATTTTTTTCACGTGATGTAGCAACAGGAGACCATTTCCAAGACTGCAGATTGCTTACTATTTTAGCCTATATGCTACCTTATAAACAATATCTCTGGGCAATCACAATGCAAGATGAGATGCTTCTGGAGGGGGTTCCTAAAGATAGTTAACCCCACTTGATGTTTATAGACTGGGTAAATTTTTATCACAGCAAGCAAAACATCCCTGCACTGAGATCTATCTACTTTATCTATGGAACTGTAGTCCTCTGTCCATTTTCTTTTAAAAATGTGTGTATATAAACTCTCCAATCAGAACACAGAGACAGTCAGATTGGATTGATGCTCAAGACCCAACTCTATGCAGTCTTTTTTAAAAACCTCTTTAAATATAAACACAGAGAAAAATAAAACACAAATGGATGGAAAATGATATACCATGCTACCACTAATCAAAAGAAAGGTGAAATTGCTATACTCATATGAGGCAAGGTAGATTTCAAAACAATGAATACTATCAGGGATAAAGAATGATATTTCATGATGTTAAAAGGAACAATTCATCACAAAGATCTGACGATCTTAAATATGTACATACCTAATAACAGAGCTTTAAAATACATATAGCAAAACTGATAGAGCCAGAAGAAATAAGCAAATCAGTAGTAGTAGTCAAAGATTAACACTATTCTCTCAGTAATTGATATAACAAGTAAACAGAAAATCAATAAATATACAGAAGATCAGAACAACACTATCACCCAACCTGTCTAATTGACATTTATAAAACACTCTACCCATCAACAACAAAACACACATCCTTTTCCACTGCACACAGAGTACTTACCAAGACAGACCACATTCTGGGCCATAAAACAAATCTGAATAAATTTAAAAGGCCTGAAATCATATAAAATATGTACCCTGACCACAGAGTATTAAACTAGAAATCATCAACTGACAAATATCAGTAAAATCCCTATATATATGGATGTTAAACTACACAACTCTAAATAACCTATGGGTCAAAGAAGAAATCATAAGGGAAATTATTACAAAATATTTTGAACTGAAAAGTAAAAACATCCAATTAAAATTTGTGGAATACAGGTAAAGTGATGCTTAAGGGAAATTTTTAACATGAAATACTTATTAAAATAGAAGTGGCAAATCAGTGATTTAAATTTTGCATTAATAGAAAAAATACAGTAAATTAAGCACAGTAAACAAAATGAAATAACATAAAAGCACAAATCAATGAAAGAAAGAAAACCAAAAAAGATTAAAAATAATCACTAAAACCAAAACTTTTTCTTTGAAAATATTAATAAAACAGATTAACCCCTAGCCAGTCTAACCAGGAAACAGAGAAGACACAAATTACCTATATCAAGAAAAGAAATGTTACAGACATGAAAAATATAATAAGGGAATATTGTGAACTATTTTTTGCTAAAAAATTTGACAACCTAGGTGAAGTAGACAAATTCCTTGAAAGATACAAACTATGAAAACTCACCTAAGATGAAACAGATAATCTAATTAGTCCTACATCTTCTTTAAAAATTGAAATTGTAACTTAAAAATGTCCCCACAAAGAAAACTGTAGCCTCAGATGGCTTTACTGGTGATCCTACCAACCGCTTAAGTAAAAAATAATAACCTCTAATAAACCTGTATATAATATAGACAAACTCTTCTGGAAAACAGAAGAGCAAACACTTCCCAACTCATTTTATGAGGCTAACATTACCCACATAACAAAACCAAAGGCACTGCAAGAAAAGAAAACAATAATCCTTATGAACATAAAATGCACAAATCCTAATAGAATTTTTAGAAATCAAAAGCCACAATATATAAAAATTACCAAGTGAGATTTATTCCATGAGTGCAAGGTTGGTTTAATACTCAAAAATAATCAATGTATTTCACCATCTTAACAGACAAAAATGAAAAGCCCAAAAAGAAAAAAGCAATACCATCACTTCAATAGGTTCAGAAGAGCATTTAACAAAATTCAACACTCATGATTTTTTACAAAATGAATAAATATCAGAGAACTTCCTCAACTTGATAAAAGGCATCCAAGAAAACCCCACTGCTAATATCACACTTAATGGTGAAAACTAATGCTTTCTCTCTAAAATCAGGAACAAAGTAAGGATGTCCTTTCTTTTGCTTTTTTTTAAACAACCTCTATTCATCATTGTACTAGAGTTCATTCTGTAAAATAAGGCAAAAAATAAAATAAAATAAAACAAAAGACACACAGACTGGGAAGGAAGAAATAAAACTGACTTGATTTATAGACATTGTCATTTATGTAGAAATTCCTAAGGAGTCTACAAAAAAACATAACTGCAACTATTAAGAGAATCTGGCAAAGTGATTCAAGATCAATATACAAAAAATTAACCATATTTCTATAAACTACAAAAAATTAGAAATACCATGTGTAATAACATCAAAAACATTACAAAACTATGTGTAAGACCTGTACACTGAGAAAGTACAAAATATTGCTAAGAAAAATTAAAGAAGACCCCAAAATGGAAAACATACCATGTTCATAAAGCACAAGATTCAATATCATTAAGATGTCAATCCGGCCTTCCCTGGTGGCTCAGTGGTTGAGAATCTGCCTGCTAATGCAGGGGACACAGGTTCAAGCCCTGGTCTGGGAAGATCCCACATGCCACGGAGTAACTAGGCCCGTGAGCCACAACTACTGAGCCTGTGCGTCTGGAGCCTGTGCTCCGCAACAAGAGAGGCCGCGATAGTGAGAGGCCCGCGCACGGCGATGAAGAGTGGCCCCCGCTCGCCGCAACTAGAGAAAGTCCTCGCACAGAAATGAAGACCCAACACGGCCATAAATAAATAAATAATTTAAAAAAAAAAAAAAAAAAAGATGTCAATCCTCCTCAAATTGATCTATAGATTCAGTGCAAGCCTAATAAAAAACCCAGCAGGTTTTCTGATAGAAACTGAAAAGCTGATTCTCAGATATATATGCAAAAGCCAAGGACCTAGCATAGCCAAAACAGTTCTGAAAAAGAAAAGTTAGAGGATTTATACTATTGCACTATATACTCTGAAGATTTAGTATAAAGCTACAGTAATCTACATAGTGTAGAACTAAGGATAGACATGTACATTAAAAGCATAGAATGTCTAGAGATAGACCACCACACATATGGTCAACTGGTTTTCAAAGGTGCCAAGGTAAGTCAGTGTGGGATAAAGTCTTTTCAGCAACTGTACTGAAAACTGGATATCCATATGCAAAACAAGAACCCTGTCTAGAGATAGACCACCACACATATGGTCAACTGGTTTTCAAAGGTGCCAAGGTAATTCAGCGGTGGATAAAGTCTTTCCAACAATGGTACTAGAAACTGGATATTCATATGCAAAAAATGGATCACAGGCCTACATGTAAGTGCTAAACTATAAAATTTGAAGAAGAAAACTTAGGAGAAAAATCACTGTAATCTTGAGTTAGGTAAAATTCTTCGGACACAGAAAGCATAAGTCATAAAAGCTAAAACTGATAATTGGATTTCATCAAAATAAAAAGTTATGCTCTTCAAAAGACACTGTTAAGAAAATCAAAAGGAAAACCACTGATTGAAAGAAAATATTTTCAAAATGTATCTCTCATAAAAGACTTGTAATTGTTCTTTATATATTCAGGATACATCTCAAAAATAGGACAAGCAATTTGATTTTTTAACAGGCAAAATATCTGAATATATACTTTGCCAAAAATAAGACATATGAATGGCTAAAAATAAGCATGTGAGAAGTTGCTGAAGATCATTAGTCACTAGCAAAATGCAGATTAAAACCCCAATGAGACTCCATTATATATCAATTTGAATGGCTAAAATTGAAAAGACTTGGGACTTCCCTGGTGGCGCAGTAGTTGAGAGTCTGCTTGCCAATGCAGGGGACACGGGTTCGAGCCCTGGCCCGGGAAGATCCCACGTGCCGCGGAGCAACTAAGCCTGTGCACCACAACTACGGAGCCTGCGCTCTAGAGCCCACGAGCCACAACTACTGAAGCCTGTGCACCTAGAGCCCGTGCTCCGCAACAAGAGAAGCCACCGCAGTGAGAAGCCCGCACGCCACAAGGAAGAGTAGCCCCCGCTTGCTGCAAGTCGAGAAAGCCCGCGCGCAGCAACGAAGACCCAACGCAGCCATAAATAAACAAACAAACAAATAAAAGAGTGACAATACCAAGTGACGGTGAGAATGGGGTGCAGCTAGAACTTTTATAAACTGCTGGTGTAGGCACAGGCGCTGGAAATCTGGCAGTTTCTTATAAAGTCAAACACACACTTACCCTATGAACCAGCAATGCCAATTCTAGGAATCTGCTGAAGAAAAATGAAAACTTATGTCTACACAAGGACTTGTACTCAAATGTTCATAGCAGATTTACTCAAAAAAGCCAAAATCTGGAAAAAACCCAAATGCCCATCAACTGGTTAACGGATAAACAACGTGGCATATCCATAAAATGGAGTAATACTCAGCAAACCAGCTACTGATGCAACAATACAGAAAGAACCTCAAAAGCATTATTCTAAGAAACCAGACACAGGAGACTACCTCATGCATGATTCCATTTGTATAAAATTCTAGAAGTGTCAAAACTATGGTGACAGGAATTCCCGGGCTGTCCAGAGGTTAGGATTCCATGCTTCCACTGCAGGGGGCATGGGTTTGATCCCCGGTCAGGGAACTAAGATCCCACATGCTGCACAGCATGGCCAAAAATAAATTTAAAAAACAAAACAAAACAAAAAAACTATGGTGACAGAAAGTAGACACAGGGAAAGTAGTTGGTGTGGAGATGGAATGAACTACAAAGGGCATAAGAGAAGTTCTGGTGGATGAAAAAAATGTTCTCTTTCATGACTGCAGCGGTGGCTACCTGACTCTGACTTCAAAACTCATTTAATTGTACACTTAAAATTGGTGAATCCTACAGTATGTAAATTATATCTCAATGGAGCTCTTCCAGTGATTTCCAGTGACCCTGCCATTTTACATTCATACCAGCAGTTTACAAAAGTTCTAGTTGGGCTTCCCTGGTGGCGCAGCGGTTGAGAGTCCGCCTGCCGATGCAGGGGACGCGGGTTCGTGCCCCGGTCCGGGAGGATCCCACGTGCCGCGGAGCGGCTGGGCCCGTGAGCCGTGGCCCCTGATCCCTGCGCGTCTGGAGCCTGTGCTCCGTGGCGGGAGGGGCCACGGCAGTGAGAGGCCCGCGTACCGCAAAAAAAGAAAAAAAAAAAAGTTCGAGTTGCCTCCCATTCTCACTATCACTTGGTATTGTCTTTTTAATGTTAGCCATTCAAATTGATATATAATGGAATATCAGGGATCTCAATAGAGCTGTTAAAAATAAAGTACACCAGAAACAGTATGAGCTTATCATACACAAGATATCTTATTAGGGGTCAAAAAAGAAATAAGATTAGCTCTGCACTCAAGTTCACTGACTGCAGCAGCAAACGGGGCATATGAACTGATGTTACAGCACAGCGTGATGAAAGACACACGTGCAGACTGCTAAAAGCAGCTCACGTGAGAGGCATCTAAGCCAGCCTGTGGTGGAGGGGAGAGCTAGCCAAGGCTCCCTGGAAGAGGTAACATCCGAGATGTGCCCTGAGTGACAAAGAGCTCGTTCTTCACTCATTCATCCATCTATCCACCCAAAGTGACCCAAAGTCTGTAACAGCAGATTTAAAGATTTCATTATGATGAAGTAAATCCAAAGACAAAAATGGGTAAAGCACCTTATGAGAGGACAAAGGATGAGTAACAAAACCAGCCAGAGAGGGCCTAGGGAAAGCTTCCTAGGAGTAGACGCCCAGAGTGGAGTCTCTAACGCAGGGGTTCACAACTGAAAGTGAGCCGCGGAGATCCCTTAGGAAACTTTTTCTAAACACATATACCTGAGTCCATCCCAGCTTCCAGAATCAGAAAATCTTAGGGAAGAAGAACAGACATCTGTGTTTGTTTTTTTTTTTAAGTTGCTCAGGTGATTCTGATATTAAGAAACACTGCATTGAACAGCTTCACAACACTGGATTTGGCAATGATTTCTTGGACACCAAAGGCACAGTCAACCAAAGAATAAAACACACAGGACTTCATTAAAATTTAAATATTTTGTTCATCAAAAGATACTATCAACAGAGTAAAAACGGCAACCCACAGAATGGGAGAAAATATTTCCAACTCACATATCTGATACGGGAATAATACATACAGAACTTCTACAGCACAACAAAAAATAAACAACCCAATTGAAAAATTGGCAAAGGACTTCAATAGACATTTCTCCAAAGAACATATATAAATGGCCAATCAGCACAGGAAAAGATTCTCAACATCACTAACCATTAGGGAAATGCAAATCAAAACTACAGCGAGATTCCACCCCGCATTCAGGAGGATGGCTACTATCAAAGAAAGAGAAAATAACAAGCGATGGTGAGGCCGTGGGGCAACTGGAATGCCTGCGCGCCGCCGGCGAGAACGTGAAAAGGTACAGCAGCCCCTACAGAAAACAGTACGGCAGCTCCCCCCCCAAAATTAAAAATCTGGCAATTCTACTTCCTGGTATATACCTAAGAGAAATGAAAGCAGGGTCTCCAAGACATCTGTATACACATGCTCTTGGACGTACTGTTCACAATGGCTAAAAAGAGAAAGCAACCCAAATGTCCACTGACGGATGCATGGATTTTTTAAAAATGCAGTATATCACACACTACCAAATGTAAATTAGATAGCTAGTGGGAAGCTACAGCATAGCACAGGGGGATCACCTCTGTACTTAGTGACCACCTAGAGGGGTGGGATAGGGAGGGTGGCAGGGAGGGTGACAAAAGAGGGAAGAGTTATGGGAACATATGTATATGTATACCTGATTCACTTTGTTGTAAAGGAGAAACTAACCCACTATTGTAAAACAGTTATACTCAAAGATGTTAAAAATAAAATAAAATAAAATAAAATAAAATAAATAAAAATAAAAAATAAAAAATAAAAAAAAATTAAAAAATAAAAAAAAAATGCAGTATATCATAGATGGGCCTGTTGTTCAGCCTTAAAAAGGAACTTCTGACACGTGCTACAAAATGGATTATATGAAGTATGCAGTTAAAGCAGTCAAATTCATAGAGACAGAAAACAAGAGGGGTGGTTGGGGGGCTGGGGAGGAAACGGGGAGTCATTGTTTCAGTTTTACAAAATGAAGAGTTTTGGAGACAGATGGTGGTGGCGGTGGTGACAGCAACATTATGAATGCATTTAATACCACCGAACTGTACACTGAAAAATGGCGAAGGTGGTAAAGTTCATGTTAGGTATATTTCACCACAATAAAAAATGGGAGGGCTTCCCTGGTGGCGCAGTGCTTGAGAGTCCGCCTGCCGATGCAGGAGACATGGGTTCGTGCCCCGGTCCGGGAGGATCCCACGTGCCGCGGAGCGGCTGGGCCCGTGAGCCATGGCCGCTGGGCCTGTGCGTCCGGAGCCTGTGCTCCACAACGGGAGAGGCCACAACAGTGAGAGGCCCGCATACCTCAAAAAAAAAAAAAAAAAAAAAATGGGAACACTGCATTGATTCTGAACTTGTTATCTACATGGAGCACCCACTATATCAGTGACAGTAAAACAGCCAGCACTTACTGACTGCTTCCTATGTGCCAGGAACTGTTTAAAGTGCTTTATGTTTTCTCTCGTTTATCTCCACGACAAGCCTATGAGATAGGCGCGCTTAGAAACAGATCTGCATTTTTAAAAAACTCTCAGGCCCTCCAACGCTACTAGCAAAAATGTAGAATGGTGCAACTACTTTGGAAAATAGTTGACAGCTCCTCAAAAAGTTAAACAGAGAGTTACCCTATAACCCAACAACTCCACTCCTAGGTAGGTATCTAAGAGAAATGAAAACATATACCGAAACAAAAACCTGTGCACAAATGTCCATAGGATTAATTAATTGAAAGTATAAACAAAATGTGGCATATTTGTACAATGGAATATTATTTGGCAAGAAAAAGGAATGAGGTACTGATATATGCTACAACACGGATGAACCTTGTAACTTTATGCTAAGTTAAAAGAAGCCAGTCAGGGCTTCCCTGGTGGCGCAATGGTTGAGAGTCCGCCTGCCGATGCAGGGGACGCGGGTTCGAGCCCCAGTCCGGGAAGATCCCACGTGCCGCGGAGCGGCTGGGCCCGTGAGCCGTGGCCGCTGCGCCTGCGCGTCCGGAGCCTGTGCTCCGCAACGGGAGAGGCCACGACAGCGAGAGGCCCGCGTACCACAAAAAAAAAAAAAAAAAAAAGAAGAAGCCAATCACAAAAGACCGCATACTGTATGATTCTACTTACATGAAAAGTCCAGAAAATCTATAGAGACAGAAAGTAAACTAGAAGTTGCGTAAAGGGTAGGGGTTGGGGGGAAAGAGCTGCATGACTGCTAACAGGTATAGGGTTTCTTTTCGGAGTGATGAAACTGTTCTAAACTTGACTGTACAACTCTGTGAATATAATAAAAGCCATTGACTTGTACACCTTAAGTGGGTAAGTTGTTTAATATGTGAATTACATCAATAAAGATATTATTAAAAATCAAAAATACCTCGGGGTCGGGGAATGGGTCCACACTGTAGTCAGCAGACCGTCACAGCAATACACGTGCAACTGTCGACTACAGATGTAATCACATGGCTTGTCATTCCAGAAGACTTACAGTTTTCGGATTACAAAAGAAACTCCATACCTATCTGGATAAAGGAACTAACGCACTCTGCAGGATATCTGTGCTCAGTATATTTATGTCCCTAGCAGCAGCAACACATTTGCAACTGATCCGCAAATACTTCAGACCCGAAAAGCAAATTCGGCGGGGGCTTCCCTGATGGCGCAGTGGTTGAGAATCCGCCTGCCGATGCAGGAGACACAGGTTCGTGCCCTGGTCCGGGAAGATCCCACGTGCCGCGGAGCAACTAGGCCCGTGAGCCATGGCCGCTGAGCCTGCGCGTCCGCAGCCTGTGCTCCGCAATGGGAGAGGCCACAACAGTGAGAGGCCCGCGTACCGCAAAAAAAAAAAAAAAAAAAAAGCAAATTCGGCAAACCTGTTGCAGGAGAGCAGGCAGGATTTCTAGGGGTGACCTTTCTGTCTCAGCCCCTTCACACGTGCAGGACGCAGATCATTACAGCCAGCAAGCAATGACTGACAGCTGGAGCTGTGTGAGCCTGTCTGGAAATGAATCCCACAGAGCAGCCACAGGAAGGAAATGAAAGGTACACAGTTCAGTAAAACAAAGTTTGGGCTTGATTTTATTTGTACAGAAAAGGGATCCTATAGTCCTTAATTAGTAACTTTTTGTTTCTTTTCACAATATAATCATTTATTCAAAAAATAATTACTGAAGTTTGCACTGCCTGTGTGCAATATACTGTCCTAGGCATTGGGGATACAAAACAAAGCCCTGACCCTCAAGGAGCTCAATCAGCTACGAGAGGGAGAGAGAGGATATAAATGAATATGAACGCAGCATATCAGACAGGGCTCAACTATGAAGAAAGCAGGGAATAGAAGTAAGGAGGTGCTGGGAGAGGGGCAGGGGTAGAAATACACAGGTCAGTGAAAGGAGGGGAAAGGGAAGGGCAGGGAGTCAAAGACGACTTTCAAGTTTTTGACCTGAAGAATGGAACTGCCATTTACAAGAATGGAAAAACAGGGTGAGGAATGGGTTTAAGGGAGGAAAATCAGTTTGGCTTTGGATATGTTAAATTTAAGATGCCAATTATACATCCAAGTGGAGATTTTAAGTGGACATCAAGCTTGGAGTTGGGTGAAGTTAAGGCTGGAAATAATTTGTGAGTCAACAGTATAAAGACGGTACTTAAAGCTTTATCCTGTGCCTATTCATTATATTTAATTCAACCTATTCCCTAGAGGATGAGTAAGCCGTTTCTGCTATTTTGCCGTTAAAAAAAAACTGCTGCAATAAGCATCCTTAGAAACATTCCCTTATGCTATATACTGACATATTTATTTGAGTATGGAAGCCTCCTAAAAATGGAACTGCTGATTCAAAAGGTACGACCATTTTAAATTTTACTAAAAACAGCCAGTTGATCTACAAAAAGATTGTAGTAGCTCACACTTCCTCAATCAGGACATGACAGTGCCCCTTTTCCAAGACCAGAGAGCAGTGGATATTACTCTTAAATTTTTTGCCAATCAAATGGCTGAAAAAATGGTATCTTGTTTTAATTTTAATTTCCCTGAACATATTTGCATATATTCATTGGCTATTCGCAAGCGCTCCTCTGTAAAATGTCCGCTTCGTTACAGGGCTGCTTATCTTTTCAATTTGAAGATGCTCTGATATGTTAGAAATGTGAAACCTTTATCTGGTAATTTGTGGCAATGATCTCCCCCAGTCTACGACTCGTCATTTGGCTTCATTTATGAATGCCTTCTATCACAGAAAAAATTTTTATGTTCACGCAAATCTGCCAATCATTTACTTTATGGCCTCTGAACCACCTGTCTCACTGGAGAAGCTCCAAGGTTCCAAACACATTCCCCTATTATTTCTGTAGTTTTAGTTTTTACACTTGTGTCTTTCATACAGTTGGAAGTTACTTTTGAATACAGAGTGAGCAAGGGAGTCTAGGTGTGTTTGGAGGCGAAGAGCCAATTATATCAACAGCATTTATTAAGTAAACCATTCTTTCCCACATAGTAGGTGCCTGTTATCATATGTCTGACCTACTAGCGTAGCCATGCAACAATGACCAGAAAAAAATTCTGCATAGAAGCCTAAGGAAAGCCAAAGTGCCCTAGTACTTTATATAAACATGCAAATTACACAGAGCGGTGACACATACAATTCAAAGTCAAGAATGCATTAAGGGAAGGAAACAAGGGTTAACAGTGAAAGGTAACAGAAGCATGGCTTCTTCTTGACTTGTGGCTCTGGCCTTGCTGTGATGCTCCACCCAGAGCAAGGGACAGGGTAGGCACTTAAACTAAAAACAGAAAAGGAGGGGCTTCCCTGGTGGCGCAGTGGTTGGGAGTCCGCCTGCCGATGCAGGGGACGCGGGTTCGTGCCCCGGTCCGGGAGGATCCCACGTGCCGCGGAGCGACTGGGCCCGTGAGCCGTGGCCACTGAGCCTGCGCGTCCGGAGCCTGTGCTCCGCAACGGGAGAGGCCGCAGCAGTGAGGACCGCAAAAAAAAAAAAAAAAACAGAAAAGGATTCATCCGTCTTGAAGTCTTTGGCTCCCTCCCGTCTGTCCTGTCACAAAGCTTCCGCTGGTTGGTTTCATCCACACGCGCTAAAGCCTGAAGCTCCCCCCGGCTAGACACCTGGGGGTCAGTCCTAAGGTCTCCAGACAGCTCTGTTTGGCTGCAACAGGCGTGTCCTCTCATCACTGCCAAAGTTAACAGTTCCTCTAAACTGCCCACAAACTTGGAATCGCTTTTCTGACACAAAGTATCTAAATCAGGGCAGTTAAATGGTACTCATAAAGCGATTTAACAAAGAGATGGTGGGGAGGAGGTAGAATAAGAGTTTGGCTCTTCTTGAGCTCGTGAAATGATAAGGAAAAGGAACTCTGCAGGTCAGCGGTCCTGCCCAACGCCGGGGTGAAATGTACTGGCATTCTCCCCGCCCCCCGGCATTCAATGTCTAGTGGTGGTGCTGGTGGTGTGTGTGTGTGTGTGTTAGAGAGAGACAGAGACATAAAAAGAAGGCGGAGGGAAAGAGAAATATTGCTGGGCACTGGCCCACCCCTTCCCACCCCTCATCACATTTTGTCAATTTAGATATATAAACGGCAGCTATCAGGAATTCCCTGGCGGTCCAGTCGTTAGGACTCGGCACTTTGCCTGCCGGGGGCCCGGGTTCGATCCCTGGTCGGGGAAGTAAGATCCCGCAAGCCACAGAGCACGCCCCCCCCCCCCCAAAAAAAACCAAGCAGCTATTTACAAAACCTGTACGAAACCTAAAGATGACTTGCCCTCCGTTTGAGATGCTTTATGATGAATCAGAATAGTACAGAAGAAAGGAGACAGGTACCTAGTCGGTCTGAATTACACCCTCAGTGACCAACGGAAGAGCACGAAATAGACAGAGTGACTAGATATTTTTCATCGTGAATGTCTCCATATCGCATATATTAAAGGCATTCACCAAAGCTTTTCTACCCCAAAAGCTACTTTCCGTGAAGAACCAAAAAACAGAAGGATGGGTAAACCAGGGGCTGACACAGAACTTCCAACTTCTCACCAAGAGCGGCTGTCTTGAGGTCCCCCCGTCACAGTAAATAAAAGCACAATCGCCTCGGCCTCCTCTCCTTCACCTGCGGGCAGCAGCGCGTTCCGCCTGTGCCTCGCGGCGAGCTGGGCGCGCGCCCCATTCCTCAGGCCTGCAGCTGTCCCGTCCCTCCCGCTTCGCCACATACTCGTGCTTTCGGCGGCGCCTGGACGACCGCCTCCAGCCCCTGAGGGCAGCAGGGTCCCCACCCTCTTGCTCCGCTTTTTCTGACTTTGGGCCCCAACTACGTGCAGAACGTGGAACCTGCTGTCCAATCAGCACAACCTATTTGCCCACGATTGGTGCTTTTCACACAGCACTAGGCCAATTCCCAACCAATAAACAAAAGATTCCTTTCACGTGATAAACTACAACCGACCACAAATCTAGTTGAAAGTGGGAAACAGGTTTTTTCCATTGGTAAGGACTCTCTGCAAGCTAACGTGACTTTGCAACGAGAAAAAGAAGCCTTAAAACTCTCTCCCTAACAGTATGAACAACTCCCCCAAAAAAGTTAACGGGCTGGGCTTCCCTGGCGGCGCAGCGGTTGGGAGTCCGCCTGCCGATGCAGGGGACGCGGGTTCGAGCCCCGGTCCGGGAGGATCCCACGTGCCGCGGAGCGGCTGGGCCCGTGAGCCACAGCTACTGAGCCCGCGCCCTGCAAGGAGAAGCCACCGTGACGAGAGGCCCGCGCACCGCAACAGAGAGCAGCCCCCGCTCGCCGCAACTAGAGAAAGCCCGCGCGCAGCAACGAAGACCCAACGCGGCCACAAATAAATAAATTTATTTATTTTAAGAAAGTTAAAAGGCTGAGATGCTATTGTGACCAGACCTCACTCTGTGCTTCTCAGACACTCACATTTTAATGAGGTAAATCATACTCCTTTTGAGAGATTGAGTCCATTGCAAATGTTTCCATTTCAACAGCTGACAGCACCAAAGGGGAAAAATATCACAAGCGCGAAAGTAACACTTTCAATGTAACAGGCCACTTCTGGCACCAAAACAAACAAACAGAAAAACACAGCATAGTGGCAGAGTGACCCTTGTTGGTAGAGCACTCGAAGCACAAATGCAGGCTTTAAATGGGGTCCAGCAAACGTTACCAGCTCGTTAGCGGGCTAGAGAATTGGCGCGAAGAAGGGACATGCTTCACTACAAAACTCCACTGCCACCGATCCGCCACCGACTTACACATAAACTCACACCCTGACATTCTGAAGGGAAAAAGAAGTCTCTGAACCCTGGAAGACGTGTCAATCATATTAACAAATGGATATTCATACCCACGTGGAAAGTTACTTATTGCTGCAGAAAGGTGTGGCGGTAAGGGATGGGAGGTACTTCAGAGTCTGTTTCATTTCATGATTTTAATTAGCTTGACAATTAAAGGAGGGACCACTAATAAATGATCGCCCGATTCACGGACCAGGTGACGCCACTTAGCGGACCACTCGTAATCTTTGCCGTCTTCCTAAAAACGGGCGCAACTGGTAAGGTTTACCGAGCTGACGCCTCTGAGTCCAGTACAGCTCTCTCTGGAGTTGCTCTGTGTGGCACCAAATCCACTTTTCGTTCTGCGACGCCTATAAATGGAAATCTTCACCATCCAAGTCACTCTTTCATCCTTCGTCCTTAAAATTCGGTGATTTGCTTTAAACACAGATCACTCTAATCTTTGTTGACCTAACCCTAGCGATCTCCCAGAGCCCGTACATACAGAGCATGGCAAAGTAACAAAATAAAAGACCCACGAGACATTTTAGATGTTTAACACACTACCTACACCGTGTGCCTCTACCACAGTACGCTCAGCACTAAGATGCAAAGGTGAGTAAGACACTAACCCGAGAAATACACAATTCCACGTCGTATATCATATAATAAACACTAAAGTCATTGCCTCGTGATAACAGCCATTCGTTTTTTTTCTAAAAGCAGATGTGAAGGAGTTCATGAAAGGCACCATAGATCAAGACACGGCGCAAAATGTAGACTCCACGATTCAAAGGCGTTAGTTTGCTCACAGTATGAAACGAGACACTACGCACTGCTTACCTGTCGGCCGTCATCCCGTCCTTCCTTGCACCAGAACCCTCAAGGCTGCCGGGCCCCTCCCCGGGCCCAGGAGATAAGCCTTTCCTGTGCCAACCAGATGATTCTTGTTTCACTTAGCAGGCTTGCCGGGAACTGGTAACCCAGGCCTGGCCAATGAGACTAAAGAAGACGTACGCAAGGGGCTTCCTGGGAGTTTCCCCATTGTGAAAGGTGACCCAAGACACTCCCCTTCCGGTCTGCTTTTGACCACAGCTGTGTGAGGACGTGACGCCTGGGGCTGTGGCAGTCATATGGTGACCACGAGGCCACAAGGCCAAGGAAGGAAGTCGGCAAACTAAAGATGGCAGAACAGAAAGGTGGGATGCACCTGGGTGCCTGATGGTGTCAGCGTGCCCTCTGCTTTAAGCAATCCTAGAAATACCTCTCTGTGGACTTTTTATGTGAGATCAGAAATTTTACTCATTGTTTACGCCACATTTAGTTTAGTATTCTGTTACGTGCAGCTGAAAGCACCCTGTTACAGGCCCACTTTATTTTTTTTAACATCTTTATTGGAGTACAATTGCTTTACAAATGTTGTGTGGGTTTCTGCTTTATAACAAAGTGAATCAGCTACACATACACATATATCCCCATATCTCCTCCCTCTTGCGTCTCCCTCCCTCCCACCCCTCCAGGTGGTCACAATGCACCGAGCTGATCTCCCTGTGCTATGTGGCTGCTTCCCACTAGCTCTCTATTTTACGTTTGGTAGTGTATATATGTCCATGCCACTCTCTCACTTCGTCCCAGCTTACCCTTCCCCCTCCCCATGTCCTCAAGTCCATTCTCTATGTCTGCGTCTTTATTCCTGTCCTGCCCCTAGGTCCTTCAGAACCTTTTTTTTTTTTTAGATTCCATACATATGTGTTATCATATGGTATTTGTTTTTCTCTTTCTGACTTACTTCACTCTGTATGACAGACTCTAGGTCCATCCACCTCACTACAAATAACTCAATTTTGTTCCTTTTTATGGCTGAGTAATATTCCATTGTATACATGTGCCACATCTTCTTAATCCATTCATCTGTTGATGGACACTTAGGTTGCTTCCATGTCCTGGCTATTGTAAATAGAGCTGCAATGAACATTGTGGTACCTGACTCTTTTTGAATTATGGTTTTCTCAGGGCATATGCCCAGTAGTGGGATTGCTGGGTCATATGGTAGTTCTATTTTCAGTTTTTTGAGGAACCTCCATACTGTTCTCCATAGTGGCTGTATCACTTTACATTCCCACCGACAGTGCAAGAGGGTTCCCTTCTCTCCACACCCTCTCCAGCATTTATTGTTTGTAGAGTTTTTGATGATGGCACAGGCCCATTTTTTAAAAAAAAACAAAACAAACAGGGATCAGACAGGTTCGGACTCCAGAGTAATCTCTTCTTAGGCCACCGCAGAATGCAGAAAGAAAACCACTTACCTTCTTTCAGGTCATGTATAACCCTGTCCGAAGATCTACCCCCATCAAAGCTAACTGGAAACCTAAAGTAACTGCCTACAAAATTCAGCTGGGCTCAGCATCAATGGATTGCAGTCTACTTTCTGAAGCTGTGGTAAGATCAAATCACCTGGCCATGTGTTGCCAGACCACTTCAAGTCCTCTAGGAGCATCACAAAATAGCCCTTGGTGTGCCAAGATATCCACAGTGGCTTCATTTGCTTCCCCTGTCTTCACGAATTTGGACCAGAATGCTGGGGGCGGTCTTAACCATGGTGCAGAGATAACATATATGTAGACATGTCCATATGTGCATAAGCAGTTTTTACAGCTCCTAATATATGTAAGGTACTTTTCTTGGGACCAGTAAGGTAAAGGACCCAAAAAATGGAAAATAAAGAAAAGACTGTCCTTTAAAACTCAAAATATAAAAATAAGCATAATCTGTGAAGTCTCTCTTAACGCCCCTAGCCTACATCATTTCCCTCCCCTGGATGTATATATCATTCATCAGACCCTACAGTGTTAAGGGAACCTATAAAAATGATTAACACAATTACTTATATATGTATAAATAGAATATATACTTAATGAATTTATTATTTGTTTATATTCTGGAATAGGAGGATCAAAAAATTGTCATGGAAGGTGTTAGGACAAATTACTACTATGAGCAGTAATAACAGCTAGCACTAATTGAGTTCTGATTGATACTTTGGGCCAGCATGATTCCAAACACCTGACATACAACTTACTAAATCCTCACAACCCTAATAGATAGATACTATTAACATTATCCACATTTTGCAACTAAGAAAACTGAGACACAGAGAGGTTAAGCAACCTTCCCAGAGTCACACAGCCAGTGAGGGGCGGAGCCAGAATTCTAACCCATAAGTCTGGTTCCAGAGTCCATGCTCTCTCATGCATTATACTGCCCGAATAATTAGCTAACACTCTAAATTAAAATCATTCACAATAACGATTTCACTTGCTATGAGTTATTTAGTAATTATATATAATAGAAATTGCAAAACATGTCTGAATAATGAGAGAGAGAATGATTTAAAATCTGTAAGGATATGAGACAGTATCTGTTGGAGAGTTACCACAGATTTCAACATTACATGCTGTCAAAGGGCATTTACTCAGAAAGACAAAGCTTCCGGTAGCTCTTGAATCACTGTGAAGTATCAGCTGACTAGATATGCTCCATCCGGATGGATAAATTCAGAAACATTTCACCTATCCTTGATCTGTCAAGATCACAGATCACCAAGCTAGACAAGAGTTCATCAAACCTGCCAGACAATGAAATCATCACAACACAACAATTCAAGGGTGGACTTACTAAAATCATGGAACATCCCTAGAGACTGACACCATCACCAAAGCGACCCCTGAACACACCAACCTAAGATAAACTTGAACTTTATATGTGTGTGGTGGAAAAGACGACATTTCTTAGAAATCGGAATTCGGCACTCACTGTGACCTGACTTAGACCTGACTCTCCACCACAACTCTTATTTTGACACGCTTAGGACCTTTATCTCTTGCTCAGCACGAGGCGAACTGCATTATGTAAACTTCACAGGAACACACCTTATTCCCAACTGGCCTATAACTTCCCAAAGGGCAGCTCTGTGCTAAAGGTGTTTTGTCCTGACAGTATCTAGAACAAATGGGGAACCTAGTAGTCTAATCACTCCGTAAATATCTGCCGACTGAATGACTGAATGAGAAGTAATTCAAGGAAATAAAGGAACAAAGAACGTGAGGTAAACTGGGAGGCAAAAGGTATCCGCCTGAGATATGAATTATCATGTGTTCTTTTTCCCCAGATTATGTGGTACTCAAAAGAGCATAAAACAAACTGATGAAAGATGATGAAAGATTAAAGGGAATTGTTTCTCTGTACCTTTAATCAAAGCACCTTGATCATATGTGGTATATTCAACCAGTAAATTAAAGAATACAAGCTCCTTGGTGGCCAAGTCTATACCCTTGTTTCTTTTATAAGGACCGAGTGGAAATTGAATATAAACGAGAAAAACAACTTGAAAATAAAATTCTATTGGCCTTCCCAATCAGCCTGAAGTTAAAAAGATATCCATGGACAAAATTCCAGGATTATTAAAACCAAACTGTCAGTTCCCAACCAAAACTCAAACTCAACTCTCTTTCCTCTTCTCCTTTACATATATACCTGGGATAATACTACTGACCTACTTTACAGAAGTATCATGAGGATTAATCAGCTTAAAAATGATAAGCACATCGACATGAAGAGAGCTTGTGATATGTACAGTTAACCACTTTTACAATTAACAAATGAACTGAGCCTCTTGTATCACGGTGCAAACCACTGTGTTAATTACTTAAAAGTAAACTGCAAATTTTTAAAACACAAATAGCATCTCACATTGAAGAATATGCTCATAAATAAGTATATATTTTATAAAACGTTCAAATGTCTTTAAGGAAAGCAGGCTGAGTACTACAGACAGAAGAAAGTAACTGCTGATCAATCACACCAGAAAAATAAATTTATTCAACGACACTTGCTCCTGGTCCCTAGGCCTCTGGACCAGAAAGCTGTCCACTCAGCTGTCAAAGCCGTCCACACCTCCATGGGGTTTGGATGACTACCATTCTCATCATCACAGAGGACACCCGCCGCCACCTGCAATTCCTACTGAGGAAGAGACGGGCTCCTAACAAGCGCAGTGTTGAGACCTGAATATCTGCTATGACACCTTCTGCCTTTTCTATCAGAGTTAGGCCCATGGAAACACGCGTTGCAATGTTAGCAAGTCATTACCGGATTTCTTCTGTTTCCTTCCAGCTCAGTCAGTTTGCTTTTCGGCAAAAACTGATTAACATAACAGAGTTATGGGGTCCTTCAGGTGCCCTAGAGCAACCTGATAAGCTGCTTGAAAGTGTTACTTCTACCCGCCAGTTACCAGCAACCACAGCTCTGGGAATTGAGGCTTCTGAGATGTTCTGCTTTATAAACCTCATTTATCACACAGCAGGAGAGCTGTTACAAAGGGGTCACGGGCATTACGGAAATACTGAGATTGAATACAAAAGGTGCATGTGAATTGGATTACATTACCTGCAAGAAAGAGAGAAACTAACTCAGAAGGAGGTAAAAGGAACCAATCACAGGTGTGAATCAAATAGAGCTGCACAGAAATGTTAGTCTGTTTATATAAATCGTTACTCTTGGGGTTTGCCATGGAAAGGTTTCCTGGGATGTCTATGCAGAATTTTTACTGACTGATTTATTTTTGGCTGCGTTGGGATTCTTAACCACTGTGCCACCAGGGAAGGCCCCAGAATTTTTAAAATTTAACATAGGTTAAACTAAATAATGGCATCTAGCACAGTTCCTGCCTACTCAAGACAGGAAGAAAGGTTAGAGGTTTACATAAATTCAGACTTTCCTGATAACACAAGGATTAGCTTAAGCTGAAATCCCAATATGGGAACTCAGAGCACGTATGGGAAAAGGAGAAGGGTCCCTTCACAAGAAGAGTTGTGTGGACATTGTGGGTGGGTGGAAATAAGAGGAGCACGATAAACTGAGGTAAGTTGTTTGAATTTTTTCCTATGGGCCACTAGTTTCTATTTTAATTTAATAAAATATTTCAAGACTTGCTTAATGTTCAGTTATAGATTAATCACTTATTTAAAAAAACATCATTTAGAAAAAAACTCATGTTCTGTTTGCTTGCTTTATTTAAAAAAAAAACAAAGGCACACACGTCTTCCTGTAATGCAGCTCTTGAAACTGTATGTTTCAGGAAATTATGAGATGACTTCATGGGCAAAAACATGAGGAAATTAGTTAATCCTCCTACATTGTCCTAAGCACTGAAACGATCCCTGATTTGTGGGAGGAGATAAGGTTGATATCACAATGTGAGGGAGAGAATAAAGGAGAAAAATGGGAGAGTATGCCTGACAGTAATAACCCAACACCAATTTAAAAAGCTGGACATTGAGTTTAGACGGGGCTTTGATATCGTGCCGGTAAAAAATGCTTCTAGGGGGCTTCCCTGGCGGCGCAGTGGTTGAGAGCCCGCCTGCCGATTCAGGGGACACGGGTTCGAGCCCTGGTGCGGGAAGATCCCACATGCCACGGAGCAACTAGGCCCGTGTGCCACAGCCGCTGAGCCTGCGCCCTAGAGCCCGCGGGCCACAACTACCGAGCCTGCGCCCTAGAGCCCGCGAGCCACAACTACCGAGCCTGCGCCCTAGAGCCCGCGGGCCACAACTACCGAGCCTGCGCCCTAGAGCCCGCGGGCCACAACTACCGAGCCTGCGCCCTAGAGCCCGCGAGCCACAACTACCGAGCCTGTGCTCTAGAGCCCATGCTCCACAAGAGAAGCCACCGCAATGAGAAGCCCGCGCACCGCAACGAAGACTCAACACTGCCAAAAATAATAAGTGAATAAAATAACGCTTCTAGGGGGTCACAGACCTCTCCACCTTTGGCCAAAGCACAAATGAAAGAGTCACGGACACACCTAAGCTAGCTCCGGCGGCTGCTGGCACACCGGGAACCATCTGGGCCTGCGTAACCAGGAGTTTCAGTGCCTGGGGTGTCCTGCAAACACGCTCCCGTGCCACACAGAGACATACGCGACGCTGGTCACACGAAGGCGGCGCTAAGAAGGGGAGAAATCCGCGTACAAGGAAAGCACGGTAGCCTCAGAAGCAGCAAACGCAACAGGAGACCATCAGATGTGCTCACGGAGGAAAAACAGAAATCCTTTAAGATCGCCGCGGAGGGCTGTATACCACCGCCCCGTGGCACGTACAGAATTCCCCCCAAAATGAACTCAGGTACCGTGCAACTCTGCCAGCTGGAGACCGAGTGCAGAGAGGGACGCTTCACCGTCGGCAGGACAGGCTCAAGGCACACGTTCAGCGCGAAGAGCTCGGTCCTTGCGCTCGGCCTACACGACCACCTTCTCCACCTGTCCTCCCCCCCTCACTCTTTTTAATCCTTCCCGCTGCTAAGTCCTTTGGTCTGGGCGATGCCGTCGACTTGCAACGGCAGACCCGCCCGCTGCCCCCGGGGGCATGCGGCCTTTTCTCAGGCTCCCCTCCCCCAAGACCGCAGGGGTTGCTCGGGGTGGCATTGCCGTGGGCCCGGCCGTCACAGGCTGCCCGGAACGGGGTCCCTCTGTCACTGACGTCCCCTCCGTGCCTCGCAGCTCCCCCCAGGTCACAGCTCTCAATAAACACACACAGAAAACAAGCTCACTCTCTCCTTCCCGCTCATTAAAACTGAACCCAGCTCTCACCCGGGTTTAGAACACACCTACCAATGAGAAAATAAAAGAGGGGGGGCTCCCTCCCACAGAGGCTTTCCATTGAACGAGGCCCGGCTCCGCAGCTGCTACGCCGGGGTCACAGCTAACAGGCAAGCTTAGGCAGCAACGGGAATTTCCGGCCTCCGCTGCAAGCTGCCCTCGAGCCCGGCTCATTCCACGTTTCCATTGCAAGCGCCGGCTGGGTTCCGCGCTGGAGCCCGAGAGGCTTCTTGGATCGTCGCTGGCTGGAGCCGCCCGCCGTCTCTCGGCCTCGCCTCCCGGAGGCAGCAGCTGTGGGCGGGTGCGGGCTGACCGCCCACCCGGCGCCAGGGGCTCTGGCCGGAGGCTCGGCTGGGAGGAGGGCAGACGGCGCTCAGGCGTATCCACCACGCTGCTACCTGCAGATCTTCGCTGGCCCGCAAGGGCTTCGGCTTCCCGTTGCACCTGCCACCCCAGGGCCCATCCTCTGGCCCCAGGTCTTAGGACCAAGGTGAGCCCTGAGGCACCTCCGGGCGGCTGGCCCTACCGGGAGGCGGCCCCACACATGGCAGGGTCACAGAGAAAACAGACAGCAGCGTGGGAGGACAGCGGCCTTCACAGGCCCCAGGTACGCCTGGGGAGACCTCTCTACCATCCGCATCTCCTTCTCGAAGAGCCACAGAACAGCAGGGAGTCACCTTTCCCAGGAAAGGAGCTGAGGTTTGGAAATACAGAGTCAGAGGGGAGGTAACGCCTCCTCCTCCAGGTGTGTCTGACTCCGGGGTCCCCCCAGCCGTGGTGTCTCCGCAGGTGTTGCCACAGAGATCTCCTCCTGGTCCCCCAAACGCTCCCTTCAAAGGCTGGCCGGGGCGGGTACAAGTCCTCCAGGATCACGGGTGTAAAGTGGGCCTTACGGGCCTCTCAAAGTGGGTCTTGAATGTAGACATTCCCCCGAGACAGGAGCACGCGGTTCGGCGGGGCCCTGCCATCGAGCCCCCTGCAGGCATTAGCTGCTCTCAGCTGGGGAACAGAGCGCGTGTAGGAGCGCCACGCAAGACACAAGTGAGTTTTTACGGGAGGCGAAAGAAGACCTCGGTTTTTTCCAAGATGAAAAATATTTTGTAAAGTCAAAAACCTTCCTGCCACCTCCATAACAGCTATATATGATAATTCTGTATTATAGTCTTCGGTTAAACACATAATGATTAGGGTTTACTAACTCAATTAATGAACTGGTGGCCCTGTGAATTGAATTTTTATTTCGGTGAACAGCATCTACTTACATTTGAAAACACGTAGTATCCGGCGCGTTGTACGTATAAAGGTGTACATACACGTATGGCCCATGCTACAGACCCCTTCCTTGAACTCTGCAGAGTCCAGGGCCCACAGGTTAGGAGCCCCTGGCTAGAACACTGGGCACTGCTCCAGGTGGGCAGGCCCGGGGCGGCGGCTTCTCAAGGAGGCTCTAATGAGGGAACCAGGAGCCAAAGAACGGGGAAGGAGCCCACACATCGTGCTACACATACTTCACAATTTATCCTTAAGACCAGCCCTGCAGCCTTTTATCCAAGGGTCAACATAAAAATTAATGATTACAAGTTAATACTGATACACGCTAAAGGAGAGAATAACTACGAGAAAAGAGGGTGGCAGGCACAGGGGGGAAAAAAAATAGCTCTCCCTAATGCCAAACTGACTCTCCTAAAAGAACACAAAAGAATAAAATTATCTAGACAAAAACCAGCAAGGCTGTTTTTCCATGAAGCTTTGGCCGCTTGATGTGGTTTGGACTGAACAAAAGAGACAGCAAGTGACAAAGAAAACGGCACATGCTAGTGTGAAAAATACTACACAGTCACGATTTAAGACCCTACCTCATCATCTCTCACCAAAAGGAGAGCCGCCCTGAAAGGTCAACACTCGGCGGGGAAACCTTCCGCCCGCTTTCCCAGTCCTGAGCCCGCCTCGGGGCACTCACCTGGCTTGTTTCCTTCCCTCTGGTGGCCCAGCTGCCCCTTGGTGTTCAAGCCGCACGTGTAAACTTCCCCATCCTCCAGCAGGAACACGGAGTGGTTTCCTCCGCAGGCCACTTCCTTGACGCTTCTGTCGGATATAAATCCACACACCTGTGGCTCGGTCACAACCCCCTGCAGGTTAGAGCTGATTCCAGGTTGGCCCAGAGACCAATATCCCCAACATAACATCGTTCTTGTCCTTCAGGGAGTCATGTAGCCTAGAAGAGAGCTTTGTAAGAAAAAATAAAAATAAAAAAGGTGCGGGGGAATCAGGAAAAACAAAAAAAATCACTTTAAGGAATAAATGTAATCAATTTTAAAGAAGCCCTCCCCTTCATCTTCTTCAGATACCTTGCATCTCAACATAAAACATATTAAGATTGCTGAAGGTAGTTACAATAAGAATGCTATCTTTGTGTTTTAGTAGGAGTTTTTTTAAATGTCTAAATAAATTTTGTGTAAAGCAACAGTGAACACAGACAGAATGTGGTTTTCAGATCACTGATGAAGAACTGAGTTCAGGAGACTTGCTGAAACAATGTCTGCAAACCATGATGGCAATAACTGTTTTGAAACTACCTCATGACTTCAACTTGTCCTCTCTTGTTGCACCTTTGCTTTGAGTTTTCGTTTTTTTTAAACTAACTAATTTTGAACTAACTAACTCCTTTAGGTAGCCAATTATTAACTTGCATAGTAGTAATTCACTACTCAAAACAAAAATGAGAAACAGGAAAAAAAATGCTATCTTCTCTGCCATTCTCTCTTACACATCCTTCAGGATCTGGGTCAAGCTTCGGTTCCTACCTGAGAGCCTCTGGGGACCATTCCAGCCCCAGTCAGCCTGCATCCCTCTGACACATCCACTATACGGCCTTGATTGGAAACTTCCTCTGTCTCTTATAACTTAACTCCTCAGCCAGATTTTAATTGCCTCAGGCAGAGACCACAGCGCGACATATACCTCTCTGATTTAGCAAGTGCTCCGTCAACCTTTGGCCGATTGATTACAGCTGACTACCCCAAAGTTTCGCTACCATTTAAAAATTCATGCTTCCTTTTCGTACAAACAACAACTAAAAATAGAACTGCCATATGACCCAGCAATCCCACTCCTGACGCAACATTGTAAAGCAATTGTACTCCAATAAAGAATGTGAAAAAAAAGAACGTTATTCTGAGTTAAATGCAATCACGGGAAGGAAGGGAGGAGAGATAAGATGCAAACAAGGGATAGGGTGGGGGGGCGGGGAGGACAGACATTTAAAAAGAGCAGCAAGATCACAGTCTAGTCATAATTTAATTTTCCCAATTTGCCCGGCTGCTGTACTTGTACTAATTACTTTCTTCATTTGTAATGTTTCATGACTTTGTCTCGTCTCTCCTACCAATAATTACATAAACACCATACTGCTCACGATACCGCAGTCCCTGCACTAATAAGCATTTTATATCATTATCTCATTTCATCTTAACAACTCTGTACCCCAAGCACTATTTTTAGCCTCATTTTCAGACAAAGCAAGGCTCAGAGAGATTAAGAAGCAAGCTCAAGGTCACAGAGCTGGAAGGAACACAGCCAGGCTAGGAATCCAGGCCTGAAGCCAGTGCGCACGCTCTCATCCACGGGGCTACACTGCCACCCAAGGAGGTTTATACGTCACCTCAAGAGCAAGAACACACACCAAAAAAACGTATGGAATGATGGAGTCAGTACGCAACACAAGATGTCTTAGAAACTTGAAAATAAAGGTGCCCTCAGAGAGTGAAAGTACTCAGAATTAAGAGATAAAGGATGAGATTAGGCAGCTGAAGCATTAAGCCATCCCCTTAACCAGACAAATACAATGTGTCTAAAAATATGGTATTAAGATCTGGGCTTCCCTGGTGGCGCAGTGGTTAAGAATCCGCCTGCCAGTGCAGGGGACACGGGTTCGAGCCCCGGTCCCGGAAGATCCCACATGCCGCGGAGCAACTAAGCCCGTGCGCCACAACTACTGAGCTTGTGCTCTAGAGCCCGTGAGCCACAACTACTGAGCCCACGAGCCACAACTACTGAGCCTGTGCTCTAGAGCCCACGAGCCACAACTACTGAGCCCACGAGCCACAGCTACTGAGCCCACAAGTCACAACTACTGAGCCTGCGCTCTAGAGCCCACGAGCCACAACTACTGAGCCCACGAGCCACAGCTACTGAGCCCACAAGTCACAACTACTGAGCCTGTGCTCTAGGGCCCACGAGCCACAACTACTGAGCCCACGTGCCACAACTACTGAAGCCCATGCGCCTAGAGTCCGTGCCCTGCAACAAGAGAAGCCACTGCAATGAGAAGCCTGCGTACTGCAACGAAGAGTAGCCCCCGCTCGCCACAACTAGAGAAAGCCCGCATGCAGCAATGAAGACCCAATGCAGCCAAAAATAAATAATTTATTTAAAAAAACAAAAAAAAGGGCCTTTGGGACACAATCAAAGCCTCGTTTTAGATAGGACAAAGTATTTCTTTAAAAAAAATAAATAAAAGAAGCTATGATTGTATGTCTACATACGCAAAGATCTATAAACAATGCTGACACCAGCTTTATTCCTACTAAACAAAAATGGGAACAACCCAAAGGTCCATCAACATGGACACTACTCATCAATAAAATACAATGGAACACTATTCATCAATTAAAAAGGGCCACGACTGAAATGCACTTCATGTAAGAGAAAGCTGCAACCCAACGTGGTACGACCTTTCTGAAGAACCAAGGTTAGTTTAAAATAAATTCCTCAAGGGTGTTAGGGACTGCCCTTTTGTCTAACCTCTCTCCTCAAGTCCCTCTTTATTTATCTGGTAACAAACCCTACGCCCTCCTGCACAGAGGTGAGCGTGACCCTGGCCAGGCCACTCGGAGAAGGCCACCCCTAAGCCACTGTGACTGGTGCGGGGAGAGGCTCACACTCCCAACTGGGCCAGAGCCCTCCCCCATTAACCCCATGGAGCTCGGATGGAAGGCTGCCTCCTGCCTCTGAAGGCACCTGTAGCTCGGGAAGCTACCTTCCCTGTCGCGCAGAGGACACCTGTAAGACACTGGGAAGCTACCGGCCAGAGAGGTCCAAAGACAGGAGACACAAAGAGTCCCAGTGACGTAGACTGGTGACGTAGACTGAGCCTTGGATCCCCTCTAGCCTGGGGCCAGCACCGCGACCTTCACTCTTCCTGAGTACAGCTGTGTCTCATTACTCGTGGATCCCATACTTGCGAATTTCCCGAGTCACCGATATTTATTTGTAACCTCAAAGTCAATACTCAGAGCCTTGTCGAAGCCATTCCCAGACACGTGCAGAGGGGTGAAAACTGTGAGCCACTCTCTGCACGTTCCCAGCTGAAGTCAAACAGGACGGCGCTCTACCTTCTTGTCTGAACTCTCACCCTGTAAGCACGTGATCTTTTTGACTCTACTTGGTGCCGCCGTTTTCATACTTTCCTATTGTTCTGTTGGTGATTCTGCTGTTTAAAATGCCCCCCGAGCATAGAGCTGAAGCACTGTCCAGTGTTCCTGGTACACGAAGGCTGTGACGTGCCACACGAGGAAAATACATGTGACGGATGAGCTTCGTTCATGCGTGAGTTCCAGTGCTGTGGGCTGCGAGTTCAGTGCTCATGCAAAAAGGAGGAAATTCACCGATCAGTACATGTGGCCGCTCTGGAAAGCGCTAAAGTAACACCTATCGTGCATAATGAAGCGACAGAAGAGACAGAAAAGCAACTGAATATCCAGGGATTCACGACATGATGCCTGATTATAGCGTGTAGTAGATGGCACTGTTGTGAGGCGGAAAGACAAAGACATTTACTGTCACGCTACCCAGGGTCAGGAAAATGTTAAAAAAAAAAACCTCTTCCTGACTAGTGTTTTATCATAAAGAAATACTGTATAGAGTTAATCATTTGTAAGAAATAGGCATCAAATAAGGTGTTTAAAAAGAAACACACTTTTTTCTAGATTTTTTTTTTTCCTTTGGCTGCACCTCAAGGCTTGTAGGATCTTAAGTTCCCTGACCGTGGATTGAACCTGGGCAGTGACAGCACGGAGTCCTAACCACTGGACTACCAGGAGACTGCCCCCAGAGACACACTTAAACTCATATGAAACAAGGTTTCGTATTGCTCTGTTGCCCAGAGGCTCTTGGCAGGAACCTAACTAACCCTGTGTCTCCCCACGAGCAATGGCTCAGTCTTTATTAATCTGGTGTTCTCAGCAACTTCATAGAACTTAACTATCACGAAAAGTGAGAATCACCTCTATGCAGTCTAATAAGCCCCTTCTTTGTTTGCTTAAGAATGAATGTCTGGGGCTTCCCTGGTGGTGCAGCGGTTGAGAGTCCGCCTGCCGATGCAGGGGACGCGGGTTCGTGCCCCGGTCCGGGAAGATCCCAGGTGCCGCGGAGCGGCTGGGCCCGTGAGCCGTGGCCGCTGCGCCTGCGCGTCCGGAGCCTGTGCTCCGCAACGGGAGAGGCCGCAACAGTGAGAGGCCCGCGTACCGCAAAAACCAAAAAAATAAAAAAAATTAAAAAAAAGAAAAAAAAAAGAATGAATGCCTGAATTGGATTTCTGTCACTCGAAATGAAAAAAAAAAAAAACTCCTAACTGATAATATTAACATTACACTATTAATAACAACAGCAGGTAAGACTTCATGTGAGCTTATGCTGAGTGTGGCGCTGTTCTATGTGGTTCACAGATATTCAATCATTTAACCTTCTACGAGGTAGGTACTGCTATTACCAACTCAAATTTGTAGATGAAGAAAGTGAAGACAAAAGAAAAGAGAATGAAGAAAAAGAAAGTGAGACAGAAAGTGCTGACGTGACTTTGGACCAAATCACACGACGAGGTAGTGGCGGAGCCAGGGTTTAAGCCCAGGGAATGTGCTCTTGACTAGTATGCGATACAGTCAGGAGTCTAGAAAATGGACAGCCAAACAGTCAGGACTTCCCAATATCTCCAGTTCCGTCCAGAGAAAAAGGGTACACAGGCAAGCTACTTGATCTGCTAAGTAATTATTTCCCAAAAACGGAGATGGGGAGATCAGGCTCCACCACATGAATCATTAAGTTTACCCAGCCACTTGCCCTGCTTAGATGCCATGATTAATAAGCGATCTTAAATAACGTGCTTTCCAAGGCAGACACTGCTATGAGGAAAGAACACTGTGGCCAGCTGTCCAAAGCACCTCAGCCTTCTTGGCATTTCTACTTCTCACTGTTAATTCGGCCTCCTGGATCCATCCGTTTCTTATAAGTCTGTTTAACAGGATTCAGTCCTTGAGCGTCAGCTGAACTGGGGATGCTCTGGCCAGCTGCCAGCCCGGGAAAGCAGCCTGAGGTACGGCCTCACCCCGGACTGGCTAGTAGAAACCATTTATGAAAAGAGATAAATAGGGCTATTGCTAAAATCCTGGCCACCTGAATTATACTAATGCAGTCTTCAAGGAGTCAAATGAAAACTACTTATTCAAAAGACGCGGGCTTCCCTGGTGGCGCGGTGGTTGAGAGTCCGCCTGCCGATGCAGCGGATGAGGGTTCGTGCCCCGGTCCGGGAAGATCCCACATGCCGCGGAGCGGCTGGGCCCGTGAGCCATGGCTGCTGAGCCTGCGCGTCCGGAGCCTGTGCTCCGCAACGCGAGAGGCCACAACAGCAGTGAGAGGCCCGTGTACCGAAAAACAAAAAAAAACAAAAAAAAAAAAAAAAAAAAAAACAAAAGACGCAGACGTAGAGAAGGGACTTGAGGACACGGGGAGGGGGAGGGGTAAGCCGGGACGAAGTGAGAGAGTGGCGTGGACATATGTACACTACCAACTGTAAAACAGATAGCTGGTGGGAAGCAGCCGCAGAGCACAGGGAGATCAGCTCGGTGCTTTGCGACCACCTAGACGGGTGGGATAGGGAGGGTGGGAGGGAGACGCAAGAGGGAGGAGATATGGGGATATATGTGTATGTACAGCTGATTCACTTTGTTATAAAGCAGAAACTAACACACCATCGTAAAGCAATTACACTCCAATAAAGATGTTAAAAAAAAAAAAAGAGGGCTTCCCTGGTGGCGCGGTGGTTGAGAGTCCGCCCGCCGATGCAGGGGACGCAGGTTCGCGCCCCAGTCCGGGAAGATCCCACGTGCCGCAGAGCGGCTGGGCCCGTGAGCCGTGGCCGCTGCGCCTGCGCGTCCGGAGCCTGTGCTCCGCAACGGGAGAGGCCACAACAGCAAGAGGCCGCGTACCGCAAAAAAAAAAAAAAAAAAAAAAAAGAAAACTACTTATTCAGAGGTAACTAAATAGCAACCACAGGTAAGATGTATTCCTATCAAAGAATTATTAACCCTGATTGGAGATATGGTCTAGCTCATCACGGCGCCCTGCCAAAACTAGAGCAGGAGGCGCTAAAAGCATCTAGCTTTCAGGAGAGCAGTTCAGTGCGGTGAAGAGAAGTCAGATATTAATTTAGCTTTCACTTAAAGTACACTGTGGTGGAACCCCCGAATCTAGGAGCTGTGGGTGTCCAGGAATTTAAAGGTCTGTCTTTGGCAATGTTCTTCGTTACTGAGCATTTTGATCTCCTGGGTCCTCGGGCCCGTTTTCCCTCACTCACCGTCCCTCCCTTGCTTCGAGAGGAGAAGCATCTTCACCTCCCTTCAAAACACACAATCATAAAAGGTGCTACAGAAGAATACAGGACTGCACACGGGCTCGGCACCCTTTCCCGCCTCTTATCTCCCCGTCGCAAAACCAAAGGAAGAAAGATGGACCTTCCGTGCCTTCCCTCCGTGTCACACCTCGTACTCTTCCCTCCATCGATTTTGGTAAAAGACTCAGGATGATGTTAGCAGGGCTTAAGGGTCAAAAGGACCAAAGTTCAAGCCCCGAGCTAACCGCGTGCTCGCTGTGAGACCTTGGAGAAGACATTTAAACACCCTAAGCCTGTTTCCTGTCCCTGAAGTGGCGAGAAGAGCCAGAGGGGTGTCGTGAGGGCTGCGGACAGAACGCGAGTAAGGAGGGCTTAGCACGGGCCCGGCACTCAGGGCAGCTGACCAGTCAGTGTCCGCTGCCGCAGCACCTGCCGCAGGTGCAGGGCTCTGCGCTGAGTCCTCAGCACACAGGGCGGCTCCTCAAGCGGCGGCGGTGTGACTGCCTTCTTCCTGCGCTTAGTGTCTGCTGTTCCGCCAGATCTGCACTAGGGCGAGGCAGCGCCACCTTGGCAGGCATAACTTAGATGCAGGAAACGCGCAAGGTTGCAAGGACAACGTTTTCTGTATGTATTTTCCTTTAAATTCTGGGGAGGCCAAGCCGGGCAGCGGGGGCGGGGGCGGGGTCGATGAATCTCCTTTTATCGGTCCTAGAGAGTCGAATGCTAAAAGACAAGCTGCAATTCCTAAACTTTGTCTTACTAATCAGACTGTGCAAACATCAGCCTAACAACTGATTCTTATTTCTTTGAATGTCACTAAAACCTACATAACACTCAGGCAGCACTTCTGATCGCATTTATGATAGGGAGAAGCTTTCTTTCAAATAAGCTCAGAAGCCTTTACCTAAATGGTATATGGGGAAGGGAGGGTCCTTTCCAACAGCAGGAAAAGGGAATGTCCCAGGCTTCGGTGCTCCGCAGGCACTCCCCAGATCCAAGCTTTGAATAAATCTGGAGCCAAAACTCAAATGCAGAATTGACTCCAGTAACAAAGAAGACTTCCTCTAATGACATACTTTTATTGGCCAAAGTTTACTGCCACGGGTAGAAACGGCACAGAAGGCAGAGAGAAGTTTTCAACGGTGTGAATCCACTCCTTGCTGGTCTCTCTCTCGCTCTCTCTTCCACTTCAGCTGGACTTTGGTCCTCTGACCCTTTGAGCCAACACAGGAAACATTCCTACCCCCCCCCCGATGATCCCTGCACAGGTGGGGCCTTCTCTACTGCCTGGTGTTGGGCTTTGCAGGACTAGAAGAACGATCTTTCCATTGTCTGCATAAGGCGCGGTGTGGCTTCAGAAAAAGACACTTGACCAGGCTGGCAAGAATTTAAAAGTCTGACAGTGCCAAGTCAAGGATATAAAGCAACCAGGACTCTGACCCACAGCTGGTGGGAGTGTAAGCTGGCAGAACCACTTTGGAAAACAAGCGGGCATTAATTCTAGTGAAGATGAAGACGTAAATACCCCACGGCCCAGTAATTCCATTCCCAGGTACGTGACCAGCCCTGTCCAACTTATCAAGTATCTACAGTGCTCCTTCGCTATGCTGAGAACTGGAGATACAAAGATGAGTAAAACCCGGAAACTGAGAACTCTGTGATGGAAATGTTAACATATCTGTACTGTCCAATATGGTGGTCACAAGCGACATGTGGCTACCGAGCACTTACTTGAAAGGTGGCTAATGTGACTGAGGAACCGACATTTTCATTTCACTGAATTTTAATTATTTTAATATAAGTAGTCACATATGGCTAGTGGCTATCCTGCCGTACGATGCAGCAAGAAACTCATGAATATATGCCCCAAGGTATACATGCACAAGAACATTCACTTCAGGATTATCTGAAATACACAGAACAAAGGCAACCCAAATGTCCGTCTAGAAGAAAATGGATAAGCTGCAACACATGCATAAAATAGAACGCTGTACAGCAGTGGAAGAGAAATGAATTCCATCTACAAACACCAGTGCAGCTAAATCTTAAAAGTGGTGTTGAGGAGGGAAAAAGTCACAGAAGAATTCAGAATGTGATGCATCTTTACAAAGTCCAAACACAAGTATAACAAGTATTTGGAGATAAAAACATTAGTGGTGCTAAAGCTATGAAGAAAAGCAAAAAAATGATCAATACAAGGACTGAGAGAGATCTGCGTATACGTGACAATGAAGGGTACCTTCTGGAAGGAGCACAGGGGAGCTTCAGTAGCATGGCTGATGTTGTGCTTCTGTCCTTTAATTGCTGTTTGTAGAACACATCTTACACATACTGTTTTATGCTTTCAGGTACTTCACAGTCTTTTAAGAAATGACAAGTGCTACTGAGGTAAGATCCCTGCCTTCTTGCATCTCACCCACCAATTCCGCATCCGTGAGCCCAGTGAGAGGTTCTCCGTGTCGGGAACCAGGTTCTACTCATGTGCGTATCTCCCGTCCCCCGCATAACAAAGGAGCGCCGTGGATGCTTCATAAGTGCCTAGAAAACTGAACCCGAACCCGAGAAAACCAGATCTCCCACAATCTACAGTTGTTAACAGTTTTGTTTGCCAGGTTCCGCTAAATACGCGTTCCCTAAGCAGTCACAAAAAAACAACAATGTATTTGCTCCATTCTCAATGCACTCTCCCCTCACCACATTTTAGCAGATCTGAAAGTAGAATGCCTTTTACCATCCAAGCTGTCATTAAATAATGGTGTTTCTCAATGCTAGCGTTGAGGAACCGGAAGCTCCATGAAGGAAGGACTGAGCCTCTTTGTTCATTTCTTTACCCCTAGAGACTAGACTAGTGTCTGGCACAAGGGAGGGCTCGACAGATACTTGTTGAATGAAGAAAAAGTAATCATTACTATTACTGCAAGCCTACTGTGTGTCTGAATCTGTGCTAAAAACTTTACGTAGATTATTTAATTTGCCCTTTACTATAACCTCAAGACTTGGCAAGGTTAAGTCACTTGACCAAGAGCATGTAAATAAGTACTAGCTGTGGTAAACAAGTACTAGCTGTGGTGGAAACTTACTTAATTTAAGTGGCAAAGGCAGGATTCAAATCTCATCTCCCAGACTCCAGAGTCCATGCTCTTAAAGGTGATGTTATACCACCACTTAAATAAAACAAAGCCAAGCTACACTCTTTCTCCAACTTTAAAAACAAATGTTAAAAGAAGAATGTTGCACATAGTAAGTGAGCTCACATTAGCTGAATCACTGGCGCTGTTCGTAGGCAACTAGAGCTAGAGCCAACCTACGTTAAGCCAGAGACGGGAGGGATGTGTGAGGCCATCTCAACAGTTAGCCAGGCTTTCCTCCACATTCACCGGAACTTATAGTGAGTCTAGTTCACTTTCTGGCTCACACACGGAAACACACGGCCCTGACACCAGCAAGTGCTGTTTCTAAATGTAGTAAATGTCTAAAGGGGGCAGAGTTATATCATCAAAGGGGTCATCTAATTAAAGAGACCTTAAAAATCGATTTGATACAACCTCCAGGAAAGAGACTGACATTCCTAACCTCATTTTAATGGCAGCTGAAGTTAACTTTGGTCCTCTGAGAAGTAACTGGTTGAATCCAAGAGCAGAAACTAGGTCTCCTACTTCCTGGGCTCACTTTGTTCTCTTCACGCCGTCACAGCCAAAAGGAGTCACTAAGGATTTGTTAAGGTCCCTCTCTAGGCAGCTATAGTAATCCGAGTCCTTTACGTAGATTAACCTGTTTAATCTTCTTATCGATTCTGTGAGTTAGATATTACTCCCAAGTACAAGATGAGGAAACTGAGGTTCAGAGAAATTAAGTAACTCACCACAGGTCACACACACTTGGCATCTGTACTTAAGCCAGAATGGTTCCACCTCACCCTGCAGATCTGCAAGTTAAAGAAAAAGCAATTAACATTAATATAGAACGCTACATAGCGCTTTCATGTTATTGAAAACAAAATGAAAAGCAAACTTCTGAAAATAAGAATATCTTTAACTCAGGCAAGCTTGAATATTCCCCCAAAATTCTATCTCAGGACTGGAGTTTAGTTAAACACCAATAAGATAACCACTGACCAACTATGAAGGTGTCACCTCTAAATGTGAAGTTAGAGTCAACTGGACAGTCAGCTCAGTTGGTTAGAGCATGATGCTAAAAGTGAACTTAGAGACGCACCTTTAAAAATTCCTAGCGTTTGTAGTAGATGTAAAAATAAAAATACAGTTATTTTTAAACCTCCCGTTTAGGTTTAAAAAGATGCATTTTTGAAAAGTAATTCACTTTTTTCCTCCATTTTTCCATGTACCACACACATTATATAGCTTATTTTGCTACAGCCGTTTTGAAGTCTTTCTCGACTTTCCTTCCTTCTCATCACCACATCCTCTTTCATGCAAAGCAAGATGGGACTATCTGAGAGGCACCTTAAGCCTCTCAAAAGAAAAAGTACAGTCCTGCATGATTCTAAGATACTAGCATCATAATTTTATTTCTATATAATTTAAGAAACTGCCTTTCAATTTGGAGACTATTACTTCTATTTCTGAGACTGCAGCAAAACTATCTTGTGTCTCCAGTAGTGGTACAACTCTCATTATGTATGTTTTTTTAAGTTTTTAATTATTATGCAAATCTTAAGAAATTTAAATCTGTTACTCGGAATGAAATGCTTTAAGCAATGGCTCCAACCACACCATTTGGAACATTTTGGAATCTCTGTTTCTTTTTTCAAAAATAAAATCCCAAATACAAACTGAAAAAGTAAAACTGCCTGCTAACCAACTGTGTTTCTTTTTTTTCATGCCAAGGGAGGAGTTCTGCCAAAGAGGTTTCAAGTTTTCCTCCTTGATTCCTGCATCCTTTCTCCAGAAGGTTCCTAGCCTCCACGCGGTCAACGATGTGTAATTCATCGGTTTTGCTTTAAAAGGGCGTTAAGTACACTACTCCCCTTTTCTGGTTTATAATGCCACCCCCCTACCACCCAGGGTAAAGTAAAGTAGGAAAAGAGAGAGCTAGCTGCACGGTAATCTGCTACTACAAGACAGCATCTCTCTCTCCAGAGTCACTGCATTTAAAAAGGGTGTTAATCCTCATTTTATTTTTTTTCTTTCCCCCCCGTCTGGAGTTAAAAAAGCAGTTCACTCGATGTTACCAAATCATCGGATGAAATGTTCTAGAAATAGCCTCCTATTTGTGGAAAGAATCAGGAGACACAAAAATGGAAAAGAGCGCTTGAACCGTCTTTCCTAAAGCATTCCGTGCGTAATGAATGCAAAAGCAAAATCCTGGAAGGCTTAGCTCTGAATTTAAGGTACTTCCAAATGGGGCTAATTAAAAAGCTAAAGTAAAACGGAATCAGAAAACAACCAGAAACGCTGATATACCAAAAGCAAAGTTCAAATACACATATCCCGGAGCCCGGGGCGCATACCCCGAATCAGTGCACCAGCTGCTTTAGGTGGGGTCTCTGCAGCCCTCCCCGGCTCGTCCGTTTCAGGTTACACAGGCCAGTCTCGGTCGGCTGCCCGGTGCGCCCACTCCACACATTCGCGGATGACTCAAAGCGCCACCTGCCCTCGCACGTCCCAGTTCCTGACACCCCCGCGCCCGTCCGCGCACTTACGTGTCCGCACACACACATGCACACACACGTGTCCGCACACACCCTCGCCCCGGCTCCGCCCAGGAGGCGGACTCCGAGCAGGCAAACCGAGCCCCGCCTCGGTCAGGTGGGTGGCGCTGTCACCGCGCCCGCCGAGCCCCCCGTGTCCCCAGCGCCAACTCCTCGCGGCCGCCGGGGTTCCCCCAAGCGCAGAGGCCTCGGCGGCTCCCACTGCGCGGGGCAGAGTCTGCGCCCCTCACCGCAGCGGTGTCGCCGAAGCCCCGGAATTTAAATAGGGGCGGGCGGGGAGGAAGGGGAGGATTCTCTTTTTGACTTTCGGCGTCGCAGTTCCTCCCAGTCCGCAGGCAGCCGAGTCGGGGTGCGGGGCGCTCCCGTCTCTGGAGCGGCTTCCGGCCTCCCCGGGCGCTAGGGCTCTGTAGGTCACAGGGAGCGCCCCGAGGACGCCGGGGAGGCGCGCGCCAGGCCCCCCCGCGCCCGCGCCCCTCAGGCACTGCAGGCGCCGCGCCCAGACCTCCGCGCGCGCCCTGCCCCGGGCTGTCGCGGGAGGCGCCCCGCAGCCGCAGCCGCCCCTCCGGGAGCCGCGCGCGGACCGCCGTGCCGCGCGGAACGCGGCTGACGCTCGGCCGCGGCTCCGCGGTGCCCTCCTTCCTGGAACCCGCCCCCGCGCCCCGCGCACCTCGGCGGCCGCTGAACCGCCGCGCGGGATTCCGACGGTGACGGCTCCACCGACCCGGCTCGGGGTTTCTCCGATTTCGGCGTCACAATAATAAGGAAGTTTCCCCGCAAGCCTGCGGGCGGCGGAATGCGCCGGGTGAAGGATGGCGCGCACGGCCAATGGGCGTCCTTCTGGGGCGGGCCCGCACCCCCGGCGGCCGCGGCGGAGCCCGAGGCGGGGAGGCGAGGTCCGCGGGCGGGAGGCGGGGAGAGGCCCAGGCCGGGGAGGGCGGAGGGGGCGGGCCGAGCTGAGGGCACCCGCGGGCCTGGCGAGGGGACGGCGGGGCAGGTGTGTGTCGGCCAAGAGCCGACTGCAGGATGCAGAGCATCCGCGCCGGAGCCGGACCGCTTTTCACTGGCGGGCAGGGGAACGAGACGGATCCGCGGTCGGCTTTCCCGGTTCTGAGCTCTCAGTCTTATTAAATTTGTGCAGAGGTGACCAAAAGCCTTGGGCACGGCGGGGAAAACCTAGAGGGGGGCAACTGAGGCGGAGTTCTTACGCGTCGTATTCCATCCACGGTGGAGGAGTCTTGTTCCACGCGCCTTTGGAGGACTGGAGGAAGCGCCGAGCGAACGCCGGGCTGCGCGGGAGGAGAAGCGGGAGAGGGGTCGGCGCTTTGCTGGGAACCTCGTGGAGAGCTGGGGTGGAAGAGGAGAGCGGCGCCGCGGCAGCGACGGGGGGCCTGGGGAAGGCTGGAGCGCGGTGGCGGGGGGAGCGTGAGTCTTCTCGTCTGAAAGACACCCTGTGGCCTGAAGCCCAGTAACGGATGGATCAGTCTGTCCTCGCCCACTTTCCCTGGCTCTGAGTCTCAGCGCTTCCTTCTCGCCCTCCCTGAGGTTACAGGGCTTTCCGAGCTCCCCTGGTCCACGTCTGATGCACAGCTCATCTTGGGAAGCAAACATTCTCACAAAGGTGACCTCCTGAGTCGACCCCACCCCACCGCCGCTTCTCCTCTGAAATTTGCAACGCAGAAGCAGAATGCTAAGAAAGTACTACTTTCACCCAAAGGAATGACTTTACTCGGGGAAGAATTTCGGTAACCGGCCATTTGAGCCGGGAAGGTCGGTCCTTGGAGGCCAGATTCTTCCCAGGGAGGTACGAATCAGGTCAGGTCAGGTCTGCAGTTATCTTCTCTGAGAAAGTAACAGAAACGAAGCTTGGGGGAGTACTGTATCCCGGGGACGGGGCGCTGTGGGCTGGCACGTGTATTCTCAGTGACACAGGCAGGTTGTCAAACGCTCCTGAGACTAGAGAAGAAAGCAAAATCTCAGTTACCAGGTAAGTGACGGACATCTCAGAAAATGATTCCAACCTTCGAAATCTGAATCACACCGGACCCTTTAGAAACACCGGGGACGAGATGAGCACAATGTCCCCATGCTCCGGAGGTGTGGCAGTTTCACAAAAGTCCAGGTCTCTCACAAAGTCATCATCCGAACTCAGAGACGGCGTCACCGAAAAGAACTGGAGGAATGGCCAAAGAGAAGTCATGGTGCGAAGGAGGGTTCCTCATGGTTGAGAAGGAGAGAGTGAGATTCTATTTTCATGGGTCATCGATTTGTATTTTCATTTGTAATCAGGCAGCGTTTAGGTCAATATCTCTGGCCCATGGCTCAAGGGTTTTTCATATGAAATTTTGTCTTGAGGAAAAACTTGGCTTAACAGAGACTTAAGTCTGGAGTTGAGATGGGAGTGACGTCTAAATCACAAACTGAGGTGCTCTAAGCGTCCTTACCAAATAAACAGCCAGAAACCTGGGAACTTCCTCCTATGCGGAACCACCGGTGAAGATACGCAGTACTTCATTTTATTTTCTTCACTGAACCAACATAAAAGGGCAGCTTCCTCAGCAAGCATGTCCGGCTCCATTTACCAAAATGGCTTTAAATGGCCCCAGCAGGAACAACAGTCATAACAGCAGATATTTAAACTGGCTTGAAGAGGCCATGGTTTACTTTTTCTTTCCATTTCTATAGCTCTGTCTTCCATCCATTTCTTTCTGACTTCCACATGTTCCCTAACAAATACACTGTATATTGAGCATCGACTATAATACCAAGCCCTGTGGATTCGTTGGTGAGCAAAACGGCGCAGTCCCTGTTACCTCAGAGGGGGAGGCAAACATTAACCAAACACCATACCAAGGGTTAGATGGTGGCTAATCATGAGACATTTTATAAAAGAAAAACATTCATGTGAAAAATAAAATATTTAACCCCAACAAGAACTGTAAACAAAATTGAGCTCCAATTAATGCTATGTATGCTGAAGTATTTAGAAGGAAGTATCTGATGTCAGCAACTTATTTTGAAATGTATATTTTAAAAGATGGCTTGACGGATGGATGAAGGGATGGATAGATATGTGATAAATCCAGTTCAGCAACATGTTAAGTGTAGGTTCTATGTGGTGGGTAGATGGTGTTCACTGTACCTTCTTACTTTTCTGTGTGTTTGAAAACTTTACATTAAAAAATGTTGGGGGGCTTCCCTGGTGGCGCAGTGGTTGAGAGTCCGCCTGCGATGCAGGGGACGCGGGTTCGTGCCCCGGTCCGGGAGGATCCCACGTGCCGCGGAGCGGCTGGGCCCGTGAGCCGTGGCCGCTGAGCCTGCGCGTCCGGAGCCTGCGCTCCACAATGGGAGAGGCCGCAGCAGTGAGAGGCCCGCGTACCGCAAAAAAAAAAAAAAAAAAAAAAAAAAATGTTGGAAAACCCAAAATAAACAAACAAATAAATAAACAGTGTGATCAATTCTAACCCTAAGCCTTGACAGGCAGCAAGGAGCCCGTGGTCGTGGTCCAGCGGGGCGGACGAGGCGTCCCCAGCGACAGGGGCTGATTCTCAGGGCTGCTGCACCTCCAGCCGAGCAGACGCGCTGCGCTCCGTTCTGCACACCTCCCTTCTTGAAATGCATATGCCTGTTTTTGCACTGAAAGAAATTCAGTGCAGTAGGAATACTGTTTAATAATGATTGTTCTCTGTGTTTACCTACTTGCACAGCAGACGAACGCCCCTTGGTAAATTTACACAGGGACAGACTTCTGGTATCAGATTAAACAGGTGGGAAAAAGGGGAATTCCCTGGCGGTCCAGTGGTTAGGACTCGGCAGCGTTCACTGCCGTGAGCCGGGCTCAATCCCTGGTCGGGGAACTAAGATCCCGCAAGCTCCACGATGCAGTCAAAAACAACAACAACAAAAAAACAACAGGGAAAAAAACCAAGTCAGCCACAACATTCTGTCTTACAGGCATACTTTTGAAGAATAGGCGTCTTCATCTCCAGGAAGGGAAAGCTGATTACTTAACATGTAATGGGTATGCACCCTGTAAAGCTACACAATCACAACAGTGTTTCGTGGTTCCCCCTGGGCCCCCGACAAATTATTTTGTGAGTCAAGTCAATACTCAAGGGGAAAATTGGTTGTAAAACATTTTCCACATTTTTTTGGTTGCTTTATACACTTTATCTGAGAGGCCTATATATTCCCAGGATAAATTATCTAAACTTATTGAAAACCGTCCTGTAATACACAGCATTAATTTGTTAATGGGAAAAATAACTTGGAAGAAAGATATGGTAAATCAATATTGCCGTCAATCAAATAATCATTAAGTATGTATTGAATGTCTTCTGCATGTAGAGTTGCTGGACAAGAACGTCATTCCTGACCATAAAGATCTTACAGCCATTATGACTATTCCTTTGTTTTTCTTGAAACTATTCATAGTTTTAGTTTGCATTGGTTTTTCATTTCTTATCTTACCTTCTCATTTGGATGAGACACAAGCACCTTACCTTAAATATAAGAAACTCACTAGCATCACATAGGTTGAAATTAATTAACAAGATGGATGGTTGAGCATTTCCTAAGAAAGTTTTTAGGGCGAGCTTTGGTTTGTCCTGAAAGATTGCATGAGATAGAGCCTTGTAGCAATGCATAGTTGATGTAGCAGTGAGTGTGGTGTATTAATACAACATTTTCCTTAATCCTAGCAGAGGCATCTGCAGTATGTTGCCTGATTTCTCCCTCTCATTTTTAGTAAGTAAATCTATACTTTTAGCACACTCCAGAAGAAATAAGTAATCACGGGGGTTCTGTCTGTAGTTGACATATACTATAACATAATGTAATTTACTTAATATGAATCTGTAAAAAAATGAAACAGTATTGTTTGTGTTTTCAAACTTTACGGCTCCCCTTTGTATAAAGGGGAGCTTATAACTGTTATTTAACTTTCTATTGGCCTTTGGCATTTTGTTTTCATCCTACATGTAGGTAAAAGCTCAGTGAAATCAGCCATTATATTTACTTTCAAGTTGTGGACCAACAAACTGTTCTTGCCTTATACTTAAAAGATACTGTAGTATCTTATCTCGTAGATACTATAGCTGATTCTGTTTCCCTTTTTCTAATGGCTTTTGAAAGCCTAGAGCAAAATGTATGTCCCGTCTGTAGAGAATCTTATTGCATGCGTTTTGAGAAGTAACCTCATTTCAAGGTTAATTTTAACTTTGCTATGTCATTTTCCCACTGTACTCATTTTCTTACCTAATTAAAAAAAAACCTTGTTATTCTCTTTACAAATGGAATAAATATACACTATATAAGATGTTTAAAATGCATATAAGAAAAAAGAAAATAAAAACTATCTGGTCTTTCGCCACCCATTTTTAGTTCTTAATATTCTGTCATTTCTCCATGCATGTATGTGCCTTTCTAAAAGTGGTTCATTTTATACATAATATTTAACACCATGTTTTCTGAAGTTAACAATATACTAAACATCTTCAATAGATTTAAATACTATTTTACAACAGCATTTTAAACAATTGCAAATATCTACAAAATAGATATACTATAACTTAACCAATTTCCTGCTTATGGCATATTTAAATTATTTTCAGTCCTTTGCCATTATAAACAACAGTGAAACACAGCCATACATGGTGAATTATAGCTAAATGTTTGCCTTCACTCTTGATTATTTCCTTAAGATAAATTCCTAAAAGTGGAATTGCTAGGTTAGGTAGAAGGCAGACTCTTTAAGGCTCTGTAGTATATTGTCAATTGTCCCTAACACACAATAACACTAGCTAAACACACACACGATGTCTAAGTGACCTCTGCTCAATCCCCTCACCAGTAATGAGCTGGTTTTGCTTTGGTTTACATTTTTTTTTTTTTTACTGTACTAATTTTGTAAGCCACCTTAGGTATCAACTAGAACATGTGGGATATAAATAAATAAAACAAAAAAAATCTTCCAGTAAAACCTTAAAATTACCTTAGCTAAGCATGTTAAAATTAGCTTGGCTAAGATGTTTCTAAATGTTCATATCAAAAGTTACCTACATGCATAAACACGTGCTATTGGAGTTGTGGGTCCTTCGCTGAAAGTCTGTTGGATGTCACGTGATTCCCCACAGCGCTCCCACACGTTTGCCAAAAATAAAAGATTCCAAAAAGGAAGACTTGTACAAACTCACACCGTTGTTAATCTTTTTCGTCTTCAGTGCACACGCACAAGCCAATGACAAAGAGCTGACGGTTCACCGAGTTTCACGGAAAACTGAGACGCAGACGGAGTGTCAGAGTCTGCGTTATCGAGCAGTAGCAGCCAGAGAAGGCATTTCACTGTCCATTTCTGAAGAAGAGATCCTAGTGCACTGATTTACAACGTCCATTGGGGTCCAATCACCCTTGTCATTAATCACCTGTTACAGGGAGCAGTATGTCCCAGGCATTATCAAAGAAATTGTCCGTACTGACCGGCCATCAGGTAGGCACGTACTCTGAGCTCTTTTGTCGCCTTTAGGGGTAGATTTGTACTATTCCATCCAAGTTCTTATCTGGTTCCCTTTTTAATTAACTGGATAAAATTTCAAGGTAAGTGTATACCTGTCCGGCTAGAACCAAACAAAATGACCTGCCCTGTACCTGGAGTGAAACATATACCCTGGGTCTTATTAACATTATGTTGTGATGAAATGTACTGATGTTTCTGAGGGTAAATGTTAGGGGGTGTAGTGGATTAAATAGTTTCCCTCCAAAATTCATGTCTACCTAAAACTTCAGAATGTGAACGTACTTGGAATAGGGTCTTTACAGATGTAAACAGTTTCATTAAGATGAGGTCATACTGGATCAGGAAGGCCCTAAATCCAACAACTGGTGTCTCTGTAAGAAGGCGGTGCGAACACACAGAGACACACAGGTAAAACCTTGTGAAGATGGAGATAGAGACTGGAGTGATGTATCCACAAGCCGCTAAGTAACCCCCAGAAGTGAGAAAAGAGGCATAGAGAAAAGATACTCCCTCAGAGCTTCCAGGAGGAACCAACTGCTAACACCTTGACTTCAAACTTCAGCCTCCAAAAGGGAAATAATATCAATACATTACTGTTGCTTTAAGCCATCCAGTTTGTGGTACAAAGGTAAGTATGCTGCTACAAAAAGCATCTATAACAGGCTTTTTTTTTTTTTAAGAAGACGTTGGGTGTAGGAGTTTATTAATTTATTTTATTTATTTTTGCTGCGTTGGGTCTTCGTTTCTGTGCGAGGGCTTTCTCTAGTTGTGGCAAGCGGGGGCCACTCTTCATCGCGGTGCGCGGGACTCTCACTATCGCGGCCTCTCTTGTTGCGGAGCACAGGCTCCGGACGCGCAGGCTCAGTAGTTGTGGCGCACGGGCCCAGTTGCCCCGTGGCATGTGGGATCCTCCCACACCAGGGCTCGAACCCGTGTCCCCTGCATCGGCAGGCAGATTCTCAACCACTGCGCCACCAGGAAAACCCTATACCAGGCTTTTAATGTAGTCTAGCTATGGCATCTTGTCACCAGGATGACTGACCTGGCATCTTAGACCAGAGTTCCCTTCCTCTGAGAGTTCCATGTGTGTTCTTCCCGAAGTGCCAACTCCATCAAAAAGAATGACATTTCCAAACTAACAAAGTCTATTCTCAGTCAGGATATATGAGGAGCCGTACTCCGCAGCTAGACCTTCCCAACAAGCATTGACATCTCCTTGTGAGCAAATGTAGGTTAGCCAAAACTGTTTTACAAAGTGCCTCTTTCCACATGACACTTTGTTACAATATCAATCAGATCATAGTTCCCTATCAGTTTTACTCAGAAAGCATATAAGTTATAGAAGATTGAACTTATACAAGCCTTGACTTTGATGAAATTCTAGTCATTTCAAAGACAAATGCTTGTATTTTCCTTGATATTGCAGCAAAGCAGGTACCCTTTATGATTCGACTATAATAGGAGAAACTGAAATTTGTTTAAATTTATTTTATTCTCTTATTGAATTAATATTTATCCCATAAAGCAAGACTCTGAATGTTAAACTTCATGACTATGGAGAGGACCCAGGAAAATCAATTATAACTATAGGAAACGTCATCAGCTACAAACCTCGTCCACTCCTTTATATTATTAAAAGGAAATCTTGACAATAATAATTTTTATTTTTTTAAAAGTCAACATTATATTGCAAAACAAAACGGAAACTCTTCATTTTTATGTGTACAGAGACGGAAAACGAGTTACCTAAATAAACTGCTTAGGAAAGAGACTCTGACCCCAGGTCAGCCTCTGAAGCATTCAATGGACTTGGCTATGCTAAATCTAAGCTATGTTGAGATTTAACTACAGAAACTTTTTTTTTTTTTTTTTTTTTGCGGTATGCGGGCCTCTCACTGTCGTGGCCTCTCCCGTTGCGGAGCGCAGGCTCCGGACGCGCAGGCCCAGCGGCCATGGCTCACGGGCTTAGTTGCTCCGCAGCATGTGGGATCCTCCCGGACCGGGGCACGAACCCGTGTCTCCTACATCGGCAGGCGGATTCTCAACCACTGCGCCACCAAGGAAGCCCCAGAAACGTTTTACTTAGAGATCAACTAGGCAACTCTTGATGATTTATTTCACTGGAAAACAAAAATAGCTGCTGCTAATTAGAAGCTACCTAACCTGCTGTATAAAAAAATAAATAAAATAAAATTCAAAACTTAAAAAAAACCCCAAAAAACTAATACTAAACTTTCCTTTGGGTTATTTGTATGGAAATAGGTTAATATAAATGATTCAGACATTACATGAAATTCCTAAAAATCTTATATGTTCTGGTATAATAAGTCATAATTCTAGTTATCATTTTAAAATGTATATCTCAGAAATAACAATTTCCTTGTCAGTTGCGTTATTATGAACTTTCACCAAATCTTTCACCGTGGGCATTTTTCAGTCTTTTGTCATATACAGACAGTTCTGGGTGTACTCTGATGCTTTTGCAAAAATGCTCCTATAAAAGGGTCTCATCTTCAAGGAATTCATGGAAAAGACTCTGACAAGTACAGGTTTCTGGTTACTGACTGCACTGCTGAACTGAATGAATAAGCATTTTCAGAACTCTAATGGAAAACTGGTGAATTCATAAAAGTGTTAACAAAAGATCAAGGTGAAAAAAATGAATTACATGGGACTGAGTGAACTGAGGAGGATGATTATAGTTTTCATGACTTTTTGTTTGAATAAAAAAAAAAAAGTGATGCCACAATGGAAAAAAAATGAGATATTTTAAACAATTATTATTCTGTTTTTTTTTTTTTTTTTTTTTTTTTCGGTATGCGGGCCTCTCACTGTTGTGGCCTCTCCCGTTGCGGAGCACAGGCTCCGGACGCACAGGCTCAGCGGCCATGGTTCACGGGCTTAGTTGCTCCGCGGCATGTGGGATCTTCCCGGACCAGGGCACGAACCCGTGTCCCCTGCATCGGCAGGCGGATTCTCAACCACTGCGCCACCAGGGAAGCCCCTATTATTCTGTTTGTGTGAACCTTGTGGGTTCGGGATTCATAGGGGTTATAGTGAATAAAAGAAGTGCCTACTTCTCAAAAAAAAAGAAAAAGCTACCTAAGCTTTCTATGTCTCACCTTTGGAAAGAGATTACCAACGATGATTATTTATTGAGTTATAGTACTTTAATATGCACTTTGTGGAAATACTAGTATTTGTAATATTAGAAAACCCTTTTAAAAAACATAGATGAGGGACTTCCCTGGTGGTCCAGTGGTTAAGACTCTGTGCTCCCAATGCAGGGGGCCCGGGTTCGATCCCTGGTCAGGGAACTAGATCCCGCATGCCGCAACTAAGAGAGCCTACATGCTGCAGCTAAAGATCCCACGTGCCGCAGGTAAGACCAGGCATGGCCAAGTAAGTAAATAAATAAATATTCTTTAAAAAAGAAAACCCAGGGACTTCCCTGGTGGTCCAGTGGGTAAGACTCTGAGTTCCCAATGCAGGGACTCCGGGTTCAATTCCTGGTTGGGGAACTAGATCCCACGTGCATTCTGCAACTAAGAAGCCCGCCTGCAGCAACGAAGATCCCACGTGCCGCGATGAAGACCCGGCACAGCCAAAATTAATTAATTAAATATTTTTTTAAAAAATAAAATAAAATTTCTTCATCCATTTTTAAAAAATAGATGAAATATTCTGTAAAACACCAAAACCAGAATCTTTTAAAGAACACATTGTCAGCAAATAAAATAACTCTCAACAGAATAACTCTGCAGCTGCTTTGCAAGCTGGTTCTAGAAGCACAAGAAGCCCTGAAAGGGGGCTAGTAAGGGAAAAGAGAGGCAAGAATTAGCAGTACTGTGCGCCAGCAAAAGAACGACTGGGGTTTTCATGTGCTGCCCTTTCTTTTTCTTTTTTTAATTGAAGTATAGTTAATTTACAACTTAGTGTTAATTTCAAGTGTACAGCAAAGTGATTCAGATACGTATGTACATATGTACATGTACATATCTATTCTTTTCCAGATTCTTTTCCCTTATAAGGTTTTACAAGATATTGAGGAGAGTTCCCTGTGCTGTACAGCAGGTCCTTGTTGTTTATCTGTTTTATATATAGTAGTGTGTATCTGTTAACCCCAAACTCCGAATTTATCTCCCCCGCCCCTGCTGTCCCCTTTGGCGACCATACGTTTGTTCTCTACGTCTGTGAGTCTATTTCTCATGCGTCGCCTTTTCTGCTTGCTCTTGGCCTTTGCCTGCCCTCTTCCGCCCCCTGATATCCCGCACCAGTAGGGCATGATTCTTAACTTTCTTTTTGGATCTTCTATCCTTCTGAGAATCTGATGAAACTTAGACACTGTCACCACAAAAACGGGGCCTATACTCACATAGTTAATAACTCACATAAGAGTTAACAATGGCTCACATAAGACTTCTAAGAGTAGCTCGGCAGGCGTTCTAAGAGTGCTCGTGGACTCTCTGCCTCAAACCACTTACCAAAGCTAAGAACACGATAAGCACGTTCATACTGAAATGCAATAAGGCTTAATACTTGGCCATTCTCTCCCAGAAGGGAGTTGTTAAGTGAGGTGACTTCACCTCTGATACAACGGATCTAAGTGATATAAACATCATTGGACAATGTGGGAGCTGCATTTTGCCTCTAAGGGCCCCTTCCTGAAGCCCCCAAATCAAACCCTCACATAAGGTAAACTGAATTTTGGATGCCCTCCCCGGAACCCAAGCAAGATATATAAAATTGACTCATTTTTCCCCCAGAAATTAATTCCCCTTCCAATGCCTTCATAATCTAGATTCAGAATCTTGGAGTTTCTCTGATTCTCAATTCTTCTGCCCTCATCTAGTCATTCATCAGAAACCACCATTTTTCCTTTGTAATGTCTTCCATAGCCATCTCTTCCTCTGTATGTTAGTTTCCTATTGCTGCTGTAATAAATTACCACCTACTTAGTGGCTTACACAACACAAATTTATTCTCTTATAGTTCTGGAAGCCAGAAATCCTAAATGAGTCTTACAGGGATAAAATCAAGATGTTGGCAAGACTGATTCCTTCTGGAAGCTCCAGAGGAGAATCTGTTTCTAACCTCTTCCAGCTTCCAGAAGTTGCTCACATTTCTGCGCTTGTGTCCACGTCACTCCAATCTCTATTTCCACAGTGACATCACCTTCTCCTCACGTTGCCCACCCCGCCTCCCTCTTATAAAGACCCTTGTCCTTACACTGGACACACCCAGACCGTCCAGGGTGACTTCCCATCTCAGGATCGTTAACCACATCTGCAAAGTCCCTGTGACCACGTAAGAGAACATATTCACAGGTTCTGGGCATTAGGGCCCGGACATCTGGGGCAGGCCATTATTCGGCCTTCCATACTCTACATCACTTCTTCCTCAACCCCAGTTTAGGTCCTCATCTGTATCCCTGGCCTACTTCAACATCGCCCTAACTGCCTTTTCTGACCCGCACCTCCCTCCCAGTTCCTTCGGCCATTCTAGATCTGAGAAATATCCGTCAGAACTTAGTTCTTCAACCTGTTCCCCAAATCCAGCCCAAGACCCTGACCCCAGCTTACTCTGGTCCAGCATTGAGTACTTCTGTCAAACTGATCTCTACACTGTCCCCCTCCACACACACACACACACACACACACACACACACGCACACTTCAATGGAGAGACCTACCCAGCATTTTCCGGGAATCCCTCCCTGAAAAGAAAGCCTTTAGGTTACATTTTCAGGACGTAAAGAGAGGCCAAGCAGGGTAAGAGCAGCCCCTGCAGAGCAAACGGCATATGTGCAAGCTGTGAGGCTGAGAGGAGCTTGTCATCGCTACGCACGGAAAGGGCCGCCAGATTGCGAGTGTGGCTGGAGCAGAAAGAACAAAGAGCGGAGGGGCGGGAGAGGACTTCGGAGAAACAGGCAGGGACGTAGCAGGCAGAGCTTTATAGGCGTTTTGATTTTTTCATGCGTGCAACGAGGAGGTTTTGAATAGATCACTGGTTCCTTGACGGAGGGCAAGGGATGGAAGGGGAACAATAGTAGCGTTAGACAGACCGGCTAGGAGGTGGTTGAGGCTATCACAGTAACCCAGACTGAAAATAGCAGCGGCTTGGGTTCAGATGATGGCCGTAGACAGAGATGAAGGGAAGTAGATGTAGCCAAGATCCATTCTGGAGGTAGCAGAGAACGGAGCTGGGGGGTTGGGAGACAGAAAACCGAAGAAAAGTCCTAGATTTCTGGCTTGAGCAGCAGGTTAGGTGGCAATGATGCCCTTTACTAAGGTGGAGAAGGTTGAGAGACGGTTTTAGAACGTAAACGGTGTCCTCTAAAAGTGTAAGATCCCTGAGGGAGGGTCTATGTTTAAGCTTTGCTTAGCAGCATACACAGGCACCTAGCACACTGCCTGACACGGCGAATATGAACTGAGCTGCTGTTGATGATACTCCTGTAACGTCCTGATGGTTCACTGCTTATAAAAGAGACTCAGGGGGCTTCCCTGGTGGCGCAGCGGTTGGGAGTCCGCCTGCCGATGCGGGGGACGCGGGTTCGTGCCCCGGTCCGGGAGGATCCCACGTGCCACGGAGCGGCTGGGCCCGTGAGCCATGGCCGCTGAGCCTGCGCGTCCGGAGCCTGTGCTCCGCAACGGGAGAGGCCACAGCAGCGAGAGGCCCGCGTACCGCAAAAAAAAAAAAAAAAAAAAAGAGAGAGACTCAGCACATCTCAATGAAATATTAAACAGACACGGGACACAGTTAAAAGATTCACGTTTCAAATTTATGAAGTGAGAATGATAAGTTAATGTCCTCTACACATACGAGCCTTATGTAAAGCAAGGGACTTGTTTTCACAGAATGTCGGATGTAAAGAAAGTCTGAGGCTCTAAGTGGACCCTTCGGAAAGGATAAAGTCATAAAACGTCCCTGTAGGCGAGGGCTCTTACTATTACTTGAAGTACTTAAATTCTGTCGTTTCCGAGAGGTGACCCTTAAGGGCACGGCAGCCTTGCACTGCCAGGTTCCAGTGGACAAGGGAGAGAACAAGAGAGCAAGTGACAGCTGCCGGCGCTCGTCTGCCTTGGGAGGCCACGGAGGAGGCCTCGAGGGACACGAGACCAAAGCAGCGCGCAGCTTTCCAACTGCGAGCGCAGGGGCGCGTTCGGCGTACTCACCTGGGCGTGCGACCTGCGAGGCCCAGCTCTACCGGGAGACGGTCTACTCGTTATGTGAAAAGGAGGAATCCTACGCAAAAGGATACAAAAGTGCATCTTCATTGGTGTTTTGCCAAAAGGTATCTAGTATCTTTAATACTGTTCCATAGGTAATTGGCGTCTAGTGTCCTCACTATTCCAAGAAAGGCTTTTCAAACTCTGGCACTAGCTATCACTGAATATCAGATTTGATAAGGGAGATTTCGAACTCAATTAAATTTATCCAGACCTGAAATTTTATATCTTGTCTAAGTGAAACCTAAAACAAAAACAAATAAGCAAGCAAACAAAAATGCTCTAGGATAGACAAGCAGTACATTTTTTAAAATATTCTGAGAAGATTAAAAATAGTTATTAATTCCTTACAATCCAGCAATTCCACATCTGGGTATATGCCCAAAAGAACTGAAAGCAAAAGTCTCAAAAAGACATTTGTACACCCATGTTCATAGCAGCACTATTTTCAATAGTGAGAAGCTAGAAGTAACCCAAGTGTCTATCAACAGATGAATGGATAAACAAAATGTGGTATATGTGTACAATGGAGTATTACACAGCCTTAAAAATGAAGGGAATTCTGAAACAGGCCACAACACATAGGAATTCTGAACACATTAAGGTCGGTGAAATAAGCCAGTCACACATAAAAATCAACTACTATGCAATTCCAGTCATATGAGGTACTTAGAGCAGTCAAGTTCACGGAGACAGAAAGTAGAATGGTCACCGTGAGAGGCTGCGGGGAGGGGGATATGGGGAGTTAGTTTCATGGGCACAGAGTTTCCATTTGGGAAGATGAGAAAGTTCTGGAAATGGATGTGGTGATGGTTGAACAATAAAGTGAATATATTTAATGCTACTGAACTCTATGTTTAAAGATGGTTAAAATGGTAAACTTTATGTGTATTTTACCCCAATTAAAAATAATAATTAGGGCTTCCCTGGTGCGGCAGTGGTTAAGAATCCGCCTGCCAATGCAGGGGCCACGGGTTCGAGCCCTGGTCCGGGAAGATCCCACATGCCGCGGAGCAGCTAAGTCCGTGTGCCGCAACTACTGAGCCTGCGCTCTAGAGCCCACAAGTCACAGCTACTGAGCCCACGTGCCACAACTACTGAAGCCGGCGTGCCTGGAGCCCGTGCTCCGCAACAAGAGAAGCCACCGCAATGAGAAGCCCGCGCACCGCAACGAAGAGTAGTTCCCGCTTGCCGCAACTAGAGAAAGCCCGCGCGCAGCAACGCAGACCTAACGCAGCCAAAAATAAATAAATTGATTAAATAAATTTTTAAAATAATAATAATTATTATTATTATTAATTAACTTTACGTCGTAAGGGGTCTGTCACACGAGCAATAGTATAATAGTCTGACAGGATAAGACATTTAAGAGTGGCGTCCTAATCGCAACCCTGCCTTTGCAACAGCTGGCACTGTGGGTATCAGTTCACATTAAGTCAGTTTGAAACAATAATGGATGAGAGTGGCCACCAAATAGTTTTCATGCCCTGTAGGATTCTTTTATCCAGAATGAGAAACGGTGGTTCGCTTCTCTTCGGACCAGCCCACATCACATTCTGTTCAGCTATAGGGAAACCCTTTCAGAGAATCAGAGACAAACTGAAATGGATCCAGGGAGGAGTAATGAGGAGAGAGAAAGGATCTGAGAAGTCCTTTATGAGAAACAACTGAAGGATGACACACTAGCTGTAATGAAAAGAAGTAATTTTTTTTTTTTTTGTGAATGGGAAAAATAGAATTCAGACCAAATTTTGGAAGCTACACAGTAAGACAGTTTTCAGGTCAGTAGAAGGAAGAAATTTCCAACAGTTTCCATAGCACTTTATCAGTAGCCCTCCTGTAGAACTTTCCACTTTCTATCTTTAACTAAATTTACTTCCAGAAACCACCTCAATGGCCACATAACACCCGATGGTGCCCATAGTAGGACCTGAAATACTTGTTTGATGAATTCAAGAGTGTGCGAATGATTAAACCAATGACGGTCAGAAGCAGCCGGAGATGAACCGGGCTGTGCTGTGAGGGCAGGCATTCAAACACAGCCTGGTTAACTACTTGGCAGAGATGTTACGGAGGAGATCCAGGTTTCGTTTACTTGGTTGGATTAGATGACTTTTAAAGGCCTTCCAAGCCCTAAAGATCTATGGTTTCATGACCTGGGTTTAAGCCCTGGCCCCGTCATTTTAGTAGCACTGTGGCATTAGGGAAAGTCACTGGGGTGCTTTGCTCAAACGGGATTAAAATATGTGCCCCTCTTGCTGCATAAATTATTTGGAAGATCAAAATAACATTCTAACACAAACCAACACACAAGGTTAACTGCCTCCCTCCCTTGACTGCTGAGAAGCCATGAGCTTCTAGACGGCGCTGCAGGGAGGCGGGTGGGGGCCTGGGCTGGGAGGGAGCAGAACAGAGGAACTGGCTAGATTACAGGGCTGCCCCTGAGGGTAAGGCAGTGTCGACGCCAAACACTGTGGGCCGAGCGGCACAGCCATGTCAGGCTCGATGAAGGCCAGCGTCGGTCCCCCAAGAGGAGCTCGAACGACCGCCGTGGGGCGTGGCAATAGAAAACACCCCCCGGGGCAGGGGTTTCTAGATTAATCGGGGTCTCAGCCAAGTGCATGGGATTCCGGTTGATTAAGCAAAACACTTCAGAAGAAAACGGGGCAGGAGCCAGGGGTCTAGGCCAACGTGGAGGGAAGTGAAGAAAGGCTGTGGTTCCACCCAGGCGCTGCAGAGTCTAACTGAAAGCACTGAAGTAAATGCCAGGCCCCCGCTGATGGGTCTGGTGCTGCAGCTCTACCGCTGCCTTGGTCAAAACAGGCTCTTCAGCTGCCTGAGCTTAAACCTGTGGGGAGAAACTATCAGGTAACATAGGTGAATCAGGGAAAGAGGCTGGATTAAACTGGGAAAGTGCCCTGCAATTTATAAAGGGTTACGCAGGTGTACAAGTTTATAGCTTAGTGATGAGAAAGCTACCTCCAGAGTCAGATCGTCTGGGACTGAATCAGATTTGATTCAGTTTGACTTAATAGTGGGCCCCTGCCTCACCTTTCTGGGTCTCCATTCCTTCGGGTGCAAGATGGAGATGATAACAGTACCCACCTCAAAGCGTGGTCTGGGGTTAAATGAGACAATGCGGTAAAGAAGCACTTGGAACAGCACCTGGCATAAAATAAGCTCGCAACAAACACCAGTCATTACAGATTTTGCCTAGAACTCAGCGATCCATTTGATCAACACGCCTAGGTCATTTTTTCCATTCAACGAGCTATTCTTCAATTGCGTCTCTGGTCGTCCTCTTTCAACAGTTCTCAAGCAGGAGCGATTCTGCCCTGAGGGACATCTGGCATTGCCTGGAGACACTGGCGGTTGTCACTACGTGTGTGCAGAGCGGGTAGGAGGTTACTGGCATCTAACAAGTAGAGGCCAGAGGTGCTGCAAAACATCCCGAGATCTAGAGACGCAGCTAAACAGGGCAACACCACACAACAAAGAAAGACCTGGCCCCGAATGTCCAGAGCGAAGACGTCGAGAAATCCTGACCAGACTCATTTCTAGTAATCAGCAAAATGTCATTTAATGCAGCTCTGAAGGAGAAAGGTGGCATCTTCTCTTTCCTTCACTCTCCGGAGCCCTAGTGCTCTGAAAAGATGGAATGTATGCAAAGCTGCAACCCCCGGTGGGCACTGCCACGGGGCTCTTCTTATCCCTGTCCCTTCTTACAGCGCCCCGGAGCTGGGCTGTGGCGGGATTTACACACCCCAGAATGCACTGGACCGTTTCATGCCTTCCCGTCGCTCTCAGGGAGCTGCAGTTCTCATTCGGGTACAGGCTGACGTGGGGAGTGGAGGTGAAGAGCAACGACGGAGGGTCTTCGTATCCTCTTTCGGGGAGAGGCTCATTCTGCTCCTGGTGGCACTAGGTCAGTGGCCTGTCAACTATTTTCATTCTTCAGTTCTGTCCTGTTGCTTCATGGAGGGTGGACATTCCTTCTGGTGGATGGTGAAGAGGTTCCGAAATTCAACCATTCTGGAGGCGGACTTTGAGGTTGGCGTGGTTTCTGGAACAGCGCGGGTGTTTCCGCTGACAGCTAGCGGAGGCTGCCAGGGCTGCAGGCCAGGTGTCCTTTAAAATCATTACCTTCTCTTTACTCCTGCTCATTTGTTCTGGAAAGGGTACATGAAGGCACGGGCATCTCCTCTGGGGCGATCAATAGATTTGTAGTGAGGACTTTCCTTTTCTCAGATACTCAGAGTTGTTGGAATTGGATTTCACATCCACGCAAAGATGTAGGAAGGGCAGCTCTGCAACCCTTTGGGTCACCATCCGATCATCCTCTCCCGGAATTGCCCGGAATTCCAGAAGTCAGCGTTAAGTGCGCGGTCCGCGGTTCACAGGTCTTTAGTGAGGCTGCCTGGTAGCACTGTGAATAAATGGTTATATTGTACAAATTTCTAACTTTGGGTATAAAATATTCAACTAAAATGGCACCTAATCAAGAGATTAAGCTTTCTAAGAACTGGCAGTGGCTGTATTATAGACCTGATGAGCTTTATGTTCCATGTGCACACAAAGAATGTTTTCTAATGACTGATGAGTAAGCTAACTTTTCATTTTCTTCTCCAAGTGGCTGTAGAGTTTCTTTTTCTCAGTGAAGACTGATCTTGAATACACACAAACGCTAAAACCCAGCTGTTTCTCTTTGTGAGCAAAGAGCAGTCGTAAATTAGTGTTTATAACATATACGTATCTTTCACTCTAGTAAAGTACGATACTCAATAAACAATGTTTTAATTAAAATCTGGTGAACACGTTTCCTGTTCTTTTTCTCCCTAAATGGTCTTGCCCCATACTTTTTGCATCCGATGCCCCACAAGTATTGCCAAAATATAACTTTTCAAAAAACAGTATCAAATTACTGGCTTTTTTTTTTTTTTTTTAATATTTACTTATTTATTTGGCTGCACCGGGCCTTCGTTGCGGCACGCAGGATCTTCGTTGCTGCGTGCGGGATCCTTAGTTGCGGCACGGGGGATCTAGTTTTCTGACCGGGGGTGGAACCCGGGGCCCCTGCATCGGGAGCGCGGAGCCTTAACCGGTGGACCACCAGGGAAGTCCCCCGACTTCATTTTGATTGTAGAGGTTATGATTAAAATGTCCCCATTTATGTAAATTTAATTACAGGTCTTCACGAAAGAGAAGACTTTTACCACTTTTACATACTGATAAATCAATTTTTGGTTAGAAGATGGCTTGAGGCCACATATACTTCATTAACTGCCACCAACTGAACGGCGGCCGTAACCCTGAATTTCTCAGCGCTTATTCCTTGGTAGAGTAGAATTGATACTAATCAGGAAAACTACATTGTCAAAGTCAATCGTTTTGGAGGATTTCTTCTTTTTTCTTTCTTCTCTAAATTGAATGTGTCTAACTGGAAACACAGCCCTTTCAGCACATACTTGGAAACCAACTGTATTAGCTTGCTAGGGCGGCCATAACAAAGTACCACTGACAGAGTGGCTTATACAACAAAAATTTGTCTTCTTACACTTCTGGAGGTTAGAAGTCTGAGACCAAGTTGCTGGCAGGGATGGTTTCTTCTGACGTCTCTCTCCTTGGCTCGTAGGTGGCCGTCTTCTCCCTGTGTCTTCACGTGGTCTTCCCTTGCTGTGCACCCCAATTTCCTCTTCTTATGAGGACACGAGTCAGACCGGATGAGGGCCCACGCCAATGACCGCATTTTAACTTGACTGCCTCTCTAAAGACCCTGTCTCCAAACAGAGTCACATTCTGAGGTACTAAGAATTAGGGCTTCAACATGTAAGTTTTAGAAGGACACAATTCAGCCCATAACACTGTCAAAAATCCAGAAATAGCAAAATTAAAACCACCAGATCAGTAAACAGTATTCAGTAAGAGTTATTGTGCATATAAGAACAGTTTGAGAACTGGGAGGTTTCAAATTTAAAACTGATATGAAGCTCAGGGACGTGATGTTACAGAATGATTTATCAAATGAAAATGAGGAAGTTGTTTAACTTTTACAATGATTTGTTATTTCAATGGGGGTTTCCAGATGGTAGGGGGTTGGTTAAAAGTGACTATCTGATAACTTATTCAGGAAGATGACACATTTCTTTTATGATTATCAGAGGCATGTGCAATAAATAACCTAAGTTAACTTTTACTTGTGTTCATGAAACAATTTCCATTTAGTTTTCCTTCTGTGGCTTAAACGGCTTTGTCTGCCAGGGAATTTTCAAGTCTGGTCTTCATTTTGTATTTAATTTTAACAATACCAATTCACAGATTTTTCCATGGTCTTCATTTGGTTTAGGTGGGATAAAGTAGTCCCAGATAAATATTTCTATACAGAAAAATTGTATCTAAAGTATATTCGAACTGGAGCCAGATTACCGCACAAGCATAGGCTGTTGGAGATTCCTAAATGTTACTGAAGATGGCAGGTTCGGGGAGCAACACAGGTCACACACCCGAGGATGCGAAAGGCCTCTCAGGAATAATGGGGTCCCAGGCAGAATGGAAATTAAACCCTTGCATGCGTAAAAGCTTTGGTTAGATAGAGCTGAGACTTCGTACCTGAGCCCTCCAGTTTGCACGCCAAGTTCACCCTTCTAGGACCTGGGAAAAAACAAAAGAGTGAATGAGAGTTCAGAAGAAACCCTTGGAAAATATTTTCAAACCAAGGTAGCTTCTACTTTTGCTACAGTTTAGAGACAAGGACATTCAAAGTGCACAGAGGCTACCGCTGCTCTAAAGAAAACAAAAAGCCCTAATGGTTCTCAAGCACCTGCAGGCCTTGGCTTCGCCTCCTTTTCCCTGCCTCTCCGCCGCTCTGGAGAGCTGTGACGTGGAGATGGAAAAGTTTAAAGAACAAAATAGCGAGAAGCAGGCACTGCGCTGGACACAGACGTGTTTCCACCCACTCAGAGTTAAACGAGGGGTGCAGCATGCTGGCCACTAGAGGAACCAGAGGGGAGCCGAACGTCCACAGCCCCGCCCTCCCGCTGCACCCCGCCCACGTCCTAGACGCATGCGCAGTCCTACAGGAGCAGGAGCGGTCCAATCCCCAAAGGCAAGCAGCGCGCACGCCGACGAGCGCCGCAAGCCCCACCCCCTTCAAGATCCTTCTGGCCAAATCCACGGGGCCGGGAGAACAGATGTGTACGGCCCGGAGAGCAGAGAATCAAGGTTCAGGGAACACACACAGTGACGTTCATGGGTGCATGGATAGATGACCGTATCCAGTGGGGTCAAATCAATTAATGAGGGTACATTCAGAGTGGTATACTTAGGAAGAAAAGTTAAATGCTATAAAACGCATACATACTGGTGACAAGTGGACATATTCTGGGGTGAAAAATTAAATAAGCATGTAATGTATCACATATGCAGGTTCCTATTACACACCAGGCCCCAATGCAATAAATTATCAATGAGCAACACAGAGCCAATTAGAAAATAAGGGTCTTCTTAAACAGTGAGTTCAATTCTCACCTTAATATTCTCAGTGATAGCACATGGAATCTCTCAGTGAAAATCTTGAGGGACTTCCCTGGCGGTCCAGTGGTTAAGACTCTGTGCATCTGGGGCCTCCCTGGTGGCGCAGTGGTTAAGAATCTGCCTGCCAATGCAGGCGACACGGGTTCGAGTCCTGGTCCGGGAAGATCCCACATGCCGCTGAGCAACTAAGCCCGTGCGCCACAACTACTGAGCCTGCACTCTAGAGCCACAACTACTGAGCCCACGAGCCACAACTACTGAAGCCCATGCACCTGGAGCCTGTGCTCTGCAACGAGAAGCCACCGCAATGAGAAGCCCGTGCACCACAACAAAGAGTAGCCCCCGCTCGCCGCGACTAGAGAAAACCTGCATGCAGCAACGAAGACCCAATGCAGCCAAAAATATAAATAAATAAATATAAGACTCTGCGCCCCCACTGCAGAGGGCTCAGGTTCAATTCCTGGTTGGGGAACTAAGATCCCGCATACCATGCAGCATGGCCAAAAAAACTCGTGAAAGAAATAAATGAATGATCAGCATAGTGTAGCATAGTGTGGTAGAAAAATCATGGACTTCGGATACCTACAAATGAGAGTTCAAATCCTAGCTCTGCAGCTAAGGCAGCTGTGTCAATGTTTCCTTCCTTGTTAAGTGGGAATTATAACGTCCACCCTACAGTTTATGCTGAGGATGAAACGAGCTAATGTCTTTAAAGGGTCTAACATAGGTCCTGGCACTGGGGCTCTGAATTATTAGTTCCCTTTCCTCTCTGCTCTTTCCCTGCTCTGGAGTGTATCAATGAGACATTTGTTTTAAAATGAAGCATAAAGGAATGAATTTATATAAAGGAACAAATTTCCTGATGGTGTACATTTTCAAATATTAAAGCAGGTAAACCCAGCAATTGGGGGCTTAAGGAATCTCTAGTCTCCTTTAGTAGAGACGAGTTTTTCAAAGGCAGCCACGTGGATAGGAGAATGGAGTGAAGACTTTCTAGAATGAGGGGAGAATAAAAGAGAGAAGTCTGGACATTTGAAATTGAAGGCTTTCAATTTCAAAAAGCTTAACTCCTGGGCTTCCCTGGTGGCGCAGTGGTTGAGAGTCCACCTGCCGATGCAGGGGACACGGGTTCGTGCCCCGGTCCGGGAGGATCCCACGTGCCGCGGAGCGGCTGGGCCCGTGAGCCGTGGCCGCTGGGCCCGCGCGTCCGGAGCCTGTGCTATAACCATGAAAAAAGCAAACCCAGCTGGTTTCCAGGAGGCATAACTCGCTGCCTTACTCTTGAAGCTATATAATCTACCAATAAACTCACTAAGCAAAGGATGGTACAGTATTGTGGCAGGGTTGAGAATTGTACCCTTAAACATTAATTACCTCTCTTTGAATGTCAATTTTATTATTAAATAGAGATCTGGTACTAAAAACAAACCAGAAATATGTTGGTATCTTGAAATAATTACTGAAGTTTTCTAAACCATATCACTTGCAATCTAGGAGTGTACACTGTGGATCCTATTTTCAGAAAAATATCCTTCACTCATTCCATAAACCTTTACTGAGTAAAGGAACTGTGTTTAGAACTGAGGAAACAAAGTGCTGAGATGATTAGGATTTAGACATTACGATTCACAGAACTTGGGAAATATGAAGGAAGAGCTATGTTCTGTTATTCCCATTTTTTATAATAATAGTCTTTAAAATGTATTCTTTTTTTTTTTTTTTTTTTTTTTTTTTTTGCGGTATGCAGGCCTCTCACCGCCGTGGCCTCTCCCGTTGCGGAGCACAGGCTCCGGACGCGCAGGCTCAGCGGCCACGGCTCACGGGCCCAGCCGCTCCGCGGCATGTGGGATCTTCCCGGACCGGGGCACGAACCCGCGTCCCCTGCATCGGCAGGCGGACTCTCAACCACTGCGCCACCAGGGAAGCCCCTTTGTAACTTTTATATAAGTTTAAAATACACATATAACCTCAAACAAAAAAGAATTTAGAAGACATATCATACAGTACTCCTTCTAGTACGACCACCCTAACTTACGTTGCTCAAAATTATAAAAAACTGGCAAAGAGTCTTTTATGTTATGTGTTTAGAATTTCTCTAAATTGAAAAAGAAAAAAATTATGCTGTGCTTTTTGCTGGTAGCAACCTTCCTGCCGTGTTTTATGACTGCATAATAATTTTTTTCCGCTGTCAAGTTAAGAGGAACAACAAAACATTTGGTACTGGACATGTTACATTCATTTTATGAGCATTGATTTAAAACCTGCTATAAGCCAGTCACTGTGCTAGATGCAGGGATAAAGAAAAAATATATACATGGCATGTGACCTAAAGGATCTTACGGATCAGCAAGGGAGACAGACATACAAGTGAATAATTGCAGTGAAGTAGTATAAGTGGTGTGTGTGCGTGCACGCGTGCGTGCGTGTTTGTGTGTGTGCGTGCGTGTGCGCGTGCGTGTGCGCGCGTGTGTGTAATCCACCATTGTACGCTGGGGTTGGCCAATTCCCAGGGAGCCAAGAAAAGAAGAGGGTTAGAACAATCTTCGCAAGAGAGGTTGTATTGAAATTGGGTCTTAAGAGATGAATAGTGGTTTAGCGCTTCCCCGGTGGCGCAGTGGTTGAGAGTCCGCCTGCCGATGCGGGGGACGCGGGTTCGCGCCCCGGTCCGGGAGGATCCCACGTGCCGCGGAGCGGCTGGGCCCGTGAGCCGTGGCCGCTGCGCCTGCGCGTCCGGAGCCTGTGCTCCGCAACGGGAGAGGCCACAACAGTGAGAGGCCCGCGTACCGCAAAAAAAAAAAAAAAAAAAAAAAAAAAAAAAAAGATGAATAGTGGTTTAGATGGACAGATAGAGGGAAGAGTATTTGGGACATGAGCGAAGGACATGAAGCTATAAAACAGCCTAGAGTATTAGTGAGACAGCAAATAATTCAGAGCGGCTGAATCCAAGATGGGGCGTGGCCACAGTGAGAAAAGATGCTAGAGAGAGGCAGGGGGGCCAGTTCCTTGAGGGCAGCATAAGCCATTGTGCCAGGAAACTTTGCACCATCCTATGGAAGTGGAGTTGTAAGTTCTTGGCATTTGTCTGCATCTGTGAATATCTAACTTGTTGAACTATCACATAAAAAGCGAGGTACATTGAAGTAGGTCATTCCATTCCCGTAAGATGATGTGTGTTAATTATAACAAGGGAATGGAACTGAGAATGGGATGTTCTGCTATCTTTATATCTTACACTATGACATGAGAAAAATTTGCATTCCTTCTCCTTTGCAATATCAATCTCTGTAAGAGATCGGTGGGGATTCACTTTCAATATGCCAAATGAGAAAGTTTAAGTTGTAAATGAAGGTCATCACTGCGTCGATTATCTTGACAGAAATAGTGGCTCAGCCAGGATGACAGCGCTTGACCTCGGGTGCACCTCTCTTTTGTTTGCTTCTCATAAATCAGGGTGACAAGTGGTCAAAAATCTCTGCTCACATCTTGGAAAGAGTTTAACAATGAAGGAGAGAAACTCTGCAATCAGAAAATTAGGGAACGAGTACGGGAAATAGATGTTGGATACTGAAGATTATTTTGAGTAAAAATAAAAGGTCTTCAAAGAAAAAATATTTCTAATTTATATCTGTCTCAGGATTTTGAACTTTTATTTACTCCCATATAAAACAAATACATATGAAAAGAATGAGAAGATGAGCCACAGACTGGGAGGAAATATTTACAGAAGACATATCTGATAGGGGACAGTTATCTCTTACAAAATGTTAAAAGAACTCTTAGAGCTCAACAAGAAAATGAACAACCCACTTTAAAAAATGAGCAAAAGATCTGAATCGATACCTCGCCAAAGGTGATACACAGATGGCAAAAAGGCATATGAAAAGATGCTCAATTTCATTCGTCATTAGGGAATTGCAAATTAAAATAATGAGATACCATTACACACCTCTAAGAATGGCAAAAATCAAAAACATCAACAACCCCAGATGCCGACAAGGATGTACAATAATGGGAACCCACACTCACTGCTGGTGGGAATGCAAAATGGTGCAGCCACTTTGGAAGACAGTTCGGCATTTCTTACAAAACTAAATATACTCGTACCATATGATCCAGCAATCACATTCCTTGGTATTTACCCAAATGAGTTAAAAACTTATGTCCACATAGAAAGTTGCACAAGAATGTTTATAGCAGCTTTATTCATAACTGCCAAAACTTGGAAGCAACCAAGATGATCTTCAATAGGTGACTGAATAAACAAACCGTGGTTCGTCCAGACAATGAAATATTACTCAACAGTAAAAAGAAACGAGTTATCAACTTATGAAAATGGAACCTTAAATGCATACTGCCAAGTGAAAGAAGTCGATCTGAAAAGGCTACGTACAGTATGAGTCCAGCTATATGACATTCCGGAAAAGACAAACTGCGGAGACGTTCAAATAAAAATCAGTGGTTGCCAGGGGTTTGGGGCAGGGGTGAGCAAGTGAAACACAGGTGACCTTCAGGACAGGGAAGATACTTTGTATGATACTATATACAATGGTAGACACTTCTCATTATACATTTGTCCAAACCTATAAAATGTACCACACAAACAGTGAATCCTAATACAAACTATGGATTTGGGGCGAAAATTATGTGTCAGTGGAGGTTCACTGATTCCAACAAATGTACTCCTCTGGGCGGGGGGCGGATATTGATGGTGGAGGATCTTGCGTGTGTTTGTGGAGGAGGGGACACACGGGAGCTCTGTCCTTACCACTCAGGTTGGCTGTGAACCTGAAATTGCTCTAAAAATTAAATATACATACATTAATTATGTAATGAATATATAGATTATATACATAAAAATTCAGAGACCACCAGGAGGATTAAAGCCGAAAATTCCCCTAAGGCGGTCACATTCACGAGTTTGGAAATTATATATATATATATATATATTTTTTTTTTTTTTTTTTTTTTTTTTTTTTTGCGGTACGCGGGCCTCTCACTGTTGCGGCCTCTCCCGTTGCGGGGCACAGGCTCCGGACGCGCAGGCGCAGCGGCCACGGCTCACGGGCCCAGCCGCTCCGCGGCACGTGGGATCTTCCCGGACCGGGGCACGAACCCGCGTCCCCTGCATCGGCAGGCGGACTCTCAACCACTGCGCCACCGAGGAAGCCCTGGAAATTATATTTTAAGCAAAGGCTTTTACTTGTTAAGTTTTGTGACTCCTTTTTACATTAAAAGAATATTTTGGCAACAGTGGGGAGGTTGAATTGAAAAAACACTGGAGGCAGGACCTGTTAAAGGCTATTGTTGAAAAACAGGACAGAAGTCGTGAGGACCTAGACTAAGGGATGCAAATGACAGGACCTGGCGACTGACTGCGTGCGTGCGTGCGGGGGCTGAGAGGAAGGGAGCAGTATGGCAAGGCTTCGGTTCTGGGGCGCAGGCGATCGGTGGATGGTGGCAGCATTTTCTAAGTTTAGTGAAGAGGAGGGAGGGTTGTGTGGGGAGTGAGATAATAAGTTTAAGAGGATCATGCTTTCTGATCTCATCACCTTCTATAACATTTTTCAGTTCATGAGTTCTATAAGTTGGTGAATAAATTATGTTTCAGTGAGATCATTACATTAAAAGACAATATCCTCAGTGACAAGTCTAAACACTGTTTGAAAATGGGGTCTTATCTTTCTGTGGAAGGAAAGCAAGAAGCAGCCAGGGCTGTGCCCCAGGCGCTGGCAGGCCACGTAGTAAGCGTCTGGCAGGAAGTTCAATGTCGGGCTATGAGTCAGCCAGAGATACCCGACGGGCTGAGAAAATCAGGAAAAGCAGACTTTGAAAAACTTGGAATTGGGACCATAGTTTAAGCAAAAATCTTTCATTTTTACTTTCTTTTCATCACGATTCTGGTAAAGTCATCGTATTTTTCATAGGCAGTCATTCTTTTGTGTGGGCTGTGTTGCCGTAGGGCCGAGGCAAGTTAGAGTTTATGAAATTCCCCAGTCCCTTCAGCCATGGGAAACACAGCTTCCTACGGTCAGAGTGAGGCCCCGCCTTCCTCATCTAAATACAGTGAAAGGTTTCTTTTAAGGTTCATTTTCTTTTACACCTCGGACTATCTGATTGATACAATCTGAAGATTCTTTGGAAACATATACAGAGTAAAACAGCTATTGATTATCATTTGGGGAATCGCTTCACTTGTTTTCTAAAACCCCATAAAGTACGAGCCTAAATATGGATAACACAAAAGCCATATAAGAACGCACATTTCAAGCCTATAAACTTGCTGCCTTAATATTTTTTTTATCCTTTTCGGATTGTGGGCCTTTTTAAAATCAAGCTAATGCCATGAAAAATTACATTCATAATTTTCCCTTAATAAATTGGAAGGAGATACGACCAGAGGGCTAGTAAACTTTTGAAAGAAAAAATTCTTCCTGATATCATGTAAGAAACCCTTTCAGTCACAGGATCTGGCTAAGGGGGAACCCACCAGGCTGCACTGGGAGCAACCCGGAAAGCTTTATCCCCCCAGCGCCCCGACCCCCAAATTCAAAAGCACCTGTTAGAGTCATAGAAGATACACATCGGGTACTTACAAACTTTAAGATCGTTCTAGAGCAGGGCTCTCAGCCTTGGCACTGTTGGCCTTTGGGGCTAGATCATTCTTTGTTCTGAGGGCCGTCCTGTGCACAGTGAGATGTTTAGCAGCTTCCCTGGCCTCCACGCACCCAGTAGCACAACCGCAGCCGTAACGGTCAGAGATGTCCCCACAGCATCGCCAAAGGTCCCCTGGAGGCCAAAATCATCTGTTTGAGAATCACTGTTCTAGAGTCTTGCTACTCCAAGTGTGGTCTGAAAGGCAGCAGCATTACCTGGAAGCGTTTAAGAAATGAGGATTACAAGCTGCCTATTCAGTATGATCTCAGTCATACTGAATTAGCATTTGCATTTTTAACAAGATTCCCATTCCCATGTGACTCATATGCATATTCAAGTTTGAAAAGCACTGTCAGCTTACATGGATCATATTCATCCAGCAGCAGGAAGGGAGGAAGAAAGAAGTGCGTGGAGGGGGAGGGGGAGGGGGAGGGGGAGGGAGGGGGGAGGGGGAGGGGGAGGGGAGGGGGAGGGGGGGAGGGATGTAGAAAGAGAGAGAAAAGGAGTAAAAAAGGAAAAGAGATAAAAGCTAAGAAACTTAGTTAAAACTGAAAACACATAGAACTTTAAAATCAAACATAAAAGTAGGTGGAGGGCTTCCCTGGTGGCGCAGTGGTTGAGAGTCTGCCTGCTAGTGCAGGGGACACGGGTTCGGGCCCTGGTCTGGGAGGATCCCACGTGCCGCGGGGCGGCTGGGCCCGTGAGCCACAACTACTGAGCCTGCGCGTCTGGAGCCTGCGCTCCGCAACAAGAGAGGCCGTGATAGTGAGAGGCCCGCGCACCGCGATGAAGAGTGGCCCCTGCTTGCCACAACTGGAGAAAGCCCTCGCGCAGAAACGAAGACCCAACACAGCAAAAATAAATAAATTAACTAATAAACTCCTACCCCCAACATCTAAAAAAAAAAAAAAAAAAAAAGTAGGTGGAGCATAGAGGAATTTTAGGGCAGTAAACATACTGCATACGATACCACAATGGTGGTTACGTGCCATTATACATTTGTCCAAATCCATAGACTGTACAACACCAAGAGTGAACCCTACGGTAAACTATGGACTTTGCGTGACTATGATATGCTAATGAGCCTTTTGGAAAATAATAAATATAAATCAAGCATAAATAATTTTTCTTGTGAAATTTCTGGCAAAGTTGCCAATGAGAAAGAAAAGGAGAAACTTTTCAAATTGGAATTTTAAACGAGAAAAAAATGTAAAAACAAGGAATTTAGGACTATATTCAGTTAACCACGGTTTTACATTTACTGAGGCCTAGATCAGAACAGTGGCTATGAAGATCAAAGCGGGTGAATGCCAGAGTATTTACGGAGAAACAAACTGTGAGAACTCACAACCGGCTGGGTGTGAAAGAGGTAACACGGACTTTTATTACACTGCTTCTCACGTGGTCACTTTCCAAGCTGGGCTGCCTGATCCGCAGGAGAAGCTTGGGAACTGGCAGGGGTCGTACTCTGCGCACAAATCCCTTGCTGAGGCCTCAGGTGACATCGGTCTTGCCTCCTTTTTCCCCTCCAATTTTACTGATAAAATCAGAGTTTTGCACGTATAACAAGTATCTTGCCCCCCCTCCTCAATGCTCTACTTTGAACCCTTGCAGAAAGAAAACGTCCCAAACTATTGTCCCCCCAAATGCCAGCTCTATGTCAAGGGGACGACTGTTTTCATGAGTGACTCCCAGTCCCGGTGCGCCTCATTCTTTCTGATGGTTCGGATCAGAGGTAAGCAAATCTTTCCTGTAAAGGGTCAGATAGTAAATATTGTAGGCTTTGTGGTCTATTCAGTTTCTGTTGCAACTGTGACCTCGAAGAATAACAGCAGCCACAGACAACATGTAAGCAAATGATAGCGGCTGTGTTCCAATAAAACTTTATTTATGAAAACAGGCGGTGGGCTCGATTGGGCCTTCGAACCATCGTCTTCAACCTTGGGCCTAGATTGTTCTTTTCAGCCTGAACTCATCTCCCTAATAACAATTTAAATAACTAGCACGTATTGAGTACAAACTGTCAGGTACTATTCTAAGTGATTTACATATATTTTTATATTTTATTCTCATCAACACTCTAGGATACTTTATCACTCAGGGTTCAGGATAGGAAAAATAAGTTATTTTAGGTATTTCCAGTATAAAGGAATTTAATATAGGGAAGTACATGCTTATAAATTCATTGGAAGAGTTGGAACAGCAGAAATAGGGGGCTTGCTCTGGAGTTTTGGTGTTAAGGTCATACCCTCATAGCTGTGATCCATTGGGCAGGAAGCTGCTGCTGCTACCACTGCTGCTGCTGCCACAGCTGCCTCATATTCGAGAAGATGTGTCCAGAGGGCAACATAGATCCAACCCATGCAAATCTTTTGTCTGTCAAAGCCTGCTTCTCAGCTCTCCCTGCTGCAGGAAGCTTGTTTCTGTCTCCCTTTCAAATCTCATGTGTGTGCAGAACTTACTGCATATCTACAACCCTAGCTGCAAGAGAGTCTGGAAAATGTACTTTCAGCTTTCCAACTTCTCCACACATATAGGCGGGTGAAATAGCGGTTGAGAGGGCCAAAGTAGCCAGCACAGATGGGTACTACTACCATTCTTATTTTTTTTTTTTTTTTTTTTTTTTTTTGCGGTATGCGGGCCTCTCACTGTTGTGGCCTCTCCCGCCGCGGAGCACAGGCTCCGGACACGCAGGCCCAGCGGCCATGGCTCACGGGCCCAGTTGCTCCGCGGCATGTGGGATCTTCCCAGACCAGGGCACGAACCCGCGCCTCCTGCATCGGCAGGCGGACCCTCAACCACTGCGCCACCAGGGAAGCCCCCATTCTTATTTAAAGCCAAGTTGGAAAGAACTTCCTGCCATTTCTCCTTGATTTCCTTTATTCTAAATAGACAAATTAATATTATGGGGAGTTGTTTATCTGGACACTTCCTTTCCGATACACATAGTTTTAATGACTTCTTATTTTTGAAATACGTATAAATAGAACATTTTAAAGAACAAAACAGTGGTGATGAGTCTCTTCAAGAAATACTATTCCTTGCATAAAGATGTAGTACATATATACAATGGAATATTACTCAGCCATAAAAAGGAACGAAATTGGATCATTTGTAGAAACTTGGATGGACCTAGAGACTGTCATACAGAGTGAAGTCCAAAAGAGAAAAACAAATATCATATATTAACGCATATATGTGGAATCTAGAAAAATGGTATAGATGGTCTTATTTGCAAAGCAGAAATAGAGACACAGACACAGAGAACAAACATATGGATACCGAGGGGGAAGGGGGGATGGGAGGAATTGGGAGATGGGGATTGACATATACACACTATTGATACTATGTATAAAATAGATAACTAATGAGGACCTGCTGTTTAGCACAGGGAACTCTACTGTGGTGACCTAAATGGGAAGGAAATCCAAAAAAGAGGGGATATATGTATATGTATAGCTGATTCACTTTGCTGTACAGCGGAAACTAACACAACATTGTAAAGCAACTATGCTCCAATAAAAATTAATTTTAAAAAAAGAAATACTATTCCTCATTTCGTATGTTCACATCCTAATTATGCTGAATTTTTAAGCTGAAGATCAAACCTGGCCTTTTTTTTTTCGGCCGCACCGCATGGCTTGCAAGATCCTAGCTCCCTGACCAGGGATCGAACCCGTGCCCCTTGCACTGGAAGCGCAGAGTCCTAACCAACGGACCACCAGGGAATTTTCCAAACCTGTCCATTTTTGTAATCAGATTTGAAATCTGACAGTTATATAGTCTTGATGGCTCACCATCTCTGCCAGCAACCTTCTATATCCTCATTGCAAAATTTAAATTTGTTTTCATGGATTAAAAGAGCTTATAAAAGGGGATTAAATGAGTGTCTCCTGAGACCTAAGTAAATAATTTGACAGTGCTACATGACACATACTTACTGATACACCCCCAACCCTTCCATCAGGCACGGGTATCACTCCCTCCTTTGTGTACCTGATGTACAATATAAATTCAACAAATGTTGAATAAATACACAAAAAATGCATCATATATAAACCAGGATTTTTAGTTAACTTTATCCTAGGCTGTTTACTCCTTTTAAGATTATGAACTTCTTGAAAATCAGGCTCATATCTTTTATGCTTTTATACCTTTCTTTTTACCTCCTATCGAGAACATAGAAAGTGCTCAATAAATATTAATGTAACTGAATCAATAGTTTTGAAATAAAATACACATCTATCGATGATTAACCCTAAATATTAACCAGTAATATTTGTATTTTAAAACTATTTTATTAAAGAAAAAATTTAAAAGAGAGAAACAATTAAAGAACAAGTCAGTAATATTCCAACCACCTAAAGGCAACCAATGCTTGGTTTCTTTTTTGGAGAGGCCACATTTATGTAACTTTTATTACAGTACATTGCAAAAATTATTTTATTATTATTGTTATTAATCTCCCACTGTGCCTTAACTTGTACATTAAACTTTATCAGAGGCATGTACGTATAGGAAAAAGCATAGTGTATATAGGATTCAGTACTATGCAGTGGTTCAGGCCTCCACTGCATTCTTGGAACGGATCTCCCGAGCCTAAGGGGATGACTGCTATATTGACTTTAGGCCAGGGAATGGTCGGAGCAGATTTGCTTTTTAGAAACATCACACTGGAAAACAATAGGGGGGAATGAATGGAAGGGATGAGTCTGGAGGCAGGAAGGTCAGGCTGGAGGCTACTGGGATACCACAAGGGAGACATGCTGGTGCCCTAGACCAAGCAGCGTTGATGAGAAGGAAAGAGAGCTCCACAGCTCACACTGTACAGCAGGGGCAGCCAGCGACATCGGTGCCTGGGGCACTATGACAAAGCAGCACCCCTTCAAACGAATAGTTTTTATTTTTTTATTTATTTTATTTTATTTGTTTTGCGGTACGCGGGCCTCTCACCGCCGTGGCCTCTCCCGTTGCGGAGCACCGGCTCCGGACGCGCAGGCCCAGCGGCCACGGCTCACGGGCCCAGCCGCTCCGCGGCACGTGGGATCCTCCCGGACCGGGGCACGAACCCGTGTCCCCTGCATCGGCAGGCGGACTCCCAACCACTGCGCCACCAGGGAAGCCCAAACTAATAGTTTTTAAATGGACACATCTATTTAGTGGACATGGAAAGAAAGAAAGTATCCATTATTAAAAACTGTATGTCCATTTCTTTACCTTTATTATGTGTACCAAAGATAACATTTCAGGGACTTCCCTGGTGGCGCAGTGGTTAAGAATCCGCCTGCCAACACAGGGGACATGGGTTCGAGCCCTGGTCTGGGAAGATCCCACATGCCATGGAGCAACTAAGCCCGTGCGCCGCAACCTCTGAGCCCGCGTGCTGCAACTACTGAAGCCTGCGTGCCTAGAGCCCGTGCTCCTCAACAAGAGAGGCCACTGCAATGAGAAAGCCGCGCACCGCAACGAAGAGTAGTTCCCGCTCGCCGCAACTAGAGAAAGCCCTCACGCAGCATCGAAGACCCAATGCAGCCAATAATAAATAAATTTATTTTTTTAAAAAAAGATAACATTTCAGATCCTCTGGAATCAGGACCTCTCACATGGTGACTCACTTTGTTACCCAGCTGTAAGTGATGGAGAAATTGTGCAATACTTGGTTTTTATTCTTTTTTTTTTCCTATTCCTAAGTTTTGGTTTAAAAAATAATTGTACTCATGCATAAAATGTGTCCTGCTTTTTTTCACTTATTATAGGTAATAACAATTTTGGTATTGTTGTGGTGAGTTTTTATTTTTAACACTGTATAATGGCGTGTCCAGAGGACAGCTCCAGCCTCTAGGATACTGTGATGTTAACCTTTTGTGTCAACTAGATCGGGCCAAGGGGTGCCCAGATTAAACATTTTTTCTGGGTATGTCTGCGAGGGACAGATGAGATTAGCGTTTGAATCAGTGGACTCAGCAGAACAGCTCGCCGCAATGTGGAGAGGCATCATCCAACCCGCTGAAAGTCTAAACAGAACAAAGTGAAGGCAGGAGAAATTCATGCCTTTTGCTTCCTACCTGACTGCTTGAGCTGCGACATCTGTCTTCTCCCCTTGGACAGGGATTGACACCATGGACTCTGGCCCTCAGGCCTTCGGGGATTCAGACTGGACTTCACCACTGGCTCTCCTAGGTCTCCAGCTTTCAGACAGTAGAACGCAGGCCTTCTCAGCTTCCGTAATCATGTAGGGCAATTCCTCCTAATAAACCCTATATACACATACACACACAATTAATTGTTTCGCTGGAGAAATCTGACTAATCTAGACAGTTCCTGCCACATAGTGGGCATTCAATAGATTAATAAATGAATGGCGAATATTAAGAATTACACTCCTAAAATATTTACAGTTTTTATAGGTGAGAAATGGAAACTTCTTTGATGTTTGAAATTTGCATTACTTTACTGTGGAGGATGAATATTTTTATGTGTTTATTCATCAACTGTATTTTCTCTTTTGTGATTTTTTTTCATACTTTTTGTGCATTTATCCCTTGGACCCTTGATTTTAAGGAACTCATCACAACTTTAATTTATTGATAAAATTTTTGTGACTTTTGTTCCTAAAATAGATGTCATCAAATTAAGGAAACAACTGGCAAAATAAAAGCAAATCTTTGTAATCACAGAAAGAAAAGTACAAGCAGGAATAAATGTTAGTTCAAATATTTGATGACGCCATCTAGTGGAAAAGTGATTTTAATTTCTCTCTCTGAATCAGAGATTCCCAAATTCCAATGCCCCAAATCTGGTATTCATGGGACTTTATTAAAATATATATTCTAGCCTCCCCTCTACCTGGAGATTTCTAACTCATTTAATGTGTATAATAACCCAAGAGTTGTGTTTCAATATTATCCACATTGGAAACTCTAAAAATTCCATGTCACTTAAAATTAAGGTTTCCAGTGGTACATTGCGCTTTCCTTTTTCATCAGATTTTTCTACAGCTTCACCACAATAAGGAATTTTGCTGCTCTGATAACATTCTTTAAATGTGTACTCTGTGCCAGCCCCTAGGCTAACTGCTTTACTTGTATTATTTGATTTAATCCCTTCAACAACTCTAACAAGGTAGGTACTACTATTATACCATTTTATGGATGAGAAGACTGAGGCAGTTTCCCAAGGTCACAGAGCTAATAGGGTGTGAGCCCAGAGCTGTGCGATGGGAAAGGTCACAGCCATGCCAACAGTCAAAAAAGGACTAACGACTTTACAATTCTACCCTGTCACCTACATTCAGCTTAGTATACTACATGCAGAAATGAGTTAGATTTCTTAACTAGCGAGGGCTGTGTAGGGACATTTTGCAACTTCATGATTATATGGTTTGGACTAATACTTCACACACTCACATGTTCCTTTAAACTTGGATGTTGACTGGGGTGTTATAAATTTGAAGATATTTTCCATATTTTGCTGTCAGCCTCCATTTCCCCCCCAATACTAATATAAATTAAACTGATCTGCTTCAAACCTTCTATGTGGATGCAAACTGAAACTAATTTATTTATAACTTGTTAGAAAACCCAGTCGATATGCATCTATCAGCCAAGTGAGGTGAGATGCAGCTAATGAAGCTTGTCTTAAGCATGGGTGTCCGGCCCTACCCCACGGGGGTCCAAGGTTCTGGCCTGCCCAGCCTGGCCTGGGCCCACTCAGTGCCAGCAGAAGTTCAGCTGTGTCCTCATAACCTCGCTGAAACTTACCTTTCCTGCAGTTCACTCCTTCCCTAGGTATCAACTAACTACACCTGAAAAATTAATTCCTACTACTGCCCTAGTAGGAAATAATGTGAAAGTAAAGTAGGAACTTTACAATAGGCCCTCTTGAGGCTACATTCCTGACAACTGCCTATGCTGAAATCTTTTCAGCATTAGTAAACAAAAAGCATCAAATAACGTAGTGGATTTTTTTTTAATAGAGTGAACAAACAAAATAAACGTTTCTCTACTTTTACACTGCTGAGTGCAAGAGAAATGTGAATATATAGTCTTGTATTTGTACCTCTATATTCCTCACTTCCACCCCTATCTCCGAGGAACACAAAGTGCGAAATCATGACGCCCAATAACGTGAGAAAAGGTGCAATATTTAGCGAAACAAAAGGGAAAAGAATGATGACTAACGAAGAATCTCCTAGCACGCTGAGCTAGGAAGAATAGAGAAAATAAAAGTAGATAACATTAACTGAGCATTAATTTGTCCCAGGCACTTTTCTAAATGCTCTTTGCATGCATTAGCACATTTTAATCCCCAGGAGGGAATTTCATGAGGTAGGTACAATTATTAATCTCATTACACAGATAAGGAAACTGAGTAGTTAGGTCATTTGCTGGAGTTATGGAACTAGTGAAAAACCCATTGAATGGATCACTCATTTAACTAATAGACGCAGTTATTGAGAGTCCTTGCTGTTTCCAAGCTCATTTATAAAAGCAAATTGGGTGTGCTATTATTATTACGCCATTGAGTTCACGATGAGTCCCACGGGGTAAGAATCTGGACATCTTAGAGGTGAAGAGGACTAAGTCATTCTTTTCAGGTCCTTAAATGTTTTTAAATGAAAGGAGAAGAAAAAAAAAAAAACGCCAAACGATGCTACAGGAACTGTGGTATAGTAAAGATTTACATAAAATAATGTTTTTAACATACCCAACAGGACAGTGTGTTTGAAACCTCATTTTGGTGATACCCAGGTAGGTCCGAGTGTAACACTGTGTGATTCTGAAGTCGGCCACTGGCTTCCTGGCAACCCCGCGATAGGCTCCGGTGAAAACTCAAGACATCCTGCCCACCTCCCCGCCTTAAGTATCGCTTTTGTTTGTAACTTGCAAACGCGCAGAAGCTGCAAGCGGCCCGGGCTGCACGCCGCGCTCTCACCTACCGAGCGGTGTCGCTGCAGAAGCAGTCGGGTCCGGAGCGTCCTCGGAACCAAAGCGCTAGCCTCCACCTGTCGGGGGCAGCGTTTCCCGAGCACCGGGGGGGCGGGGCCTGGCCGCTGGGGCTGGATTCCCGGGCAGTGCCTGCAGCGGCGCGGGTGGTCACGGGCGCGAAGGGGCCCGGTCGCGGGCTGCCGGGCCATGCTTCGCGGAGTTTGCGGCCGGCTCGCCTCAGCGCTGCGGGGGACACGCGCACAGCCGCCCGCGGTCGCCCAGAGGTGTGTGCACGCGTCGGTGTCGCGGCCGTCCCCAGACCAGAGCGAGCGGACGCGCGAACCGCCCCGCGCCTTCGACCCAGCGCTGCTGGAGTTCCTGGTGTGCCCGCTCTCCAAGAAGCCGCTCCGGTGAGGTTCGCCCGCGGCGGGTTTTCCGTCGCGGCCTCCCCTCGCGGGGAAGGGGGCGGTGGACCGCAAGGCCGAGGACCGCCGCCGAGCAGCCCTGGCAGGTCACTCCGGGCATGTTCTTGGCTGCCCTTCCTTGGCCCCGGGGCCCGGCGGCTCCCCGGGATCTCCCGCGGCGCGGGGAGGGGAGGCGGGAGGCCGGCGGCGCGCCGAGCCCCAGGCCTCCCAGACCGAACCGCCGACTCGCCCGCCGGCGCGGGCCAGAGCGCGTGTCGGTTCTCCCCTGGCCACGCCTTAGAATCGCCAGGGCACCTTTTTAAAAATGCAGATCTCCAGGCACCCCAGGGCGTGTCGAATCGTTCGGAAGGCCCGCGGGCGGGGCTTGAGCAATGGCGCATTTTCTTAAAAGGACCCGCAGGGTTTCTCACGGAGAGCCGGCTTTATGAGCTCGTAGGACTCAAGACTAGCCCACGGCGTTCCGATTTTTAAGCCAAGACGATGAAAATGCAGTGGCCTGCAGAGTCTTGTGAAAACGCCGTGTACGGCCTTAAGCACGTGAGCGAGGGGTGCCGCCTATTTTGGCTTTCAGTTCTTGGCTAGCTGGCTTTTGTAAAGGCCTTCGTAACCTTTAACGTCGAGTCGTTAGGGTGAACAATGTACCGTTCCAGGCTGCTGACTTGGAACCCTGACACCAGGAAACACCGAAATGGCGTCAGCGGTAGTCTTGGGGTGGCAGATTGCTAGTGATCTTTATCTTCATCTTTTTCATTTCTTTCAGGGTTTTTCTTATAACGAACACATGACTCACTCAGTTTTCTTAAACCTTGAAATTACCATTTGATCTCCCTTTGAGCTAATTGTGTAAACAGCCCACTTGCAGATACACTGCGTTCCGAAGTTTCCTCCTTTCTGCACTCTCATCTCTCTCAAACTTTTGTGTGTTTTCAGTGGTTTCCTTTTAATGGGTCAGTAAGGCTGCTCTATTAAGCATGTATTCTAAAATGAAGAAGTTGAAATTTCCTCTAGGGTCTGTTCCAGTAGTAAATGAAGGGGGATTGTTTGGGGGTTGAACAAAGTAATGAAGGAAGATTTGGATGAAAAGGGCAAATCTTTTCTGACTGGTATTTTTAAAAACTGAGGCATGGCTTGGAAATAAAGTGAAAAAGAAAATGAGAGAAACTGACTAAAATGGGAATAAGAGATTCATTTTTCTAAGAGAAGTGGTTCGATTATCTATTACTGCTTTTAGAATGAAAAGCAGTCTAATTCTGCTTTTCTGGGATTAACTCTTATGTTAAGAACTGGATAAACGTTACTGTTTATTGAACATCAAGCTCTTCCAAGCATTTTGTTCTCCACGATTCATTGTGTTTCTTTCTCCCCCTCAGATATGAAGCATCGACAAATGAATTGATTAACGAAGAATTAGGAATAGCCTATCCAATTATTGATGGGATTCCTAATATGATACCACAGGCAGCTAGAATGACACATCAAAATAAGAAGCAAGAAGAAATGGAGCAACATTAGATCATACTTTAAAACGACAACACACACAACTACATTTTCTAAATACCATCCACCTTTTAAAAAGTCAGAGTGGCGGGTAATAAGTGGAGGAGAAGAATGTTTCTGTCTCTTCCTATGTTGACTGTCCTTATTCCGTTGGTCTCGTTAGCAGGGCTGTTATACTCGGCCTCTGTGGAAGAAAACTTCCCACAGGGCTGCATCAGCACAACCAGCCTCTGCTTTTACAGTCTGCTCTTGCCGATTACCATACCCGTTTACGTGTTCTTCCACCTTTGGACTTGGATGGGTATTAAGCTCTTCAGGCATAATTAATACAACCAGAGCCAAGATGGTATATCCTAATGATATGCTTGAGTGTCTGCCTCTGCAACCTCAACTACATGGAAATACCGGACACCCACTTAATTTGCAAGAAAGATGCTTTGCCTAGCTTCTGTCAGAGGTTTAGGACTAGGGGAGGCTTCAGCTGCAGAGGCTTCTTTATTGTACTTTGGTTCTGCCCTTGTTTTTTGAAGGTTCTTATTTATACCTGGGGTGTCAGGAGAAACATTTCAACAAAGTGTCTTGTTGGAAATTAATAGCCCCAGCCATCATCTGATGACTTTATTTCTTATCCCATTCATAATTAAAAGTTACTAATTTGAAATCTTATATGTTTATTTTACATTCAGAGTCTGGTAAAGTCACATGCTAAGGATGACTGAAGTAATTCCAGAGGAGCTCTGTCGCGGTAGTTGTAGAGAAATGCATTTGAACTAATGTGGTATAAAACTGCAATGAAATGGAAACTTCATGTATTTGCCAGAATTCTGAGTTTGTAAAATTACCTTCATTTCTTTGGCATCACATGCTTGCATTAATAATAAGAAAATAAGATAATTGACATTTTCCATAAAACAATTTGTAGTTTTGTGGGGTTTTTATCCCCTTTGGTCACTAGAGTGTGATTCTAAGGAAGAAAAAATGTAAAATATTCTAAATTTTAAACTTAGAATATTTAGAGAGACATAATAGCCAAAATAGAATAATTTCCCAGGAAAGTATGTGCCTCTGGAGGTAGAGGTGGGGTTGAAAGATTTGCAAATGGCTAATTGTGTCCTATTGAGCTGAGGGCTACGTTTTGAGGCACATTTCAGTTTATTTTCCTGCCATAGGAGACCTATTTAAATAGCACTACTAAGGGCATGAGCATTTTACACATTAATAGTTCCTGATTTTCCAGAACTTTCAACAAGATTGATTAGTACAATAACTCGGAAGTGTAACAAATATTTCAGTAGTTACCCTTAAGAAACTTAAGAACTGAATATAACCTTAACTGATACTTAATAGAAACTTAAAGTTGTTTAACAGAACCTTTAGATAGTGATTCTTCCCCTTCAAAAGACAATTAAAACAAGAGGTTGGATGTGTTTCCTGTTGCATTAATTCAATGTATATACTGTAGTACAAGTCATGTTTTAAAAACTACTCTGTGGCAAGGACATCCCTGGTGGCACAGTGGTTAAGAATCCGCCTGCCAATGCAGGGGACACAGGTTCAAGCCCTGGTCTGGGAAGATCCCACATGCCGCGGAGCAACTAAGCCAGTGTGCCACAACTACTGAAGCCCACCCACTCTAGAACCCGTGAGCCACAACTACTGAGCCCACGTGCTGCAACTACTGAAGCCCGCGCGCCTAGAGCCTGTGCCCCACAACAAGAGAAGCCTGCGCACCGCGACGAAGAGTAGCTCCCACTCGCTGCAACTAGAGAAAGCCAGTGCACAGCAATAAAGACCCAATGCAGAAAAAATAAACAACAAACAAAAAAACCTCTATGGCAATATACAAGTAACACGGAAGACAACAGAGGTACCCATCATTTCCTGAAATGGCATTATTTTTCTTTTTAATTTGCCCTAAATCTCACTGTGGTCAGTGTAAATGAAAGAGTTTTGCTGATAGAACAAGCACTGTATTCTGAAATCGACTGTGGCAATGATTGCACGATTCTGTGACTATACTAGATCCATTGAGTCGTACAGTGTACACGGCTGAATTATATGCTATGCGACTTGTATATCAATAAAGCTATTACCAAAAACACCCCAGAAAAACAGTGTATGTTCAGCATAAGGCTCAGTGGTTCCAAGTCACTTGCTGGAGTCAAATGCTAGTCAGAGACACAGACAATGGTGGAATATAGGTCTTAAGCCTGCTGAGTTTTGTCTACCACATTATGCTACGTGTAGGGACCCTCTGAGCTATGACGCACTCTTGGGAATTCTCCAAGTTTTCTCACGTTCCTTTGCTAAGTTCCTCACAAGCACATCATCCTGGCTCTCTGTCCGTTACGGGGGTTCCTGCACCAGCTTCCCGTTGCGGGATGCCACGCACATCACGACACTGACCTCACCACCTCCAGTCGCTGCCCTGTAAACCCACCGTGAGAGATACGGCCTGATTCTTTCACCAACTGGGACCCCTCCCCGCTCTTCCTCCCCAATAACTAGCTGACTCCACAGTGGCGGGGACCTCCTGCCTCCCCAGAGCCTCTTGGCAAGAGTACCTTCCCTAGTGTCCCCACCGCATCACTGTCGGGGACCACCTTTAACCACCCTGTGAATCAACTCCTTCCCACCAGCTTTCTAAGCGGGGGTTTTCCACCCTGAGGGAGCAAGAAAGGACTCGTCGTGACCTACTTGCCCCCTTGATTTCCTTCCATTCCGGGAGAGGGCTTTTAAGGAAGGCTCTCTGAACTTAAGGCTCTGCGTCTGTGACAGGGAAGTCGTCACAGGCCTGGTGGGAGTTGTAAGTGAGACGGGAAATAAGAAATGACACGGTACAGCCAAGGGCCCTAGGAGAGTCTCAGTCTCACGACTGTGTGCGGAACGGGGACCGAAGTTTTGTGCCGCTTGATGAAACGCTGCCTTTGGAAGCGACTGCCAGCCTGAGCGCGCGCCGCCAGGTGGCGCTCTCGGCGGACTCTCCTGGGGCCCCGGGCGGCGAAGCTCCTGGAGGGAAACTGAAAGGCGGCTGGGGGTGGGGAATTCTGAGCTGGGCAGCCGCAGCCCACGAACTTCCTAATCCGCTCTCACGGCATCCGCGACACAGCCCTGACGGCTGCAGTGAGTGCTGCGAAACGGCCGGGAATAACCCAGGCAGAGGAGGAAGTGGAGCCCAAGACAGGAGGTGAGGAAGCAGGAGGGGCAGGGGGGAGACGCGCAGAGGGTCCCAGGCAGAAGAAGCCGCGTGTGAAAGAGGCCGGAAACCGAGCGAGTGACAAACGAGCAGGAGGTGGCACGCTGCGTACGCGGGGCCGTGGTGCGAGACCAGGAGGCACGGCGGGACGGACTTGGGACGTGGAGTGCCAGTGGCAACGAGACTGGACGTCATTGCTTGATTTTAAAATTGCTTTTGATACATGCAGCTGATAAACACCATGGCTCTTCTTCCCAGAAAAGGAAAAAAAAAAAAAGCACGTGCAAACTTGCAGAGGTTTCGTGTGTCATGGACCCCTGGGGTGACACGTGCTCAACTCTGCACCGGTATGGTAGCCACCAGTCACATGTGGATACCGAGCACCTGAAACGTGGCTAGCCTGACGGAGGAACTGCATTTTAAATCTCATTTTAGCTAAATAGCCCTACATTGGACAGCACAGTTCTACACTTTTTCTGCCACTACTACCAACGAAAGTTTTCTCTCTTCAAAATTCTTCAACAGCGAAACCTTACCTACAGCAGGGGTCCATCTTATTCAACGGCGCAGATCTAGATTTCTAGCCTCACGGAAAGTTCTACTGGACAGTGTTGGTCTAGATACAAGGAGACCAGTTGAGAGACAACTGCAGCAATGGGACAGATGGTGAAAGCCTGAACTGAAGTACTGGTAGTGGGCTTAGAGGGCGGGCCTCTCACTGCTGCGGCCTCTCCCGTTGCGGAGCACAGGCTCCGGACGCGCAGGGTCAGCGGCCACGGCTCACGGGCCCAGCCGCTCTGCGGCACGTGGGATCCTCCCGGACCGGGGCACGAACCCGTGTCCCCTGCACCGGCAGGCGGACTCTCAACCACTGCGCCACCAGGGAAGCCCTCCTGACTGATCTTTTTAACATAGGGAGTGAAAAAGAGGCAGGAAGGGAAGACGGCTGTAGGAGGTATTGGCAGTACCATTCCAAGCTGAGTACAGGAAAATGGCCATCTTCTTCTTGAACGTGTTGCGATGAAGGAGCTGAGAGGCAGGCAGGTAGACACAGGCCACGCAGAAAGATGGCTGCAGTGCTGGACTCGATCAGTTCCTGTCAGGCAAAGAGAGAGAGATCTGGGGAACCATCAGCACGGCCGTCATAACTGACTCCACGGCCACGAGCAGTGCGCCAGAGGGGGAAAAGCCGCCTACGCTAGCGCTTTCGGTCAAGGGGGTGTAAGAGAAACATGCAAAGGAAATGAGGAGGCAGCCAAGAAAAAAGAAAGCCGAGCAGTTCATGAGAGTTTTGAGGAGAAAGCAGTCAATAGTTTCAAATGCAATAAATATCTTTAAGATGGAAATGGGCCCGTTTCCATTGAAATGTGCAACAAGAAAGTCATTTGTGACTTTTACTAGAGCAGTTTTGAGACGGAAAACCACCACTTCAGCCCTGGACACACTACGCAGACGTTTACGAGGTAGAAAAATCCCTTCTGTCTCACGTGATGCCCTCGGTTTCAGGGTCACCCTGATTTAGTAGCCTAATCTGTATCATTACTAATACATCCTACAGGCAAAAACAGCCGTTCTCAGAACGCACGTAAACACACTCAACAGCCAGCAAGACTTTTATGTTAATTTCTGACTTAATTTTATTTTTGAAAATATTTCCCGAAAGGGGGGAAAAGTGACAGGTAGAGTCAGCCAAACCCTCTGTTGCTGTTGATGGCTACTTGCAGCGCTTCTTCTACTCTGTCCATTGTAGAATATTTAGGGAGGTAGAGGATACTAAAACACGTCTGTGCCCTTATGGGATCTTTCTCATTCAAATGTTCAGGGCAGCGAAATGTTATTTTCATGTTCTTTAAGCCTTTGACTTGAATTCTGTCCGTTCCTGTAAGAAACACTGAAAAAGAAGAATCAAAATGAGTGATCTGCTTCACAGAGACCAAAATTTACAGAGAGAAAATGTGTTCCTTCAAAGACACTAATTGAGGGCCCCTGTGCAGAGCCCTACACTGGACCGCGTCGGGGACCACTGTTAGCACAAAGTCTGACGCAGTCACTGCCCTCAAGTAGCTCACGGTCTGGCTGCGAGTATTAGACTCGGGAGCAGGAAAAGACAAACGGCGAGAGAAAAATAAAAGGGTGTAAGAGAGCAAACAAGGTGCCATGGAGTTAAGTACCTCCTGAGTGTAAATGCTGTGGCTCAGAGGAGGGAGAGAGTCGGGCTGGGCTGTCCGGGAAGACTGCCGAGAGTTCGGAATGAAGCTGAACCTTTAAAGGAGGGAAAGGTGTAGAGAGGCCACAAGGAGGCAGGTGAAGGTTCAAGGAACGGAAGGAGAAAGCGGGAGGTGGGAGGTGCAGAGCGGGCTCTAGAATGTACAGACAAGGGGACTGTTTGGCTGGAACAAAGATTTCCTATAGGCGTTATGACTGGAGAGGTAGGTTGGGCTTCTGGAGAAGTCCGAATACCTTCCAACACCCATGTCATCCACAGAAAACAGAATTACATAAACGTTCTCAAAAATAAGCTAAAGAAGTTGAGTAAGAAAATGAGAGAGGAAGTCATTAGACAGGTCTCAGGAAAAGCACCAAGGAGGCATAAAACTGAGCTCAAAGTCTGAAGGTAAAGCAGTGGAGACAAATGACGGTACACAGCCCGGCTCATCCTACAGGGCCTGGGTAACTGAATGGTGACACAACCACAGGAGAAGCCTCAATATTTAGCTCAAAGAAAAGAAAAATTTAGAAGCAAGGCAGAATTGAAAACGACAGGAGAAAGACCTATATTAACATTTATTTTTTGATGTTGGGACAACCTGGCATAAACGACATTCCACTGGGCTAGGAGTGGCTCTGACAGTATGATTTGTTACAAATGGTACCCATGACACACAAGATTTCCTTACCTCACAGAAAAGACATGAGATTATAGATCTCCTCCTAATGCAATACTCACCAAGGAATTGTTTCTTTTCCTCCAAAGTCAATTTGTGTAAAGCCTTCCAAAACATCACTATGGTGGGATGTGAATTGTCATATCCTTGTTCGTAAAGTGCATTCTAGAGAAAAATGCAAAAAAAATATTCAGGAAACAGACAAACAAAATTTTAATTCAAACCACTTGGCCTTTATGATGTACCTTTTCAAATGTTTCCCAGTCGTAATCTGTATTTCCAATAATCACATCCTTGAGTTCTTCAGGATGGAAAAATTCAATAATCTCCTTGTCACACACTTTGTAAAATCCTCTTTGAAACTCTTCATAAACTACCTTTACAGCGATGTTGAAGATGTAATTGACATACTTAGAAACATAGTCTCTCCTTTAATGAAACAGAAAATGATTTCAGCTTACTGCAATACCCTGAACAAAACTGGGGGAGGGGGTGAAAAGGACAATAAAAATAAAGTAAGAGACAGTGGCCTTGGGGTCCGCCTGGCAGCTGCTGCAAAACCTTCCCCAAACAAGGGGAAGGCGGCCACCTGGGCCATCGCTGATGTGCAGCCCTGATTCTCGAAGGGGGGTCTGCAGTGCCACGAGGGGGCTTGAGACATCCACCGGCATCTTATTCTTTTTCTTTTTTTGCAGTATGCGGGCCTCTCACCGTTGTGGCCCCTCCCGTTGCGGAGCACAGGCTCCGGGCGCGCAGGCGCAGCGGCCACGGCTTACGGTCCCAGCCGCTCCGCGGCACGTGGGATCCTCCCGGACCGGGGCGCGAACCCGCGTCCCCTGCATCGGCAGGCGGACTCCCAACCACTGCGCCACCAAGGAAGCCCTACTCTTAGCTTTTTTTTTTTTTTTTTTTTTTCTCTTATTGTTGAATAAAGCACGAGAGCTTTGGAAGTCCAGCTGGGGCAGTGCCGCTTCACAGAGATTCAGGGCTAGCCTAAGGTTCGGAATTCTCCTCCTGGAGAAGTGCTGTTGGGATGGCTGGTAAGCCCAGGTAACGGTTCCTGCCACTGCAACAACAGGCTGGGACAAGAGGTGGAGAGCAGCGTGCCTTCTACCTGGGTACTGTGAATTTTGCTGACACAAAGGATGTCCTCCATCTGGTGCTGGATAGATCCTAGGAACTTTACATCTTTCCTGCGCGAACCCTTGTGAGCAGCTGTCAGCCTCCGGGGGACGGGGGGAGGGGGCTGCCTAGAAATTTGGAGGCCAAAATGAATTAGGTGGCCTTTACTTGGTCTTATCAAAAGGATACCAATGAAATATTCTAAAGCAGAAAAAAAAGTAAGAGCTAGAACATCTAATAATGGGTGCTTAGCATGTGCCATGAACTGTTAGAGCTGTTTTTTTCATGTATTGTCTAATTTAATCTTCATAAAACTCTGCAAGGCAGGTTCTTATGGCATTTTGGTAAAGAGGAAAAGAAACTGAGACACAGTGAAGGTACGAGATTGCTCAAAGTCACACAGTTAAGAGAACTGACAGATTAGAAGAGAAAAATTTTGGAAGAATAAAACCATCCCTGTTATCTCTGGAGAATGGGCTTGGGACACAGGGGAAACTTCCTATTTTATACTCTTTTGTATTGTCTGAATTTGTCAGAGTGGGTAATTATTTGTGCTTAAACACAAACAAAGAGGGGATTTATACTAGCTATGATGGGGTAGCTCGTAGCAAATGTTCCCAGTGATAAGAACTAGAAAAATCCAGGTAGGGCTTCCCTGGTGGCGCAGTGGTTGAGAGTCCGCCTGCCGATGCGGGGGACGAGGGTTCGTGCCCCGGTCCGGGAGGATCCCACGTGCCGCGGAGCGTCTGGGCCCGTGAGCCGTGGCCGCTGAGCCTGCGCGTCCGGAGCCTGTGCTCCGCAACGGCAGAGGCCACAACAGTGCGAAGCCCGCGTACCGCAAAAAAAAAAAAAAAAAAAAAAAAAAAAGAAAGAAAGAAAAACCCAGGTAATATACCAAAGCACATCTAGCTCGGGGTTTCCAAATCTAAGTCAAGACTCAAGAGGCCTTTGGACTAAGAGACAAGGGAAGCTCCCTGAGGTGAGCCCAGCACTTAACTTGGAGTTTCTACCTTGGGGCACATTTGCCATTTCTTTCAGGGAAAGGGGCCAGGCAATCCATAATACTATGGACAAACTGGGGTACAGTCATAAAATCTCCCACAGAGCTAGAAATGTTCTATTTCTTGATCTGAATGCTTATAATTTGGAACTTTTCCGTATGTTATATTATAATACAAAGTTTTTTTAAAATAAAGAATGCTCACTAGATATTTCTTTGCCACTCTGACCAACTATCAGGGGAACGTTCTATAATCGCAAACTCTATGGCTTTAAATGGCATCCCATAAAGTACTGGGAAGTCAAGATGCCACAGTAACATCTAATCATATTCACAAAATTGAGCACCTGCCATGGACCAGACACTACCGTGGACTCTAGGTGCTGGCTAAACAAGGGTGAGCAAGACAGACCCAGATCCTGCCATCCTGCAGCTCCTCCGAGATACGGGAAACACTGGTAAGTAAACAAGCAAAAAATGCTAAAGGTGGGTAACGTGTGACGTGAAAAGAAAAAGTAAAGCTGGGTACGGGGATAAAGAGAGAGAGGTCAGTGGTATAATCCTAGACAGGAAGATGAGGGAAGGCCTCTCCAAGAAAGCCACTTCCTTCCCAGCCAGCATACAAACCCTAGGAGACACACACATACATACAGCATGAACCGACTGTCTGCCTTTTTGGAAAATGATTGAGAAAGGAAAATAATAATTACAAGGAATTTTTAGAGCCCAGTGAAATAAACACAGTGCATAAACAAAACAAACACTTCATTTCTTTGTACCTACTTGTTAGTCTGGTCGACAGTTATGTGACTTCCGTTAGGAATTAAGTCTACATCATTTTTGTCCCAATGCACCTGTAACCACAAATGAGCTCAGTATCTCCAAGGGAATCCCGAACAATCTACTACCAACAAAAACACTTTGGAGCTTACCTCTTTTCCTCAAACCAGCAAGGTGGTAAAAAATTACCACCTTTATCATGCAGAACGAAAAATAAGTTTTAAAAAGAACTTGAATTATCTACTTTAACTGATCACATTGAATAAATTAATTGGACAATTGCCATATCTCAGTATTCACTTTACACACACTACAAACCTAGTACGGTAGATCTGCAAAAAATGGCCATAGATTCCTCCCATCCTGGTATTTACGCAACGTGACTTTGCAACACCTCCCCCATCAAGAGGGCGAGTCTACTTCTCCGGCTCCTGAGTCCGGGTGCGGCCGGGTGAAGTACTTTAGCCGACGGGACCTGACAGGCACACAAGCTTCAGCGGCAGCTTGTGTGCCGCGGGCTTTGCCATCCCCTACTGGCCATGTACCCCTGCAAGCACTCACGAAGAAGCCTCAGCTAGCCTACTGGAGGAGACAAGCCCCCGAGAACAGAGACAGCTGTTCCAGGCGGCAGCCCCTCAGCCAACCAGCCCGCTGGCCGGCAGCCGTGTAAGCAAGGCCGCTGTGGGCCAGGCAGTCCACCCAGTCAGCCCGGTCCAGACACCCACGGCGTCGTGTCTGCTGTTTTAAGCCACTAAGTTTAGGCGTTGTCTGTTACTCAGTAAAATCTAACTGATACACCCAGCTCATGAAAAATGAGGAAGAACACCTTTTGTACTAGCTTAATTCAGTGTGGTTTTTTATTAAAGGTAAGTATAAAAATGGTTTATCAGATTAAATATGAGCTGTAATTTTATTTTTACTGTTACTCACATTAAAATGGATGTGAAATACTTCTCCAAAGTCATCGCCTTCATCATCCAGAAGTGTCTGCAAACTCCTAAAGAACAAATGATTTTATTCTTCAGACGTCAGTGATCACGATGGCTAGAAACATCATCTAAAATAAATGTCAAGGGCACGCTTACTCCCAAGGGGGGAGGTCAGGTTCAGTTCACAGAACTGAGCTGCTGCTGTGTACTGACGGTGTAACTCGGGCCAGACCTCGGCCGCAAGTGTGAGATCTGGAAGCCCTATAGGGAAGCCCTATTTTTCTTTATTTTTTATTTTTTGGCCAGGCCACAAGGCATGCAGGATATCCTAGTTTCCCCAACCAGAGATTGAACCTGCAGGCCCTGCACTGGAAGCATGGAGTCTTAGCCACTGGACTGCCAGAGAAGTCCCTATAAACACTTTTAAAAGTAATACACGGGGCTTCCCTGGTGGCGCAGTGGTTGGGAGTCCGCCTGCCGATGCAGGGGACATGGGTTCGTGCCCCGGTCCGGGAGGATCCCACGTGCCGCGGAGCGGCTGGGCCCGTGAGCCGTGGCCGCTGAGCCTGCGCGCCCGGAGCCTGTGCTCCGCAACGGGAGAGGCCACAGCAGTGAGAGGCCCGTGTACTGCAAAAAAAAAATTTAAAAATAAAGAAATACACAGCATACTATATTATGTGCTCCCTCACTCATTTATTCATTCAACAAACATTTATTAAGTATCTGGTACGGCAGCGATAAGGGATGTAAAGCTGAGAGTAAGACATTACTATTAATTAAATCCTGAGACTCATAGGTAAGATATGCTGATAAAAATCTCACTACAGTGCTATCAGATATGTGCAGCTAGGAACGAAGTAATTGGTACAGGTACAACTTGGGAGAGCTTGATTAACTCCTTCTGAAGGGATGCGTGTCCTTGGGGAAGACCTCTGGGAGAAGGTGGAATCCAAGTTGATTCCTTTTCCCTGCTGCATTTTTTATTACCGTATTGTGCCAAAATGTTGGATCCTTTCTTTCTTTTTTTTTTGGCCATGCCACGTGCCACATGGCTTGTGAGATCTCAGTTCCCCGGCCACGGCGGTCGAAGTGCCAAGTCCTAACCATTGGACTGCCAAGGAATTCTCTAAAATGCTGGATCTTTTATTATGGTATCACGATAAGAACAGACCATGCTTTATTGTGCTTTTGGGGGGTTGAGGGAAAGTAATGGGAACTCAGCTGAAACAACTGGACTCATCATAAACTTGGTTCAAGATACTCTGTCTTTATATGTCCCTGTACGGCTCATTTGGTTATTTATGGGTATGTTTATGAAGAACACCTGTGAACCTGGCTCCCCAAACAAGAACTAAAACATTGCCAGTATCTTACACCTACCTGTAGGGGGTACCTCCCTTATCCCATTATTCTACTACACCCAAAATGTTATACATGTATCTACAGTTTGAAGAGTATCTCTTCTCTTTGCTAAGGTATCTCTTGATGAACAGAGAACTTCTCTCATCTTACTGCAGTTAAATTTATCAATCTCTCCTTTAATGTTGGTATTTTTATGTCTTGCTTGAGAAATCCCAATGGTGAGAAAGATAAGTGTCCATATTTTCATCATCGTTGCATTCAATATTTAAGTCCCTTATCCACACAGGGTTGATTCTACTACGTGATGTAAGGCATCTGTTCTCATTGTTTTTCCCGGGTGCATTAATTGAACAGTACTTCTGTTCCCACTGATCTAATATACCACCTCTAACGAAGTGCCACGTGTATAGGGGTCAGGTTCTATGCCCTCCTGTACCACGGGACAGCCTGCACCAATATCGTACTGCCCTGAGTAATATAGCTTTCTCATGACTCTTGATACCTGGTAGGCCAAGTTCCCCATCCTTAATCACCTCGCAAATTATTTTTGGCTATTCCTGGCCCCTTGTTCATCCATATACATTTTAAATCAGCCTTTTTTTTTTTTTTAAGCCTGCTGGGATTAAAATAGGAGTTTTATTGAATATAGAGATCGGGGATTCTCAAAGCATAACCAAGACCAACAGCTTCTGGGAATCCCTGAGGCTTTTAGAGGGGGGTCCACAAGGTCAAAACCAATTTCATAATACTACTCAGATGTTACTTACTTGAGGACACACGGAGGGGGAGGGGTAAGCCGGGACGAAGTGAGAGAGTGGCGTGGACATGTATACACTACCAAATGTAAAATAGAGAGCTAGAGGGAAGCAGCCACATAGCACAGGGAGATCAGCTCGGTGCTTTGTGACCACCTAGAGGGGTGGGATAGGGAGGGTGGGAGGGAGGGAGACGCAAGAGGGAGGGGATACAGGGATATATGTATGGCTGATTCACTTTGTTACACAGCAGAAACTAACACACCATTGTAAAGCAATTATACTCCAATGAAGATGTGAAAAGAAAAACAGATGTTACTTGCCTCCTTCACATTCTGTCATGAGTCCCGAACAGAGTTTTCCAGAGGCTATGTGGTAGCTAACAGAATGAGTGTGTATTCCTGTATTTAAAACACTTATCGCTTTTAATGTCTAATATTATAAATACTGACAAATGTAACCGATATAAGTAAAAGCTCTTTGGGGTCCTCTCTTAATTTTTAAGAGAGTCTTAAGACCTAAAAGTTTGAGAAATGCTAATATGGATTTAGTGGTCTTTATTCAGTTTATGTATACTATTTAGTTTATTAAATCTTCTTAGGCATAAGCATTATTTATGTCATTTTCAATGTTTTCAGTAAAAAATAACAACAAATTTATCTACTCCTTTCCAAATTTGGTGCTTTCAATATTTTTTTCCTTATCTTATTAGCATAATAAGTATAAAGATTAATAGTTGGATTCTGGAGCCAGTGTCTGTGTTCCAACCACAGTTCGGTCACTATGGGATCTGGGGCAAGTTACCTAACTTTCTTCCCTTTCAGTTTCCTCATCTGTAAAATAGGGATAATAATAATAATAGAATCACACTGCTGTTCTCATTCTTTTAGAAATCCCCCTAGTATTCCATTGCATAAATATACCAAAAACATTAATGCCCTCACTGAAGAGCATTTAGGTAATCTACACATTATAAACTATCTAATACAATGTGCATTAGCAGACATATTTGCATGATTGCCTATTTCTAAATGTGAAATGTCTAGAGGTAGAACTGCTGGGTCAAAGCAGCAAACTTTTTTGTTGTTGTTGTTCTAACTAAGCACAGTAGCCCCCTCTTAGCCATGGTTTTGCTTTCCAAAGTTTCAGTTATCTGTGGTCTACTGCAATTTGAAAATGTTAAATGGAAAACTGCAGAATAATTCATCCGTTTTCAACTGCAGGCCGTAGTGAGTAGCCTGATGCAACCTCACGCCATCCCTCTCTGTGTGGTGTGTAAATCATCCCTTTCTCCAGCGTAGCCCCCCCGTTGGCCATTCAGTAGCTGCCTCATGACCACTGTGGTATCACAGTGCTTGCGTCCACGCAACCCTGATTTTACTTAATTACGGCCCCAAAGAGCAAGAGTAGTGATGCTGGCAATTCGGATGGGCCCAAGAGAAGCCATAAACTGTATGTTTTAAGTGAAAAGGTGAAAGTTCTCAACTTAATAAGGAAAGAAAAAATCAGATGCTGAGGTTGCTAGGATCTACAGTATGAAAGAATCTTCCATCTTGGAAACTGTGAAGAAGAAAAAAGAAATTCATGCTGGTTTGCTCTTGCACCTCAAACGGCAAAAGTTATGGCCACAGTGCATGATAAGTGCTTAGTTAGGATGGAAAAGGCATTAGATTTCCTCAGCAAGACGTTCTGAGAGAGGGAAACCACATTCACATAACTTTTATTACAGTACATTATTATAATTGTCCTATTTTATTATTAGTTATTGTTAATCTCACAGTGTGCCAAATTTATAAATAAAGTTTTACCCTAAGCATGCACGTATAGGAAAAGACATGGTATATACAGCATTCGGTACTATCCACGGTTTCAGGCACCCACTGGAGGGCTTGGAACGCATCTCCTGCAGGTAAGGGGGGCTACCGAGCTGCCATACTGCTCTCTGACAAGGAGCTACCGATTTACAATCCCACTCACCGTTCTTGAAATCAGAGTGAACCTTTTCCCAAATCCCTGCTGACACTACACAGCATCAGCGTTTCCAACCACTGTCAATTTGAAGTCCGTATCATCCTCTCACTTTAATATGCATTCCATGGCCACTTAATTTATGATTATCCACGATCATCTTAATTTATGAACCATTTCTATTGCGTCTTTTGTAGGTTACTGTCTTGTATGCTCTGTCAATTTTTCTTACGGATGTGCAGGACCACTTTATTCAGCAGGGATATTAACCCTTTCTGTTTTATGTTACCAATATGCTCTGTGAGGTGGTGGCTTGTCTTTTAACTTAGAAATAAGTTTTCATTTTAAAGATGATGACATGAAACAACTTTTAAAATAAACACCAGGGCTTCCCTGGTGGCGCAGTGGTTAAGAATCCGCCTGCCAATGCAGGGGACACGGGTTCGAGCCCTGGTCCGGGAAGATCCCACATGCCGCGGAGCGACTAAGCCTGTGCGCCACAACTACTGAGCCTGCGCTCTAGAGCCTGTGCTCCGCAACGAGAGAGGCCACCGCAATGAGAAGCCCGCGCACCACAATGAAGAGTAGCCCCCGCTCGCCACAACTAGAGAAAGCCCGCACGCAGCAACGAAGACCCAACACAGCCAATAAATAAAGAAATAAATTAAAAAAAAAAAAAAACTTTAGAAAACATGTCTCTTTAAAATAAATAAGTAAATAAAATGAAATAACACAAGCATCACTTGCAGGTTTTGCACCAAGGTGTAACCTGTGCTCTGTCATGACTGTCTCTACTCAAATAAACCAAAGGTTAATGCAAACAGTGAGGACTGACTATACGAAAACCCAACTTGTCTTAATTTTAGAAAGTTAAATTATTATCTAACAATTTGACAACGTTAGAATCAGTTTAAAATACCCAGAATGCTACTACTGAACATGAAAATACTACTGGAATGTGTGTGTTTAGATACTTACCTAATTATATGTTAGACAGGGTTCTGAAAAAGCAACTATGTTAACTTACTTTCCCAAAAGAGGACTGAGTTCTTTCAAGTCTTCTAATGATGGCTCTTGGTCCAGAAGTTTCTTAAACAGAGCCAGTGGGAAAGGGATGTTGGCAACATTGCAACTGAACAGGCAGAGTCCACACAGAACCCCAAAGAAGAAGTAACTCTTCTTCTCAAATTTAGGCTGAAAAGAGAAAAAAAAAAAAAAACCTTAATATATTATGAATTTTTACCAGTACAATGGAATACTTATATTAGGTAAACCATTTCTCCCCTTTCACAAAATCAAATCACAAATTAAAACCAAAAATCTTGAGATAAGAATACTTAGGGTTTGGGGCTTCCCTGGTGGCGCAGTGGTTGAGAGTCTGCCTGCCAATGCAGGGGACACGGGTTAGAGCCCTGGTCTGGGAGGATCCCACATGCGGCAGAGCAACTGGGCCCGTGAGCCACAACTACTGAGCCTGCGCGCCTGGAGCCTGTGCTCCGCAACAAGAGAGGCCGCGATAGTGAGAGGCCCGCGCACCGCGATGAAGAGTGGCCCCCGCTTGCCACAACTAGAGAAAGCCCTCGCGCAGAAACGAAGACCCAACACAGCTATAAATAAATAAATAAATAATTTTTTTTTTTAAAAAAAGAATACCTAGGGTTTATATTCAGTTATTAAGTCAATTTAAATCCTTGCCACAGTTTTGGTTACCGAAAGCATTACTAGGATGGGGATGAGGAGATAGGAGAGATGTTGTTTAGGCGGAAAAGCTGCAATGAACAGCAAATTAATCCTAGAGTTCAAGTGCACGCTATAGTGAGGATGGATAACAATACTGTATTACAAGCATCGAATCTGCTATGGTAACTAGATCTTAATTATCCACCACTAAAAAGAAATAATTTTGAGATGTGATAAAGGTGCTAATTACCACTACGATGGCAATCATACTATAATATAAACATATCAAATCAACATGTGGTACATCTTTAATTTACACAGTGTTATATGTCAAATATATTTCAATAAAAAATAAAAGTATTAACAGGAATAGAAACACATTAGGCTCAGTAATCCTTATAAACAAAGTTTTTGCAATTTCTTTTCATCGGCTTTTATCTTCAAATTCATTGGGAAAACAGAACAAAGAATGAGTGCCTAAGAAAGGAAGGGTTCATTTTTCCCTATACATTCTAGAAATGGTCAATATATATATATATTGCCTAAATTCTCTTGTGTTGACTTGGGAACCCAGGGAAAGAGGACCCCCACTTTAGAGAAAATAATCACCTTTTTTGAATTAAAAGTTGTCTCCATAATTACATCAATAAGTCCTCTCCTAAAATACAACAGGCTAGACAACCTAATTTTCTATGGTATAACCCCATACCTCTTCTCTCAGGAAATACCTACACCAAGAAAAGACGGCTTACCTTGACAGGAAACCACATGTAGGAAGCGTCTTCAGGATATGTGAACATCCCATATTCTGGCCGGGTCATTTCCTCAAAGAGACAATGGAAAAACTCTGCTCTGACCCCTCCAGAGTCATATCCAATTTCTCCACTAAACGAGACCTAAAGAAACACAGCAAATAATGCATCTCTTGCAGAGCTCTGTATTGCTTTGTATTAAATCTCGTTTAATAACTATTTGTGGACCCAAGTATTTGGGAGGTACCGGGGTAAGCAAATTACTTGTGTTAGCATATTGAATTTTCTTACTAATTCTAGGAGGCTAATGAGGCTTCAAGAATTTAAATAACTTTCCCAAGGTTATACAACTGCTAAGACTTTTTTTTTTAATATAAATTTTTTTTATTTTTGGCTGTGTTGGGTCTCTGTTGCTGCGCGTGGGCTTTCTCTAGCTGCGGCGGGTGGGGGGCTACTCTTCGCTGCGGTGCGCGGGCTTCTCATCACAGTGGCTCCTCTTGTTGCGGAGCACGGGCTCTAGAACGCAGGCGCAGTAGCTGTGGCTTGCGGGTTTAGCTGCTCTGCGGCACGTGGGATCTTCCTGCACCAGGGCTTGAACCCGCGTTCCCTGCATCGGCAGGTGGACTCTTAACCACTGCGCCCCCAGGGAAGCCCCCAGCTGCTGAGACTTAATCCTGTGGGTGACAAACCTGAGAGCCTGAAGTCTTTACCACTAAACTGGCCTCAACTGGCATCATTTTTACAATCATCAGGTACATTAAGTATAATGAAAATAAACATAAAGAAATCATAAATATCAGAATTTTCAGAAAAACCTGAAAACCAGAGCACACGTATTTATTGGCTTGGCTGTGGATTCCATAAGGAGGCAGCGTCCCACCTGCTGACACCAATCCCTCCTCAAGATGATTCTATCATAACCCATCTGTGCTCCTGCAATTACTTGCTCTGTTCCTTTCTGCCTTTCCTTCTTGGAATCCTTCACTTCAGTTTCTAAGTATGTTAAGGTCTCCCTTATCCTTCAAAGAAAAAAAAATCTCAGCACCATTGTTTCCGGTACGGACAATACTGGCTTCCTCTACTCTAGGTTGCCAAATTTTGGAGATTAATGTACTCCATTCTAAACCCATTTCTCTACTTAAATGTTTCTCTCCAAGAGGACCAAGAATCTGTGAATCCCCAATTCCAAGGACTTGTGTTTCTCAAGTCTCATCTTGATTTCACCCACTCAGTTTACATTTCTGGCCACCTCCTCTTTCTTCACACTCTTTTCTCCCTTGCTTTCTCTTATGAAGCACTATTTAAGCTTTCATTTCTCTCTGCTCTTTCGTGCTGCTTTAATACCAGAAACCCCTGCGGCTCTACACTGGCACTTCTATCCTTCCTTTTACCCTGCCCCTTTATATGAGCGAGCTCCTTAACCTCACGGAGCGTGCTTTTCCACGAGATCATCAGAAAGATTAAATGGGATAACACAGGTAAAATGTCTCACACAGTCTGGAAAATAGTAGCTGCTTTCCAAATGTAAGCTAAATTTTTTAAATGGATGAATGAAATATAAAAGTGGAACTAAAATAACTGAGTGGACTGGCTGGCTGACACGGTTTCGAATCATGATGAGTTCAATAGATTTTTAAAAATTATCTACGTGCAAAAATACACAGAAATGCCAACTCTAACTGCAAACTCCATACTTTTAAAATAGTACCTTGAGCTTTGGTCAAGTCAATCATTCTTTAATCTGACTAGGACAAGTGATAAACTAACGCCTCGAATCAAAAACACTCTAATAAATATTATCAGGAAAATCCTGACTTGTCTCGATTCATTGGAAAGTGTAGAAGCCTGAGGGCGGGGCCGGCACCCGGGCTCTGACACTTGTCAGTTGTGTCACCCCGGGGTAAGTTACCTCACGGCTCTGCCCCTCCGTTTCCCCTTCTGGAAAAGGAGGGAAAAGCAGAACCTGCTGCACAGTGTGGTTCAAAGGGTCACCCAAGTGTAAAGCTTTTACAGTAGCACCTGGCATAAGGAAAGCATCCATTAGATCTTCTAGCCATGATTATTCTGTGTCAAGTATCTATCAGTAAGACAAGCTACATAGCAGCCAAACCAAAGATCATTGTGAATGGGTATTCAGGACACGGTAGTATCTACAATTACACCCTCAAAACACCACGCAGCCAATAAAGAGGACGTTCTCCCTTCAACACGGCAGTCTGGGTTCCTGCGGGAGAGCAGAAGCAGACTCTCAGTTCTCCTCTGGGTCAACCCCATCTCCCTGGAGCCTTTAAAACGTGACGACCGGGCTTCCCTGGTGGCGCAGTGGTTGAGAATCCGCCTGCCGATGCAGGGGACACGGGTTCGTGCCCCGGTCCGGGAGGATCCCACGTGCCGCGGAGCGGCTGGGCCCGTGAGCCGTGGCCGCTGAGCCTGCGCGTCCGGAGCCTGTGCTCTGCAGCGGGAGAGGCCACAACAGTGAGAGGCCCGCATATCACAAAAAAAAAAAAACCAAAAACGTGACGACCCGCCAGGCCTGGTCGAGCCTCACGAGCCTCTCAAGGCTCGTGCTGGGCTATCCACCCGATCAGGGTGCGGGGAGGACGACCACTTCACCCGCTGCTCCTTGGCCAGAGTGCTGACAGCTCTCAGCTGGGATCCACAGGCAACCGGGCGACTCCACTACGGGTAACCCCAGCGGAAAGGGGAGATCGCCCCCTCTCTGTAAGGCCCGTCATTACATTCTTTATACTTTACCAGTAACTCCCTCCTCAGATCTTCATTCTCAAACTGATTTAGCTGATTCAAAACATCCTCAATCAAGTGACTCCTCCTGACCGTTAGGTTAATGGTGGGCGGTAGAGCAAATTCAGGCTCCTCTTGCGCCACAATGCCAGCCAACCACAAGCAAGCTCGCCATTTCTTCTCCTGGGAAAAGAAAAGTGTTTCACTCCATGTCACCGTTTGCTCTACGTAGAAATTTACGAAGTAAAAGAAACAGGTTCAGTTTACTATGCGCGCGTGTCACAAACATTTATGAAAAGGGCCCTACACACACCCCTGGAGACAGGCTATCTATTCAGGACTCACCCCCCAGTGAGCAGAAGATACAAGAGACACGGGAGATGGAAAGCTCCGTGGGGCTCACGTGGGCGAGCGGGAACGTGACCAACCGCGGGCTCCTCTGGACCACCGTGTCCCGTGAACACAATTACGAACCCTTCAGGGACCGAGTAACCATCGTGCACAGGCTGAGAGACTGACCGGTGAGCCCGAAGCAGTGAGCTGAAACCTAGTGTTCTCATGAGGCAGAGAAGTTCAGGCGTGCAGAAAAGAAGCCTGCTGCAGGGAAAGTGCAGGATGGAAGACCTCGCTAAAGATATCCTCTTCTAGGAGGAGAAGTCACACAAGGGAGTTTAGGGGACAGATCATCTACAAAGTTACCAGGAGAGAGACAGACCCACAGGCTGACAGACAGACACACAGACCGTCCCTCTGGGACCAAATGGCAATTGGGGATCATTAACATCTATGTCTCTTAGCAAAACAGAGAGACATCAAATGCCAGTTCTATAAAAAAATTACCAGAAGCTTGTTTAAAATCAAGAGAGAAGAGTGAGAGAGTTGAAGCAAAATAAAGTTCTCGTATTTTCCTTTGTTAAGTATTTCATTAATGGTCTTGCCTGGAACTTATAAATCAATTTCCTATTTTGTTTTCTTATGGCAACTGCATTATGTAAAGGTATCTACTCTTACGACATAGATTTGAATATTATTCATGCATATAGATATTCAGATGCATATATAAGCATAAAAGTGCCAACAAGCGCTAACCCTTTTGGGCACGTTGTGAGAGGCACTGTTCTAAATGCTTTACCTACAATAACAAATTTAATCCTTATACAAATGCAGTGAGGTACGTTTTCTGAGGCACTTTCAGGTGTACAATTTTAAGTTCAAAACCCCTTGCTGGATATGCTGACAGACAGAACCAAGTCAGCTGATGACAGTAAGTTTTCACGAACCTTTATTGTGGCGCGATCACAGAGCACCGGCCATTTCTTTGGGTCTGAATTTCAAGAATCCTCTGTCACCTCTATTCCCATTACTATGTTTCCCCATTAGATTGGACCTTCTTTTTTTTTTTTTTTTTTTTTTGCGGTATGCGGGCCTCTCACTGTCGTGGCCTCTCCCGTTGCGGAGCACAGGCTCCGGACGCTCAGGCTCAGCCGCCACGGCTCACGGGCCCAGCCGCTCCGCGGCACGTGGGATCTTCCCGGACCAGGGCACGAACCCGTGTCTCCTGCATCGGCAGGCGGATTCTCAACCGCTGCGCCACCAGGGAAGCCCAGATTGGACCTTCTTATGTACTGGTGCTGATCCTAGTGTTCTCATCAGGAAGAGAAGTTCAGACGTGCAGAAAAGAAGCCTGCTGCAGGGAAAGTGCAGGAATGGAAGACCTCTCTAAAGATATCCTCTTCTAGGAGGAAAACGCAGACAAGACATTTGTCTAATCCCAATCAAGCCCACGTCTGCCATGCGTCTTTGAGTACCATTCAGAAGAAGACTGCCGGGGCCCACCTCAAGGCAAAAGCCCTACAGCTAGGCCCAGGCTCTGTCCTTTGCTACTGAGGCCCTAATATGCCTCAAGGCCAACCCAACTCAAATTGTGACAGTCTCTCTAGGCTTCTTCATTAGAGTGTAAGCTTCTTGAATGCTATGACCACCACTGGTTTTACCAGTGGGTGGCGCCCTTGTCACGCCTCTATTATACACTGGAGAAGGTACTCATCATTTGATTTGCTAATGAAAACAAAGAAATAGGCATGCATACCTTTATTTTTAAAAGCGAGTCTGCATACAGTAGTTTAATTTTTGACAGAATATTAAAGATAAATGGAAAATGGCTGAATATGACAGGATAGCGGGTGTCCATTGAAGTGTCCTAAAAATGGAAATGACAACAATTTTGATAAATGAAAGGACAGAGAAATCTTATGCCTTACTTCTTAGCCTTCAAGCCCTGATGGTTTCAGGTCTCAGTACTTATAGCCAAAGCAATCCAAAATGCTGGTCAGTAGTGCTCAGATCTAAGAAAATGTTTTATATATATCAATGAAAGGTATATAAACCTAGTATTTTCAGTACTCATTTAATTTCACCATTAATTATAAACTCTGGACATTTTCCCAGAGTCTGTTCTGCTGCTACCTGCACTTCTGAAATGTGAAATTAGTGCAGATGCATCTGGTAAGCAGGGGAGTGACAGGATGTAGATAGCTGGTTAGCTCAGACAAGAGTTTTCCCAGGCAAAGGATGATGTGCTAGGAGTAGAATTAGAACCTTCAGAGAAAAGGAGAAAAAAAATCTCAGATTAGCTGCTGAACTGGCAGCAAGAGCCCTTCAGCTTTATTTTAAGAAAATGAAAAAAGGAGTGCTTACACCCAGGGAACCCTCCCCAAAGTTACAGCCCTATCCTGCTGGCTCCTGGCGAGTCACCGAGCCTCCTATACCTAGCTTAAGAGCAAAGCTCCACTCCCATAGGTGTTATCTCAGTACCACCGGTCCTCTAATCAGGGTGTGGAGAGAGTTCTACCCTTCGGTTTTTGTGCATTTTTCATCTTCTCGCGGCACTGTCCACAAGCTGCTTGCCTGGTTGATCTGAGCTATCTCCCCAGGTAGGAAGCATTTTACTGTTAGTATTCTGGTTACAAAACTGCATTGGTTTTGAGGGGTCTGCCTTGCTTTTCCCATTAAGCCCTGCTATTTCTACTGGGCAATTTTGCAGAGTACGGGAAGTTTTGGAAATTCGTACAAAGTTACAGAACGAGCGCCTGTATTAACTTGCCAACGATCAATACCCTCTTTAAATGTACCGTACTTACTGTGTTCATTTTCCAGATGGTCCTTCTGTATGCATCTTCAGAAAAATCAAGTAAGTGTGTGAGTTCATTTACTTTGAAGATGTTTTCAGGCAGCTGACATTTAGTCTGGTTTACCTTAAATAAAATACCACCTGTGAGAAAGTTCTTTATATAAAGACAATTTTGCTTAATGGCTATAAATTAGATTATCAGAATAAACAGCAAGTTAAACATACTTTTAATGACCAGAATTAAGTTCTATCCAATTCCCCCACTGCCAAAGCCCCAAACTTTCAGGAGCATAAGGAATACCTAAGATTTAATAGTAGAAATTGATGGTATGATGAAAAACTTCTAGTTACTTTTAATCCATAAAAAAGTTTTAAAGAAACTCAAGTGCAAAGAAAAATACAGTGTAATATGAATCCAAACTACTCTGGGGCCCAATACTCCATGTCATGTTCTTGCTTTCTCTTTTTTTTTGCAGGGGGCGGTTGCCGCACTGCACAGCTTGCAGGATCTTAGTTCCCCGACCGGTGCCACTGCACGGGGATGCTGTTTCATCCCTATGACTGGGATCCTCAGGACCCTGCTGATCTCAGCCTTGCACTGTCAAGAGCCTCAGCAGCCTCAGAGTCATGGAGAAAGAGGGTGCGTCGTCTTCGTGGATTCTTCGGGAGGTGCGGGGGGGGCGGAGCTTGACAAACATTCTCATGTCGCCTGTTAGAGTCAAAGGACAAAGCAGGATCCCTTCAAGATTTCTTCTGTTGCTGCCTCAGTTATTTCTAGGGCTTCTCTTTCTAAGCGGCAAGCTCATTACAATACACTTTCCCTGAGCTCTTCAGTAAACTGCTCAGTTTTTCAAGACCTGGAATGATTTTTTTGATTGATCTTAATAAAACTTTTAAAAACAGCCAAGAACAGGCATCACTTTTCAGCAACAGGGCAGACTGTTTTTTTCAGCACTTTGATAGATTAGGCACTTTGACTCACTGAAAACAACCACAAACACAGGATAAACTGTAAACCAACATTTTTGGATGGAATAATCAGGTCAAAAACTAAGGGAATGTGGCATCTCCCTTGAGGGTATCTGCCAAACCTGGTGAACCTGAACTTCAGTTTCAACGGCTGAGACTTTGAGAAAAGGAGACAAAGCCCAGAGTCTGTTCAAATTAGGGACCCTTGCTTTATAAATCTGGGACCCAAAAGGGCTACCATTAGAGTGAACCAGGGTAACCTAGAAATGAACAAGCTCTTTCCTCTACTCCTGCATCTACCCGTCCCCACCTTGACTCCAAGACCATAAGGCAAACTGTAGTTAAAATGGAGCTGGATGTTAACCGTTTGCACCTACCAACCTGAACTCCCAGTCCATCTCCCGCCCCCTTCCTCTCCCCCTCGGCAACCACAAGTCTGTCCTGTACGTCCGTGAGTCTGTTTCTGTTCCGTAGATACGTTCATTTGAAACTGGCACAACATTGTAAATCAACTATACTTCAATTAAAAAAATAAAATAAGATGAGATACATAAGTCACAGGGGTGTAAGGTACACAGGGAGAATAAGTCAATATTTTATAGTAACTTTGTATGGCGTGTAATCTATAGAGATATCAAATCACCATGCTGTACACCTGAAACTAATATAAGTCAACTATACTTCAATTAAAAAAATAATAAAATAAATAAAATACATAAGTCACAGGGGTGTAATGGAGATGGGGAAAACAGTCAATAATTTATAACTTTGTATGGCATGTAATCTATAGAGGTATCAAATCACTATGCTGTACACCTGAAACTAATATAAGTCAACTATACTTCAATAAATAAATTTTAAAAATTTTAATTAAAAAAAAAATGGTGCTGGCATTGGGGGAAGAAGGTCGCCTACAGAATCTGTCATCACAAAAGCACTCCTGAAAATTCACACACCAGATTCATACCACCTGGAGATCTAAAAAGCCTCAAGCCAAAATTTCAATCTTTATATTAAATGCTAATCTTTAAAGACTAATTTAATAGTACCAAACTGCTGCCAGGAGCCTGGCAGAAGCAAATTCTCCCTGAAAAGACCCAGCCCTCAAAGAATTCCAAAAGATAAAAGTTCCAAGGGAAATGTGCACGCGCGCACACACACACACGCACACACCCAGAGTCACAAAATACATGATAATGAAGGAGCCATGAGGAAGATTCAGCAGGAACTAAAGACAGCAAAAACTGACCTGCAAAGACTTCAGATACCCAGAAATTATAAATAATGGCCAAGAAAAAAAGCTTAAAGAACCAGTGAGAACTTCCAGAAGTGGAAAACATACTACTAGAAATAAAACTCAAAAGACAGTTTTAATAGCAGACAAAAATCAGTGAAAAGCGAATTCATGAACAGGAAGATAGGGCTGAAGAAATCATCCAGAATGGGGTACAAAGAGACAAACAGATGGAAATTACGACAGGACGATTAAGAGACATGGATGACAGAGCGAGAAGATCTAACACACAAAATAGGTAGAATTTCAGGAGGAGAGAGTCAATACTTGTTTTGAATTAAAACGTGTAACAACTTAGAAATGGAGGGAACATCCTTTTACCTAGAAAGATTATTTTCCAAAACCCCATAGTAAAAATGTTATTTAATAGTGATATTCAGAATTTTCCTTTAAAATCACCAACAAGATGAGGCACCTACTATCACTATGACTTCCATTCAACATGCCTGTTGAACAACTAGGGACAGGAGGGCCTAGCCAGTGCCACAGGCAAAGGAAAATAATAAAATGCATAAGAATTGGGAAGAATAAAAACATTATTTTTTCCAAAGATATGACTGTCTGCACAGAAAATGCAAAAGTATCTACAGTTAAATTACTAGATATAATGCAAGAATTTAGCAAATTCACTGGCTATTAAAAAATCAATATTCAGGGACTTCCCTGGCGGTCCAGTGGTTTAAGCCTCCGAGCTTCCACTGCATGGGGCCCGGGTTCGATCCCTGGGTGGGGAACTAAGATCCCACATGCTGCACAGTGCGGCCAAAGAAAAAAAAAGAAAAAAGAAAAAATCGATATTCAAAAATCAATGCATTCCTATAATCAATGCATTTATCTGCTATTAAACCAACAACAGATAATATAGTTTTTAAAAGATACCATTTACAAAAAAAAAAAAGTTAAATACCCTGGAATAGATTTGACTAAAGATATCCAAGACTTTCATAGTAAAATAACAAAAACTCATTGAAAAACTTAAAAGATAGTCTAATATGTAGAAGAAATAGATACCATGAAGATTCACAACAGTAAAGATGTCAATTCTCCCCAAAGTGAAATACAGATTAAATGCAATTTCAATCAAATTCCCAGTAAGATCTGTGTATGTGTGTGTAGAACCTGAAAAGCCAATTCCAAAATTTATAAGGAAGAACCAAATGCCAAAAATATCCAAGATTCGCTTTAAGAACAAGACAGGACTATTTCTTTTAGCAAGTATAAACAATATAGAGCCACATAAAATGACTAACAGTACAGAAGAGAGCCTGTACGTGAACCCTGCACACAGAAACTTGTTTAATGACAGTTCACATTACCTATCAGGGCAGAAAGGACAGAATTTCAGTTAAGTGGTGCCAGGTAATTGTTTTCATATGGAAAATAATCAAAATAAATTTTCAGCTGGATTAAACACCAAAGTGTGAAAGTGTGAAAGGCAAAGCTAACCTCAATACTCCCTTTAGACCTTGGCAGGAGTGACCTCTGCCCTGGGCCTCCTCCAGCCAAGCCCCTCCCCACAGGGGCTCTGCTGGGTCAGCGGGGCCTGTCTACATGCAGCCCACCCATCACACTTCCCCATCTAGACTGAGCTCCAGAGCCCAAGACCCGCAAGTCCCTGCCCAAACGGCTCCAAGCCAGCCCCAGGAGCTACACACGTTTCTCCCTCCACTTGCCCTCTGGGAGTGGAAGGGTCACAGGACACACCCCAGGGCCCCAGGGTTGGCTAAGGAACGGCTGTTGTGGGAGGTGAGACGGAACACAGAGACACGGGCTGAGGTGTCCACACACGGCCACGTGGCAGCCCTGGTGCGGGAGAAAACCACAGAAGGAAGAGGAGCGCAGAGGACCCGGGGTGGGGGCGGGGAGGGTCCGTCGGAGCCCCCACCTTCGCTGCAGAACTCTGTAAGGAGCCAAGGTTTCGAAATTCAAACCTGGCTTCCCCTGTCATTAAGAAGGTTTATTTGTCAAGGTGGGAAGATAGAGTATATTTTATTTCATTCAACACGTTGTTAGTTAGATGTCTAACCTTTTAAACGTTAGACATATGGTATATGAGCCTCTGCTTGTACTCCTCCTCTGGTCCCAGCTATCAGCTCTGTTAAAAGACTATCTAGAGAAGCCCTCGATGCCAAATCAGGCCCTCTGCTTATTTTGTAAGGTCTCACAAATGCCTAAAATATTTACCATCTGGTCTTTTCCAAAAAGAAGCCCTCCTGATCCCTGATCCGTGTAATAATTTAAAACCTTGAAGGAAAAAAAAAAGGTTAAAACAAAACACATGGAGTAAAGATCATAAAGGAATAGACTGACAAATTTTTTTGTTTTTGGCCACGCCACGTGGCGTGCGTGATCTTAGTGCCCCGACCGGGGATCGAACCCGCGCCCCCTGCGTTGGCAGCGGGGAGTCTTAACCCCTGGACCGCCAGGGAAGTCCCCAAATTTTATCTACATTAAAATTAAGAACATGAGTTTCGGACTTCCCTGGCGGTCCAGGGGTTAAGACTCCCCGCTGCCAACGCAGGGGGCGCGGGTTCGATCCCCGGTCGGGGCACTAAGATCCCACGTGCTGAGGGGTGTGGCCGACAAGTTAGAAAAAAAAGTGAGTTCATCAAAAACCACCAAGACAAACTACAAACTGGGACTTGATATTTGCAACACATATAATTGACAAAGGACTAGTATCCTCCTATAATCAATAAGAAAAAATTAAATACTACATTAAAATTGAGCAAAAGGACAGGTATTTTATAGAAGAGGAAACACGTACGGCAATTATAAACATGAAAATATGCTCTAACGCATTAGAACCAGTGAAATACAATTAAAATCATAATTTGGGGCTTCCCTGGTGGCGCAGTGGTTAAGAATCCACCTGCCAATGCAGGGGACACGGGTTCGATCCCTGGTCCGGGAAGATCCCACAGGCTGCGGAGCAGCTAAGCCCGTGTGCCACAACTACTGAGCCCACATGCCACAACTACTGAGCCCATGTGCCACAACTACTGAGCCTGCGCTCTAGAGCCCGCGAGCCACAACTACTGAGCTCGCGCGCCTAGAGCCCATGCTCCGCAACAAGAGAAGCCACCGCAGTGAGAAGCCGGCGCACCGCGGCGAAGGGTGGCCCCTTTTCGCTGCGACTAGAGAAAGCCCGCACACAGCAACAAACACCCAACTCGGCAATCAATCAATAAAGTCATAATTTGGCACGATTTCAATATGGCACTAAAAATATTTTCCAAATTTTAAAGTCAGACATGGGGCAACAGAATCCTCATCATGTCCTGGAGAGGATTTAAATTGGTCCAACCACTTTGGAAGACAGTTTGTCACTAACCACAAAGAACAACACAGGCATATCCTCCAACCTATCAATTCCAGCATTAGGGATGGAAACCAAAAACTAACTTTTGACACACGGACACCAAGAGATAAGTACAAAAATGTTGACGTAGCATGTTTTCTCACAGAGGAACCCTCCCCCCCAAAAGAGAACTGCAAACAGCACATACTGTATATCCATCAATACTGGAATGGATAATTCTGGTAGTCACACTATGGACTATCATACAGAAGTGAAAAGGAAGTACAGACATAAGTATTAATCTGGATGAGTCAAAAAAACCAAAACGTTGTGTAAGCAGCATGTATTCGATTCATATGAAATTTTGGAAACAGCAAAATTAAACAGCATAGCGTCAAGAGATACTTATGGTTATAAGACAATAAACAAGAGTAAGGGAATGATTAATGGAAAATCCAGGATCCTGGCTACCTTTGGGAGGTGAGGGGGTGTAATCTGTGAGAGACACACAGGCATTTCTACAGCACTAGAAATGTTTTCTTTTTTAACACGGGTGGTAGTTACACTGATGTCTGTTTTACTATTTTTCTTTAAACTGTACGTGGATACTAGACACACTCCTTTATGTGCATGACTTAATTCACAAAAAACAACATTTTAAAAATAGCAGTATCAACCTCATGTTTCATAAGAGTCTGCTTAAGCTTCAAGCCAGGTGATACCAAGGGAATTTTTATTGCAAAATAAAGAGAAATGGGTTTCTAAAACAGCACTTACCCTGTGCAGCTTTTTCAACATTTCTAGGAGAATTTTAATGTGATAGTTATTCTCAGTAGTTCTAGTCCAATAATTCAGTTGAGCAATGACAGCTGTTTTAAACATCTGGACCAGTCTGATGAAAGCAGATTCTTGCAGAGATGCCCAGTATTTCTCTGAGGGATACGAAGGTAACTGTCAGCATGTGATATTTCTTGGATTCTTAAAAGTAAAAAGTAGTCAATATTTTCTGAAACTGGTAGAATAGTTTCATATATATTATAGTTATAAAGACACATTTGTAATAAATTTTTCAGTAAATACAGTCGGGATTGAAAGTGTAGAACTTAATGTTCTCAAAAAAATGCCTTGTCAGTTAAGAGAACCACAAATTTGATCTAATTAATTTGTTGGGGGAAAAAAAAAAAACTAGACAAAATTAATTAGTCCCATTTTTTTGCCCAGATGAAACAGCATACAGTATTAAAAACCAGATTAAGAACTATTTGTGATTACAAGACTCTATTTTGCGCTCTCAGCACGAGTTTTTAACTCTTAAAAACCATCTTTTGGCACTGTATAAAAGAAAAATGCTTTAAGTCGGCTTTTCATTGCTTACAATGTGACAGCATATAAGAAAGAATGGACTTCCTTGGGCTGAATATGCTATTTGTGTCAAAAACCTCATTAGAATATAATCAAGCCCCTCGACCTAATTTCCAGTGTACTGGAAATACAGGGACAGGAGGAAACAACCAGACAAATCTAGGTGTGAGACACTGTACAGCACTACTGACCCACGCTCTTTAAAAAAAAAGAAAGCCTGTAAAATACTTTTCGGACAAGAGCAGAAATTTGAATATGGCCTAGATGTGAGGTAATACCATGGAATGACGGCTAATCTTACTAGCTAACAATGTTGAGGTAATACAGGATTCCATCCCCTCAGGAGATGCACGCTGACGTATTATGGGTAAAATGTCCTGGTATCTCCAACTCACTTTCAAATGGTTCAGCAAAAATACAATGCAGTCTGTACACACACAGCAACATGGTAACTGCTGCTGACTCTCAGGTAGAGAGCATCTGGGATTCACTGTACTAGCCTCTCAACGTGTGTGTATGAAGTTCTCCATAATGAAAAGTAGGGGGCAAAGGACCCCACGACCAAGCCACGCAGCTATCACTACAAGAGCAGGTATCATTATATGATGCCACACAGGTATCATTGCATAAACAGGGACGAGAGCAACCCATCGTGGAGGAAGACAGTAAGTATCACAGCGCGTCAGAGTACGTGAGGACTAGGAACTGAAAACCACGGGTGCGTCACAATCACCTAAGTTGTGCCGAAACTTCACTAGGCATGTGTTTCCATTGAGAAGACAGTCATGTATTTTCAAATGTAAACCATCAATCTCACCCAGAACCTCTGACGACCCGTCATGCATTTTATAAACAGCCTCTGCAAACGGAACCACCAGGCTCTCCCAGTTGCTATAATCATGCATCACAGGACATTCCGGGAGAAGGAAGAAAATTTCTAAAGCTTCTTGATGTGGAGAATGAAACGGAAGATCTTTGAACAGAGTATCCCTGAGACATGTGGTTACCTGCGGTCAAAAAGGATCCAGGAAAAGACACTCAGAACACAGCGGGAAGTGGGTGCAATTACTGTAATAAAATAAAGTGTGGAACGCAGAGCTTCACCCCACCATGAAACTGGAGCAATTACTTGGTCTCTCTAAACCCATGCTCACAACCCATCTCATCTAGCTTCCCAAATAGCTGGGTGTGTAAACGTGTGACAAGTATCCTCTCCATCCGATGGCTGGGGTTCGTGAAGGAGATCAAGGAGAAACCACACGTGCAAGATTACACCGGATGAACAATGGGCTCAGAACTAAAAGGCAGCCCCCCCCACGGTAAGGTCCGCACTCTTCCCTCCGGTTCCACGAGCGCGCCTCGTTTTTTAAAGAGGAGGAATGTGTCCGAATCTCCCAAAGCAAAACAAAAATTAAAAACAAACAAACAAAAAGCAACAACTGCAACCATGAGAATCGGCATGGTTTCCTGTCACCTTCTCACCGGGTCACCTGTCTCATCACAGACTCTCTCCACCGAACTCTAGTTTCTAGCCCTTCCAATCATCTTACCGTTTCCCCAATCCAGAATGCCAGTGTTGAAGGAAAATTCAGATGGAATTCTGAATGCGTATGTGTTCTGTGGGCTCAGATAATGGTAATGATTTGCCTAAAACCCCGTGAAGAAGATAAGCTAGTGTTTCCAGGGTTCTTGTTATTTGTCAGATACTGTGCTAAGCGATTCACATATATAAGCTCACTTATCCGTGTCGTTTCTTTACAACATAGATGGTATTATTAACCCCGATTCATAAATGAGGACTCTGCGTGCTCGGGAAAGTAACCTGCTGAGGGCCACAGAGCTAAGTGAGACTCTCTCCTGGATCTTTCTGACTCCAAAGCTCAAACTCAGTCACTAAATTACGAGAGACTAGCTAAACGGTACCTCTGAATGTACAAAATCTTACAATTATCTATTTCCGCATCAACACATTCTATTGGGCTCCCACCACGAGGCTCAGTCTTCAGCCCTGCCCCCCTCCTCCCTCTGGGCTCTTGATCATCCACAACCCCAAACCTCCCAGCCCTTTAGAACCACTGTACCGCTCTCAAGCCAGTTACACCGTTTCCCATCTTGTGCCTTGGTGCACACCTCCCTGGCTGCCTGCAGGCAGCGGGTAAACTGCCCTCCCCCCGGGAACCTTGTTCTGCGTGCTCTAAATACAGCAGACCGTTCACTGCCCAGGTAACGAGTGCACTCATTCATCTAAAAATATTTATTACACACCCAGTGTGTTCTAAGCTGGGAACCAGGAAAGACAACTGACACCTGCACATAGGTATCTGTCTCCTTCACTAACCCAGGAGCCTCTAAAGACAAGGGTCTCACCACAGCTCCCTACGCATAGCCGTATCCAAATATCTGCGGAATGAAGGAAGGCAGGCCAAGTCTGTGAGTCCATACCACAGAAAGCTCAAGACAGAAACAGTACAGGTCTTCTGATCCAACTGTCCCGTCTGAAACAAGGGGAGACTGCTCTATGAGTACGTCGCGTGTACTGTATATGATATTGTTCTGGCACAACTGAGGTACAATTAGCCCTAGTGATGAACTGGTCCAACCTCTTCCTTTCACAGATGCAGAAATAGCTTTTCTATCTTTTATTTATTTTTTTTGTGGTACGCGGGCCTCTCACTGTTGTGGCCTCTCCCATTGCGGAGCGCAGGCTCAGCGGCCGTGGCTCACGGGCCCAGCCGCTCCGCGGCATGTGGGATCCTCCCGGACCGGGGCACGAACCCGCGTCCCCTGCATCGGCAGGTGGACTCTCAACCACTGCGCCACCAGGGAAGCCCGCTTTTCTATCTTTGGTGATCTTTCTACTAACTGATGCAGAGTCCTGATAAAGGTGCATAATGAGGGATCCATCTGACATCAGACGCCTAATTGGGCAATGGTTCTGCCAAAATTAACATAATTAAATTTTCCATCTTCCCCTGAGAAAAGAGTGTGCGAGAGAGAGAACCTGCAGCTAATATACAGAATGCTGAGTGTGACAGACAGAGCAAGAGACCAGGTGAGGGAGCTGAGAGCAGGAAGAGAACACGCACGAGACAGAGAGAGGCAAAGAGTAAGAGCCACAGAGACAGAAGGAAAGACCAAATGGGGGTGTGGGTAGCCAAGAGAAGTGAAGGAGCGGGGGAGAGAGAGAGAGAAAAAGAGTGCGCAAAAACGAGCCAGAGACCCAGAAAGAAACAGACTGAGAGAACAGCATAGACAGTACCACCCCTAGATCAATCCGGACAGTAGAACAGGGAAATAAATGAATAAAAGCTACATTAGGAAAGGCTGCATTAATAAAGGAAGCATGACTGAAGCATCTCCAAGTGGGAAGCCTAAAGATAGTAGTAACAGTGCTGCAATGAAGAAGCAACAATCCCAGAAAGAACAAGGATATTCTAGAACCTACAGAAAAGGAAGTGCAGACCAGGCAGTCCTTGGTGAGGGGGACATTCGTATCAGAAAAAGTGTTTTCATCTCTATACTTAGGCTTAAAGTAACTGCAAATGAAATGTTGCTCTTATTCTAGTGTACCAGTCTCAACAAATATTTTAATCATCTTCCTGAAGCCCTAACTTGAAAACATTCCCTCTAGGGGAGTGCCTGTACATATACGTGTATGTGTGCGCGGGCACCGATGAACTAGTTAGATTATTTGTAACCTAAGTGCCTACTATACCATCTATTTCACCCTAAGTGGGGAAACTCCTGAATGGTAGCTGAGTTTAACTTAATCTGTGTATGCCACAGGGTCTCAGAGAGTATCTGAAAAGAAGATATTTCTTCTGAAATTCTGAGTTCTTATAAAAACATTTCAGCGTATTTTCTTTTCCCAAGTAACAATCTGAAGAATACCACCATGTTAGTAATCCAGTCCTTTTGGGTTAACTCCTTAAAGGTGTCCCTTGCTGTATTTATGTCCAAATGAATAGATATCGTTTCTCCAGCTATTCTGTGGAAGGAAGGTAAATGAAAAGTGGATGAATAAGTAAATGAAAAAGGACACTTCAAAATTAAATATTTTATTAGATTATTTATCCAGATGAAAAGTTTCTTCTCAAGCTTGCTTCATTTTAATAAAATTACTTTTTTCTCACCTTTTCAATAACTATAAAAATTTGGCTGAATACAAACACAATTGAAAATATAGCTGACAAAATACGATTATTTCTGAAATGTCAAAAAATATCAAGGCTACATTAACAATACATACGCTATCAGACTTTACATCAGATATTGTCTTACCTTAAATGAGTAATCAATAAATATTTATTTTCCAGTACAAAAAAAAAAAATAGCCACAGAAAAAAGGTAAAGGTTTTTCTTGTTTTCGAGTTACATGAACTATAAGCAGGGACCAAAAAAGGGGTTTCAGAGCAGTAAATTTTTAGTAATCAAAGAGAACATTACGAATGAAATGTCTCTCTTAACTCAAGAATTACATTTATACTGGACTGAATATATTGTCTAAAAATAGACCCATTCTTTGTGAATTAATACATATACTTAGTGTCTGAAAACAGAAAAAGTTCTTTTAAATAAATATTATACCAATATTTAGGAAAAGAAGTACAAAGTCATTCTTTCATAATACTTAAAAATTCAAAGAAACCTTAGTATGTAGCAATAAGGAAGTAATCAAATAAATTAAGGTATGTCCTTCCCATGGAATACCATGCAACCATTAAAATGATGTTATGGGGAAATACTGAATGATATAAAAATTGAAAAAAATGGAAAAATGGGCAAATGTATTAAGTGTGGAGAAACGTATAAAAAATACCATATTTTGTAAAACAGAAGATTTGCATAAAAAGATATTTATACAAACACTAGCTCTTACACTTAAGTGGTGAATTTTGGCTGATTTTCATTTTCTTTTTGTTTCATGTCTTTTTTTTGGACATTTTCTACAGCAAGCATATATGTGCTTTTTTTTTTTTTTTGCGGTATGTGGGCCTCTCACTGTTGTGGCCTCTCCCGTTGCGGAGCACAGGCTCCGGACACGCAGGCCTAGCGGCCATGGCTCACGGGCTTAGTTGCTCCGCGGCATGTGGGATCTTCCCGGACCGGGGCACGAACCCGTGTCTCCTGCATCGGCAGGCGGATTCTCAACCACTGCGCCACCAGGGAAGCCCTATATGTGCTTTTGTAGGGAAAAAAACATAATTTTTAAAAAGAGATAAAGACATAGATAATTATTTCACCCTCAAACCATTTTCTTTACCACCTTTCACAGTTTTTTAAATTGAGATATAACTGACACACAACATTATATTAGTTTCAGGTGTGTACAACATAATGCACTGATATATGCGTAGCATATATTGTGAAATGATCACCACAAGTCTAGCTAATATTCATCACCACACATACTTACAAATTTTTTTTCTTGTGATGAGAACTTGTAAGATCTATTCTCTTAGCGACTTTCAGATACACAATACAGTATTATTAACACAGTCACCATGCTACCTATACACAGTGTTTTCAACAGAATTTTAAATTTATTATATGTATTACCTTTCCCTTAAAAAACTTCCAGTCAGACATGCAGGAGATGAAAAGATCTCTCTGATTTCCCTATATTAGGAATAAGATGGTGGTTACAACAAATCAGAATATGCCTCCTTGTAGCAGGAGACATGATCAATTGTCTTTCCAACTCCTCCCCCCATCTCCAATTTATTTGCATATTGCCATGGGCATCTGAAAGTCTCATCTGTGAAATCTCAAAATTTCAGAGGCAAACGTGGGAAATAAAAAGATATGTACCCAGAGAATCCAGAGGGGAAGAGGATAAGGCTTGACCTAGGGTATTTTCTTGGACAAATGAAACACTGCCAACCCACCCAGCTTTCCAAGCCCTACTTATTTCTATTCCACTGGAGTAGAAACAAAAAAAATTACCAGAAATTAAAGGTGGGGATGTACGCTCAGTTCTGTCATAGAAGTACTTGCACAAATAGTTCTTGACCATTTGTGCTCTGCACGATGCAGCTATGTGGTATAAGTACTTTCCAGAATTAGGAAGCCATACCTAAAAATGTCTCTAAAAGGAAATGCCTGTATACATGAGTATAATTTGTACAGCTGGTAGGAGTTCTATCATTGAGAGTACGGCTGCCTAAGCCGTTCAGCTGTGAATAACAGCTCAACAAACAAGAGGCTCTAAAGTCAACGAGGGCTGAGAAACTGTAGACTATATTTCCTGCTCAGTGTCACAATTAAACATATCAAAGGCCCAGAGAAGTCCCGCAGTAAAGAAAGACGTCCCCATGGAGCTTACATGCTAAATTGTATGTGTCAACTTGGCTAGGCCATGGTACCCAGAGATTTGATCAGACACCAATCTAGATGTTGCTGTGATGGTATTTTTTAGATGAGATTAACATTCAAATCAGTAGACTGTGAGAAAAGCAGATTACCCTCCATGATGTGGGTGGGCCTCACCCAATCAGTTGAAGGCCTTAGGAGAAAAAGTCTAAGGTCTCCAGAGGAAGAGGGAATTGTGCTTCCAGACTGCCTTGAGACTCAAGCTGCAATATCAACTCTTCCCTGGGTCTCCAGCCTGCTGTCCTGCCTCACAGATTTGTACTTGCCAGCCCCTACAAGTGCATGAGCCAATTCCTTAAAATCTCTCCCCACCACCCTCAAACACACCCTATTGGTTCTGCTTCTCTGCAGATCTCTGACTAATGGACCACTAGTGGACCACAAAATCTCACATCTCTGTATTGTGCAGAACCAGTTGGGGAAACACTGCTTTAGAGAGCTACATGAGCAGACGGACACTTAGGGTGTACCTTTTTGTATTCTGCCACTGTTTAGTCCCCACGTCAGCAATCCATCTCTTTACAATGCCTTCATTCAAGGTAGGAATTTTCCTCCTCAGATTAACATAGGAATTCTGTAAACAAACCAAATAGTAAAATACAGTAACTTAGAGACCACAGAAATAGGTATCCAACTCTTAGGCACATTCTAAGGATAGAGAGTAATACTAAGCATGGATAACATAGCTCTGCAAAAATCATAAAGTAAGATTCTACCAAGGAGCAATCAATCATTTCTTGTCCAAGGGTGCTTAGATCCAAAGTAAGTTTCACTGAATGCCCCAACACTGAACACTTTACATGGGTATTATCAGATGAAACTGAACATCAGACAGCTTTGAGAGGAGAGATCCTAAAGGGACTGGGTATAGAAGTAGCAGGAACTCAGTTTGCCTTGGTGGAGCAGGATATGGAGGTTACGGACTGATTATTCGTAAGACTATAAACCCCGGGTCTTTTTAGTAATGGCTGGCAAAGTCACTTCAGAATATCAACCTGTTGGTTCACTAGCACCCTGACCAAAATGCTCTTGGCAAGGAGCCTCCCGAAAGGTAAGCAGAGCCTAAGGAAATCACACGTATTTGACATACCCTAAGGGCAAATCTGCTGACTTTTGTGAGTAAATACGTACGTAGTTTAGACAATAAAGGATCAATAATGTCTAACCGTTCCCCAAACTCAGCCTAGTAACCTGATGATTTTGGAATTCACCAAATCTAGATTCTAGAACCTTCTGTTTCGCTTAAAATACCAAGTCATTAAACTTCTAGAGATCTATTTTTACCTTTTTATCCACCCAAAGCAAAATGCTTTGATCTCCTCCAGCAATCATTATTAATTCCTTTTCTGAGGTACGGCTTTCTGAAAGGGATTTACAAAAAATAAGAGTTGAGAAACTCATTTGATACAAATATACACACTCAGCCTAAATAATTTTAGATTCTTCTTAAACTGAGTCCTTTTATTTTTCTGACAGACAAAGACTCAGTACATTTCCTACCGATAAAGCAGAAATACACACCTACTTCAGGGTAAAGTCTAGTTAGCAAACATAGAGCAAGGTCGGCAACGTGCTATCAGGTTAATACACATAATCAACATAAACGCTTATACATACAACACAGTCAAACACGTTTGATTAGTTAACTGTTCCCGGGTTTAATTCAGCGCCTCTTACTAAAAACCCTATCTATTATTCTACAACTCAAGATTCAATCAACGACTACTGGCTGTGAAGATGTAAGTACTTCAAAAGCCTGTGCAAGTGGTCACAAGAAATCAGATATAACACTTGATCTGCTTAAGGAAATAACCCGACTGTTCGCTTCCCCAGAAGAACTGAGAGAATTTTGGTACTTCCGGTCACCACTAAGCTTTCAGAAACAAGTGAGCCAAGGGCCCCGAGGCACTCCTACAGTGGAACGTTTCAGAGCTAAGGCTCTCAAGGTACACAGGGCACGGTTCACGTGTCCAGCCACATCCCTTCACAGGCTAACCTTCTGACCCCCGAGTCTCTGCACCCTCTAGCAAAAGAGGGCTGAGAGCACACCTCTCCTGGACCGGTTTAAAGGCCGGTGAGTCAGGCACAGTTCACAGCGCCTGGCAGATGTTGGCTGCATGTAAAACCTGAGGGTTTTATATGATTATGAGTCAATTTAATCCGGTAAGAAAAACAATCACTATGGAATTAATAGGTCCCTTGAAAACTGGAATCAGAGGCTGCACAGGCTTCTGAACCCACATAGTCTATTTTATGTGGTATCATTTTAAATCCACATTAACCTTAACCCGAAGGGTGAAGGGAAAACGAATGGTTATTCCGACTTGATAAATCAGATTGGCTGTGTTACGCTGCTTACAAGTAAACAAATGAAAGCAATGTTTAGAAAACCTCCCTTCGCAGTCATACATTTCTCTTCTTGCGCACATTACACACTTAGAACAATCAGTTTCTCAACCAAGGTATTTGTGCCAAATCCTGCGCTCCTAAAGAATTTACCAAATGTGAGTTCTTCATTTGATGGCAATTTCACGGGACGCGGTATCAGCTGATCGCGTGTTCCACCGTTTCCCAGCTGTCCTTCTTTTCCAGAACCAAAAGAAAAGACCTTCCCCAAATCAGAAACATAGGCAAGTGTGTGCTGCCTATTAAATGAAAGCACAGACGGTCAATTCTCAATTATCCACAATGATTAGAGTATGCAGCAATCTGGTAAACTGAGGAAACTACGCTGCTCAGTCACTGACACCAGCTAACCAACTTCCAATGGGTGACATTAGCCGTCTAGAAACTAAGAAACCACTGACGTGCGGCTGAGACGATTCTGGAACCCCTAAGTGTGCCGAAGGCCATGACGCCGCACCCTGGCAAATGACAACCCTTCGTCAGAACAGCACCACCTCTCGCCTGCTGCTCCTTTTTGAGGCCTTGGCTTGAGTCAGCACCTTCCGGAAGCCATCTCTGAGTCCCTCCCCTCCCCATCCTAGAAGATAGCATCAGGTGATCCTCCCTGAGCTACCGCTCTAGTTCCCAAAGACCTTTCTCATGCTGATTTTCTTACTGATTTGCTTGATGGCCTCTCCTACGATACAGATGTGTAAGGAAAGAATTTCGCCTCACTCAGAGGTCTGGCCTTTGTCCTCACTTCCTGGGAGGTAATGTCTAAACCCTGTAGAATTTTCCAAGTGACAGGAGGGTCTCTGTTATTCATGGTAGGCCCGCCCCTAACACCACACCTAATAGTTTATCCAGGTGGCTCCCGGAAGCCCCTCGAGCTGTATGTAAGCCCGACCTCTCGGTATACAGAGGCTGGAGGCTGAGTTCAACCACGTGGGCAATCATTCAATCAATCATGACTAAGCAATGAAACCCCAAAAACAACCCAGGACGTGGGTGAGCTTCCCTGGTTGGCAATACTCTTCAGTCATGTATCAGGCTGGGAGGAGGTAACACGGCCCACGGCTCCAAGGGGCGTGGACACCAGAAGCTCCTCATTTGGACCCATTCTAGACTCTGTCTTATGCATCTCTTCCTTTGACTGGTTCTAACGTGTATCCTCCTCTTGTAATAAGAGTGACCATCAGTGTAATAGCTTTCAGTGAGTCTTGTGTCTTTCCGCGAATTTTCCTGCGTTGGCACGGTACTGCCTGGTTTGCAGTGAGGCATTCCTAAGGTGAGGACTCCTTCTATAGCACATGCTACCCGGAGGAACGTATGTTATGAAAATTCCAAAGTGGTGACAATGTTCCTTTGGTTAATGAAGAGATGGAGAGATGATATCAATGGATAAACCTTTCTAACTCACGTTTGTCCATTTTTTTCCAAATAAATGATAACTTTTTTTAAAAGATAAAAGTGCATTCAAACAGTTACAAAGGTATTTCACTAAAGGACCAACAGAAAGTAAATATATTTACACATTTTAAAAAAATCAATGAAAGTAAATACGTATAGTAAAATATTTATTGTGACTGTCTAATAATGTAAAATTAAGCATCTTCACCTATCTGAAAATGTTTGATACCTTTATTGCAATCAAAGAAACTTGATGGGAATTTTATTAAACTACCTATCTCAATTTACTGTGCGTCTCCTACCAATTCTCATCGACACTTTACAACTTACCGTCCGCAGGCTATCTGGGTCACTCTGTGCCCAACGAGTCCAGTCACCAAACAGGGTCTTAACTCATTCTGTGTTGAATTGTGACCGAGTTGCCCATATGTTCCAGCACCAAAAGTAAACACCAGCCCACCCTAAAGAAAGGGAACTTCGTATCAGATTCTAGAGAAATACGACACAGAAGTAAACACTCACTGATGCGAAGATGTCAGTGAAAAAATCAATAAAATCCCCACCAAAGCAAAGCCTCCCGGGGACGAGGACAGTCCTGAATGTGGGAAGTGGTGACCTTTCTTCCCTGGGAAACACTAGCTGCCCCCACCTCCAGGTTCTAGCGCTTTCTCCACTACAAAGTGTTCTCCTGGAATTGCGGCCAAAGAGACGAGAGAAACGCACCTTTGTTAGCAGGGCAGTGTGAGAGCCACCACAAGCGAGAAATTCAACTTTCTGATCGCCCAGCACTTCAATAAGGGAAGGAGAATCTTTATCTATGCAACGGAAAGAAGGGTTCAAGTGACCCAGAGGAAATGGTGAATTTCACACTAGAGTTCCACCTACGGACAAAATACTCATACGGCTTTCTCTATGCCCATCCCAACAGCTCCTACCATACTTTGACAAGAAAGCCTCTGTGTTGGTACATTTAGGTCTAAAAGCAGAGGTGGGCAGTGATCAAAGGGCCACACTTGGGAGCACTCACCTGTGAAAGTGTCACTTTCACTTCCCAGAGCCCATTCTTTTTTTTTTTTTTAAACACTACGCGGGCCTCCCACTGCTGTGGCCTCTCCCGTTGCGGAGCACAGGCTCCGGACGCGCAGGCTCAGCGGCCACGGCTCACGGGCCCAGCCGCTCCGCGGCACGTGGGATCCTCCCGGACCGGGACACGAACCCGCGTCCCCTGCATCGGCAGGTGGACTCTCAACCACTGCGCCACCAGGGAAGCCATTCTTCTCTTTTTAACCTGACCTGATTAGCTTTCATTGAAGCATACCTGATATTTCCAAGTCCCATCTAGCATTACCCTTTTAATGAACATAAAGCTTTTTTTCTTTCAAAGTCTCTACTACACTGTCCTCCCCTTACACTACCTCTTCTCTCTTTCACGATTATTTTCTTGTCCAAGCACTTAGAGATTCAGCAAAAATCAGTTCAACTGTCCTTTATTCCTTTTCCTCCTGAGTATTTTTCTAACACTGACTTACGAGTTCTCCTGAGTAACTAGCATTGGACCATGTGAGGCAGAAATGCAGTCTCTGCGGGGAACGTGTACATTATCACAGGTAATAAAGCAGCACAGTTTGCGACACCTGAAATCTCTAACAAGGTGTTTGGGGTCATCAGAAATATTGCCATCTGCTTTGCAGAGGTAGCTCAGTAATGCGAATTGCTGTTTTCGTGTGTGTGTGTGTGTGTGTGTGTGTGTGTGTGTACAGATGTAATGAATACCTTATGAGACTAGAACAGGTGAGTTTCTAAATAGAATTTTAGTATCCTCTTGTCCTCATGCAATTGTAATGATAGACATTGAAGTGCACAGGTACCCTGAAGGTCACTTCATCCAAACTCATCACTTTACGGAAAAAGAAAGACCTGGAGAAGAGTGACTCGGGTAGGCCCTGCAATTAGCTAACTTCGGGTGGGGCTCACAGCGCAGGCATTCTGGTCCCCAGTCCAACGCTCTGGCCCTTTTTCCCCGCTTGGTCCTGACACACGTCTCAATTACAGCCATGACCCCCACACCGTGCACGCGTGTCCTTTAGACCGATTCTGCCCTGAAGACAGAGAGATAACTGGGCAGGATCCGTGCTAATTGAAGTGGGGATCTGAATCATTTTTGCCAGGGAAGTCTGTGGTACATCCATCTCTCATAGGACAAATAGATATTTGTTTAGAATATGAATTTGAAAACATGTTTCCATACTGTCGGTGTGGCCCAGGCCCAGCTGTCCGCAATCATTTCTTCCCCACGAGTAAATGTTTCCCGACATGGATAAGGCCATGCTGTGGGCTTCTCCTGCAGAAATCTGAACCAAGGGGACTCCTGAGAGGTGCTCCACGACCTGCGGTGTAGGGATGGAGGCAAACGTTCTTCCAACTCCAAGCTGGCCGTCCAAGTTCTGTCCCCATGCAAAAAGCACACCGCCTTGACGTAAACAGAGAAGACGCTGTCTCAGTAAGTGTACGATGCAGCAGACATCTCCCTAGGACATTATGTGCTATCCATACTACACCATCACGATCTCTTCCGTTCAAACGGACAAGACTGCTCAGATCCTCTCGCGTCTCGGTCAGAAAAAACCAGAACCTTCTCTTGAGCAATGACAGCTACCATCACTTACCTCTTACCTCAAAGAGCAGTGCTATGAACTGAATGTCTGTGTCCCCCCAAAACTCCTACGTTGAAATCCTAACCCTCAGTGTGACGGTATTAGGAGATGAGGTCTTTGGGCGGTGACCAGAGTTAGATGAGATCGTGAGGTGGGGTTAACGCCCTTATAAATGGGTCCCCAGAGAGCTCCCTCGCCCTCTCCACCTGTAAGAAAACTGGCCCTCACTAGACACCGAACCTGCTGGAGCCGTGACTTTGGACTTCTACCTCCAGAACCGTGAGGAATAAATTTCTGCTGTTTAAGCCATCCAGTCTATTTTTGTTATAGCAGCCCGAACGGACAAAGAATAAAGCTATGTGAATATGTTATAATCAAATTCAAGAAACACTTATTTTAAAAATCCCACAGGATGGGCCCATGAAAGATAGAAACATTCTACATTTGGGAAAATAAAACCTAAAACTGCTTTTCTTTCTTTCCCTCTCCCAAGTGCCTTAAGATGCTAAATAAATACCTTAAAAATACATTGAAAACTGCAGCACAGTATTTTGAAAGAGTGAGCATCTTCTTCCATTAATTGAATATATGGAACATATTTTTATTTTATTTATTTATTTTAAAATTTTTCATTGGAGTCTAGTTGATTTACAACGTTGTGTTAGTTTCAAGTGTACAGCAAAGTGATTCAGTCATACCTATGCATATTGGATCATATTTTTAAAGAAAAGTTCTTAGATGTTATCTAATAGAGATGACAGTATCTAATGGAGTCTAAAAAAAATATATTGGAGATTTAATGTTTACCGAGCAGGACCTGGTGGGAGACAGAGGTTTTCCGTCAAACGTAAATATCACATGCCTGTCAGCCACCAGGAATATTATGACACCACTGAGGACGATCAGTACTTCCCTTTCTTGCTTTCCCAACTTTCATTCTTCCTAGATTGTGCTTTACCAATAATAAACCCTGAACAACCACTTTGCCCCACACATCCCTAGATCCTGGGCTTCTTGAAAGCACAGTGTCTGTCTCATCTCCACAACCTCCACATGGTAGATACTCAAAATGAAAGACCTGTTCATAAATGGATGAGCTCAAACAACCAGTTTTTTCCATTACAAGTTTTATACACTCAAACCTTAACAGGGCCTTCAGTACAGGTCAAACGCTTGATTACTTACTTCCCTTGAATTCCAGCTTTCATTCAGTTTATGTTTATATCTGTCCTACGTATTTAAAAAATTTCCTTGATCCTGAATTCCCCTCTATCGCCTTCCTGTCTTAATTAGGTCAAGTTTCTTCAGGAAATACTCCATATTCACTACTTCCCTTCCCTACCATTATGGTATCTGATAAGAAACAGGAAGTAATAAAGGGCTGGGGAGAATCTCTGAATTCAAAAGGTAACCTTAAAACACATCAGAGGCCTGCAAACTGGCCATAAAAGCAGACCCAAGGGATTCTGAGCCCCTATCCTGGGAGCTGGAAGAGCACTAGGAAAAGGGAAGAAAGTTCTGGAAAACGGTGGTGGACCATGCCTGGTCCTGCTTCCAGGGAGGAGATTTTGATTATTCCGAATATTTTCACTGTTTCATATTTGAAAAATAAAAAAACATGGAACTTTTGAAATAAAGCTCTAGGCCCAAGAGGTAGCCCAGGTGCCATGTCACCAAACCGAACTTTCATGGCCCTGTAAATGCTCCGCTTGACCAGAAACACAGCATATGCAGTCAGCCAATCCCCAAACACCAAATCTACTCTGCGCTCTACACTTACTTCCTTGTTCCTTAATCTTTCTAAACGCCAGCCTTGCACCCTTAGCCAATCAGGCCCGGTTTCCGCGTTGAGGCTTCTAACATGCTACAAAACCCGCCCTTGCCCGAAACCCCTCGGGAAGAGTGTTCCGCTGCTCGTCAGGCCCTGCACACTCTCAATCCGTGGGCTCTTTTCCCTTAAATAGAGGACATCCAACTCGTTACCAAATTGTTTTAGTTTTGTCATTTTTTTTTTGTTTTTTCTTTTTTCTTTTTCGGTACGCGGGCCTCTCACCGCTGCGGCCCCTCCCCTCGCGGAGCGCAGGCTCCGGACGCGCAGGCCCAGCGGCCACGGCTCACGGGCCCAGCCGCTCCGCGGCACGTGGGATCCTCCCGGACCGGGGCTCGAACCCGCGTCCCCTGCACCGGCAGGCGGACTCTCAAACACTGCGCCACCAGGGAAGCCCTAGTTTTGTCATTTGACCGAACAAAAGGTAGGAACAGTAATTATGAAAACCTGAAGATTTTACAGGTTCAAGAATTCTAATTTTATGTCTCCTTTAGTAGTGCTCTAGACCATATCACATTCAAAAACCATACTTCTGTCCTGTTACTAAGTGAAGCACATACATTCTACTAGTTCTATACACACACACACACATTTGCTCCTTCTAACAATATTCCAGAAAAGTACCTTTTGAGAGTGCAAGCGAATGATAATCTCCACATGTGATCTGAATTATATTTTTTTCTTGTAAAATGCACTGAAACCTGATGAAAGAAAATATGTTTTATGTTGATCACATAATGGAAGTCACAATATTGATGTAAGAATTATTAACTGTGTTTAATTAGGATTGATTAATTAAATTTACTGCCTCACATTCAGCACATCTAAAATTATTATAATAATAACATGCTTTAATTAGTGGTTTAAAAGAAGAATAATGGGCATTACAAAACGGTGGTAAGATGATTCTAAGACAATTTTGCAAACAATAATTTTATGATGCAGGAATAATACACGATGAAAATAACTTCTAACTCACATGATCTACTAGTAAAACGTCTCACAACTCATTCCATGATAATTCATTTTTTCCCAAGGTTGAAAACTATTTCTGTAAATTTAACTCATAGTATTATTATGAGGGTTAAATGAGTTAATGAACGTGAAAGTCCAGTTTGGGGCTACGTGGACTAACCAATCATTTCCTTTAAATGCCAAAGCAACACATGGTACATGCGATGGGAGACATAAATTGATTTATAGTTCATTGATAGAATTCACCTGTCCACAATTCATCATTTACTTAAGATGTCACTGTATAAAGCAGGCGACAAGGATCATATAAAGTAACATTTTCCTACAAAAATTATGAGTGCCTTTTGTTTTGAATTTTTAATACAAGAAAAAACCTTCCTTACCTTGCATGATTTACGCTGTAGTTGTACTCAAATGGTCTTCCATCTGAGGAGAGAATCAGCATGTGCTCTGCTCCTTGGTCCATGGAATGTATCTTCATTTTTTTCTCTAACTTAATGCACTCTGCAGAGAAAATCCGACCAGGAGTGATCACCACCATTCCGTTACCCACTATTATCATTCATTTCATTATAATACACTTAAAACACCTGGAAAAAGTTTGCTTTTAGATTCCTGTTTAAGAAGTTCAGAAAGAGAAACTAAATTTGAAGAGCTAGAAATGAGAAAGGCTGTAAGAAAATATATCTTAAATTTTTGGACAACACAACTCATTTTAAGAGTAAATATATTGTGTATTCTGAGATACACTCTTTCCAAAAACAAAACAAATAACAATAATAAACCCCTCCTGACGCCCCATCGAGAAGCCAAGGCCTATATTCTTAAAAGGAGACATTTGGTTTGGGGGAACGATTTTTAAAAAAGATGTTGTTAAAAGAATTGTTATTGGCATTAGTGCATATTTAGCCCTTTCTAAAAGTTAAAGATTTAAAATTGCCCACTATGCCATTTACTCTTATTTAATTTGTTCACAAAATGTAGGACAGATTTGGGACCTTGTTTCAGTTTTCAGTTCTAACTGAAAAAAATCTATTCATGTAAAAATATCAAAGCACAAACGACTTCATAATAAAAATGCTAAGAGAACCAAAACAGTTTGGTAATAAAGAAGAAATGGCCCAACAGACTAAAGATTTTTAGAGACCCAGCATTTCAAATCAGTTGAAAAGAGGAGGGTTTATTCAAAAAAAGGTATTGGGACATCCGGCTAGCCATTTTGGAGAAACAAATCAATCTAGATCCCCCTACTTCATTCCTTAAGTCAAAATAATTTCCAAGTGTATCAAAAATTTTCGGTTTAAAAGTAAAATCTGGGCTTCCCTGGTGGCGCAGTGGTTGGGAATCCGCCTGCCGATGCAGGGGACGCGGGTTCGTGCCCCGGTCCGGGAGGATCCCACGTGCCGCGGAGCGGCTGGGCCCGTGAGCCATGGCCGCTGAGCCTGCGCATCCGGAGCCTGTGCTCCGCAACGGGAGAGGCCACGACAGCGAGAGGCCCGCAGACCGCAAAAAAGAAAAAAAAAAGGAAAATCTTAAAATTAGTATAAAGATGAGTACATTTAAAAAATAAATTGGATTGCGAATAGCTTTCTAACATAACACAAAATCCATAAGCCTCCTCAAAGATTGATGAAGTAGACAATAAAATAACCTTAGCTAAAGGCAAGTCGGGGAAAATTTTACAACGTATATGACCCACAAAAGGCTACTCTAACTCAATATTCAAAAACTCTTCCAAATAAATACGAAAAAGATGACAACTCAATTTTTTAAAAAGCCAGGCAAAGATATGAATGAACAGGCAGTTCACCAAAAAGAAATGCGAATGACCCACAAACAGAATAACGATCCTCGACTCCGCTCAAGTTAAAAGTAAAACGAACAAAAGTAAAATATCATTTTCTTCACTCAACAGGAGAGCAAATTTTTCAGTTAAGTGTGTGGCCATCTGCTTTCCCGCCCACCTGTAGAATCGGAGCTACGGACACCGGACCTAATCTCTACAGATTACCACGGAGAAGCGCAACTGAAAGCACTTTTTAAAATGCCTGCAAACATCGTCACTGAGAACAAGATAACGCGAACGAGGTTCTCCAAAGACTCCAAATAGGAGCGAAGCGAAAAAGGGGTCAGTGAGAAACACACTTTGAACAGAAACCAACGACAGAGGAGGGCTGGCAGAGGTAAAATGCTGCCGGTACACTCCCTCCGTGCGGTCGGCGGACGGGGCCGACTACTCCTCGCCACCACCGCGCCCAACTCCACGCCCACCGTGACCGCGGCTGGGAGAGCTCAGGGATGCTGCGCGAGCCACGCGCGAAAACCCCCCGGGCTGGCGCGCCCCCGCGGACCGCTGCGGCCCCCGCGGACCGCTGCGGGCGTTGGGTCCCCTTCTGAATCTCCTTCGCGGTGAGAGAAGGACTGCACACCCACAAGTCGGGCCACTCTGCAGAGAAGCGTCCCTGCCGGCCCCGCAGGCGCCGACCCCGGCAGCCCACCGCACTCACACCCCCAGCCGCGGCGGGAGGGCCGAGCGGGCGCTGCGCCGCCCCACTCACTCGGCTTCCTGGCGCCGTCGCTCCCCGCCGGCAGCTGGTGGACCTCGACGCCGGCGCCACCGCGCTCCAGCACCGCCAGGCGTTCGCGCGTGCAGCACATCTGGCGCGTCGCCTCGGTCCTCCGGGACAGCACTTTGAGGAGCGGGGTGGCGCTGGGGAAGAGCCAGAGGTTCGCATCCCGCGGCTCCGCGGGCCGGGACGCGGGGACCAGCCCGGACGCCAAGCGCGCGCCGCCGCCTCGCGACCTCCTCCGTGGCCTCCGCTCCATCGCCGTTTTCCCGGGCTCCACTGCCGCGCCTCCGCTCTCCGGGCCTTCGGCAGAGACCGAGCTGTGGCGAGAGACGGAGAGGGGGAGACGGCCGCTCCAAGAGCGCCCACGGGCCCCCGAGCGTCGCGGCGCGGAGGCGGAACGAGCGGAACGCGCGGCGGCGTCGAGGAACCGCAGCTTCCCTACCCCGCCCCTGCCCCGACGCCGGGCTTCCAATGTGCTGTTTGGGGGCGGAGCCGGCAGTGTCCGAGAGAATCGAAACTGCCTTTTTTTTTTTTTTTTTTTTAAAGGGGGCGAAATCGAAAACGAAAAGTTAAAGGGAAACTCGATGACTCACGACTGGCTTGGACTGTGGCCAGAGTAAACAGGACGCTGGCTGGTGAAGAGGTGGGTGGGCAGGGCTGAGAAGGTGTCCCCGGGCGGGCAGTGGCCACCTGAACTGGACCAGGTGGCCTTCGAAGCAGCCCTGCAATTCCACTAGGAGGAGCCCTGACACAGGCGAACGTGCAGAATTCCAGAAACTATGGTGGCCCGGAGAGCTGAAATTTGTTAAGCATTCTGTTGGGGGGCTCTGCCGCAGCCTCGTGGTGAAACTTGTGCCGTCCCACGGCCCACGCTGCGGTGCCTGCAACCACTGATGTCCTGTCTGTCAATAAATCTTTGCCTTTTCTAGAGTTTCTTAGGAATGGACTCAAACTTGTGCAGTCTTTTGTGTCTATTTTCACTTAGCATAAGGCTTTTGAGATTCATCCTGTAGTGTTTCATCAGTAGTTCCCTCTTTGTTATTGAGTGGTATTCTATTATATGGATATACCACAATTTATCCATTTACCAATAGGCAGGCTTTTCAGTCCTTTCCGGTTTGTGGCCACAGAGAATAGAAGTGCTGTGAATACTGTGAACAAGCCTTTGAGTGGATAAATGTTTTCATTTCTTTGGGGTAAATACCTAAAAATGGAATTGCTGTGTCATAAAAATGGACTTGCTGTGTCATATCATTTTAAGAAACTACCAGGGGCTTCCCTGGTGGCGCAGTGGTTGAGAGTCCGCCTGCGATGCAGGGGACGAGGGTTCGTGCCCCGGTCCGGGAAGATCCCACGTGCCGCGGAGCGGCTGGGCCCGTGAGCTGGGCCCGTGAGCCGTGGCCGCTGAGCCTGCGCGTCCGGAGCCTGCGCGTCCGGAGCCTGTGCTCCGCAACGGGAGAGGCCACAACAGTGAGAGGCCCGCGTACCGCAAAAATAAAAAATTAAATTAAATTTAAAATAAATAAAAAATAAAAATATAAAGTTGATGACACGCCGATTTATTAAAATAAATGAAATGATTAAATAGGATTTATTTAAAACAAATATAGCATGCATGATTCTCATTAAGAATATCATGTACTATCCACAGCAACTGTTTCCATCTGTATAAACTCAAGAGACCAGGCCAGATTTCTGTTTATTGTGCTGGTTGATAATTAAGGAGCATTTGGCCTTTCTCCATTTTAAAATGTTTACTTGATTATAAGTCATGCCAAAATTCAAATTCATCTAAAGAGTATGCACATTTATTGAAACTGAAGACCCTGTCTGTGTGTATAACATTATTTATATTTAAACTACTGAGACTGACTCCAAATATAGTCCTAGAAAAGCAATTATATTTACTTACTTCCCCCAAAGAGGACTGAGTTCTTTTAAATCTTCTAATGATGGCTCTTGGTCCAGAAGTTTCTTAAACAGAGCCAGTGGGCACGGGAGGTTGACAACATTAAAATTGTACAGGGAGAGTCCACACAGCACCCCAAAGAGGAAATATCTCTTCTTCTCAAATTTAGGTGGAAAGAGAACGAAAAAAGTCCTTAATATATTATAAATAATCAATAATCCAAAGGGATCATTAGATTATTTAAAAAAAGGTTTGGTTCCCTTTTCTAAAAGTCAGAAATTAGAAACAAAATGGGCTTCAGGAAAATCAAAATTTGAGGTTCTTACACAGGCTATAATATAAAGTAAATTTCTTCCATAAGTTAAAATACAAATTTTAACAGTTCAGAATACTGAATAAATGAATTTGCATTTTGTTACTAATAGCACATCTGGAATATGAAAAAGCATGCTCAGATAGCCTTATACACCCAAGGTTTTCACTATTTAATTTCACAGTCTTTGTCTTCAGAGTCATGTACAAAAATGACACCAGGAAGGAAGGGTACACTTTATGTACACGTGCAGTGGGCACCAGGCATGTCAGGTGTGTGTCAGAGGAGTGTTCCTCTGTGATGCAGCCTCGACCCAGATGTGCTTACAGGAATGAGCATATGGGTCAGGGAAGGTGACCGATGCCATTGACTGTGAGGGTCTGTGGAAAGAGGAAGGGAAAAGTCCTGATGAAATCTCTTAAAGTTGTATAGTTCCCTAAAGTTTTCACGGTGCTTCACACTTTGATATACCTCGTTTTAATCTCACAACAGCTCTGTAAAGCAGGCGGAACAGAAACTATGACAGCTGTTTCATAGGTGAGGAAGCTGAAAACTCAGAGAGGCTAAATTACACAGCCATTAGCACTCAAGACTAGGACCCTGGGATTAGAAGCCCACATGATGGCTTCCTTCCCTATCCTACTGTGTTTCTCCACAACTATTACAACACTTAAAATCAGCAGCCTATAATTTCAAAAAATTGATAAAGTTCCTGGTGTTTTAGTCTTATTGCTCCATCCACATATACAAAAAGTTTCAAGAGGAAAGAGATTGTGTCACACACTAATTTGAATCTTCTACAATATTTAATACAGTGTGGGAACCTCAAGAAACAGCCAGCAAAAGCTTGTTGATTGATAAAAATCCTACCACCGGCACACCTTGGCCATTCCTATCTTTTAGAGGTTCCTTCTTTCTCAAAAAAGATTCATCTCCTCCTCCTGTCCCTGTTCTTTCTGGGTTCCAAACTCCAGCATGTCATCTGAAGAACATTCTGGAAGTTCATGGGCAAGGAGATCAATAAATTGAGGCTCAACATGTGATTCTTTTTGGAATTATTTGCTCCGTGTTACTCATACAGAAATGAAGTTTTTTTGTTACTTTGAGGAAATGCTTACATATTGAGGATCTTTGTAAAAATATAATCACTGCATAAATGAATCACCTTATTAGAATTAGCAATTATCTCTAGGCTTCTATTAACAATTTCTCTCCTAATTTGAAACTCTAGATTACTGCCTCTTAAAATTTAGGAAACCACCCAAATATCCATCAACAGGAGACTAGATTAACAAAGTGTGGTACATCTAAACCACGGAATACCACTCGGCAGTAAAAGGGCATAAACTATGATACATATAACAACATGCACCAGTCTCAGGGTAATTATGCTGAATGAAAGAGGATAGACACGAAGACTACTTATGATTCCATTCATGGAAAATTCTAGGAAATTCAAACTCTGCTATAGTGACAGGAATCCGAGCAGTGGTTGCCTGGGCATGGGGCAGGGAGTAGAAGCAGGGAGGACTGGGATCAGAAGCGGGTCGGAGCATCTCTGGGGGATGACGGGTATGTTCATTGTCTTGAGTTTCATCATGGCTATAGATGTACATCCACATTCACCAAATTGCACACTTTATGTGCCGTTTATCGTATCTCAAGTATACTTTATGCAAGCTGTTTAAAAACTGAATGTTCGGGCTTCCCTGGTGGCGCAGCGGTTGAGAGTCCGCCTGCCGATGCGGGGGACACGGGTTCGTGCCCCGGTCCGGGAAGATCCCACGTGCCACGGAGCGGCTGGGCCCGTGAGCCGTGGCCGCTGCGCCTGCGCGTCCGGAGCCTGTGCTCCGCAACGGGAAAGGCCACAACAGTGAGAGAGGCCCGCGTGCCGCAAAAAAAAAAAAAAAAAAAAAAAAAAAAAAAAATTGAATGGTCATATGAATCACCTGGGGATCTTATTAAAAAATATATGTTCTGACCTGGGCCGGAGATTCTGCTTTTCTCACAGCTCCAGGTAACGCTGGAGCTTCTGAGCTGTGGAGCATGTTTTGAGTAGCAAGGCTTTATGTGACCCAATTTCACATTAGTATATATTGTGTTCATGTTACAGTATATGGTATACTTTTTCTGTTCTGAAAAACCGTAAGAAAACAAATAAAAACTTACATCGACAGGCAACTGCCCGTAGGAACCCTCTTCAGGATGTATGAACCTCCCATATTCTTTCTTGGTCATATCTTCAAATATACAGTGGAAGAGCTCGGACTTCACCCCTTCTCCCACAGAACGAATTTCTTTAATAAATTCAACCGAGGCAAGAGAACACAGTCCCAGGTCCAGATTTAAAATATAATGCCTTGGGCTTCCCTGGTGGCGCAGTGGTTGAGAATCCGCCTGCCGATGCAGGAGACACGGGTTCGTGCCCCGGTCCGGGAAGATCCCACATGCCGCGGAGCGGCTGGGCCCGTGAGCCATGGCCTCTGAGCCTGCGCGTCCGGAGCCTGTGCTCCGCAACGGGAGAGGCCACAACAGTGAGAGGCCCGCGTACCACAAAAAAAATAAAAAAATAAAATAAAATAAAATAAAATATAATGCCTTGACCTTTACGGAAAAGTTGCAAACCTGCCATCACCAGGACTCCCAGAATCCGCTCTCCTTACCTAACTGTGCTCCGTGCTCCCTCAATCTGCTTCCGAGCAGCGGATGCCGTGAACCTACCCACTGTCAGATTACTGTACAGTGAGCGCATGGGTCCCTTCCGCGCTTACGTGAGCCAAGCGAAGCGGGGTTCCGGCCAGACTCAGCACCCTCCAGTTACGCCGACCAGTGTCTCGAACCACATTTTGATGTGCTTCAAACCTCTAAGTTCCTCAATTCTTCTCTCTTGTTTGTCTTCCTCTCATCACTCAGGCTTTAAAACTTGGGCTTCAGGGGCTTCCCTGGTGGCTCAATGGTTGGGAGCCCGCCTGCCGATGCAGGGGACGCGGGTTCGCGCCCCGGTCCGGGAGGATCCCACGTGCCGCGGAGCGGCTGGGCCCGTGAGCCGTGGCCGCTGCGCCTGCGCGTCCGGAGCCTGTGCTCCGCAACGGGAGAGGCCGCAACAGTGAGAGGCCCGCGTACCACAAAAAAAAAAAAAAAAAACTTGGGCTCCAGTCAACAATTACTTGGTTTCTCCTGCCTCTCCCCTCGTTCGGACTTCAGATAAACAGCCCTCCCCGTCAGCCTGGGCGGGACACCTTTGTAGGAGCCTGCAGGGCTGACTGCTCAGAATACGCTCCTGTAGGCATCGAAAAGAACAGGTCCCTCTCTTCCAGAGTCTACCCCTGGGCTTTGTAGTTGAGTACGATCCGGGGTTTCCTACCACCTCTCTAACTACTCCTTCTATCCTTCCCTTTCTGTCTGTTTCTTTTTCTCTTTTTAATACAAGTATCAGCAAGCTTCACTAGGAGTTCTCTTTCTCTTCTGTTTGCCTAGAAAATCTTACTTACGGGCACTTTGAGCCACCAACTCCTAGGCCACTGGCCGTCACCTCCAAGGGCCGGCCTCACATTCCATCCAGGTTTCCCAACGCTTCTGATTTTCCTGTTCCTGCCCATTTACACCAGCAAGTCGGCCTTTGCCACAGTCTGGGCCTTGACAGCCTTGCCTTGTTCAGAGTCTATCTTTCGATTGGATTTGTCTCGAAGTTTGCCTTCTTACCTCCTGGCCATCTCCTGCAGACAGAATCATTCTCTGTTGATTTCCCCACGATCAAGATTTGAAGGAAAATAGGGAGACACCAACTAGAGAGTCTGGCTTGTAAAACAGTTTCTGTGTTTTCCATGAGAGCCCCACGCTGGGGGGCACACCCCTCCTGTGTGAGGCCCACCCTGAGGTTCTGACTTCTGCTCTGAGAACTTAACTCTTCCCCTCATGGCTGACAGCAGGAAAAGCCACTCGCTTCTGGCCAGATGCCAGCCCTCACGGGCACAGTTAGCCGTCATTCTGTGGGCAAACGACGCGAGGTACCACACAGGGAAACCCCTACAGGTGCCCACAAAGGGCGAAGCGAAGGATGCCGAGAATTGGAACCAATGTACCGGGAAGTCTACGACCAGAACTAGAGCCAACATGCAGGATAAGTATCTGTCGCACCTGCTGCCTGCTGGCTGCATTCACAGCCCCAGTTCTTCACCCCTGCTCGACCCAGGTCTTTTGCGCGTGACTTGGCAGTTCCTCTCATTAGAGAGGCTGAGTGTATTCTGCCAGCCCTTGACTTGAGTTCAGCCATGTGACTTGCTTTGACTGAAGAAATGTTTGTCGTGTGACTGGGCTTCCCGTCGCGTACCTCTGACAATGCTGTGAGAACATGTTTGCAGGTCCCAGGAAGAAGATGGAAAACGTAGGAACCAGGGCCCAGGGCCAAACGGCCCTGGCCGGGGCCTAGCCTAGCTCAGCCAATCCCTAGCCAACTTGCAAACATGTACACAAGTATAGACAAAACCTGCAAAGCCGCCCAGATGAGTTCAACTTAGATTAGCAGACCCTCAGCTGAATTGCAGATCTGTAAAATTATTATTTTAAGTCACGGTGCTCTGGGATGGTTCCTTAAGCAGCATGTCTGTAGCCACAGGTAACTACTAGTTAACCCGTAACCCCAGTGGTCAATTAAACACCCCGTAGCTTTTCTCTGAAGCACAAGCAAGGAATCCTGGAAACCATTAGGCTGATAACTGTAGTTGCAAACACAGGCTCTTCCTGTGCCACATTCTATAAATGTGTCCCTCCCACGCTGGTAAAACTATCCAGTGAGGCTTTTTCCTGTACCACTAACACTTTCCGCAGGTCAGTGACTTCGGCTTGGCGTAACTGACACAGAGCGTCTTCAACTAGGTGACTCTGCCTGACTCTAAGTGTAAATGGAGGGGATTCATCCTTTCCTTGCAGAATTATTGGCCCAAAATCCATGCACTCTTTCCCTTCTGATTCCTAGAAAAAGAAACATGTTAGGAATCCTCATAGGAATACTAGGAATTGTTTACTATTTCAAATAAACGTATTTTATATAGCACACATTTATGCCTACCATTGCTATATACACTCAGATTGTAACGATTTAAGGAAAAGAACATCGTATCTATATTACGGGAGATAAAGAGGTGGCAGGATCTGTGGCAGCTGGGAACTGTAGATAGGGGATTACTCACCATGGATGGACAGCTGAACGGTCTCAGATCACTTATTCTAGGGGACGTAATCCTTACAGGCAACAGTGGTAGTAAACATGCTGCAGCAGTCACCCAGCGTTACCCACTTCGCAGTCTTTCTTGCCACCATAATCCTCAAAAACATAAGGGCAGTGGAGGAGCTCAGACGTGTCAGACGCAGGAAGGAGACTAGAGGAAAGGCTTTCCCAGAGAACATCCACTCCTCCTCTGTTTCAAATACCTGTGATCCATGTACTGAATTTGCACGGGAACTCCCTAAAAGGATGTCACCGGTGGCCTCATTTTGTAGCTAGCATTCTTCTTGGTCACCCAGCACAGTACTTTCCATGGAGCTTTTCTGAATTCTCGACATTTCCTTACCAATTGAGTGCCATACTGTTGACTCTGCTGAGCTTCCCTTGGATTAGAAATCAGGTGTTGCGGGGCTTCCCTGGTGGCGCAGTGGTTGAGAGTCCGCCTGCCGATGCAGGGGACGCGGGTTCGTGCCCCGGTCCGGGAGGATCCCAGGTGCCGCGGGGCGGCTGGGCCCGTGAGCCATGGCCGCTGGGCCTGCGCGTCCGGAGCCTGTGCTCCGCAGCGGGAGAGGCCACAACAGTGAGAGGCCCGCATACCGCAAAAAAAAAAAAAAAAAAAAAAAAAAAAAAAAAGAAATCAGGTGTTGGACTTGCTGTCCTTGCCTTGACCTCAACACACCTCTAGGGCTTCTGCTTTATCCCAAGGACAGTAAAGGAGTACGTAGGGTTTATAAACCAATGCAACCCTCTTGGGGCCTGTCCTGCAACAGTGACAGCAAGACAGGTGGATAACAGCTATGCTATCCCAGGTTTCCAGGCTGAGCGTCGTTGCCCATATAAGCCCTCTACAAGCATCTGAGACAAGAGTACCTGTGGCTCCAGGCTTGGGAGAGCCCTGTCCCAGATCTCCGCCACCACTAAGTACCGGGCATTGGATATATGATGCTCCTAGATTCTTCTGGTTGTTCCTTGAGATGTTTGTTGTAAAGAGATTCCAGGTTTGCAGGGAAGTGGAAAAGTGCCATTTCTGGTCCTTCCTGGTGCCGGGTCTTCTCTTGCTTTGGTCCAGGGCACTGCAGCTCTGGGATGCCTCGCGGTCCTGCGGCTCTGAGTGACAGGGAGTGTGCGGCAAAGCCCTCCACTGACTGCTGCAGGGAGAGGTGTGTGTGGGGCCTGCCGCAGGCCCCCCTTCCGTCACCTAGCCCAGAACTGGACTGGAGACCTGCAGCTTAACTTACTGTCCAGTTCCTCTACTCCCGCTCTCCATGTACTGGTTTCCCCTCTCGACATGTATGCATTTGAATTGGTCATACGGTTCGGAGCTTACAATTTTGACTGCCTCCATCAGCTCTCCCCTGGAAGACAGGATTCTGGCGTCTGCTTTCTAACTCCACCCTTGACAACTGCAACTAGAGTTTTCTTGTCCTCAAATCTTCCCTAATGCTTCGTAATACGCCAACCGCCTGGGTCCACTGTCCTCTCAACCCTCACTAACACAGTGGCCAGGAGAGATAGAGCGCTGCTGTGGAAGAAAGTACCATGTAGGGAAGGACTTGTTTAAAGGACGCTTACAGGGCAGTTAGGCTTCGCAAGGAAAGACAATCTATTTTCTCTCATTACCAGGGATGTTAGGAAAACTTTTAAGAGGGGTATAGCTGGGAAACAAAAGAGGAGATGATTCAGTCAAATCTCCTCGTAAACATGCTAATGACAGACACTAATAACCTCAACTAAAGGAAGAGTCCTTATCTCCAGGATGCTTTTAGCAGGATGTACCTTGTCCATCTAGGTTGCTTATTATAAAGAAACACGGAATTTATAGATGTATGGGGCACGGCTCACTGGAAAATGTCGTGTAAGCTATATAATTAATAGGGCATATATAAAGGAAATGTTTGATAACTGAAATGGCTCCTTTTGTGCATGTGATGTCCCAGACCCCTGCATGTCTCACCACGTGAGTCTTCAAAGTAGAAATATCATAGATAAACAGATACAAACCTTTCCTGAGGAACGGCCTAGAAAACAAGCCTCAGCAATCCAAAAAATGTTCGGGAAAGCTTCAGCGTAATGTCTGGGGGGAGGGGCTGGGATGAGGATTATAGATACACAAGTAAAAGCTCAGGCTGACGGCGATAAGCGACACGGAACAGCGTGTAAATATTGTGTGGCAACAACGCAAGCACGAGACGAGAAACAGAAGGGAGGCGAGCGGAAAGCAGAACTGGCTGCGCGCCTCACAGGCACTACCCGGGAAGGAAAGATACCACTTGTGGCTGACAAATCAAGGTCCAAGACTTTTTTTTTTTTTTTTTTTTTTGGTACGCGGGCCTCTCGCTGCGGTGGCCTCTCCCGTTGCGGAGCACAGGCTCCGGACGCGCAGGCGCAGCGGCCACGGCTCACGGGCCCAGCCGCTCCGCGGCACGTGGGATCCTCCCGGACCGGGGCACGAACCCGCGTCCCCTGCATCAGCAGGCGGACTCTCAACCACTGCGCCACCAGGGAAGCCCTTTAGTTTTTTGAGAAACCTCCATACTATTTACCACAGTGCTACACAAATTTACATTCCCACCAACAGTGTGCTAAGGGTCCCCTTTCCTCCACACTGGGTGACAGGTTTTATCTTTCAATATTTTCAGTATGTCATTCCAGTCTCTCCTGGTCTGTAGAGTTCCTGCTGAGAAATCTGCTGATAGTTTAGTGGGGCTATCTTTGTAGGTTGCATTCTTTTGTTCCCTGGCTGTCTTTAAAATTCTTTATCACTGACTTTTGACACTTTTAATATAATGTGCCTTGGAGAAGGTCTTTTTGCACTGAGATAATAAGGTGTTCTATTAGCTTCACGCACTTGTATATCCAGTTCCTTTCCCAGCTTCGGGCAGTCCTCAGCTATTAATTTTGAAAATAAGCTCTGGGCTCCCTTCTCCTTCTCTTCTCCTTCTGGGAGACTAATTATCCCAGGAGGAGGGTCCTCTTCTCTCCGCGTCCTCACCAGCACTTGTTATTTGTGTTCTTTTTGGTGAAAGCCACCCTGACAGGTGCGAGGGGACAACTCATCGTGGCTTTGCTTTGCATTTATTTCCCTGACGATTAGCCATGCTGAGCATCTATTCACGTGCCTGTCGGCCATCTTCATTTCCTCTTTGGAAAAATGTCTGGTCAGCTCTTCTGCCCATTTTTTAAGTGGGCGGTTTGTTTTTTTGATGCTAAGTTGTATGAGCTGTTTATATACGTTGGATATTCATCCCTTATCAGTCATATAATTTGCAAATATTTTCTCCCATTCGGTAGGCTGTCTTTTTGTTTTGTTAATGGTTTCCTTTGCTGTGCAAAAGCTCTTAAGTTTAACTAGGTCCATTTGTTCATTTTTGCTTTTACTTCCCTTACTCTAGGAGACGGATCGAAAAACAAATATTGCTCCAATGTATGTCAAACACTGTTCTGCCTATGTTTTCCTCTAAGAGTTTTAAAGTATGTGGTCTTACACTTAGGTTTTTAATCCACTTTTGAGTTCATTTTTGTATATGGTGTTACAGAATGTTCTGATTTCGTTCTTTTACATGTAGCTGTCCAGTTTTCCCAGAACCACTTATTGAAGAGACTGTGTTTTCTCCATTGTATACTCTTGCCTCCTTTGTCATAGGTTAATTGACCGTAGTGTGTGGGTTTATTTCTGAGCTCTCTATTCAGTTCCATTCATCTGTGTCTGTTTTTGTGCCAGTACCATACGGTTTCTTTTTTAATTTTTTATAAATTGGAGTATAGTTGCTTTACAATATTGTGTTAGTTTATACTGTACGGTAAAGTGAATCAGCTATACATATACACATATCCCCTCTTTTTTGGATTTCCTTCCCATTTAGATCACCACAGAGCACTGAGTAGAGTTCCCTGTGCTACACAGTAGGTTCTCATTAGTTACCTATTTTATACACAGTATCAACAGTGTGTATGTGTCACTCCCCATCTCCCAATTCATCCCACCCCACCTTTCCCCCTTGGTATCCATATGTTTGTTCTCTACCGCTGTGTCTCTATTTCTGCTTTGTAAATAAGATAGTCTATACCACCTTTTTCAGATTCCACATATATGCATTAATATACGATATTTGTTTTTCTCTTTCTGACTTACTTCACTCTGTATGACAATCTCTTGGTCCATCCATGTCTCTACAAATGACCCAATTTCGTTCCTTTTAATGGCTGAGTAATATTCCATTGTACATATGTGCCACATCTTCTTCATCCATTCTGCTGTTGATGGACATTTACGTTGCTTCCATGCCCTGGCTACTGTAAATACTGCTGCAATGAACACTGGGGTGCATGTGTCTTTTTGAATTCTGGTTTTCTCTGGATATATGCCCAGAAGTGGGACTGCTGGGTCATATGGTAGTTCTATTTTCAGTTTTTTTAAGGAACCCCCATACCGTTCTCCATTGTGGTTGTATCAATTTACATTCCCACCAACAGTGTAGGAGGGTTCCCTTTTCTCCACAGCCTCTATAGCATTTACTGTTTGTAGATTTTTTTTGATGATGGCCATTCTGACTGGTGTGAGATGATACCTCATTGTAGTTTTGATTTGCATTTCTCTAATGATTAATGACGTTGAGCATTCTTTCATGTGTTTGTTGGCAATCTGTGTATCTTCTTTGGAGCAATGTCTATTTAGGTCTTCTGCCCAGTTTTGGATTGGGTTGTTTGTTGTTTTGATATTGAGCTGCATGAGCTGCTTGTAGATTTTGGAGATTAATCCTTTGTCAGTTGCTTCATTTGCAAACGTTTTCTCCCCTTCTGAGGGTTGGCTTTTCATCTTGTTTATGGTTTCCTTTGCTGTGCATGAGCTTTTAAGTTTAATTAGGTCCCACTTATTTATTTTTGTTTTTATTCTCATTACTCTAGGAGGTGGGTCAAAAAATATCTTGCTGCGATTTATGTCAAAGAGTATTCTTCCTATGTTTTCCTCTAAGAGTTTTATAGTATCTGGCCTTACATTTAGGTCTTTAATCCACTTTGAGTTTATTTTTGTGTATGGTGTCAGGGAGTGTTCTAATTTCATTCTTTTACATATAGCTATCCAGTTTTCCCAGCACCACTTATTGAAGAGACTGTCTTTTCTCCATTGTATACTCTTGCCTCCTTTGTCATAGATTAACTGACCATAAGTGTGTGAGTTTAATTCTGAGCTCTCTATTTGGTTCCATTGATCTATGTGTCTGTTTTTGTGCCAGTACCATATGGTCTGATTACTGTAGCTTTGTAGAATAGTCTGAAGTCAGAGAGCATGATTCCTCCAACTCTGTTCTTCTTTCTCAAGATTGTTTAGGCTATTAGGGGCCTTTTGTGTTTCCATACAAATTTTAAAATTACTTGTTTTGGGGCTTCCCTGGTGGCACAGTGGTTGAGAGTCCGCCTGCCTATGCAGGGGACACGGGTTCGTGCCCCCGTCCAGGAAGATCCCACATGCCCCGGAGAGGCTGGGCCCGTGAGCCATGGCCGCTGAGCCTGCATATCTGGAGCCTGTGCTCTGCAATGGGAGAGGCCACAACAGTGAGAGACCTGTGTACCACAAAAAATTTTAAAAATAAATAAATAAATAAATAAATAAATAAATAAAATTACTTGTTTTAGTTCTGTGAAAAATGTCATTGGTATTTTGATAAGGGTTGCTTTGAATCTGTAGATTGCCTTGGTAAGTATGGTCATTTTAACAATATTGATTCTTCCAATCCAAGAACACAGTGTATCTTTCCATCTGTTTGTGACAACTTTGATTTCTTTCATCAATGTCTTACAGTTTTCAGAGTACAGGTATTTCGCTTCCTTAGGTAGGTTTATTCCTAGCTTTTTATTCTTTTTGATGTAAATGGGATTGTTCCCTTAATTCCTCTTTCTGATAATTCATTGTTAGTGTATAAAAATGCAACAGATTACTGTATATTAATTTTGTATCCTGCAACTTTACTGAATTCATTGATGAGCTCTAATAGTTTTTTGGTTGCATCTTTAGGATTTTCTGTGTATAGCATCATGTCATGTGTGAACAGTGACAGTTTTACTTCTTCCTTTCCAATCTGGATTCCTTTTATTTCTTTTTCTTCTCTGATTGCTGTTGCTGGGACTTCCAAAACGATATTAAATAAAAGTAGAGAGAGTGGGCATCCTTGCCTTGTTCCTGTTCTTAAGAGAATGCATTCAGCTTTTCACCATTGGGTATGATGTTAGCTGTGGGTTTGTCACATATGGCCTTTATTAAGTTGAGGTGGGTTCCCTCTATGCCCACTTTCTGGAGAGCTTTTTATCATAAATCGATGTAGAATTTTATCAAAAGCTCTTTCTGCATCTATTGAGATGATCGGATGGCTTTTATTCTTCAATTTGTTAATGTGGTATATCACATTGATTAAATTGTGGATACTGAAAAATCCTTGCATCCCTGGGATAAATCCCGCTTGATCGTGGTGTATGATCCTTTTAATATATTGTTGGATTTGGTTTGCTAGTATTTTGTTGAGGATTTTTGCATGTATGTTCATCAGTGATATTGTCCTGTAATTTTCTGTTTTTGTGGTATATTTGTCTGGTTTTGGTATCAAGGTGATGCTGGCTTCATAGAATAAGTTCAGAAGTGTTCCTTACTCTGCAATTTTTTGGAGTAGTTTGAGAAGGACAGGTGTTAACTCTTCTCATAGCAGCATTATTTACAATTGCCAATATATGAAAGCAACCTGTGTCCACCAATGGATGAGTGGATAAAAAAGATGTGGTATATATATACAAAGGAATACTACTCAGCCATAAAAAAGAATGTAATCTTGCCATTTGCAGCAACATGGATGGACTTGGAGGGCATTATGCTAAGTGAAGGAAGTCAGACAGAGAAAGACAAATACTGAATGATATCACTTATATATGGAATCTTAAAAATACAACAAACTAGTGAATAAAACAAAAAAGAAGCAGACTCACAGACAGAGGGAACAAACTAGTGGTTACCAGTGGGGAGAGGGAAGCAGGGAGGGGCAATATAGGGGTAGGGGAGTAAGGGGCACAAATCATTAGATGTAAAATAAGCTACAAGCATATACTGTACAACATGGGGAATATAGCCAATAGTTTATAATAACTATAAATGAAGTATAACCTTTAAAAATTGTGAATCATTATATTGTACGCCTCTAACTTATATAATATTGTACACCAACTGTGATTTAATTATTTTAAAAGGTTGATGGGAAATATTACAATGGAAGAATGTGTTCACCACCTGAACCCACTGATTAATCTCAGCATGAACAAAAGTGAAGCAACCAAAAATAATGTACTGAAGTATGGCGAGGTGAAAAGAAATTGGGCCTGGGATTTGCTTTAAAATATTATACTTTAGCAAAAATAGTAACAATTACAAAAATAACAAAAATGATAAATGAAGAAAGTATGGCAAAATATTAATGATGGCTGAAAATTTGTGCTGTGGTTTAATACAGCATTATCTCTATTTTGTATATGTTTGAACATTTTACATAATAAAAAAGTAAGACATACATACCAGCATTTTTATACGGGAATCAGCTTGCAATAATTTAATTTTGGAGAGCAAATTAAAGACAAATGGAAAATCACTGAAAATAATGGGAGTGAGGTTTTCTGTAGGTATCTAATAATTAAAAAGAGATAACAGTTTTGATAATCCAAAGAAAAGGAAAACTTCATTCATTCCTTTACCTCACCACCTTAAATTATTTACTTCCACACTTTTTAGAATTTGTAAGAATCTATATTAACTAGAAATAAATTTCTAGGAAAATACACTTGTTTTGTGACTGAAAGGTGCTTAAGTTTTCCACGATCATCTACTTTAGCAAATTCAGCACTGCAATGAGGAAATTTTCAAATCTTAGTTTATCAGAAAAGATACCTACCTAGCTACTAATGTGTTCCCCCTTTAAAGTATGAAAAACTTCAGAAAGTAAAAAATGATATTCTTACCAGGTTTTTATCCTTACAGATCACTCTTCTTCTCTCTTCATAAAAGTTCAGCAAGGGCTTCCCTGGTGGCGCAGTGGTTGGGAGTCCGCCTGCCGATGCAGGGGACACGGGTTCGTGCCCCAGTCCGGGAGGATCCCACATGCCGCGGAGCGGCTGGGCCCGCGAGCCATGGCCGCTGAGCCTGCGCGTCCGGAGCCTGTGCTCCAAAATGGGAGAGGCCACAACAGTGAGAGGCCTGCATACCGCAACAAAAAAAAAAAAAAAAAAAAAAAAGTTCAGCAAAATGGATAGTTCATTTATGTTGAAAGAATTTCTGGTAGTTGAAAATTAGCTTTGTTCACCTTAAAGAGAATATGACCTGTGATTTTCATTTTCTATCAGTAAGTGATTTCATCTATTTTTATATATGGCTAGCATATAGATAATTAGAAGACAGCACTATAAAACCAATGCATTAGTCAATGATGAAGCAGAGTTCTAGAAAACTTCCATTTTTTGATCCATAATTTCTCCAATTTTTACAAATATTGTAAAAGATATAAAACATTGCCAGTAGAGATTAGTAAACCAATTCCTGGGGCACAGTTTCACTAGAAACAGTTTCTAGATCTTGAGGATAAAAGCACAAAACAATCTAAGGTACTTTTGACAAATTCATCCCTTTCTCTATGAATTAATGAATATTAATTTAGCACACACTATTTATCAGGCATGAGATAAAACATACGCTAAAAATTGTCCTGGTTTATACATCGCTTACTGTCTAGAAGAGTAGTCAGCAAACTCTTAAATCCAGATAGTGAATATTTTGAGCTTGGGATCATACAATTTCTGGTGCAACTATTCAACCCTGCCATTTTGTAGCATGAAACACCCTTAGACAATAAGTAAAAAAGTGAGTACGGATGTGCCTCAATAAAATTTTCTTTATAAAAACAGGAGGCTGCCCATGGGCATAGATTGCCAACCCATGACCTAGTAGGTAAAAACAAGTAATCAGGCACCTAGGATACAGTTTTGATTGGAGAAGGACTTAAGGGGTTCAAGAAGGCTTCCCACGGCTTCCCTGGTGGCACAGTGGTTGAGAGTTCACCTACCGATGCAGGGGACACGGGTTTGTGCCCCGGCCCGGGAAGATCCCACATGCCGCAGAGTGGCTGGGCCCATGAGCCATGGCCGCTGAGCGTGCGCGTCTGGAGCCTGTGCTCCACAATGGGAGAAGCCACAGCAGCGAGAGGCCCACATACCGCAAAAAAAAAAAAAAGAAGGCTTCCCAGAAGAAGAAATGCTAGAAAATCAATGTTATAAATAAGCCTCCATCACATCCAATTAATCCAAATTTATCCAAGAGATAGAAGGCAGAAAATAAGAAATATACAAATGTAAATTAAGGAAATAAAAAGCAGATACATAGGAGAGAAGATCAACAAATTAAAAGGTTGAGTCTTACAAAAAAACCTACCTGGTAAGACTGAACCAAAGAAAAAAAGAGATTAATAACTAATATCAATAATGAAAAATATGACTAAACTACAAGTTATAATGTCCACTTTTTCTAAACAAAAGGAGTCCATTACCAAACATCTTTTTAAGTCTTCATAAAGTTTCTTACTTTTTAAATGTCCAATTATTTTATGTCAAACATTTCCCTTTTACTTTTAAAAATATTTGACTCCTCAGGATTCTTATTTGTCTTCTTAAAACTCTAACTGGCCATTCACAAAAGCATCAAAAACAATAAAATACTTAGGAAAAAATTTAACCAAAGAGGTGAAAGATCTGTATACTGAAAGCTATAAGATTATGATGAAAGAAACTGAAGAAAACACAAATAAATGAAAAGATATCCAATGTTCATGGATTGGGAGAGCATTGTTAAAATGTCCATACTACCTAAAGCCATCTATAAATGCAATGCAATCTCTCTCACAATTCTAATGGCATTTTTCACAAAATAGAAAAAACAATCCTAAAATCTGTATGAGACCACAAAAGACCCTGAATAAACAAATCAATCCTGAAAAGCAGAACAAAGCTGGAAATATCACATGTCCTGATTTACAGCTATACTACACAACTATAGTAATCAAAATGGTACGGTACTGGCAGTAAAACAGACAAATAGACCTATGGAACAGAAACAAGAGCCCAGAAATAAACTCTTACATGTTTGATTGACGAGTATTTGACAATGGAGCCAAGAATACTCTCTATGGAAAGAATAATCTCTTCCATAAATGCAACTGGGATAACTGGATAACCACATGCAGAAGAATGAAATTGAAACCCAATCTTACACCACTGAGAAAAATTATCTTGAAATGGATTAAAGACTTAAGCAGAAGACCTAAATCCATAAAACTCCTAGAAGAAAACATCAGAGGAAAGCTCCTTGACATTGGTCTTGGCAATGATTTTTTGGATATGACAGCACAAGCAACAAAAACAATAATTAATAAATGAGACTACATCAAACTGAAAAGCTTCTGCACAGCAAAAGAAACAATCAACAAAATGAAAAGGCAACCTATGGAATGGGAGAAAAAATTTGCAAACCAGGGCTTCCCTGGTGGCGCAGTGGTTGGGAGTCCGCCTGCTGATGCAGGGGATGCGGGTTCGTGCCCCGGTCCGGGAAGATCCCACATGCCGCGGAGCGGCTGGGCCCGTGAGCCATGGCCGCTGGGCCTGCGCGTCCAGAGCCTGTGCTCCGCAACGGGAGAGGCCACAGCAGTGACAGGCCCGCGTACCACAAAAAAAAAAAAAAAAAAAAAAAAAAAAAAAAAAATTTGCAAACCATATATCTGATAAAGGATTGATATCCAAAATATATACAGAAGTCATATAACAGAGAAAAAAAATCAAACAATCCAATTAAAAAATGGGCAGAGGAATTGAACAGATATTTTTTCAAAGAAGACATACAGATGGCTAACAAGTAAATGAAAAGGTGCTCAACATCACAAATCATGAGGGAAGTGCAAATCAAATCCACAATATGGAATCACCTCATACCTGTTAGAATGGCTATCATTAAAAAGACAAAAGATAAGTGCTGGTGAGGATGTGGAGAAAAGGGAACCTTTGTGCACTGTTAGTGGGAATGTAAATTGGTGCAGCCACTATGGAAAACAGTACGGAGCTTCCTTAAAAAATTAAAACTAGAACTACCATATGATCCAGCAATCCCACTTTTGAGTATACATCCAAAGGAAATGAATCACAATCTCAAAGAGATATCTACAGCCCCATGTTCATTGCAGCATTATTCAGAATAGCCAAGACAGGGAAACAACCTAAGCGTCCACGGACAGAGGAATGGATAAAGAAGATATGGTGTACACACACACACACACACACACACACACACACACACACACACACACACACACACACTGAAATATTATTCAGCCATGAGAAACAAGGAAATCCTGCCATTTGCAACAACATGGACGGACCGTGAGGACATTATGCTAAGTGAAATAAGTCAAACAGAGCAAGACAAATACAGTAGGCTATCACTTATACATGGAAGCTAAAAAAGCTAAACTCATAGAAACAGAGTAGATTGGTAGTTTCCAGAGTTGGGGGGGGAGAATAGAGAAATGTTGGTCAAAGGGTACAAACTACCAGTTAAAAGATGAATAAGTTCTGTGGATCTAATGTACGGCATGGTGATTATACTGTAGTTAACAATACTGTACTATATAGTTGAAAGTTGTAAAGAGAGTAGATCTTAAGTGTTCTCACCACAGTAAAAAATGGTAACTATATGAGGTGATGGAGGTATTAGCAAAAGCTATGGTGGTAATCATTCTGTAATGTGTAAGTGTTTTATAATACATAAGTGTATCAAATCAACATGTACACCTTAAACTTACACAATGCTCTATAGCAGTTATATCTCAGTAAACATGGGGAGAAATACACTACTTTAGAAATATCAGGGCTTCCCTGGTGGCGCAGTGGTTGAGAATCCGCCTGCCAATGCAGGAGACACGGGTTCGTGCCCTGGTCCGGGAAGATCCCACATGCCCCGGAGCAACTAAGCCCGTGAGCCATGGCCGCTAGGCCTGCGCGTCCGGAGCCTGTGCTCCACAACGGGAGAGGCCACAACAGTGAGAGGCCCGCATACGGCAAAAAAAAAAAAAAAAAAAAAAAAAAAAAAAAGAAATATCAGTGCATTATTACTTCTGAAAAGCACTAACTTAAAAAAAAAAATGTATTTATTTATTTATTTATTTTGGGCTGTGTTGGGTCTTCATTGCTGCACATGGGCTTTTCTCTAGTTGTGGTGAGCGGGGGCTGTTCTCCATTGCGGTGCACGGGCTTCTCATTGAGGTGGCATCTCTTGTTGCAGAGCACAGGCTCTAGGCACATAGGCTTCAGTAGTTGTGGCACGCGGGCTCAGTAGTTGTGGCTCGCGGGCTCTAGAGCGCAGGCTCAGTAGTTGTGGTGCACGGGCTTAGTTGCTCCGCGGCATGTGGGATCCTCCCGGATCAGGGCTCAAACCTGTATCCCCTGCATTGGCAGGCGGATTCTAAACCACTGCGCCACCAGGGAAGTCCCAGCACTAACTTTTGTACATAATATTTTCTCCTACTGAGATTGATATTTTGTGGTGAAATTTGCTCTGATTGCCAATTGAGCAATTTATATTTATAAAAGCATCTTACTTTAGCTAATTGTTTTTCAACTGAGCAATATCAATTTAATTATTTTATTTAAAATGCTCTGGCCCCTCCCTATCCTCCAATAATCATTAGGTTTATTAGTAGCTTTAGGTTACTTCTGGATTATGTTTTATTACGAAAATGCTGAATCCTTCTCCTATCTGAGTATTCGTGCCTCTAACATATTATATACACTAATGTAACATATTCCACCAGAGTTTATCCAGTTAGCAAAACAAGCAAAATTCTGAATTATTAAGGGCTAAATAAAATATTTTTGTTCTTGATGTGGAAAAGAAAACAAGCCTCCAAATGACTAAGAACTAAGGGATTTTGATTTAGTAAAATGGTATATACATTCCTTTAAATGAACCCTTACCTTATACACCTCTTTCATCACTTCTAGAAGAGCTTTAACATTGTGGTGACTGAATGGTTTCAGTCCAACAAAACAGTTGAGAGGCGATGGCAGTTTTAAGCACGTGGACCAGTGCATTGAGAGAGGATGCTTGCAAAGATGCCCAACCCTGCTCTGAGGGGTGTAAAATCCGCCATGATAAATACGCACCCCCCAAAAAAACTCCCTCAGCTTCTAAGTTCTTTAATGTGAAAAATAGATCATATTTTCCATTTCTGATGGCATAACCCATAAAATATCTTTTAGAAGGATAACATCCTGGACAACATTTATTACTCACAGGTCTGGAAAAAAAATTTTTTTCCCTGATTAAGGCTCTTTGGAATTAAAAGCTCAAATTCAGGTTTCTGAAAAATTTGTTGATAGTTCATATTTATGCTTGATTACTTGATTGACTTCATGATTTTCAAACTGAAACTTCCATAGGGTATCTATAAAGTCTGAAAACATACATAGGTGAATAAACAAATACAAACGCACACACATACACTCAAGACATATAATGTCATCAAGGACATTTTTAATCTGTAAAAAATAAAATAATATTATCTGTGTTTTTCAGCCTTTATGAGCACCTTGTATAGATGGATATATTTTTAAATTAGCTCAGCAACAATATTTTAATATCACTGAGGTTACAAACTGAATTTTTGTACCTTTAAAAGACAATTCTCAAAAACAAACATATCAAGTGTTAAAATATATTTTCAAACTAATGTAACTAAAATAGTATGACTCAGATGCATGAAAGGCAGATTAATTTAGCAGAGACTTCACAAATGGACCCAAATACACATGTGACTTTAGTATATGATGAAGGTGGCATTGCATATGAGTGGGGAATGAAACAGATCATTTAATAAATGTGTGACAACTGGAAACTGATCTGAAAAAAAATGAAGTTTAATCAAGATAAACTCCATATAGTTCAAAGATTTAAACATAAAAATGAAACAATGTGGGAGAGGGATAAATTGGGAGATTGGGATTGACTTATACACACTACTATATATAAAATAGATAACTAATAAGGACCTGCTGGATAGCACAGGGAACTGTACTCAGTACTCTGAATTACCTGTTTTGGAAAAGAATCTTAAAAAGAGTGGATATATGTATATATATATATAACTGATTCACGTTGCTGTACAGCAGAAACTAGCAGAACATTATAAATCAGCTATACTCCAATAAAAATCAACTTAAAAATAAAACAATAAAAATTCTAATAGGAGCATGGGAAATCTTTAAATCTCATCATGAGGTAAACTTTTTGAGCTATGACCCAAATTCAGAAACCATAAAAGAAAATGTTAATATAGTAGGCTGCATAAAAATGTTTTAAAATAATTATGCATGGCAAAAATACCACAAAATTAAAAAAATTTTAGTAACCTAAAGAAAAAAATTGCAACTCATACTATGGATAAAGAATTGTCGTATATGTATAGCTGATTCATTTTGCTGTATAGCAGAAACTAACATGACATTGTTAAGCAACTATACTCCAATAAAAATTTTTTAAACAGTGATATGGGAAGATGTGGCAAAAGAAAAAAAAGAATTGTCTTAGTAGTTTAAAAGCTTCTAAATAAATAAGAAAGATACTAACAACAAATGGAAAAATAGGTAAGGGGGAGAACTGATAGTTTCTAGAATATGATGTACAAATGGAACTGAATATAGGAAAACCAGCACAACTTCATTCATAATGAGAAAATTCAAATTCAAATTAAGAGATTCTTGGGAACTTCCCTGGTGGCGCAGTGGTGAAGAATCCACCTGCCAATGCAGGGGACACAGGTTTGACCTCTGGCCCAGGAAGATCCCATGTGCTGCGGAGCAACTAAGCCTGTGTGCCACAACTACTGAGCCTGTGCTCTAGAGCCCATGAGCCACAACTACCGAGCCTGCGTGCCACAGCTACTGAAGCCCACACGTCTAGGTAGGGACCGTGCTCCACAACAAGAGAAGCCACTGCAATGAGAAGCCCGTGCACCGCAACAAAGAGTAGCCCCAGCTCGCCACAACTAGAGAAAGCCCGCGGGCAGCAACGAAGACCCAATGCAGCAAAAGAAAATAAATTTTAAAAAAAAGAGAGAGAGAGAGAGATTCTTGGGAATTCCCTGGCTGTCCAGTGGTTAGGACTCCTGGCTTCCACTGCAGGGGGCCCAGGTTTGATCCCTGGTCGGGGAACTAAGATCCCACAAGGAGCATGGCCTGCCCACCCCCCCTGCCCAAAAAAACGAGATTCTTCTTTTCAGAATGGAATAGACCAAAGTTTGGTTCACACTGTGGAGAAGTGCGTGGGCTGATGCTCTCATATTTATTGATTAAGGGCAAACTGGTACATCTTCTGTCAGAGCTATGTTGCCCAATTCCAAGGGTGACAATGTGAATGGTAACCACTCAAAGTTGGACAACATGGTGGCCCTGACTTCTGTGGAGGGTCATTTGGCAAAATCTCTCAAGATTTAAAACGCACATACAATTTGACCCAGTAATTCTGCTTTCTGGACATTTCTCTGCCCGTGTAAATTTATGTATGTACAAAGAAATGCATGTTAGAACTGTTATAATAGCAAAAATTTATGTATATCCTCCAAATAGAATACTACTCAGCCATTAAATGGAATGAGGCAGTCATATAGGTCCTGTAACATAATGATCTCCAAGATATACCATTTAGAGGAAAAAAGCAAGTTGCCAAAGAATGTATGCTACCATTTTTAAAAAGAATTATTATTTCTATATGTTTTGATATAGAGAGAATATCTTTCAAAGGTTATACAAGAAACTCTACTCTGTAACTGCTTTCTGGGAGGAGAACTAGGTAGCTTATAATTCACCATACATTTCACCTTCATACCTTTTAAGCTTTGGACCTTGAACATTAGCTCAAAGTTGTAAAAGGATATCCCACGGCATTGAATAAAATAAAAAACAAGAACACAAAGTTTTAAACATTTTTTTCCTCACCTCTGGTCAAAATGTCTAAAGTTTTAAAACAACATAAAGTTTTAAAGCATGGATTTATCTTGACTGGATACTCTATGGTTATTAAATTCTGATGGCAAGGCCATGACCAAGTCTAAGAATTACACATGCTTTGTGATGATAGAGTAATTATTATAACAGCTTTGAAACCGTGCAGGACCCTGTGGGGGTGCTCCCAGGTACAAAAGGCTTTCCCGTGCCTCCTGTTTCTTGATTGCAGGATAAAGGCTTCAACCTCTGAGACCTTCCCTGGGCTCCAAAGGGCAGATTCAGACTGTTACTAATTAGGAAGCGAGGGAATGCAGAAAGGAAGGAAAGCCAGTCAGGAAACAATAGTGCAGAGATGGGGCAGGCAGGGTCCTGGTTCCTCCTCAAGGGATATACAAGACAGTCTGACACATATCTCTGAGTGCTTCTACAGGAACTAAGACCCCAACCCAGGTGGAAGATGGTAACTTCAGGCTGACCATAAGCACTTGAACCCCAGACTGGTTACAACCAGAAAGCTGATGACTGAGATTCCCAGAGCACCATCCTGTTACCTCACCACCAACCAGTCACAAGAAAGTCACAGGCTCTGCAGCCCTCCCTGAAAATTTACCTTTAAAAACTCTTCCCTGAGACCCATCAGGGAGTTTAGGTCTTTTGAGCGTAAACCGCCCGTTCTCCTTGCTTGGCACTTGAAATAAACCTCGTCCTGCTCCAAACTCCAATGCTTCGGTTTGTTTGGCCTCACTGTGGATCAGGCACACAAACTTGGCTTTGACAATAGCTTTAGGTTAATCTTTTCAATAATGCACATACCACATATTCAAACTCGTGTGTAGTATTTTGCAATCTATCTAAAATTTGCTACAACTTCTACTTCCGACAGTGACTCTCTATTGAGAATACAGAAAAAGTGACATACAGGTAATCACACTTCCTCAGGACTTGTGAAGACCGGCCAGTCACGTTATGAGCAGCCTCTGCAAACAGAACCACCAGAGCCATCCAGTTCTTAGGTCATGCATGACAGGACACTCTGGGGCCAGAAGGAAGACTGATAGAGCTTCTTGGTGTGGAGAACGATATGGAAGCCCTCTGAGCACAGGTTCCCTGAGACGTGTTGTTATCTGTGGTTGCAACAGGGTCAGGGAGAGGCCCAGGGTATATTAGACACAGAGTATTATAAGCAAGAAGCTATGGGACCAGAGGTTTCATGTCCACTAGGTTCCAAATGGAATAATCATTTAGTTTTCCCGAAACCTACTATTCAAACTCCATCGCTCCTTGTTTCCCAAATGCCCCTGGAGTGGTATGTGAGAACCATCCACCCTATTTTATATTGGGGTGAATGCAAGAAATAAAGTGAAATCACATGGCTGGACGTACTGAATGAATCATAACCAACGGTTGCTCAGTTAGAAGGGATCCGTATCCAGATCTCTCTGACCTAAAACTCTACCGTGGCAGAGAAAATGCCATCTGTTCACCTGGCCAGTCCTATGTCACCCTCCTCTGGGGCCCACAGGCAGATGGCACTGCCCAGCCCCCGCGGCAGTGAGGTGGGCGCGTGTGACCAGGTTCTAGCTCAGAGGACGTGAGGGAAGGCGATGTGTGGCGCTTCTCGACTTGGCCCCCTAAAGCCTCCCATGGGACCTTTCCTACCCTCTCTCCCCATCCGCCAACCAACACAGAAGACCTGCTGGAGAATTTCGTGGCCCTGAGGCCTAGGATGACAGACGGGGGCCTGAGTGACCCCTGAACGAACCTGGGCGGAGTGGGGGAAGGGTAGTAGAATTTGCCACCCGCAAATATGCCACTCCAACATGAGGGTTATTTTAAGCGGAAGGCAAGTGAAAAAAGGCAGACATAGAATGAGCTCTCTGGCCTCTCCCATCCACCTGAAAACAGAACGTGAATTCTCCTTGTGAAGGTGCCCTCCTGTCCCCAGCAGCCCATGCCAGGACGGGGGTAACAACCCGACCAGCAGAGGTGAGCTGGCGCCGCGGGGGACTCTACACCGCAAACCTTACTAACCGGCCCTCGTCTACCACTGCTTTCTTCATAGATTCTCCTTCCCACCACTGGCCAACCCAGAAGCTCAAAGTCCGTATCTTTCGTCTTCTCGCTTCTCTACAAAATTACTGTTCTTCCCTAAGATGCCTTTAGAAGCCCAAATTCTAACCACGCCTTAAAGTTACTCAACATTGAGTATTTCCATGTGTAAGTGGGATGCACGTGTTAATAAACCTGTTTTGCTCCTGTTCCTCTGTCTTTTCTCAGTGTAATCTGTGAGCCCCCAGCCAATGAAACTAAGATAAGGAGAGGAAAAGTAATTTTTTTCCTTCCCTACAGGTGCCTCCTCTCTCAACCCTCTTTGGACTTTGGTGTGAGAAAAAAAAAAAAAAAAAAAATCTTCACGGTGTGAATAGGCCATTGAGATTTGGAAGTTGTCTGGAGCAGCTTACGTCTGGAGGACGTAATCAAGAGGATGGTGACCCTCAGGCTGCACCCGGGCGATCGCGTGCTCCTCGCCCGCTCCCGTCTGCTTGGAATGCATGCTCTGCCCACCGTTCCCATAGTGGGAGCTGTTCCAAGGATGCAGCCTTGAGAGAGTAAGGTGTTGCTGAGACTCTCTGGACAGTACATGTGGCTGAACCCAGCAGTTAATGACTCTACATGACCTTCGGGATTCCGGCGGGCGGGTGCAGATCTACCACTCGTCTTGCGGCCACCCAGGACAAGCCGTGGAAGTTCCCTTGCTTAGTAAACCCGCTACCTTCCAACCTGGAGGCGCTGCCTCTTTCTTCAGTCTCTCCTTGTCCTCTGAGCACGGGGGCCGGTTTCTGAACCAATAGCTTATGTGTTCTCTCTAACAGATCTTAGATACTCTTAACTGTGAGTATCTGCCTCTACATGTCCTAAGGATTAAGTAAGATGATACATGCAACAATAAACTGTGAAGTGCTATACGATATTACTACATTGATGCTCTTACAATTTGTTTTTCTCATACGTCCAGAAGAACATGACTTCTGTGGAATGCTAGTAGGTGTACGTGGGAAAATGGTGTCACAACTTTGAGAAAAATCGGGTCAAAAAAGCTAGATTGCTTTCAGTATATGACATCGTAGAGTCTTTGATTTACTTATGTGCATTACGCGACCACCTAATAGTATGCAGTGCTCCTAAGCTGCTTCACTAAGAACCCCTCTTCAGAGAGCATTCTGTGAAACTAACGCTCCTTAGAACTCACACTGGGAATAGCACCCCAGGTGTTCTCCCACATAACCTAAATATTTATTTTAAAAATACACCTGATCACATTTACTATTCTTGCTTTTTCATCTTGAAAATAAAAATAGGGACTTCCCTGGTGGCCCCGAGGGTCAGACTAAGCGCTCCCAATGCAGGGGGCCCAGGTTTGATTCCTGTTCAGGGAACTGGATCCCACATGCCGCAACTAAGACCCGACGCTGCCAAATAAAATATAAATAAATAAATATTTTAAAAACTAACTAAATAAAAATAGATTCTACTGCATATTAAGGAACGCTCTCCCCCTTTCCCTTCCAAATGTAGGGACCCCAAACAGTATAAAGATGATTTTCAGCTGAAGACGTCAGAGATACAGCTGTTGTGGAAAGAAGCCTTCAGAGGTCTCCTCATCTAACTAAAGGCAGAGACTTCCCAGAGTGAAGCAGCTATAAATCCTCTCCTGGGCGGGCAGGCAAGCGAGCTTCACTGCCAGGAAAAAGACCCCGCGCTTGCACTTGGATGAGAAATTGCAGAAACAAACATCACCACAAGCTATCCTATCTTCCATGTGTCCCCCTAAAAGCCCATCTGTCTCCCATGGAAATTGTTTCATTTATTTCTCCCCCTTCCCTAACGTTGGTATATACAGCCTCATCCTTAGCTGCTCTTCACGAGTAGAACTTTTTTTTTTCTGTTAATCTGTCCATTCTTAATCGGTAGGTCCCAAAACATAGGAATCCCAAACTAGTACTCTTTTCATAAGTTATACCTCTCAAGCATTGTTTTTCTCATATTGAAAATAAAAATACTGTATCTATTGCACATTTAAGCATGCAGTAAGAAAATATATGCCAGCGCCTAATACAGGGTCTGGCATATAGTAACCTCATAATAAACACCAGCCCCTCCCCTATCACACTTCCATCTCACTCAACTCCTAACAAAAGTCAACTGTAATCATATTGGTCCCTGTAAAGAAATTCTATTGATCTATTTCTCAAGTGAATATTGGTTATTACCAAAGAAGATATCCATTCTTTTTTTGTTAACTTCTCGCCATTTCTAAGTCCACATAAATGGAAATAGTTTCTCCAGATTCTCTTTGGATGCAAGAAATGCAAAAAAAAGCACATAAACACATGTAAAGGAATATTTCTAACTTCATATATCACTATGTATAATTTTATTTTACTACATATCATATATTATCTTTTTTCTTAAAGCTTTCATTCTTTGAAAATAATCAATTTACTTGGCACACAAAAAATGATAAAATCTATGTTCTCCTAAAAGAGAATAGGTAACAATTTATTATCTCAAGTTTGGGCCGCAACAATAGCAAAAGTTTACATGCTGCATCTGAGAGCTGAAACCATCTACCCTCACACTCAGCCTGCCTGCGTCCTGAGAACTGAAACTCCCTAACCCCACCTATCTTACCATCTATATTTACATTACTTTGGGATTCCACTGTTTCATTAGCATGACTTTACTATTCCAAGACACCCTAGCCCAAGCAAATGGCTTGATTGTTCATTTTAGGAACTTCCTGAAAAGACCCATTAACTCTACCGCGAAAGCAATCAACAGTTTACGCCCTAAAATTCTTTGCATCTCTGGTCTCAAAATCCTTGACTTGCTGTTTCCAACCGTCCGATTGTAGTATCTTTCCTCAATCCTCCCCTCCCACACTGAGAGACCTGCTTTAATCCAAACTGTTGATTTAAGAAAATTCAGACCTGGCCATTCTCCTCAGAAATACTACCAAGGCTTTGTCTAGGTGTTGGCATTTCCCTGGGTTGTGTTGGTAATATTTGAGGAGCTGGCACTCTGTAGGACGATTTGTCTTTATAATGTACTATTAAATATTTCATGCTTGCTAGATTGACCAATCAACTGTAATACCAGGCCTAAAACATTTATGCAAGTACCAAAGCAGAGGACACTGTAAATTTCCCTGTAAAATAAATTCTCCTTTGCAGCCTTTGGCGTCTTCAGATCAAACCTTGAGGTTTATCACTCCTGGGAAGGGGACATGGAGACATTTTGGAAAGATAATATTCTTAGTGTAGAAAAGATTCTCCTCTAGGACAATGAGGAGACTCTCCTCTAGGTAATGCGAATTAGCCTGAGGCTACAGTGGGGAAGAGACAGGATACATTCCATGGTAGAGTCCCCTCCTTTCTCGGCTAGAAGCACGGCAAGAGGAGGAAGGCAGATGGGAGAGAAAGCCAGCAGAGGGAAGCCGTGTCTTGATTTCTCATCTCCTGCCTTCGGCCGGGATACGTAGAGATGAATAGGCGTACCTCTGGGGACCCTAGACTGATAACTGCCTCGTGCGCTGCGGCGGGCAGGCACGACACTCATCTTCCCCGGGCTTCTCTGGTTCCCAGTTGAAGCTCTCGGACCCAACAGCTCCTCCTGTCTCCCTGAGGAATGGCTGGGAATACAGCTTAAGAACCAAAGGGACAATGGCGGCGGGGGGGGGGCGGGGGGGGGAGAGGCGAGGGCAGGTTACTTAGAGGCAAGAAGTACCCGCAACAGCGGTTAAGCGAACGGTGAGTACCGCCTAGCGGCGGATGTGCGCAGCTCTCTTCTGAACCAGTGAGCCAACCTGAGGCCAAGTCAGCAAGGCAGGGGCAGGACCTGACCTAGCGAACAAGGACGGAGATGAGTGACCCCAGCTGCAGACAGACCTGCAGGGCACCAGCCCCCGGAGAAGACAGAGGGCAGCCTAAGGGCCCCGTTACGCTGCTATCCCCCCGCCCTATCTTGTTACTGCTGAATTCATTAAACAAGGAGCCCATTACACCGCACTGGCTCTAGTGCCATGGTGGCCTATAAAAGCAAACCCGAATCTAAGCCTGTCAACGCCTCAAAGTTATGAATCAAAAGCTAAGGGCAGGGCTTCCCTGGTGGCGCAGCGGTTGAGAGTCTGCCTGCCGATGCGGGGGACGCGGGTTCGTGCCCCGGTCCGGGAGGATCCCACGTGCCGCGGAGCGGCTGGGCCCGTGAGCCGTGGCCGCTGCGCCTGCGCGTCCGGAGCCTGTGCTCTGCAACCGGAGATGCCACGGCGGTGAGAGGCCCGAGTACCGCAAAAAAAAAAAAGCTAAGGGCAACCAGTCACAAAAAGCCCACGAGGCTTTAAGTTATAGCCGATCAAATCATGTCCCTTCTCTGTTTCTGTACCTTCTCTATATGTCTCTTCCCGAGCTCCTCTCGCTGGAGCGCTCTTAGGCAATTCTGAACTGGTGCTGCATGATTCAAATGGATGTTCGCTCAGATAAATGGACAATTTTTAATAGGCCTCACTTCGTCGTTCAGTAGTTCCCAGGTACAGTATTGGAACGCATAGAGGGAGGGGAAAAACAGAAAACATCGAGCAATTGAAGAGAGGAATTGTTTAAACTACTGAATCAGACCAAGTGTCAGACCAAGTAGGAGAGGAGTTAGATTCTCCTCTGTGGTAGTAAGACTAGTTAAAGATAAAATAAATAGAATCTGTTTTCCTTACTGATCTCAAAATAAGAGCTTCAGAGCACAGCCCTGGCCTCTAAGTACAAAAGCAATGTTAGAATGAACTGATCGCTCCTAGATACAAAGCTTCTGAAAAGAACACCATTCCTGCCAATCAGAGAGCAGAGGAGGGCAGGGCAGAGGAAGTGAACAATGTAAGTTAGAAATTACAACTTAGAGTCGTCCAATAGGAAATTACAAAAATGGGAGAATTCTGCAACGACCTATGGAGTTCTCAATGTTGGATTTTTTTTGTTCATAGATAACAAAATTCACATGTTAAAATGACTGAGTCGAAACATTTCATTTTAAATATCCCCCAGTGTTTTAAATAAAGGTAAGTCTCATGTAAATGTTACCTTTTTCTTTAAAAACTTGCAGTCAGACAAGCAGGAGATGAAAATATCACTCTAATTTCCCTGCAAACATAATAAGACAAGGTTAAGTCACAACATACTATAAGCACGTCCCTTTTACCTTACCGAATACTGTATGTAACTCATGACGTGGAATCATCATTAACGAAAATAACTGCTCTCTTAAGAGTTTTCCAAATTCTGGGTATACTTTTTGCATGTGACTGCTAAATCTCACCGAAACCCTTCCTAGTTGATCTGATCAAGTCATCTAGATTTAAATAAAATGCATCCTTCTGAAAACAGAAACTTCTGGCGCTCCAGAGAATAAACTACGAAGCTATAAAAACAGTCTGCCCTGGGGAAGGCTTTGCGGGACAGAAAGCAGTTTTGATTCACTCCTGCAGCTTTGTCACCTCTCAAAGTGTCTGGCATATTGTACACCCTCAGTACGCCTCTGTTAAAGAAATGATGAATGAATGAATACATCAATGACTTCTTCAAACTAAGAGACGGTAGAAGAGAACCATGGTTAAAATGCAAATGCCTTCATGACAAAGCCAAATCCTCTCTCTCACGTCTAGGATAAAATGACCAAGGCTTCAGAACCAAATAAAGGTGGTTTCTCCTTTTTTTTTTTTTGGCTGTGCTATGCGGCTTGCAGGGTCTTAGTTCCCCAAACAGGGATCGAACCTGGTCCCCTGGCAGTGAAAGCGCAGAGGCCTAACCCCTGGACCGCCAGGAGATTCCCAGTCTCTACTTTGTCAGACAGAGACGCTTCTCAGTCACTTACTTCACGCTCTGCACTTCCTCTTGCCACTGTCATCCATTTTTCTGCCAGCAACTGGTTAATTCGGCTTATTTCTGGCAGTTTTCCTGGAAACACTGGTGGAACTAGTATCCTTCTAGGAAGAAAGAAAAGAATGATCAGGAAAATATACCACACACTAAGTAGTGAGTAAAACACAGGTGGGAGACAGGCCCCCATCCTCTCAGACGGTGGGTTTTGGTGGGAGGAGCCATGGCATCAGACTGGCCCGGCGCTTCCGTTTCCTAGCCTTGGCCACCTTGCTTGGCCCAAGCCTTAGCTTTGTTATTTAAAAAATGAGATAACACAAAAGAACTGAAAACAGGGACTCAAACAGATACTGTGTATCAATATTCATCGCAGCATTATTCACAATAGCCAGAAAGATGGGAACAACCCACGTCCAGCAACAGCATCAACAGATGAACATGGTACATCCATACAATGGAATATTACTCAGCCATGAAAAGGAAGGAAGTTCTGACAGATGCTGCAACGTGGATGAACTGTGAAAACACTCTGCTTTGTGAGATAAACCTGATACAAAAGGACAAATATTGTACAATTCCACTTATATGAAACAGGCTAATTCCTAGACAGAAAGGGTATTAGAGGTTACCTGGGGTTACAGGTAGTGGGGAATGGGGAGTTATTATTTAATGGTTAAAAGTTTCTGCTTGGGGAGAAAAAGAGTTTCTCCTTGGGGTAATGAAAAACGTTTTAGAGGTAGATAGCGGTGATGGTTTTACCGCAATTAAAAAATGAGATAACAATACCTACGTCTCTAGGCTCCTGTTACAGATTAAAAGATATTAGGTATACAAAGCCTTTGGATTATAGTAAGTACTCAGTAAATACTAGTTTCTTTCTGTCCTTTAATCATCCACAGGTTTTTGCTTTTATATCAGTGGTTTTCAAACTGATAACAGAATCACCTAGTGATCTTGTTAAAGCATGGACTGCTGGGCCCACCTCCACAGTTTCCGATTCAGCAGGTCAGGAGTAGAGCTCAAGAACCTGCATCTAGGGCTTCCCTGGTGGCGCAGCGGTTGAGAGTCCGCCTGCCGATGCGGGGGACGCGGGTTCGTGCCCCGGTCCGGGAGGATCCCACGTGCCGCGGAGCGGCTGGGCCCGTGAGCTGTGGCCGCTGAGCCTGCGCATCCGGAGCCTGTGCTCCTCAACGGGGGGAGAGGCCACAACAGTGAGAGGCCCGCGTACTGAAAAAAAAAAGAATCTGCATCTAGCAAATTCCCAGGTGATGCTGAGGCTGCCAATTTGGGGACCACATTTTTGAGAACCATGGTTCTATATAATATTTGAAACCAAATGGCTCAACCAGAGGTGTCAGAAATCACTGTCTGGAGAGAAAAACCTGCCTTTAATATACTCTCCCAAGGACGTTAGTGCCCTGCTCCATAATATACCTCGGCTTCCACTTAGAGTAAGTCAGGGACTTGTGCATCACCTTTGTTTAATGCTTAGCTAAAGACCTTTTGGAAAAGATGTACTACCGTGGATCCCAAAGCTCCCTTCACTGTCTTGATCTGAGTCCTGGGTGCTACCTGGAGTTCAACCACGAGGAAGCTTTTTTCCCTCCACCATCCCAGGGACCTTAGGACAATGAGATGCTGCCTATTGGTATTTACAGACCATTTCTTCTACTTCCTTCTTCAAAATCTGGCTCCTCTGAAGCACACAACAGCAGACTATATCACCTGCAAGTCCGAGTCACGACCCTTCGATCACGGAAAGCTTTAGCGCCTTGCTGACTGTCCTCAGCACACGCACGCCTGTTATCATGCTTCCTGTCCTTCTTGGTGACTTCATACTTAATGACCCAGTTTATTTCCCCTCTTGATCTCTCAGTTCTTTACCTTGTCTCCGCTCTCTTCCTCTGCTTCTCTGTAGCCATCCAGGCCCTGGGCCGGGGCTTCTAAACGGATCCGACCGGCATTTTGCGTCAGGTAATTCTCTGTTGTGAGCAGCTGTCTTGTGCGCTGCAGGATGTTTAGCAGCAGCCCTGGCCTCTACCCACCTGATGCCAGTAGCAGCCACCCCGACATACACGCCCCTCCTTCAGGACAACCTCAGCTGAGCACAGACATTGCCAGGTGTTTCCAGGGGAGCAAAACCACTCCTAGTTGAAAACGATTGCCCTAGATAAAGGTGATGTTCTGTACTTTATAATCACCAGCAATTGTTCCAGGGACTTCCCTGGTGGCGCAGTGGTTGAGAATCCGCCTGCCGATGCAGGGGACGCGGGTTCGAGCCCTGGTCCGGGAAGATTCCACGTGCCGCGGAGCAACTAAGCCCGTGCGCCACAACTACTGAGCCTGAGCTCCGCAAGAGAAGCCACCGCAGTGAGAAGCCCGTAGAGAAAGCCCACACGCAGCAACAAAGACCCAACGCAGCCAAACAAACAAACAAACAAAAATTGTTCCACCTTCTAAATTTCCAGGGGAAACATTCTCCTCTCTGATCATCATACACCATCCTTCAAATTCACTGACTTCAGAGTGGAACTCCTTGGCTAACATTCTTTGACGCTGGAATGAGTTAAGACTTGGGGGCTGTTGGGGTGAAATGAATGTACTCTGCATGCAAGAAGGACATGAATTTGAGGGCGGCGGTGGCAGAACATTATGGCCTGAGTGTTTTCCCCCCACATTCATATATTGGAATCCTAACCCCCAACGTGATGGTATCAGGAGGTAGGGCCTTTGGAAAGGGATTGGGCCATGAGGGTGGAGCCCTCAGGAATGGGACTAGCGCCCTTTATAACAAACCCCAGAGAGCTCTTTCAGCCCTGCTCCGATTGCCACATGAGGATACACTGAGAAGACAGCATCTGTAAGCCAGGAAGCAGGCCCTCACCAGACACCAAATGTGCCATCACCTTTTTTTTTGGCTGCATTGTGCAGCTTGCGGGATCTTAGTTCCCAAACCAGACCAGGGATCGAACCCCGGGCCACAGCAGTGAAAGTGTCCAGTCCTAACCACTGGACCGCCAGGGAATTCCCAAAGGTGCTGTCATCTTAATCCCAGACTTCCCAGCCTCCAAAACTGTGAGAAATAAATTTCTGTTTATAAACCCCTCCATCTACGGTATTTTGCCATAGCAGCCCGAACAGAGGAAGACACTTTAGAGTGGAGTCCACTCCAACATCCCTTGAGGCCTCTGGGCGCTCCAATCGATCCATCAACCCCATTGTTTGTTCATTATCCGTCCTCCTCTTCATGTCTTTCTTACACGGCTTCGAGTCTACGGTCAGCAGTGTAATCAGTCCTTTGCAAATACCTCCGAGTCTTCTGTCCCTTTCCGAGTGTTCTCACCTCGCCAAAGTCCACCTGTAGTTAACCTTCAATCTGAATTACTCCAAAGGAATCCAAGCAGTTTAACATCAATGGAGAAAAATAAACAACTGTGCCGGCTGATTTCACCGTATGCCCTACAACCACAGGTTTCAAATGGTTACTCTATACTGTCTAGTAATGTCCCACGATGTTCACGGTCTCGCTCTGAGTCACTACTGCACACTTTCCTTTTATTCCTGCACCTGTAGCGGTCCTCCTCTGCTTCACTAAGTTTCAAATAAGGACCGTGCCTTGTGCATCACTGAGAAAACGGAAACAATCAGGGAAGAACTAATCACCCCCGCCCACAAGCAAGCTACACTCACCTCCACCGTTCCTCATCAGAACGGAATAAAAATTTCTGCCCAGAGCCCTGCGTGCCACACTGGACCCCTGACCCTGCCTCCTCGCTGCTATTCTGGGACATTTACCTCTACAAGTATTCCTTCTCTCTCAGGCATCATCACTTTCTCCTCCTGAACTGGATCATTCTCCCTGGCATACGAACATACCTCAATATCACGCCTCCAAACAACAACAAAACCCTCTCACGGTGGTCTACTCCCCTCCATGACAACACTTCTCAGAAGTGTCACAGTCATTTCCCCACTTATTCCCTTTATTCTCTGCCTATCCGGCTCACTTAGGTTTCGTCCTCTTTCCCCTGAGATGACTCAGTCTTGACAAAGCAAAAACAAACTCTGTGCTTGTCTTACTGGATCAGTATGTGTCAGGTTTGGCCACTTGCTCAGAGAAAAAAATTATTTTTAAAAGAAACAGAAAGTGTCACAGATACCTGGTAAGTTGTCACAAAGTTGGAATACGTTCCAGCAGAAATGTAGTTGATTTGAACATCCACAAGGTCTATAAGAAAGTCATAAATCCATGAGCATTGTTTTTAGAAGTAAAAAGTAAATCTTTTGTTGTAAACCTAAAACTGCTCTAAAAAATAGTCTTTAAAAAAAACTAATGTATTACCAAGCTAAATTTACTTATTTATTGGCTTCTAAATGGATTTTGACTACAAACAGTATAAAACAATAATTTTGGTCAGATTACATGTTGTATATTCACTTAGCTTAAAAGTGAATTTTTCATGTACTTGCATAATGAAACCAGGCTGATGTGCTTCAGTAGAGGTTTGATTGAATATATAAAAGTGGGGCTTCCCTGGTGGCACAGGGGTTAAGAATATGCCTGCCAACGCAGGGGACATGGGTTTGAGCCCTGGTACGGGAAGATCCCACATGCTGCGGAGCAACTAAGCCCACGCGCCGCAACTGCTGAGGCTGCGCTCTAGAGCCCGCAAACCATAACTACTGAGCCTGCGTGCCACAACTACTGAAGCCCGCACACCTGGAGCCCGTGCTCCACAACAAGAGAAGCCACCGCAATGCGAAGCCTGTGCACCGCAAAGAAGAGTAGCCCCCGCTCACCGCAACTAGAGAAAGCCTGCACGCAGCAACGATGACTCAATGCAGCCAAAAATAAATAAATAAATTTATATTAAAAAAAAAAAAAATATATATATATATATATATAAAAGTATACTGTTCCGAAGCTTAAGTAACTGATTTGGGTTCTTTTATATTACCTTAATCTTTAGAAAAGATCACCAAATACTCCAGGAAGCACTGCATGAGAAAAAGAATGCATATTGTAAAAATCAAAGATAACATTACTAAAAGAGCCACAGTTCTATGCAGTCCTTTGAAAGGAAACTGAATAATATTTCTCCTCCAGTGGCATCATTTAACACAAAATCACAAATTCACGAGACCACTCATACCATCAACAGAAATCAGGCAGCCAATGTCAAAGTTCTCTGCCAGAGCCCCGGGATGAGGAGAGCTGCTTGTGCAACTTGGTCCACAACCCAAAGACACCACCTGACTAGTGGTATAGACATACACAAGGGTGTGAGAACTGTGGAAGAGAGAATATATTATAATAAAGACATACTATAATGTGTCACATTTTTTGAGAAAGATGATGTCTCAACACAAAATAACAGATTTATCTTATACGAAGTACTCAGATCCCATATCATAATGTCAGCGTTAGAGGGTGACAAATGGTAGGTGAATATTGACTTATTACTAAACTTAAAGGCAGAATATTACTGATGCGTCATTACAATGGTTTCTATCATTTGTGTTTTAAATGTAAGCTCTTGTTGTCTTTTGCTTTTCACGAGTTGGATAGATTATATGCAAAGTGTCCTCGTAGGGAGGGATAAATTGGGAGATTGGGATTGACATATACACACTACTATACATAAAAGAGATAACTAATAAGGACCTGCTGTATAGCACAGGGAACTCTACTCAATACTCTGTAATGGCCTCTATGGGAAAAGAATCTAAAACAGGGTGGATATGTGTATATGTATAACTGATTCACTTTGCTGTACAGTAGAAACTAACTATAGTTGTAAATCAACTATAGTCTAATAAAAATTTTAAAAGAAACAAAGTGACCTCATAATTACGTTATGCAAACTCTGAATACATATGCAAATATATATCATCTTCTACTTGCATGAGATTAACTTCATCTCATGAACTCAAATAGGCAAGCACCACTATTTTTGTCATAGACCAGCTCCACTACCCTCCTCGTAAGGTGGTCTATACACAGTAGATTTCCAATAAATTCTTATGAAACAAAAGAAATGTCTAGGATAAAGAAGAAAAAAATAGAAATATTAAACTATATTTGAAAGAAGTAAATTTTCAGAAAGGAAAATGATCTATAAAAAGAGTAATCACATATTTTAGGGTCTTAAGGTTTAATAACATTCCACATGAGTCATTTCTAAGCAATAAAATACAGCACTTTCTACTCATGCTTAAAAAAAAAAACCTATTATCTTCCACAGTCGGCAAAACTTGGCCCTCAATTCTTTCCGAGTTGCGGACCCCTCTTCTCAGCAGTGGGGCTGTGTCCCAGCTGTCCACAGCTATTGTCTCCAAATGTGAATACTTTCCCATCCTGTTTGAAAAAGAAGGGAGCAGGCTAAAAAAAGTAATTAAAAACTAAAAGATTTAAGTATCCTAAGAGAGTTCTATGAGAGCATCATGGTACATATAAGCTCTATATAAAGAGGAAGAGTCCAGTATTTATTATTTCTAACAGTGAATGAAGAATTAACACATTAAACTTGAAAAATCATTGGCATTCCCTTCAGAACTAGGCACTCATAGGTGTTTGTGGAATAAACTGATAGACAAATTAACTGGTTCAAGAGTAACCCTAACATTTAAGCATAGGGTTGCTTTATTTATTTGATCATTTCTCTGAAAGTAAGTCTCTTTTCAAAAGATGATTCTAGATTAAAACAACTCTATCTCTCTCTTGCCAACTAAGAAGAATATAATTCAAACATGCTTTTAAAACAAACAAAATATAAATTATTTTAGATACTTAGTTTTTAAATAAACATTTCAAGCACACAAGTAGTCTTCAAGTCTATTCATTACATCTATGGAGAGAATCCATCCCGTTGGAATGTACTGTATGGCCAGTACAAGAAGTGGTGGGGGGGAACATTCAGGAAGCTGACTCATAATTGTGCCGAGTAAGAAATGGAACAAAGAATGTTCTAGTCTGTAGTATGGGCCACTGAAACCTATAAAAATTACTTTGTTGCTTCTATAATATTTTTCATGTGTAGAGCTACATTATGAATGACTAACTGCTAAAAGGATTAGCTCCTATATTAATCTAATTTTAAAACATCTAAAAATATTTCCTAAAGCTGCCATTAGCTTTTGTTATAGGATCTTAAAAATTCCATGGTTTATATCCAGCAAAGTTCTCCTCTTAGACATCTGTACATTGAATGGTATCTTCAGATGTTGATACAAATACTGCTTTCCACAATAATCAGTACATGTACCTTGTGGTAACATTTCTCTGGGATTTAAAAAAATAGCAAGATGAGGGCTTCCCTGGTGGCTCAGTGGTTGAGAATCCGCCTGCCAATGCAGGGGACACGGGTTCGGGCCCCGGTCCGGGAAGATCCCACGTGCCGCGGAGCGGCTGGGCCCGTGAGCCATGGCCGCTGAGGCTGCGTGTACAGAGCCTGTGCCCCGCAACGGGAGAGGCCCGCATACCGCAAAAAAAAAAAAAAAAAAAAAAAAAGCAAGATGAGAATTCCCTGGCAGTCCAGTAGTTGGGACTCAGCGCTTTCACTGCCAGGGGCCCGGGTTCGATCCCTGGTTGGGGAACTAAGATCCCACAAGCCACACGGTGTGGGCAAAAAAAAGAAAAAAAATAGCAAGACATTTTGGATTGGTAAGCACTGCAGTGTGCTCATAACCACAGCTGACATAAACCACACCTAGAGTCTTCAGTACACCAACTGATCGAGGCTTGTAGCTCTGAACTGTTGAAAGAAAGCAGAATCTCTAGAGTATGAGAAATACTCATATTTCCTGCTTTTTATATATTTTAATATTTTTGTCATCTTATAATTCATCAACATAATTTAAAAAGTGAACAGTCAGGGGCTTCCCTGGTGGCGCAGTGGTTGAGAATCTGCCTGCCAATGCAGGAGACACGGGTTCGGGCCCTGGTCTGGGAAGATCCCACGTGCCGCGGAGCAGCTGGGCCCGTGAGCCACAATTACTGAGCCTGCGCGTCCGGAGCCTGTGCTCCGCAACGGGAGAGGCCGCAATAGTGAGAGGCCCGCGCACCGCGATGAAGAGTGGCCCCCGCTTGCCACAACTAGAGAAAGCCCTCGCGCAGAAACGAAGACCCAACACAGCTGTAAATAAATAAATGAATTAATTTTTTTTAAAAAAGTGAACAATCAGAAGTATTATAAAACAGAGGGAAAGCCCTGTGTTGGAAAAGACAAGCAGTCCTTTAGCATTTATTTCTGGAAAATATTTAATTTTCTGGAATGACTAAGGCTATTGGCCGAGAAAGCTAAGCTTATAAACCCCCATTCCCAATAATATTTCCATTAAGTTGTATCCATTTCTGTTACATCATAGGTGTTCTGCAAATATGCAATAATAATTGAGAAGATAAGATGGCCTATTTCATGTTGACAAAGTGAAATGACATGAGATGCAGGAGCTCAGCAGGGTGCTGGTGTGTAACAAGAGCTAAACATACCTGAGCCCGTGTAAAGAATTGAAGAGAGGGGCTCATGGGGAAGGCGTCACAGTGAGTTTTGTTGACAGGTTGCCAGAGGGACTGGTTGTTTCCCTACTGCTAGCAATCTTCCAAACAAGTACTTCCCAAACTTCGCTGCACATTGGAATCACCTGTGGCGTCTTTGGTAATGACGGATGCCTGGCTTCCATCCACAGACACTCTGATTTAAGTGGTCTGGGGTCCAACCTGGGCATTCAGATTTTTTTTTGATTTGAGTTGATTTTTTTTTTTTTGCGGTACGCAGGCCTCTCACTGTCGGGGCCCCTCCCGTTGCGGAGCACAGGCTCCGGACGCGCAGGCGCAGCGGCCACGGCTCACGGGCCCAGCCGCTCCGCGGCACGTGGGATCCTCCCGGACCGGGGCACGAACCCGTGTCCCCCGCATCGGCAGGCGGACTCCCAACCACTGCGCCACCAGGGAAGCCCGGGCATTCCGATTTTTAAACGTTCTCAGAGTAGACAGACTAATGGCCTTCCAAAGACGGCCATGTTCTTTTCCCAGAGCCTGTGAATATGTTAAGTTACACGGCAAAGGGAAGTTAAGGAAGCAGAAGGACGTAAGAAGGCTGCTAATCAGTTGACCTTAGAATAGGGAGGTTAGCCCGGATTACGCGGGTGGGCCCAACGTAATCACAAGGGCACTTTCACCGAGGAAGAGGGAGGCGGAAGAGGAACGTCCGAGTGGTGTGACGAGAGGGAGGCTGAAGCAGCCACTGCCGGCTTTGAAGAAGAAAGCGGTTATGAGTCAAGAGTGTAGGTGCCTCTAGAAGCTGGAAAAGGGAAGGAAGATGCTCTGGTCCCCTCCAGCCTCCAGAAATTAAGGCAGCCCTGCTGACACTCTGATTTTAACTCAGGGAGACCTGCACCAGACTTCTGACCACCAGGACCATGAGTTAATAAATTTATGTTGTTTTAAGCCACTAGGTTTGTGGTAATTTGTTGCAGCAGGAATCAAAAAAGTTAATATAGCTCCCTAGGTGATTCTAATGTGTCACAAAGTTTGGGACCACTGTTCTAACCTTTCAGTGTGCCCTTTGCAGAACTGCTTTTCCAACCAGAAAGAAAGAAGGACTTACTACAAGACTACCTTGTTACCTGGGACATTATTCCCTCCGAGGGCCAGCTTCCCTGCATGGTTGCTTCCCCAGCCCAATGAAGTCCCCGAGAGAGACAGGGCAAAGCTGTGGGCCCCTCCTGCAGCCACCTGTGCCAGCGGGATGCCCTCCAGGGACCTCACCCTCTGCGGGCTGGCCTGGGAGGGGAGCTCCTTCCCCAGGCCCAGCTGCCCATGGCTGTTCTTTCCCCACGAAAACACTTGGCCATCTACAAAAATAAAGAGGAGGAATTCAGAACTGCAAACACAATGGAACCCCAAATTCAAGGAGAAACTGCCGTCCTAATTCTAAAAATCTTTAAAGAATAAATACAAGAGTAAAGGAGGTTAAAGTACTCTCACTAAAGGCAAAGGTGATGGTCAAGGTCACCTTTAAAAGTCCCTTCCAACAATATCCACTCTCCTCCCTCCCAGTTAAGGGTAACCATGATCTTTCAGCTGCTCAGGCCAAAAACCTTGAAGCCATCCTCGACTCCTCTCTTTCTTCTACACGCTTCAACCCACAAATACTAAAGCCGCTATCTTCAAAATCTATCCAGGAACCAACCACTTCTCACCACTCCACTGTTAGCCCTGTAGCCGCCACATCACCATCACTTCTCCCCTGGGAAATGACAACAGCACCTCACTGGGCTCCCACATTGCATCTCTGCCCCCAGCGGTTTCTTCTCTAAAGAGCGGTCAGAGTGTTCTTTTAAAAATGTAAGTCAGATGGAGAGGATAGAACCAAGATGGCGGAGTAGAAGGACGTCCTCTCACTCCCTCTTGCGAGACCACCAGAGTCACAACTAACTGCTGAACAATCATCAACAGGAAGACACTGGAACTCACCAAAAAAGATACCCCACATCCAAAGACAAAGGAGAAGCCACAGTAAGATGGTAGGAAGGGTGCAATCACAATAAAATCAAATCGCATAACTGCTGGGTGGGTGACTCACAAACTGGAGAACACTTATACCACAGAAGTCCACCCACTGGAGTGAAGATTCTGAGCCCCACGTCAGGCTTCCCAACCTGGGGGTCCGGCAACGGGAGAAGGAATTCCTAGAGAATCAGACTTTGAAGGCTAGTGGGATTTGATTGCAGGACTCGACATGACTGGGGGAAACAGAGACTCCACTCTTGGAGGGCACACACAAAGTAGTGTGCCCATCGGGACTCAGAGGGAAGCAGAAGAGACCCCGTAGGAGACTGAACCAGACTTACCTGCTAGTGTTGGAGGGTCTCCTGCAGAGGCAGGGGCTGGCTGTGGCTCACCGTGGGGACAAGGACACTGGAAGGAGAAGTTCTAGGAGGTACTCCTTGGCATGAGCCCTCCCAGAGTCTGCCATTAGCCCCAACAAAGAGCTGGGTAGGCTCCAGTGTTGGGTCGCCTCAGGCCAAACAACCAACAGGAGGGAACTCAGCCCCACCCATTAGCAGTCAAGCGGATTAAACTTTTACTGAGCCCTGCCCACCAAAGCAACAGCCGGCTCTACCCACCACCAGTCCCTCCCATCAGGAAACTTGCTCAAGCCTCTTAGATAGCCTCATCCACCAGAGGGCAGACAGCAGAAGCAAGAAGAACTACAATCCTGCAGCCTGTGGAACAAAAACCACATTCACAGAAAGATAGACAAGATGAAAAGGCAGAGGGCTATGTACCAGATGAGGGAACAAGATAAAACCCCAGAAAAACAACTAAATGAAGTGGAGACAGACAACCTTCCAGAAAAAGAATTCAGAATAATGACAGTGAAGATGATCCAGGACCTCGGAAAAAGAATCAAGGCAAAGATCGAGAAGATGCAAGAAATGTTTAACAAAGACCTAGAAGAATTAAAGAACAAACAAACAGAGATGAACAATACAGTAACTGAAATGAAAACTACACTAGAAGGAATCAATAGCACAATAACTGAGGCAGAAGAACAGATAGTGACCTGGAAGACAAAATGGTGGAATTCACTGCCGTGGAAGAGAATAAAGAAAAAAGAATGAAAAGAAATTAAGACTGCCTAAGAGAACTCTGGGACAACATTAAACACAACAACATTCTCATTATAGGGGTCCCAGAAGTAGAAGAGAGAGAGAAAGGACCCAAGAAAATATTTGAAGAGATTATAGCTGAAAACTTCCCTAACATGGGAAAGGAAACAGCACCCAAGTCCAGGAAGCGCAGCAAGTCCCACACAGGATAAACCCATAGAGAAACACACCGAGAAACAGAGTAATCAAATTGGCAAAAATTAAAGACAAAGAAAAATTATTGAAAGCAGCAAGGGAGAAACGACAAATAACATACAAGGGAACTCCCATAAGGATAACAACTGATTTCTCAGCAGAAACTCTACAAGCCAGAAGGGAGTGGCAAGATATACTCAAAGTGATGAAAGGGAAGAACCTACAACCAAGATTACTCTACCCGGCAAGGATCTCATTCAGATTTGATGGAGAAATCAACAGCTTTACAGACAAGCAAAAGCTAAGAGAATTCAGCACCACCAAAACACCTCTACAACAAATGCTAAAGGAACTTCTCTAAGTGGGAAACACAAGAGAAGAAAGGACCTACAAAAACAAACCCAAAACAATTAAGAAAATGGTACTAGGAACATATATATAGATAATTACCTTAAACGTGAATGGATTAAATGCTCCAACCAAAAGACACAGGCTTGCTGAATGTATACAAAAACAAGACCCATATATATGCTGTCTACAAGAGACCCACTTCAGACCTAGGGACACATACAGACTGAAAGTGAGGGGATGGAAAAAGATATTCCATGCAAATGGAAATCAAAAGAAAGCTGGAGTAGCAATACTCATATCAGATAAAATAGACTTTATAATAAAGAATGCTACAAGATACAAGGAAGTACACTACATAATCAGCAAGGGATCAATCCAAGAAGAACTTATAATTATAAATATATATGCACCCAACATAGGAGCACCTCAATACATAAGGCAACTGCTAACAGCTATAAAAGAGGAAATCGACAGTCACACAATAATAGTGGGGGACTTTAACACCTGACTTACACCAATGGACAGAACATCCAAAATGAAACTAAATAAGGAAACACAAGCTTTAAATAACACAACAGACCAGATAGATTTAATTGATATTTATAGAATATTCCACTCAAAAATAGCAGATTACACTTTCTTCTCAAGTGCACATGGAACCTTCTCCAGGATAGATCACATCTTGGGTCACAGATCAAGCCTCAGTAAATTTAAGGAAATTGAAATCAGACAGATCAAGCATCTTTTCTGACCACAATGCTATGAGATTAGAAATGAATTACAGAGAAAAAAACGTAAAAAACACAAAAACGTGGAGGCTAAACAATACATTGCTAAATAACCAAGAGATCACTGAAGAAATCAAAGAGGAAATCAAAAAATACCTAGAGACAAATGACAATGAAAGACAACGATCCAAAACCTACGGGATGCAGCAAAAGCAGTTCTATGAGGTAAGTTTATAGCTATACAAGCCTACCTCAAGAAACAAGAAAAATCTCAAATAAACAATCTAACCTTACACCTAAAGGAACCTTAAAAAGAATAACAAATGAAACCCAAAGTTAGCAGAAGGAAAGAAACTATAAAGATCAGAGCAGAAATAAATGAAATAGCAACAAAGAAAACAATAGCAAAGATCAATAAAACAAAAAGCTGGTTCTTTGAGAAGATAAACAGAATTGATAAACCATCAGCCAGACTCATCAAGAAAAAGAGGGAGGGCTTCCCTGGTGGCGCAGTGGTTGAGAGTCTGCCTGCCGATGCAGGGGACGTGGGTTCGTGCCCCGGTCCGGGAGGATCCCATGTGCCGCGGAGCGGCTGGGCCCGTGAGCCATGGCCACTGGGCCTGTGCGTCTGGAGCCTGTGCTCCGCAGCAGGAGAGGCCACAGCAGTGAGAGGCCTGAGTACCACAAAAAAAAAAAAAAAAAAAAAGAAAAAGAGGGAGAGGACTCAAATCAATAAAATTAGAAATGAAAAAGGAGAAGTTACAACAGACACCACTGAAATACAAAGCATCCTAAGAGACTGCTACAAGGAACTCTGTGCCAATAAAATGGACAACCTGGAAAAAATGGACAAATTCTTAGAAAGGTATAACCTTCCAAGACTGAACCAGGAAGAAATAGAAAATATGAACAGACCAATCACAAGTAATGAAATTGAAACTGTGATTAAAAATCTTCCAACAGGGCTTCCCTGGTGGCGCAGTGCTTGCGAGTCTGCCTGTCGATGCAGGGGACATGGGTTCGTGCCCCCGTCTGGGAAGATGCCACGGAGTGGCTGGGCCCATGACCCATGGCCGCTGAGCCTGCACATCCGGAGCCTGTGCTTTGCAATAGGAGAGGCCACGACAGTGAGAGGCCCGTGTACTGAAAAAAAAAAAAAAAAAATCTTCCAACAAACAAAAGTCCAGGACCAGATGGCTTCACAGGTGATTTCTATCAAACATTTAGAGAAGAGCTAACACCCATCCTTCTCAAACTCTTCCAAAAAATTGCGGAGGAAGGAACACTCCCAAACTCATTTGATGGGGCCACCATCACCCTGATACCAAAACCAGACAAAGATACTACAAAAAAAGAAAATTACAGAAAAATATCACTGGTGAATATCGGTGTAAAAATCCTCAACAAAATACTAGCAAACAGAATCCAACAACACATTAAAAGGATCATAGGGCTTCCCTGGTGGCGCAGTGGTTGAGAGTCCGCCTGCCGATGCGGGAGACGCGGGTTCGTGCCCTGGTCCGGGAGGATCCCACATGCCGCGGAGCGGCTAGGCCCGTGAGCCATGGCCGCTGAGCCTGTGCGTCCGGAGCCTGTGCTCCGCAACGGGAGAGGCCACAGCAGTGAGAGGCCCGCATACCGCAAAAAAAAAAATAATAAAATAAAATAAATAAAAGGATCATACACCATGATCAAGTGGGATTTATCCCAGGGATGGAAGTATTCTTCAGTATACACAAATCAATCAATGTGATACACCATATTAACAAATTGAAGAAGAAAAACCATATGATCATCTCAGTAGATGCAGAAAAAGCTTTTGACAAAATTCAACACCCATTTATGATAAAAACTCTCCAGAACATGGGCATAGAGGGAACCTACTTCAACATAATAAAGGCCATATGTGACAAACCCACAGCAAACATCATTCTCAATGGTGAAAGGCTGAAAGCATTTCCTCTAAGATCAGGAACAAGACAAGGATGTCCACTCTTGCCACTATTATTAAACATACTTTTGGAAGTCCTAGCCTTGACAATCAGAGAAGAAAAAGAAAGAAAAGGAATCCAAATTGGAAAAGAAGAAGTAAAACTATCACTGTTTGCAGATGACATGATACTATACATAGATAATCCTAAAGATGCCACCAGAAAACTACTAGAGCTAATCAATGAATTTGGTAAAGTTGCAGGATACAAAATTAATGCACAAAAATCTCTTGCATTCCTATACACTAATGATGAGAAATCTAACAGAGAAATTAAGGAAACACTCTCATTTACCACTGCAACAAAAAGAATAAAATACCTAGAAATAAACCTACCTAGGGAGACAAAAGACCTGTATGCAGAAAACTATAAGACATTGATGAAAGAAATTAAAGATGATACAAACAGATGGAGAGATATACCATGTTTCTGGATTGGAAGAATCAACATTGTGAAAATGACTCTACTACCCAAAGCAATCTACAGATTCAATGCAATCCCTATCAAACTACCAATGGCATTTTTCACAAAACTAGAACAAAAAATTTCACAATTTGTATGGAAACACAAAAGACCCTGAACAGCCAAAGCAACCTTGAGAATGAAAAATGGAGCTGGAGGAATCAGGCTCCCTGACTTCAGACTATACTACAAAGCTACAGTAATCAAGACAGTATGGTACTGGCACAAAAACAGAAATATAGATCAATGGAAAAGGTTAGAAAGCCCAGAGATAAACCCACGCCCATATGGTCACCTTATCTTTGATAAAGGAGGCAAGAATATTCAGTGGAGAAAAGACAGCCTCTTCAATAACTGGTGCTGGGAAAACTGGACAGCTACATGTAAAAGTATGAAATTTGAACACTCCCTAACACCATACATAAAAATAAACTCAAAATGGATTAAAGACCTAAATGTAAGGCTAGACACTATAAAACTCTTAGAGGAAAATATAGGTAGAACACTCTATGACATAAATCACAGCAAGATCCTTTTTGACCCACCTCCTAGAGAAATGGAAATAAAAACAAAAATAAACAAATGGGACCTAATGAAACTTAAAAGCTTTTGCACAGCAAAGGATACCATAAACAAGACCAAAAGACAACCCTCAGATTGGAAGAAAATAGTTGCAAACGAATCAACGGACAAGGGATTAATCCAAAATATATAAACAGCTCACGCAGCTCAGTATTAAAAAAACAAACAACCCAATCCAAAAGTGGGCAGAAGACCTAAGTAGACATTTCTCCAAAGAAGACATACAGATGGCCAAGAGGCACATGAAAAGCTGCTCAACATTACTAATTATTAGAGAAATGCAAATCAAAATTACAATGAGGTATCACCTCACACCAGTTAGAATGGGCAACATCAGAAAATGTACAAACAACAAATGCTGGAGAGGGTGTGGAGAAAAGGGAACCCTCTTGCACTGTTGGTGGGAATGTAAATTGATACAGCCACTATGGAGAACAGTATGGAGGTTCCTTAAAAAACTAAAAATAGAATTACCTTATGATACAGTAATCCCAGTACTGGGCAGATACCCTGAGAAAAACCATTATTCAAAAAGACACATGCACCCCAGTGTTCATTGCAGCTCTATTTACAATAGCCAGGACATGGAAGCAACCTAAATGCCCATCAACAGATGAATGGATAAAGAAGATGTGGTACATATATACAATGGAATATTACTCAGCCATAAAAAGGAACATAATTGGGTCATTTGTTGAGATGTGGATGGATCTAGAGACTGTCATGCAGAGTGAAGTAAGTCAGAAAGAGAAAAACAAATATCATATTTTAACGCATATATGTGGAACCTAGAAAAATGGTACAGATGAACCAGTTTGCAGGGCAGAAATAGAGACACAGATGTAGAGAACAAACATATGGACACCAAGGGGCAAAAGCGGCGGGGTGGTGAGGGTGGGGGTGTGATGAATTGGGAGATTGGGATTGACATGTATACACTGATGTGTATACATGGATGACTAATAAGAACCTGCTGTATAAAAAAAGAATTAGAGAGATATTAAAAAAAAAAAAGAAGAATGCAAAGAAGGTTTAGGAAAAGCTTTACCAGTTTGGTTGGTGCACATTTTCCTTTTTGTGTTTGCAAAAGACTGATTGATGCATGATAAAAATATATGATCAATTAAGTCTAAAAAACCCCACAAATAAATAAGAAAAATAAAAATATACGTCAGATGGAACCCTTCAGGAGCTTGCTCTCTCACTCAATAAAAGGCCAACTCTTACCACAGCTCCTAAGCCCCATGTCACCAGGATTCACACGACCACTTCTCAGACCTCATCCCTCCTGGCTCCCTCATCGCCCCTCTCCAGACCCCCCGCTGCTCCTGAGCTCCCCGCTGGGCATGGCCTTCCATCGGGATCATGCTCTGGACCATGACCTTAGCATCATGTCTCTCCCTTCCTTTCAGTCTTTGTTCACATCTCACCTTATAAAGATAGCTTCCCTGGGGCTTCCCTGGTGGCGCAGTGGTTGGGAGTCCGCCTGCCGATGCAGGAGACACGGGTTCGTGCCCTGGTCCGGGAAGATCCCACATGCCGCGGAGCGGCTGGGCCCGTGAGCCATGGCCGCTGAGCCTGCGCGTCCGCAGCCTGTGCTCCGCAATGGGAGAGGCCACAACAGTGAGAGGCCCGCATACCGAAAAAAAAAAAAAAAAAAAAAAAAAGATAGCTTCCCTGACCTCCTTTATACAATAGAAAGACCCCTTCCCTCCGTCCACCTCCTCACTTTCTGTCTCCTTGCCTCGCCTCACTTCTCTTCACGCCCTTATCCCTGTTACACCACACAGCTATTTGTGTGTTTAAGGCTCACTTCCCCTACATCTCCCCAGAATATAAGCTTCACGAAAGCAGGGTCTTAGGTTTGTTAACTGCTGTATCCTCTTTGCTGGTAACACTGTAGGCAAATAAATAGTTGTGGAACGACTTGGGGGGGGGGGGCGGGAAACAACAACATTTTATGTTGAATTTGACCAGAAATGGAAAATTATAAGAAGTCAAAAATCAAGTTCTTCTAATGCTACTCACAGAAATGCCAACACATGTCAGATTTCTATGAGTTATTACATCTAAGTTTTCGTTTTAACTTTAAACGCATTAAAATGAACCCCAGTGCATTAAACTCAACAGGTATCATTCTTTTTTGTTAACATCTTAATTGGAGTATAATTGCTTTACAACAGTGTGTTAGCTTCTGCCTTATAACAAAGTGAATCAGCTATACATATACATATATCCTCTCCTGCCTCTTGTGTCTCCCTCCCACTCTCCCTATTCCACCCCTCTAGGTGGTCACAAAGCACCGAGCTGATCTCCCTGTGCTCTGCGGCTGCTTCCCACTAGCTATCCACCCTACGTTTGGTAGTGTATATATGTCCATGCCACTCTCTCACTTCGTTCCAGCTTACCCTTCCCCCTCCCCGTGTCCTCAAGTCCATGCTCTACATCTGCGTCTTTATTCCTGTCCAGCCCCTAGGTTCATCAGAACCATTTTTTTTTTCAGATCCCATATATATATGTGTGTTAACATACGATATTTGTTTTTCTCTTTCTGACTTACTTCACTCTGTATGACAGACTCGAGGTACAGGTATCATTCTTATTCAAAAAATTACTTCCTGATGACATGTAGGAGATCCAAAAAGACTTTTTTTACCTTCTGATAATGCCAGGAAGTGGTAGCATCCACAGGAAACTTGTATAATTTTTATACCAGTCAGAGTTTCTATCTTCCTATAATAAAAATGACACAAAATCTATTAATCCTTCTTCAGATTGGGTCACCAAGTGGACTACAGATATTTTAACTTATTTTCTTGTATTCCTGTACTATTGGGTTGGCCAAAAAGTTCGTTCGGGGTTTTCCATACCATCTTACGGAAAACCCCGAACGAACTTTTTACTCCAAAGCCTTCAAGCTATTTTAACATGTCATCAACACGGGCAAAGGTGCGGGGCAGAATCCAAAACAATATATAATTCGAAAGTGAATTGGGCTTTTGAATTTGGGGCTTTTAACACGTTGTATAACGTACTAACTTTTATGCTATACTTATCAGCCTAAAAGAAAAATAAATTTCTTCACACACATATAGTCCAGGGCTTTAGAATTTATAGAGTACTGTCACCTACGACACCTATCTCACCCTGTGAGATAAAGACACCACTAGGTTGATTCCTATTAAATTGCCATTTTTGTGGATCCAGAACATAACTATCAGCAATTTCATACGGTTCAACCTAGGAAAACTCAAAGACGTGAACTGGTATCGGCTGTAGAACAGACGCAAACCTTGGGCTTTTCATTCCACGGTCAGTGCTCATTCCCCCAAGCCACAGCAATCTCTTATACTATTTAATGAGCAGAGAAAGCAACAAAAGGTAACTTCCTAGCATTGAAAAACATGCTTCTGAAAATTTCCAGTGCACGTAATTCATGAACACACGGTTCAGGCTGCTTGTCATATCATTTGGCCTAGGAAGCTGTGTGTAAGGATGTGATTTTTTCCCCCGATTTTACTAAGTAAAATATTAGGATCCAGTGGCTTATGACAAGCCAAAAGGTTATGCTGGGCGGAAAACCTTTCCTCTTCCAACTGTGTCCCATGATTGGGGACCTGCAAATTAACTGAGTTTATACAGATTAACAGGAGAAAAGGCAAAGTTTACCTACATGTGCAGACAGGAGCTCCCAGTAATGGAAAATTTGTACAATAGCCTGAGTAGAGGTGTACATATATTAACTTAGCAAAAGCGATTTATTTAGGGCTTCAGTGGGAGAGGATGGAAGGTTCATTTGGGTTTTCGATGCTGATTGGGCGGTTTGTCTTTACAACAGCTGAATTCATAGGAAACTCCCTCAAAGGAGGGTTAACGGCAGCTGTATTTTCAGGAGACCCTGTTTTATTTATTTATTTATTTATTTATTAACATCTTTATTGGAGTATAATTGTTTTACAATAGTGTGTTAGTTTTTCCTTTACAACAAACTGAATCAGTTATACATATACATATGTTCCCATATCTCTTCCCTCTTGCATCACCCTCTCTCCCACCCTCCCTATCCCACCCCTCTAGGTGGTCACAAAGCACAGAGGTGATCTCCCTGTGCTATGCAGCAGCTTCCCACCAGCTATCTAATTTACATTTGATAGTGTATATATGTCCCTGCCACTCTCTCACTTCGTCACAGCCCACCCTTCCCCCTCCTCATATCCTCAAGTCCATGCTCGAGTAAGTCTGTGTTTTATTCCCGTCCTACCACTAATCTCTTCATGACATTTTTTTCCCTTAGAGTCCATATATATGTGTTAGCATATGGTATTTGTTTTTCTCCTTCTGACTTACTTCACTCTGTATGACAGACTCCGGGTCCATCCACCTCATTACAAATAACTCAGTTTCATTTCTTTTTATGGCTGAGTAATATTCCATTGTATATATGTGCCACATCTTCCTTATCCATTCATCTGTTGATGGACACTTAGGTTGCTTCCATGTCCTGGCTATCGTAAATAGAGCTGCAATGAACATTTTGGTACATGACTCTTTTTGAATTATGGTTTTCTCAGGGTATATGCCCAGTAGTGGGATTGCTGGGTCGTATGGTAGTTCTATTTGTAGTTTTTTAAGGAACGTCCATACTGTTCTCCATAGTGGCTGTATCAATTTACATTCCCACCAGCAGTGCAAGAGGGCTCCCTTTAGGAGACCCTGTTTTAGTCTGGTAAGATGTCTCTCTATAAATTTTCCGTAGCTCAAACATTTGCACTTTAAAATAATCTTTACACCAACTCTGGAGGTCCAAGTGGATCCGACAGTTATTTCCAGTACCTAAGATTAAAATCCCAGGGTCACAGGTTCTCACCTCATGCCGCCTTGTTCTTTCATAGACTCTAATTCAATAATAACTGGTGTTATACCTTGTTTTCCCGCCTCCTTCCCTCACTACGCTGTAACCCGTGAGGTTAGGGAACTGTGCTATAGTCATCTTTGGACCCTGGCATCTTGCACGGTGCCTGGCACATGAAGCTCAAAAATACTGAAAGAGTAAATGAATGAATTAAAATACGTACTTAGGCATAAAATTTATTTCCTTAAGTTCTCCAATTCCCAGCTGTCCTTCAGAACCAGATCCCCACGTGAAGACCCTTCCTTTGCGACAGACAGCCAGGGATGCTCCTTTCCACAGCTCACCGGACCAACGTGTAGAGTTTCCAACGCCGGAATTCGTTCTTTAGGAACAAAAACAAAACCAAACCGCCCACAAGACTGTTAATATAATACCAAGTTTAAGACAGTACTTTTCTTCCAAAGGCAGGGTCACTGGGAGTTCCCTTCTCTTCCAATGACTTTTAAATCAAGGCCTAAAGTCCTCCTTAAAGGTGTGAAGGAAATAGGCTCAATGCGTGGCACTGTCCTTATGGGGATATGGCTGCTATTTAAAAGGGTGGGCGGGGCTTCCCTGGTGGCGCAGTGGTTGAGAGTCCGCCTGCCGATGCAGGAGACACGGGTTCGTGCCCTGGTCCGGGAGGATCCCACATGCCGCGGAGCAACTAAGCCCGTGAGCCATGGCCGCTGGGCCTGCGCGTCCGGAGCCTGTGCTCCGCAACGGGAGAGGCCACAACAGTGAGAGGCCCGCGTACCGCAAAAAAAATAAATAAATAAATAAATAAATAAAAGGGTGGGCGTGTGGAGGAGGGGAACCTGGAAGGACCTGTCGCTCGCCCTTACATTTCTCTATGAGGGTGGAATCAAAACCCAGCCAGATAAAGGAGAGAAGATGGGACCGCCCCTCCTCCATTCCTCTGACTTTGCAGCCCTGAAGAGTGAGAACAGTGACTCCTTTGCTAGGGGCAGGGAGCCTGCCTGAGTGTGAGAGGCCGATGCCAGAGGCCCTCACAGTGGAGAGTGCAGTAACACGCCTCCCGACGGGCCAGGTGTGCCCACAAATGAGAACCTGAGCACATTCCCTACAAGACCATCCAAACTGTCCTCCCAAAGCGTTTGTCTCCGAATTATCAGACGTCTGAAGCTAAGCACGTCATTAGCGGTAAAGCTTTTGTTAACACTTAAGTTTTCTTTTTCTTTTTTAATCTTGTGATCTTATCCTTCTCAACGATTTACTTTGCAAACTATGCAACAATGAAAAAATTCCCAAAGATTCACACACTCATGGAGGTGGAAAGTGGTACCTTCTTCCTGGGGGAGAACTTGGCTTCATGTATCACGTTGCCCCTAATCTCCACCTGAAGGCGATCAGAATATGCCACCCCAAAATATGCCACTCTGGCCTAAAGATGACTTTGAGCTGAAGGCAATCGGGAGGCGACAGATGCAGAAAGAGCTCTCTGCCTTCCCCTTATCAGCTTAAAAGCATAAATGTGTGAAGTTGGCATGAATTTCTCCTGTGAAGGTGCACCCCTCTTCCATACCAAGAAGAAAAGAATGACCCTTATCACCAGAGCTTGCACTCAGATGAGTCTGCATAAACAGCCTTTAGTAAAGTAACCCTTATCTTCCATTAGTTTCCCTCATATATTTCTTTTTTTTTAAGAGATGTTATTTTTATCTTTTTTTTAAAATTTGTTTTATTTTTGGCTGCCTTGGGTCTTCATTGCTGCGCACGGCTTTCTCTAGTTGCGGCGAGCCGGAGCTACTCTTCGTTGGGGTGCGTGGGCTTCTCATTGTAGCAGCTTCTCTTGTTGCGGACCACGGGCTCTAGGTACACAGACTTCAGCAGTTGTGACTCGTGGGCTCTAGAGCGAAGGCTCAGTAGTTGTGGCACACGGGCTTAGTTGCTCCGCGGCGTGTGGGATCTTCCCGGACCAGGGCTCGAACCCGTGTCCCCTGCACTGGCAGGCGGATTCTGAACCACTGCGCCACCAGGGAAGCCCTCCCTAATATATTTCAAAGACACTTCCCCACAATTGATCACCCCTCAAAACACAAACCCCCTGTTCTTTGTTAAATGGCATATAAGCTCCTAAGTCTAACCACTTCTTGAGTTTCACTTCTTTTCTGTGAACTCCTGTGCACATAAAATATTCATAAAGTTGTGAGGTTTTTTTTCTCGTTAATCTGTCTTTGTCAGTTCAGTTCACAGGCCCTCAGTATAAGAACTAAGAGGGTAGAGGAAAAGTTTTTCCTCCAGACACATCTTTTGGAATTTATTTTAAGTAAGTAATCAGAAATTTGGTCAAATACTTACTTATAATGATGTCAATCATACTATTATTTATAAAAGGCCCTGATGAGAAAAAAACAAACTTCCACAAGAGGAAAATAACTGAATTGTACTGTCAGAACCTGGAACGTTATGCAACAATTTAAAACTTATTTTAAAAAATACATAATAAAAGGGCAATATGTTCATATTATGTTTGACGAAAACGCAATTTACAGTTAAATCCTGCGCGTATAAAACTGTATAATGACATGATTTTATAAAGATTAAATATATAATAGGAAAAAAAGGCCCCCCAAAATGCATCCAAATATTAGGAGTTGTTTTCGGGTGTTAGAATAATAAGCGATTTCTTTCCCTCTGTCTCTATTGATACAATGATTAATAATAGCAAATGCTATTCTACATGTTTTTAATCTTAAGAAAAAAAGACGCCCTCGGGTATTTCTGAGGGAGCTTCAGGTGTCCAAACCACAGACGACGTTTGCAAGGTCACTCTGTTCCAGACAGATTCGCAGAGGTTAAGGACTGGTGCCAAAGGCATCTCTGTCCAAAGGAGCGCTGCGCAGTTTAGCGCCACTTTCAGTTTCGTTTTGAAGACGGAACTACGGGAAACCGAAACAAAGCCGGGGCGCGTCCGGAAAACGAAACGGGAGGCGTTGCGCTCGGGCCGCGCGGGGCTCCGCGACGCCGCAGAAGTACGCGCCGCGGCCGCGCCCAGCCGCCTGCCCGAATCTGTGCGCTCTGCCGGCTCGGGCACCCAAAGGCCAGGGACGGGTGCGCGCTGACTTCCCAGGAGGCGGGAGGCTGGGTGAGCCGCGCCCCCGCGGACGGCTTTCGGGCGTCGAACGTGAGCGCCCAGCGCCGAGGCGCAGAGGGGCTCCGCAGGGAGAGCGCCCGAAGGTGCGCCCTAGCGAAGCCACTTGAAAGCGCTGTGACTCTGGGCAAGTTACTTACCGAGTCTGTGCCTCGGCTACCACGTCTGTGAAGCGTGGACAGTAATACAGCAAATCTGATGTGGCAGGATGATGTCACTGATAGTGAATTGTGTTCGAATCATGCCTGGAGTACTTAATAAAAGCATCTGCGTGCCAGCCCTCTTCTAGACGGTTTCCGGCGCTGGGAGCGCAAACTCCTCAGCGCTTACATTCTCCTAGTTATAAACAGATAAGTACATATTTTGTATGATGGCAAGTGGCAACGTGAAGAAAAATAAAACAGTAAAGGAATGGAGGGCGAAGGCAGAAGGAACTAGCATTTTTGGATAAGATATCAGGGAAGACCTCTCTGATGAAGTGACATTTGAGCAGAGAGCCAATGGGACCCAGGAAATGAGGGAATGAGTCCCTCTCCTATCTAAGCGTGCAGGGTGAAGTGGAGCATTTGGAGGCTTTTTTTTTTTTAAATAATTTTTTAAAATTAATTAATTTTTATTTATTTATTTTTGGTTGTGTTGGGTTTTAGGTTCTGTGCGAGGGCTTTCTCTAGTTGTGGCGAGCGGGGGCCACTCTTCACCGCGGTGCGCGAGCCTCTCACTATCGCGGCCTCTCTCGTTGCGGAGCACAGGCTCCAGACGCGGAGGCTCAGTAGTTGTGGCTCACGGGCCCAGCCGCTCCGCGGCACGTGGGATCTTCCCGGACCGGGGCACGAACCCGCGTCCCCTGCATCGGCAGCCGGACTCTCAACCACTGCGCCACCAGGGAAAACCTCTTTGGAGGCGTTTGAAAAGAGAAGCGATATGATCTGACTTTAGTTTTAAAAGAATTATTCTGGCTGCCATGTCGAAAATAACAGAACAAAAACGGAGGCAGAAAAGCCAGTTAGGGGAAGCCGCTGTAAGAGCCCAGGACTGAGGTGATATCCTAGCGGGGAAGAGGGAAGAAATGACCACATTCAACACGTTTTAAAAGTCAGAGTCCACGGATGGTCTGATGAATTGGAAGTGGGAGGAAAGAAGGAAAGGGATTAGGATTACTCCGAGGTTGGCCTGAGCCACTGGGGTGGGAACCCCGCGAGAGGCACCAGTTTGGGGCTGATGGATTAGGAGTCCAGCCTGGTAATAACTGTGAGACGCTTGTTATACAAGGAGGCAATAAGATCAATCATCCTGGAGTTGGGGAGACACTGAAGTACTCATCAAACTGGGAATCCTCGGTGTGGAGATGATACTTAAAGCCAGACGACTGAATGAGATCGCCCACGGGGGGTGCTCAGCATGTGACAGAGGGCTGACCTCAGGAGGAAAACCAGGAAGGGCGCTGTGCATAAGCAAGTGAAGAATAAGGGAATGATTAACTCTTGTCAGTTGCTCGTGGAGCAAGGGTGAGTGTTGACCTTTAGGTTTGGCAAAACGGAGGTTATTGGTGACTGTGACGGCATTAGCCATCATCAGCACTCCTTTCATTGTCCTTATTATAGCGCATCCATTTCTATACTCTCAGCTCACCTCTCCTTACTACTACACTTTAGGTAAAGACAGGAGTAAATGCCATTTGCTCTGCTACCTCAAGAGGGTCCAGCTCGTGGGAGAGGCTCGTAAGTATGTGTTGGACAAATGGGTCGATGAGTGATGAGTAAATGAGTATCAGTCATACTTCTGGTTCCATTCCGTTATGTGCCATATGTAACCTTTTTCTGGATAGCAATTTCCTAAAAGTTTATCACTTTCCTTAGGCATAAGACACTGAGCCCGCATGTTATTTCTTTAACATGAAATCTACTGGAGAACTAAACTGTAAAAGTACTGTATCATTTTGTGTCCCCACCACCTAGCACAGAGTGTGTCACATAAAAAGAACTCAATAAATGTTAGTGAGATAGTGAATAAATTAAAGAAATTGAGAACATTTGAGAAAGATGTCATCCTCAATTCATCTGTGTTCATGCGCTTGGAAATGGAAGCTCCCAGTCACTGAATGTTTACCATGTGTTGACTATCGTATATAAAATTTCTAATTTAATTCTTTCAACAGCTTTTCTCAGTTAAGGTTCTTTTGGTTGCAAGTGACAGAAAATAGGACCTAAGCTCGCTTAAGCAAAAGGGAAATTTACTGGTAGATTGCGTTATTATTATTCAGAAATATTTGCTGCCCCTCTCCAGCCTATGGCATCAAGCTTGAGTATGTGAATTTGTTCTGGCCAATGACATGCAAGCAGGAAGCATCCTCCAGGCAGGTGGTTTAGGAGCTAGTACTTATTTTCCCTACTACTCTCTCTTCCCTCTATTACAACTGGTGATTTTCCAAACAGAGCTTGCTCCGTCATCCTGGGTCCCAGATCAAAACCAATCTAGCAGATTTGCAGCCATCCTGTGTAACTAAGTGAGAAATAAATCTTTGTTGTTGTAAGCCCCTGAGCTTTTGGGTGTTTGTTATCACACAGAGAGCATAACTTAGCCTCTTCTGACAGTCACATAACTGAAAAGTCCATCGTCATGGCTGATTTGGGGAAGTGCTGTCAACAAGGGCTTACACAATGTCCGAGTGACTCCATTTCTCTGTATCTCTTCATTCTGCCTCTTGCTATCAGGACTTCATCTTCAGGCTCCAAGCAGTGTTAACTGCACAATTCCAGGATCTCCTCTGAAGTGGCAAGAGGGTTACAGCAGCTCTAAACTTTAGATCCGGCTCTCAGCTTCACAGCCTGCGGAGAATCTGCTCACAAACGCACGCCCTGGTGTTTAGCCATGATGCTCTCAATGGCTCAATTTGGGTCACATGTCCACTCCTGAGCCAATCAGGTCCGCCTGCAAAAATCTCTCATGCGCACACGTTCTGAGAGTGCGGAGTAAGCAGATTCCCCAATGAAAGCTGGGCATGTTGCTGGAAGAAGTGGGGGACGGATGCCAAGGAGATAAGCAACAAGGATCCTCTACATCAATCACGGAAACTAAGCAGTATTATCATTCCCATTTTGTAGGTAAGGAATCAAGGCTCAGAGAGTTTTGCTAACTTGTTTGACGATACGTGCATATAAGTGGCAGGATTTTAACATTGACCAATTTGACTACAAAGCCTATTTAATTTCTACTATAACATACCTGTTGACCCTTAACAAGTAGAATGCCATGTATTTCTCCAGCAAAGGTGGGCTTGTTTGGGATCAGCAAAGAATAGCAGTCTGGGGTCTGCAATCATGGTGAGCCATGTGCAAAGCCCGTGACGGCAAGAGAAGGAGAACGCTTTTATAGAGGAGGAAAGGGAGTTGGGAGGACTGTAGTAAGCTAAGAGTCCACAGCTTTTCATTGGCTGAGTCCTTGCCGGGGAAGTCCTTTTTCTTCCCCTTGGGCTCTGCTATTGTCCAGGGCTTGAGAGCGCCCCCTTCTGGTATCCCAAGTCCATTTAATTGAGGATTCTGTTGTAATAATTTCTGCACACTTCTGAGTCCCTGGCCTCTCCTCTCGGGCCCCCTTTGGGTTAATGGCACATCCTCACAACCCTTCCATCTAGATAATTCCAATTCATCGTATATTCTCTCCCCATTGCAAAATCCTCCCCAAATCAATTAGTTGCTGAAGGATGTAGGCTCATATCAGCATCATATTTTCTATCCACTTTATATCTCCGCCACTCCTACCCTGGTTCAGTTCTTTTGCAATAACATCTCACATGTCTGTATCTCTAATATCTGCCAACTCTCATCAATCTTTTACTTTCTCCTAAGAGTTATCTGCAGAAAAGACAGTTCTGATCATGTCACTTAACTGTTCTAATGGTTGTTGGCCTATTGCTACAGAAATAATACACACAAGATCCTCTGTGTATAATTTAAGGCCCTCCCTGATCTGCTTGTTTGATGTTTCCAGCTGCATTTCACCAACAATTGCAGACATATCTTGTTCTCTCTGTCTCTCTCTGTCTACTGTCACAACGAATAACTTGCCTTTTCCTCCCTGATTTTTTCCAAATCCATCCCTTTGTTCACTTTGAGAAGAGGAATTTCCTCTTCTCCATTTGTTTACAAAAATAATATGTCTTAAATGCTTCGTCTCTGTGAAGTTCTTCTTGGACTCCACACCATCAATTACTCCCTTCTGGGCTCCTACAACAAATGATGACCTCAGTACACACACACTCCCATGATTTCACTCTGTATGGCTATGTTATTTCACCTTTGCCCAACCAACTCCAGGAGGGACCTTAATCATCTTTGCAGGCTCACCAAATCCTAGCAAAGTGTCCATTACACAATACACGCTAAATATAGTGCCTGGCACTTAATAGGCATTCAATGACTATTAGGTGAAGTAATTAGGTAAAATTCATGGTCAATTTTTTTAAATATTTACTGAATGTCTGCTAGGGATATAACAAGGAGGGAAAAAATAATAATAATTACTATTTACATTAGTATTTACTTTAGACTTTATAAAGTCCTTCCAGCTGTTTTACTTGCTGTGTCCTCATAAGTACCGAGTAAGCAGGCATGAGAGGTAACACTGTCCCTGTTTCACATATAAAGAACTTAGGCTCAGAGAAGTCAAAGTGATTGGTCTTGAATTACAGATCAGTGAGTTGAATAGCCCATGGTTTTTCTTTCCACTTTATAACCATGTCTGATGAGCTTCCCTTTCTCAGAGAACACACAGGTAAAAAACAGAAAAGCAACAGACATTGACCGTCATTGTATCTTTAAAATCAGACTTTGGAGATTATTTATACCTAATATCTCATACCAACAGCCTATTTTCCTTTTTTTTTTTTTTTTTTTTTTTTTTTTTTTTACTGATTTTCCCTAACTGTGATTTATGGAGGACAAGAGAATGAGAAAAGGGAAAGAAAATAAAATTTCTTAACTACCCACCAAATGCCAGTTTCTCTCACAATACATTTCCCCATTTCAGCTTGGCCACCACTATTATACCCCATACAGACATGAATAACTGCGGTCTCAGGAAACTGTAGTGACTTGCTCAAGATAAACAGTAAGATAAATGCGGGACCAGATTCCAACCACGCCTCCTTCTCCACCCTCTTTCCACCAAACAGCACTGACTCAAAGTGAGCTGAGAAGGATGTTAGAAAGCGGATGTCATCATGGGACACATGGGGCTGAGGGAAGCAGAATGAACCAGGTAGGAGGAGGGGAAATGGGCCCGAGGTCGATCCTGGAGGATCAGCTGGAAGGACATCTGAGAAGAGGTAAGGGCATTCATTGCATTTCTTTTGCGGTGCGCGGGCCTCTCGCCGCTGTGGCCTCTCCCGCCGCGGAGCGCAGGCTCTGGACGCGCAGGCGCAGCGGCCATGCATGGCTCACGGGCCCAGCCGCTCTGCGGCACGTGGGATCCTCCCGGACCGGGGCACGAACCCGCGTCCCCTGCATCGGCAGGCGGACTCCCAACCACTGCGCCACCAGGGAAGCCCTGGGGAGGAATTGCATTTCCATTGCTTTCCTCTGCCATCCTCTTCCTAGACCCAGTTCCGCTTAACCCCCAATGCTTCTGAGTTCAAAGCCCATCTCCATGCTACTTAGCCAGGACAGCCCTTAGACGGGACAAATGAATGGAAAATGGACTGCACCCCATGTATTAGCTTGGTTTATGATCACACTCTAGCTGCTATCCCAGCTACCTCCGGAAGGCTCCCTGGAAAATGTCACCCAGTGACTCTTCACAAATGGACAAGACAATTAGGAGAGCCAGTGGGAGAAGAAACCGGCTGCTCAAACCCTAACCTTTCAGGCTCCTTAGAGATAAGAAGTGGTCGTTTTGAATTTTAACTCTAGGTGGCAGTATTAGCCAACCTGATCCTTTGCTCTCTTATAAACATCCACAAGGCTGTTTATAATTTTCCTTCCCATGCTCATTGTAATGTATGGGTATTTAAATTACTTAGAAACAAAATTACAAAACCCTACTCTCACGTATATCACTGCCATAATGCCTTACATTGTAACACTGCGTTTATCTGGAGTCTACCTGCAATCTCAGAGCTCCAGAACATACTCCTGAACTGTGAAGAAAGAGGAAAAGTGCCTCTGAATCCTAGAAATCGTTGCCACTCAAGCCAGGGTATTTAAACATGTTACGCAATAACAAATTGAGGACTGCCTGAGGTTTGTCTTTAAAACTTTGCTTAACTTAATTGGTTAACCTATGTGAACCAGTGAAGCTTTCCTTGTAAGTTAGGATTAGTTTCACCTGCATATAATTAAAATGCCAAATAACAGTGATTTAACAAGATACAAGTTGATTTCTCTCACACATAAAAAGTCGTGAGATAAGCAGCCAAGGGCTCCTGTGGCACCTCCATGGTTTTTCAGGGACTCAGGCACCTTCGATGCATTTCATCTGAGAACACCCAACTTCCACCTTCAAGGTCGCCTCATGTTCCAAGGTGACTGCTGGAGTTCCAGCTATCACAGCTCTATTCTAAGCAGCTGGAAAGGAGGAATGAGACTGCCATCCCCCCAATCCCATGCAACACTTCTGCATACATCTGATTAACCAAAACTTGTTTGTAAGTAGCTGCGTAAGATGCCGGAAAATGTTTTTAGCTGAGCATCTTACGACTCCAAATAAAATTGGCATTTTGTAACCAAGGAGGAAGGAGAGGATTATTAGGTGGCAATGAGCAGTCTCTCTACAGCCAGCAAGGAATTTGAGATGTTTGGTCCAAACATATACAGCAGACAAGGCAGCTTCATGGGTGTGTGACCAGTGTTGTACACTGAGAGGGTCCTGCTCTCAGAAGGCCCTGCACTTAGTTTAATGTTCTGTCTTAAAATTTTTAACAACTTTACCTTTGAGATTGTGTTTTATAAGTGCAGTCTGATGTAACACTGGAGTATGCAAGTGAGCAGGGGAGATACATGCTATATGTCTGCTATTTCTGGCCACCCTGTTCACATATAGTGTTCAAGATGCCCCATGAGCACAAAATCCCACTGGGTCCATGATGTGTGGGAGTTCAATGAGACTCAAAGCTAGTATAAGGTAAGCAGGTTACATCTACGACTGAGTAATAAGTAGGGACACTGACAGCCCCTAGAGGCCACTTTCTGTTTGAACAAGAACTGGGCTTCCAACACAGAAGGAAGGCAATGGCATTTGAAGAAACACAAAGGAGCAAGAGACCCGACCACACCGTTCCTCACTCCCGTTAGTTCTCAGTGTTAGGTAACCACTTATGCTGAAAATGATGATATAAAAGAAGAGGAGCCACTATGGAGAACAGTATGGAGGTTCCTTAAAAAACTAAAAATAGAGCTACCATATGATCCTGCAATCCTACTCCTGGGCATATATGTGGAGAAAACCATAATTTGAAAAGATACGTGTATACCCCAGCGTTCATTGCAGCAACTGTTCACAATAGCTAAGACATGGAAGCAACCTAAATGTCCATCAACAGAGGAATGGATAAAGAAGATGTTTTATACACACACACACACACACACACACACACAAACAAACAAACACACTCACCCCCACACACACAGTGGAATATTACTCAGCCATAAAAAAGAATGAAATAATGCCATTTACAGCAACATGGATGGATCTAGAGATTATCATATTAAGTGAAGTAAGCCAAAGACAAATATTATATGATATTGCTTATGTATGGAATCTAAAAAAAAACAAAAACCGTACAAATGAACTTATTTCCAAAACAGAAAGAGACTCACAGACATAGAAAACAAACTTATGGTTACTAAAGGGGAAAGGGGTGTGAGGAGAGGGATAAATTAGGAGTTTGGGATTAACATATACACACTACTATATATAAAATAGATAACCAACAAGGACCTACTGTATAGCACAGGGAATTATATTCAATATTTTATAATAATCTATAAGGGAAAATATTCTGAAAAAGTAAATATGTATGCATATATATATATATATATATATATACACATATATATGTATGTATAACTGAATCGCTGTGCTGTAAACCTGAAATTAACAGTACTGTAAATCAATTATACTTCAATAACAAATTATTTTTTTTTTGAGTGGACTCTCAACCCCTGCGCCACCAGGGAAGCCCAATGACAAGTTTTTTTAATTTAAAAAATGTGAAAAGTCCAACAAAATTTTGATTTTCCCCATAATGAATACTTTCATACTTTCACTGAAATAGCAAATATTATATTCTTTCAAAACTAAAAAAAAAAGGTTTTCTTTATAATTTTGAGGGTCACTTTGTTAAGCTGGTTAAGTTGTGAATATGTTAAGCTTCCATCTAGTCTCAAGAGTGGTAGAGGAGGAAGTCTATTACTTTTAGAGATTCTCAGTGACTAATTTTTTCATTTATAGCCCTAATTTATTTAGATAAACTTCACCTCACAAAGTCTTTCCTGGGATTTAAGGGTTCACTTGAAAGCTAAGTAACTGGGTAAACCAATAAATTAAGAAAAGAGTCAATGTGGGGAAAGTGAAATTGCATTATTTAATAAAGAGTTTAAATTATGAAAGAAAAGAAAAGATAGAGCAACCCATAATTCCTTTTCCTTCCAGTCCTTCCTTATCATTAGGCCAAAATTAGAGTGTTGGTAGAACACGTGGGAATCAAGAAGTGGAATAAAACAGTTGAGTTAATTTGGGGCAGTGTTTCCACTATTCTGAAAAGGATGAAATACACTTGTAAATAAGAGCTACAAAATATAAAGTGCATAATTTTTATGATTTTGCATACAAGTTAAATGTTTATATTTGCATTTAAAACTGGTATTGCACAATGTAAAGATGAATGGTAGAATTCAGGCTAATAATTTAAAATTATATATATATGTTTTTGAATAACATTAAGCAAATAAAAACACCATGACAAATTGAAAAAGGCTGTGGAAGATGACCTCACCAACACCAAACAAACAATCAAGCAATAAAGTGGAAGACTAGTCACCAAGATGTGGATGTTAGAATGTTTACTATTATTCTTTACCAAACAAACAACTACAAAAGGAAAAGTCAGCAAATTTCTTCCAGCAAGCTGAGACACTGGGAGTGTCTGCACAGAACAAGAGAGCAACCTCATCGGTTTCAGCAAAAACCACTAGGTTCATATTTTTTCCTGCTTTTACTATTTTGGTAATAGGAACTGAAAGAAGTATTAATGCCACATGGGAAGACCTCCCCCACCAAAGAAATCTGAAATATATAGTAAATTTTTTTTCTCTCTTTTGTTCATTTTAGATGCTGGTGGTAAACTTCCAAGAGTTGTGATTTTTTTTTTTTCAAAAAAAGTATGCCCTTCTTATTAATTTCTAGGATGAAGGGAGAACAATATTTTGCTTTCTAATGTGACTCTGAAAATGAGCAGTATGAAGTTCCTCAAAAATTAAAAGTTTTACCCTTGAAAGGAAAAGATGGGAAAAAAAGAGATTCTAGAAGAAAATTTAAAAAAATTATATTTTATACCTTTAATTCACCGTTTTTTCCTAGTCTTTGAACAAGTGGCTCTGAATTTTCATTTTGCACTAGGCCCCCACAAATTATGAAGTTGGCACTGGTATCAGGGTTTAATAACTCAAATAAAATAAATACAAAAACATTTATTTTCTAGAACTTATATAAACTTATTCTCCAGCCTTTATGTTACAGAGTGGGCAGTGATCTTAAGTTTATCATTTAACTATCTCCATCTCTTCTTGTTTGAAATGTTGCTTTTCAAGTAAATACTCCATTTTCAGACATTTTCTTCCTTCCCACTCCCTCCAGCCCTGTGTCAATAATGAAAATTTGGAAGGAAAAGATAAAGTAATATAGCCAAGTCAAAATAGAAGGCTGTTCCCATTATAGATTTCATCAGGGGAGCTCATCATTGTGTCATGAGAATGTTTTCATACTAGTGTCCTTAACTATTACTAGTTTATAATATGCAGGAAAAGTCAAATCAGCATATAGAAATTCAGTAAAATATGATGTCAGAAACAGTAATCATGAGGAAAGGAGAGTAAAAATGAGGAGTTTTTTAAAATTAGAAATTAAGATATCAGCAACTTAAAATAATCACATATAGATTACTAACAATCACATATATATAAATTACTATATAGCCACAAAACAAAAAAATCTATAATAGACACACACACACAAAAGAGAGAGGAATCCAAACATAACACTGAAGATAATCATCAAGTCACAAGGGAAGAGAAGAAAAGAAGAAAGAAGCAAAAAAGAACTACAAAAACAATTAACAAAATGCCAATAAGTAAACACATATCAACAAATACTTTTAAGTGTAAATGGACTAAAGGTTCCAATCAAAAGACATAGAGTGGCTGAATGGATACAAAAACAAGACCCATATTTATGCTCCCCACAAGAGACTCACTTCAGATCTAAAGACACACACAGACTGAGTGTGAGGGGATTGGAAAAAAGGTAGTCTATGCAAATGGAAATAAAGAAAGCCAGGGTAGCAATACTTATATGAGACAAAAGAGACTTTAAAATAAAGAATGTTACAAAAGACAAAGAAGGATATTATATAATGATCAAGGAATCAATCCAAGAAGAAGATAAAACAATTGTAAATACATATGGACCCAACATAGAAGCACTTAAATTTATAAAGCAAATATTAACAGACATAAAAGGAAAAATTGACAGTAACACAATAATAGTAGGGGACTTTAATAATATCCCACTTACATCAATGCACATATCATCCAAATATAAAATCAATAATGAAATACAGGCCTTAAATGACACATTAAACCAAATGGACTTAATTGATATATAGAACATTCCATCCAAAAACAGCAGAATACACATTCTTTTTGAGTGCACATGGAACATTCTCCAGGATAGATCACATACTAGGCTATAAAACAAGTCTCAGTAAATTTAAGGAAATTGAAATCATATCAAGCCTCTTTTCCAACCACAGATTATGAGACTAGAAATCAACTACTAGGAAAAAACTGAAAAAAACACAAACTCATGGAGGCTAAGCAAGAAGCTGCTAAACAACCAACAGATCACTGAAGAAATTGAGGAAAAAAACTTAAAAATACCTGGAGACAAAGGGAAACAAATACACAATGATCCAAAAACTATGGGATGCAGCAAAAGCAGTCCTAAGAGGAAAGTTTAAAGTGATATAAGCCTACCTCAGGAAACAAGAAAAAAATCTCAAAGAAACAACCTAACCTTACATCTAAAGGAATTAGAAAAAGAAGGACAAACAAAACCCAAAGTTAGTAGAAGGAAAAAAATCATAAAGATCAGAGCAGAGGGACTTCATGGTGGTCCAGTGGCTAAGACTCCATGCTCCCAATGCAGGGTGCCCAGGTTCGATCACTGGTCAGGGAACTAGATCCCACATGTTGCAACTAAAAGATCCCACATGCCGCAATTAAAACAATTAAAAGAATAAAATACCTGAGAATAAACCTACCAAAGGAGGCAAAAGACCTGTGGCTCAGAAAACTATAAAACACTGATGAAAGAAATCAAAGATGAATCAATATTGTGAAAATGACTATACTACACAAGCAATCTACAGATTTAATGCAATCCCTATCAAATTACCAATGGCATTTTTCATAGAACTAGAAAAAAAATGTTTACAATTTGTATGAAAACACAAAAAACCCCGAATAGCCAAAGCAGTCCTGAGAAAGAAAAACGGAGCTGGAGGAATCAGGCTTGCAGATTTCAGACTACAATAAAAAGCTACAGTAATCAAGGCAGTATGGTACTGGCACAAAAACAGAAATACAGATCAATGGAACAGGATAGAAAGCCCAGAGATAAACCCACGCACCTATGGTCACCTAATCTATGACAAAGGAGGCAAAAATACACAATGCAGAAAAGACAGGCTCTTCAATAAGTGGTGCTGGGAAAACTGAACAGCTACATGTAAAAGAATGAAATTAGAACACTCCCTAACACCATACACAAAAATAAACTCAAAATGGATGAAAACTCAAAATGTAAGACCAGACACTATAAAACTCATAGAGGAAAACATAGGAAGAACACTCTTTGACATAAATCACAGCAAGATCTTTTTTGACCCACCTCCTAGAGTAATGGAAATAAAAACAAAAATAAGCAAATGGGTGCTCACTTCAGCAGCACATACACTAAAATTGGAATGATACAGAGAAGATTAGCATGGCCCCTGCACAAGGATGACATGCAAATTCGTGAATCATTCCATATTTTTTAAGCTGGGACAAAGTGAGAGAGTAGCATTGACATATATACACTACCAAATGTAAAATAAATAGCTAGTGGGAAGCAGCTGCATCGCATAGGGAGATCAGCTCAGTGCTCTGTGGCCAGCTAGAGGGATGGGATAGGGAGGATGGGAGGGAGACGCAAGAGGGAAGGGATATGGAGATATATGTGTACATATCGCTGATTCACTTTGTTATACAGCAGAAACTAACACAGCATTGTAAAGCAATTATACTCCAATAAAGATGTTAAAAAATGAAAAAGATTAAAAAAAACAGTGAGTAAAACTGCTGCTGCCTTATCACAAATCAAGGCGATAATACCCAACTGTACTAGTTTTTATCACTATGTTTTTGATGAAGCAATAAAAGTAATAAAGTTTTAAGTTTCTATCCTTAAGTAAATTTAAAAAAAATTCTGGGTCATAAAATGATAAGTACAATTAAAAACGATTCTTGGATACCCAAGCTTGAAGACTGTCTTTTTTCTTTTTTTTTTTTTTTGTGGTACGCGGGCCTCTCACTGCCGCGGCCTCTCCCGTCACGGAGCACAGGCTCCGGACACACAGGCCCAGCGGCCATGGCTCACGGGCCCAGCCGCTCCGCGGCATGTGGGATCCTCCCGGACCGGGGCACAAACCCGCGTCCCCTGCATCGGCAGGCGGACTCTCAATCACTGCGCCACCAGGGAAGCCCTGAAGACTGTCTTGAGGAACAGCAATTAAGCAACTGTATGATTTGCAAACTGAATTCACTACTTTATTCATGGAATATTTTTACTTGAAAGAAGAACTGACAAACCATGGTTATTCAAAATCAGGCTTTTGGCAGATATTGTCTTGAAAATAAACAAAGTGAGACTGTCACTTCAGGGAAAACCATGGACAGTATTTGTTGTCAGTAATAAAATTAGAGTTTCAAGCAAAAATTAGAATATTGGAAAAACTGTGAGCTTGGTACCTTCTCAATAAAGATTTTTCTGATGAGATAAAAATAAATAAATAAATAAATAAACAAACAGGACCTACTGAAACTTCAAAGCTTTTGCACAGCAAAGGAAACCATAAACAAGACAAAAAGACAACCCTCAGAATGGGAGAAAATATTTTCAAATGAAGCAACTGATGAAGGATTAATCTCCAAAATATACAAGCAGCTCATACAGCTCAATATCAAGAAAATAAACAACCCAATCAAAAAATGGGTGGAAGACCTAAATAGACATTTCTCCAAAGAAGACATACAGATGGCCAAGAAACACATGAAAAGATGTTCACCATCACTAATTATTAGAGAAATGAAAATCAAAACTACAATGAGGTATCACCTCACACCAGTCAGAATGGCTATCATCAAAAAAAAAAAAAAAAAAAAAAAAAAAATATATATATATATATATATATATATATATATATAAAAATGCTGGAGAGGGTGTGGAGAAAAGGGAACCCTCATACACTGCTGGTGGGAATGTAAGTTGATTCAGCCACTAAGGAAAACAGTATGGAGGTTCCTTAAAAAACTAAAAATATAACTACCATATGACCCAACAATCCCACTACTGGGTATATATGCAGAGAATAGCATAATTCAAAAAAACACATGCACCCCAATGTTCATAGCAGCACTATTTACAATAGCCAGGACATGGAAGCAACTTAAATGTCCATCGACATTTAGAAATGGGTAAAGAAGATGTCGTACATATATACAATGGAATATTACTCAGCCATAAAAAGGAACGAAATTGGGTCATTTGTAGAGATGTGGATGGACCTAGAGACTGTCATACAGAGTGAAGTAAGTCAGAAAGAGAAAAGCAAATATCGTTTAATAACGCATATATGTGGAATCTAGAAAAATGGTATAGATGATATTATTTGTAAAGCAGAAACAGAGACACAAATGTAGAGAACAAATGTATGGATACCAAGGGGGAAAGGGGTGGGGTGGGAGGACTTGGGAGACTGGGATTGACACATATACGTTATTGACACTATGTATAAAATAGACAACTGATGGGAAGATACTGCATAGCACAGGGAACTCTACCTAATGCACTATGGTAACCTAAATGGGAGGGAAGTCCAAAAGGGAGGGGATATCTGTATGTGTATGGCTGATTCATTTTGTTGTGCAGTGGAGGCTAACACAACATTGTAAAGCAACCATATGCCAATAAAAATTAATAAAAAATAAAAGTTCCCACATGCCGCCATTAAAGATCCCACATGCTGCACCTAAGACCAAGTGCAGCCAAATTAATAAATATATTTTTTAAAAAGGTCAGAGCAGAAATAAATGAAATAGAGACTTTAAAAAAATAGAAAAGGTCAATGAAATTAAGAATTGGTTCTTTTAAAAGATAAAAAAAAATTGATAAACCTTTAGCCAGAATACTCAACAACAACAAAAAAAGATTTCAATAAAATCAAATGAAAAAGGAGAAGTTACAACCAACATCACAGAAATACAAAGGATCATAAGAGATTATGATGAACCATTATATGCCAGTAAAATGGATAACCTAGAAGAAATGGACAAATTCCTAGAAATGTACAGTCTCCCAAGAACGAACCAGGCAGAAATAGAAAGTATAAAAAGACCAATTACCAGCAATGCAATTGAATCAGTAATTTAAAACCTCTGAACAAACAAAAGTCAAGGACCAGATGCCCTCACAGGTGAATTCTACCAAACATTTAGAGAAGAGTTAACACCTACCCTTTTCACACTATTCCAAAAAATTGCAGAGGAAGGAATACTTCTGAACTCATGCTATGAGGCCAGTAGCACTCTGATACTAAAACCAGACAAAGATACCACAAAAAAGGAAAATTACAGGCCAACATGACTGATGAACCCAGATGCAAAAATCTTCAATAAAAACAATACATTAAAAGTATTATAGGAATTCCCTGGTGGTCCAGTGTTTAGGACTCGGCATTTTCACTGCTGTGGCCCAGGTTCAATCCTCGGTCAGGAAACTAAGATCCTGCAAGCCACATGGCACGGCCAAAATAAAATAAAATAAAAATAAAAGGATTATATACCATGATCAAGTGGGATTTATCCCAGGGATATAAGAATGGTTCAATATCTGCAAATCAATCAATGTGATACATCAAATTAACAAATTGAAGAATAAAACCCATATGATCATCTCCACAGAGCAGAAAAAGCTTATGACAAAATTCAACATCCATTTATGATGAAAAAAAACTCTCAACAAAGAGTTGGGAACTCACCTCATCATAATAAAGACCATATATGATAAGCCCACAGCTAACAACATACTTAATGGTGAAAAGCTGAAAGCTTTTCCTCTAAGATCAGGAACAGGAAAAGGATGCCCACTCTCATCACTTTTATTCAGCTTAGTATTGGCAGTCCTAGCCACAGCAATCAGAGAAGAAAAAGAAATAAAAGGAATCCAAAATGAAAAGGAAAAAGTAAAATTGTCACTGCCTGGTGATGATATGATTCTATAGAAAATCCTAATGGCACCACCAAAAAACTACTAAAGCTCATCAATTAATTTGGTAAAGCTGCAGGATACAAAATTAATATACAGAAATCTGTTGCATCTCTACACACTAACAATGAACTATCAGAAAGAGAAATTAAGAAAATAATCCCATTTACCATCACATCAAGAAGAATAAAATACCTAAGAATAAATCTAACTAAGGAGGTAAAAGACCTGTACTCAGAAAACCATAAGACACTGATGAAACAAATTAAAGACAACACAAACAAATGGAAAGTTATACTCTGTCCATGGATTGGAAGAGTTAATATTGCTAAAATTACTATACTACCCAAGGCAATTTATAGATTAAATAGGATCCCTATCAAAATATTAACAGCATTTTTCACAGTACTAGAATAAATAATTCTAAAATTTGTGTGGAAACAAAAAAGACCTGTAATAGCCAAAGCAATCTTGAGAAAGAAGAACAGAGCTGGATGGGTCATGCTCCCTGACTTCAGACTGTACTACAAAGCTACAGTAATCAAAACAGCATGGTACTAGGATGAAAATAGATAAATCAATGGAGCAGAATAGAGAGCCCAGAAATAAATCCACACTCTTATGGTCAATTAATCTATGACAAAGGAGGCAAGAATATACAACGGAGAAAAGACAGTCTCTTCAATAAGTGGTGCGAGGAAAACTGGACAGCTACATGTAAAAGCATGAAATTAGAACATTTTCTAACACTATATACAAAAATAAACTCAAAATGGATTAAAGACCTAAATGTAAGACCAGAAACCATAAAAATCCTAGAAGAAAACATAGGAAGAACACTCTTTTTTTAAAAAAAATTAATTAATTGATTGATTGATTTTTGGCTGCATTGGGTCTTCATTGCTTTGCGTGGGCTTTCTCTAGTTGCGGTGAGAGGGGGCTATTCCTCGTTGTGGTGCGTAGGCTTCTCATTGTTGTGGCTTCTCTTGTTGCGGAGCATGGGCTCTAGGCACGCGGGCTTCAGTAGTTGCGGCACGTGGGCTCAGTAGTTGTGGCTCACAGGCTCTAGAGCACAGCCTCAGTAGTTGTGGTGCATGTGCTTAGTTGCTCCGAGGCATGTGGGATCTTCCCAGGCCAGGACTCGAATCCGTGTCCCCTGCATTGGCAGGCGGATTCTTAACCACTGCGCCACCAGGGAAGTCCTGGAAGAACACTCTTTGACATAAATTGTAGCAATATTTTTTTGGATCTGTCTCCTAAGGTAAATGAAACAAAAGCAAAAATAAACAAATGGGATCTAACTGAACTAAAAGTTTTTGGACAGCAAAGGAAACCATGAACAAAACAAAAAGACAACCTACTGAATGGAAGAAGATATTTGTAAATGATATATCTGATATATTTGCAAATGAAAATCTGACAGTATTCAAAATATACAGATACAAACAACACAATATCAAAAAACAAACAACCTGATTAAAAAATGGGCAGAGGGGCTTCCCTGGGGGTGCAGTGGTTAAGAATCCGCCTGCCAGTGCAGGAGACACAGGTTTGAGCCCTGGTCTAGGAAGATCCCACGTGCTGCGGGGCAACTAAGCCCGTGTGCCACAACTACTGAGCCTGCACTCTGAAGCCTGTGAGCCACAACTACTGAGCCCGTGTGCCACAACTACTGAAGCCTGCATGCCTAGAGCCCATGCTCCTCAATAAGAGAAGCCACCGCAAAGAGAAGCCCGCACACCACAACGAAGAGTAGCCCCCACTCACCACAACCAGAGAAATCCCATGTGCAGCAATGAAGACCCAACACAGCCAAAAATAAATAAATAAATAAATTTATTTAAAAAGAATGTGCAGAGGATCTGAACAGATATTTTTCCAAGAAGACATAGAGATGGCTAACACACACACACACAAAGATGCTCAAAATCACTAATCATCAGGGGAATGCAAACCAAAACCACAATGAGCTATCACCTCACACTTGTCAGAATGGCCATTATCCAAAAGACAACAAATAGCCAGAGTTGGAAACAATGTGGAGAAAAGGGATGTCTTGTGCACTGTTGGTGGGAATGTAAATTGGTACAGCCACGATGGAAAACAGTATGGAGATATCTCAAAAAATTAAAAAGTGGGAATTCCCCGGCATTCCAGTGGTTAGGACTCCATGCTTCCACTGCAAGGGGCATGGGTTCGATCCCTGGTGGGGGAACTAAGACTCCATAAGCAAGTGGCATAGTCAAAAAATTTTAATTAAAATAAATTAAAAATAGAAGTACCATACGATCCAACATATTTACTCCTGGATAATTTATCCAAATAAAACAACAGCACTAATTCCAAAAGATATATGTACCCCTATGTTCACTGCAGCATTCTTTACAACAGCCAAAACATGGAATCAACCACAGTACCCATCAATAGATGAATGGATAAAGAAGATGCGTTACACTGGAATACAACAGAATATTACTCAACCATAAAAAGAATGAAATCTTGACATCTGTGACAAGATGGATGGACCTGGAGGTTATTATGCTACATGACATAAGACAGAGAAAGAAAAATGCTGTATGATTTCACTTACATGTGGAATCAGAAAAACAAAACAAAACAAATGAACAAACATAACAAAGCAGAAATATAGTTATAGATACAGAGAACAAACAGGTGGTTACTAGAGGGGAAGGTGATTGGAGGAGGAAAGAAATAAGTGAGGGAGATTATGAGGTATAAACTTCCAGATGCAAAATAAATGAGTCCTGGGTACGAAATGTTCAAGGGACTATAGTCAATAACTATGTAATATCTTTGTACAGTGACACACTATAACTAGTCTTATTGTAGTGATCTGTTTGAAATGTATAGAAACATCAAATCACTATGTTGTATAACAGGAACTAACACAGTGGTGTAGGTCAATTGTACTTCAAAAACAAACAAACAATCTCATAGTAAAAGAGATCAGATTTGTGGTTACCAGAGGCAGGGAGTAGTCAGGGAGAACTGGATGAAGGCAGTCAAAAGGTACAAATCTCGAGTTATAAGATAAATAAGTACTAGGCATGTACTTGTTTACAACATGTACAACACGATAAATATAATTAACACTGCTGTACATTATATATGAAAATTCTTGAGAGTAAATCCTAAGAGTTCTCAGCACAAGAACAACAATTTTTTAAATTAAAAAATCATTTTTCTATTTCTTTAATTTGTATCTATATGAGATAATGGATGTTCTCTAAACTTATTGTGATAATCACTTCATGATGTATGTAAATCAAATCATTATGCTGGGGGCTTCCCTGGTGGCGCAGTAGTTAAGAATCCGCCTGCCAATGCAGGGGACATGGGTTTGAGCGCTGGTCCGGGAAGATCCCACATGCCGCGGAGAAACTAAGCCTGTGCACCACAACTACTGAGCCTATGCTCTAGAGCCCGCGAGCCACAACTACTGAAGCCTGCATGCCTAGAGCCCGTGCTCCGCAACAAGAGGAGCCACTGCAATGAGAAGAATAGCCCCTGCTCACCACAACTATAGAAAGCCCACACGCAGCAATGAAGACCCAACGCAGCCAAAAATAAATAAATAAATAAAAATTTAAAAATAGTTTAAAAACAATAGAGACTTAAAAAAATCATTATGCTGTACACCTTAAACATATACAGTGTTGTATGTCAACTATATCTCAATAAAACTGGAAGAAAAAATGAATACATACACTTTTTAAAAAGAGATATGTAACCACTGTTGCCCACCTTGTGATCAGAGCTCAGTTTACTTAAAATATTTTTCCCCATGCCCTTGTCATCAGAAGTAGGTTTGTATCTCCTTAGGTTGCTACATCAGAAGCTGAGGATTATTTCTTCTAAGACCCACAAGTTTGAAGCAGGTGCCTCGTTATTATTTACGCATCACTTTCTTCTCTTTTAGGAGTAGTGATATGAATTAAAATATTATTGTGGTGGGTGAGCTGACAATACAATGGTATAAGTTTGCTTTCTTATTGCAACACTTCCAGTAATAAACACGTTGACACTTCTCATTTTCTCAACTCCCAAGCAGAACTTTAAAATATTTCCTTCCAAATTTCACACTCCATCAAAAAGAAATTGTTTCCTACCTAATGAAAAAAAAAAAAACAAAAAAACCCACTCTCTAGTTAAGAAAGTATTCGTTATAAGTGGTTGATAAAGTCCTAAAAGGGGAGGGGACTCCCTACATTGTTTTTGTGTTCACTTTCCATTCATTCATTTAATTTGCATTTACTGAGTACCCCACTTATACAAGGCACCACTTGAGAAACTCCATGGAATTTGTGCCCCAAGATGATTAAATCTCACAGAACAGATGAGACATGTACATTAGTAACTATAAAGGGTATATATGAAAAGAATCATGGTTGGGAGCAAACAAAGGGTTATAGGCACTCATAGAGGGAAAGGATCTTTTTGGCCAAGGAAGTCAGGGTAAGTTTCATGGAGGATGTTGCCGCTGCATAGTACCATAAAGAATGTGGAGAATTTCAACTGATAGAAATGGATGCAAAGGAATCCGAAATAGAGACTTGGCATGAACAAAGAAACACAGGTAAGGTGAAATATGTAGAGTGGTTTCCTAAATAACAGTCAAGTTTTAAAGTCAAAAATGCCGAAGATCTTTAAACCCATCTGTCTGAGGAGGTTGTCTAGGCCAATTTGCCTGGGGCCTGGAATGGCTATGGAAGTACAGGTAACCAGGTAGAAAGACAGGAGACCACGGCAGGCTTGGGAGGCCAGGCCCTCACAATGAATTCTATTAAGCAATGGGGAACCATTGAAAGGAATGGAGCACAGGAGCACCAAGATTTCAGCCAAATGTGTGACCTGATTATTTTATATTTAAATCTAGAGAAATTACTCAAATGCCAATTTAGCTCAACAAGAATTTGCCGCGCACCGACCACAAATACCAGGTCCTAGGTTACATGCTCTGAAGTTCATGCTTTTGAATATTTACCTTTCTGATTTCCTACCTTAATGTAATTTGATAAATCATAAAATGAAATACAATGTAGGTATAGATGTAAAATAGCCATTCAATTTTAAAGTGGCCTGTAGACGTTGGGGGATAGAAGTAGAAAAGATTTAAGAGAAAGAAAACAGAACACCTTTGGAGTGAGTGTCATGTGTCAGACTCTGCTATGAGCTTTACACATTATCTCATCAATGCAGCATGAATATTAGAGAGTTTGGGAGGGGTGAGGGTGGGAAGGTGAGATACAGAGATGAGGCAAGTACAGAAAGAGAGCTGATGCCTCAGTCTTTTTTTAAAAAATATTTATTTATTTGGTTGCAGCAGGTCTTAGTTGCGGCTCATGGCCTCCTAAGTTGTAGCATGTGGGCTCCTTAGTTGTGGCAGGCAGGCTCCTTAGTGGTGGCATGCAAACTCTTAGTTGCAGCATGCATGTGGGATCTAGTTGCCTGCCCAGAGATCGAACCCGGGGCCCCTGCATTGGGAGCACGGAGTCTTATCCACTGCGCCACCAGGGAAGTCCCTGATGCCTCAGTCTTATCAATGAGGTTAAACTCCTATAAATTCCTTTCCATTTACCTCCTGTTCGTTTCATTTTATTTCCACCACTTAGGCTCAGATGAGTTTGTGAACTTTTCTGAAGCTCAGTCCCCTCATCGGAAAAACACCAAGAGCCTTATGTAAAATCCCTAGCAGACTGTTTGCTACCTTAGTAGGTGTTTAATCAATGACCATTCCTTTTTCCTCTTCTATTAATGGAAAGAGGTCAAACAGGTCTCTGTTTAACCCAAGGGTTTCTTTTAGTAAATTGGTGAATCAGGAAAAAGTAGGGGGTATGATGGAAGTACATCCAAAGGCAATGGGATAACAACCTTAGCAATCACATGGCACAAAAATGCCACTAATCACAGGGTAAAGGAGGCAAGACAGCATAGATAATCTGTACATCCCATCAAAACGATTACCTCCCTCAGATTCAGAGGGCCCGTCCTAAGAATGTCATCAGTCCTGTTTGACTATTTGAAGGCTGATTGTAAGAGAAGACATACTCATACTAGATATAGTTAGTCAGTTCCTGAGTATCAAGCTTCCATCATATTCTCAGCTCTGGACTAGGCACTCTGAAGGATTTACAGAGGATAAGGAATCTCATCTGCAACAGAATACATACATATATAAAACAGAGAAAAACAAGGAGAAGCTAGAATTAAGAACTAAAAGGGGTATTACTGACACCTGTGGTAGGAATTCAGAGGCAAAGAGGAGGCCACACCTGGCCAGTGGAGTCAGGAAAGAAGAATGACCTTGCAGGATGCTGGAGAGAGAAGGTAGGGCAGATTCTAGACAGAAAAAGAAACAAGGTCAAAAGCAGGTAGCTAACGATGAACCTGGTGTGTTTAGGGGACAGTGAGTCTGTGCGTATTTGTGGGAGGAGAGGAAAACAAGTTTCAGTAGAAAGTGTGGGCCAAACACAGAGGCCCTGAAAATCTGCACTTAATGTAGTAAACTTGGAGGTGTTTGAGCAACCACAAGAGGTGAGAAAACAATACTTTTATTTTATTTTTTTGGCCAAGCCACGTGTGGGATCTTAGTTCCCCAACCAGGGATCAAACTCATGCTCCCTGCATTGGAAGCATGGAGTCTTAACCACTGGACCACCAGGGAAGTCCTGAGAAAACAGTACTTTTAAAAGAGCTTCCTCAGGGCATCGACCTTACAGTTCAAGGCTTCCCAACCTGCTCTGCCCCCTGTTTTTGTACAGCCTGTGAGCTGAGAATGAATTTTACATTTTTAAACGATTGGGGGGGGGGAATCTAAGGAAGAATTATATTTTGTGACATATGAAAATTATATGAAATTAAATCAACTATATTTCAATTAAAATTTTTAAAAAATTATAATTAAGTAAAATAATAATTATAACTTAAGAAAATTTAACTTAAATCTGATCAAGCTTCTAGATTAAGTAAAACAGATTAAACAGAAAAAAGGAAATTATATGAAATTCAAATTGCAGTGTCTATTAATAAAGTTTTATTGGAACATCATCAATCTCACTTGTTTGCTTACTGTCTATGGCTGCTTTTGTGTTCCAGTGGCAGAGTGTGACAGAGACTATATAGCTTGAGAAGGCTACGACATTTACTGTCTAGCCATTGCCAAAACTGTTTGCAAACCCCTGGTTTAGACTGACACTGGGGAAACAGGGAGCAAAGAGAGCATCAGGGTGGGGACTAGGACAAGGTGAGTGAGGCACTCACTTTGGCCACAACATTTAAGGGGAAGGGGTGCCGAAAACACTCAGCCAATCAAATAATACTTTAATGCAGTATTTTTAAAAATCAAAAATAATGACAAAGACCCATGATGGAGCAAAAGCAAGAAGAACTACAATCCTGCAGCCTGTGGAACAAAAACCACATTCACAGAAAGGTAGACAAAATGAAAAGGCAGAGGACTATGTACCAGATGAGGGAACAAGATAAAATTCCAGAAAAACAACTAAATGAAGTGGAGATAGGCAACCTTCCAGAAAAAGTATTCAGAATAATGAGAGTGAAGATGATCCAGGACCTTGGAAAAAGAATGGAGGCAAAGATCGAGAAGATTCAAGAAATGTTTAACAAAGACCTAGAAGAATTAACAAACAGAGATGAACAATACAGTAACTGAAATGAAAACTACACTAGAAGGAATCAATAGCAGAATAACTGAGGCAGAGGAATGGATAAGTGACCTGGAAGACAGAATGGTGGAATTCACTGCCATAGAACAGAATAAAGAAAAAAGAATGAAAAGAAATGAAGACAGCCTAAGAGACCTCTGGGACAACATTACACACACCAACATTCGCATTATAGGGGTCCCAGAAGGAGAAGAGAGAGAGAAAGGACCTGAGAAAATATTGGAACATATTATAGTCAAAAACTTCCCTAACATGGGAAAGGAAATAGCCTCCCAAGTCCAGGAAGCGCAGAGATTCCCAAGCAGGATAAACCCAAGGAGAAACATGCCGAGACACAGTAATCAAATTGACAAAAATAAAAGACAAAGGAAAATTACTAAAAGCAATAAGGGAGGGACTTCTCTGGTGGCCCAGTGCTTAAGAATCCACCCGCCAATGCAGGGGATACGGGTTTGAGCCCTGGTGAAGGAAGAGCTCACATGCCATGGAGCAACTAAGCCTGTGCACCACAAGTACTGAGCCTGCATTCTAGAGCCTGCAAGCCACAACTACCGAGCCCTCGTGCCACAACTACTGAAGCCTACACCCCTAGAGCCTGTAATCCGCAACAAGAGAAGCCACGGCAATGAGAAGCCCGCACACCGCAACAAAGAGTAGCCCCGCTCACTGCAACTAGAGAAAGCCCGCATGTAGCAACGAAGTCTCAATGCAGCCAAAAAAGAAAATAAATAAAATAAATAAATTTATTTAAGAAAAAAAAAGCAACAAGGGAAAAATGACAAATAACATACAAGGGAACTTCCATAAGGTTAACAGCTGATTTCTCAGCAGAAATGCTACAAGCCAGAAGGGAGTGACATGATATACTTAAAGTGATAAAAGGGAAGAACCTACAACCAAGATTACTCTACATGGTAAGGATCTCATTCAGATTCGATGGAGAAATCAAAAGCTTTACAGACAAGCAAAAGCTAAGAGAATTCAGCACCACCAAACCAGCTCTACAACAAATGCTAAAGGAACTTCTCTAAGTGGGGAACACAAGAGAAGAAAAGGACCTACAAAAACAAACCCAAAACAATTAAGAAAATGGTACTAGGAACATATATATCGATAATTACCTTAAACGTGAATGGATTAAATGCTCCAACCAAAAGACACAGGCTTGCTGAATGGATACAAAAGCAAGACCCATATATATATGCTGTCTACAAGAGACCCACTTCAGACCTAGGGACACATACAGACTAATAAAAGTGAGGGGATGGAAAAAGATATTCCATGCAAATGGAAATCAAAAGAAAGCTGGAGTAGCAATACTCATACCAGATAAAATAGACCTTAATGTTATAAGAGACAATGAAGGACATTACATAATGATCAAGGGATCAATCCAAAAAGAAGGTATAACAATTATAAATATAAATGCACCCAACATAGGAGTACCACAATACATAAGGCAACCGCTAACAGCTAAAAAAGAGGAAATTGACAGTAACACAATAATAGTGGGGGACTTTAACACCTCACTTACACCAATGGACAGATCATCCAGACAGAAAGTTAATAAGGAAACATAAGCTTTAAATGACACAACAGACCAGATAGATTTAATTGATATTTATGGGATATTCCATCCAAAAACAGCAGATTACACTTTCTTCTCAAGTGCACATGGAACATTCTCCAGGATAGATCACATCTTGGGTCACAAATCAAGCCTTGGTAAATTTAAGAAAATTGAAATGTCAAGCATATTCTCTGACCACAAGGCTATGAGATTAGAAATACATTAAAGGAAAAAAAAATTGTAAAAAACACAATCACATGGAGCCTAAACTATATGTTACTAAATAACCAAGAGATCACTGAAGAAATCAAAGAGGAAATCAAGAAATACTTAGAGAAAAATGACAATGAAAACACAATGATCCAAAACCTGTGGAATGCAGCAAAAGCAGTTCTAAGAGGGGAGTTTATAGCAATAACATCCTACCTCAAGAAACAAGAAATATCTCAAATAAACAATCTAACCTTGCACCTGAAGGAACTAGAGTAAGAAGAACAAATGAAACCCAAAGTTAACAGAAGGAAAGAAATCATAAAGATAAGAGCAGAAATAAATGAAATAGAAACAAAGAAAACAATAGCAAAGATCAATAAAACTAAACGCTGGTTCTTTGAGAAGATAAAAAAATTGATAAACCTTTATACAGACTCATCAAGAAACAGAGGGAGAGGACTCAGGTCAATAAAATTAGAAATGAAAAAGGAGAAGTTATAACAGACATCACAGAAATACAGAGCATCATAAAAGACTACTACAAGAAACTCTATCCCAATAAAATGGACAATCTGGAAGATATGGACAAATTGTTAGAAAGGTATAACCTTCCAAGACTGAAAATAGAAAATGTGAACAGACGTATCACAAGTAATGAAACTGTGATTAAAAGTCTTCCAACAAACAAAAGTTCAGGACCAGATGGCTTCACAGGTGAATTCTATCAAACATTTAGAGAAGAGCTAACACCCATCCTTCTCAAACTCTTCCAAAAAATTGTGGAGGAAGGAACACTCCCAAACTCATTCTCTGAGGCCACCATCACCCTGATACCAAAACCAGACAAAGATACTACAAAAATGAAAATTACAGAACAATATCACTGATAAATGTAGATGCAAAAATCCTCGACAAAATACTAGCAAACAGAATCCAAAACACATTAAAAGGATCATACACCATGATCAAGTGGGATTTATCCCAGGGATGCAAGGATTCTTCAGTATATGCAAATCAATCAATGTGATACACCATATTAACAAACTGAAGAATAAAAACCATATGATCATCTCAATAGATGCAGAAAAAGCTTTTGACAAAATTCAACACCCATTTATGATAAAAACTCTCCAGAACATGGGCATAGAGGGAAATTACCTCAACATAATAAAGGCCATATACGACGAACCCACAGCAAACATTCTCAATGGTGAAAAACTGAAAGCATTTCCTCTAAGATCAGGAACAAGACAAGGATGTCCACTCTTGCCACTATTATTAAACATAGTTTTGGAAGTCCTAGCCATGGCAATCAGAGAAGAAAAAGAAAGAAAAGGAATCCAAATGGAAAAGAAGTAGCAAAACTGTCACTTTTTGCAGATGACATGATACTATACATAGATAATCCTAAAGATGCCACCAGAAAACTACTAGAGCTAATCAATGAATTTGGTAAAGTTGCAGGACACAACATTAATGCACAGAAATCTCTTGCATTCTTATACACTAATGGTGAGAAATTTGACAGAGAAATTAAGGAAAGAATCCCATTCACCACTGCAACAAAAAGAATAAAATATCTAGGTATAAACCTACCCAAGGAGGTAAAAGACCTGTACTCAGAAAACTATAGGACACTGAAAAAAAGAAATCAAAGATGACAAAAACAGATGGAGAGATAAACCATGTTCTTGGATTGGAAGAATCAATATTGTGAAAATGACTCTTCTACCCAAAACAATCTACAGATTCAATGCAATCCCTATCAAATTACCAATGGCATTTTTTATAGAACTAGAACAAAAAAATCTTAAAATCTGTATGGAGACACAAAAGACCCCAAATAGCCAAGGCAATATTGGGGGAAAAAACAGAGCTGGAGGAATCAGGCTCTTTGACTTCAGACTATACTACAAAGCTACAGTAATCAAGATAATATGGTACTGGCACAAAAAACAGAAATGTAGATAAATGGAACAGGATAGAAAGCTCAGAGATAAACCCATGCACCTATGGTCAACTAATCTATGACAAAGGAGGCAAGGATATACAATGGAGAAAAGACAACCTCTTCAATAAGTGGTGCTGGAAAAACTGGACAGCTACATGTAAAAGAATGACATTAGAACACTTCCTAACACCATACACAAAAATAAACTCAAAATGGATTACAGACCTAAATGTAAGACCAGACACTATATAACTCTTAGAGGAAAACACAGGAAGGACACTCTTTGACATAAATCACAGTAACATCTTTTTTGACCCACCCCCTAGAGTAATGGAAATAAAACCAAAAATAAACAAATGGGACCTAATGAAACTTAAAAGCTTTTGCACAGCAAAGGAAACCATCAACAAGATGAAAAGACAACCCTCAGAATGGGAGAAAATATTTGCAAATGAGTCAACGGACAAAGGACTAATCTCTAAAACATATAAACAAAAATAAAATAAAATATATAAACAGCTCTTGCAGCTCAATATCAAAAAAACACACAGTCCAATTAAAAAATGGGCAGAAGACCTAAATAGACATTTCTCCAAAGAAGACATACAGATGGCCAAGAAGCACATGAAAAGCTGCTCAACACCACTAATTATTAGAGAAATGCAAATCAAAACTACAATGATGTATCACCTCACACCGGTCAGAATGGCCATCATCAAAACTCTACAAACAGTAAATGCTGGAGAGGTTGTGGAGAAAAGGGAACCCTGTTGCACTGTTGGTGGGAATGTAAATTGATACAGCCACTATGGAGAACAGTATGGAGGTTCCTTAAAAAACTAAAAATAGAACTACCATATGACCCAGCAATCCCACTACTGGGCATATACCCTGAGAAATCCATAATTCAAAAAGACACATGCACCCCAGTGTTCACTGCAGCTCTATTTACACCAGCCAGGTCATGGAAGCAACCTAAATGCCCATCGACAGAAGAATGGATAAAGAAGATGTGGTGCATATATACAATGGAATATTACTCAGCCATAAAAAGGAACGAAATTGGGTCAGTTGTAGAGACGTGGATGGACCTAGAGACAGTCATGCAGAGTGAAGTAAGTCAGAAAGAGAAAAACAAATACTGCATATTAACGCATATATGTGGAATCTAGAAAAATGGTACAGATGAATTGGTTTGCAAAGTAGAAAGAGAGACACAGATGTGGAGAACAAACGTATGGACACCAAGGGGGGAAAGTGGGGGCGTTGGGGGGGTGGGATGAATTGGGAGATTGGGATTGATGTATATACACCAATATGCATAAAATAGATAATAAAAACCTGCTGTATAAAAAATAAAATTCAAAAAAACAAATGTTAATCTCATCCAAAAACACCCTCACAGAAACGCCTAGATTAATGTTTGATCAACATCTGGGCACCGTGGCCCAGCCAAGTTGACACATAAATTTAAACATCACACAAGATAATAAAATGAATTTACAATCTTAAAAAAAAAAAAGAAAAAGACTCACGACGAGCAAAATAACAATATTTATATAAAGACAGGATCAGTAACAGCGGTGCATTGTGCCATATCAGAGACTGAGGCAGAAGGAAAATCTCTAAGTATTGAGAGATTTGGTGCCCCCTTAAATTTTACATGGGAAGCAAGTGCTTCCCTCATCCCTAACCTTGGCCCTGGTGTCACGGTGATATTCTGGAGAGGGTCGGGATGGTTAGGGACAAAACAGTGTGGCGGAACGTATGGAGACTCAGGAGTAGATTTCAGATCTTAGGTCTCGGATCTCCACTTTAAAGAAGAGAATTTCACCCATTTCACCCAAAGTTAAAGGCAAAACTTATAAGGCTCTACAATGCAGCCACCAGCCCCTCAAGTCTCCAATACTATTCCTAAATGCTTCCTTGCCTGCTTCCCTGAAACCGCTGGGATTCCTTACGCTCCCTTCACAATGCCAAGCACGCATCATCTCAGAACCTTTGCACCCTCGGTCCGTCCGCCTGGAGTCCTTGTCCCTGACGTGCACGGGGCTCGTGTCTCGCCTCCTTCAAGTCTTTGCTCACGTGTCACCTTCTCAGAGTGGCCTCTCCTGACCACACTTTTTAAGGCTAGACCCACCCTTTCACCCCTAACCCCTCCCTGCTTTATTTTTTGCATTGCATCTCTCGGCCTCTAAATATTTTGGAACATAATGATTTTCTGGGTTTACGGTGTCCTCGTCTCCTGCCCAGTTGCGTATGCTCCACAAAAGCAGGATTTCTGGCTGCTTTGCTACTGAGGATGCGCAGTGCCTAGGTGAGGACGGGCACCCCATCCCTACCCAATGGCTGACTGAACAGATCCAGTAGAATGCACGGTGCAGGGGGAAAGGAGGGTTGCTCTCTTTTACGGTCTAGGGCATTACCGCTACTAACAGCGAGTAAAGAAGCTTCTCCCTCAAACGAAAAGGACACTGTCCAAAATGTGAAAATTCTCACAGCTGCCCCCCTTGACCTGTTGATCGGTCTTCCTGTACACTCAGTTTTCCTGCCTCTTGAAACTCTTCATTTCCTGCAAAATCCTAAGTTAACTGCTCTCTGTTTTCAAGGGTAACTTTAATCACAACAGCCAACTCTAGAGACACAGAAGAGGCAATCGGTTATTTGTCCGCTGTTTAGCTGTAAAACTGTCTTTTCTTCTTTGACATTTTCCTTGGTTCTGTTATCACGCACGCCTTTCTGTTCAGGACTGAGGCCATCCGTCTGCAACCCAGTACCCTCCTGCTGATTCCGCCAAGAATCAGTCATAAGTCAGTTGGCTTGTTACACCTGATAACCCCCTCCTTCTCACACAGAGTCCCCGCTTCTTTTGGCCTGGTATGCAAAGTAGCAGCTAGTCGCCTGGCAAACCCCAGGCAGCCGAAAGCCCTGTGGGTAGGGGAGACACGAAGAAGGGGGTAAGCTGAACTTGACTCGAAAGTTTTCCGTCCTTAGTCTTAAAGAAACAAAGGCTTTTTTTCCTAACCGCAACCTGTCCAAAGAACCTATCTACCCATCACGCCGCATATTATAGCTATGCTGATAGTTATTAAAATTGGAACATCAGATTTATTTTTATACAGAGGGAATAATCAATATATGTACTTTTCTAACACGACCTTAAATATTACCCCAAATTTCTCAGCTATTGATTTTTTTCCCTCTCCTACCCTAAAATATATGTATTTTCTAAGAGTTACCTGTCCATTTAATGGCAATAAGAGTACATCAAGTGCCCAGGTCAGGTGTCGGTAAACTTGTGTGTATTGAGGGGCCAGACGGTAGACGTTTTAGGCTTTGCGGGCCATACAGAGGTCCTATGACGGAAGGAAGTATGGCACCCTTGAGAAAAAGCATTAGAGGATTGAAGAGAGCTAAGACGCGCTAATGAGAGCTAACACTTGTGGAGCACCTATTGGTAAGATCCAAGCACTTTACATTGGTCCTCACAACAGTCCCAGGTGAAAGACACTACTATTGTTCCCATTTCAGAGATGAAAAAACTGAGGCACAGAGAAGTAACCAATCCAAGGTGACAGAGTTAGTAAGTGGTACAGCAGAAATAAGATTACTTTGCAGAAGTAGGAGAGGACCAGAACATGCAGTGGTGCACAGGCCTAGTTAAAATTTTTTATTTTTATGATAAGAGAAAAAAGAAGTCACTGAAGTATTATTGAAGAAGGAAAGCTGTGTGTGTGTGTGTGTGTGTGTGTGTGTGTGAACGTGAACATATTTGCATTTCAAAACAATCGCTTGAACTGTAGCATGAGAACTAGTTGACAGGACAGGAAGAGTGGACACTGAAAAACCAGTTAGGACGAAAATGCCGTTGTCCAGGCAAGAGCGAGAGGTGCTGGTAGCGAGACTGGGGAGACAGCCCTGGAGAAGGACAGAGTGGGTGTGTCTGAGATACATTTTGGAGAGAAAGTGGGTGAGAAGTGGTAAGAAGATAAGAGGAGTCGTGTGTCAAGGATGACCCATAGGTGCCTGGCTTGTGTAACTGGATGGGTGACGGTGTCATTCTCTGACGCAGAGAACACAGGAAGACGAGCAAACCTGGGCTTGGGAAAGAAGGTCATGAACTTGAGGTATTTTGAGACCTCTCCACCTGGCGATGTTAAGAAGTCAGTTGTATTTGTGGGTGCGGAGCTCAGAGAGGTCTGTGCCAGAGATCTGAATTTGGCAGCCGTCTGTGACAAGTAGGAAACATGGAGATGGATGAGATCAAGTAAGGAAAGTGAGGACTGAGAAGACTGCCTAACGTGCAGTGAGGAAACCCAAGTTTTCCTTGGCCTGGATTCAGCTCTTCGCACCTTTTTTTCCCTTACTGATACACACCCCCTCTTCTGAAAGGGCAAAACAAGGCCAACTGTTAATCAGGAGGAGAAACATATCAAGAAAACTTAGACGGAGAACACCCAGAAAGTAACCTGTCAAATAACGTTCCCCAAAGCTTGGAAGAATTACTTCAGTTTCTGCAGGAGCTTGTGTTACAGATCTGGAATAACTTGAGTATTCAGGGAGGTGGACTCTTTTTTCCAGTTATGATTCCCAGAGCTATTATTTCATCCATAGCCTGCTACGCACTGCACATTCACCAAGGAAAAACACACATCTAGCCCTTACACCATCGATTCCTGCCATTATTAAAATAGCTCCGGTGCAGATACTTATCTAACATGAGAATTTTCATGAGATAAAAATCTCAACTTTAAAAAAAAGCAAAACCAACTTTTTTAGTTCATAAGCCATTGCGGATGAATGTTTCCACCTAAGTTCATCAGTGAAGTTTCTCTCTCGTTCTGACGGGGAATTGTGCGGTAACTGAGCAACGCGGTGATGAATACGAGAGGGGAGCTCGATCAGCCATGACAGTATTTCTGTTCTGTTCAACCAGCACTATCAATAGAGCAAATCATTATAACTCCAGTGTTGTGGCAATCTGGTTGCGTCTATTAAGAGCGTATGTAGGGTTTCCCTGGTGGCGCAGTGGTTGAGAGTCCGCCTGCCGATGCAGGGGACACGGGTTCGAGCCCCGGTCCGGGAGGATCGCACGTGCCGCGGAGCAACTGAGCCCGTGCGCCACAACTACTGAGCCTGCGCTCTAGAGCCCGCGAGCCACAACAAGAGAGGCCACCGCGACGAGAAGCCCGCGCACCGCAACGAAGAGTGGCCCCCCGCTCGCCGCAACTAGACAAAGCCCGCGCGCAGCAACGAAGACCCAACGTGGCCAAAAATAAATTAATTAAATAAATTGAAAAAGAAACGAGCGTATGTAGAGTGAGTCAGACACATCCCAGCAGGAAACAGGAGACAGACGGCTCGCTCAAATTAGGACAGTCCAGATAGTTCGATTAAAGGGACTCCTTGCAAAAGTGCGGGGAGCACAGAGGAGAGTGTCGAGGACGGTGCAGTACGCTGGGGCCTGAAGGGACGTGTGAGAGAACAGGTAACAAAACCCAGGAAGAGGAACGCAAAAACGCTTTGTGGAGAAGGTCACCTCGAGAGGATCTGTGATCTTTGATGGAGGGACACAGCCCAGCTTTAAGGGATCCTGCAGGGAGGCAACCAGCAGAGTAAATACCCTGAACGATCCATGCTTCCTGGGTGCCCCATCAGCCAAGCGCTGACTCAGGCCTCGCGGGTCAGAGCCTCCTGGCGCAGAAAGCAGGGTGGAGAAGGGTGGGGAGCAGCTGGAGAGAGAAACAAAAGACAGCAGCACGAAGACGAGGCCTGGCAAGTAAATAACTAAAATCAGTGGATACACGTTACAGGAGCGGGGGTGGGGGTGGGATGGGATGGTGGCAGTGATGTCATATAAGGAAGCCCAAGAGGCCGGCTCAGAAAGTCACAGGTTAGTTTTATGTGTCCATGATAATATGGCAAGAGTAGTTCTAAAACCAGTGGGTGACTACCTCTTGGAAATTTTATAGAAATTAAGCAGAACCACGTTACTGCTAAGGATCCTTTCAGAGCTGCGTGCCATGATTCTGTATTTGCTGAAAAGAAAGTCAGGTAGAGCTAACATCTTGGCAGAAGTACTTCAAGAAAGGTGTAGATTTTCTTTGCTTTTAGTAAAATGGATATTTGAAAACCCACTACCAAGCTGAAAAATCCCTATGTGCAAAAATTTTCATCGGAGCAAACAGCGAAATGCTGGGCCAAGCTTCATTTCGAACAGGTGCGGAATAGTTAAGAAAATTACAGTACGTTTGTCAATGCAATATTATGCAGGATCAAATAATTATAAATAATCATAGATACGAGAAATCACGAAACAGCATGGAAAATGAATACAGTATAATGTTAGGTAGAAGAAGCAGGATGTGAGGGGTGCGCTCCGCGGCCCCGCGGATCTGTCTCTTGCTTCAGTAGTGTCCGGACGGAACAGACCCAGGGACCACGCCCTTGTTCCAGCCTCTGAGCACCCTCAAACCTTTTCTCCGGTCACAACCTTCCGAATCATCTACTCGGTGGTCCTTGGCCACTGGGACCAGCCATCACCATTTTTGGAGGCTAACTCCTTATTACCGATCAACCACGAGCTCCTAGATTCGTCGAAATTATTCCACCAAGATGGAGGCCACTGTGCCCGCCTGGTCAACATGCATCCGCAAGCCTCTGACACCTACCTCGCTCTGGGCTTCTATCTCAACCACGACGATGTGGCCCCGGAGGGCATGGGCCGCTTTTTCCATGAAGAGGCTGAGGAGAAGTGCGAGGGCCTAAGCGTCTCTTGAAAATGCAAAACCAGCACGGAGGCTGTGCCCTCTTCCAGGACGTGCAGAAGCCGCCTCAAGATGAACGGGGTAAAAGCCAGGACGTTGTGGAGGCCACCATTCTCGGGGAGAAGAACCTGAACCGGGCCCTTTCCCACCTGCAGGCCCTGGGTTCCTCCCCTGCAGATCCCACCTCTGTGACTTCCTGGAGAGCCTCTCCCTAGAAGAGCAGGTAAAGCTCATCAAGAAGATGGGTAAGGGGGCTTCCCTGGCGGCGCCGTGGTTGAGAGTCCGCCTGCCGATGCAGGGGACGCGGGTTCGTGCCCCGGTCCGGGAGGATCCCACGTGCCGCGGAGCGGCTGGGCCCGTGAGCCACAACTACTGAGCCTGCGTGTCTGGAGCCTGTGCTCCGCAACGGGAGAGGCCACAGCGGTGAGAGGCCACCCCCCCACCCCCCGGCAAAAAGTCTACCAACAGTAAATGCTGGAGACGGTTCGGAGAAAAGGGAACAATTCTACCCTGTTGGTGGGAATGTAAATTGGTATAGTCACTGTGGAGAAGAGTATGGAGATTCTTAAGAAACTAAAAATAGAGCTACCATATGATCCAGCAATCCCACTCCTGGGCATATATCCGAAGAAAACCATAATTTGAAAAGATACATGCACCCCAATGTTCACTGCAGCACTATTTACAATAGCCAAGACATGGAAGCAACCTAAATGGCCATCAACAGAGGAGTGGATAAAGAAGAGGTGGTACATATAAACAATGAGTATTACTCAGCCATAAAAAAGAATGAAATAATGCCATTTTCAGCAACATGGATGGACACAGAGATTGTCATACTGAGTGAAGTAAGTCAAACAGAGAAAGACAAATATATGATATCGCTTATATGTGGAATCTAAAAAAATGATACAAATGAACTTATTTATAAAACAGAAACAGACTCACAGACATAGAAAACAAACTTATGGTTTCCAAAGGGGAAAGGGGGGGAGGGATAAATTAGGAGTTTGGGATGAACATATACACATCACTACTATAAATTAAATAGATAATCAACAAGGACCTACTGTATAGCACAGGGAACTCTACTCAATAATCCGTAATAAACTATATGGCAAAAAGAATCTAAAGAAGAATGGCTAGGGCTTCCCTGGTGGCGCAGTGGTTGAGAATGCGCCTGCCGATGCAGGGGACACGGGTTCGTGCCCTGGTCCGGGAGGATCCCACATGCCGCGGAGCAACTAAGCCCGTGAGCCATGGCCGCTGAGCCTGCGCATCCGGAGCCTGTGCTCCGCAACGGGAGAGGCCACAACAGTGAGAGGCCCGCATACCGCAAAAAAAAAAAAAAAAAAAAAAAAAAAAAGAATGGCTATATGTGTATGTATAACTGAATCACTTTGCTGTACACCTGAAAATAACACAACATTGTAAATCAACTATACTCTAATATAAACTAAAAATTAAATTAAAAAAAATATTTGTCAGGAATTAGCAATAAGAGCCAGAGCTAGAACATGAGAATTTTCGAAACAGTCCTGAGATTCAGACGTGCTAGCTCTTCTGTGCTTCTTTAAAAGGCCAGATCCCAAGAATACCAGTCTTCTCAGTGGAAGCTGTCTTTTTATTAAAGTTGATGTCCATTTACATGTAAACTTTTGAGTTATTCCTAGAAAGAGCATGTCTACTATCTCAGACCGTAGGTAGCAATCTCTCCCCAAAACCACCTGACTGGAGATATTTCCTGCTGAACGGGGATATCCTAATTCAAACAAAGTGTAAATTTCAGGAACTGTGTTCAGGAACAGCTTAGCTTACTCTCTGTGACCTGGAACAATGCCCATTTGGAGATGTCAGCGTACGATGAGAAGTATTATATCACTTTCCACTGTACCTTTGCCTTGTGTATGCATATGACTTTTTCACTATAAGCCTGTAAAGCAAGTCACTTACTTTCCCATGTTTCTCATTCTTCACGATTATCACGTAAGATGTTTGAAAATATTAAATAATATTATTTGAAGACTCTAAATGTCAAGAGCCCAAACTTACCCGATTTCTTTTTTTCCCCAGCTTTCTTGAGATATTATTGGCATATAAGCTTAAGATATACAACATGATGATTTGATACCTGTATAAATTGCAAAATGTTTATCACACTAAGGTTGGTTAACACTTCTGTACCCTCCCATAATTACCATTTTTTGTGTGTGATCCCTGATTTTTTTTTTTTTTTTTTTTTTTTTTTTTTTTTTTTTTTTGCGGTACGCGGGCCTCTCACCGCTGTGGCCTCTCCCATTGCGGAGCACAGGCTCCGGACGCGCAGGCTCAGCGGCCATGGCTCACGGGCCCAGCCGCTCCGCGGCACGTGCGATCCTCCCGGACCGGGGCACGAACCCGCGTCCCCTGCACAGGCCGGCGGACTCCCAACCACTGCGCCACCGGGGAAGCCCGTGTGATCCCTGATTTTTAAAATTATTTTGTTATTTTTATTTTTATTCATTTATTTTTTATTTTTTGCCAGCAGAGCTGCAGTCCCTTCAGGAGGCTCCAGTAGAGAATCTGTTCCCTCGCCTTTTCAGCTTCAGAAAAGAGCTTACTGGAATCAAGTGCTAGGGTGGACTCCCTGTCTCAGCTTGGATTGCGTGCACACCTATGAACAAATCACTGTACACAGGAGAAGCTGTTACTCTTCCAAGGCTGGCATGGCTAACATTTCTACTTCTGGAGCCAGTGAGTAGCTTTAACTCCATCTGAACTACATAACGGAATACTTGAGGAGACTAGTTCTCCAGCGCAAACAAGGAAAACGAGGTGCTTTTAGCAGTAGTAGGACTAAACACTGGTCACGCAAAAACAAGCAAACGCAAAATACCAGTTGTCAGATTCACAGAGATTAAGAGAAAACACATTCACATTTTTGCTATACAGTCAACCAGGCTGCTTGACCCAAGGGTTACTGAGTGCTGAGCACCCGTGCTGAGAAAGATGCAAAGATAAGCGAGACAAAGCCCTACTCTTTAGGAGCAACCGGCCAAAGCTTTGCTTTCAAACTTTAGTGTGAATAAGAATCCTTAGGGAACTTGTTTAAAAGGCAGGTTCTGGGCTCTCTTCCAGACTTGTTAAATGAATTTTTGGCCCTGGGGTCTGAGAATCTTCACTGTTTTAAAGCAGGTGATTCTAATACAGGTGATCTCTGAACAATACTTGGAGAAACACGTGTATAGGAGGTGTCAGCACATACACATACACACAAAAAATGATGAAACAAGGAAGAAGTGGAAATTCTTGAGAGTTTCAAACTGTGTGCTCCGAGGGTAAAGCAGGCAGGGCTGAGTCTCAGCTGTGAGAGATGAATGCAGATTTGGTGGCCATAAAGAGATATATTTTGGTTTTTAATAAGCGGATGAAAGAGCAAGGCATTCTAAGTGAAGCAAACAGTGTGAGGCAAAGCACAGACCCCTAGGGCCCTCAGCTATCCTTTTTAGAGAGTGGTCTGAACAGGATAAAAATTGCATTCTTGGTAGTAGGCTATAAAAATAACTTAATGCCACTGAATTTGTATACTTAGAAATGGTTAAATGGTAAATTTTGTTACGTATATTTTACTTTTTTCTTTTTAAGTAACTTAAGACCTATTGGTGGAGGGATTCTATCTGTATTACAGAAATTTGGTTTGCGTCTGGAAGCCTTGATGGCTGGAAGCCTCTCAACACTTAAAACACAGCAAATGATCATGGTCTTTTTTTTGGGTAAGTATTAATTTATTTATTTGGCTGCCCCAGGTCTTAGCTGCGGCACACAGGTGCTTCAATACAGCATGTGGGATCTAGTCCCCTGACCAGGGATCAAACCCAGACCCGCTGCATCGGGAGCACGGAGTCTTAACTGCTGGGCCGTCAGGGAAGCCTGCAGGGCCATGGTCTTTATCAGCAGGAATGTTGTGCAAATATTTGCTCCCTGCTTAGGCTCAGTCATCAGTAAGGGTGGGGGGCCCTGGCACTGCGGCAGGATTCTGGAGGCTCCTGCTCTGCCTGCTGTAGACCTTCTGGCAGAGGTCCCGGGGGAGGGGCAGGGCATCCAGGGCAGTGAAAGGCACTTGGGGGTTCAGGGAAGCAACTGCCTTACCAACTGAAATGGAAGTGTTTCAGTATTTTCAGAACTGGTCTGACTGTATCAGTGTAAACTGGCTGAACACCAACAATATTCCTTGGTGTTCTGGGCATTGTGTTCTATTTCCAGCACCTATTTAGCTGCAGGAAAGCTTAAAAAGAAGGCTGGGGGCTTCCCTGGTGGCGCAGTGGTTGGGAGTCCGCCTACCAATGCCGGGGACGCGGGTTCGTGCCCCGGTCCGGGAGGATCCCACGTGCCGCGGAGCGGCTGGGCCCGTGAGCCATGGCCGCTGAGCCTGCGTGTCCGGAGCCTGTGCTCCGCAATGGGAGAGGCCACGGCAGTGAGAAGGCTGGATTTGTCTTTTCCTAGCATATCTTACAGGAATGGATCCTCCGCTTCAGTTTCGCTTTTCCTCTTCTCCCACCTTTCTACCTGCCAGCGACCCCCATACACACACTCCCAGGCGCCCAGTTCCCACGCGTGCACCGCAACACCAACACCTGAATGTGTTTCAGGTCCCTCCCAAGTCCCCGGATCAGCCCTCCGGCACCTCCCTTACACACCTACCCAAGCTCTCCCCTTATATCACTTTGCCTGACAGCGCACCCAGGAAACAGACCTGACAAATCAAGATGAAGACGTGCGCTTCTAATGACCACCTGTGACGGCCCCTGCTGTCCAGAGCGGTAGACACGTCCCTGTTGCTGTGATTTCCAGGAGGAAGGTTGGTGGGGTTAGGAGCTCCTTTTGAGAATACAGTCGTGTGACGTCGCTCATCTCTTATAAAGCACATCATGAGGATTCCCACCCGCAGGTGACATTTAGTACAGCCACCCCTCAAATGTCTTTGCCCAGAGGAGGCGGGATGACTAAGTAAAATAACATTCACCACGTATCCCAGAACCCCCGCGACTGCAACCTCACTTTACATGATCTCAAATGTGTCCCTTGTTCTGTCTCTAACCCCTTCCCTTTCCCACACCGTCTCTTAGGCAACGAAACAATGGAATTAAAAAGGTGAAATACCAGATGCAATCAGGTATCCTGAACTGGATCTTGGAACAGAAAAAGGATATTAGTGGGAAAACTGGCAAAACGCAAACAGATTTCTGTAGTTAATCCTATTGTAGCAATGTTAATCTTTCAGCTTTGACAAACATAGTATGGTATATAAGATACTAACATTAAGGGGAAGCTGGGTGAAGTGTACATAGGAGCTCTCTGTACTATCTTTGCAACTCTTTTGTCAATCTAAAATTATTCCAAAATAAGAAGTTTACTATTATTATTATTATTTTTTTTTTTGCAGTACGCGGGCCTCTCACTGTTGTGGAGCACAGGCTCCGGACGCGCAGGCTCAGCGGCCACGGCTCACGGGCCCAGCCGCTCCGCGGCACGTGGGATCCTCCCGGACTAGGGCACGAACCCGCGTCCCCTGCATCGGCAGGCGGGCTCTCAACCACTGAGCCACCAGGGAAGCCCAAGAAGTTTCTTTTTAAGAAAGGTCAAGGAGGAAGAGAATCTAGTCCATAATTAGCCTCTATTCAAAGAATGACTGCATTCCAATGATACCATTAATACCCTCGGTGTAAAAATCTCCCTCCAGGTCATTCAAAGCAAGGCAAACTGGCATTCTGGTGTTTTAGCAACAGTCCACAATGCATAATTGTTAAAAAACATTTCACAAAAAAAGCAGTCCGAAAAACAATTAGAATAAAACACAAAAACATTTTAAAGAAAATATGTTTAGATTGATTTAGATTACAGATATGAAGAGAAAAATTAACCCCAATAGTTGATTTACTTTTGAGAATACCTGTGGATTTCATCAAACTGTTGCTTGAAGTACCTCCAGGAATGAGACCAGGGAAAGGAGGGGAAATGTATACGTTTGACTCATATACTTTTGTACTGCATGACTTTGAATTTTCATTTTAATTTTTTTACAATGAAAAGTATTATTTTTATAATTGTTTAAACAAAGATTTTTTTTTCAGTAGCAGGTTATGTATGATGTGGAAGAGATAGCTATGTTTGAAATGGAACACCAGCAACAATTATAACTATAAAATATGAGAAATGCAGTAATCAAAATGAAAGAAAAGAGGGAAGGAAGTTTGCTCGAGAACACATCCAAGATGTTCATGGTGCTTAGGACATATAAGATGAATTTTTTCCCTTCTGTATTTTGTTTTCTATGATCAATATGTGTTTTTTCATAATTAGTAAAATTTTTAAAATTAAAATGACAACCTATACATACATGCATTTATCAAAGTTTTGGTACATATATTATGACACAGGCTCCTACGTGGCTCTTTACACTTGAGTAAATGGCGAATTTCATAATATGAATCATAAACTAGCTTCAGAAAAAAATTCCTATATCAAAAAAAAAAAAATAGGCCTCAAGACCTTGGCCATTGATGCCTAATTGGTTTAGTTTCCTTTTCAAAGTTATTTAGAAAAAATATTTAGCTGTGTACAAGGGCTGCTTTCCAAAATTCTAGAAGTAATGCTCAGGAAGATGCTGTTTGAATACTTCAGTGAAGTGTCTGAAACCAAACATTTGCTAAGTATTTTCAAAAGAAGAACTTCAAACCTCTGGTTTTCTCTCCCGGTGGTTTCTTTTCTCATCTCCCCTTGAACATCCTTGAGGCACCACAAACAAAACAAGCCCCAAGTCAAATCCAACCTCTTAGTTCCTTCCCATTCCCCAAATTCTCCTCCTCCAACCTTGCCCTGGAATTAAAAGAGGGCTTGATTGTCTCCACAAATAACTGATTCTCTGCAGTTAGATCCGGAGGGGATTTTACCTGCCCTACCCTAGGAAAGCACTGGAGCAAGAGGGTAAGGGGAACATGAACGCCAGGCCGGAGCAGGAGGAAGCTCTCAGGGAAAGCGGTGCGGTGGCGGCGAGAGCCCCCTGGAGCAGAGGAGCGAGAGGTTAGCAGCTGAAGTGAGTGTACACTTTGGAAGGATATTTAAAGGGGATTTTTAGGAAAGCCTGCCTTGTAATGTGCTGCGTCCCCCAGCCCCAGCCCAGCACGGCGCTCCACCCTTAGTCTCAAAGTCTCTAAGAAACCCGAGTCCTCCATTTATCGGCTGTATGGCGCTGGGCAAATCAGCGTACCTCTCTGTTTATTGATTTCCTCGTCTGTAAAATGGGGATGCGATTGCACCTACTTTATAAGGGGTTGTTGTCAGGATTACCTGAATTCATCCTATTCCATAACTCAGACAATGCCTGACTGCACTGTGGGAACTACATAGCTGTGTGTGAGTCAGCTACTGTTTTTCTGGGCCCTCACAGCCCAACTAAAGCTGCTTGTAAAGTACCCTGAGGGCTTCCCTGGTGGCGCAGTGGTTGAGAGTCCGCCTGCCGATGCAGGGGACGCGGGTTCGTGCCCCGGTCCGGGAGGATCCCACGTGCCGCGGGGCGGCTGGGCCCGTGAGCCGTGGCCGCTGAGCCTGCGCGTCCGGAGCCTGTGCTCCGCAAAGGGAGAGGCCACAGCGGTGAGAGGCCCGCATACCACAAAAAAAAAATATAAATAAAAAAAAAATAAAGTACCCTGAGCAGACTAGCTCAAAAGTAACCCTGTAGGATTTGAGCTACTATTTCAAGTGGGGTGGCACTGCCCCCCCAGTCTCCTGACCCCCTCCCCTTGCTCCCAACCCTAAGCAGCACCAAGTGCTTTGCCCCATCTTTTATTGATTTATTTATTTTTAAAGCCTTTATTGAATTTGTTACGATATTGCTTCTGTTTCATGTTTTGGTTTTTTGTCCATGAGGCACCTGGGGTCTTAGCTCCCCGACCAGGGATCGGATCGAACCCACACCCCCTGCATTGGAAGGTGAAGTCTGAACCACTGGACCACCAAGGAAGTCCTGTTCCATCTTTTAAAATGTCTCCATCCTCTCCTCTCCAATGCCTTCATTGATTCACTGACTCTTGCTTAGTGGCGGCAATAGCTACCAACTTGTTCTTCCTTTCCTCAGGACCTTCTAGCCTTGATGCCCTGCAAACTGGTGCTAGAGATTCTCTGGAATACGGATCTGTATGCATCACTCCCCAGCTTAAACCCCTGGGAGCATGTCAACAGTCACTGTTTTCAACTCACCCTCTGATCCTTAAGTCCTGCTAGTTTCCACCCACCTACGTCATCATTGTCAGTAAACATTTTGCACTAGAGTGACTCCAGGCTTTTCCATGTGTTCTCTCTTTTCTACAGATTGATCTTCCTATTATTCTTTAACTAGTAAGTTGCTATTTACCTTCAAGACACTAATAAAAAATTTCCCTTCTGTGTATATTCTTTCCCAGCAACCCTAGGCAAAACTCGTCATTTCTTCCTCTCTGCTTCCATTTCACTTGGTACATAGCCCTGCCTTTGCACTTAACCGGTTGCGCTGGAATTGTGTGTTTATGGTCCTGTCTTTCTCAGTGGACTGTGATCCTCTCAGTGACAGAGACGGTGGCTCATTTCTTGTTGGCCAGAACCTTGCCCGCATGCCTGGCACATCAAAGATGTTTAATAACAGTGTGATGAGTGGGTGAGTGAATAAGTGAGTAGGTCAGGATAACACCCCAGGTGACATCTACATTATTGGTAGGAGAGTAAATACGGTTAAAAAAAAAAAGGTAGCAAGCAGTATACAGGATCCACCAATAGCCTTGTGACTTTGGGTAAATTTCTTATTCCTTGTGCCTCAGTTTCCTCATCTACAAAATGGCAACAATAAACCTTCATGGTTGTGTGATGATTAAATTCATTAATAAACGTAAAGTGCTTAGAAGAGTGCCTGCCATACAGTAAGCACTCTATGTGCATTAGCTGTTGTTGTTTTTTTGTCGTTTATGGAGAGAGAATCACTGTAAACTCCATGAGGAGAGGGACTGTGTCCTGACTTATCATTTAATTCCTAACATCTGCTACAATGCAGGAACTCAATAAAGATTTTTGAACAAATATCAAAATAATTTTAAAAAGAACAAAAGAGAAAGGAATGAAAATAAATAAATAAATAAACCAAACCAACCAAAAAGGGCAAAAGGGAATGCGTTTGGCAGAGAGTACGAAGGTGCTGGTAAGTCACCTCAGTTCTTCACCGCTGGGCTAGATGACAAGGTGTACTTGGAGTCCCGGAATCCTTCCTTTAACCCTCATGAGAACTTTGACTCTGTCCACCTCAGTCAGAGTGTTTTTTTACAAGACAGTGATGGGGCGGGACTTCCCTGGAGGTCTAGTGGTTAAGACCTGGAGCTTCCGCTGCAGGGGGTATGGGTCCAATCCCTGGTTGGGGAACTAAGATTCCCTCATGCCCCTAGGTACAGCCAAAAAAAAAAAAAAATAGACAGGGAGAAGGAAAGGGGTACTGCATGCAGCGAATGATCTAATGACAAGACATTAAGAGCCAGGAAAGCCTGTGTTTTCTTCTGCTGAAGCCACATTTTCTGGTCCTCAGCTTGATCTATCGCAATCAAACTCTAAATACTTGCATGCCTGCCTGCAACCAGGCTACGTGATCATGACTTCAACAATCACTTGTCACCTGCACTGCAGGAACAAAGTCAAACTGTAAGGGTACTGTCTCACTTTACACCGCTGTACCAAATCACCATAGATTGGGTGGTTTAACGGCAGACATTTGTTTCTCAGAGTTCTAGAGGCTGGAAGTCTGAGATCAGCCCAGCATGGTAAGGTGCTGGTGAGAACCCTCTTCTGGGTTACAGACTGTTGTCCTCTCATCATTATCTTCACGCGGCAGAAAGAGAGCCAGCTGGCCTCTTCTTACATAAGAAGAGCCTTCATCATGAGGGCTCCACCCTTACGACGTAATTACATCCCAAAGGCCCTACCTCCCAGAAACGATCACGTTGTTATTAGGGTTTCAATATGTGAGTTGGGGTGGGAGGTAGATGTAAACATTCAGCCCACTGCAGGTGATTTGTTTCTTTATGTGTGGAGAGGAGGGGCAAAACTTCATCTCTCCCCATCTTAGGTTCTTAGGTTTTCAGCTGGGGCTCTTTCGCAAAAAGACAGATTAATAAGGGAAAAACAGTTTATTCATGTGTGCAGTACACATCATGTGGGGCAAAACTTAAGATGAAGAGTAACTCAAAGTAGTGGCTTAGAAGTTTGGCTTTTATACACATATTCAACAAAGAGCAGTACATTTGTAGGAAAGCCACAGGACAAAGGAACATAGTTTGAGGCTTCCAAGTGCAGCAAACTGTGGGAAGGTGAATGTATGGGAGGAAACTAATGAAGTAAGGTTTGCTTGTGGTTTCCTCTGCTGCCCTCTCTGGGCTCACAGAATTTATCTCCAGGAAAAGGAGAATTTATATCTTGCCTGTGCTCAGAAAAGGGAGCAACTAGGGAGAGACTTTCCTGTGTTCATTGCTTCTCAACTGCCTTAAGCTCAAAATAATTTTCAGGTCAAAGAGGTTTATTTTGTGGTGATGTATTCTGGTCTCCTTCATTTCCTATCCAAAAAGGCCAAGAGAAGGAGAAAAATAAATGGGAAGAATTATTCTGTCTCAGTCCACTAGTTTGAACCCCAAACTAGAAAAAGAAAGCAAAGGGAGAAGGTATAACCAGATTATAAACTCCATGAGGAGACTGTCAAAGTATAAGTTTCAAAAAGTTAACAATACCATTCTCATAAACATATAGAATGAACACATGTCAAAGATTTTATTCAACTAATTAACAGGGAGCCAGCAAGACGGTTAAGACTGGTTCCTACTTAATGAAAGAATGTTGGAATAAGATTGCTACACTAGATATAAAACTGGTTAACGTTCTTCAAGGCAGTTAATTGTAGCCTTTGGAGTTATCTTTTCTAATGGACAAAAATTATTTGCATCTTTATGGGAAAAAAAATGTAACTTCACTATGATTGGGACCTTTAATCAAGAGTAAACAGTAGGTTTCCCTGGTGGCGCAGTGGTTGGGCGTCCGCCTGCCGATGCAGGAGACGCGGGTTCGTGCCCGGGTCGGGGAAGATCCCACGTGCCGCGGAGCAGCTGGGCCCGTGAGCCGTGGCCGCTGAGCCTGCGCGTCCGGAGCCTGTGCTCCGCAACGGGAGAGGCCACAGCAGTGAGAGGCCCGTGTAACGCAAAAAAAATAAAAAATAAAAAAATAAAAAAGAGTAAAGAGTGGACTTCCCTGGTGGTGCAGTGGTTAAGAATCCCCCTGCCAATGCAGGGGACACGGGTTTGAGCCCTGGTCTGTGGCCGCAGAGGAACTAAGCCCACGTGCCACAACTACTGAGCCTGTGCTTTAGAGCCCGTGAGCCACAACTACTGAGCCTGTGAGCCACAACTACTGAAGCCCGTGTGCCTAGAGCTGTGCTCTGCAACAAGAGAAGCTGCCGTGATGAGTTCGCGTGTCAATGAAGAGTAGCCCCGCTCGCAGCAACTAGAGAAAGGGTGCCCGCAGCAACAAAGACCCAACGTAGCCCAAAATAAATAAATAAATAAATTGACTTAAAAAAAGTAAACAGTGATTTGAACAAGGTACACTCCCCCTAGATTATGAAATATTCCTTGGGTGTCCCTGATAAACAATGCCCTCCCATGACATTGAAAGTACACTCATGTCTTTGCTTTATTTCCAAGGTTTAAATAATGTTTCTTAATAGAAAGGATTTTATTCTATTTTCTTCACTGCTGTGTTACTAGCACGTAGAAGTAGTGCTTGAAACTAGTAGGCTCATAGAAAGGAATAAAATAATGCCATTTGCAGCAACATGGACGGACCTGGAGATTATCATACTAAGCGAAGTCAGTCAAAAAGAGAAACACAAATACCATATGATATCACTTATACGTGGAATCTAAAATATGACACAAATGAACTTATCTACAAAACAGAAACAGACTCAGAGACATAGAGAACAGACTTGTGGTTGCCAAGGGGGACGGGTGGGGGAGGGTTGGATTGGGAGTTTGAGACTGGCAGATGCCAACTATTCTATATAGAATGGATAAGCAACAAGGTCCTATTGTATAGCAGCGGCAATTGTATTCAATATCCTGTAATGAACCATGCTGCCAAAGAATATGAAAAAGAATATGTATATGTATATATAACTGAATCACTTTGCTGTTCACCAGAAACTAACACACCACTAAATCAACTCTACTTCAATAAAAAAACAAACAATGGGCTTCCCTGGTGGCGCAGTGGTTGAGAGTCCGCCTGCCATGCAGGGGACACGGGTTCGTGCCCCGGTCCGGGAGGATCCCACGTGCCGTGGAGCGGCTGGGGCCGTGAGCCATGGCCGCTGAGCCTGCGCGTCCAGAGCCTCTGCTCCGCAACGGGAGAGGCCACAACAGTGAGAGGCCCGCGTACCACAAAAAAAAACAAACAAAAAACAAACAAACAAAAAAAAAGAAACTAGGAGGCTCTTGATAAATAGTTGTTGAATGAATGTTCTAAGAAAGCCTTTGTTAGTTGGTTGTTTATAACTCAGGATGCATTTTCCTTTACCGTAATGTTAGAAGTTATGGTGGTTAGGTCTCTGGTCAGCCCACAAATCTTTCTATCCTGCAATGGTACCCAGAGAGCCTGCTGCCAAGGGCAGGAATGGTTTCATGAGAAATACATTCATCTATTCGAAATGGAGAAACAGGGAGTTCCCTGCCCGTCCAGTGGTTAGGACTCCTCGCTTCTACTAAAGGCGGCACGGGTTCGATCCCATGTCTGGGAACTGAGATCCCACAGGCCACATGGAACGGCCAAAAAAAAAAAAAAAAAAAAATTGAGAACCGTGGCCGCATCTCTCCCACCTCCACACTTACATCCCCTCCAGCCCACCCACCAACCCCTACCCCAGAGACCCTTCTCAGACCTCAAGGTCTCCGCTGCTGGACAAGGGTACGGGGAGCTTCCCCAGCGATGCCGGCCACTTTGTGTGTGGGCCTGCAGCAGGCTGCGGTTGAAGGAAAAGAAGGAGCAGGTGGGTCTGGGCCTGAGGAGGAGGTGCTGTGAGGCCTGGGACTCTGACCGTTGACTCCAGTATTGCTTTCGGCCATAGGCTTTTAACTACCTTTCTTTTCTTCTGTAGGTTCCAACATGGGCTCGCCTGCTTCCCTTGTATCCTCACTATCTCACGTGCTGGCCGGAGTCTGTCTCTTCTGTAAACCACTGAAGGACAAAATGAGGTAAAGGGGGAGGCCTGAGAGTTCCAACCCTCTAGTGACGCCTTGGTCTTTATGGTGATCAGCCCCCATCCTGAATCCACCAACAGTGGCCTCATTAGAACAAAAGATGCTCCTATCACTCAAGGGATTTAGAAACTGTGTACCAGGAACCAAGGACAAAGACCAAGTATATATTTATCTCATACCCAGCTTCAACACATGAGAACTCATCTGCTTCATCTATACCTCCGCCCACTTTTCCCCAGCCCTCACCAGACTATTTTGAAGCAATCCATATTATAAAATTTCACTCATAATATTTCAATGTTTGGGACTTCCCTGGTGGTGCAGTGGTTAAGAATCCACCTGCCACTGTAGGGGACGCGGGTTCGAGCCCTGGTCCGGGAAGATCCCACAGGCTGCGGAGCAACTAAGCCCCGTGCACCACAACTACCGAGCTTGCACTCTAGAGCCCGGGAGCTACAGCTACTGAGCTCATGTGTCACAACTACTGAGCCTGCGCGCCTAGAGCCCGTTCTCCGCAACAAGAGAAGCCACCGCAGTGAGAAGCCTGCGCGCCGCAACGAAGGGTAGCCCCCGCTCTCCACAACTAGAGAAAGCCCGCGTGCAGCAACGAAGACCCAACACGGCCAAAAATAAATAAAATAAATTTATTTAAAAAAATTTTCAGTGTTTGTCTTTAGAAGATAAGAACTATAACAATACTATTACCACAGGTTTTGAAAGGTTAAAAATAATCCAAAAGATCTGTGCATTGTAACTGTTGTTACATATTGCTAACTTGCCCTCTTAGAAGGGTGCAAAGGGGACACTTCCCTAGTGGTCCAGTGGTTAAGAATCTGCCTTCCAATGCAGGGGATGCGGGTTTGATCCCTAGTTGCGGAACTAAGATCCTACATGCCACGGGGCAACTAAGCCCGTGCGCCACAACTCCTGAGCCCACACACTCAGGAGCCCAAGCACCACAACTAGAGAGAAGTCCGCGTGCTGCAATGAAGATCCTGTATGCCGCAACTAAGATCTGATGCAGCTAAATAAATATAAATAAAGAAAAGAAAAACTCATGAAGGTGGCCAGATATAAAATAAATATTAAAAAAAAAGAAGAAGAAGAAGGGTGCCAAGCTTTACCCTTCCACCCCCAGTTTACAGCAGGGCCAGTCCCGATATTATCAATCTTTTTCACCTCCACCAACCTATGTCTCTCGAAAAGGATGTCTTTTTCTAAATCTCCTTTCTTTGATTGTTAATGTGATTGAGCAACTTCTCATTTTGTACTGTCCATTTATATGTCTTCTTTTATAAAATGACTATGCATGTCCTCTGTTGATTTTTCTATGCATCAATCTTATATTGATTGATAAGTTAAAATAGCAAGGATTTTAACACACATTGCATCATCTGTATTGCATATAGTAGAAAAAAGTTTCAAATGAACTTCATTTTCAAATAACTGTTTAAACTATTCATGGCAGATCATGCCATGGTACTCCACGTGGCCGTTAAAAAGTACGTATTTGTCAAAATCCGCAGAATGTACAACAGCAAGAGTGAACAGTAATGTAAACCATGGACTTTGAGGGGCAGCGATGTGTCAAGTCGATCGTGAGGAATCGATTGTGACACAGGTAGCACTCTGGTGGGGGATGTTGACAGTGGAGGGGCTGTGCATGGGTGAGGGGGGCAGGGGTACGTGAGAGCCCTCTCACCTCCTACCCAATGCTGAGAACCTGAAACTGCTCTACAAAGTCAAGTCAACTTTTTTTTAAGTGTATATTGCTATGGACAGCTATTATCTAAAATTATGCATTAAATGTTCATATCGAGATCATTTCTCTACTGAGTACACTATTTAAATACGAAAATATTACTTTGCACATATCATCTAACATAGTACAATCCTAGATTCCATAACGATTAACCATGAAATTCTATTAACATGCATTTTAAATTCCTCAATCATTTTGTTGAATCAACTTTAAGTTTTTTTTAAAAATAGGCTATTATTAAGAGCAGAGTTTGGTGCACCACAAAATTGAGTGGAAGGTACAGAGATTTCCCTTTTACCCCCTGTCCTACCACATGCATGACAGCCATTAACTGTTTATCTATATTGACATGGACAGCCATTCATTATATATATGCCTGTGTGTGTGTGTATATATATATATATAAAAAAAACAAAATTAACAGAAGAATATGCAAAATAAATAGGATAGGGCTTCCCTGGTGGCGCAGTGGTTGAGAATCCGCCTGCTGATGCAGGGGACACGGGTTCGTGCCCCGGTCCGGGAAGATCCCACGTGCTGCGGAGCAGCTGGACGGGTGAGCCATGGGCCCAGCCGCTCCGCGGCACGTGGGATCCTCCCGGACCGGGGCGCGAACCCGCGTCCCCCGCATCGGCAGATGGACTCTCAACCGCTGCGCCACCAGCGAAGCCCTGCCCACTTTTAAATTGGGTTGTCTTCTTATTACTGAGTTGCAAGAGTTCTTTATATATCCTGAATGCAAAAGATCCAGCAGTTCCTAGGTATATATACCCAAGAGTTTGTTCTCACAATACTTCTGGCACCAAATGTGAGGGCTTTTTTCCCCCACACCAACCAATTCTCCAACTCTCTGGACACCAAACAGGTGTCCCACAATTCAATTCAATTCCGATACTAATAATTACCTGGTGTTAAGCCCAGTCTCACTCCAGGTTGCCGCCTCTACTCCTAACCCACCAGCTATAACTCAAAGTTCCCATGACCCACCCTCCCAGGTCCGGTAATTTGCTAGAATGGCTCCTGGAACCCAGGAAAGTAGTTTAGCTACCGCTATTGATTTATTATAAGGATACAACTCAGGAATAGCCAAATAGAAGCGATGCATAGAGCAAGGCAGGGGGGTGGAGGGCAGGGCTTTTTTGCCCTCTCTGGACTGCGCCACCCTCCCAGCACCTCCATGTGTTCACCAACCCAGAAGCTCCCGGAACCTCATCGTTTAGGGGTGTTCGTGGAGGTTTCATTATGCAGGTATGACTGATTAAATCATGGCCACTGGTGATGAGCTCCATCTCCAGCCCCCCTCCCCTCCCTGGAGGTTGGAAGCAGGACTGGAAGTTGTAAACCTCTGATCAAGTCTTGGTCTTTCTGGCAAGCAGCCCCCATCGTGAAGCTATCTAGAGGCCCAGCAAGAGTCACCTCATTAGAACAGAAGACGTTCCTCTCACTCAGGAAATTCCAAGGGATTTAGGAGCTCTGTGTCAGGAATTGGGGACAAAGATCCATTTGTGTGTTTATTTTTGTATCACAGGTAGATATAGATTGGATTGAAGAGGAGTAAAAGAAAGAAATCAAATTCCAGGTTGGTTTAATTCATTCCAGTTTAATTCATTTCCCACACAAATAAACATTGCCTATGTGTAAGCTATTCTAAGCCCATGGAGAAACTTCAAGAAGCTTACAGTCCTAACACAAATGAATGGACTGGAGACTGTTCAAACTGCAAAATACTAGAAGCAGGAATTGTTTGATAATTTCGGTGTCTCCAAGGCTTAGCAAGCGTCCTGCACAGTAGCTACTCCACAAACATTTGTTCACTATAACTGAACTGAGAGATAAGGAAGTAACTAAAAGATGTGGCAGAAAATATTAAGCGACACAAAAGTACAGGCCTCTCCTGGTACAGCTGTCTACACTAGTCTTTGAGTTTAAATAGGCACAGAAGATGGAAAAAGCGGGGACAAATGTGAAAGAAATGCAGAGGGATGAAAGGAAGGACTTTAAAAGCAGATCAACGACACCAGGGGTCAGATGAAGAAAATATGGAGGGGAAAGCCGGGTGGACACTTGCCCTCGGGGATTTAGGACTTTTAAAAGGACTCTTGTAGAGATAATCAGGCTGAGCTCTATCTGCACCAGTAATTAAGGCTTCTGCCGATGTCAGGTTTTTTTAACCAGCCCTACTGTTCTGCGCCACACAGGTGTGAAGTAAACAACAGCAAACACTGGAAGTATAAAAGGCCAAAACTGCTGAAGAGGAGAGCAGCAGAAACCATGTCGTGAAGTGAGAACAGAAGTATTCAGGTTAATTTTCGGTTCTGTTTTCTTTTCTGCTTCCACCACGCAGATGTGAACTGACTAATGTCCCTTGGGATTTTCTGATAGTGGCCAGCTTCACATGGTGTCTGCTTGATGCAGTCTCCCACAGGACAGTCCTCGATGCAGCAAAGGCTTTGCAAGGTAGACACACAGATGGCCAAAAGGCACATGAAAAGATGCTCAACATCGTTCATTATTAGAGAAATGCAAATCAAAACTACAGTGAGGTATCACCTCACACCAGTCAGAATGGCCATCATTAAAAAAATCTACAAACAATAAATGCTGGAGAGGGCGTGGAGAAAAGGGAACCCTCTTGCACTGTTGGTGGGAATGTAAATTGATACAGCCACCGTGGAGAACAGTATGGAGGTTCCTTAAAACAACTAAATATAGAACTACCATACGACCCAGCAATCCCACTCCTGGGCATATACCCTGAGAAAACCATAATTCAAAAAGAGTCATGTACCCCAATGCTCATTGCAGCTCTGTTTACAATAGCCAGGACACGGAAGCAAGCTAAGTGTCCATCGACAGATGAATGGATAAAGAAGATGTGGTACATATATACACAATGGAATAGTACTCAGCTATAAAAAAGAATGAAATAATGCCATCTGCATCAACATGGATGGACCCAGAGATTATCACACTAAATGTACTAAGTGAAGTACGTCAGACAGAGAAAGACAAATATCATATGATATCGCTTGTATGTGGAATCTAAAAAAATGATACAAATGAACTTACTTGCAAAACGGAAATCAACTCACAGACTTTGAAAACAGACTTGTGATTACCAAAGGGGAAAGGTCGGGGGAGGGATAAATTGGGAGATTGGGATTGACATATACACACTACTGTACATACAATAGATAAACAACAAGGACCTGCTGTACAGCACAGGGAACTCTACTCAATATCTCGTAATAAGCTATAAGGGAAGATGACGTAAAGAAAAGAATATATATAGCCACGTATACACATATATACGTATAACTGAATCACTGTGCTGTACACCTGAAACTAACACAACATTGTAAATCAACTATATTTCAATAAAATTTTTTTTTTAAGAAAAAAAAGGCTTTGCAAGGAATGGAAGGATTTATTCGTTCATTCACTCACCCATTCATTTAATAAACATACCTTGAGCGATGGGCTCTGTTTCGATGTGGGGGATATTACAATTTAAACGAATATCCGCTTCTCACAGAGCTCACAGTCTGGGCAGTGACAGACACAAAGAGATGAATGAACGAGTGACCATCTGAGGTGCTGATAAATGCTCTGAGTGTGGGGGTTGGCTAAGGGGAGAGACGGTGAGGGACAGGTGTTTCAGGTAGGTGATCAAGGCAGACCCCTCTGATACACGGCTGAGTGATCAGACAGCTGACCAGGAGGGAGAGTGGTCCCTTGAGCTGTCCGTCTCCCGTGGAGGCCCGGGTGGCAGAACAGAGCTGCCCCGGGGAGAGGGGAGGATGGGCTCGCATCGGGAGCCAGGAATAAGTATACGACACCATTTACATTAACACACACACTTTACATTCCTGGCTTCCTTGCTGTGTTATTTTATGCTATACGTGATTAGCTTGAGCTTTTTCACCATGTTATACTATACTTGTAATTCCTCTCCAACATGCCGTATTTTATTTTATTTTATTTTATTTTTTTGTGGTACGCGGGCCTCTCACTGCTGTGGCCTCTACCGTTGCGGAGCACAGGCTCCGGACGCGCAGGCTCAGCGGCCACGGCTCACGGGCCCAGCCGCTCCGCGGCATGTGGGATCTTCCCAGACCGGGGCACGAACCCGTGTCCCCTGCATCGGCAGGCGGATTCTCAACCACCGCGCCACCAGGGAAGCCCACATGCCGTATTTTAAAAAGTTCACTTGTATTTTCCAAGGCTGTCTGGCCCTCTAAATTCTGTCACAGATTCAGATTTTCTTTAAATGTATCCCTTTAGGAAAAGAGATTCAAAGGTGTGTCGCTACCATATGGCCTAGCAACTTGACTCATGTGAAGAATAATGAAAACTTGTCCACACAAAAACCTGCACATGAATGTTCACAGCAGCATTATTCATAACTCCCCCGAAGTGGAAACAACCTAAATGTCTATCACCTGATGACGGTATAAACAAAATGTGGTGTCTGTCATCTTACAAACTTGAAGATGCAAAACAGACCTTACAAAACATCTGTGTAAGTGATCATCTGTCTGCAACAAACGTCAAAAACTTGCTTTCTCTCAGCAGAGTTGCCTCAGCGGTTGTACTTCTTACAAGGTGGCAGGACATGGAAGCTGCCAGGCCTCTAAAAGGCTAGGAGTTGAGACAGCGTTTCTTCTCTGTATTTTTTTTTTTTTTTTTTTTTTTTTGCGGTATGCGGGCCTCTCACTGTTGCGGCCTCTTCCGTTGCGGAGCACGGGCTCCGGACGCGCAGGCGCAGCGGCCACGGCTCACGGGCCCAGCCGCTCCGCGGCACGTGGGATCTTCCCGGACCGGGGCACGAACCCGCGTCCCCTGCATCGGCAGGCGGACTCTCAACCACTGCGCCACCAGGGAAGCCCTCTTCTCTGTATTTTATCGGTCAAAGCAGTTCCAGGCCAGCCCAGACTCACAGGTATGCAGAAAGAGACTCCGTCTCGTGACTGGGCAGCAGTGTGTGAGTACAGGAAGGGAAGAGTTGGAGGGAAACGATCATGAAGATAGAACGGGCTGGGGAGCAAGACATCAGATTTTTAAATGTCCGAAGCCACTAACAACTAAAGGTCAAACTACATTTAAAATAGTTAAAAGTCAGATATTATACACCAGAGTGGATTGATGAGTTGGTCTCAACTCTTTACCCCTCCCTGTGCCCACACACTTACTTGATGCAGAGTCTACTTCCCTGTCGCTTGACTTTGGTCTTAAGATATATGTGTTATTTCTCGATTGTCGCATACCAAACCATTCCCAAACTTAGGAGCTTAAAATAGCTATGTCACAATTCTAGGGTTTGGACAGGGGGTTCCTTTGCTGTTCCGACCTGGGCTCACGCGTGAAGGTACGTTCAGCTGAACAGGCAGCTTGGGGGCGGAGCTAGGACATCTGGGATGGCCAGGCCTCTCTCCACGTGGGCTTTCATCCATGAAGAGGCTCCACTGAGTTGGGTTTCCTCATCCTCACGTGGTGGCCACAGCATCCCGAGAGGGTGAGGGGGGACATACAAGGCCATTTCAGGCTAGGGCTCACCGGGTCACAAGACTTCACTTCTGTCACACTCTACTGGTCAAAGCAAGTCACGAGCCCATCTTCAAGAGGTAAAGAATATGTCTGGGAAATAAACTCCCTCTTGGTGGGAGGAGGCGAAAGTAGTTCATGGCCATGTTGAGTCTGTGAGAGCACGTGACTTGCTCTGGCCAATGGCATGTAGACTACAGGGACCACGTGCCAGGTCCAGTCCAGGTCTAACAAATCCTCGAGTGTTTCCTTTTCTTGTGCTTCTGCCGCCATCGTGTGAAGAAGTGCCTGGGGTAGCCCCCTTGCCCAGGAGTGAGGGACACTGAGCAGAGCGGATCCAGCCAGTCTGTAGTCCTGCAGTGAGATGCAGAGCTGCCCAGCCGAGCCAAACTTAGGCCGGCTGAACCCCAGCCAGGCCACAGAAGCAAGAACGTGATAAATGATTATTGTTTTAAGCCAGTGAGTGTTTGGGTGATTTGTCGCACAGCAATCACTAATACATACATAGGGCAATTTTTTTGGTTTTTTTTTTGTGTGTGTGGTACGTGGGCCTCTCCCGTTGCTGAGCGCAGGCTCCGGACGCGCAGGCTCAGCGGCCACGGCTCACGGGCCCAGCCGCTCCACGCGCGGCACGTGGGATCCTCCCGGACCGGGGCACGAACCCGCGTCCCCTTCATCGGCAGGCGGATTCTCAACCACTGCGCCACCAGGGAAGCCCCATAGGGCAATTTTTAAGAGCAAATACTTTGCAAATATTTGTGAATAAAATTTATATCCTGTCTTATATTTGCTTCTAACTGTGTGTGTGTGTATATATATATATATATATATATATATATATATATATATATATATGTCACTTTCAGAGGCTCCTCTAGTTAAAGGCAATAGAATAAAAAACTGCTATATTTGGGGAGACGTCATTAGAGTTTCCACTACAACAGCCCTTTCAGAAGCAAAACCCCCATCACCAATAATTGTGTTTATTCATCAAATATTTACTGAGTGACCAGTATGTGTAAAATACTGTACCTGAGACTGTGGTAGCTACAGTGATAAACGTGTGTGCTTGTTAGGATCAGGTCTGGCAGCTCTCAACAGAAATGGTGGTTATGGTTGCTCCACAGATCAGCTCACCAAAGATCTGACCTCCTATCTTCCTGCTCTGCCATCTCTACCATGTCACACTGTGATCCAAGATGATTCTGAAGTTCCAGCCGTCATATCCACAGTCTAGGAGAGGAGAATGACAGAAGGGCATGCCTCCTTCCTTTGTGTTGTGACTTTCTGGAAGTCCATGTGTTTCTAATTACATCTTATGGCACGAATTTAACAGCAAGACCACGCTCATTAGAAGGGAGGCTAGGAAATAATCTTTTCTTTTTCTTCTTTTTTTTTTTTTTAATGGGGTCATTTTCTTATTTATTTACTATTCTTATTCTTTATCCTGGATACAAGTTCTTTGTTAGATCTGTGACTTTCAAATGTTTTCTCCCAGTCTGTATAATCTTTTCTTTCTGCCAGCAGTATGCCCAGATAAAAATCAGGGGTCTGTTACTAAGGAGGAAGGGTAGAATGTATACTGAATTGGGCATCTAGCTGTCTCTGCCACAACACATAATGGATTTTATTTCCTGGGAGCAACTACATCAGTTTCATAGTAACGACTATACTAGTACATCTACTGATTTTTTTCAGTCTTGATCTATCCATTCCTGTTGTCAGCATTTTCATTAACATTTCTGGTCTTTCTTATATATATATCCTATAATTATTCATGTTCACTCATGTTCAGTACCTACACACCTAGGATTGATAAACTCCTTGAAGACAGAGAATATCTATCTATCTATCTATCTCTGTATCTCCACAGAACTCACTGTGGCTGCTGAATGGTGACTGAAGTCAATTATTAAGACAGTCCGCCTTCCACTCACGTTCCTTCTTCTGGAATAAAGAAGTATGTAATATAAATTCCAGTCCTGGGGCTTCCCTGGTGGCGCAGTCGTTGAGAGTCCGCCTGCCGATGCAGGGGACGCGGGTTCGAGCCCCGGTCCGGGAGGATCCCACGTGCCGCGGAGCAGCTGGGCCCGTGAGCCATGGCCGCTGAGCCTGAGCGTCCGGAGCCTGTGCTCCACAACGGGAGAGGCCACAACAGTGAGGCCCGCATACCACAAAAAAAAAAAAAAATTCCAGTCCTGTATTATTTATATAACACGTCTTGATCTTTCAAGATCAAGTGGATCTCTACTTCGTCTCGTTAGACTTCTTTCTGGTTGGCGAATAACTCACTTTTGATACAGAGAAAGCAACGGGTCAGCACGTGGTCTGGACCCCGAGCAGCACTGTCAGCCTTACGCTTAGGTCAAACGGGGAAGTCCTTAACTTACAGCATTGAGGCTCTTTCCTTCAGTATTCTCCCATTATTCTGAAAAATGCCCCTAGAATTTGCCCATTAGAAACTAATTTCTTTGTGTTAAGAAGTATCTATTTTCTCACTAAATGCATGGAAGGTTACCTTTATATGCTATTCACCAGTCATTCACACTTTAGAGTATTTTGGAAAAAAAAAAGACATTGTCTTGGGTTTGTACAATGGCCAGTATCTCCAAGTGATCGACCCTGCCGGCTTTTTAACTTCCAGGGCACCCCTCATGCCCTCTCTTCTCTGTTTATCCAGTTGGGATTCCATGGTCCATTGTTACAGTTTCTCACCTCCCTGCTTTGTTATATCCATGTAGCTAAAGCTTAACCTGTTCCAATCTAACCCTTCACCTAATCTGCCTCTGCACCCAAGTAGCTGAATATGGCTGGAGAAAGACATTAACACACACCAACTGGTCTCACCCCAAATCGTGAACCTATAACCTCAAGTGGGTCCTTAGATCCGTCCAGCCACCCTGCCAGCTCACCTGGCCCCTCCAACTCCTCCCCCCCCCCCAGAACTAAGTTGCTCCTTTTCTTGCAAGTCAGTCTTTCATTCCCTTCAAATTATTCTCATCAGCATATGCACACATGATAAAATATTTTCCATCTTAAAAAAATACCCCTCTGTTACTGCCTCATTCCTATGTCCCACCTTAAAATTAAAAAGTCCTCAAGTACTTTTAGATTGTTTGCTGCCTTACTTCTCATTCTCTCTTGAACTCATGCCAATCACGTTTATGTGCCCTCACTGCACTGACACTGATCTTGTCCGGGGCTTCAGTGGCTTGTACATGGTCAAGCCTCATCATCAAACGGTTGCTTACACTCTCCTTGAAATTTTCTTTATTGCCTTTCTCTCACTTTTTAGTGGTTTTTCCTCCCACCTCATTACTATTCCTTCTAAGTCACCTTTGCCTGGACCTCTTCCTTCTGCCAACTTCTAAATTCTGCAAAATCCCAGCGCTTTGACCTCCAGCCTCCTCTCTTCTCCATTCATCTCACTCCCTAGGTGATCTCATCCTCACGGTTTTAAATTCTATCTGCACACTGATGACTCCTGAATGTATGTCTTTTGCCTTGACTTCTCCCTGGAACTGAAACAGGAGGGAAGGGGTCAGGGTACGACCTTTAAAAGAATGACATAGCCATAGGACATGACAAAAACTGGTTAGGTCCAAGATGGCAGAAGATTTGACTTCCAGTAGACTTTGAGCCTCATTATATGCTCACTGTAATACATTAGCATATGCTAAATGGCACACCACCAGCACCACACGACAGTTCTGAGGCCAAGCATAAAAGGTCAAAAAGTGGGTGGTGGCCCAGTTCCTGGAAATCTCTAACCCTTCTCCAAAATAGTTGGAATAAGCCTCCCAGTCATTAGACTATGCAATTATCCCGCCCCGTAAAAACTAACCACCCCATATTTTGGGGCCTCTGAGCCTTCTGAGATGGCCCACTTCTGTCTCTGGAGTGTGTTTCTCCCAAGGCCGTTCTCACCTCTTGAAATGGACCGCATTCTGTCTATGGAATGTGTTTCTCTCTAAATAAATCCACTTCCTACCTATCATTTTGTCTCTCACTGAATTCTTTCGGCGGCGATGAGACATAAAGAACATGAGCTTCCTTAAGTCCTGAGACCAGCTGTGTGACCTCAATTAAAAGACAGTGGGTTCAAGTCCCAATCTGAATTTTGACTGGGTTCGAGTCCAGGTCCGTGGGTTGAAGTCCTATCTGGGTTGTGTGATTTCAGAACCACAGATGAATATATCTAAGTCCTACGCAAAAGCTAAAGCTTTATTGTATGTTTACAGGACGTCACAAAGTTAACATCCTCAAGGTGAAACTCTCCGTTTTCCTCCAACAACTTTCTACCTAGTCTCCTAGTTGCTACTTTTGCCTCTCCCAGGGTTCATTCCCTGCATAGCAACATGAGTGATCCTTTTCACCACGAATCAGTTCCCAATCCTTACCTACTCTCTCTCTCCCCAGGTCTTCTCAACAATGAGAATCAAGTCCAAATCCCTTTTCTTTTCTGTCCTATCCTTTCCCTATCTTATCTCATCTCGGTCCACAAGACCGGTTTCTCTCTGACCTCATTTCTGCTTAATTTCACTCATTAACTATGTTCCCGTCCTGCAGACTTCCTTGCCTCTCTGCTGCAGCACCTCTGCCTGAAATATTTTTCCTCCAAATATATGCAGGGTCTGTTCCCTCCCTTCCTTCATTATGGCTCCTGCCCCCCAATGCCAGGCTTTCCCTCACTTCCACACCTCCAATAGCACGTATTCCTTTCTCTATCCCATTATTCTTCATTTATTTTTCTACAGACCATTCATTGTTACAGAAATCAAAGAATATATTTATCTGTTTGCTTTTCTGTTCCTTTCTCTAGAGTGTATGTTCCATGAGGACAGAAATGTTGTGTGTTTAGTTCACTGCTATATCCCCAGCTCCTAGAATAGTTTCTAGTACATAGGGGGATGCATTAAATACATATTATTTGAATGAATGAACAGCCATTTATTAAGCAAACAAAAGAGTTTTAATAGAGGAGAGGAGAAAGAAGAAAGACATTTCGTAAGCAGGAAACAGTGTCAGAGACAAGCAAGCTCAGGACCAGTTGTTCTAGGCAAGGACAAGGAATCATAAAAATTCCTCACATTAACTAGGGTGTCTAAAGTCAAGAATGCCTCTGATCACACATAGTATGAAGAGGCTGGATTAGTACTTGCCTGGGATACTAAAAACCTGGCCTATAATTCTAGCCTGTAGTTACCAGATCTGCGGTGTTGGGCAAATCTCTTCACCTCTCAGAGTTTGCATTTAATTTTCTGAAAAATAAAGGGGAGAGGAAGAGGAGGAAAATAGTCCAAAGATACCTCCCAGCTCTAAAATCCTTTGGTCATATACTGACTTCTGGCCAGGCTGAAAAACTTCTGCGGCCTTTCCTCTCCCAGGCTACAAAGTTAGTCAGTGAGTTAAGAAGACAGAGGTGCAAGATCCCCCCTGGTGGCAAACACTACTCCATTATGATCCTTATCAACAGTAAACCGTATGCTCTGCCTTCTCATGGGCCCCACTGGGAAACCAAAACTCCTTCTGGAATAAAACTTTCTACATCAGTCCCTTAAAAACAGCCAGCAGATTCACCTAATTGCAGCTTAGCAAGCCAGCACTGCAAAACGGGAGATGTCTGTTGTGTTTTCCTGCCCACTGAAGTTCTTGCCAGCAGGCTAGGCTTAGGCGAAGTCACTCCTCAGGTTCAATCTGTATTCTACTCTAACTGGTCATTTGCTCCCACTTCAGCGCTTCAGAGTGATGTGTTTGCCCCTTGCTCTTTGTCTAAATGCAGCAGGCCTCCAGGAGACGATACTAGCTAATCCCTACCTGGTAAAACAGGAAATGCTCTTTCTTTTTCTCTTTCCATTTAGCTACAGTCTGTGTTCTTTAGTTACAATCTATGTTCTTTTCTGGTGCATGAATTAGTCAGAAATTTAGGCTCATGTGTACAGTGTTTTTCACTTGTGGAACACATCAAAACAGAAAGCTAATGTTTGTTAATCTGCAAAGCCAACTTTGGTTAAGGTAATTTAAAGTCTTCAAAACAGAGATGGGTAGGAACATCTTTAACATAGAGAGAGACAGACATATCGGTCAGGGGATGTGCTCTGGAGACTGAGCGTCCTAGGCTAATGCGTGCTTTCCACTCACTACTTCGTGGCCTGGGGCAGATCATTTAACTTCTCTGTGCCTCAAATGTTCCTTGTCTGTAAAACAAGGATAACACTATCTGCATCCAAGAGCTATTGTGTGGACATACATAGGGTTTCTGTAAAAAGTTGATTTCCAACAGATGCTAATGGCGGGCAAAGATATTTATGGAGGCAGCAGGAAGAACATATAAGGTATCAGTGAGTTCAGCTTTCACTTTATTTTTTCTTGAGAGGTGAAGAGCACAGCAGTTAAGAACACAGACTCTGGGGCCAGGCTGCAAAAATTCAAGTCCTGGCAGGGCGTCATTTATAAGCTATATGACCTCGGGCAAATTACTTAATCTATCTGTGTGCCTCATCTGTAAAATGGGGAAGATAATAATGACCTTATCTCATTGGGTTGCTAGAGTTAAATGCGTTAGTACACGTAAAGAATTTAGAACAGTGCCTGGACAGAATAAGCATTTGTATGGGTTAGTGTGACGGTTAAGCTTATGTGTCAATCTGACTAGGCCGAGGTACCCAGATGTTTAGTCAAACGCAAATCTACATGTCTCTGGGAAGGTATTTTCAGGTGGAATTAACATTTAAGTCAGTAGGTTGAGTACAGCAGGCTTTACCTCCATAATGCGGATAGGTCTCATCCAGTCAGTTAAAGGCCTTACGAGAAAGCCTGACACCTCCCCAAGGAAGAAGGCAATCTGCCTCCAGACTGCCCTGGGACTTGAGCGCGAGCGCGACGTAGCCTCTTCCCTGGGTCTCCAGCCCGCGACCCTGCCGCAGGGCCTCTGTGCGTGCCCTCTCCTTTGCCTAGAATACTTCTCCTCCAAATATATGCAGGGTCTGTTCTCTCTCTTCAGATTTGGACTTGCCGGCTCCCACATCCCCACATCCCGTGAGCCAATTCCTTAAATCTGTCTCTCTCTCTCACCCCCCCCCCCCACATACATACACACCCTGTTGCTTGTTTCTCTGGAGAACCCTAACAGTTAGCAATTATTATTTTTGTTTGCAGCACAAAGTGATACTCTATTCTGGTTCTTCTCTAAGAGTGCAAAGCAATCGGTAATCACACGGCAAACGTTCACGTTAATCCTTCCGTTTCTGAAGATTTAAGAGAACTAAGAGGAGAACATTAAGGTTTGCCTTCAGCAGAGGCAAGCGAGCAGGGAGTCAGAAGCCTCAGGGCAGGTTTCGGAAATGATGAGTTTGGGTGGAGTGAGCGTCCATTTAGGGAAGTAGTGGATCAGGAGATTGCTGGAGGGCGGGGACAGCTCCTGGAAAAGTGTGAACACTGGCCTTCGAAGCTTAGAATTTTTTTCTTAAACACTGTTGGAAATGGGGGGCTACTGAAGCTTCGTGAAACAGTGCTGTAAGATGAAAAATAGTACCAGTGGGTGTAGGATGAATTAGGAGGGAGAAGCCACAGAACGAGAGAACATGTAGAAAATATTATGTAACCTTGCATTCACTGACCAGTTACATAGAGCGCAAAGAGCACGACGCATCTATTTCCACACTAATTTCACTGGGTCACATTTCAGGCCATGTGACATTCCCTCATGTGGGCAGGCTGATGTCCCTCTCTTGGTCCCCTTCCCTTTTTTCCCTTTGCTGTAACTCTGCCCTCTTCCCGAATCTCAGCGTTCTGCCTTTTCCCTGTGGTCTATGCAAAGGTGGGGTGGCGGCAGGGAACACTATTTCTGTTGCCCTTTGCGACCTGGGGATATCCTTCCTGGTTTCATTCTGGGAAGATGATTGTCGATTCTTATTTTATGGGAAGGTATCTTCAAGAAAACCAGTCTCCCTCTTGCTAACTTCTCACAGCATAATCATTATGTGCTATTAGTTTACTTGAATTTTCACAACTTTTTCTGGAGTATTTTTGTATATAAAATCTAGAACACCCAAGGCCAAAGTAACTTTTAAATGGTAAATGCTAAAGGCTGGTTTCCAAGTCTATATTTAACACTACCAGGGTCAAGAAACACATTCCGGTACTTCCCCAGAGTATGCTAATTAACTGGGGGAAAAATACTGTCTCTTCTGTCATTGGAGGGGAAACTGACCAATAGAAAAGCAGCTCAGCACCTACACCCACTCTGTATACCTAATGCGGTGTGTTTGTACATGCCAATAGCTCGTGCTTTGCGTTACCTGACAACCAGTGACAAATGTGCCTTTCATCATCTCTTACAATGTTACTCTGGGATACTGAACTCTAATCTAAATGAGACTTAGGGATGAGTTTAGAAAATAAGGTATTTCCAACAAGTTATAAGTGCACGTACTTCTGAAATTACAGATCTCAAAGACAGTGGCAGTTTCTATTAACGCTGCATGCATTTTTCTGTCGTCTATCCACTTGTATAAAACTAGTTATTCGTACATTCCCTTCATTCTACTGACGAGAAAAGTACTGAATATTCCTTGTGAAGATTACAGGGAATTTTTGGCTTGTTTCAGCCATATCCTAATAGCAGTACATTAGCGGATATGACTTGGCAATAAACACTGAGTTTAGATTCTTGAAGGTACAACTCTGACCGTGTCATTCTGTATCATTTCCCACAGCTGGAAGGGTACAATTTTAATTTTAATTTGTTTATATGTTGCTTTATAGGTGGACCGAACTTTTTTTTTTTTTTAAACTAGCTATTTATTAGCTCCTCCAGTTCACTTCAAGTAAAATCTTCAAAGAATAGTAACACTGTTTTTTTTTTATGGGACACTTAATTCTCTGCTTAATTTAATTCTTGTAGCAGTTATGAAAGTCAGCCAAGACAGGTTATATTTAGTGCTATTTTACATCTGATAAGAGAGGGGCACAGCAAAGCTAGCTACTTGTCTGAGGCCGTCCATTGGTCAACAGCAATGGTGGCATTCCAGACTCAGGCAAGGTACATTTTCTATGAGTCCAAGATACTTCTCAAGAGTTAGAAGCTTGTTTTTTCTTTCTCATTCTTTCTAGGTAGGCTTGCGTAATATTCAGCAACTGAGGGAGGCAGAGACAGGAAGGGGAAGAGAAGCCACAACACTCCAAGAATAACACTTAGAGAAAGCCGTACTTTTCCAGTTACAGCATTCACCATAGCTAGATAAATGCCTACTATCTCCTCTACCTCCTCCCAACTTTCAGGAGAACAGAGACATTTATATTTTTCATTCATTGCTATAAACCCAGCAGAAACTTCACGAAAAGTTATTGAAAAAAATGAATGAAAATTTCTTTTTGAATAAAACTGCCCCAAGAAAACCTCAGCCAAATGATGTTAGGTTGGAGCTACTACCCGTGTGAGTCAGGATAGGCTAGGTGAAGTCAGCTCAAGATGTAGCAGCAAACAACATCAGTGGCTCAAAACCACAAAGGTTTGTTTCTTGCTCAGCTATCTGGCCACGATGCGTTGGCAGCAGGACTCTTCTTCACAGTTAGTTACTCGGGAACACCGGGCGGAAGGAGAAGCAGCGATCTGGAACTTTGTTAGTTGTCATAGCAGAGGGAAATAAGCCTTGAAGCGTTTTGCTCAGAAACGCTGTCACCTCCACGCACAATTTACTGACCTAAACTAGTCACAGGCTCCCTACCTTCCCACAGCACCACCCACGAAGGGGCCAGAAACTGCCTGGGAGGTGGAGAGCAGGAAATACTTGGCAAATGCAGCTAATGACTATCATCTCTATAATACTGGTACTGGATGAAGCTCATTTATTCCATATTTGTGGGAAAAAAGCAACAATTACCTTCCAAAATAAAATCACTGCTACAAGTTTTAATAGGATTCAAAGACAAGATGTAAAAATTGTTTGTGTCAGGGTTTTGGCAGTTATTCTGGTGACACACAGGAGGGACATCTGGGCTAGCAATTCTAGATAGAAAACCACCTGAACTGTGGAAAAATACACCCTAATATCTCACACTTTAGGCATGAGGCCAGAAGTAGCACCCAGAATCTTACCTGGAGAACTGCTGATTCTAATGGAGGAAAAGAAAAAATGTTTCCTTTTACCGTCTTAGGTTCTCTGGCTGGGACCCTGGAAATTAAATTGACAAAAGACAAATAAATAAGAGAAAAAACAGTTTTAATCCTGTAAGTATGAATGGACATTTCATAAAGAAATGAGACTCTAGGAGACCAGATGATTGAGGTTTATATACTATTTTAGGCTAAGCAAAGGAAAAGGGGCTTCGGAGTAGGGGAGGCAAGTTACAGGAATGCAAGGGGAGGAAACGTGTATTAAGTAAGGGTTGTCTTGTTATGTAGAAAGGAGTCTCTCAGGCAATAACAGTTATCTCTGGGAGTACTGCTCTTCCTGGTACTTCCTGGAGCCACCATGAAAGATGGAAATTTCCTTTATAAATGTAAATTTCCTTTACTAAAGGGGAAATTTATACTCTAGTTTTAGGCAGCGGGAGGTAAAGAGCTTTTTCTGCATCTCCTGGTCCTCAGTTGCCTTTAGCTCAAAATAATCCAAAGAGGTGTATTTGGGGGGGGTCGCATATTCTGGTACCCTTCATTGACTATACAAAAATACCTTCTCTAATGTTTTAACAAGAAAAAAAAATTGGTAATTCATTAGTGAATATTAATAAAATTATCAATTCATTATTACAGAGTATTTGGCTCCCAGGAGCACTAGCAATTAATCAGGAAAATGGGTAGTGTTAAATTAATTAAACAAGGAGGCCCTTAGACTGAGGTGGCTTGAATGCCTCAGTAGCCTAAGTAAGCAAACCAAAACCTAAATCGGTAGTGCCCTAAGGTTAAGAAATGAAAACCTAGGGACAGCCAACCACAAAGCCAAAGAGACTTCCCCAAATAAGGTAACTGTTTAACCTGTAGCCAATCAAATCATTTTTCTTGCTTGGCTTTCACATCTTCCCTATAAAATCTTGCCTCTAGCTGCACTCCTAACCACTTCCGGTTTGGTGCTGACCAATTCCAATCAGTTTATGCTCAAACTCTTAAAATGTGTAATACGCCTCAATTCATCTTGTAACAGTTCCAGTCCAGTGGTTCATTAGCCTAAATCTCAAATGGTTTATGTCCTCACTTTATATTTTATAAGGCCTCCTGCGATCTATCCACCCACAGCCTTGTGACCCATCTTGAGTATAATTTCCCAATAGTGATTACTATCAAACAGTTCACGTCTTTCAAATATAAAGTGAAATAAAAAGGAGCTCAACTTAATGAAGTATGGAGTGCTGCATCCACTTGATTCTTTTGGACATTATGCAGTGATCCCGCATGTTGAGTATATGTACATTTGTACTACATTTAGCCATGCTTCAGAGATGCAAAAAAAGCAGAAATAAATCATTCTAAAGAAGTAAACTGCTGGCTTTATTCCTTATCAACTGTGGTAGGATGTGGAATGGTATGGTTTTCAAATATAAGTCCAAGGGCTGTATTAGCACCAAACATATGCATATTCTTCAGGTCAGCCTAACTGACCTTGTTTATCATATGCCTGTGAATTACAGTCTATTACAATAAAAGGATGTAGCAAAGTCATGATGTTCTCAAATCCTGGACATGCAGTTTGCAACTGCTTAAAAAGAAGGTCAAAATGCCATACATAATTACAAGTATTTTAGATTTCCACACTTAAAATTTCTCATGTCAACAGTTCTTGTTGCCAAAAGTTTTCACATTTGTGAGAGCAAAGCCCTTCATGATCTGGGGTCTGTATGTTTGAGATACTGCATGCAATACATGGTACTATATTACTGATGAACAGATTCAAAAATAACTTAATTGTATTTAAAACTCAGCCACCAAATCGCCCCATCAGAAGAAAAGGCCAAAAGATGCCTACGGAGAATGTTTATAGCAGCACCATCTGTAATAGCTCCAAACTGAAAACTACCCTAACGTTTATCAGAAGGATGAATCCAAAGGTACATTTACAGAATGAAATAACATGAATAATCTACAACCTCATGCAACAGTATGGCAGAATCTCATAAGTATGAAGGTGAATAAAGAGCCAAACACAAAAGAGCGTATACTTCGTGAGTCTGTATATATCCAGTCCAGAGACAGGCAAAACTAATCTATGTTGTTGAAAGTCATGAAAGGCAATGACTAGAAGGCAGTATGATGGAGTCCCTGGGTGTTTATAATGTTCTGTTTCTTGATCTGGGTGGTGGGTACACAGGTGTGTTCAGATTGTGAAAATTCACTGAGCTGTATATACTTGGGATATATGCACTTATATATATAGAGAGAGACACACACACACACACACATAACAGGGTCGGAGAGGGGCTTTCTGTAAATAAGATTGCCTTGTCTGATGGTTCAGGTATGCACGTGTATGTGTGCGTGTGTGTGTGTGTGTGTGTGTGTGTGTGCGTGTGTGTATACGGCTTCAATAAAATGATTAAAGAACAGAAAATTCCAGGAAGCCCATGAAAATTGAATCACTCTCTAAACAGAATGCTCAATGAACTGGTTTCAGAACAGTTGTCCAGGGACCGGGATACCTAATACGTCAAAACAAGCTAATAATTTATCTTTAAAATCTCTGCTTTTCTCTACCTCCAGTGATATCACCATAGTTTAAAACAGGTCATCTCCCACCTTGGAGTCCTTCTGACTTAGTCTCCTAACCAGTCTCCCAATAAGCTGTTCTACCTATTCACCTACACATTAACCAAAGCAGTTTAAAGTCTAAACCACCTTTGCATAAAATGCCTCAATAGAGTCTCAGTATATGTAAAATGTAAAGCAAATTCCAAGTCTTGGCTACATCCTGTGGCCTCTGTCTACCTCATCTCCTTCTGTCATGCTGCCCTCTCCCTCCCTCTAAACTAGACCCACACTGGCCTTTCTGTTCTTCCAAAATGTCAAGCTGTCCCACTTCAGGACATATGCTCTGCTGTCCTCTCTGCCCAGAACAAGCATCACTTTCCAGGTTCTGTGGCTGCCTGAGCTTCTCACTCTTTGTTTAAACGTTATAAAGTACTTATAGAACAACCCTCTCTAGCTAACCTCAACCTCCTATTATCCTCTGTATCCACATCTGTTTATTTCCTTCCTTGACATGATTTGTTATTATGTTATTTGCTTGTTTACCTCTTTGTCTTCTCCCTCTTCCTCCTCTTTAGACTGGCAGCTTTATGAAGGCATCTATCATGTCTATTTGTGTCAAGATTTATCTCCAGCGCCTGGCACACAAAAGGTCCTCCCTGAACACACAGAAATACTTGTGGAATAAATGAATCCACATTCTCAAGGGGAGTCTCCTGGCTGTCCACTGATTAGGACTCCGCGCTTCCACTGCAGGGGGCAGGGGTTCCATCCCTGGTGGGGGAACTAAGAGCTCGCATGCCACGCGGTGCAGCCCAAACCCCCGCTAAATAAATAAATAAATATAGATGGATAAATAAATAAATAAATTTTTAAAACGTGAAAAAAACCCCCACACATTCTCAAGGGATCACGAGATGCCTGTTCAGTCACAAAGAACGGTGCACGGTGAGTTTTTCAAAGAATAGCAATGAAACCAGATGCCTTTCATTACCTCCGCCCAGGCAAAGTGTTGGCATTCCGTCCCGGCTTTCCTAGTTGTCACTGCCCCAAGCGGCACACCGCCTCTCCTCAACCCCCTGGCGAGGTACCAAATTTCTCGACCTCACCCACCGCCGAGGCGCTCCCTCATTGGCCAGAGCGCCACGGCCTTCGGAAGGGCGGACATCCTCGCGAGCCACCACTGGCCCAAGTCGACGTCGCTCTGCGGTGCGCTGCTGAAAGTCAGCCAAGTCCAACTGCCCTTGCGGGGAGGCTTGGTCCCGTCAGAACCCGTGACTGGCTGCGACCGAGAGCCCGGGAGGCGGGCGCGCCTCGTTGCTGAGCGCGGATTGGTCGGAGCTGCCATCAGTCGGCGGGAACAGACTTTTCCTCTCTCCATCTGGCAGCTGCCCGAGAAAAATTCTCGAGAATTTCCAGCAGATGAGCCAGTGGCTGTTTTGCTTGCTCCAGAGACTGGAAACATCGGAGAAGGCAGTCTTATTTACAGAAAATCCCCCTCCCGCCCTCCGTTAGCTAATTAAAATTTTTCCAGGGACATTGCCATCACGAGGTAAGAGCCTGGAGAGTGTACTTCATTTATTTATCCGTTTATGATACTTACGGACGGGGGACACAGCCCACTGCTCCCGGTCCGCGGGATGGAGGGTAAACGGAGGAGGGTTCCCCAGGGAGGGGAGGGGAGGGAAGGGGAGGGGAAATATCTGTTTAGTTCCCCAGTCCCTTCAGTCCGAGCCCGGCGGTCAGTGCCTGGGTTCTCTGGGCGAAGCTTGCTTTCTTTTCGAGGTCTGGAGCAGCATGTCCGGGCGGGGCCCACCTTGGCTGAGCCACCGGCTGCAGGCATTTCCTGCGGAGCCTTCGCGCTCGGCCTGAACTTGACTGCGAGCTGGAGACTCCTGCCGAGCGAGGGTGGTGGGCCGGGCTGGAAGGAGGAAGGGGACCATGGAAGGGTCGATGGAGGGGAAGCAGGGGCCGGCCGCCCTCGCTTCCCTTTAGCGAGGCCCCGAGTCGCCTAGCCCCAACCCCCGGACGCGAGGATGCTGCGGGGGTCAGCGCCTTGTCGCCGCTGCAGCTGCGGCCGGGCCGAGGGAGACGTGGCGGCGGCCGGAATCTGTCCGCCGAGACTGTGGTTGGGGGGCGGGGACCGGGCGGCGGAAGGTGCGCGAGGGAACCCAGCCGGCCGCAGTGCCGCGCGCCGCGACGGCGGGAGGCTGCGCTTGCTGCGCTGTATCGCCCTGGCTCGCTCGGCTGTCCCGGCCAGCGAGCCAAGCCCAGGATCCCGAACTGTCCAAGGGTGAGCTTTTCAGGGGATCGGAAGAGAGGAGGATGCAGAGCCCTGCATGGCTGGGGTTGATCTGAGGGACGTGGGTCTTGCCAAGAGCGCAATATAATCCCAAGGCCTTGTGGCTGCTGACGTCTTCTTTCACAGCCGCTGTCTGTAGATTAGAGATTTCCCAGATGACAAAGGCGAGACTCCGGGTGGCAATAGCCAGGGAATTCGGAGTCTCTAAAGCTCCACCGGCCTTTCTGGGCCTCAGACTGGAAATGTGCAGCAAGGCCTCTCCGGCCCTTGCACACAGCCAGTGCGGAGGAAAGAAGGAGGCGGTCGGCGCTTTCAGAATTGGGCAGCTAAGGTGACAGATTATGATGGTCTTGAAAGACAGCAGTAGTGTCGTCGTCTAGAGGAAAAAAAGTCTCAGTTATAATTTTTCAGGATTTTTTTCTTGGAACCTTAGTCGGTTTCTGTTGGTCACCAACACAGGCACCTAATTCCCTTGACTGGAATCTTAGAGAAGAGGAAGAGTGGGAGAGGTGCTGGTGATAGAACGTAAAGGAAAATTCTTGTGCTTTAAAAAAAAAATTACTGAAAATTTAATGTGTAGATCTCAACGTTGTATTAGGTGCTCTACAGGAAATGAAAAAGGATAAAATACACACCTTATACTCAGCTGTTCTGGAAAATTCTTCTTAAATGAAGGTTTGGAATATGGTCTGTATCCACATGAACTGAAACGTTTTACAAGATATTTATGGAATTAGAATGATGAATATTTTTCATTGCTCCCATATCCTTTTCTCTAGTCACACATCTAAATACATATGTTCACATCAAACCTCAGAGGAGTCACTGGAGGTTTCTGTTGTTTTTGTTTCCTCCCTCATGTAGACTAGTAGATTTTCTTTCCTTTCTCCTAGCAGGGTACTGGTAAAGAGGATACTGGAGTCCAAATATCCTGAAATACATTCTGGAGGTTTCCATAATATTTGAATCGATTGGGGTGATTTTTATTTTTTTCTAGAGTGGTTAAAGAATTATCTTAAGAATATTAAAATGACCTGTGTTTGCATTGTGTAAGTTCCTGATATAAAGATACCAGAGTGCCACTTTATAATGGACAAATGTGAATACTTCGTTAAATATTTTTGCTAGAGGGATAAATGTAAGCAAGTTTCAGTAGATCCCTAGAACTCCTGAGTAATTTTGGCGTGTGCTTAATTAACAAGACAGCAATAAACTGCACTTTTTACCTGCTCTCAACAGTCAAGAGCAGTTTAACTCAGTTCCTAAGTGCACGCTGCTGCCAGAGACTGCGAATGCCTCCCTTTTCCAAAAGTACATTTGGACAGCTCCAAGGTGTTTAAATCATTGCGGGATTATAAAATTGGAATAAGATGAAAATGTAAAATAAGCAGAGCAATCTGGTAGCTGTATACGTGGCTTTTCTTCATCACTCCCCCCACCTTTTATTTTTAAACAAAGTGTGTACTTCAAAAGTTTACCAGAAACCAAATGCCTTTTTTTTTTTTTTTTTTCCCTTTCTGATGCTTTTCACCTGAGATTTCCTACTCTCAGGATGTGGCTTTTCACCAGCACTCTACTGTGGAATCTCTACGCCTACTCTTGTGGACTCACAACTTATTTCATTTAACCCTCTTTGCTGAGAATACCCCCTGCTAGTCAGCGTTGTTCAGTCAGGGGTCAACTCTGCTCAATTGTCAGAGTTCTGTGTCAGGACTTTAAAGCATGAGATTAACCAAAAGCATTGGGGACGAGGAAGATGGAGGCCTGGTCACACAAATGAATGTTACAATGATGAAAATGGAGAGTATTTTCAGCGTTTATTTATTGTCAGTTTGTAGAATCTATGCAGGCTCACACTCACGTTTTAAAAAATTCGTGTGATTAAAGTAAATCATGAGCCATACATTTTTTTTTTGACTGGGGAATAAAAAAGAATTTGGAAAACAGTTTGGCCTAGGTGGAAGACTGTCCATTTTTCCCCCTTATGTTATATGACTATTAGTATAGCTAGGTTGCTTATATAAATAACCTGCTATGTAGCTAGGATTCCAATCAAGTTTATTTGTCTTTATTTTCTTGCTTAGCCTAGTTTTTAAATTTTATTTTTGCAGCATAATGTGTTCTTGGTTCATTTAACTTTTCCTCCAACATTTTTGTGTCTTCAAATGTCTTTCAAGCAGAATTACTTCTGCCCTTTGACTCTTGTTTTTTTTTTTTTTTGCGGTACGCAGGCCTCTCACTGTTGTGGCCTCTCCTGTTGCAGAGCACAGGCTCCCGATGCGCAGACTCAGCGGCCACGGCTCACGGGCCCAGCCGCTCCGCGGCACGTGGGATCCTCCCGGACCCGGGCACGAACCCGTGTCTCCTGCATTGGCAGGCGGATTCTCAACCACTGCGCCACCAGGGAAGCCCTGCCCTTTGACTCTTTTGGATTACTTTGACTTTCAAAGACTGAATGTAAATGTTAAAATGAAAATAAGCTAGCCTTGATTTCCGATTGAGAGGTTGACATAAAGGGTTCCTGAGTAACTGTTTTTGGTTTGCAGAACGATAAACCCATGCCCATTTTTAATTGCTGAACTGACATGTAATAAAAATATTTCTTAGGTGTTTGTCAGTTTGTTCTCTACTCTTTTTGTTATAAAGAACACTTTCTTTTTAAGGCTTTGTTTTTTCCCCACAGTATAAATTCCACTTGCTAGTGAGCGCCTCTTATTTCCAGGGGCATGGGGGGGCGTGGGCTATGATGAATGATTTGTAGCTTGAAGCTCTGAAGGAAACTTCTTGATGTGCAGGTTTAATTCAAAGTTGTTCTTTAGCTTGGGAACACAGGTCCTCTTTGAGTTGTTCCCTCAGATTAGTAATGATTTAGTTATATATTGCGTAAGGCAAAGGAGACTGAACCACTTCTTTAGACACTCCCCTGCTTGCATAAGTGACGCTGACCTTGTTTTGTAAGCTGGCAATATATCTTTGTTACATTTCATCTACCCTAATAGCCAATAGTATGCCTTAAAGTAAATATTTTCCTGTGACTATTCTGCTTACTCTCTGAGATGATTGTATAGATAAGGAAAGAGGAAGGAGGCCAGGCTGAAGACTGATTTTACTTTATGCTTCAAGAAACTGCTCAAGCTGCATGTTTTCATTCTTAGACAATGTTTCCAGTGGATATATGTTCCCTGATATGAGTGCAGCTCTGGTCATTTTATTTATTTTACTTTTGGAAGAGAGAGAGAGAGAGAGAGACAGAGACAGAGAGGGAGAGGGAGAGAGAGAGGGAGAGTGTATCCTAGAAGAGCTGCAGAAAAACTTAATATTTCCTAGTTTGGAATTCTAGAACTCTTGCTTAAAGTAGGTGTGTCACTACAAAGTGGCACAAGGCTGAGTATGGTATGCATGCTTTGGACTGAAGCCAAAAGAATAGTACTTTGCTAATTTCTGGTGCACTCTTCAAATGTGAATGTTTAATAATCATATTTAAAGTTTTATTTTTTCTATAACATAAAGCTGCTTTGTGAATTATCTCCATCAAAGATTAGTACTTAGTTCTCTTACTTGCTAGATTGTATTATACTTTGAAAGTTCTCCACAAGTCTACCTTTATTTGACACCGTTGTTGGTTCTGAATAACATAAAACCTTCAAAGAGAAGCAAAGGAGTAAACACCTCTTTTTTTGGTAATGGGATGTGATGTCCCTTTGATAACCGGAGGTGCTATGTCTCCCCCGACCCCAGTATTGTCATAAAAGAAGTGAGTTTCAGACTTTAGTACATGACATTAGCTGAAAGGCCAAGAGGGAACGGCCTCCTAAGTCTTCTGTGACCCATTAATAGTTTGGGAGGCCATCTTCATTCTAAATTCTGAGAAGGCAGGGCTCAGATGTCTTCCATTGCTTAGGTATCCAAGGGCGTTCTCTGGAACCTCATCCTTTCCTTCTACCGCTTCACTTACTGAAAGGAGTAATGGTCCTTCCTACACACAGCTAGACTGATTTCCAAAAACTTATTTGAAAATGATTGTTTCAAATCTGTAATGCATTTTCTTGTAGATGAATTCAAGCTGGGCTTTTTCTGTGTGTTCATGTGTGCCTTTTGGAGAGATACCTTTTCTTCAAATTCATTTTTTTTATTGTGAAACAGTTCAGACGTGCAGTTGAGAATAATATAACACCGGTATACCTTCCGCCGGCATTATGAAATCGTAACATTGTGCTCTTTTTTACAGTTGGTTTTTTTTTTTTGTAGTACGCGGGCCTCTCGCTGTTGTGGCCTCTCCCGCTGCGGAGCGCAGGCTCCGGACGCACAGGCGCAGCGGCCACGGCTCACGGGCCCAACCGCTCCGCGGCACGTGGGATCTTCCCGGACTGGGGCACGAACCCGTGTCCCCTGCATCGGCAGGCGGACGCCCAACCACTGTGCCACCAGGGAAGGCCCTACAGTTGGTTTTTAATTCATAAAGTAACAGAACAAAACACTATGGAGACGAATTTCTGCTTAGAACCTTATTTGTATGGCAAACTGCCAGAAACACAGCCCTTCCCGTGGGGTTGTAGGAATTCCCCCTGCCAGCGCCCAGGGGAGGCTTTCGGATGAGCTGCAGCTGTTAATGTAGATGCACAGATCAGTGGCTCATAAGTCAGGCAGTCCCCCCCCCCCCCCCCCCCCCCGGTTCCTGAGATCACACACAGGAGAGCTGGCTTATCCTTGTGCCTCTGGCACGTGTTTGCACGACCCAGTTTACATTAACCAGAATAATAAAGTTTAGTAAGTTGGGAAATCTTAAACGGAACTGAGATCCTAGATTGTATCTTTGGTAAAACTTGGGCACCCTCTGAGTACAGAACTACCATAAATATTCTATTAACCCGTTTTTTTTTTTGTTTTTTTTTTTTAAATTTCTAACTCTCGTAAGAGACTTTGTTACTGTTAATATTTTTCCCCACCTTTTCTTCAGAGCGCTGGAGTTGACGAAGGGAAGACTATTTAGTTGCACCTGTTTTCTATATTCTCGCTACTCGAAGTGCGGGCCCGCCCGACCAGCAACGTGTTTGCGGGACCAGGGAGCTGGTTTGAAGTACGGCACCTCGGGCCACACCTGACAGGCTGAATCAGAATTTACATTTTAGCAAGATGCCAAAGTGACTGTAGGTTAAAGTTGGAGAAGCACTTGTTCTATGCGAGCTGTGCACATTGTCAAATTTTTATAGAATTTAAACCCTGTGAATGGGGTCGGTAAATCAATTCATTTTTGACCCACGATTCTTAGAAATGGCTGTTGAGTGCCACCTTCTTTACAGACTTCATTCTTGGGGCCACCTAATAATACATCAGTTATATTTGAAGTTGTTGATGGAGTCTCTCTCTCTCTCTTTCTCTGTTTCTTTCTACTCAGTTGCATCGTTTTTCTGGAAGACAGCCCATTGCTGTTCCCTCGACCTCTCCCTCATTCCTGAGTCCTCTGGAGTTATGTCAACAGCTGCCTTACTTACTTTGGTTAGAAGTGCTGGGAACCAGGTGAGGAAGAGAGCACTGCTCAGCGCCCGCCTGCTGCAGGACGACAGGCGGGCGACGCCCACGTGCCACAACTCCACCTCAGAGACCAGGTGTTCTCGGTTTGACCCCGATGGTAGCGGACGGCCAGCCACGTGGGATAATTTCGGCATCTGGGATAACCGCATCGATGAGCCGATTCTGCTGCCGCCCAGCATTAAGTACGGCAAGCCGATTCCCAAGGTCAGCTTGGCGAACGTGGGCTGCGCCTCGCAGATTGGCAAACGAAAAGAGAACGAAGACCGGTTTGGCTTTGCTCAGCTGACAGACGAAGTCCTGTACTTTGCGGTGTATGACGGCCATGGCGGACCTGCGGCGGCCGATTTCTGTCACACCCACATGGAGAAATGCATCCTGTACGTACAAATGATACAATGACTTTCCCTCTTTGCAGTGTGCCTTATGCTTCCTGTTTAAACTTTCACCTTTTGGCTGAGACATTCACTGTTTTTTGTTTGTTTTTTTATGTATGTATGGCTGCATTGGGTCTTCGTGGCTGCTGTGCACGGGCTTTCTCTAACGGGCTTTCTCTAGCTGCGGTGAGCGGGGGTTACTCTTCGTTGCGGTGCGTGGGCTTCTCACTGCGGTGGCTTCTCGTTGCGGAGCACGGGCTCCAGGCGCGTGTGCTTCAGTAGTTGTGGTGCGGGGGCTCAGTAGTTGTGGCTCGTGGGCTCTAGAGCACAGGCTCAGTAGATGTGGCGCACGGGCTTAGTTACTCCGCGACAGGTGGGATCTTCCCGGACCAGGGCTTGAACCCGTATCCCCTGCGTTGGCAGGCAGATTCTTAACCACTGCGCCACCAGGGAAGTCCCAACACTCATTGTTAAGGTAGTTATTTGAGTGCTTTCACACTATTGTTTTATGAACAAGCAGTTGCTCAAGCATGACAGTTATTACAGATGATTATTACCACTTCAGAAATATGTATGTTTGAACAACTCCCTCCGTGAGAGCATTGACCAGAATCTGCAGCACTTAACTTGTGAACATTTCAGGTGAATTAACATAATAAAGTACATGATCTCATGTACTCTGAGAATCTATGAGTAGCATTTACTCCCATCAGTGCAGGGCACATAGTGCTTCAGTAGGTGGTAATTATTCTTTCAAGTGGTATGAATAGCTTGGAATACTTGCTGAAAATAGCTTTAGATGATTGGCATTAGAATCGGGAAAATGCTTTTAATGAGGGTGCTTTGGAGCTCTTTAAAAAGTTTATTTGCCACAATTATTATTAACGTGTTTTTGAGGGTCACACTACTGCTAGAATTAAAAGCGGGGGAGAACACGTGACACTATGACCATGTGACTCTCCTCTCCACGCATAGTTATTCAGACCGTTCATCCGTTGATTTATGTATCTATTTGCCTTATTCCACAAAGGAACTCAGTGGCTTAAATTTAATATAAAGGGTTGTGATAGTGAGGATTAATTTTTGAAGGATGGAGACTTGGACTTTTATTTTACTGTTTTTAAAGGCTTATCTCTGTGCCTGATTCTTTCTCAATTTGATTCGTTAATATGTGGATCTTAAGCCTCTGAAAGGCAAGCCACGGAGGTCCATTGTATGGAATGACTGCTAGCTGGAGGGACCAAGAGGAAGGCTAGAAACCTGTTGTCAAATGATTGTTTGGGGCTCTTTTTTCCTCTCCACGAAGGGATTTGCTTCCTAAGGAGGACAACTTGGAAACTGTGTTGACCTTGGCTTTTCTAGAAATAGATAAAGCCTTTGCAAGGCACGCCCACCTGTCTGCTGATGGTAAGTAAAGCAATCTCTTTCCTTACTGTCCTGGGGCATTTCAGGGGAAAAGGAAACACTTTAAGCCCTTTAAGGGGTGGGAATTTTAATGTAAGTTTATTTGTAAGGATGCTTACGTTGAAAATGATTTTTTAAATGAAGAATCACTTTAAATGTTATTTGGAATCCAAACTAAATCCACTTGTAAATGAACTGTATTGGAGATTGTTTTAGAAATTGGAGCTCCAAAATGGTTCTGATATTGAATTTCAATTTTAAAAAGATTAAAAAACATTTTTTAATCTGTTTGATTGCTTCCTTTATGGGCAAGAGGTCCGTACTATGAGAGGGTTTATTATTTTGGGTTTTTTTTTAGAGGAATCTGATGAGCAAGTACTGAAATTCACTACAGGGTAATCTAATCTAGCCAGAGAGTAAATGTCCACACCAGAAGAAAATTGCTAATTGGTCCTCAACAGAAAAGGACAATATGCACTACTCTGTAAAATTAGAAGGAAGATATTTTTTCTTCCATTTCTTAAAAAAGCTTGATCTTGCAGCTTTCCTGTGGTAACTAGCTGACATTTTTAAATTTGTTAAACACAAAGCCATGTCAGCTGAATTTTAGAATTTGTGTACTGTATGACCTTACATTTTGAAAGTAAAATGTTTCTGATTTTGACTAAATTTATCAAAACCATTTCAGGAAAACGTAGCTGATGTTTTTTGGTTAGCTGGCCCCCCAATTTATTGCTCAAAAAGTTAATCTTGAAAACTTCTGCAGCAACCATTTAAATGTATGCATATAGACCTCATAACCGATTTGAAAATGAGTCATGCAGTAACATTCATCTGTGTTTTGTTCATCCTTTTGTTTTTTTAAAGGAGGTCTAAGTGTACCACAGCAGTGTTATTTTTGTAATTTTCAGTTGGAGTGCGGTAGGGCTGGAAATTCTCACCATTTCACAGATAAGGAAGTGAAACCCAGAGAGAGGTAAAAGGTCAATTGCAGAGTTAGGGCTGAGCTGTTCCTGGCTCCCACCGTGGCCTCTCTCCTGGGCATATTTAATGATAAGTATTAGAGAGGCTGACTCCAGGATGGCTCTATTTGCCATTTTAAGAAGTTTTTCTTCCTCTTTTTCGAGAAACTTATCACCATCATACTTCTCCGAAAAGCATTAGAGTCCACTCTCTGTTCAGTTCAGGGATTTATTTTCTCGTTTTATTCAGGCCCATTTTCTCTTCTTCGTTCCTTTGGACCAACCCCCCCCCCCCCCCCCCCCCGCCTTCCAGCTGGCCCCTCACCTTGTGAAAACAAGGGTTGAGAGACGGTAGATTTTAGCATAAGATTCTGTACTTGTTCCTCGTGGATAAAACATACAAAAGTGAAGAGATTCTGTACTGGTTCCTCGTGGGGAAAACATACGAAAGTGAAGAGGACATCAAAACACTTTCTTACAGTTGTATTTTTATAACTCTGAATATTGGTATGCTCTTATCTCATCCATAAGCAGGTCGGCTGTGTATCACACCACGAAGTTTATGGGCTGTAGTGCAGGTGGTGTGCCCCCAGCTGTTGTGTAAATAGGTAGAGCTCACTGGGTAAGGTTTTCAGAAAGGAATGTTCAAGTTTACCATGGGAATGTGGCCAACAATCAAAAACCATTAACCCTTCATGGGGCGCAGTCAGCCCTTTTGTAAAGGACCTACTTGATTAAGATGCTTAAAACTGATAGATTTGGTATAAAATTGAGAGTACTCCTTTCATTTATTAAATAATAAATTACAGTTAAAGGGAATTTTGAACTTAGGGAGAGAATTGACGTAGCTTGCCTACCTTAAAAGAACCTTTCTAGGGCTTCCCTGGTGGCGCAGTGGTTGAGAATCCGCCTGCCGATGCAGGAGACACGGGTTCGTGCCCTGGTCCGGGAAGATCCCACATGCCGTGGAGCAGCTAAGCCCGTGAGCCATGGCCGCTAGGCCTGCGCGTCCGGAGCCTGTGCTCTGCAATGGGAGAGGCCACAACAGTGAGAGGCCCGCATACCGCAAAAAAAAAAAAAAAAAAAAAGAACCTTTCTAAAGATACCTTTCTCACATCAATTCAGTTGTGCAAAGAAATTAATCATAAAAATGTACCTCATTTCTAATAATGAAATGAAAATTTATTTATTTAACTTAGTTGCTCTGTCACATACTTTGAGTTAATGATCTCAGACCTTTCATAAGATATTCTAAAATTTATTTTTCATTTGATGGCCATTTGCTTGCAAGTATAACGGAGCATGACAGAATGATGCTTAGTGTACTACTAATAGAAAAAGAAAGGGTCTGCTATGACATTGTTGTTCTTAAGTCTTATTTTGGATGTATTCTTATAGATCAATTAGTCTGTGTGGTTTTTTTTTTAAGTAAGTATTTTGAGAACAACTTTAAATTTATTCTTAATCAGTTGCCAAGGCTTTCAAAGGTGGCAAAAATTACCTTTTGATATTTGGGGGCTATTCTATCAAATATATTAAAGCCACTAAAGATAGGATGCCTTATGTTGTTTAACCTTTCAATAAGTGGATTAAAAAAAAAAGTGTACCACTTCAGATTTCAAAGTTGTTATTTAAATTAAAAAAACATTCTTTAGTTTTTAGTAAGAACTGAAGCAGTATCAGTATTATAAGAGCGAATAATATTCTTTTTGGCATAGCTGTTGAGTAGGACCGATGCTAGTTAAATGAAATTGTGAAGTAAGTGCAGTCTGCCCTCTCCAATTTCTTTCACCTTTTCTTTTAGCATCAGCGCCATTTTCCCTCCTTGAACACTTTCTGTGATGAGCTTGAGGGTATGGGCCATGGCTTATTCATTTTTGAATCTCTAGGGTTCAGCACCCTGTAGAGAGTCTGGAAGGTACTCAGTAATTATTTGGACTAAACTGATCTCCACTGCCTACTCTTTCTTACCAAAGTTACTATAACTTATTCCTTGATTATCCTATAGCTGATTTAACTGAATTATTAATATAATGTATATATTTTAATAAGTTAGCGTTTCTAGGGGGGCTTTGAGTGTTGAGTAAGGAAAGCTGGAAAGAGGTTGGCTAAACCATAGGAATGAACCACTAATGCTGGAATTTCAGGTAGGGAAGAGTGCCCCCACGTCATACTATTAGCTTTCTCAAAAGAAAGTGAAAATAATACAGTGAAAATAAAACACTCTCTTCTTTTTAAGCCTTTCATCCAATATCTGCATAAAATACTTCAAATTATCTCATTAGCATTTAAAATACTTACTATTTCAGTTTAAAATGGGGGTAGTTTGAGGAGAATAAAATCAGAATGCCACTTATCAAGAAACAGCCCTTAAGAAATTGCTGGCTATTTTTATTGATTTGTTGTAGACGCATTTCCAATTTACCCTTATTTACAAAGAGCTAATTTCATCATCCTCTTTGAATATTTTGTATTCATTTTATACCAGTCATGTGTATTTTTACAATTAATGAAACCAGCCAGTAAGTTCAAATGATGTCCCGTTAGTCTACTGTTTAATGAACAAATTGTCACTTAAACCAGATGGTAGAAAACTTAGATGACATCCTATATATCCGATAAACTCTTCGAAGTGTTTCTAGATTGCTTAAGATTTGAAAGCAACAAAGCTCCCCAAGAGACAAATGGATCAAAAAGAGAAGACTTGCCCTGACGTTCAGAGTGGGAGACGTTGGTGGCAGCATTGTGAGTCTCATTGGAAACTTCCATGCTCTTCATGTTACTTGATCTCTTTATGGAAGAATTAAACTAAAAAATAACCAGTGTGAGAAATGCAGTGTTTCTTCTGATTGCCCTTCTTATGTTGGAGGCAGCCAAAAGCAAAAAAATAGGGACAGCATTGAAGAGATATTCTTATTGTGCTGTTACTGCTTCAACTTGTTACTGATTTAGTGTTTATGATTCATACATGTCTAGAACGCCCATTTTTGGTAAACACTGAAACTGTATTGGTTTATACATATTATTTTTTACACAGTTGAATAATTACTAGGGGGGGTTATACTTTGAAAAGTACAGCTTTACTCTTTATGTTGCCATTCAAATTCTTGATCATTTTTCTTTTGATATATTGACCTGCAACACTGGAGGAAAGAGAGAGCTGCAGAAACTCCCATTTTATGAATTACATGAAATTGTAGATATTCATTACAGCTCAAGAGCCTTGCTAGCCTTTATTTAAACAATTAATTTAAATTAACCGTCTACTCAAAAAATGCCTTCTAGATACTAAAATCCCTGCATTTAGCACCATTGACCAATAAGTCACTCCTTGTATCTGGTATAGGAGGTGCTTTGATTCCTTCTTGATTTATATTTAAATCCCAGTAATTTGGTGGTATACTGTAGTTTACATCCTCTCTGGTATGCTTGTCAGATATGAACTATTCAGTGCTCTACCCATGAATTCCCATGAATTTTCCCTTTTGTAACTGGGACAGTTCTGATATTGATACCAAATTTACAGTGCATTTTTTTCAACTCAATAAAGGTACTGATTTACTCCTCAAGACTGACTGACTGTATGTGTGTGTGTGTGTGCATGAGTATGTAGATGTGTGTCTGTGTCACCACAATATGTGTCTTGGTACACATACATTTCTATATAGGTTATCCTACCTTGGGAAGCCACAAAACTAAGAAGTGTTGCTCTGTGATGAAAAACAGACTCAACTACAAAATACCATCAACTTGGGCAAACTGAGTTTTGGAATCATTGATTTGGCATCTCCTGGAATATTATATAATTTTCTAGTGAAATTTTCACCAAAATAAAACCCTTCCCCTTATTTTGCAGCTCTTTCTCTACCCTCCCCTGTGTTGCAGGTTTGTAATGTTTGAGCACAATTCCTGGGTGAATTTCCTATTTGCCTCTGTGCGTGTTATTTGTGGCAGAGAACTGTGCCTGCTCAGCAGCTCTAGACCTGGAGCCCGTGGACACTATATGCTGGGCTTCAGTGGAAAGAGAGATCTGCTTAATTTTGTCCCAGGTGAAGGAGTCCAGCGGTTCCTAGCCTGGACTACTGGAAGGTTCCCACATCCTCTTTGTCCCATTAGTTGAGATGACTTGCAGTAGAAAATGTCCAGTGAGTGTTAAGAACTTATTGAAAGATGTCTTAGTTTTATAGTTTTGTTGTTAGGGAAAAAAGTGAGAATTTTTACTTCCACATTAAATGTTAAATGAAAATAAATGCCGATTTAATATTCATATTCTTAGATGCTTAGCAAACCAGAATCAAGAGTTTTGAAAACTTTCCCATAAATCCTGGGATTTTGGAACTGTGCAGTTGGGTTGGTTAAAAACTCAAGCTCTTTTAAATTCCCAAATGGCAGAGCCATGAATTATAATCCTAAGCAGCTAAACTTGAAGTTTTCATTTATGAAGTTTTAACTCTTGATGTAGCCAATTAAAAACCACTTTTAAGAAAAAGCTGCTCCTGGGACTTCCCTGGTGGTTAAGACTCCGAGCTTGCACCGCAGGGGGCACCAGTTCGATCCCTGGTCGGGGAATGCTGGTGTGTAGCGCGGCCAAAAAAAACAAAGAGAAAAGCTGCTCCTGCCAGTTTAAACAAAGGAGAATACTAAACTCCCTGGACAGGTAGCATCTGAGTAAACGCCTGTGTTTTCTCGCCTGGCTCTTCTAATCATTTGAAAAGATTACAGAGGTTAAACCGTAAAGCTTCCCCTGTATAATGTTTTAGGACACTCACAAGTTGACATTTGTAATATAAACATCACTGATACACTAAAACGTTTGTGTTGTACAACTGTGATATGTAATATATGTTAGTTTTGCCAAGATGATACTACTTTGGCACAGCAGTTCCAAAATCAAACGAGATAAATGGGAAGATAGTGCAACTCTATATGCTCTTTCTCCATAAAGTAAATTCAGCACGGATATAGAAGATTAAGCAGGGTTTATTCATGTTTTTTTTCCATTTTCCTCTTCTGATTAAAGCAGGCATTTTAATATACTGATTGGAAAATACATGCATATATATCTTTCCAAAATGCATTACTGCTGTTGTCAAAATTGTCTTAAAAAAAAATGGGAAAGACTGAACCTCAGTCAGTCAATAGCACTTCATTTTTCCTAAATCTGCCTTTGAAGTCAAAATCATCTTTAGATGATCACCTGAATATTTTACTTAGATGCTTTAAAAAATTAACCATGTTACTGAAGATAATACCTGCTTTAAATGCTATCTTTTTTGATTTTTTTCAATATGCTTTCCTTTTTAGCCCATAATTTCACAGTATTCTCACTTTGACAAGGCTCAATGCACCCTCAAAAATTTTAACAAGTAGTAAAGAACTTAGGGCAGACACTGTTAGAATACACCAGAGAAAGAGGCAGAAATGCTCTTTGGATTGGATGGAGGAAATAGCGGTGACCTCCAGCCAAGCAACGTATAATTTTGTTATTGGAGAGGAAATTAATATTCTTGAAGTGCTCTGGGCCCAGGGCTTGACCACAGGATTAGCACTTGGCGGCACTGTCGTGCATTTGGGGACAGGCTGGTTGATTGTTTTAGATCCCGGTGGAACTACAAGTGTGAACTATACCAAGTTTATGGGAAACTAGAATGAATTTCATTCCCTGCCCTCCAGATTTACTCCTAATATAATGATGGCTGTACCTTTGTTTCATGTCTGGGGAGGACAAGGATGAGAAAAGAATGTGAACCTTTAACCATTTTAGGATTTTTTGTGTGTGTGTGTGAACATTTGTAAAATTAAAACAGGTGTAGAAGGAAAGAATATAAAATATAGTACTTGAAGAGCCAATGATGCACTTGGAATATCTTGCTTAGCCTATTAACTGATAATAATTTCACAGGATAGGGGTAAGAAATGGAAGAAAAAAGCTGAGTGCATAGATTTTAGAACAGTTGGCTTGCCTGAGTGGGCTCTGTAGACCTAAATCATCCTGCCATAGTAGCCAATCTAATTAAAATGTAATACTCTTAACCCCAACACCTGATGTACACACAAAGGTGTAATAATCATCCATTCAAGTGAACCCTACTGTATATAAATAGAAGCCATTTGGAGACAGTGATGCATTTTTTTACCAAATTAGGTTAGCAACTTTTTCTGTCTGCATGGAGCCTTGTTACTGAATTAAATACCTCTTTCTCTGCATGCTCTTACATAGTTCATTTGCATTTTATTTGCGTAGCTCTAGTTAAATTAGAATGATACATTTCAGCATTAGTTTAACATGCCTGTGTTTTATCTTGTAATACAAATTCCAATCATTTGACTGTCACTGACTTGTACTCTTTTTCATCGTGTCTGCAGCGACCCTTCTGACCTCTGGGACTACTGCAACAGTAGCCCTTTTGAGAGATGGCATTGAACTGGTTGTAGCCAGTGTTGGCGATAGCCGAGCTATTTTGTGCAGAAAAGGAAAACCCATGAAGCTGACAATTGACCATACTCCAGAAAGAAAAGATGAAAAAGAAAGGTACTACCTCCACTCATCCATCTTTCTATAAGGATAGTGTTTATGTAGTTCAAGAGAGAAATAAAACCTTGCATTCTAAACTGATTTTATGCTTCAGTGTGACGGAGCCTTGGTTTTTCTGGGTATCACAACGTAGTCTTTTAACTTTCTTTTGACCAGGATTAAGAAATGTGGCGGTTTTGTAGCTTGGAATAGTCTGGGACAGCCTCACGTGAACGGCAGACTGGCGATGACCAGGAGTCTTGGAGATCTGGATCTTAAAACCAGTGGTGTGATAGCAGAACCGGAAACAAAGAGGATTAAGGTAAGAAAGGACTTGCAAACCCTTGATACACAGGCAAGGAAGGAATGCAGGACGGTCTGCAGCCGCAGGCTTTCTTGCAAGCCTTAATTAAAGCCAGAGTGACTTTTATTCTTAGTTTTTGAAAAAATATTCATTTTTTATTTACTTATTGTTTCGGGGCTGCGTCGGGCCTTAATTGTGGCGCATGGGATCTTTTCTCTGTGGCACGCAGGCTCCTCCTCGCGGAGCGTGGGCTCCTCTTTCGTTGTGGGGCTCGGGCTCCAGAGAGCATGGTCTCACTAGTTGTGGCGCACGGGCTTAGTTGCCCCGCGGCATGCGGGTTCCCCGACCAGGGGTTGAACCCACGTCCCCTGCATTGGAAGGCGGATTCTTAACCACTGGACCACCAGGGAAGTCCCCAGAATGGCTTTTAAAAAGAAGTTATTAATGGAAGGGTAGATAAACTTTTCAGATAAAATAACGGTAGTACTTTCCCGGCCTAACGTGTGAGGGAGTGTTGGCTTTGTCTCACCCTGCTGTGGAATTTGCCCGGAAGCATCACTGTGTACTGTCCTTCCTCACCTGCCCCTCGCCATTCAGCAACACCCTCCCTCGGCAGCTGGGCCTGACCTCCTTTTTCCAGCTAAATGACTGTCCCACCTCTCTTTTTGTGACATCTTCTGCTTGCTACTAATCACTGTCCCCACTACGCTACACTTCCCCCAGCATACACCCAGTGGTGAGCTGACGCATCACCTGTGCGACCCCCAGCCTGCTCTAGTACCTGGCACATTATGGCGTAGGCTCCCAATAATGGCAGCAAATGATTGTTAATTTATTGAACAATTTTATGTCTTATAGATATCCCGCTTATATTCATTTCATCTAACAAATACTTACATAGCAGTTTACTATGTGCCAGGCTCTGTTCAAAATAGCTACTCCTACTCCATTTTACAGAGAAAGCAAATCTGGAGCACATACACTTCACCCTACCTGCGTTTGCCCAGTTGAAAAATAGAGGTGGGTTTCACACCCAGGGAGCCTGGCTCCAGAGACAGTTCTCTGAGCCATTACATCAAGCTGCCTGTCGGCAATGAGCTATCTGGCTTCTTCCTCCGTGGTGTTACTGAGTAAATGTTAGGTTTCTCCTCCGTGATTGATGCTAAATGTTGCTATTTTTGCCCTAAATGCAGGCCTTCCATTTTCACTCTGTTTGCCTACAAGCTCTGAAACACAGATGACCGCTCAGAAAACGGATAAAATTGTTGAATTATAAAGATTATTCTAAGGCTGAGTCTAGTTTATAATCCTGTGCATTTGCTTCTGATTGCAGCTACATCATGCTGATGACAGCTTCCTGGTCCTCACTACAGATGGAATTAACTTCATGGTGAACAGTCAAGAGATCTGTGACTTCGTCAATCAGTGCCATGATCCCAATGAAGCAGCCCATGCAGTTACTGAACAGGTGACACACAGCAGAGCTTCTGCTACAGAAGTCCCAGGGCAGGGAGGAGAGGACAAAGCCAGGTGCAGGTTTTGGTGCAGCCTGGAGGGGCCACCACTGACTGGAGATTTCTTTGAAATCTTGTGTTTTAGCTTTAGTATTACATTGAATTTTACATCTGACTCCATAATATTTCCAATTAAAAATTTTGTTACAGTTCTTCCAAGTAGTTAAGTAAAATTAATATGCCAAGGAAATGAGCTGCATTTATTTTTCGGCTTTGCACACATTTTGAAATGATGGTTAACAGCATTGGTAAATTATAACATTAGCAAATACTAATGTCACTGTGTGTCAGGCACTCTTCTATTCATATGTATTTAACTCATAGAATCATCATGATAACCCTCTGAGGCTGGAGCTAGAATTATCCCTTCTTCACAGAGGAAGATAGCACAGGCCCAGAGGCCGAGACATTGAGTAACTTATTCAAGATGGCAAGATTGTCACGTTGCAGAACTGGTCTTCAAACCCAGACAGCCGAGCTCCTGAATCCAACCACTGGACCATTTTAAACTAGACTGCTCCACATGAATATCCAATATAGAAACACTATAGCATAGTCAATTTCTGGTTTTGAAAAATGGGTGTGTACAAACAAACAAATACAAAAAGGTATATGGATGAGTGGTATGTCGGCGTGCCAGTCAGAGCTAAAATTTGGAAGCTGGATAATATCCAGTAAAAAAAAAACATAAAATTTCCATGTGTTAATATTCTGGATAGATAGCTCTTTTTTTTAACTTATTTTTGGCTGCATTGGGTCTTCATTGCTGCATGCAGGCTTTCTCCAGTTGTGGCGAGCAGGGGCTACCCTTTGCTGTGGTGCGCGGGCTTCTCATTGCGGTGGCTTCTCTTTTTTGCAGAGCACGGGCTGTAGGCCTGCGGGCTTCGGTAGTTGTGGCTCGTGGGCTCAGTAGTTGTGGCTCACGGGCTCTAGAGAGCAGGCTCAGTAGTTGTGGCTTGTGAGCTCAGTAGTTGTGGCTTGCAGGCTCTAGAGTGCAGGCTCAGTAGTTGTGGCGCATGGGCTTAGTTGCTCCGCGGCATGTGGGATCTTCCCGGACCAGGGCTCGAACCCATGTTCCCTGCATTGGCAGGCAGATTCTCAACCACTGTGCCACCAGGGAAGCCCCTATATCACATATTTTTTGTCAGTCTTTTTCTTCAGAGTTTTGACCTCAGGCTCTGAGGTTTGTTTTTTTTTTAATAAATAAATTTATTTATTCTTGGCTGCGTTGGGTCTTCGTTGCTGCACGCGGGCTTTCTCTAGTTGCAGCGAGCAGGGACTACTACTTGTTGCGGTGCACGGGCCTCTCACTGCGGTGGCTTCTCCTGTTGAGGAGCATGGGCTCTAGGCGCGCGGACTTTAGCAGTTGTGGCACGTGGACTCAGTAGTTGTGGCTCACGGGCTCTAGAGTGCAGGCTCAATAGTTGTGGCACATGGGCTTAGTTGCTCCACGGCATGTGGGATCTTCCCGGACCAGGGATCGAACCCAGGGAGTCCCAGGCTCTGAGGTCCTTTGAAGTACGTTTGCTGTAATCCCAAGCACTTATTAATGCTGACTATATAATTTGCTATTTGCATTAGTTCCTAAAATTGAGTTATAATTCCACTGTAGGAAGTTTAGTTTATGCCAATTTTCTATTTTGTATAGACTGTAATAAACTTTCTTACAGTTTTATATCTTTATACACATCCACTTCCTTAGGTTATTATTTCTTTAAGCTAAATTCCTAGGAGCAGAATTGCTAGGTAAGAGCTAACACTGAATCCTTAACCCTCCATTAGTCCCTATGCTAAATGCTTTACATGTGTTTTCTTCTTCAGGAGCTATGTATCTTGTACCTTAGTCCACTGGTGTATTTAATTGCCAAAACTGCTGCAGTGGCAGATAGTTAACATAGTTGTTTGGGACATCAGTTATCCTATATGCAACTGATACAAACCACTGTGAAATAACTGCATCAGTAACTATGTTTTAAACCAGTTTGGCCTTCCAGAGAAAGGCCATTTCTTGTTGTACAGACTCTGATTTCCATTGCTCATGTCTTCCTTCCTGCCGTAACTTGCAGGCAATACAGTATGGCACTGAAGATAACACTACTGCAGTAGTAGTGCCTTTTGGTGCTTGGGGAAAATACAAGACCTCTGAAATCAACTTCTCATTCAGCAGAAGCTTTGCCTCCAGTGGACGATGGGCCTGATCACTTGCTGGGACTTGGAGTCTCTGGGCAGTTTTTCACTGATTGTGTCAAGAAACGGATAAGACTGTAAAAAGTCGACTGTACCAAGGTGACCCTCGGACTCACTAGATCAAGTACACAAATCACTATGAACTCAGTAACCATGCACATGGTTTTTCATAAATACCTGTCATATTTATGTTCAACTAACTGTACATACTCAGTATAAATACGTGTAATTCAGCTATCGTGAATGTGTCTCTGAGTGAGCAAATGAAAAATGGTTTTGATACACTTGCTGAGTGTTAGACTTCTATATGAATTTCTTTTGACCATTTCTGCTCTTTATTCATTTGACCCGGTTCTTGCCTTCAAGTTCTTCAAAACTAGTATTCTGACAGCTACTCAATGGTTATCTGCAAGTGTTTATTTGTAATAACTGTACCAAGCAGTAAGTATGAAAACTGAGTTCTCTGTTACTGTATTTTGTACTCTGGATCACCTACTGATGAATGTTAACAATGGAAAAGAAATTAATTCAGCGAACATGACACTGCTCAGCTGTATACATATGTGCAGCAGTGCACTTACGTATTTCAGCTCTGTCGCCAGGTCTCTCCTGCCCCCAGTCAATTCATTCCTGTTTTTCTGTAGGTAAGAATGCTCTATAGCTACGACTATTCCTTCATATCAGAAAAGAATGTCCAGGCTAAGAGTTCTTTGGTCAAAGCTATACAGAGTTACATACTGACAGTATCAAGTATTTTGTATAACGTTTCCATTTGTTATCTCGAATTCTATGTTTTGTGTTTTGTATACAGTATGTTTATATCGCTTTTTGTATAGAGTAAGCAAGTTGGATAATTTGTCAGTAAAAATAATCCCACATTGACTGATAACTGCTACAGACATAGCGTGAGGTTTATGTCTCCTTTTTCTAAGACTCCTAAGAAAGAATAAATCTAAAAAAAAAGCCTTATCTATTCCAGCTTGCTATGTAATTTAGGAGTATAAAACTATATTTCCTTATATCTGTGTGTAAGTTTGCTGTTAAAATGTGAATCTCTAAATGTGTGTATGGAATTACATCTGCAGTTTATTTCTGCAGACAGTGTAAATTTGTTGTCTGTGTAGGTGTATGTATATATGTATATTTTAGACGAATGGAAAATGAAAGGGAACAATCCTGCATAGCTCCTTCACCAAGTTAGCTTTCAATTATTGATATGTTTATCTCTAAGAACTCTTGACAAACTGAGGGTAGTTTCAGAGGGGAGAACCAATGGTTACTGGGAGATAAGGAAATAGATTAAAAATGTAAGAGATATTCTGTGGTGGGTAACTTATGTGGAAAAAGCTAGGAACAGAACAGCATTTAAGCTACATCGCTATATTGTAATTTGCATATAAAATAATAGGATGTGAGAAAAATACTGAAGTGTTAAGAATGGCGTGGAGTTCTGTGGAAACAAAAGAAAAACCAAAACGATAAAGTTGATGTACCTTCAACTCTTAGTTTTCGGGTTGACTTATCTTTAAGTTTTACTCAAGGTTTATTAGAAGGAAGAGGGCACAACATCAATATTCACATCTCACCTTTTTGGGAATGGAAGATAATAAATCTTGAGTTTTCCTGCCTGTGTTAATCAGGAATTATCCTTTGGAAAAAAGTGGTATGGAAATATTTCAAGGTTGTTTTTTTTTTTTTCAAGGAAGTTTGGTAAAAGAAAGAAAAACATTACAAGAAAGGATATGGTCTCCTATTCATTGCCTGGGAAGTGAGGAACCAAAGGTAGGCTAAGAAACCTGGAAAACTTTCTCCCTCTTTCTGAGTAGGGTCTTGGGACATAAACATGGAAGCTACATTTAGGAGTATGGAGCGTTTCCAAACTAACAAGCAAACAGAAACTCTAAAGCACAAGATGACCTTCTAAAAATGTAGGTTTTATTTTTGTTTTGAATTCTTCACATTGCTATTCCTCTCTTTTACTTTAAAAAACAAGCGTGGGAGTGATGTCGTTGACTTCAGAGGTTTAAGAGTCACTGATGCATTGGGTGGATTGCCATCTGTGACAAAGAAGAATTTGTAGGACATGTAGGCCTTGGTCTGGAGTGGATTTTGCTCTGCTCAACCTGAAAGTTTTTAAAACCTGAAACTAGTCAGCTTTGACTAAAGCATAAAAACACACTAGTGTCTGTTTTTCAAGCCACAACGTTGAAGTATAACTTATAGATTATTATAATCCATAAAAGATAAGCATACATGTATTAGGCTTTTAAGTCTATTACAGGGAATTATGCAAATAGTAGTGGAACAAAAGGACTGTTCTAAATAGTTTAGTTATAACTGTGAATTTGCCATGTGGCTACTACCACGTGGGTATAGGTATGGTGTAAATTATATTAATGTAATTAAACTTAAATCAATTGTATTTACGTTTGCCTTTCATTTATATGTAGTATATAAATCATCTTTCTAAAATGTGTTGCCTAACTTTATTTGCCATCATTGATTTGGCAAAATATTCTTAAAATCATTGTGATTTTTCACAAGCATAAATTCTTAAGTACCTTATATATTCAAGTATAAATGCAGTCCTGCTTTCCATCAACCGTTTATTTGTTACAGACCCTTGTGTTAAGTGCATCAAAGTTTTATGCACTTTTTCTGAAAAAAAAAAATAAAGTCTTGGCAGGATCAGTTTTGAATTTCAGTATTCTATGATGGGAAATTACTTACTTTGAAGAATTGTTAGCATGTAATTTATTTCTAAGTGGAGTTTAATTTTTTTTTAAACAAATCTTGGCAGAGAATGAGTATGCCTATGCTAACTCTTCAGTATCAGATAGAACATTTAGTTTTCTTTCTAAGAATGGACAAGGATTTAATTTCACAGTAATATTATAATAAGAAAATGCTTCAAGGTGCAGTGGGGGAAGGGATGGTTAAAGTTTAGCATTGAACCCTTAAACACAAACATGTATTTGTATTTTCCTTTAGCACTTCAGTTCACATACCCGCGTCTGTGCAAAGTGACATAAAATTCTGGTTGGGTTACGTTTTATTGCATTTCTTATGTTCACTTATCTGGATGACTTCAGCAGAAATAAAAAGTCACGTCTTTAGAAGCCAAACTGTGACGACCTGCCTGCTGCTTTTGGCATCTGGAATGAGACCAATTGACTCTCTGGCAGCTCCCCTTGGCTGTCAGATGGTTGAAATGGTCCACTGAGGGTCACAGTGTGCATTCTAGGCTGTGAAGTCATGGCGTTGTTCCATCTCCAAGAATGACTCTTCTTCCACTGGATTCCTGTACAGAATTTAGCAGTCTGCTGTCTCCCAAATTAGTTTCTGCTAAAGTGCTCTTGTGTACATTTGTTTTATAATTTACCAAAGTACTAATTGGGTGTATAGCACTTCTGTAGTGGGCTGATGTAATTGCTGCTTTGACCATTGTTTTAAAAGTATGTATTAGAGTAACTGTAAGCATACTAAAATCATATCTCAGTGTTCAAAGCAACATTTAAATAAAGTACCTGTACCTATTCAGATCTTTTCGATTTGATTGAAAACAAGATTTATCTCTCATTTCCCTCTTCCAAAATATTTGTTGGTACATAAGAAGAAAATGGTTGTGATTTCTACAGTATATTGCCTGTGGTATATTTTACTGCAGCATTTCCATGTATTAAAAATTAGAAACAAGTGTTCAGTGGGAACTCAGCAATATGCATTTAATGTAAGCAATTTTTAATGTCCTGCCATCGACTGAATAACATGTCATAGTTGCAGTCTTTCGGCACAAGTATCTCTTCTAGAGCATCCCCTGAAGGTAACTTGGTGAACTCCATGGTGGCAGAGATCTATTTCATTTTGTTCAGACTCCTGACCTCGCACTTTTTATAAGTTCAGCAACGAGGACAAAATGTTTGCTAAATCAGTGAGTCAATGCACTGAATTACATGTTTATTAATTTTATGTTAGTGGGGAAATGGGCATTAGATATTTTAAATAATAAGCCAAACATAGTGTTTAATCGTGAAGGAATAGTATTTAACCTCTTTTGGTGTTTCCTTAAGACAATGATCAGTTATGCCTTGTAAAGTATAAGTTAGCATAAATATGGTTCAGAATCTTGTTTCTTTAAAAGGTGGAGAAAGGGATATGACTATTAAGGGTCTTTTATGTGCTGTGCTCTTTTGCATATATTACCTCATTTAATCTTAACCACCGTACAGGGAAGTCTTTCTAATTATCATTTTTATAGATGAAGAAATAAAGCCTTTAAGTAGCTAATAATAGCAAGGTCCAATCCAGACTCTGACTTCAAAGTCTGTTTCTTCTCTTACCCATACCTCCTTTATACACTAGCAAAAGCAAAACCAATTCACTCCTATCAGACAGCTATTAACATCCATCTGCGGAAGGCTCTCTGGTGGACATAAAAAAGCGTCACATGGACACGATCCAGAAACTAACTCAGAGGATGAATGAACATAGTAGAGGCAGTAACTGAGCATTTGTCACCTAAAACTAGGGTAGAGGACTAAATTATGTCCCAGCAAAGAGTATAACTGGGGAGCAAGTGAAGAATGAACAGAATAATGCTTTAAACAGTACAGGGTTTAGATGGTCACTTACGGAAGTCCAGTAAGTCAGTTTGCCAACGGTGAGCATTTTTTGAGAACCTACTGCATATGTCTAAATGACACTAGGGTGGGTCTAGCAGGGCTTGGGGCTAGTGGTTGATAATATACCTAGAACTTTGGGAGGAGACCGACAAGTGAGGAAAGTGAGTTATACCAGAAGGATATCAGTGTTCACCTGGACAGGTGAAGCCAGGATGTTTGGAGCCAAGAGAGACGTAACCAGTGAAGTCACTGAGCCTTTGTTCACATGTCAAGGGTAGGTTCTTTCAAGGGCCGGGAGACAACGTCATGTCTTAAGAGGCAGGCGGCCAAAGGCAGGACCGGTTACATATTTCGTGCCAAATGACAATGCCAGATCCTTATTCAATATAGCAACTGCAGAGCACTAAACCAAGTAGGGGGCCCCTCTAACGGCTGGATCCTGTGCAGGTCGTGCACCCATAAACAGAAGGAAACCACTCTGGAAGAGCAAATGCAGCAAAAGAAGGGAGCACATTCATTGCACACCCACGGCCTTTCACCAGTGCGCGGACACTTACCGAACAAGATGCGCTGTGGTGCTTGGCCCCAGGCGGCGGCTACGGCTGCTGCCCGGGATCCCTGGTTCCTGCCCACCGAACCAGGTAAAGCCCGAGCAGCTTGGCGCCCTGACTCCACAGGCAGAGATGAGAAACAGCGGTGGGCGGCGCTCTCCTCGCCCTCGGGAGCGGGAGGCGGGTCTGCGCCGAGGCCCTGCATCCCCCGCCCGGCATCCTCGCCCCGCGGCCCCTGCATCCCCGCGCCCCGGTTCCACTGGTCTGGCGGCTGCGCCTCGGGAGGGCCTGGCGGAGACCCGGGCCTGCGGCGCCTGAAAGCGGGTCCGAACAGCTAGCTGCCCTTCCCGTCCCCCTTTGTCGCTCACTTCCTCCTCCCGTTCCTTCCCTCGTCCCTCGCTTTTCCCCCTGCGGCGGCTGCGCCGGCCGGACAGCGAATCTCCCGCCCACGCCGAAGCTGAGCGAACCGCCCGCCGAGCCGCCCGCCGGCCCCGCCTCCTCCCGGCTCCTCCTTCCTCCGAGCGCCCCCGGCCGGCCTGGCGGAACTGGCCGCAAGCCCGAACGTTCCCCGGAGATGGGCGGCCGGCCGTTCGGGAAGAGGACGTGACTGCTGGCGGCGAGGAGGCGCTCTTCTGCCCCGGGAAGCGCGTGGAGCGGAGAGCAGGTGAGAGCTGTCCCCGGGCGGTGTCCCCGCAGCCAGGGGGCTACTGTAGCTCCTCAGTCCTGGAGGTGGGTTCTGGGCAGCACAACACAGCGTTCGTTCGCTAGGTACTGACTCCGCTTTGCAGGGAAAACTGAAGAGATCGAGGGATTGTTGGTCTGAGGTTCCGTTAGCGTTTCTGTCCAGCCCAAACCCTAATTCCCGGGCGCTGCCCTATTCGTAGCTCTCGCTTTCGGCCTGCGTGGCCGTGTGTGTCCCAACTGACACTTCTTGCTGTTTGGACGACAGGATCCTGAATCGAGCCAATCCTTAGCTCTAGTCCACAACCAGTGAGATTCCTTCAAAAGTCTGTACTAAGGGGTGAACCGGCTCTCTAGCTGTATAATGGGAGGAGCTGGGTTTGAGAGATCTTGTCAGCTGGCAGGGCCATTTCTAGGTGATGCGCCCACTTTTGACTTTGCAGAGAGGAGATGCTTCCCCAGAGGGGGACGGACGAGGGGAGGGAAAAGCTACCTCCATCCCAGAAGTCTCAATTCCAACCCATGGCTAGTTTGAGAGGATTTCTGTACAGGCCCAAACTCCTATAGATAACACAATACAAAAAGCAGCTACCAGAGGGTGCTGGCTAGGAATTCAAACCCAGCCCTCTGTTTCATCCCAAAGTTAACTATTTTCCACTACCAAAGTCAGGTAAGGTTAATAAGTACGTATGTATTAATAATTAGGTGGAAGAAATTTCCAGAAGGGACCTGAGAACGCTGCAGCTGTTCATTGGAAACCAGGAGGAATAGAATGATTGGAAAATATGTCAGGGGAAGAAGTAGAGGACATAGAAAAAGCACATCAAGACTAAGACCAAGGGCTTCCCTGGTGGCGCAGTGGTTGGGAGTCCGCCTGCCGATGCCGGGGACGCGGGTTCGTGCCCCGGTTGGAGAGGATCCCACGTGCCGCGGAGCGGCTGGGCCCGTGAGCCATGGCCGCTGCGCCTGCGCGTCCGGAGCCTGTGCTCCGCAACGGGAGAGGCCACAGCAGTGAGAGGCCCGCGTACACACACACACAAAAAAAGGAGCGGGACTTCCCTGGTGGCGCAGTGGTTGGGAGTCCGCCTACCAATGCCGGGGACGCGGGTTCGTGCCCCGGTCGGGGAGGATCCCACGTGCCGCGGAGCGGCTGGGGCCGTGAGCCGTGGCCGCTGCGCCTGCACGTCCGGAGCCTGTGCTCCGCAACGGGAGAGGCCACGACAGCGAGACGACTACATTTGAGGCTGCTGCTTCGCCACCTCTCATTTATTGCATCCTGCCTTGGACTCTACCACACCAATGAGACATCTGTCTCAGAGGTCCACAGTGACCTCTTACTGGATAAACATAGTGATTCATTTCAGTTTTTCTCTTATTTGACATCTCTTCCACATTCCTGGCTACTTCCCTCGCATTGAATCAGTCTCCTCTTAAAGCTTTTCCCTGTCACCACTTTTCCTGCTTTTCTGTCTAAATATCCAGCAGCTGCTTTGATTGTCTCCCGCCCTTTGATGTTGGTGTTTCCCGGGTCTACCTTTTTAAAACCCATTAAACCTGTGTCTAAGGGAAACAACGAACTCAGTTTGCAACTGAAACAATAACCACCTGCCCCCTTCACACAGGTGCTTTTGCTAACAGCAGCCGTCATAGCTGGGCAGCAGAAGTGCTTTGTGAATAATCGCCGTTTCTTCACACGGAATATTGAAAAACACATAACTCTGGGGTCACAGTTTAACCAAAGCAGTAATTTTTACTGCTTCATCAGGGACACACACGCACACACATATCCACCCTCTTCTCGCGGTGCACTCTCCTTGTGTGAGGCAATGCATTCCCATGGCTTTACTTGTCACGAGCATACTGATAACTTCCGACTATTTTCCCAGCCCAGGTTTCTCTCCTGAGTTACGCGCTCAGATGTGCAGACATGCGCCGGAAATGTCTGCTCAGAGGTCCTATAGGCGCCTCAATTCCACACACCCAAGGTGGAATTCCCACCCGAACCAGTCCTTCCAGTCTGCCCGTCTTGATGAACGGCAGTGCCTCTCACTCAGACCTTCACATCTGTAATTTTGTCCTCCGCTCCATCCTCACCGCCATTTCCTCAGATCCAGCTGATACTGTGGCTTCCCGACTGATGACCCTGCCTGCAGGGTCACCCCTCGTCCGCTCTCCACACGATCATCGCACACTGGTGCTTGCGTTTTTTCAATCTCACCTCACAGATAAAGTAAAAGCCTTCAGCATTGCATAAGAGACCCTTCCCTCCTGGTCTATGGTCTATTCCCTGCCCCGGCTCCCTTGTAATTTTTTCTACTTCTGACCTTCCTTCTTAAGCTTTATCCGGGTCTGTGTATGTTTTTCTCTCTCCGTGTAACACATCTCCCCACTTCTTTCCCAGACGAACTTCAAAGCTCAAATGTCATCTCCCACGGGGTGTTTATTCCACCACTCCTCCAGCTGAAGTCTCCCTTTCATTTATTCCTATGACATCCAATACTTACTTCTATCCTAACACTTATTACCCTATATCAGAACTCTTTCTTCCCTGTCTTCACCTTGAGACTGAATTCTTCGAGGGCAGGGACCAGCTCTCTTTTCTAGGTTATCCTAACAGCACGGCAGGCATTCAGTAAGGCTTGGAATGCATGAATGACATACTTAGAATAGAAAAGTTATTGTCTCATTCCTGATCTTTATGTTAGCACTTAAGAGTATGCCCTTCCAAAGTGATGAATCATGGAAAGAATGATTACGAGGAGAAACGAAACCCTCCCTCAGATTTCTTCAGTTACAACCAAGTGGGCAGGTGGGTCCAGCGCCAGTTTTAAGATCTTGTTCAGTCGGTTCTAGCACGTTAGGCTGGCAGAGCTGAGAACGCATGACAGTGGTACCTGAAGTGAGACACAATGATAATGTAAGAAGATCCAAGCCTAAGGGTCTTTGTAGGTCCTGCCAAGACATCTTTACACTGTGGTATTTCCGTGATTCTAAACATACTCTTAAGGATCAAAGAAAAGTCAGAAGCTTGTCTGCTGCCAAAGCCAAAGCCAAATCCATTAAAGACAATCGCTGCCCCAAAGTTTCAATCTGGAAAGTCAGAGACTAGTAGCATCAGGTTTTCTAATAGTAAAAGCTCTTGCTTTCCAGACCACACAGTTTGTTAGGTGTCAAACGAGGAACTGTTCCAAGCTGTACCCCACAGGTCACTATGCAGTTTTTGAGGACAGAGCCCAGGTGCTTCTCTCAGCCGTAGACACACACAGCACCTGTCACCGTCCTGCTACGGTGAGCACTCGGCTCGCTGAGTGAAGGCAGGAATGAATGCATGTGCTCTGCCGTAGGGGTGTAGATGAGAGGGAACAGCACTGTCCTTTCTCCAAAGGTGGAAAGCCTTAGTATTTCTGGGGAAAATAAATATTTACTTCGAAGAAAAACCTTTATCAGAGCAAAGGCAAAAAAATGTTTTAGGTGTCAGAAGATCGGTGTTAAGTTGCCGAATCAGTCGTCCCCATTTCAGAGGATGATGGAAACTTATCTTCTGAAGTGCTGGCAGGTCTGCATTAAGAGGCGTCAGGGCCAAATGGTCCAGTCTGGAGTTGCCTGAATGCTGCCCTCCTTACCTGAATAACTGAGCAAGTTACTTGAACCAGTTATTTAAATGAAAATGACTCATTTTCATCATTTGTGAAACGGGGATGATTATACCCCTTAAAGTTGTTGCGAGACACGAATAGTTAATAAAGAACCTACGAAGTAGCATATCTCTTTTTCTGCCACTAATTCCTATCTCTCTAGGTGTCATTTTGCTTTTCAGTAAATGTTTCTCTGTGGGTTTTTGGTTTTTCCCTCCCCTTCTGTGCCTTCTTTCCCCTCTCACTACCTTTCTACTTTCTTTTTCTTTTTTTTTTTTTACTATCTCTCTCCCTGCCTGCCTGAGTTTCTTAATATTCTCATACTTCTCCCTCACTCACCTAAAAAATGACTGATGGCTATGAACTTTAATAAACTTACAGAATAAGAAACTTAATAATGACTATTAAAGCCCTATTTTCTTTTTCCCAAACTGATTTCTGATCTCTGCCATGTTTAGGCCTACTTTTTTTTTTTATATTTAAAAATCAGTGAAAACCTTCATGTTTATTTAGTTCTGATTTTCGTCACCTAATATAACTTTACACCGAAGGGGTTCAGGATATGACCCCCAAGATGCCCCTTTGACATGATGATTAACTTGAGCTGAAGGCAATTAAGAATCAACAGATGCACAAAGAAGCCTTCTCAGCATTTCCCTTGTCTCAGAGCAGAAGCTTCTGAGAAATCAGGCTGTCATAAATTCCCTCTTCAGGATGGGCTTACTCCTAGGAGAGAGATCAAAAGTAAAGAGGCCATAAATCTCCTCTCTGGGAGTTTCCTGGCCATGAAGGAGATGGAAAAGCCCACTTGCGTATTCATAAATATTATCACAGGCTTTCTTATCTCCAGTTTATTCTCCTAAAAATCCTTTTCTTTCCTATGGAAACCTACTTGTTCTTTCCATAGATTTTTCTCCATCTTCCTCTTTCCCCTACTAAGTTAGGTAGATAAGCCTCTGTCTTTAACCAGTTAGCTAGCTCCTAGCTGCTTCCCTATGAATAAGGCTTTTTTCTCCTGTTGTCTTTTGTCAGTTTAATTCAGAGGTCCCCAGGAACTCAGCCTACGAGGGTACAGCAAAAGTTTTTTCCTCCTCCAATACTTCCTATGCCATGATCAATATAGACCATATACGTGTTGATTTTTATGATTATGGTATCTTATACCACAGTTGGTCACATTCTCTTGTGGGGCACATTGATGTGTCTGATTTTTTATTCTTTTTAAGTATCTCCTTCCTTTAGGACGCTTCCCTTGCGTTCTCTGCTACATAAGATATATACAAACATACAAATGCGTAATTATGGAAATATATAAAATTTGCTGCATTTGTTGTCTAGATCTTCAGTCTTGTGAAAAAAAGTAAAACTGAGACAGGCTGGGACCCGGGACGCTTAGGTGCAGTGCCGCATTCCCGCACCAGGACACACCTCTCATCCAGCAACAAAATACAGAGAAACCCCATGGGACTAAAACTAACTGCGTGCATGCGCAGTTGGGGCGAATTCTGGACCCAAAAGATACAAAGAGACCCCCAAAAACCCAGCTGCCACTTCTGAAGAGCCTGGAGCAAGAGCAGGGCACTCACTGCTCATGCTGTGTGAGCTCAGCACCCCCAGAGGGGTGGGCAGACCACCTAAGCCACCCCTCTGGCCGGACCCCTGGTCACAGCACTACCCTCACCCCGTTTAAGGAGCCAGCTCGCTCCCCGTCAGGGAGCAGGCAAGGACGCAAGGGAAGCTGTTCCTTGCACTCGCTCCCCCGCGCTGCAGCAGGGGCCCCCACAAAGCCGTGCCCGAATTTCCCGTCTGGCCTCTAGTCAATTTCTATCGATTGCGGAAGGCCAAGAACCCTGGTCGGTATCAAAACCAGGCAGTGCTGACCTTCTCGAAGTCTCTCTTCTCTATAGAGCCGATCAAGGTCCTAGTCATGAACTATTGTACCTAGATAGCTTAAAGGCTAAACATTTATTAACAGCTGCGCAAACGTGGGAGGCAATAAAGAGAGGTGAGGTTGGCGTGCCCAGTAAAAAATGGTTGCTTTGGTTTGAGCTTCCCTCTCCTAGAGCTTCTTGTGTCGCCAGTTCTGTCCATAACAAGTTTGAAGAGTTTACAAGGAGAGCGTGTCACGATTGCTGCTTTTCTGTCGTAGCTTTTGGCTTTTAAAATGCAGAAGCACCGTGGAAGCAGGTTCGGTGTTTCAAAGGTCAAGTGTGATTTTATTTTAAGTAATGTTCATAGCCTCAGTTTACGTTGTCATTTGGTTCATAATGATTATAAACCTTGGTTAAATGATTACCGTGTGAACAGCACCGCGCGATAGGACTACAAAAGCCTAAGACGGGGCCCTTAACTCTGAGTAGTTGATAACTGGCGAAGTGAGAAACCCAAACTATGAGTGCTGAGGGACTTGTACGTAACCACTGAGAGTCTTGATAATAAAAGTATGCAACATAGGATCTTTGACTCTTTGTCAACAATTCCTAAGTCTTGAGTTTGCTTCTGGATCTTAAAGAAAATTTGGAGCAACTTTTCCATACCCTGGAACATAGGAATAGGTTGTCATAAATTTACATGAATGCATTCTAGTGAATTCTGAAGACTCCATCATAAGCCAACAGAGGCTGGGAAACAAAACAAGTTTGGGATACCATCAAAGGCCCTTCCATCATTTTCAAATGGCTTAGCTGAGGACTGCTCTCTGTGCCTGCCTCTCAGACCACTGAGGAATGGTTAAAGCCAGGGGGAAAACAGGGCTGGCAAAATACTTGCGTGGGGGTCACCGTCCCAACCTCACCACCCTCGTAATCCGGACTGGCTTCCTGCCCACGCCATGCTGCGGATTCTGATAAACGTCTTCTCTAGCCAAAGGGCTTCACCGTTCTTTGAGTTAGAGGATGAAGCTGGCTTTTAAAAACCTTTCTCACTTGCCCTATTCCAAAGGGTTCAATATCTGCTCAAACAAGATCAGGAATTAAAGTCCATCTACAACCGTAGGGACATATATATTTTTGAAAGATAAAGGAGGCCTCCAAGGATTAGACATGATTTTTGCTACAACTCTTCACTTTCGCACAGAGCTTCCTTTATAAGAAATAAGGGATCTTCACTGGTTCTTTGCCTTTGGAAAGAAATAGCTGGGCATTTCACAGAAGTTCCTGGGAGTGGTTAGTTCATTCCTCGTTGTTTGAAATATAAGGCGTTCCAGGGTAAGATAATATGCACTGTCAGATAGTGTGCCTAAGTCAGTAGAAGGGCTTCCATTTAAAAAGCTTCCTTCCCATAAGTTTTATCTTATTTAAGAGGTTTAAAGCACAGGCTTTCAAATCTTGTTCCACAGAACCCGGGGGGGTCCTTAAACATTTTATTCTGACTTTTTGTTTGTGACATTGTGGGTATCTTTGATTTTAAAAATACATGAATACATTCTTGTGAAGATGTGTGAATTGATTAATATATTTTATGAAGTACCTGTTGGTATACCAGACACAATTCTGGGGACTAAGGCTATATCAGTGAACAAAGCAAATAAAAATTCATGCCCACATAGAGCGTAACTCTAGTGGAAAGAGAAAAACAGACATTGTAAGTAAGGAAATTACATAATATGTTAGAAGGTGATAAGTGCTATTAACAAAAATAAGATATGGTAGATCAAGAATGCTAGTAGGAGGAACTGCAATTTTTTTTTTGAATTCTCGTAGTTGACTTTATTTATTATTTAACATCTTTATTGGAGTATAACTGCTTTACAATGCTGTGTTAGTTTCTGCCTTATAACAAAGTGAATCAGCTATACATACACATATGTCCCCATATCTCTTTCCTCTTGCGTCTCCCTCCCTCCCACCCTCCCTATCCCACCCCTCTAGGTGGTCACAAAGCACCGAGCTGATCTCCCTGTGCTATGCGGCTGCTTCCCACTAGCTTCTGTTTTACATTTGGTAGTGTATATATGTCCATGCCACTCTCTCACTTCGTCCCAGCTTACCCTTCCCCGTGTCCTCAAGTCCATTCTCTAGTAGGTCTGTGTCTTTATTCCCATCTTTCCCCTAGGTTCTTCAGAACCTTTTTAAAATTTTAGATTCCATATATATGCGTTAGTATACGGTATTTGTTTTTCTCTTTCTGACTTACTTCACTCTGTATGACAGACTCTAGGTCCATCCACCTCACTACAAATAACTCAGTTTCATTTCTTTTTATGGCTGAGTAATATTCCATTGTATATGTGTGCCACATCTTCTTTATCCATTCATCTGTTGATGGACACTTAGGTTGCTTCCATGTCCTGGCTATTGTAAATAGTGCTGCAGTGAACATTGTGGTACATGACTCTTTTTGAATTATGGTTTTATTCAGGGTATATGCCCAGTAGTGGGACTGCTGGGTCATATGGTAGTTCTATTTGTAGTTTTTAAAGGAACCTCCATACTGTTCTCCATAGTGATTGTATCAATTTATATTCCCACCAACAGTGCAAGAGGGGAACTGCAATTTTATGTTGGGAGGTTAGGTAGGCCTCATGAGAAGTTACCATTTGCGGAAAAACTTGAAGGAAGTGAAAGAATGAGCCAAATAGATAAATAGGGGAAGAACTTTCTAGGGAAAAGGAGCAGCTAGGGCAACGGCAACAGCCATGAGGTGGGTCCGTGTATGTATATTTGAGGTATAGCAGGGAGATACGTCTCACTACATTGCAGTCGGTAAAGGGGAACATGAGATGAGAGGAGTAGGGGTGGAAGATACAGATCGTAAAGGAAAATAGAAGAATACATGGTGGGAAGTCTTTAAACAACAGAGATGTATATTTTCAAAAAAGTATCCCCACCTCCTAATCCCATACTTCCCAGACATTGCTGCCATTTTGGATCATATCTTTCCGAAGCGTTTTCTTTGTGATTACATACATAGATGGGTACATAGAGAAATACATAGTTTTGTTTTGTGAGGGCATGTGTGTGTGTCTGTCTACATGGGTGCATTTTAACATAAGGGAACTTATATGCCCTGTGTTAATTAGCAACTTGCTTTTTATAATTAATATGTCTTGGAGATCTTTCTTTGTCAAGACAGTACATAAATTTCTATCTCATTCTTTTTTGTATAATATTCTATTGTATGCATATGCTACATTTTGTTTAACCATACCTTTATAGGTAAATATTTAGGTTCTAGTTTCTCTCCTTTGCTCCCTTCCTCTCTTCCTCCTTTCCTTCCCATATTGGATTACTATTGTCTTAATATTACATTTAATAACATAAAATTACATGTTACATGAAACATGGGAGGAATTTGAAAATTAGTTTGTGTTGCCTTCTTTCAGAAAAGCAATATGTGTTTCCTAAATTGGAAACACTTAGATGTACCTCGGTAGAAAAAAGGCCTCAGTTACTTCTTAAGCAAGGTCTTATCTAATGTTTATTGTTTGGAATAAATGGGAATTATGAGAGTTTGAGCCCAGTTACTCTGAGCTTTGCTAAGAGTTTACTCAGCTAGCTTACCTAAGTCGACCATGGGTCTATATCAGTAGGAAGCAAGGATCCAGCGTCCAAAATCTGCATCTTCTACGCTGGGCCCTCTTTTTTCCAGCCACCTACAGCCTGCACCAATATGCCATTCAGCCAGCTCTGTTGTAAGCTCATGTGTGTAAGTCTCGTCTACCCAACCTTGCTGTCAGCCCCTGGAGGACAGGACTATGCCTTAAATTCTCACAGTGCCCAACTGATCCCTAGAATCATGGTTATTTAGTTTAAACGTATTTTTTAGAATTATCCCTAAGATTGTATTTGCCAAGTAAGTTTTATTTGGTTTAGAATAAATCTTGGGGTAAAATTTCTGCCGTCTCTGTGGATATATTGGCATTTGTGTGTGTCTGTGTGTGTGGTACGCGGGCCTCTCACTGTTGTGGCCTCTCCCGTTGAGGAGCACAGGCTCCGGACGCGCAGGCTCAGCGGCCACGGCTCACGGGCTCAGCCGCTCCGTGGCACGTGGGATCTTCCCGGACCGGGGCACGAACCCGCGTCCCCTGCATCGGCAGGCGGACTCTCAACCGCTGCGCCACCAGCGAAGCCCTTTTCTTTTTTTTGATTCTCACATTTAAAGAAACCCTGGAGGAGTTATTTCTTCATGATCAGAGTTTCTATTTGGGGTGATGAAAAAGCTTTGGAAATGGATAGTGGTGATGGTTACATAACATTGTGAATGTAATTAATGTCACTGAATCAGACACTTAAAAATGGCTAAAATTTTATGTTTTATGTATTTTACCACAATAAAAATGATAAAAAGAAATAGATGGGACTTCCCTGGTGGCACAGTAGTTAAGAATCCACCTGCCGATACAGGGGACACGGGTTCAAGTCCTGGTCTGGGAAGATCCCACATGCCACGGAGCAGCTAAGCCCGTGCGCCACAGCTGCAGAAGCCCACATGCCCTAGAGCCCGTGCTCCGCAACAAGAGAAGCCACCGCAATGAGAAACCCGCGCACCGCAAGGAAGAGTAGCCCCCGCTCGCCGCAACTAGAGAAAGCCTGCGCGCAGCAACGAAGACCCAATGCAGCCAAAAAAATTTTTTTAATATAAATAAATAAATTTTAAAAAGAGGGCTTCCCTGGGGGCGCAGTGGTTGAGAGTCCGCCTGCCGATGCGGGGGACACGGGGTCGTGCCCCGGTCCGGGGGGATCCCATGTGCCGCGGAGCGGCTGGGCCCGTGAGCCGTAGCCGCTGAGCCTGCGCGTCCGGAGCCTGTGCTCCGCAACGGGAGAGGCCACAACAGTGAGAGGCCCGTGTACTGAAAGAAAAAAAAAAGAGATGAAATTTCTTAACAACATCAAGATTTTTTAAACTTGCATTTCATTTCAATAAATATTTATTGACTTCCTGAGCTCTGCTTAGGTATGCACAGTAGAGAGGAAAATCAGGACAGTGACTCGACTGTGAAGAGGACTTCCAGCAAGGCAAGCTCAGCAATTGGCATTTCACGGATCTCATGATATTGTTATGCCAGCTCTCTAAGGAAAGCATTATTGTTACCACCGTTTTATGTTGAGAAGCCTTGGATTAAAAAACTGGTCACGGGTGGTAAAGAGTGGAGCCAGAAGCTCTTAGTATGTGTCATATTCTGTCACTTGACATCCTTCATGTTTTCAGACTATGAAATGCCTATTTAATACAACCTTAACCTCCTGTTATACTTCTGGTTTAGCAAAGAACATTAGAAGGATAGTGTGTTCCAAATATAGCTCTTCTCTTCAAATCTCTAGTGGGCCTTTGCACTGAAACCTAATGCTGTCTGTGCTTTGCTTTCTTTCACTTCCTTTCCAAATCTGTGTTATCTTCCTGTTTGTATCCTTTTGCTAGAAGACAGAGCTTGTGAAAGGAGGCCCCTGTTACATCACATCTAGCAAAAGACAGGAAGTTTACACAGAGCAAAACTATTTGCTAGAATCGGTTTTTATCCTTGTTAAAGTTGCCGTTAGCGTGGGAGATACTGTCGTCAGGATTCTCTTGCACAAAGACAAAGATATAAAAATATCTCTCTGACACGTGAATTTCTTCCTTTTTCTGTCCGCTTTCCAGGAACGTGGGAAAAGGATCCCAGGCTGGCTAGAGACATTAGGTTGTCAGTTGGAATCCCAGTGATGGAGAAGGAAATGTGGTTAATAACCAGCTAACAGTGGAGAAAAAGGAAACTCAAGGAGATAGGAGAACTGGACCTTACCCCACGGCGAGCTTATCTGGAAAGCCTCAGTCTTTCCGGTAGTTGCAAGACCTAGCCAGGGGCTGGCTAGTATCCTCTCGGATACTTTCTCTTGCACCTTGAGAGCTGGCAGGAAGGGAAGCTCCTGGACTTCAGTACACGCGGATCTTGGTTGAAGTCTCTGTGGGAAAGCCAACAAGAGTCGAAATCTTCTCAGTATCACCACTGCCTCTCTACCAAGGCGCTTTCCTTCCAACATCACAGATCATAACTGAGGTGAGTTGTTTGTTTCTGTTTTTTTCAAATGTTCCTACTGAGTGGAGAATCTTGATTCTTTTTGGTATGTGCTTTTAACAAGTGTGTCAGTTAAACCAGTACTTCTCACACTTGAATGTGTGTATGAATCACCTGGAGATCTTGTTAAAAAGCAGCAGAATTCAGTGGGCCTGAGAGTCTGCGTATCTGACACGTTCCCAGGTGACCTCAGTGCTGCTGGTCTATGAAACACGAGGAACAGCGGCTAACACCCTCTCGGTTTATTGCTTTCGGGGGGAAAGGGGCTGGGAGATGCCGGCAGAACGAGGTATTTGGCTGAGCACATGGTTTACGTCGAGCGCCTGGGAGGAAAATCAGACACCACCGTGCCCAGGTTGTACCTGCTTTGATGGGCGTCTCAGAGTTTGGGGGGTCGCGTTAAGTAGTTCCTAGGTGTGGTAAGCCACTGCCACCCCAAGTGAGAGAGGATGTTGGTCTGCTCCTTAGATTGCATGGGCCACTTTGGGTAGAGCCAGAGATATTTTTGCAATTTGGGGGAGTAAGTATCCACATCATGCCTTAACTGGGGTAGCTCGTGGCCATTTGAATGTTTCAGCCTTCAGTTGAAAATTACACATCTAGAAAAATAACCGGTGTCTTCCTCCTACCATTTGGAGGTGAAGATTGTACAGCGTGCGAATCTGTGATGCAGTTTAAAGTCAGTTGGAGTATGGAATATGACTGATATGTTGTTTTCTCTTCTTCTGAGAGTGTTCCTCTTTAAATTGAGCAGCTCCCTGTCCTAAATGATACATATTTATCAGAAAGTTGCTTTTAATGGGAAAGCCACAAGCCAAGAGGGCAAGAAACGAATAACAGGGAGGGTGCCTATTCTGTGCCTCTCGAGGGGAGAAACAAACAATGGGAGAAGAAAAGGGAAAGAAAGGCAAGTTGTGGCCACGGAAGTCGGAAGTCGGGTGTGCAAAGTGGACACAAGAAACCCCAGCCTGATGATAGAATTCTTTCCCTCACATGCATGGGAGTTTTCCTAGAGCAGTAGCTTGCGTCTTCCTCAGCTAGAAAAATGTGCTTGAGACAGAATAGGTAAATTAAAAGTTGCATTGTTTTAATGAACATGCTGGAACTATTTGTCATGGAGTCAAGGACAGTCAGTGGAATCAAAGGTCAGTGGCGTGAACAGGCCTGGGTAAGGCTCAGTGTGAATCCTCTAAACCATCCCAGACGGAGGGGAGGTGCTTCTGTTTGAAATAAACGTCAAATAACATTCCTGTCCGTTATGGAGCATAATGGGGGTGTTACTTAAAAATTTAACAACTTAACTTGGCACAAACGCTGACTGATCAAAACAGAAGCTGCTGTAAACAGCCCACACCAAAGCAGAGCACTGAAAGGCAGTAAGAAGTGTGCAGGGCTGAGTCTCAGCCTAAGCTAAGCTTTCATGAACTTTTATGGGGGGGGGAGAAATTGTAAAGCTACAGATGAGTTTAGAGACATATAATCATAATCCTACCACCATCTGTCAGCGCTTTGGCCCCATTCTCTCAGGTGAGGCCACTTCCCTGACTTTCCAAGCCTGGAGCAACCCCTCATTCCGGCTGTGTGTCTCCTGCAACCTTCACTAAAGAAAGTAGGGATCTCTTCAGTCACTGCAGGTGACTGAAAATCCTATCCGTTTCTCGAGTAGAAGGGAAAATGCGTATATTCTTTTGTAAACAGATACAGCAGAAAATGAAACTTGATCAGCACGCTATCCTTCCATGCAAAGCATTGTCACATATCTTACACTGCTTGATTTTTCACAACCATCATGGGGTACACGTCAAGGGGATTATTATTTTTACCTGTCAGTGAAGAAACTGAGGCTCCAGTTAAGCAATTTCTGAAAAGTCACACAGCTGGTTAGTAGGTGTGTTGGATTTAAACTTGCCCATTTGCTTGTAAGTTCAGGCTTATCCTGTACTTTTCTTCACCCTGTCAAGCATCCTCTCAAAACCCATGATAACCGTTACTGTTCTCTGCTAGGATTTGTTTGCTTTTAATGTCAAAATTTGAAACCTTTGTGCATTAAAAAGAATCCTGTTTCTACTTCTTTTGTCAAAATTATCCACGTTTGTCATAACCTTTGCATCCATTAGTGCCTCTGCTCGCTAGGAATAAACATTTTAGAGCAGGGCTTCTCAGACTTTATTGTGATTGAAAATCACCAGGGGAGCTTGCTAAAACTCAGACTCCTGGGCCCTGACTTCAGAGATCTGATTCGGTAGATCAGGGCCCAGGCCTGAGAATTCGCATGTCTGATAGCTCCCGGGTGATTTTAATGCTACCGTCCAGAGACCCTGCTTTTAGCCTACAGGCAGAGCTTCGGTCAGTATTTTTAAATAACATATTTATGGTTTAGTGAGGAGGCTTTGTGTGCTTAACAACAGAGGTTATAGAGTCAGAATTCCTGACTTTTGAACATTGATGCCATCACACTCTAAGCTGTGCGATCCTGGGGGACTTAACCATTCTGTGCCTCAGTTTCCTAATCTGTAAAATGGACACAATGATACCACCTACCTCATACGGTGGTTGTGAGGATTACATGACTTAACAGTGCCAGGCACAGACTATCTCTATATGTGTTTGCTCTTATTATTTCTAAGTCTTGCTCAATTCATAATTATATTTTATAGTAGAAACATCAACAGCAAGAAGATATTGTGTGAGCAGGTATCAAATGCTGTTCTTTGATGTGGATGTTACCCCAGGACTTAATCATGAGTGAAACGTGTCTTACGTGTGTATAAGTCGATGTCCTGAGCTGTCAGCTAGCACTTCCCACCGAGGGGATAGAGAGCAGATGATGATGAGAATTTGGCAAGGGCTCGATCACGCAAGGCTTTGCATAGCACCTGACAAGCTTGAACTTAACCCTGAACGTGATGAAAGACATCAGTGTAGTTTGAAGCTGGCGAGTGCAATCAGAATTGCGTTTTAGAAATGTCTCCTGCTGCAGAATGGAGGCCAGTGTGGGAAAAGGTTAGACCACAGGCAGAGGGCTCTTTAAATAGACGGTTGCAACCATCGTGGAGAGAATTAATAAAGGCTCAAACGGAGGCAGTAGAGTAAAGCTCAGAGCAGGAATCCCATGGTTCAGGTGAAGGAATGGAGCGTATGCCATGACTCAGAAAGGAAATGTGATACTGTGTTAAAACTCTTTCGCTTATGCCTCTTCTCTCCATCGAAGCTCCAGGAGGCTGAGGACTGAGCCTAACTTCTGTGTGGTCCCAGCCCCTAACTCCTAGTAGGTCTCTGATGGGTGTTCAGTAAGTGAATATGGATGATGGAGAAGAAATCAAATCCTCCTTGAGGTCAACGAGCGTCTATGTGATCTGGCCCCTGTATATCTCTCCAACCTCACCTCCCTTCTCGCTCGTCTTTGTTCTTATCACGCTGGCCCTCCTTAAGGCCTTTGAAAATGCCCAACGGTGACCGCCAGTCCAGAGGGTATCAAACTGCTGCCCTTGGGGCAAATTTGCCTTGCCACCTATTTTTTTAATTGAATAAAATCTTCCTTAACTTCTGTAGGGCTTCACAGTTTTCAAGAGTTTCACACAGATGATTTCATATATCCCATCATAACCCCCCTTTTTGTAATCCCCTCCTCCTATATTGCCCCCCCCTTCCCTCTCCCCACTGGTAACCCCTAGTTTGTTCTCTATACCTGTTAGTCTACTTCTTTTTCGTAATATTCACTAGTTTGTTGTATTGTTTAGATTCCACATCTAAGTGATACAGTATTTGTCTTTCCCTGTCTGACTTATTTCACCTAGCAAAATGCCCTCCAGGTCCATCCATGTTGATGCAAATGGCAAAATTTCATTCTTTATAATGACTGAATAGTATTCCATTGTACATCTATGCACCACATCTTCTTTTCCCATCCGTCTGCTGATGGACACTTAGGCTGCTTCTGTACGTTGGCAGTTGTGCATAATGCTGCTAGGAGCACTGGGGTGCATGTATCCTTTTGAATTAGGGTTTTTGGTTTTTTTTGGGTATATACCCATCCGTGAAATTGCTGGGTTGTATGATAGTTCTATTTTTAGTTTTTTGAGAACTCTCCATACTGTTTTCCACAGTGACTGCACCAATTTGCATTCCCACTAAGGTTCCCTTTTTTCCACATCCTCACCTATTGTTGTTTGTGACAGGTGTGAGGTGATAGCTCATTGTGGTTTTGCTTTGCATTTCCCTGATGGTTAATGATTTTGAGAATGTCTTACCACTTTTTTTTTTTGTGCGCTCCGCGGGCCTCTCACTGCCGTGGCCTCTCCCACCGTTGCGGAGCACGGGCTCCGGACGCGCAGGCTCAGCGGCCACGGCTCACGGGCCCAGCCGCTCCGCGGCACGTGGGATCCTCCCGGACCGGGGCACGAACCCGTGTCCCCTGCATCGGCAGGCGGACTCCCAACCACTGCGCCACCAGGGAAGCCCTCTTATCACTTATTTTTATACAGTTTTATTAGAACACAGCCACACCCATTTGATTATATATTACCTATGGCTACTTCAGTGCCGCAGTAGCAGGGTTGAGTAATTGTGACAGAGACCACATGGCCTGTGAAAGCCAAAATGTTAACTGTCTGTCCTTTTACAGAAAAAATTTTGCCAATTCCCTGCTCTAGTTCTTTGGAATTGCTGTGACTTCTGATTTAAAACTCTACCCTCTGGAATTCCCTGGCAGTCCAGCGGTTAGGACTTGGCGCGCTCAATTCCTGGGGTACCGGTTCAATCCCTGGTCAGGGAACTAGGATCCTGTAAGCCGTGTGGTGCAGCCCTCCAAAAACAAACAAAAAAACCTCTACCCTCAGCAAAGCTACAGTAATTGAAACTGTGGTATTGGCATAAAGACATATAGACCAGTGGAACAGAAAAGAGAGCCCAGAAATATGGTAGTTCTATTTGTAGTTTTTTAAGGAACCTCCATACTGTTCTTCATAGTGGCTGTATCAATTTACATTCCCACCAGCAGTGCAAGAGAGTTCCCTTTTCTCCACACCCTCTCCAGCATTTATTGTTTCTAGAGTTTTTGATGATGGCCAATCTGACCGGTGTGAGATGATATCTCATTGTAGTTTTGATTTGCATTTCTCTAATGATTAATGAGGTTGAGCATTCTTTCATGTGTTTGTTAGCAATCTGTATATCTTCTTTGGAGAAATGTCTATTTAGTTCTTCTGCCCATTTTTGGATTGGGTTGTTGGTTTTTTTGTTATTGAGCTGCATGAGTTGCTTATAAATTTTGGATATTAATCCTTTGTCAGTTGCTTCATTTGCAACTATTTTCTCCCATTCTGAGGGTTGTCTTTTAGTCTTGTTTATGGTATCCTTTGCTGTGCAAAAGCTTTTAAGTTTCATTAGGTCCCATTTGTTTATTTTTGTTTTTATTTCCATTTCTCTAGAAGATGGGTCAGAAAGGATCTTGCTGTGGTTTATGTCATAGAGTGTTCTGCCTATGTTTTCCTCTAAGAGTTTGATAGTGTCTGGCCTTACATTTAGGTCTTTAACCCATTTTGAGTTTATTTTTGTGTGTGGTGTTAGGGAGTGTTCTAATTTCATACTTCTACAGGTAGCTGTCCAGTTTTCCCAGCACCACTTATTGAAGAGGCTGTCTTTTCTCCACTGTATATCCTTCCCTCCTTTATCAAAGATAAGGTGACCATATGTGTGTGGGTTTATCTCTGGGCTTTCTATCCTGTTCCATTGATCTATATTTCTGTTTTTGTGCCAGTACCATACTGTCTTGATTACTGTGGCCTTGTAGTATAGTCTGAAGTCAGGGAGCCTGATTCCTCCAGCTCCATTTTTCATTCTCAAGATTGCTTTGGCTATTCGGGGTCTTTTGTGTTTCCATACAAATTGTGAAATTTTTTGTTCTAGTTCTGTAAAAAATGCCAGTGGTAATTTGATAGGGATTGCATTGAATCTGTATGTTGCTTTGGGTAATAGAGTCATTTTCACAATGTTGATTCTTCCAATCCAAGAACATGGTATATCTCTCCATCTGTTGGTATCATCTTTAATTTTTTTCATCAGTGTCTTATAGTTTTCTGCATACAAGTCTTTTGTCTCCTCAGGTAGGTTTATTCCTAGATATTTTAATCTTTTTGTTGCAGTGGTAAATGGGAGTGTTTTCTTAATTTCCCTCTCGGATTTTTCATCGTTAGTGTATAAGAATGCAAGAGATTTCTGTGCATTAATTTTGTATCCTGCTACTTTACCAAATTCATTGATTAGTTCTAGTAGTTTTCTGGTAGCATCCTTAGTATTCTCTATGTATAGTATCATGTCATCTGCAAACAGTGACAGCTTTACTTCTTCTTTTCCTATTTGGATTCCTTTTATTTCTTTATTTTCTCTGATTGCTGTGGCTAGAACTTCCAAAACTAGGTTGAATAAGAGTGGTGAGAGTGGGCAACCTTGTCTTGTTCCTGATCTTAGTGGAAATGGTTTCAGTTTTTCACCATTGAGAACAATGCTGGCTGTGGGTTTGTCCTATATGGCCTTTATTATATTGAGGAAAGTTCCCTCTATGCCTACTTTCTGCAGGGTTTTTATCATAAATGGGTGTTGAATTTTGTCAAAAGCTTTCTCTGCATCTATTGAGATGATCATATGGTTTTTCTCCTTCAGTTTCTTGATATGGTGTATCACGTTGATTGATTTGCGTATATTGAAGAATCCTTGCATTCCTGGAATAAACCCCACTTGATCATGGTGTATGATCCTTTTAATGTGCTGTTGGATTCTGTTTGCTAGTATTTTGTTGAGGATTTTTGCATCTATGTTCATCAGTGATATTGGCCTGTAGTTTTCTTTCTTTGTGATGTCTTTGTCTGGTTTTGGTATCAGGGTGATGGTGGCCTCATAGAATGAGTTTGGGAGTGTTCCTCCCTCTGCTATCTTTTGGAAGAGTTTGAGAAGGATAGGTGTTAGCTCTTCTCTAAATGTTTGATAGAATTCGCCTGTGAAGCCATCTGGTCCTGGGCTTTTGTTTGTTGGAAGATTTTTAATCACAGTTTCAATTTCAGTGCTTGTGATTGATCTGTTCATATTTTCTATTTCTTCCTGGTTCAGTCTTGGCAGGTTGTGCATTTCTAAGAATTTGTCCATTTCTTCCAGGTTGTCCATTTTATTGGCATAGAGTTGCTTGTAGTAATCTCTAATAATCTTTTGTATTTCTGCAGAGTCAGTTGTTACATCTCCTTTTTCATTTCTAAGTCTATTGATTTGAGTCTTCTCCCTTTTTTTCTTGATGAGTCTGGCTAATGGTTTATCAATTTATTTATCTTCTCAAAGAACCAGCTTTTACTTTTATTGATCTTTGCTATTGTTTCCTTCATTTCTTTTTCATTTATTTCTGATCTGATCTTTATGATATTTCTTTCCTTCTGCTAAATTTGGGGTTTTTTTGTTCTTCCTTCTCTAATTGCTTTAGGTGCAAAGTTAGGTTGTTTATTCGAGATGCTTCCTGTTTCTTAAGGTATGATTGTATTGCTATAAACTTCCCTCTTAGAACTGCTTTTGCTGTATCCCATAGGTTTTGGGTCGTCGTGTCTCCATTGTCATTTGTTTCTAAGTACTTTTTGATTTCCTCTTTGATTTCTTCAGTGATCACTTCGTTATTAAGTAGTGTATTGTTTAGCCTCCATGTGTTTCTATTTTTTACAGATCTTTTCTTGTAATTGATATCTAGTCTCATAGCGTTGTGGTCAGAAAAGATACTTGATACGATTTCAATTTTCTTAAATTTGCCAAGGCTAGATTTGTGACCCAAGATATGATCTATCCTGGAGAATGTTCCATGGGCACTTGAGAAAAATGTGTATTCTGTTGTTTTGGGATGGAATGTCCTATAAATATCAAGTAAATCCATCTTGTATAATGTATCATTTAAAGCTTGTGTTTCCTTATTTATTTTCATTTTGGATGATCTGTCCATTGGTGAAAGTGGGGTGTTAAAGTCCCCTACTATGATTGTGTTACTGTCGATTTCCCCTTTTATGGCTGTTAGTATTTGCCTTATGTATTGAGGTGCTCCTATGTTGGGTGCATAAATGTTTACAATTGTTATATCTTCTTCATGGATCGATCCCTTGATCATTATGTAGTGTCCTTCTTTGTCTCTTGTAATAGTTTTTATTTTAAAGTCTATTTTGTCTGATATGAGAATTGCTACTCCAGCTTTCTTCTGATTTCCATTTGCATGGAATATCTTTTTCCATCCCCTCACTTTCAGCCTGTAAGTGTCCCTAGGTCTGAAGTGGGTCTCTTGTAGGCAGCATATATATGGGTGTTGTTTTTGTATCCATTCAGCGAGTCTGTGTCTTTTGGTGGGAGCATTTAATCCATTTACATTTAAGGTAATTATTGATATGTGCGTTCCTATTACCATTTACTTAATTGTTTCGGGTTGTTCTTGTAGGTCTTTTCCTTCTCTTATGCTTCTTGCTTAGAGAAGTTCCTTTAGCATTTGCTGTAAAGCTGGTTTGGTGGTGCTTAACTCTCTCAGCTTTTGCTTGTCTGTAAAGGTTTTAATTTCTCCATCAAATCTGAATGAGATCCTTGCTGGGTAGAGTAATCTTGGTTGTAGGTTTTTTTCCTTCATCACTTTAAATATGTCCTGCCACTCTCTTCTGGCTTGTAGAGTTTCTGCTGAAAGATCAGATGTTAACCTTATGGGGATTCCCTTGTGTGTTATTTGTTGTTTTTCCCTTGCTGCTTTTAATATGTTTTCTTTGTATTTAATTTTTGACAGTTTGATTATTATGTGTCTTGGCGTGTTTATCCTTGGGTTTATCCTGTATGGGACTCTCTGTGCTTCCTGGACTTGATTGACTATTTCCTTTCCTATATTAGGGAAGTTTTCAACTATAATCTCTTCAAATATTTTCTCAGTCCCTTTCTTTTTCTCTTCTTCTTCTGGGACCCCTATGATTCTAATGTTGGTGCGTTTAATGTTGTCCCAGAGATCTCTGAGACTGTCCTCAGTTCTTTTCATTCTTTTTTCTTTCTTCTGCTCTGCAGTAGTTATTTCCACTATTTTATCTTCCAGGTCACTTATCCGTCCTTCTGCCTCAGTTATTCTGCTACTGATCCCATCTAGAGTATTTTTCATTTCATTTATTGTGTTGCTCATCATTACTTGCTTCCTCTTTATTTCTTCTAGGTCCTTGTTAACTGTTTCTTGCAATTTGTCTATTCTATTTCCAAGATTTTGAATCATCTTTACTATCATTATTCTGAATTCTCTTTCAGGTACACTGGCTATTACCTCTTCATTTGTTAGGTCTGGTGTGTTTTTATCTTGCTTCTTCATCTGCTGTGTGTTTTTCTGTCTTCTCATTTCGCTTATCTTACTGTGTTTGGGGTCTCGTTTTTGTAGGCTGCAGGTTCGTAGTTCTATCTGTTTTTGGTGGCTGTCCCCAGTGGCTGAGGTTGGTTCAGTGGGTTGAGCAGGTTTCCTGGTTGGGGGGACTAGTGCCTCTGTTCTGGTGGATGAGGCTGGATCTTGTCTTTCTGGTGGGCAGGTCCACATCTGGTGGTGTGTATGGGGATGTTGGTAGCCTTATTATGATTGTAGGCAGCCTCTCTGCTAATGGCTGGGGCTGTAGACCTGTCTTGTTCTTTGTTGGGCATAGGGTGTCCAGCACTGTTCGTTGCTGGTCCTTGAGTGAAGCTGGGTCTTGGTGTTGAGATGGAGATCTCTGGGAGATTTTCGCCGTTTGATATTGTGTGGAGCTGGGAGGTGTCTTGTGGACCAGTGTCCTGAGGTTGGTTCTCCCACCTCAGAGACACAGCCTTGACACCTGGCTGGAGTGCCAAGAGCCTTTAATCCTCACGGCTCAAAATAAAAGGGAGAAAAAAATAGAAAGGCAAGGAAGGAAGGAAGGAGGAAGGTAGGGAAGGGAGGAAGAAAGGAAGGGAGGAAGGAGGGAGGGAATAAGGAAAGGAAGGGAGGGAGGAAGAAAGGAAGGGAGGAAGGAAGGAGGGAAATAGGAAAGAAAGGAGGGAAGAAAGGAAGAAAGAAAGGGGAGAAGACAAAATAAAGTAGGGTAAAATACAGTTATTAAAATAAAAAAATAATTATTAAGAAGAAAAATTTCTATTAAAGAAAAAAAAAAAAAAACGGGTCGGTCTAACCCTAGGACAAATGGTGAAAATAAAGCTATATAGACAAAAATCTCACACAGCAGCACTCACATACACACTCACAGAAAGAAAAAAGGGGAAAATAATAGTATATCTTGCTCCCAAAGTCCACCTCCTCAACTTGGGATATTTCGCTGTCTATTCAGGCTTTCCACAGATGCAGGGCACTTCAAGTTGACTGTGGAGCTTTAACCCGCTGCTTCTGAGGCTGCTGGGAGAGACCTCCCCCTCTCTTTGTTCGCACAGCTCCTGGGGTTCAGCTTTGGACTTGGCCCCGCCTCTGTGCGTAGGTCTTCCGAGGGCGTCTGCCCTTCGCTCAGACAGGGCGGGGTTAACGGAGCAGCTGATTCGTGGTCTCGGGCTCATTCAGGTGTGGGGGGGGCACGGATGTGGGGTGAGTCCGCGGCGGAGGCCGGCGTGACGCTGCACCGGCCCGAGGCGCACCGCGCGTTTTCCCTGGGAAGCTGTCCCTGGATCCCGGGACCCCGGCAGTGGCGGGCTGCACAGGCTCCGGGAGGGGAGGTGTGGACGGTGACCTGTGCTCGCACACAGGCCTCTTGGTGGTGGCAGCAGCAACCGTAGCGCCCCACACCCGTCTCTGTTGTCCGCGCCGACAGCCGCAGCTCGCGCCCGTTTCTGGAGCTCCTTTATGTGGTGCCCTTAATTACCTTTCGTCGCGCCCCAGGAGGCAAAGAGGGAAGAAAAGGTCTCTTATCTCTTCGGCAGCTCCGCGCCCGTTTCTGGAGCTCCTTTAAGCGGCGCGCTTAAACCCCTCTCCTCGCTCACCAGGAGGTAAAGAGGGAAGAAAAGGTCTCTTGCCTCTTCGGCAGCTCCAGACTTCTCCCGGACTCCCTCCCGGCCAGCTGTGGTGCACTAACCCCTTCAGGCTGTTTTCGCTCTGCGAACTCCAGACCTTTCCCTGCGATCCGCCCGAGGCTCAGTTCCCGGCCCCGCCCGCCCTGGGCCGGTGAGCAGACAAGCCTCTCGGGCTGGTGAGTGCTGATCGGCATCGATCCTCTGCGGGAATCTCTCCGCTTTGCCCTCCGCACCCTGTGGCTGCGCTCTCCTCCGCGGCTCCGAAGCTTCCCCCTCCGCCACCCGCAGTCTCCGCCCGCGAAGGGGCTCCTAGTGTGTGGGAACCTTTCCTCCTTCACGGCTCCCTCCCACTGGCGCAGGTCCCGTCCCTATTCTTTTGTCTCTGTTTTTTCTTTTCTCTTTTGCTCTACCCAGGTACGTGGGGAGTTTCTTGCCTTTGGGGAGGTCTGAGGTCTTCTGCCAGCGTTCGGTGGGTGTTCTGTAGGAGAAGTTCCACGTGTAGATGTATTTCTGATGTATCTGTGAGGAGGAAGGTGATCGCCGCGTCTTACTCTTCCGCCATCTTCTCCCTCCCCCTGTCTGCCATTTTAGTTGGGAGGTTTTCTATGATATTTTTCTGAGTTTTCTCTTTTTCTATGTTTCGTGTCTCTGCTCTATGGTTATGTTTTGTGGTTACCCTGAGGTTTGTATAAAAAGTCTCATAGATAAAGTAGTGCTTTTTCTGCTGATAACATTTTGTTTTCATTTACCTTTATGTTTTTGTTATTTCAAATTATAGCTTTTTATGTTGTGTTTGTCACCATACTGAGATAGCTAGTTATTTTTCTGCTTTCTTTTTTTCTCCCTTTAACCCTTCTACCATAATTAAGTGTTTAAAAACCTTTTCTGATAAAGAGGTACAATTTTCTGGTTCTGTTTATCACCTTGCTTAAAATTTTGTGTATTTCTGCCATTTTGTTTCTGGTAGAAAAGCTCCTTTTAAAATTTCTTATAAGGCAGTCTACTGATGATGAACTCCTTCAAATTTGTTTGGGAAATTATTTCTTCTTCATATACGAAAGCTAAGTGCTGGGTGGAGTGTTCTTGACTGACAGCTTTTATCTTTCAGTATCTGAGAATGCTGTTGCACTCCTTCCTGGCTTGTAGGTTTTCTGCTCAGAGATCTGCTGATAGCATAATAGGGATTCCTTTGTAGGTTACCATCCTTTTTTCCCTGGTTGTCCTTAAAATTCTTCTTCTTTTTTTAATCATTGACTTTTGACAGTTTTAATATAATGTGTCTTGAAGAAGGTCTTTTGCATTGAGGTAATCAGGTATTCTCTTAGCTTCATAGGTATGTATGTCCCGTTCCTTTACCATGTTTGGGAAGTCCTCACCTATTATGTCTTTAAGTAATTTCTCTGCTCTCTTCTCTCTTTTCTCTTTCTGGGGTGCCCATTATCCTAATGTTGCCTTTCCCAAAAGTGTTGGATATCTCTCAAATAATTTCCTAATATTTTAATATCTTATTTCTCTCTCTTCTTCTGCTTGTATGATTTCCAGATTTCTATCTTTAAGCTCACTAATTCCCTCTTCCATATGACCTGCTCAATTTCCAGTGCTTTATAATATATTCTTCATCTCGTTTGTTGTGTTCTTCAGCTCCAGAATTTGTTTGGTTCTCCTTTAAAGGTTCAGTTTCTTTGGTAAGGTATTCGTTTTGTTCATTAATTTTATTCCTGAGCTCATTAAACTGCCTTTCTGAGTTTTCTTGTACGTTGTTGAGTTTCTTCAAGACAGCTATTTCAAATTCTCTATCAGTTAGATCACAATATTCATGACTTTAAGTTTGGTTTCTGGAAGTTTGTCATTTTCTTTTCATGGTACAGTGTTACTGTGGTTCTTCATAATGCTTGATGAAGTATTCCTCTTCTGGTGCATTTGAAGTTAAATGACAGGTTAGCTGTTAGAGTCCTTTCTTTTGTTTTCCAGTAGATGGTGGTATCATACAAGTTGATGGTTTCTTTCACTTGCGCTGCCTCTGGTCATACTTGAGATTTAGCACTTTCCATCCTCAGCTGTCTCTGTAAGAGGTGTGGGTCCATGCCTTTGTTGTCACTTCTTGTTCCTCTGGGGTGGTTAATGCCTTGTTTCCACCAGAACTGCTCTTGTCACTGGGATGGTGGGCTCTTTCCTTGCATCCAGGATCCCTTGAGACACAGGCTCCACAGTGGGGGGAGGGAGACATTGGGAGGGGAGCTGGGGTCTACCATGTCTGGTGTTGTGAGGTTTGCAGGCTCTACCACTGCGGATGATGGGTGCAAGGGCTGGGTCATGAGTACCTCAACCAGTGGAGGAACAGTGTCCCAGGCGCCATTGCCGCTGCTGCCCAGTTACCTGTGGCCATGGGCGCTAGTGCATTTGGGAGGCTGGAGTCGTGTGTGCCACTCCTCCTTCTGCTACTAGGTTCTCTGACGCTATGGGCTCATTGTGAGTTGCTAGAGTCCATTCAGAGTCCCAGCATTAAGATTCATTACCATGAGTTTAAAATCAGACAAATCATAATTTTTATGTGTTTTTCTCCACCCATATTCAGGTGCAGGGGTGCAGGCACAGAGTGGGGGAGGTTTGAATTTAACTAGAGATTCTGGTTTTGCCAAGCAAGTGGCAACACAAAAGAGGAACAAGGGAGTTGAAGGTGTTTGCAGGGGTAGTATCATAATGAATGATCATGGAATTTCAGCTGGTATGGAGATTAAAGAGGCCAGTAGGGATGAGGCAGAGTGAAATATTTCTGAAGTTAATGCTTATAGGTCCTTGTGGGGGGTTTGTTAGAGTTGGGTTACTAGAAGGAGCTAGGTGGAAGGGTGGGATATGGTAGTCAGAGAGCAAGACACATAAAACGAGATTGGTAATGACTGTGTCCATGGCACACCCTGGAGGTGTATAGCTGAAGCAGGGTGGAGAACAAGAACACTGGAGGAGAGAAGTTCAAGGTAGGCAGAGGCCAGCATGCTAGAAAAATCACTTGTGAGTGTGTTGAATTCACCAAGAGGTAAGACAGGAGTGTTAGAGAGAGTGACAGTGCACCAGTTACTGGTTAGTGGGGGACGAGGTCCTGGGGTCCAAAGAAAGCAGCAGCCATGGAGAGTGGTCAGTGATAAAGTCTGGTGACATGAAACGCAAAGCTGAGATATGGAGGGAAGTTAGTAGATGAGCCACTTTGGGATGTTCACATTTTGCAGTGGTTTCTTCTTTCAGAATAAGCAATATCAGAATGTGAAAGTCCCCATCATAACCTCAAGGAAAGCTCTTTTGTCTCTGTAATGACTTTTTAAAAATAATTAATTAATTTTCGGCTGTCTTGGGTTTTCGTTGCTGTGCACGGGCTTTCTCTAGTAGCGGCGAGTGGGGGCCACTCTTCGTTGCCGTGTGCGGGCTTCTCATTGCGGTGGCTTCTCTTGTTGCGGAGCACGGGCTCTAGGCACAGAGGCTCAGTAGTTGTGGCTCGTGGGCTCTAGAGCACAGCCCCAGTAGTTGTGGTGCATGGGCTTAGTTGCTCTGCAGCATGTGGGATCTTCCCAGACCAGGGATTGAACTTGGGTCCTCTGTAGATTCTTTTTTTTTTTTTTTTTTTTTTTTGGTACGCAGGCCTCTCACTGTTGTGGCCTCTCCCGTTGTGGAGCACAGGCTCCATACGCGCAGGCTCAGTGGCCATGGCTCACGGGCTTAGCTGCTCCGCGGCATGTGGGATCTTCCCGGACCGGGGCACGAACCCGTGTCCCCTGCATCAGCAGGCGGACTCTCAACCACTGCGCCACGAGGGAAGCCCCAACAGGCAGATTCTTAATGACTGTGCCACCAGGGAACCCCCTGTAATGACTTTTTATGCTTTAATCACAAGAGGGCACCAGAGTCTAGTGAAGCATTATTTTTGTTCTTTCACAAGAGGGCACCAGAGTCTAGTGAAGGATGATTTTTGTTCTTATCTAAAGCTGGGGCAACCACATTTACTTTGAGTGAGGCGGCACGATTAATAATCTCTTGGAGCTACATGTGTAAACTGGGATTTTCCTCTGCAAACTGGGACATAAGCCCTGCACAGTATGAGCATAGCCAATTAAATTATGAACTAGCTCTACACTAAAGGCTCTCATTCCCAAAGATCACTACAATACTTATGACACACAGGCAGAGTAGAAAAAGTGACCAAACTTGCTCTTATCTTGAAGAGAAGATCAAGAAAGACTTTCCTCTACACCCCACCTCCCTAATTATATTTATTTCCTATCCCATTTTTCTCCTCAGTGCGATCTTAGTTTGACTATATCTTCAAGTAAGAGAATTGCACTATCCCAAATTATCTTGGTCATTTGAAAGTAGTCTAAAGTGTTCTCTAACTTCCCATACTTCTTGGGACTTCCCCGGTGGCGCAGTGGTTAAGAATCTACCTGCCAATGCAGGGGACACAGTTTTGATCCCTGGTTTAGGAAGATCCCACATGCTGTGGAGCAGCTAAACCCGTGTGCCACAACTACTGAGCCCGTGAGCCACAACTACTGAAACCCACGTGTCTAGAGCCCGTGCTCTGCCACAAGAGAAGCCACCGCAATGAGAAGCCCGCACACCACAATGAAGAGTAGCCGCCGCTCACCACAACTAGGGAAAGCCACGTGCAGCAACGAAGACCCAACACCGCCATAAATAAATAAATAAGTAAATATATTTAAAAAAATAAAAAGAATTCCTCCTGATAACCAGTAGATAGCAAGACTATTGATGCCACTCAAAGCAATAAAATTATCTTTTTAAAAAAAAAAAAAAAAAGACCTAATAGACAGTTTGAATAGACCTATATCTTAAAGTACTTGAATCAATAATTAATAACCTTCCACAACAGAAAGCACCAGATCCAGATGGGTTCACTGGGAAATTCCACCAAACATTTAAGGGAAAATTCTACCAATACTCTACCATCTCTTTCAGAAGATAGAAGCCAAGGGGATACTTACTAACTCACTCTTATGAGTATTATCCTTACACCAAAACCAGACAATGACATTACAAGAAAAGAAAACAAAGTACAGACCAATATCTCTTGTGACATAGATGCAAGAATCCTCTATAAAATATTAGCAAATTGAATCCAACAGTGTATGAAAAGAATTATATACTATGTGGGATTATACACCCAAAATTTTACACAACATGGCATATATTTCAGGTAGGCAAGGCTGGCTGAATATTTGAACTAAATATTGTAATCAGTCACATCAGCAGGCTAAACAAGAAAAATCACATGATCATATCAAAAGATGATAAAAAGCATTTGATAAAATGCAATACTCATTCACGGTAAAAATTCTCATCAATCCAGGAACAGAGGAGAACTCCCTCAGCTTGATAAAGAACATCTACAAAAAGCCTACAGTCGACATCATACTTAATGGTGAGAAGCTAGACGCTTTGTCACGAACATCAGGAAGAAAGCAATAGTGCTATCTCTGAGCACTCTTTTTCAGTTATCGCACTGGGAGTCCTAGCAATGCACTAAGACAAGAAGTTATGGCAATTGGGAAGGAAGAAATAAAACTGTTTTGGGTTGCAGATGACATGCTTGTCTATGTAGAAAATCCATATCAACAAAAACAGTAACAACAACAAAATGGGAAAAGAATTTGAAAATGAATAGATACATGCGTATGTATAACTGAGTCACTTTGCTGTACACCTGAAGCTAACACAACATTGTTAATCAACTGTACTCCAATATAAAATAAAAATTAAAAAAAACAATAACAACAACAAAAACTCCTGGAACTGATAAATGATATAGCAAGGTTGCAGGATGCAAGGTTAATAAGCAAAAGTCAACCACTTTCCTATATACTAGCAATGAACAAGTGTGATTTGAAATTAAAAATACAATACCATTTACATTAGATCCTCAAAAGTGAAATACTTCGGTATAAATCTAACAAAATATGAACAAGATCTGTGTGATGAAAGCTACAAAACTGATGAAAGAAATCTAAGAATAACTAACTAAATACAGATATTCCATATTCATGGGTAGGAAGATTCAATATTGTCAAGATGTCAGTTCTTCCCAACTTGATCTATAGATTCAGTGCAATCCCAATAAAAAAGTCAGCAAGTTATTTTATAGATATTGACAAACTGATCCTAAAGTTTATATGGAGAGGCAAAAAAACCTGGTATAGCCAACATAATACTGAAGGAGAGGAACGAAGTTAGAGGACTGAGACTACCTGACTTCAAGACTTACTATAAAGCTACAGTAAGCAAGACAGTATGATATTGGTGCAAGAATAGGCAAATAGGTCACGGAACAGAATAAAGCTCAGAAAAAGACACGCATAAATATAGTCCACTGATTTTTGACAAAGGAGCAAAGGCAATGCAAGTGGCATAAAGATCGTCTTCAACAAATGGACCGCCACAAGGAGGATAAAAAGAACCTAAGCACAAACCTTACCCCCTTCACAAAAATTAAAGTGGATCATAGACCTAAATGGAAAATGCAAAGCTATAAAACTCCAAGAAAATAACATAGGAGGAAATCTAGGTGATCTTGGACATGGTGATGACTTTTTACATACAACACCAAAGACAGGACCCATGAAAGAAATTATCGATGGGCTAGGCTTCATTAAAATTAAAAGCTTCTGGTCAGTGAAAGACAACGTCAAGGGAATAAGGAGACAAGCCACAGACTGGGAGAAAATGTCTACCAAACACATATCTAATAAAGGACTGTTATCCAAAATACACAAAGAACTCTTAAAACTCAACACTAAGAAAACAAACAACCCCATTAGAAAATGCCAAACACTTGAACACATACCTCACCAAAGAAGATATATAGATGGCAAGTAAGCATATGAAAAGATGTTCCACATCATGTCATTATGAAATTGCAAATTAAAACAAGAATAAGATACCACTACACACCTATCAAAAAGGCAAAACTCTACAACACTGACATGGACTTCCCTGGTGGCGCAGTGGTTAAGAATCCGCCTGCCAGTGCAGGGGACACGGGTTCGAGCCCTAGTCTGCGAAGATTCCACATGCCGCCGAGCAACTAAGCCTGCGCGCCACAACTACTGAGCCTGCGCTCTAGAGCCCGTGAGCCATAACTACTGAGCCCGCGCGCCTAGAGCCTGTGCTCTGCAACAGGAGAAGCCACCACAATGAGAAGCCCGCGCACCGCAACGAAGAGTAGCCCCCACTCACCGCAACTAGAGGAAGCCCACGCACAGCAGCGAAGACCCAACGCAGCCAAACATTTTTTAAATAAATAAATTTATTTTTAAAAATTCTTTAAAAAATACAAACACTGACAATATCAAGTGCTGTCCAAGAACTTTCATTGATTGCTGGTGGGAATTCAAATTGGTACAGCTACTTTGGAAGACAGTTTCACAGTTTCTTACAAAACTAAACATACACTCACCACGGGATCTAGCAATCACGTTCCTCGGGATGTACCCAAATGAGTTGAAAACCTAGGTCCTCACCAAAACCTGAACACAGATGTTCATAGCAGCTCTAGTCCTAACTGCCAGAACTGGGAAGCAACCCAGATGTCCTTCAGGAGGTGACTGGATAAATGAACTGTGGTCCATGCAGACAGTGGGATATTATTCAGTGTCAAAAAGAAATGAGCTGTCAAGCCGTGAAAAGACATGGAGGAAACAGATGAGTGTTACTAAGTGAAAGAAGCCACTGTGGAAAGGCCACGTACTGTGTGCTTCCAACTACATGACCTTCAGGGAAAGGCAAAAGTATGCAGACAGTAAGAAGTCAGTGGTTGCCAGGGGCAGCAGGACAGGAAGGAATGTGGAGCGCAGGATTTTTGGGGCAGTGCAGCTCTTCTGTGTGACACCACAGTGGTGGATACCTTTGTCGAAGACCATAGATGCATAGAATGTACACCACCAAGAGCGAACCCTAACGTAAACTATGGACTTGGGGTGATGATGTGTCAATGTAGGTTCACTGACTGGAACAAATGCACCACTCTGATGGGGAATATCACTAATGCAGGAGAGTGTGTTTGGGGTAGTGAGCGGAGGACGTACGGAAAATCTCTGTACCTTCCACTCCATTTTGCTATCAACCTAAAACTGCTCTTTTTTAAAAAATTTAATTTAATTTTAGTTTATTTCATTTTTTTTAACATCTTTATTGGAGTATAATTGCTTTACAATGGTGTGTTAGATTCTGCTTTGGATTCACTTTGTTGTAAAACTGCTCTTTTAACGAACCTGTTTTTTTAAAAAAAACAACATAAGGGGAAAAATTACTTTGAAAGTTGTGATCACACAGGTAAAACCATAAATGCATACCCAGTATTCTAATAATATAATAATATTAATAATCTAATAATATTTAGAATAATATTCTAAAAATGTATGGTCCGAAAAGATAGCAAGAATATGAAAGAATGGGCCTCCCTGGTGGCGCAGTGGTTGAGAGTCCGCCTGCCGATGCAGGGGACGCGGGTTCGTGCCCCGGTCCGGGAAGATCCCACATGCCACGGAGCGGCTGGGCCCGTGAGCCGTGGCCGCTGAGCCTGCGCGTCCGGAGCCTGTGCTCCGCAACGGGAGAGGCCACGACAGTGAGAGGCCCCCGTACCGCACAAAAAAAAAAAAAAAATTATGCTTTTAATATACTTCAGTACCTTTGACAGATTTCTCCACTGGACGCTGAGGAGTGTAACAGAAGCCTCTGCTAGAGCATCATGTCTGAAACCTACTTGTTACACATTAAAAAAAATTCTGCTTTGAGAACTGCACTATAAACAGAAAGCAAACTTTCTCCCCACAGCTGACATAGTACCTGGCACTTCGTAAACCCAGTTAATATTAATAAATGAATGAAGGCGTTAATGATTTAGCTGAGGGGATAAGATGTAAACATCCCAAAGTTAAATGACAATAGGAGACAGTGGTTTTGAAGACATACAAGAGGCAGTAAGTGATAAGTTGCCAAATAAATGGAAGTGAGAATAAGTGCTAAGAGCTCAAAGTAGGAGACTGCTGTAGGCTACAGGGGTCAAAAAGCCTTTATAGTGGAGGCTGGTCTTTAAGAACCTTGGCCTTGAAAAATATATTAGGTTTGAAGATGTAAGAATGGGGAAAGGTCTGAGAAGCAGACAGAATAAGACTGTGCCAGAGGGATGGAAGTGAGAAAATAACAGAGATGATTGTAAGATGCGCACTGATCCTCTCACACTGCAGCCCAGCTGTTTACAAAAGAAGAGTGGGGACAGGCCTCTGAGCTCCAGGCTGTGACGGCTGTTTTTCTCAGGCTGGGGAGTTTGGACCTGATTCTTTCCATAGGGAGAAGAATGAATGGGTTTTCAGCAGTAAGGAGGGATGAAAGAGTTTGGTGGCTCTAGAATAAAGATTATATATACTAGGGACAAGGTGTAGGATGGTTTGAGTTAGACTAAAGAAGTGAGCACTGTTGGCAGAGAATACAGTAGTTAGGAAACAGTCCAGATATAAAGGAATAAACGGTAAGCTAAACTAAGTTCGCAGGTTTCAGAAAGACATACATTTCTGAAGCACTGTAAAGGAAGAAGTGATGGGACAGGGCACCACATTGAAAGGGAAGATAAAAGTATGTTGGTGAAAGTGAAGGAAGACAGTAAATTCTCAGAATGAAGTATGCATCTGTGGGTTGTTTATATTTTCATATATATATATATATATATTTTACTCCGAGTTGGAATCAGTGTGTATATCAGGAGGCAGTGTGAAAAAAGGTTAGACCCCTACTTTTCCAAGACAGAAAAGAATTTTTGCAACTGAAAATGTAATTGAAGCACATGCCCAAGGTGTTTAATGCTTCTGTCTTTTTAAGACTAGAATCCTGGCTTTACCAAATAAACTCAAAGTCAAGCAACCGGTATCTTGAGGGGAAATGTACACAGTACACAGGGATGAGCTGGTATGTTGCCGTCTGCTGGGGTCTTTGGAAGACTTTTCAACCGTTTTGTAGAGAAGAGCCCGGGACACAAACAGCTTTGGCGATTGTGCTTCAGGAAGGAGGACAGGCTGTCAACTTCTCTGCCAGTGGAAGTTGAAGGAAACAGAACTAAAGGAATTGTTTGGCCATTTCCTAATGCATCCCAGCTGGTAGACGTGCTTCGGGAAAGGGTGAACAGCCCCTTGGCGGGGGGGGGGGGGAGCAGCTTTAGGAAAGCAAAGCCAAAGCAAAGAATTGGCAGCACTGTTCAGCCCAGCCTGGCCTTCCTGTTCTGTGGAATCACAAACATATTTTGTATTTCACTGACAAATACTGCAGCAGCTGAAGACTGCAAGATTTCAAGTCTATTTCCATGCAGAACCAACTGTTCTTAAAATTATGAAATCAAATGCTTCTATCAGCATCTTTTCTTTTTTTTTTAAATTTAAATTTTTATTTTTATTTATGGCTGTTTTGGGTCTTCGTTTCTGTGCAAGGGCTTTCTCTAGTTGTGGCAAGCGGGGGCCACTCTTCATTGCGGTGCATGGGCCTCTCACTATTGTGGCTTCTCTTGTTGCAGAGCACAGGCTCCAGACGCGCAGGCTCAATAATTGTGGCTCATGGGCCTAGTTGCTCCGCGGCATGTGGGATCTTCCCAGACCAGGGCTCAAACCCGTGTCCCCTGCATTGGCAGGCGGATTCTCAACCACTGCGCCACCAGGGAAGCCCCTCCTATCAGCATCTTAATCCTCCAAAACCATGCAATTAATCATTCTATGATGGAGAGAATAACCAATCTCTTTTCACCAAAAGCAACCGAAGTCCTCTATTCCTTCAAAATACTGTCAACTGCCCCCTTTATTGTAGGCAACAGAACAAATAAAATAAAACGGAGTCTTCTTGCTGTGCCAAATGAGGCCAGTGATCCAGAACCTGAAGTGCACTGAAGATGTACAAAACTATTACACACAGAGACACACGCGGCCACTGGGGGCGAGCAGCTCATGCCCACGCTGTTGATTGCCGAACGTCCGTAGTTAAGTCACCCTTTGCACCCACAGGGACACTAAGCAAATATAACCAACATCCCACACCCGTTATTCTTGCAGTCGGGGACTGCCTTGCCTGAGTTCCTTCTAGGTAGAGTATGGTGGCTCTTTCCGAAGCAAACAAAATTCTTTCCTACCTGAATGAAGAGAAGAAAACTAGAGAAAAATAGAAGCTCTGCAAAGTGATTAAAAGGAAGTATGTAATTATATTTAGAGGGTTATCTTCTCTTTTCAGGAACAGAAACACCTTTGGTCTGGCCGCTGCTTTAAGACTTTCTGGTGCAAAAACAGAAAGTAAGTACCTCTGGGTAATCTATAAAGATTAACTTTGGGCCACCGGGATCAAAATTTTACTTTGATACCATCAATAACATTCCGCTGCGCTTTTTCTTTATGAGGATTAAAGAAAGCCTAGTTCCTCGGGTGTAGCTGTCATGTCGTTTTGGAGCCTCAATATTCGAACACCCTAATTAAACCACTTAGAAGAAATCACCCCACAATGTGTTAACTCTGACTTTCTCTGTAAACAAGCCATGGCTGTCAGCTGGCTGCAGCTTTGGGTCATTGAATCCAGTGGCTCGAATCCAGTTGTCATTAAGAGTTTACAAAACCAAAAAGAACAAGCAAGTATTTACTCTCTCTGGTCTTTCCCTCAGTCCTTTCATCTTTTTACCTCTTCTGCAAATCCATCCACCCTTCTGTCCTCACCTCTCCAGTCCCTGAATAAGCTGCGGTACAGTCTTCTGTATCACCCTCAGTGTTTTCAATGGTTATGAACGGACTCTAATTTTACTGATACTCTGCTGAACGCCAAGCAGTTTTATTAAATATACAGTTGAAAAGGGGACTTCCCTGGCTGTCCAGTGGTTAAGACTTCACCTTCCAATGCAGGGGGGTGCGGGTCCGTCCCCTGGTCGGGGAGCTAAGATCCTACATACCTACCTCACAGCCAAAAAAACCCCCAAAACATAAAACAGAAACAATATTGTAACAAATTCAACAAAGGCTTTTAAAAAATGGTCCAGGGCTTCCCTGGTGGCGCAGTGGTTGAGAGTCCGCCTGCTGATGCAGGGGACGCGGGTTCGTGCCCCGGTCCGGGAAGATCCCACGTGCCGCGGAGCGGCTGGGGCCGTGAGCCGTGGCCGCTGAGCCTGCGCGTCCGGAGCCTGTGCTCCGCAACGGGAGAGGCCACAGCGGTGAGAGGCTCGTGTATCGAAAAAAAAAAAAAAAAAAAAAGGTCCATATCAAAAAAAAATCTTAAATCAAAAACGATATATTTGAATGGAAACCTTCTCTCCCAGGGTAAGGAATTTGGGTGGGAGTGAAAGAGAAAAGAGAAACTAAGGAGAGTTTAATGTTACTAAACTATTCAAACAAATAATTCTACAAATACAATCTCTCTAAATTGTTGAGGGGCATTAATGGATATTGTCCCATTAGTACCATGTTGGGGGCAGCCCACAGAATACTGCAGTTGTTAAAGACGCTTTGAGCGGGGCTTCCCTGGTGGCGCAGTGGTTGAGAATCCACCTGCCAACGCAGGGGACGCGGGTTCCGGCCCTGGTCCGGGAAGATCCCACGTGCTGAGGAGCATCTGAGCCCGTGCGCCACAACTACTGAAGCCTATGCGCCTAGAGCCCGTGCTCCGCAGTGAGAAGCCCGCACACCGCAACGAAGAGTAGCCCCCGCTCGCTGCAACTAGAGAAAGCCCACGCACAGCACCAAAGACCCAATGCAGCCAAAAATAAGTAAGTGAATAAATAAATTAATTAATTTAAAAAAAAAAGACCCTTTGAGCTAAACATGATAGTACGGCACCTATATTCATGCTGTGATTTTGGCTACTCTGATCTCTTTTCAAACATGGCTGAAATTTAAATAGCCTGGGGAGCTTTTAAAACCTCCAAAGTCCAGGCCAACCCCACACAATTAAATGGGAATCTCTTCCAGAGGATTCTAACCTGCAGACAGGTTGAAATCCAAGGCTGCTCCACCCTTAATGTGCATATGGAACCACCCGAGGATCTGGCTAAAAAGGCAGATTCTGACTCTGTAGATCTGAGATGGTGTGCAAGGTTCTGCATTTCTCGCTGGCCCTCAGCTGGCGTCCACGCTGCGCCTTCCTGGGCCTTGAGCAGTAAGGAAGAGATTAGTTAGACAGTCTAGAGCAGACCTTGGTCCCTAACCACAATCACCTGGGAAATTTGGTAAAAATACAAAGACCCAGACCCATTCCTCTTTCACTGAACCTGGGCCCTTGTGTTTCTTAGTAGCTTCCAGGTGACTCTGACGCATCAGGACACAAGCACCACTGGACCAGACCATCTAATCACTCTGCCCTGTCCATTGTAGCTTTCCTGCTGCCCCTCGTTTCCTTTTCTGTATCTTCTGAATTCCTAGAATATAAACGTCAGAAGAAACTAAAAAATCAAAAGAATGGAGTCTTAATGTAGTTTAACATTGGTTGTACGAAATGCGTTACTCAATTAAAAAAAGAAAAGAACAGTCCCTGTGGCAGCTCTGTCCTGCCTCACAACCCAGCTCAAGAACCTCTGGACTAACAGGATATTTGACATTTTATTTGCAAAATCTCACTTTGACTCATGTTATGCAATAATCTTTATCCCCCTCGATTTTCATAATCGTGCACCTCCTCAACCTGAGTCTCATACTTACATACGATGCTTTTGCATATTTTAATGATCACTCTGCCTAAAATTATAACAACACTGTCACCAAATAGCCGCTTTTAATTAAGAATATCAAAAGAGACTATCTGGTCTATGGATCATATTTTGTCATATTATGCTATTTTCTACCACATTTTAGGGCATATACTTATATTAAGAAAATGTGTACCTTTTTTTTTTCCAACAGACAGACATGACATCTCCTGACATGATACATTTATAAAATGTTGTGTTGCTTAATATTAATAGCTAACGTTTATTGTATACGTACTAACTACCAGACACTTTTCTAAACACTTAACATGGTTTCACTCGTTTTGTCCTCTCAGCAACCTAGGAGATAGGGGGTCTCCTTTGTGACAGATGAGGAAGCAGGAACGTGGCCAAGGTGACAGATTAGGATGCAGTAAAGGCTGGCATTAAGTGAATAATTACTGTCACACTGGTTTTGGTGGTGTTGTTTACACATACATGCCTCTTCATTAAATACTTATATGTTTTCTTTTTCCTTTAAAATAGACTTTAATTTTTGGAGCAGTTTTAGGTTCACAGCAAGACCAAAGACAGTACAGAGTTCCCATTTATACCCCTTGCCCTCTATAAGCACAGCCTCTCCCAAATCAACATAATGCTCCAGAGTGGAACGTTTCTTACAACTGAGGAACAGACACTGACATATCATTACCACCCAAGTCCATCGTTTACGTTAGGGTTCGCTCTTGGTGGTGTACATTCTATGCATCTATGGTCTTCGACAAAGGTATCCACCACTGTGGTGTCACACAGAAGAGCTGCACTGCCCCCAAAATCCTGCGCTCCACATTCCCTCCTGTCCTGCTGCCCCTGGCAACCACTGACTTCTTACTGTCTGCATACTTTTGCCTTTCCCTGAAGGTCATGTAGTTGGAAGCACACAGTATGTGGCCTTTCCACAGTGGCTTCTTTCACTTAGTAACACGCATCTGTTTCCTCCATGTCTTTTCACGGCTTGACAGCTCATTTCTTTTTGACACTGAATAATATCCCACTGTCTGCATGGACCACAGTTCATTTATACAGTCACCTCCCGAAGGACATCTGGGTTGCTTCCCAGTTCTGGCAGTTATGACTAGAGCTGCTATGAACATCTGTGTTCAGGTTTTGGTGAGGACCTAGGTTTTCAACTCATTTGGGTACATCCCGAGGAACGTGATTGCTAGATCCCGTAGTGAGTGTATGTTTAGTTTTGTAAGAAACTGTGAAACTGTCTTCCAAAGTAGCTGTACCAATTTGAATTCCCACCAGCAATGAATGACAGTTCTTGGACAGTACTTGATGTTGTCAGTGTTTTAGAGCTTGGGATTTTTTGGTTTTTTTTTTTTTTTGGTTGTACCACGCAGCGTGCAGGATCTTAGTTCCCTGACCAGGGATTGAACCCGGGCCCTGGCAGGGAATGTGCAGAGTCCTAACCACTGGATCACCAGGGAATTCCCTAGAGTTTGGCCTTTGTAACAGGTGTGTAGTGGTACCTCATTCTTGTTTTAATTTGCAGTTCCATAATAACATGATGTGGAACATCTTTTCATATGCTTATTTGCCATCTGTATATCTTCTTTGGTGAGGTATTTGTTCAGGTGTTTGGCCCATTTTTTAGTGGAGTCATTTGTCCTCTTAGTATTGTTTTAAGAGTTCTTTGTATATCTTGTATAATAATCCTTATTAGATATGTCTTTTGTAGGTATTTTCTTCCAGTATGTGCCTTGGTTCTTCATTGATTTTTCTCTGTTGGGTTCCTGTTTTCAACTCCATTATTTCTGCTCTAATTTTACTTTTTCTTTACTTTTCTTTCTTTTTTTTTGGCCACCCTGTGGCACATGGGATCTTAGTTCCCTGACCAGGGATCGTACCTGGGCCCCCTGCATTGGAAGCACAGAGTCTTAACCACTGGATGGCCAGAGAAGTCCTGAATTTTACTTTTTCCTTTTCTCTGCTTTGTATTTAATTTTCTCTTCTTTTTCTAGTTTCCTAAGGTTGAAACTCAGATGACCCATTTTAGATCTTTCTTCCTTGCTAAAATTAATACATTCGGTGCTATAAATTCTCCTCTAAGCTCTGCTTTTGCTGTATTCCACAAGTTTTGATAAGTTGTATTTTCATTTTCATTTAGTTCAAAATCTTTTAAATTTCTCCTGAGATATCTTCTTTACCTATATGTTATTTAAAATGTATTGTTTAATACAAACAGAAGAAAAACAGACTCATCAATACAGAGAAGAAACAGGTGGTTGCCAGAGGAAAGGGTGCTGGATAGTGAGAAATTGGTGAAGGGGATTAAGAGGTACAAACTTCCAGTCATAAAATGAATAAACCATGGGGATGTAACATACAGCATAAAGAATATGGTCAAGGGCTTCCCTGGTGGCGCAGTGGTTGGAGTCCGCCTGCCGATGCAGGGGACGCGGGTTCGTGCCCCAGTCCGCGAAGATCCCACGTGCCGCGGAGCGGCTGGGCCCGTGAGCCGTGGCCGCTGAGCCTGCGCGTCCGGAGCCTGTGCTCCGCGACGGGAGAGGCCACGACAGCGAGAGGCCCGCATACTGTAAAAAAAAAAAAAAAAAAAAAAAAAAAAAGAATATGGTCAATAATATTGTAATAACTTCGAATGGGGACAGATAGTTACTAGACTTATTGTGGTCATCATTTCATAATGTATGCAAATGTCACATCAACATGTAGTACACCTGAAACTAACATAATATTGCATGCCAACTATATTTTAATTAAACTAAATAAAATAAGACTGCGTTGTTTAATTTCCAAATATTTTCAGATTTTGTAGCTGTCTTTCTGTTATTGACTTCTAGTTTAAATTCATTGTGGTCTGAGTCCAGGCATTGTATGGTTTCTATTCTTTTAAAATTATGGAAGTGTGTTTTGTGACCCAGAATGTGATCTGTCTTGGTGAGTGTTCCATGTAAGCTTGAGAAGAATGTGTGATCTGCCCTTTCTGGAGGAAGTAGTCTCTAGACGTCGATTATATCCAGTTGATTGATGGTGCTGTTGCATTCAACTATGCTCTTTCTTAATTTTTGTCTGCTGGAAATGTCCATTCTGACAGAGGGGAATTAAAGTCTTCAACTACACTTGTGGTTTTATCTGTTTCTCCTTGCAGTTCTATCAGCTTTGCTTCATGTGTTTTGATGCTCTGTTGTTAGGTACATACACATTAAAGATTGTTATCACTTCTTGGCGAATTGACCCCGTTATCATTATGGAGTGTCACGTTTTATCCCTGATCATTTTCCTTGCTTTGAAGTCAGCTCTGCCTGAAATTAATATAGGTACTCCTACTTTCCTTTGATTAGTGTTAGCATGGTATATCTTTCTTTATCCGTTTATTTTAAAATATATATGCATCTATATATTTACAGTGGGGTTTTTTTAGGCAACATGTAGTTGAATCTTATTGTTTGATACATTTTGACTATTTCTGTCTTTTAATTGTTGTTTAGACCATTGGTGTTTGAAGCGATTATTAATATATTTTGATTAATACATACCATGTTTATTATTGTTTTCTATTCATTACCCTTTTTGTTACTGTTTTCATCTTCCACTCTTTTTCTGCAATTTGTGGTCTTAATTGAGTGTTTTATATGATTCCATTTTCTCTTTCTTAGCATATCAATTACAGTCTTTTTAAAACTTTTTTTCGTGGTTGCCCTCAAATTTGCCATATACATTGCAATATACAACAAATCCTAGTTCACTTTCAGGTAACGCTGTACCACTTCTTGGGTTGTGTAAGTACCTTAAAATAACAAAATATTCCTAATTCCTCCCTCCCATCCCTTGTATCATTGTTGATATTCTGTTATCTGTTAGACTATTAAGAATAAGAAAGATAAAAGGTTTTTTTGTTTTTGTTCACATCTTTATTGGAGTATAATTGCTTTACAATGGTGTGTTAGTTTCTGCTGTATAACAAAGTGAATCAGCTATACATATACACATATCCCCGTATCTCCCTCCCACCCTCCCTATCCCACCCCTCTAGGTGGTCACAAAGCACTGAGCTGATGTACCTGTGCTATGCGGCTGTTTCCCACTAGCTCTCTGTTTTACATTTGGTAGTGTATATATGTCCATGCCACTCTCTCACTTTGTCCCAGCTTACCCTTCCCCCTCCCCATGTCTTCAAGTCCATTCTCTACGTCTGCATCTTTATTCCTGCCCTGCCACTAGGTTCATCAGTACTTCTTTGTAAAATTCCATATATATGTGTTAGCATATGGTATTTTTCTTTTTTCTTTTTTTTGATAAAAGGTTTTTATTTACCTTCACTTATTCTTTCTCTAATGTTCTTTCTTTATGTAGGTCCAAGTTTCTGACCTATATCAATTTCCTTCTCTCTAAAGAACTTCTTTTTAACATTTCCTGCAAGGCAGATATACTGGCCACAAATTCCCTCAGTGTTTGTCTAAGAAAGTCTTTATTTCTTCTTTGTTTTTGAAGGATAATTTTGCAGGGTATGGAATTCTAGGTTGTTTTTTTTTCTCTCTCAACATTCTAAATATTTTCCTGTACCTTCTTCTGGTTTACATGGTTTCTGAGGAGCAGTAGGAAGTAATTATTTGCTTCTCTATGGTAAGATGCTCTTTTCCTATGGCTTCGTTCAAGATTTTTTCTTTGTCTTTGATTTTCTGCAGTTTGATTATGATATACCTAGGTGTAGTTTATTTGGCATTCATCCTGCCTGGTCTTCTCTGAGCTTCCCGCAGTTTTGTGATGTTATGGACTGAATGTTTGTGTCCCCCCAAAATTCGTATGTTGAAATCCTAACCCACTTGTGATGGTATTAAGAGGTGGGGGGGGGTCTTTGAGAAGTAATTAGGTCATGAGGGTGGAGCCTTGATAAGTGGGATTAGTGCCCTAATAACAAGAGCTATGAGAGCTTGCTCTCACTCTCTTTACTATCTGCCATGGGAGGATACAGCACCTGCCAACCAGGACACGGTTTTTCATTGGAACCGAATCTCCTGGCACCTTGATCTTGTACTTCTCAACCTCCAGAACTGTGAAAAATAAATGTTTATTGTTTAATTAAGTCATCCAGTCTACAGTAACTTGTTATAGCAGCACAAGCTGACTAAGACTTGTAGTTTGGTGTCTGATCTTAATATGGGGGAAATTCTCAGTCATTATTGCTTCAAATATTGCTCCTGTTCCTTTCCCTCTTCTCCTTTTGATGTTCCCATTATGTGTATGTTACAACTTTTATAGTTGTGCCACAGTTCTTGGATATCCTGTACCCTTTTATTCAGTCTTTTCTCTTTGCTTTTAGTTTCTGTTGACATACCCTCAGGCTCAGAGATTCTTCCTCAGTTGTGTCAGTCGACTAATAAGCCCATGAAGGGCACTCTTTATTTCTATTATAGTGTTTTTGTTCTCTAACATTTCTTTTTTCTTTTTTTTTTTTTTTTTTTTTGCAGTACGCGGGCCTCTCACTGTTGTGGCCTCTCCCGTTGCGGAGCACAGGCTCCGGACGCGCAGGGTCAGCGGCCACGGCTCACGGGCCCAGCCGCTCCGCGGCACGTGGGATCTTCCCGGACCGGGGCACGAACCCGTGTCCCCTGCATCGGCAGGCAGACTCCCAACCACTGCGCCACCAGGGAAGCCCTAACATTTCTTTTTGATTCTTAAAATTTCTGTCTCTGTTTACATTGCACATCTGTTCTTGCATCTTGTCTACTTTTCCCACCAAAGTTCTCGGCGTGTTAGTCATTTTAAATTCATGGTCTGATCATTCCGGCATCCCTGCCATATCTGAGTCTGGTTCTGATGCTTGCTCTGTCTCTTCAAACTGTTTTATTTTACCTTCTTTATACCTTGTAATTTTTTTGCTGAAAGCCAGGCATGTGCTGGGGAAAAGGAACTCTGACAAATGGCGCTTTAGTGATGTGCTGGTAAGGTATGGGGAGGAGAAGCTTTCTATAGTCCTATGATTAGGTCTCAATCGTGAAGTGAGTTGGTGCCCTAGGCTGTGCACGTCCTGCTTCTCAGCCTCTCTTCACACCCCCAACCGTAGGTGAGACAGGATGGCTGGAGAGGGCTGGAGTGAGGTAGTTCCTTTTCCCTAGATCAGTTAGGCTCTGGTAACAATTTCTCTTGAGGGCAGGCTTTGTTAACAGAATGCTCTGGTGTGTTTCAAAATGGTTACTTTTCCTGCAGGAAGCCCAGGGGGATTTTTCTCTGATCTTTCCTTTGAGAACTCCAGGAGGTAAAACTCACAAAAGAGAGGGAACCCCTTGGAATTTCTAACTCGCCGGTTTGTCCACTCTGAGCCTCTGGCAGTTCATCAGTTACAGTTCAGGTTCTCCTACCCTGGCACTGGTTCCCACAGAGGTTCTTGTTGGTGGGTTTCTGCTCTAAGTTGTGATTTTCTATATCTGTCCAGTTTTAGGGGAAGCAGTTTGCCCCATGGACTCACTTCTCTGACAGATCTAAGAAAAGTTATTGAATTTTCAATCTCTTCAGCTGTTTTATTTGCTGTTAGGAAAGAGTGATGTATCTGACTGGGAATTGGGAGTCTGCTTGAATGGTTTTAAATGCCAATTTCTGTTCTCAACAGTGGTGGCAGATACACTTTTTTGTATGTTTCTATGTCTGAATTAGTTGTCAAATGATTAATTGCTCAAGCAGCAAAAATTAGTACTTGATAGTGTGGGGAAGGGGAAATTTCCCCCCTTAACCCCTCTTGAGTTCTTTTGGCTGGTCTAATCATTGAATTAACACAAGAGAGATTAACAGGAAAATAATTTAATTATTTCTATGAGACGAAGGTCTCATAGAAATAGGACCACCCCCTCCCCCAAGCAACCAAAGCAGGCTGTTTATATATTATTTTTAGACAAAGAAACAATTATTTGCAAAGATTTAACAAAACAAAGGGGCTTGTTCTTGGGGTAGCCGACTAATGAAGGAGTAACAAACTTAGTTTATATAGCTTTCTCAGCCTTGGATTCCCTAACTCTGTTGATAAGGATGCTCTCTATCCTCCTGGTATAGGGAGAGTACCTTCACATGCTAGATTTATTTCCCACTTGCACGGGGAAAGAGAGCAGTCAGAGTGTCAGTTTTCTTTTCTTCTTTTTTTTTTTTTTATAAATTTATTTATTTATTTTTGGTTGTGTTGGGTCTTCGTTGCTGCGCGAGGGCTTTCTCCAGTTGCAGAGAGTGGGGGGCCACTCTTCGTCGCGGTGCACGGGCCTCTCACTGTCGCAGCCTCTCCTGTTGCAGAGCACAGGCTCCGGACGCGCAGGCTCAGTAGTTGTGGCTCACGGGCCCAGCCGCTCCGCGGCATGTGGGACCTTCCCGGACAGGGGCACAAACTCGTGTCCCCTGCACTGTCAGGTGGATTCTTAACCACTGCGCCACCATGGAAGCCCTCTTTTCTTCTTTTTTAATATTGTTTTTTTTCACCAGCTGTTTCTCAAGTAACATTCATTCACGATAATCAGAATTCCACTGAGGCATATTTTGGGGAGCCCCAATAGTTCCCTCCTCTGAAACTTCCCTGGAAGTTTAACATATTAAAAATTGAACTGCTCCGTTTCAAAGTCTCTTAGTCTTGACAATAGGTCACTTCAGTTAAACTCATTCAGGAGGTGGTAATGCAGTTGGGCTCCCAAAGTTAGGCCTATGATGCAAGCAGGTATTTAATAAGAGGCCTTTCTATGGAGACAAAAGAAAAACAATGGTTAATAATTGGAGCAAATTATAGATAAGTTTTTGAGTTCTCAGGGTAGCCAGGTGAGAAGATTTCTGGATTTCAGGGTTGAAGCAGCTTTTGTAGTTTGAATGTCTTTGATGATGTCATCCAACGTTCAGCCATATGAGTGGCCCATATAGCAACAGGCATGAGGAAAATCATCTAAACGTGAGTTATTGTGGTGATTTTTCCAAAATTTATTTTAAAACATCTAGCTTCAGTTTGTAGGACTTTAGGAAAAAGGACAGTTTTAGTTCTCAATGATTCCAAGTTAAAAGGGAGGGAGAAAACTAGAAATGCTAGCTTGGGGGCTTCCCTGGTGGCGCAGTGGTTAAGAATCCGCCTGCCAATGCGGGGGACATGGGTTCGAGCCCTGGTCTGGGAAGATCCCACATGCCGCGGAACAACTAAGCCCGTACGCCACAACTACTGAGCCTGCGCTCTAGAGCCCACGAGCCACAACTACTGAGCCCACGAGCCACAACTACTGAGCCCACACGCCACAACTACTGAAGCCTGCACGCCTAGAGCCCATGCTCCACAACAAGAGAAGCCACCGCAATGAGAAGCCCGTTCACTGCAACGAAGAGCAGCCCCCGCTCGCCTACGGACAGCAACGAAGACACAGCACAGCCAAAAATATAAATAAATAAATGTTAGTTTGGAGAGTTGTAGCCAAATACTGGAGGAAACTAGAAAAATTCAGGGTTCAGTCTAGTTTTCAGAAAATTACAAAACCTCAAGGGAAATTAATAGCACCAGAATCTAATATCCCCAAGTGTGTATTATAGTTCCTACTGAAGCTTATTTTTTCTTTAAAATCACCCTCATTTTTACCCAAGATAGCCACACTAAGGCTAATTTGTTTGCAGAAGTGCAGCAAGAATAGTGGTTGACCGTGTAGGCTTTTTAAAATCTGCTTCACTGGAACTTTTCATAAGGAATCTCCAGACTGAACTTTTTCTTTTAATCTTTTGGCTGCGCTGCCTGGCATGTGGGATCTTAGTTCCCCAACTAGGGATTGAACCTGTGCTCCCAGTCTTAACTCCTGGACCGCCAGGGAAGCCCCCTCCAGATTGAACTTCTAACAGCCTCTTGAGGCTAAGAAGCCAAGTCAAACATTTGTCATCAGAATTTGCCTGCAGTGCCCATAGATTTGGGTGAATTCCTCTCTTCTTGAAGTCCCTAAAATATCCTGAGGTTCCTGGGCCTGCCAGAAAGTGCGAGCTTCCTTACTCACCTGGTAAGGCACTGGGAACCCTGTAAGCAAGGTGCCAGGCTGTTTCTCCAAAGGGCTTTGTTACCTCCCTAGAGTCGATCTTATTTCCTTAAAGTTGTCTGGTCATGGCTGGGTCTGTAAACATCTCTCTCAAATATGCTCTTCCAGTCAAAACTTTAGTAATATAATCCTTTTCCAACTGTGTCCTGTTATAAGGAGAACAGATTCTTATTGAACATGTGCAAATAACTATATTGCCAAGAAAAGAATATGCACTGAGAGTTTCTGAATTCTGGAGGGATCAGGTAGGGAGGAAAAAGATAAATGTTTCAATTCTGCTTACAAAGGTATAATTTACCAAATTAAGGTTTTATGAAGTCATCAGTTTCTCTGTTCTGTAAATTTTTATCTAGTTCAATGATATAATTTGAAAGTCACCAGAAACTTGTATTCTAGAGTACTTGTTAGCTTCCTGTCCATGAATTTCTCTGAAGGTGAAACACACTTGCAGGAAGTTTTTGTAAAAGCGTCTGAATGAAACACTAATTGTCTGTAAATGATAAAAGACTTTAAAATGTCCTTTATTTAAGATCTGATTCATTATAATAGAATTGACAAGGAAATTTGGTTATCTCTGTGACACAAGACATTTTAAGACAATAACTAGAATCATGACTGATCACATTACATTAGGACATGTCCAAATTCTAGGAATTTCTTAAAATTTTAGAGCATTTATATTAATAACATTTATCCATACAATATAACCTAAGAAGTTTAACATCATTTATTTGAAATGCTTCCTATGTAATTTAACCTACCCAATTAACCTAATTAGTTTAAATCTCTCTTTTATAAGAAGAGAAAACAAATCTTTTCAGGTGTTCCAGGAACTTGGAAAACTCCAAAGTTATTTCTAGGTCAATAACACTTCATTTAGAATTATGATATTTGGGAAGATTGTCAAAAATATCAAAAAGGTTTTAAAACACTTGGTCAAATAGGATCATAGGTCACTGTGAAACCATACTTAGTTATCCATTTAATCAGAGCGACAAAGACTTTTCAGGCAAACACATAAAGTTAAATAGTTGTAAAAGGCCTTAGCTCTTTTAATATTGAAAAAACTCATTTTTTAAAAATTAAGTAATCAGAGACCTGATAAAGACAAAATATAGAATCTATATTTTTCTAGATAGATTACATTAAAGGTAAAGAAAACCTTTGTTTGCAGTTTCTCATTGAAAGTAGACCAGAAAAAAAAAAAAAATAGACCAATGACCTAAAAAAAGACTCTGTCCTATTTTTTAAAAATATTTATTTATTTATTTATTTGGCTGTGCCAGGTCTTAGTTGCAGCACATGGGATCTTTAGTTGTGCATGTGGGATCTTTTAGTTGCAGCATGTGGGATCTAGTTCCCTGGCCAGGGATCAAACCTGGGCTCCCTGCATTGGGAGCACAGAGTGTAAGCCACTGGACCACCAGGGAAGTCCCACTTTGTCCTTTTAACAGAGAAAAAAAACAGATTTTAATTTCATACCAGCTTGCTTTTTAAAAAAAAATTTATTTATTTTTTTGACTGCGTTGGGTCTAAGTTGTGGCACGTGGGCTCTTCATTGTGGCGTGTGGGCTTCTTATTGTGGCGTGCAGGTTTTTTTCTCTCTCTAGCTGTGGCGTGCGGGCTCCAGGGTGTGTGGGCTCTGTAGTTTGCAGCACGCAGCCTCTCTCGTTGAGGCATGCAAGCTCAGTAGTTGTGGCTCACGGGCTTAGTTGCTCAGCGGCATGTGGGATCTTAGTTCCCCGACCAGGGATTGAACCTGTGTCCCCTGCATTGGAATGTGGATTCTTTACCACTGGACCACCAGAGAAGTCCCCATACCAGCTTACTTTTTTTTTTTTTTTTTTTTTTTTTTTTTTTCGGTATGCGGGCCTCTCACTGCCGTGGCCTCTCCCGTTGCGGAGCACAGGCTCCGGACGCGCAGGCCCAGCGGCCATGGCTCACGGGCCCAGCCGCTCCGCGGCATGTGGGATCCTCCCGGACCAGGGCACGAACCCGCGTCCCCTGCATCGGCAGGCGGACTCTCAACCACTGCGCCACCAGGGAAGCCCCCCAGCTTACTTTTGATATTAAAATTCATTTACTTAATTAAATTCATTCCAATCTTAGTCCTAACCATACATAAAATTTCAAAGATTCCTTTTTTAAGAAACCTTGAACAACTTTCTATGTCCATTTTAGTTTGTACCTTGTTTTCTTTCCCATTTAGAAAGAATCAGCTTTGCTTTAGAACAAAATCTCTTTAATTTCCCTCAAAATGTATTTCCATACCTCAAGCTTTTTCTCCCCCAAAACACGTCTTACGGTGTGTACGGAGCCGCACCCGTCAGGCCTCCAAGCATTCACACAATTCCTTTGAAAACCTGTATCCAAACAAAAACAAAAAGGCTGTTTTGCACAGAAGTGCTACTCATACTGTCTACACCTTAAAGGAATCAGGAGGTCTTCAATGCATGTGTGCATCAGCAAAAAGACGGGGGTCCTTTTCATGGTGGTCTCCGTGTATACAGAGATGTCTTCCTTGTTATTTTAGTGGCTTTAATTGCGTGTATTAATTAGAATTCTTAACCCTTAGAAACCTTGATTTCGAGTGAAAACTGAAAAGTAAGCCTTTGCAAACTGTTATGTTAACATTCTTCAGAGGGAAACTTTCATGCTTTTTAGCAACATACATTTTCTCAAAGCAAAATTCTTCAGTGTAGCAGTTGTCTGAAGTCCTCTGCAATAAGAGGTCAAACGTAGATAGACTTAAACTTGTTCGGTAATTAGCGTTTCAGTATTTTTTCTTATTTGAAAGTGATCTAGACATTCAATGAATTCTCATCATTTAATTTAATTCTAAGGGTGTAAGTTACTAAAGAGATTTGGAAAACTAAGTAGACATATCATAAGACAATCAGCGCTAAAAAGATTATCTAAAAACTTATCTCATTTACATTCATTTGGTTTTAGCAGTCATACTTAGATTACTCATGAAAATTTCATGAGACATTAAAGCAGTCATTATCTTAAATTTTTTTTTCTGACAAACTTGGCAATAGACACAACCTGAGCCCATCTGACGAGTAAACCAGGTAGAACAAAATTGTTTATCTGCAGTATATTTAATGCTAATAAATCGGAAGACATAACCTGTATTAATTAAACCAACAAGTTTAAAATTAGCTTTTATTTACCAAAGATTATCCTAGATCACATGAACTTGAAAAAAAAATTGGGGCTTTTATTATATCTCTGAGATTTAGAAACAATTTATAGAGGCTTATTTTTAACCAAATTAAATAGAGCTCGTTAACAAATTATTTTGGTGATACCATCCACAGGTAGAAAAATACTGTACTATAACATACACACATAGACAGACATACATTCAGGTAGACACAAGCAGAGATCTCGTAGTTGTCATTTTAAAACTTTAGTCACGAATCGGGTACAATACAAAACTCACTAGTTTACAGATAACAGTTGGAATAAATTGTTTACTCGTTCTGATGGCTAAAGTCTTTCATTATTTCTGGAGAAGAGTTTTAGGATCCATATTTGCCCTTGACAATCAGTCTTAAGGAGGTTGTGATTTAGAGTTTGGGCAAAAGAGCCCTTTTAGTTTATGTTTAAAAAGGCCCTTTTTTTTTTTTAATATTTATTTATTTGGCTGCACTGGGTCTTAGGTGCAACACTTGGGATCTTTCATTTTTTTTAGTTGTGGCATGCGGGATCTTTTAGTTGTGGCATGTGAACTCTTAGTTGTGGCATGTGGGATCTAGTTCCCTGACCGGGGATCGAACCCCGGTCCCCTGCATTGGGAGCACGGAGTCTTAGCCACTGGACCACTAGGGGAAAAAGGCTTCTATCCCTCTATTTTTTCTCTTTTATTTCAGTTGGTAGAACTGAATTAATTCCAGGCTCAGTCTCAGGCAATTGAGGGCTATGTTTACATTTCAAAGATAAGATTTTAAGGGACAGAGAATGAAAATATTAAGTTTTCTCCTAGGAGTTTTAGAGTATATTTGTCTATTGTCGTAAGTCTTAGAGTAACTATTATTAACATTTTTCCTTAAATACAGGACAATTTTGCTCCAATATCCTGATCTTTTTATCGTATCCACAAGCATTTTGAGAGAATTAGGCAATGTTTGGGGATTGGTAAAGATAGACGGGCCTTGACTTGTTTCTAAAGTTGCATTTCTGGTTTTCGTAGAGATTTGCAAGACAAAGATAGTTGTTTTTTGTTAGCCCTTGACTATTAGCTTCCAGCTATCTATTTCTTGGTTATTTGTAGGAGGGCCTGGGGAATTGCTAAGAAGATGGGGTGATTTTTTTTTCTTACTATTGACGTATAATTGATTTATAATTTTATATTAGCTTGAGGTATACAGCATAGGGATTCAGTATTTTTACAGGTTATACTCCATTAAAAGTTATTATAAGATAATGCTATAATTCCCTTTGCTGTACAACATATCCTTGTTCCTTATATATTTTATGCATAGTAGTTTGTATCTCTGAATCCCATACCCCTAATTTGCTCCTCCTCCCTCCCTCTCCCCTTTGGTAACTGCAGCTTTGTTTTCTATATCTATGAGTCTGTTTCTGTTTTGCATAGACATTCATTTACATTATATTTTAGATTCCCCATATAAGTGATATCATACGGTATTTGACTTATTTCACTAAAGGTGATATTCTCTAGGTCCATCCACTTTGCTGCAAATGGCAGAATTCCATTCTTTTTTATGGCTGAATAATATTCCATCACACAGACCACCCCCCCACACACACCCACACACCACTTCTTTTTTATCTATTTGTCTGTTGATAGGCATTTGGGTTGCTTCCATACTTTGGCTATTGTAAATAGTGCTGCTGTGAACATTGGGGTACATGTATCTTTTCAAACTGTATTTTCACTTTTTTTCCAGATATATACCCAGGAGTGGGATTGTTTGATCATGTGGTCGTTCTACTTGTAGTTTTTTGAGGAACCTCCATACTGTTCTCCACAGTGGCTGCACCAGTTTACATTCCCACCAACAGTGCACAGGGGTTCCCTTTCTCCACATGAACAGCGTTTGTTATTTATACACTTTTTTGTGATAGGCATTCTGACAGGTGTGAGGTGTTGTCTCGTTGTTGTTTTGATTTGCGTTTCTTTACTAATCAGTGATGTTTGAGCAGCTTTTCATGTGCTTCTTGGCCGTCTGTATGACTTCTTTGGAAAAACGTCTGTTCAGGTCTTCTATCCAGTGATTTTTTTTTAAAGAAGGGGAATTCACTCTGGATCTTTGTTTTAGGTCTGACTTCTGTGCTTTCATCTTTTTAAAAAAATATTTATTTATTTGGTTGCACTGGGTCTTAGTTGTGGCAGTCTGACTCCTTAGCTGTGGCATGCGAACTCTTAGTTGTGGCGTGCATATGGGCCCCCTGCATTGGGAGCACAGACTCTTAACCACTGTGCCACCAGGGAAGTCCCTTGTTCTTTCATCTTAGTAAGAGATTCCCTAAGGCTAGCTGTTACACTTTGTGTGTGTTCTCCTTTCACTTTGATCTTCCCATAAGTACCAGTATGACAGTTGTTTATCATGAGAGCTCTAATTTTTTTCCTTTTAAATATAGCCAATTTAAAGGATTCATTGCCTGGCCATTGATGAGTAGAATCTTTTGTTTCAAACAGTGACTCAAACCAGTAAGCCTTTTTTAATGGCTTAACCAAAGATGCAAGAGGCATCTCATAAGAAAGTATATAGCCCTCACAAGACCCAGAAAGTTCATTCCCAGAGTTAATCTGAGAAAGTAAAAGCCTTTTTTCATCACTACAGTTGGTAAGGATGCTTTAGTGAAAAGAGTGTCCCTGGTTTCCCACAAGAACATGCCTCCAGTTACAGGCCTGCTGACCTGTGACACTGGGCAGGTGCGACTTTCTAGCATCAGCAAGCAGTGACGGTTGAGACGACAAAGGCCCCGCATGGACTGGGATCCCCTGTGATAAATTCCTCTGGGAGCCGGCGTGGCTGGACAGGGAAAGTGCTGCTTATGACTTTGTGTCTCGGAACCCCAGTCTATTCCACTGGCCGCCAGACGCACCCCAGTAAGTGCTACTTTCAGACGGTGGGGACCAGAGAGAACATTCTCGCTGGTCATAAAGCCAAGCCCTCACGACACAGAACAGGATGGGAGAAAAGCCTCGTCCAGTTTTTACATAGGGGACGTACAGCAAAGTTTGTCTAAACAGAAACTGGTCTGGTGAGAACTGGTAACTCACCCGTCTATGAGGCCTTCTCAAACAGCTGGCTTATAAAGGGCCTCTGCCTGCTCTTTTGCCTATGGTTTTTCCTCCTTATGAGAACAGAGACAAAGAAAAACAGCGGCCCGTCTCTCTGGGAGGAAAGGATTAACAAAGATCAAAGTACTCATTTACCAAATACCAGCATTGCTATTTCCCAAGGAAGCGGTTCCATGAATGCCTTCTCCTCTTAATCTAGGTTTAGAAAGAAAGAAAAAGGACTCTCACCACTTCTTCCTTCCATTGGACCCTGCAGGCAGAGATCTGGGAGACTGATGTGGTGAGAACCCTTACCTTCTGCTGACCTTTGTCAGAGGTCCCTGGATGTCTCTGCTGCAGCCTTGGGGTGGGGGTAGAGGATGCAGCAGCGGGCAGCCAGTGTCCTGCCAACTACGCTTGCTGTTGGGAAGGGGAGATCGCCCCCTTACCCCTCTTGAGTTCTTTTGTCTGGTCTAATAATTTAACTGACACAAGACAGATTAACAGGAGAAAAAAACAATTTAACTCGTATGCATGAATGTCTCTAGAAATGGGACCAGTGAAGCAACCAAAGCAGGCTGTTTATATATCATACGCAGACCAAGAAACAACTATTTGCAAAGGTTTGACAAAACTAAGGGGCTTGTGCTTGGGGTAGCGGACAAATGAAGCAGTAACAAAGTTTACGCAGCTTTCTTAGACTTGAATTCCCGAACTCTGTTGATGAGGGTGCCTTCTGTCCTCCTGGTATAGGGAGGACACCTTCACGTAGGAGACTTACTTCCCACTTTTAGGGAGAAAGAGGAGGATCTGAGTGGGTGTTTTTTTTTTTTTTTTTAAATATCATTTTTTCCCAACCATCTATTTTTCATGTAACTTTAATTTAAAATAATCATTATGCCCTTGAGGCATATTTTGCGGTAGCCTCTGCCCTGGGCCCCGACAGCCAGCAGTACTGAGGTAAGATCAACTTAGTTACGAGGCTGGCCTCACTTATGTGGGCCCAGAAAGTGGATCTTTTCACTGTGTACTTGGGCTGTTGGAGCTCATAGTTGCCGATTCATGACAATTCAATGCAAGAACTTGAGGCATGAATCAGAAGGATAATTAATTGATTTTCTTACGGGACATTCCTTCCTATGACTGAAGTACTCAAGTCACCTACTTCTGTGTATCAGAGTAAAGATAAGCGTATAGGGCTTCCCCGGTGGCGCAGCGGTTGAGAGCCCGCCTGCCGATGCGGGGGACGCGGGTTCGTGCTCCGGTCCGGGAAGATCCCACGTGCCGCGGAGTGGCTGGGCCCGTGAGCCGTGGCCGCTGCGCCTGCGCGTCCGGAGCCTGTGCTCCGCAACGGGAGAGGCCGCGACAGTGAGAGGCCCGCGTACCGCGAAAAAAAAAAAAGTTAAGTGTCTATACTGGAGAGCTTTTTCATCCTAGTAATGGAAAATGCTTGTGTGAGGTGTCTCAACCCGCAACGGGGAAAAACATCTTTAGGGACTGAAGTTTCACATCGCCCTGATCCGGTGTTAAAAGTGTTGTTAAGCATTCTCAAACTCTAATAATTGTGGCTGCTACTAATAAAGACATGATTTATGGGATGCTGCTTATGTGCCAGGAACTCGGCTAAGCCCTTAATCCTCACAGAATCTTCAGAGATGAAGATGATCACACTTCGGTAGATCAGGAATGTGAAATCCCCTTCATCCGGCGGCGGCAGCTCTGCTTCGCCAAAAGTGGCCCCCTAGGCACTCGAATTCCACAAATCAAGCTCTCCCACCCAGTTGGTGAAACCCCGAGGCTGGATCCAGAGGTAGTACCCTCTGAGCCCGCCCGTACACTACCCTGGACTGTTTTTAGTTTCTATACAGACCACACCCTTGTGTTAACACATTAGTTTTTCTGATAGGTTTACTCTAAACCTAGTTACACATGATTCCGGTTTAGCTGTGGCCAGTTTAATAAAGGCGACTGTGAAAAGTTTTCCATGACATTTTATAACCTAGGATGAAAAGTAATGAAGTGAAACCTGACTAAAATGAAGTTGGGAGAGCAGCAAGAGGAGCCCTCGCACAGTACAGCCCCACGTCAGTTACGGGAAGAACTGTCAAGTACAGAGCCCCAAAGCAGAATCAACAGAAAACAGTCATCATCTACGGCCCCCAACAGGAAGAGTTGTGCATTGCACCTCCCAGAAGAAATCCACTACGCTGGCAGCTCAGCCGATGAGCAACCCTCACTACCCCCAGCTGTCGCTTTTCTCCTGTGGACCTTCATTCAAAACAACCTCTCCCGGGCTTCCCTGGTGGCGCAGTGGTTGAGAGTCCGCCTGCCGATGCGGGGGACGCGGGTTCGTGCCCCGGTCCGGGAAGATCCCACATGCCGCGGAGCGGCTGGGCCCGTGAGCCGTGGCCGCTGCGCCTGCGCGTCCGGAGCCTGTGCTCCGCAACGGGAGAGGCCACAGCAGTGAGAGGCCCGCGTACCGCAAAAAAACAAACAAACAAAAAAAACAACCTCTCCCAACTTCCCCCCTTTTCTTTATAAAATAATGTTCCTCTCCTCTGTTCACTGGACTTACCTATGGTTTTCACCATGGCACGTTTCTCCAAAATTGTAATTTTCTGCTCTCCCCAGATAAACCCATTTTTGTCGGTGAAGTAAACTGACTTTGATCTTTAAGATCAATACTAGAATATATTAAACATATAAAATAGTAGAGACTCTTGGACTTCCTTGGTGGTGCAGTGGTTGAGGGTCAGCCCGCCGATGCAGGGGACACGGGTTCGAGCCCCGGTCCGGGAAGATCCCACGTGCCGCGGAGCAACTAAGCCCGTGCGCTACAACTACTGAGCCTGCGCTCTAGAGCCCGTGCGCCACATCCTCTGAGCCCGCGAGCCGCAACTACTGAAGCCCGTGTGCCTAGAGCCCATGCTACGCACCAAGAGAAGCCACTGCAATGAGAAGCAGGCGCACCGCAACAAAGAGTAGCCCCCGCTCGCTGCAACTAGAGAGAAAGCCCGTGCACGCACAGCAACGAAGACCCAATGCAGCCAAAAAATATATATATATGTATATACACATAGATATGTATCAATCAAGTCACTTTTTGTCTCAGAACCCTCCACTGGTTTTCTACATTTACATAAAAGCTCAAAGACCCAACGAGCCCCTAGGCCCTATACCATCTGCCTCCCCGTTGGCCATCACTCCATCTCCCTTCCTTTAGCAATATCCTAGCCCGTTTATATTGTGCCTTGAAGATGCCAAGCACTTCTGATCTGAGAGGTTTGGGCCTGCTGCCCCCTCTATAGCACCACTGTGATCTCAGTATTCTCATTAGGATTAAGTTCAGTCATAAGGCTGTGGTAGAACACAATATAGATGTCTGCCTCTCATGTTCAAGAAATCCAGAGGTAGGCATTCCAGAAAGAGTGTAACAGTTCCCTGCTTTCGAGAACTCATCCCTTCTGTCTTGCTGCTTTGCCGCATGTAGCTTCTGTTCTCAGTCATCTCATGGTCCGGGATAGCTACAGGAACTCCAGGATGTTTGGACTCCAGCCCACAGGAAACAGGAAGCAGGAAAGAGTACTCTGTGCTTCTAAGAAATGTTGGATAAAGGAGGAAATGGAACACCTGATGTTTTCTAATGATTTTTGAAGTTAAACCTTGGCTGTCTAAGTAGAATGCCATCTACCTTCATGGGAGCCTCAGAGAACAATAATAAAGTATTCTTTTGAACTGAACTTACTTCTTTTAACTCTTTCTTTAATAGATTTTATTTATTTATTTAAGGCTGCTTTGAGTCTCCATTGCTGCACGCGGGCTTTCTCTGGTTGCGGCGAGCGGGGGCTACTCTTCGTTGCGGTGTGCGGGCTTCTCATTGCGATGGCTTCTCTTGTTGTGGAGCTCTAGGTGTGTGGGCTTCAGTAGTTGTGGCTCCCAGGCTCTAGATCACAGGCTCAGTAGTTGTGGCGCACGGGCTTAGTTGCTCCACGGCACGTGGCATCTTCCCGGACCGGGGCTCGAACCCGTGTCCCCTGCATTGGCAGCTGGATTCTTAACCACTGCGCCACCAGGGAAGCCCTGAACTTATTTCTAATCACTGCACTCGTAAAAATGTAGTTAAGCTTGATCTATTTGTACCGCCTGTGACCGAGGAGAAGTTAGATCTTTTTTTGTTTTAGCAACAGAAATGTTTTGTAAACTTAAAGATGAATGCACAACTCCAATATATTAAAAATATATTTATTATTTATATGTTAAAATTTATACATTTACTTATTAGGAAGTAAGTCAGTAGAAGCAGTATTTTTGGTGAGCACAAAAATGTTGTGAAAAGTATTTATTATAGTTGCAGAAAGCCTCCGAAATAAATTTATTTCTGCATTTGGTTGTAAGGTATCAAGAAAAATCTGATTCACAGACTGTTAGTCAGAAATGGCTTTTGTATTGTTTTGTTCATCTTACAATTTTATGATTTTCTTTGATTATACACAGAGATGACAAAAGAAGATACATTCTGAGATACATATAAAAATGATGCAAGTTAACACATAGGCTCCCAGTGTGGTAGATAGTACACGAGAGGGTACAGTATGTCTTTATACAATTTCTTAAATGTCTTAAATGAATAGATAAATACATATATACACATATATATTTAGGATGATCACATTGTTGTTTATTGGCTTTAAAACTGCTTTATTGAAATTTAGATACCATACATTTTAAGTGTACAATTCAGTGAATTATAGTAAATTAATAGAGTTGTGTAACCATGACTGATCTAATTTTAGAACCTTTCTATCACCTCAGAAAGCTCACAACAAACTTATGCTTACTGGTTCCAGTTGCACCCCAAAATATATAAACAGCTCATGCAGCTCAATATCAAAAAAACAAACAACCCAGTCAAAAAAGGGGCAGAAGACCTAAAGAGACATTTTTCCAAAGAAGACATACAGATGGCCAAGAGGCATATGAAAAGCTGCTCAACATCACTAATTATTAGAGAAATGCAAATCAAAACTACAATGAGGTGTCACCTCACACCGGTCAGATTGGCCATCATCAGAAAATCTACAAACAGTAAATGCTGGAGAGGGTGAGGAGGAAAGGGAACCCTCTTGCACTGTTGGTGGGAATGTAGATTGATACAGCCACTATAGAGAACAGTATGGAGTTCCTTAAAATACTAAAAATAGAACTGCCATATGACCCAGCAATCCCACTACTGGGCATATACCCTGAGAAAACCATAATTCAAAAAGAGTCATGTACCACAATGTTCATTGCAGCTCTATTTACGATAGCCAGGACATGGAAGCAACCTAAGTGTCCACTGACAGATGAATGGATAAAGAAGATGTGGTACATATATACAATGGAATATTACTCAGCCATAAAAAAAGAATGAAATTGGGTCATTTGCAGAGATGTGGATGGACCTAGAGACTGTCATACAGAGTGAAGTAAGTCAGAAAGAGAAAAACAAATATTGTACATCAACGCGTATATGTGGAATCTAGAAAAATGGTACAGATGAACTGGTTTTCAAGGCAGAAGTAGAGACAGATGTAGAGAACAAATGTATGGATGCCAAGCAGGGAAAGTGGTGGGGTGGTGGTGGTGTGATGAATTGGGAGATTGGGATTGACATGTACACACTGATGTGTATAAAATAGATAACTAATAAAAAAAAATACAGGTGAGACATACCCAGTGGACTAAGCAGGTATGGAACAGGCCCTGGAAGGTAACAGACCTCACTGATAAAGTGGTGACAGGGGACAGTCAGTTACATCATAATGTTCTCTAAGGTCTGTTCCTACACTGAGCTGGAAAGAAGTGATACAAAGGATGGGTTTGGGCAAAAGCCAGTGAGACTGTAGAGGCTTCTTCCTTGACGAGCAGGCGACTAGCTGTCTCCCTGCCAGCTGTGTGGGCGAGCCAGGAGTGGAACCCACGCAGCTGCCTATGGCTGACCCTACTGCTGCAGCAGGAGGAGGGCCAAGAGAACCAGGTCCCCCTGCGGAGATCCGTGCAGTTTGCATTGATGTGTACCTAGTGCATTCAGCACCACCTCCTAGGCCGTTCTCCTTTTAAGAAGAAGCAGGCCTAAGACAGGGGTTGAGGCTCCTCTGTTTCTATCTGGGACTGGAAGATGTATGCACTGGTCAAAGTGTGTTGGGACCTTGATGGCATTCAAAGTCGTCAAAGCTGGGACTTCCCTGGAGGTCCAGTGGTTAAGACTCCGCGCTTCCACTGCACGGGGCACGGGTTTGATCCCTGGTTGGGGAACTAAGATCTGCACGCGGCATGGTGCGGCTATAATAAAATAAAAATAAAGTTGTCAAACCTGTCGGCCCTTTGTGACAGTGGGGCACAAGTCAGTGCAGTGCCTAGAATCCCCCATCAGCATAGTCAAAAAGTTACTTTGGATGTGGAAACAAATCTCTAATTGGACTGTGGACTGATTCGAGTATATGGGTGGGCTCTTCTGAACCAGTTACACAAGATGCTGTAACTGATAACTGCTGAATGCACTATAGGAAGAGAGTTGTGTTGAAAAAATATTTTTTCTTGCCTGTCTGCAACATTCCTCTTTCCCCCCCAAAACACTAAGGTACTTTCTGACTCTATTAGCTTTGTTTTCTCTGGGCATCTCATTAAGTTGAATCCTGTAATCTTTTTGTCTGGCTTCTTTCACTTAGCATGTTCTTGAAGTTCGCCCATCTTATAGCATGAATTATTAATTTTTATTGCTGAACAATATTCTACTGTATGGATATACCAAATTTTGTTTATCTATACTTACCAGTTGGTGCACATACAGGTTTTTTTCCAATTTTCAGTTATTAGGAATAATGCTACATTTGCTTACAGGCCTTTGTGTGAATATATGTTGTTATTTCTCTTGGATAGATTGCTAGGAGTGAATTTCCTGAGTCACGTGGTAAATTTATATTTAACTTTTAAAGAAACTGCCACATTGTTTTCCAAAGTAATTTTATCACTTTACATTCCCACCAGCAATGTGTGAGGATTCCAGTTTCTTCAGATTCTCTCACCAGTATTTGTTATTGTGTCTTTTTGCATATAGCCATTCTAGTGGTGTGAAGTGGTACCTCACTGTGATTTTAATTTGTATTTCCCTAATGACCATCAAGCATATATTTTCATGTGCTTATTGGCCATTCATAGATCTTTGATGAAATGTCTATTTAAATTTTTTGCCCATTTAAAAACTGGGTTATTTATCTTCTTGGTATTGAGTTGTGAGTGTTTTTTATATATTCTGAATACAAGTTGTTCCCCTATCCTATACATTTTTTAAAAAGCATGTGCAATATTTACATTTTTAATTTCATTTACAGGATGGAACCAAAATGCATAAATGTTATTTATGTTGGGGGGAATCCATGTTATGGATAGAAGTTGTTTATGAGATATATGATTTGCAAATATTTTCTCTCAGTCTGTGACTTGTCCATTCATTTTCTTAATGGTCAAAATAGTTTAAAAACAATATTTGCATAAAAGGTTTGTGGAGTCCTGAAGCCTCTCCATGGTACCCCAGAATTATCAGACCATAATTTGAAACCTAGTGCTAAGCAGCATTTCATGGCATTTAAACTCAGCAAGCTGTGTAACTCATCTTCAGCAGAATCATGGACTGATGGAGTTGGAAGGGGCCTTACAATTAACCAAAGGCCCTTCTAATTTTGTAAATAAACTCCTGCATGTTTGAATGACTTAATTGCAATGCCTGTTGGCAAGGTTTTATGGAACCCTGGAGGCACAGCTTGGATTTGAGGCCAAAGAAAACATCAGGGGTCATGAGTTCAGCTAAGGCTGAGTACAAAGTGAAAAAAATCAACATTTCCTGATAAGACTAGGGATATATTGGCTGGCTTATGATAAAAAAGTTTAAGCATCAAAGAAGGGTAAGGAAGAACTCTAAACTCTGTAGAAACCAGGCTTTAAAAATAGAAATCCACCTCAATAACTGTTGTAAATACTGAGAAAAAAACAAAATTCATGCTGTTAAGGGAACTGTATTGTGTTCAGTATTTTAGGGTTAACTTTGCACATTTACCTCAGACTACCCCATGCCTCCTTTGCATTTATGATTTATGTACATTTCTTTCTGTATACCCCTTTAAACTTATTCATTCATTTAACAATGAATTTATTGAGTACCTATTGTAAAGCTACAAACTGGCCTTAAAAATTAATTCTCACTCTTATAAGGAAAATACATAAGTAAGCAGTTATAAAATTATGGCCTAAGTATATATTTTATAAGTAGGTGTATTTTTGAGTATAAGAATGCCATGAAACAAAAAGTTATTTCTTTGAAAAGATCAAATCTTTAGCTACATTGACTAAAGAAAGAGAAAAATTACTAAAATCAGAAATGAAAGTGGGATCATTACTACTGATTTTACAGAAATAAAAAATAATCTGAAAGAATACTACGAACAATTGTCCGTCAACAAATTGGATAACCTGGATAAGATGGACACATTTCTAGAAAAATGCAATCTGCCAAAACCAACTCATGAAGAAATAGAAAATCTGAATTAGACCTATTACTATCAAGGAGATTGAATCAGTAACTAAAATCCTCCCAAGCAAAGAAAACCAATGGACAAAATGGCTTGACAGGTAGATTCTACCAAATATTTAAAGAAGAACTAACATCAGTCCTTCTCAAACTCTTCCAAAAACCTGAACACTTCCTAATTCATCCAATGAGATCAGCAGTCCCCTGATACTGAAACCACACAAAGACACTAAAAGAAAAGAAAACTATAAACCACTCTCCCTTGTGAATATAGATGCAAAAATTCTCAACATAATACTCACAAAGTGAATTGAGTACCATATTAAACGGATTATATGCCATGACCAGGTTGGGTTTTAACCCTGGAATATGAGGATGGTTCAACACATGAAAATCAATCAATGTAATACACCACATTAACATAATGAAAGGAAGAAACTACATGATCATCTTAATTGATGCAGAAAAAATAATTTGACACAATTCAATACCTTTCATGATAAAAAAAAAACACTCAATAAACTAGAAGTAGAAGGATACTTCCTTAACATGATATAAAAAGCCCATAGCTAACATCATACTCAGTGGTGAAAGACAAAGCCCTTTCCCTAAAATCAGGAATGAAACAAAGATGCCTGCTTTTGCCACTTCTATTCAGCATGGTATTGGAAGTTCTAGCTAAAGCAATTAAGCAAGAAAAAGAAAGGCAACGAGATTTGAAGGACGTAAAATGATCCCTGTTAACAGGTGACATTATTTTATAATGTAGAAAACCCTAAAGATTCCACACAAAAAAACTGTTAGCACTAATAAATTCAGCAGAGCTTCAGGATACAAAGTCAGTACACAAAAATCAGTTGCTTTTCTATACTCTAGCAATGAACTATCTGAAAAGGAAATTAAGAAAACAATTTCATTTACAATAGCATCAAAAATAATAAAATAAATTTAACCAACAAGGTGAAAGACTTGTACACTGACAACTACAAAACATTGCTGTAAGAAATTAAGGAAAACATAAATAAATAGAAAGACATGCTGTTTGCATGGATTGGAATGTTTAATGTTGTTAAGATACTACGTAAAATGATCCACAGATTGAATGCAGTCACTCTCAAAATCCCAGTGGTGTTTTTTTCAGAAATTGAAAAACCAATCCTAAAATTCATATGACTCTCAAGGGACCCCTAAATACCCAAAGTCATCTTGAAAGTGAAGAACAAAGTTGGAGGTCTCATACTTTCTGATTTCAAAAATTGCTGGAGAGGGACATCAGCATTGTGGCAGCGTGAGATCCTTTGTCTCTCCCCTTCAGTCTACAACTAATAAAACAGCCCTAACTCAACAGAGGTTCCTCTGCCGAAAACACCAGGATGCTGGAGAGATCCACACACCTGTGTATCTGAAGGTGGGGGGATTGAACACATAGAGGAGGTGGAACTGGGGTAATAGTGGAGGCAGTGCCTGCACTCCCAGCCCCTCTCCTGAAGCGGCAAAGCCTGCAGCCCCAGAAAGCCAGGTAGCAGCAGTGGAGGCAGTGCATGTGGCCTCCTGGCCATGGTGGACCTGGGCAGCAGTAGTGGCAGGGCCATGACTCTTGCTCCCTTGCCCATGGTGGTGCCTGCAAACCTGACAACCCCAGATGTGGTGGAAGCACCTGTGACCCCAGCTGCTCCCACCGTCCCCCTCTTCCTGCCGAGGCAGTGGGGCCCGCTAACCAAATGACCCCAGACATGGTGGAGGCACCCATCATCCCAGTGCCCCTGGCAGCAATGACAGCAACATCAGTGTCACCATCATTAGCAAGGTACCAGTAAGCCCAGAGGTGCAAGCAGGGACCATGAGGAAACCTGTGACAAAGGCAGTGGAGGGTGGAAAGTGTTAATTCTCAGATATCGCCAGAGGCAGCTCAGGAAGAGAAACCAAAAACTTGTGCTATAGCACCAGCTACTAAAAAACAGAAGAAAGGCCTCTAATTACCAATCTGTTGAATTGTTAGAACCTAAGTAAACAAAGCTTTACCTAAATAAGAAAGGGGTTTGCTACTTCAGATGAGCCAGCAGAGGAACAACTCACCAAGCACCATGAAAAAAAACTCACAGTAACACAACATCACAAAAACGAAATGACAGTTCTCCAGAAACCAAACTTAAAAGTCACAGAAGATTGTAATCTAAATGATAGAGAATTTCAAAATAGCCATCATGAGAAACCTCAGGCAGTTCAGTGAGCTCAGGAATAAAATGAATGAATAGAAGCAATACTTTACCAACTCTAAAAAAGAACCAAACAAATTCCAGAGCTAAAGAACTCAATAAATGAGATGGGGAAAGCATTAGAAAGTATTGGAAATAGAACAGACCTCATGGAAAAGAAAATTAGTGAGCTCAAAGATAGAAATCTAGAAATGATTTAGGTAGAAGAGGAGAAAGAACTAAGATCTTAAGAAATTGAAGAAACTCTATCCAACTCCATTAGAGAGGGCAACATAAGGATAATGGGTATCCTAGAAGGAGAAGAGAGGGAGAAGGGAGCAGAGAGCTTATTTAAAGACATAATAGCTGAGAACTCCCCAAAGATGGGGAAGGAACTGGATATACAAGTCCACAAAGCTAATAGAATACTTACTTACCTCAATGCAAAAAGATCTTCTCAAGACACATTATATTAAAACTGTCGAAAGTCAATAATAAAGAAATAATTTTCAAGAGAGCTGGGGACACTAGACAGTAACCTATCAATACACCCCCATTAAGCTATCAGCAGATTTTTCAGCAGAAACTCTACAGACCAAGAGAGGGTGGAATGTCACACTCAAAATATTGAAAGATAAAAGTTGTCACCCAATGTGGAGAAAAGGGAACCCTTGAACACTGTTGGTCGGAATGTAAATTCGTGCAACCACTGTGGAAAAGAGTATGGAGGTTTATCAAAACAACTAAAAATAGACCTACTATATGACTCAGCAATTCCACTCCTGGGTATATATCCAAAAAGAAAAACCAAAACACTAATTCAAAGAGTTACATGAACCCAGTGTTCATAGTAGCATTATTTACAATTGCCAAGATATGGAATAAACATAAATGGATAAAGGACATGTGGTGTATGTATACAATGGAATACTACTCAGCCATAAAAAAGAATGAAATTTTGCCATTTGCAACAACATGGATGGACTTAGAGGGTATTACGCTAAGTGAAATAAGTTGAACAGAGAAAGACAAATACTGTATGATATCACTTATATGTGAAATCTAAAAAATACAACAAACTAGTAAATATAACAAAAAAAGCAACAGATTCACAGATAGAGAGAACAAACTAGTGGTTACCAGTGGGGAGTGGGAAGGGGGAAGATAGGGGTAAGGGCTTAAGAGGTACAAACGGTTATGTATAAAATAAACAAGCTACAAGGATATGTCGTACAATGTGGAATAGAGCCAATATTTTATAATAAGTATAAATGGAGTGTGACCTTTAAAAATTGTACACTGTGTTGTACAATCACTCTGTTGTACACCTGTAAATTATATAATATTGTGTATCAACTCTACCTCGATTAAAAAAAAAAAACTCTTATCCAAGAATACTCTATCCAGCAAAGTTATCCTTCACATCTGAAGGAGAAATAAAGGCTTTCCCAGACAAACAAAAGCTAAGGGAGTTTATCACCACTAGTCCTGCCTTACATGAAATATTGAAAGGAGCTCTTCTACCTGAAACAAAAAGACAAAATTACACAAAACTTTTGGTAAAGTGATAAACAGACAGAATCAGAAAATTATAATTCTACATCAGAGTAGGTTGTTAACACTTAATTATAGCATAAAGGTTAAAGGAGAAAAAAGCATTAAAAATAACTGTAGTTACTTAAATTGATGATGAATCTACAACATAAAAAGGGATAATTTGTGACAACAAAAACATAAAAGGGGAAGAGGAAAAGGATGGAACCTGTACAGGCAAATGAAGACAAGATGCTATCAGCAGAAAGAGGACTATTTTATCTATGAAATGTTTTATACAAACCTCATGGTAACCACAAAGCAAAAATCTGAGCAGAGACACAAAATGTCAAAAAACAGGAAACTGAGAAAAATATCATAGAAAACCACCAAATTAAAATGGCAGACAACACCACAAGGAAAAAGAAATGATGGAGATACAGAACAGCCAGAAAACAAAAGATAAAATGGGAGTATTAAGTGCTCATCTATCAATAATCGCCCTAAATGTAAATGGATTAAATTCACCAATCAAAATACATAGAGAGGCTGGGTGGATTAAAAAACAAGGCCCAAAACTATATGCTGCCTCTGTGAGACTCATCTCAACTCTCAACACAAACATAGGCCCCAAGTGAAGAAATGGAAGATGACCCTCCAAGAAAATGGCAGCCAAAAGAAAGCAAGTGTGGCAATTCTCAAATCAGTCAAAATAGACTTCAAGACAAAAAAGGCAATAAGAAACAAAAAAAGACATTAAATAATGATAAAGGGGACAGTCCATCAAGAAAACATTTATTAATATATATGCATCTAACATAGGAGCACCAAAATATATAAAAGCAGTTATTAACAGACCTAAAGGGAGAACTTGACAGCAACGTAATAATAGTAGGGCGCTTTAACACCCCACTTACATCAATAGATATATCATCTAGACAGAAAGTCAACAAGGAATCATGAGCCTTAAAGAAAACATTGGACCAGATAAACTTAATAGATATATAAAGAACATTGCATCTGAAAGCAGGAGAAGACACACTTTTCACAAGTCTCAGTAAATTCAAGAAGATTAAAATCATGTCAGGCTTCTTTTCTGATCTTAATGGAATGAAACTAGAAATCAGCTACAAGAAGGAAGCTGGAAAAATCACGAATATGTGGAGTCTAAAAAGCATTGCCGCTGAACAACTGTTGGGTCAACAAAGAAATCAAAGTAGAAATTTAAAAACCTGAAGAAAAATGAAAATGAAAATATAACATATCAAAAGTTATGAGATTCAGCAAAATTGATACTGAGAGAAGTTTATAGCATACAAACGTACCTCAAGAAACAAGAAAAATCTCAAACAATTTAACCTGACACCTAAAGGAGCTAGAAAAAGAACAAATGAAGCCCCAAGTCAGTAGAAAAAAGGAAATAATAAAAATCAGAGCAGAAATAAATGAAACAGAGACTGAAATGACAGTAGAAAAGATCAGTGAAACTAAGAGCTGGTTCTTTGAAGAGATAAACAAAATGTAGAAACCTTTAGCTAGACTCAGTAAGAAAAAAGAGAGAAGGCTCAAATAAAATCAGAAATGAAAAAGGAGAAGTTCCAATGAAGACCACAGAAATACTAAGGATTATAAGAGACTGCTATGAACAGCTATCCATCAATAAATTGGACAACCTAGAAGAAATGGATAAGTTCTTAGAACTATACAACCTTCCAAGACTGAATCATGAAGAAATAAAAAAATTTGAATAGACCAATCACTAGTAAGGAGATTGAAACAGTAATCATAAACGTCCCCCCAAATAAGAGTCCAGGATCAGACAGCTTCATTGGTAAATTCTACCAAACATTCAAAGATATTTGATACCTATCCTTCTCAAACTCTTCCAAAAATTTGAAGAGGAGGGAACACTACCTAACACATTTTATGAGGCCAACATCACCCTGATGCCAAAACTAGACAAGGACAACACACAAAAAGAAAATTACAGACCAGTATTTCTGCTGAACATAGATGCAAAAATCCTCAACCAAATTATTAGCAAACCAAATTTAATTTGCGCAGCCTCTATGGAAAACAATATGGAGGTTCTTCAAAAAATTAAGAATAGGGCTTCCCTGGTGGCGCAGTGGTTAGGAATCCGCCTGCCGATGCAGGGGACACGGGTTCGTGCCCTGGTCTGGGAAGATCCCACATGTCGCGGAGCAAGTAAGCCCGTGAGCCATGGCCGCTGGGCCTGCGCGTCCGGAGCCTGTGCTCCGCAACGGGAGAGGCCACAGCAGTGAGAGGCCCGCGTACCGCAAAAAAAAAAAAAAAAAAAAAAAATTAAGAATAGACCTGCCATGTGATCCAGCTATTCCACTTCTGGGAATTTATGCAGAGAATATGAAAACACTAATTCTAAAAGATATATGCACCCTCATCCCTGTGTTCATTGCAGCATTATTTACAATAGTGAAGATATGGAAACAACCTAAGTGCCCATCAATAAATGAATGGATAAAGAAGATGTGGTGTATATATACAAAGGAATACTACTCAGCCATAAAAAAACATGAAATATTGCCATTTGTGACAACATGGATGAACGCTGATGGTATTATGCTAAATGACATAAGTCAGACAAACACCATATGATTTCACTCATCTGTGGAATCTAAAAAGTAAAACAAATAAACAATTATAGCAAAACAGAAACAAACTTACAGATACAAACTAGTGGTTACCAGAGGGGAGAGGAGTGGTGAGAGGGGCAGACAGGTGAAGGTGACCAAGAGGTACAAACTACTGGGTATAAAATAAATAAATTACAAGGATGTAATGTACAACACAGGGAATAGTGTCAATATCTTATAATAACATTGTTTGGAGTATAAGCTATAAAAATATTAAATTACCATGTTGTACACTTAATATAATATTGTAAGTCAAATATACTTTGATAAAAAAATTTGTAAAAATAGAAAAAAAAATATATAGAAACTATACTATTACTGTCTTAATGTCTAAAAGGATCAAATAAAATAATTTGTAATGTAGTTAAAAAAACAAAACATTGCAGTACTGGCATAAGAAGAGACATATAGACTAATAGAATAGACTAGAGAGCCCAAGAATAAACACTCGTGTGGTCAGTTGATTTTCAGCAAAGGTACCAAGTTCACTCAATGGGAAAAGGACAGTCTTTTTCAAGAAGTGGTGTTGGGTCCTGATTTCAAAGTATACTACAAAGCTACAGTAATCAAAACAGTATGGTACTGGCACAAAAACAGACACATAGATCAGTGGAACAGAATAGAGAGCCCAAAAATAAATCCAGAAATAAATATGGTGAATTAGTCTATGACAAAGGAGGCAAGAATATACAATGGGGACAAGACAGCCTCTTCAATAAATGGTGTTGGGAAAACTGGACAGCTACATGCAAAAGGATTAAACTAGACTACTTTCTCACACTGTGTAGAAAAATAAACTCAAAATGGATTAAAGACGTCAATATGAGACCTGAAACTATACAACTCCTGGAAGAAAACAGGGGGTATGCTTTTTGACATCAGTCTTAGCAATAGTTTTTTGGATCTGTCTCCTCAAGCAACGGAAACAAAAGCAAAAATAAACAAATAGGACCATGTCAAACTAAAAAGCTTTTGCACATCAAAAGAAACTCTCAACAAAATGAAAAGGTAGCCTACCAAACAGGAGAAGATACTTGCAAACAATATATCTGGTAAGGGGTTAATATCCAAAATATACAAAGAGACTCTTCCCTGGTTAGGACTCTGTGCTTCCACTACAATGGGTGTGGGTTCGATCCCTGGTCAGGGATGTGTGCATGTACACAGGGATGCAGTGTGCATGCCACACTGCACAGCCAAACAAAAACAAAAACAAAAGCTTAGGCAGTTCAACAAAAAAAAAACAAACAACCTGATTTTAAAAATGGGCAGACATTTGCAGCAACATGTGTGAACATGGAGATTATCATACTAAGTGAAATAAGCCAGACAGAGAAAGAGAAAGACAAGTATCATATGGTATTGCTTATATGCAGAATCCAAAAAAAAAAAAAAAGATACAAATGAACTTATTTGCAACACAGAAACAGACTGACAAGCCTTAGGAAACAAACTTATGGTTACCAAAGGGGAAAGGTGGAGGGGAGGGATAAATTGGGAGTTTGGGATTGACATATACACACTACTATATCTAAAATAGATAACCAACAAGGACCTACTATACAGCACAGGGAACTCTGCTCAGTATTCTGTAATAATGTAAAAGGGAAAAGAATTTGAAAAAGAATAGGCACATGTATATGTGTAACTGAATCACTTTGCTGTAACTAATACAACATTGTTAATCAACTACACTCCAATATAAAATAAACATTTTTTAAAAAATGGGCAGAGGACCTGAATAGATATTTTTCCAAAGAAGACATACAAATGGCCAATAGACACATGAAAAGATGCTCAACATCACTAACCATAAGGGAAATGTAAATTAAAACCACAGTGAGATACTACCTCACATCTGTCAGAATGGCAACCATGAAAAAGACAACAAGTAAGTATTGGCGAGGGTGTGGAGAAAAGGGAACACTTGCACACTGTTGGTAGGAATGTAAATTGCTGCAGCCACTGCAGAAAACAGTCTGGAGGTTTCTCAAAAAACTAAAAATACAACTACCATATGACCCAGAAATTCTGCTCCTGGATATACAGTATCCAGAAAAAAAAAGAAAACACTAATTCAAAAGGATACATGCAATTCATAGCAGCAGTATTTACAACTGCCAAGATATGGAAGCAACCTAAGTGTCCACCAACAGATGAATGGATAAAGAAGATGTGGTGTGTGTACACAATGGAATACTACACAGCCATAAAAAAAGAAATCTTGCCATTTGCAAAAACATGAATGGCTCTGGAGGGTGTTATGCTAAGTAAAATAAATCAGACAGAGAAGGATAAATCCTGTATAATCTCACATATATATGGAATCTAAAAAACAAAACAAAATGAAAACAGATACACAGATATGCAGAACAAAGGCGTGGTTGCCAGAATGGAGGGTGAGGGGAGAAATAGGTGAAGGGGATGAAGAGGTACAGACCTCCAGTTATAAAATAAATAAGCCATGGGGATGTAATATACAGCATAAGGAATATGATCAATAATATTATAATAATTTTGAATGGGGACAGTTATTAGACTTATGGTGATAATTTCATAATGTATGCAAATGTCAAATCATTGTGTAGTACACCTGAAACTAACATAATATTGTATATCAACTATATTTCAGTTTTTAAAAATGGTGTTGGGAAAACTATATCTGGGTGCAAAAGAATTAATATGGAACCTTTCTTTACACCACAGATAGAAAACTCAAGATGGATAAAAGACCTAATACCTGAGAGCTAAAACTATAAAACTCTTAGAAGGAAGCGTCAGGGAAAATCATTATGACAGTAGATTTGGCAATGATTTCTTCAATCTGACACTGTTGCTTATCTTACAGTATGCTTTCCCTCCTTGGCCTATGACCACTATATGCCAATAGCAACCCTCAGAGATTATGACCACCAAAAAGGGACTAAACATTTCCAAACATCCTCTGGGAAGGTCGGGGAGGGGGGCATGTAGTGCCCTTACTTGAAACCACTGCAAGATTGAAAAAGGTTTTGTGTGATGTTAATAGCATATTTTCAGAGATGGGAGAGAAAACTTCATCTGGTGGGGTATCTTTTTTGACCACTGTCCTTAGCATAGAAAGTTAAATTGGCTAATTCACCCTTTGGGAACTTCACTTATTTAAAAATTCTTTTTTTTTTTCTTTTTTTAATAAGAATCATGCATCTCATTTCAAATGATTCAAGCAGTGCAGAATTTTTTTTAATGGGTGAGAAAAATAATAATTCACATTTTGAGCTTCACTCTTGACCAAAATAAATAAATAAATAAAAACCACAAAAAACAAACCAAAAAAACCCTCTCTGATTTAATTTGAGTCCATAATAAATATTTGGAGGTTGCACATGTAGCTTTTAAATAGTTTCATTTAAAAAGGTATCAATTGGGGGACTTCCCTGGTGGCGCAGTGGTTAAGAATCCACCTGCCAATGCAGGGGACACAGGTTCAATCCCTGGTCCAGGAAGATCCCACATGCCGCAGAGCAGCTAAGCCCGTGCGCCACAACTACTGAGGCCTGCGCACCCTAGAGCCGGCACACCGCAACTACTGAAGCCTATGTGCTCTAGGGCCCACGTGCCGCAGCTACTGAGCCCACGTGCTGCCGCTACTGAAGCCCACGCCCCTAGAGCCTGTGCTCCTCAACAAGAGAAGCCACTGCAGTGAGAGGCCCATGCACTGCAACGAAAAGAGTAGCCCGTGCTTGCGGCAACTAGAGAAAGCCTGCACGCAGCAGCAAAGACCCAGTGCAGCCAAAAAAAAGGTATCAGTTGGTTTCCTGCTTTTTTTTTTTTTTTTTTTTTTGCAGTACACGGGCCTCTCACCGCTGCGGCCTCTCCCGTTGCGGGGCACAGGCTCCGGACGCGCAGGCTCAGCGGCCACGGCTCACGGGCCCAGCCGCTCCGCGGCATGTGGGATCCTCCCGGACCGGGGCACGAACCCGCGTCCCCCGCATCGTCAGGCGGGCTCTCAACCACTGCGCCACCAGGGAAGCCCGGTTTCCTGCTTTGAACGATGAGAAGGTATCACATTTCTTTCCCCCTCCTTTCACCTCCCCCTTAGCTTTTAAGATTTGTAAGTTTTTATGTTTACAATACTTATATTATGTGTATAAACATAATTTCCATGGTGAGAAGTATTATTTTCTATATAAATGTATTTTAATGCATATTACCAATCGTTTTACTTACTTTTTTCCAGAGTTCTTTACTTTTCTCTCTCTGTTAATTAGCTGGGTCTTGTTAGTTGGTTTTTTTTCCATCTAGAGTTCATGGGTGCTCTCTGCTCTGACTTTAATGGTCAAGGGAATTTGTCATCACTTGGCATGGTGGATAAGGCGCATGGAGAAATACTATGACTCCAAGGAAATTAGGCATAAGATAAGTACATTTCATTATTAGGGAAAGTGTGACATTTAAAATTCAATTTACTTTAAACATTGTAGCCTATTCTTTGATTTAACTATTATATTTATAATATGCCTATAAAAAGGAAGTAAGTAGCTTAAATTAAAAGAGTTGGTGAGGGACTTCCCTGGTGGTCCAGTGGTTAAGAATCCACCTTCCAATGCAGGGACGGGGGTTTGATCCCTGGTTGGGGAACTAAGATCCCACATGCTGTGGGACAGCTAAGCCTGCGCGCCGCAACTACTGAGCCCTCACACCACAACTAGAGAGGAGCTGGCGCTCTTCAACAAAGATCCCATGTGCCGCAACTAAGACCCGATGCAGCCAAATAAATGAATATTTTTAAAAAAAGAGTTGGTGAAAGGTGATATATGAGATAAACATGAAAATTAATTACTAAGATAGAGTCCATATCTTTGGACATGAAAATATGTATGAAATACATATGAAAATATTTATGAATAAAATTATTTGGCCTCCGAAATTTGTTTCAAAATAATCTGTGGGAGAGGGAGAAGAGGAGTATCAGTGAAACAAAGATTGGCTACTAGCTGAGATCAGCACATAGGCGTTCATCATACTGTTCTTTCTACTTGTGAAATGCTTGGAAATTTCCATAGTAAGAAGAAAAAGTGAAGATGACAGATACATTTGAGGACTTCTATTTTCAGCGATATTGCAGTTAGAGATCCTGAAACTACCCAGCTACATGATATCTAAAATGCTTGGTAAAATTTTAAAACCACTCTTAAATGATTAGATGAGTCAGCTAAGATCAGAATGGAGTAAACTAAATTTTAGAGCCTTGGTTACCCTGAGGCCTACAGTCGTCTTTATTGAGACTCTGAACTGCATTGCACAGAGGGGACAGGGACAAAGCCTGAATTCACAAAAAATAGAAGCGTAATGCCTGGGCCCAGGGGAGGTGCGCCCTCAGAGAGGGCGAGCTAAAAGAGGAAACCCACCCTGCAAAGGTGAACCGCAAGAACTCATTTCTACATTTCCGTCTTGGGCTGAGCTGTGAATGAAAGTTAAAAAAAAAAAAAAAAAAGCACCTCCTTTGAGAATTTGTAGCCACTGGCCAGACCTCAGGTAGTTTGGGACCCAGTCCACCTTCTTTGTATGATCCCAAAACACAAGCCTATAATTTAAAGAGTATCAGGGTAGGTAATATCCCCAGGTGTCTAAGAGAAGCAAAACCAGGCTTTCCCAGATGAGCACACCCTCAGCCAGGCCTCAAGGAATTCCTAGAGACAGTTAACAAAAAACTCACAGTAAAATATTACAAAACAGAAACCCAGCAAGCCATAGATAACAGAACTAGAACCACAGAGAGGTCAGCTTTTATAATTAATTATCAGAATTAAAATTAAAAAATAAGTCTGCTTGAAATGTTTTCAGATTTAAAAAGGGCATTGAAAACATGAGCGAGAGAATAGGAGACTAATGATTAGGCCAATTTGAAGAACAAAATATTACTTTTAGGGCTTCCCTGGTGGTGCAGTGGTTGAGAGTCCGCCTGCCGATGCAGGGGACGCGGGTTCGTGCCCCGGTCCGGGAGGATCCCACGTGCCGCGGAGCGGCTGGGCCCGTGAGCCGTGGCCGCTGAGCCTGCGCGTCCGGAGCCTGTGCTCCGCAATGGGAGGGGCCACAGCGGTGAGAGGCCCGCATACCGCAAAAATATATATATATATATATATATTACTTTTAGAAATTAAAAAAAAAAGAAACTTACTAAAATTAAGAATTCAAATGGGTAGAAAGTTAAACGAAAGATTAATATAACTGTATAGAGTATTAGTGACCAGGAAGATAGATCTGAGGAATTTATCCAAAGTATAGCCACGGGGAGGTAAGATGTGGACATCCATCGTAAGGGGAATTAAGAGCCGCGGAGGAGCAGGAAAAGGGCCCAACAGACTGCATCTGTGTCTTCCTGTTTCCTACAAGTGGAGCAGCCCATTGGCTACATCCCTAGCCAGAACTTAGCAGCGCTTTTTTTTTTTTTTTTTTTTTTCAAGGATCCACATAATTTTTTTCATTATCAGTCTTACGAATTACTGAGGTGGGGCAAGGCCAGGACTGTAGCTTGAATCTCACATTTCTGTCGAGAAACAATCTGATTGGGGAAGCCCTGTCACTGAGCAGTGGAGGCGTCCCAGGCCACTAGCCGTGTGAGCGACCTTCCCAGAGGCGACAGAGGAGACCAGGCACTTCACAGAGGTCTGTCCAGGGGCTCTCGGTGTCCACTGCCCCCCTATAGGGAGGCCCGGGGAGGCTCGATGGGCTGGGAGAGCTTCGCCACGCAGGCGCTTGGTCTCTGTCTTAACATTCCCACCCACGTCACACAGCCCCAGGCAGAGGTGGGCGCGCTTTCCCCCACGAACTTCCACCCTCGCGTAAGTGGGCAGTCCCATCGCTGCTCTGGGCTTCAGGCAGAGAGCCTGGCTCCAGTCCCCTGCTTTGTGTCATTGGAGTTCCCTTTGTTCAGCCAAACTCCTTACCACTCCTTACCGCCTGCTTCTAGACTCAAGGCCTGCAACCCACAAGCTTGGTAATTAAGATTCTGGGTTCCTTTCATGGAGATACTCTTGGTTTTGCAACTGACTGGACTTTCTCGTTTTTTTTGTCTTTTACTTTGATCCATTGTGATTGAGGGGAATTTTGAAGGGTGAATGAGTTTATTCTACATTCTCTCTTCAAAGAAATTTTTGAGCAGTTTTTACAGGAAATAATAGTGTCCTTATTTCTTATATCTGCAATAATGAGCATAAGTCATTTACTGTCTGACCTTGGGCAAGTTGCATAATCTCACTTATGCTTCAGTTTCATCATCTGCAAGATAAGAGATTTTTATAGAACCCACTAAGGGCATTGTTGTGAAGATGAAATGAGGTTAAAAAAAATGCACAAGGTCTAAAGGCACTTAGAACTCTGTCTGGGCAAGTAGCAAGTACTCAGTAAACATTACCTGTTATTATTGGTACTGGGTAAAAATCGAGGTTACCTTATGTTTTCCAAATATACATTATTTTATTTTTATCTTTATTCAACCCTGTGACATAGGTATCGTCACCCTTAATTTGAGGTAAGAAAGTGAGGCACCCAAGGGTCAAATAGGAAAAATTGTAGCGGTGAGATGAACCTTCGGTACATCTAGACTGGCTGTTGGCTTTGTTACACATAGAATGATTAATGTATGTTTCTTGGTCTAATATGGGTGATGACATAGAGAAGAGTAAGATGTCGTTCTGGGTGAGGCTGTTATGTTTTGGGCTCTGTGGATATTATCTGTTACAATAGACGGCATGACAGCCAGAAGTGAGAACAGTCTAAGACATTATATAATGAATCATGTGTCATTTAATGCTCTTTACACTTTAACTTCAGTTGCTCCCAGGATCCCACGAATGAACTCTTACCTCTACAGGCAATAAAATGTTTATAGCAGTCAGTAATGTATCGAGTGAAAAAGGTCAGTCTCAGTGAAACCCTCTTCCATTTTTACAACATTCAGGTAAGGGTAGATAAACCCCTGAATTACATAAGATAAACTCACTTTTTTTTTTTCAGTCAATAAATTATCAAGTATTTGTCTGTGCAAGGCCCTGAGCAAGGCAACATTGAGGAAATACACTTCGGTGTATTTCCTAAGACAGAAAGACATGCTTTCTGTCTTAGTAATTCTCATTAACGATCCACAAGGTATTCAGCTTCTCAGGTTTGAGATCTTAAAGTCAGCTCCGGCTTCTTTTGTCTCTCACTTTCAGTGTTTTATCCATTACCTGGAACTGTAAATTCTTACTTTATGATGTTTCTTTCGTGTCTCTTTCCTCACAAATTTTTTCCACCATTGCCCATCTTTTGTGTCACATAACACATATCCATAAAGTCCTATGTTTAAGTAAACTTTTAAATTGCAGTATAACCTAATACAGAAAAAGCAAAGAAAATCTAAGTAAACCATTTGATGTATATTTACAAAGTGAACATACCTGTATATCTGCCACCCAGACCCCCGTATGTATACTTTTGTTTGTTTGTTTATTATCAGTATCCCGGAGTCTCCCTTATGTTCCACCCTGGTCATTGTCCCTTTCAAAGGTAACTACTCATCTTACTTTTATTACTGCACCTGAATTTTATCTATTTTGGTTTCTTTTTTGGGCTTGTTTGCTTATTTTTACTGAAATATAATTGGCATATAACAAATACACAAATATGTATGTGTGTATATATATATTTGATCTGAGTAACAGATGTACAAGTGTGTTTACTTTGTAAATACACATCAAGCTGTTTACTTAGATTTTCTGTACTTTTTCTATATGTGTGTTATACTTCCATTAAAAAGTTTACTTCAACGAAAGACTTTATAGATATGTGAAATTTACTTTGGTGGACTCTCAACATCTAAACTTTCAGTCTGTTTTGCAGGGACAAATGTTACAACTTCTGTCCCACTTTGTAACTCTGCAGGTTAATTATCTGTACCTACCTAATTATATACATTTTTTCCTCTGCTATGCTCATTCTTTTAGGGCTTGACTAACTCTGTGAACTTTACCACCAAATGAGTTATTTGGTCTCTTGTCTGCTATCTAAAGAAAATTATAAATCAAAGCGGTCCGGCTGCACGTCTGGCCTCAACACCTCCACCATCCCCTGCCGCCCTCCCCTCACCCCATCTTATGCTGTCTCTCTCTGTATTAATGCCACCTTCTCTTCTCTTCTCTTCTCCATACCTATAAAAACATTGACAACTGGTTTTTTGTGTTTCTCTTCTTTCCAAGATGTCACTACTTTGGCAGAGTCTGTGTTTATTTAGATGACCAACCCATCACCCTACCTTCTGTGCTCTTTGATCTTCTCAACTTAACCTTCAGTGTAGGCAGAATTCTAAAGATTGCCTTCTCCCCCAGGGTCCAAGATTCCACTGGTATGTAACCAAACATTAATCTGGGTACTGCTCTGAGGAGTTTTGAAGTTGTGATTGAAGTCCCAAATGAGTTCACCCCCAAATAGTGAGATTATCTAGATGGGCCTGATGTAATCACACAAGCCCTTTAAGAGGAGGAAGGCGAAATCCACGAGATCAGAAGTTTGAGAACCTGCTTTGAAGACGGAGGGGAGTCACATGAGAAGGAATGAGGGCAGCCTGAAGGAGCTGGAAATGAGGAAATGAGGACCTCAGTCCTAAAACTGCAAGGAATTGGATTCTGCCAACAACCTGTCCTTGGAAGTAGATTCTTCAGATAAGAGTCTTCAGGTAAGAGCCCGGCTGGCTCATACTTTGATTTGGCCCCATGATACCCTAAGCAGAGCCAAGCCTAGCCCACCTAGATTCCTGACCTCCAGAATTTTGAAATAATTAATGAGTATTGTTTTAAGATGCTAAGCTGATGGCATGTTCTCAGCACTAGAAGATAAATATACCTTCCTTCCATTTCCAGAATTTTACTCTCACATTCAAACCACGGGACCTTGTCAGATCCTGGAGTGCCAGTTTCCTACTCAGTGACTTCACCCTCCAGTTCCAGCTCTTCAGCCTCCCAGTGACCCCGCTATTGGCTCCCTTTCTACCTGTCTCTTCCTGGCTTCACTTTCCTGTGATGAATCACTTCACCCGCTCAGACTCTTGCCCCATTTTTCTATTGCCTTACCCCCCCCCCCGCAAAATCACGTCCTCGAATTCATTCAACCTTCTAACCCGCTCTATCTTTATTTACTTCTTTGTGATTGGGAAAGCCATGCCCATTTGTGGCTTTGATAGCACCACTTTTATAGAGTCCAGTCTTAGGGGTCCTTGGTGTTGCTCTGTAGCCCCTCTCTGGGTCCCTTGGAAGAAAAACTTTTCCTCTGCCAATAGGTCTAGTGGGGCTGGGGGAGGAATGAAAGTTAATTGACCACAGACCGATTAAAGGAGAAAAGATCGGGTTCTGGGGCTTATAGACCTGCTTAATAGGGGAAAGGAGGGTGGAGAGAAAGGGAATTCTATGGGAAAACGAAGGACTTTTAGGAAAGACAAGTAGGCTTTTAGGGAAAGAAAGAAGTATGGCAGTTTGTGATGTTTGTTTGTGCAGTTTCTTATCTAGGTGTTCCTGGCTGGCACTGAAGCTCCTCTGAGGGGATTTATAGCAGCTTTTCATTCTCTGAAGGCTCTGCCTTTAGTCGGATAAGGGTAGCTTCAAAAAAGAAAAAGCTTCTTTCTGCAACAGCTGTATCTCATATGTCTTCCGTTTAAATAGTCTTCATAGCAGCCCTGTGGGTCCCTACACGAGCATCCTCTTTGTTTCCTTAGGGCCGTGTGGTAAGGAGAATGATGACCTGCCAAAGATGTCCATGTCCTAATACCCAGAATGTGAATGTGCTAGGTTACGGAATCAGAGGACTTTAAAATAAGGAGATTACCCTGGTTTATCTGGTGGGTCTCATGTAATTATAAGAGTCCTGGGTTTATCTGGCAGGTCTCATGTAATTATAAGGGTCCTCAAAGGTAGAAGAGGGAGGTAGAAGATGAGAGTCAGAGAAAGAGACGTGGTGACAGAAGTAAGGTCCGAGAGATGCTGTGTTGTTGGCGGGAGGGGAGGGGGCCATAGCCCAGGAACTCAGGAAGCCTCTGAAACCTGGAAGAGTTTCCAGAAAGGAACCCAGAACTGCTAACAGCTTTGGTTTCAGCCCAGTTATGCCCACGTGGGACTTCTGATCTACAGAAATGCCAGGTCATACGTTTCCGTTGCTTTAAAGCCACCAGTTTTGCGGTAGTTTGTTACCGCAGCCACAGGAAATGAATTCCTCATTTTTTCAGATCCCTGATCTTCTCATTCGCGCCCAAACTCTCAGCACATCCCTCAACTTCAGAGAGAAGGTGTAGTTGTCGGCCAGACATTTCTTTCCATTTTCTCTCTTTTCCCTTCTTAAAACATTTGTTACATGAGGCCATCCCCTGACTCCCTTCCCCTTTGCCACAATTAAAAAAAGATATATTTTTGGCTTTTCTAACACTAATTCGTCTGAATTCTAATTCCATTCTGCTTTCTAAGGTGTACCTGATTATACCAGTTAACCACCTTTTCTTCTTTATGGCTTGTCCTCTTGGCATGGACACATATTCTGGCCTGTAATTTAAACCCAACAAGAAATATGTTCTCTGAACCCCAAGACAGCCTTTAGGTGTATGCCTTTCTCTCACCTTCCTTTTTTTTTTTTTTTTTTTTTAAATTTTTATTTATTTATGGCTGTGTTGGGTCTTCGTTTCTGTGCGAGGGGCTTTCTCTAGTTGTGGCAAGCGGGGGCCACTCTTCATCGCTGTGCGCGGGCCTCTCACTATCGCGGCCTCTCTTGTTGCGGAGCACAGGCTCCAGACGCGCAGGCTCAGTAGTTGTGGCTCACGGGCCCAGTTGCTCCGTGGCATGTGGGATCTTCCCAGACCAGGGCTCGAACCCATGTCCCCTGCATTGGCAGGTGGATTCTCAACCACTGCGCCACCAGGGAAGCCCCTCTCACCTTCCTTTTATAGTGAGACCTTTGGGAAGAGCTGTCTATACCCTGTTCCTGTTTTCTCACTAACTCGTCATCAGTGCTCAAGCAACTACAGACTGAACAGTCTCTCACGGAGTGAATCAAAGGCCCTTGGTAGCTGTAAGCGGAGCCATGGGGGCCGTGGTGCAAAGGGCCTCTTGCACCATCCTTTATTTGCTTCAACTTAAGTAGTAATGAAAATAAATATACTGGGATCCAGTGCAAACATTATATATGTAAACCAAATGCCCCCAGGCCCATAATAAGCCCTGCCTGAAACCTGAACTTGCTGAGGGGGAATTGACCCTGAGTTCACCACTTGGCGTAAGCACCAAGGAATGGACTGGGTCCTTACCAGCTCCTTGCACTTGGTGGCCAGGCAGGCAGGTAGACTGAGAGCTCAGGGCAGCCGGGAGAGTTTTGGAGGATATTAAGAATCCCATGAGAAGGATGAAGAGAGCTTCTCATAGGTCCATATAAGAGCTTTGATAGTACAGGGCCTGATTGATGGAACTTTCTAGGCCCAGGAAGTTTGTGCCTTTAATGAGAAGACTTTTTGATTTTGCTTTGGTTGCCATTCTATATAATATATAAATCATATCCTTTATCAACGTTAAACAGATTTGCAACCGTCTCTTGCTGACACTGCCGTGGAGAGGCCACGGCAGTGACAAGCACTGACATCAAGCACTGACACCCCTCTTAGAACCATCCAAGCAAACCCCCCTCACTGGTGTGACAATTGGAAAGGAGTATTATGCGTCCCCTCTCCCCGACGAGTCTCCCAGTTATTTTTGGAGTGTTCAACAGGGAGACTCAGGTGACTTCCTGAATGAGACTATCGGCTCCCTTTACCCGAAGGCATCTTTTTTGAATCATCTAGTTATGTCCATGTACACTACCTGAGGTGTCACACATGGTGACACCTCAGCCCTTCCAGCACCCACTTAAGATCTGCAATGTGTGCTTCCCTGGTGGCGCAGTGGTTGAGAGTCCGCCTGCCGATGCAGGGGACACGGGTTCGTGCCCCGGTCCGGGGGGATCCCACATGCCGCGGAGCGGCTGGGCCCGTGAGCCATGGCCGCTGAGCCTGCGCGTCCGGAGCCTGCGCTCCGCAATGGGAGAGGCCACAACAGTGAGAGGCCCGCGTACCACAAAAAAAAAAAAAAAAAAAAAAAAAAAAAAAAAATCTGCAATGTGTGCGTCAAGGGTGTGGACTCCAGACGGCCCCGAAGCTTTCCAGTTGGGACTGTAAAGAAATCCTCACTTTGATAATGCTGTGGTTTGACCGCAAGGCACATAAAACGTGACAGTGACTTCAACCAGCTTGGAGATGGTCCAGCAGGTCAGTGATATCATCAGAGACCCAGGCTCTTTCTGTTTACTTATTATGCCATCTAAGAAATTAATAGAAAGAAATGGGGGTCTTCCCTGGTGGCGCAGTGGTTTGAGAGCCCGCCTGCCGATGCAGGGGACGCGGGTTCGTGCCCCGGTCCGGGAAGATCCCACGTGCCGCGGAGCGGCTGGGCCCGTGAGCCATGGCCGCTGAGCCTGCGCGTCCGGAGCCTGCGCTCCGCAACGGGAGAGGCCACAACAGTGAGAGGCCCGCATAACAGAACGTATTGGGATGAGGTTAGGAACTCTTCCTGAATCTGCACTTTCCAGCTTTTCTACACCATCAGTGCCTTGAAAAGAAGTACTGATATTTATTACAGGAGTGCGAGGGACACATTTAAACCGCTCACAGTACTATTTTCATTCAGCAAGTTTTGTTTCCCCCACTCCTAGATTCAGTTCCTGATTTTACTGCCCGGGGGCGCGCGCACCTGATTTCTCAGAAGCTCATTCATTAGAGACCGCCTCCTCGCTCTGGGGGTGGACAACGTGTGCGACAGAAAACACCAAAACAAAACTCGGTGTCCGCCTCCCCTGGTGCCGAGGAGCGTGGGGCAGCGGCAGGGGCCCAATCCATCCAGGTCAGAGCAGGTACTGATCGGCCCGGGTAGCATCCTGGGGCTTCCAGGGCCAGTCGCCCCTGCCGTTTCGTGCGAGCCCCGGAGGCCAGGAGCTGGGGCTTTGTGCCTGCGGGCTCCGGGGTAGTCACCTCCGCCAGCCGGTCCCCGCGGGCAGGTGACGGTGTGGTCCAGCGCCGGGCTGGATGCGCGCACACAGCGCTCGCCCGCGTTCCGCCCGAGCGCCGGCGCCTTATCAGCGGCGAGACAGGCGGCGCCACGCCTCCCGCCGGCCTCCGGGCAACGACCCCGAGGGAGCCGGGGTGCGAGACAGGGGCCCCGCCCTGCGCGCTCCCCGCTCGCCGCCCGCCGCCCGCTTCCCCTTGACAGTGACCGTCGTCCGGGGCCAGCTCCTTCCCAGGCCGGCCCGCGGCGCCGGTGAGTGCGGGGCTCGCGGGGAGCGCGCGGGCGCGGCGGCTGGGCTGCCCGCCGGGGCGTGGGCGTCGGTCGGAGGACGTCGCCCCTCCGGCGGGCGCGGCCTGGGTCCTGGGTCGTGCGCCGCTGCGCGCCGGCTCCCGAGCGCGCGCGCCAGGCGCAAGAGGGAGCCAGACCGGGCGGACGCTGGGAGGAGGCCGCCTGGAGAGGGGCGCGTGGTGCGGGCGCTTGCTGTCCTCGTTGAGTGGGAGCCGCTTCGGTCGGGTATGTTTGGAAGGTCCAGCTGACTCAGCTTAGCGTTTATGTGAATGATTGTTAGTACTGTGCCTCGGAGCAGCACAGCTGCGGAGACTGAAGACGTTGGTTAGATTAAACTGAACCACTGTTTAACTGAGCGAGTGAACTGTGAAAGCCGTTTGGGACGTGTGTGCCACGAAAGGTCCGTGGCTGCTGCGTGTATGCATTTGGTAGAGAAGAGAAAACTGTAGTCCCTCCCAGCCAGTTTCATTTGAAAGTGAGTATGAAACAGACTGAAAATATGGCCTTTTTTTTTTTTTTTTTTTTTTAAACCAGAAAACAGTGTCTTGGTGCTACCGAGTCCGTGTCTGGTAGTGTGTGTTAGCCGGTTGGTAAAACTCTTGCCTTTCCCCAAATGTATGAAGCTAGAGTTGATACTGGGTGGATAGAAACTTATTGAGTATGGAAATAGGGGAGAAGTGTGTTAATATTGGTGCTTTTAAAGGGATTAGCCAATATATTCTATGTCTTTTTCTCCCCAGGACAGAAAATGCGTCCACAACTTTGCATGGTTTACCAAAGAGCTATATTGAGCTGCCTTTTGTAATTTTTCTGTGGGTAGTTGACTTTTAATGATTAACTTCAAAATATTAAGCTTATTTAAATACTTATTAAAAATAATACTGGAGAAGTTAGAACAATACAGAAAAACATACGGCCAACTAATGAGATTGTAAATCTAGCCAACAGGTTAAAAAAAATACCTGTAATGTTGCCTCATTTTATTTTTTTGCCCAATAGTAGAAATATAAACGCTCATTACACTTTCAGGAAAAAAAAAAAAAGATTCATAGTAACAAATGTATACTGGTCATCTTTGTTCCAGACCCTGGGCATTCAGCAAGAGCTCCCATAGGAGACAAATTCTTTTGCATCAAAATGGTATGAAAATACACTGAACAGCCAAAATCAATTTCTGCATTATCCATATTAAGCATTCAAGAACATTTGAGGCAAGCATAAGTGTTACAGATGGAAAGTAAAATGCACCAAGAGAAGAGTCACCATGGGGGGGGCAGGAAGCACATTAGAATAGATGTGGACAGCAAATTAAAGTTACGCCTTGGAAGCTAAAATAAAAAGGGACCGATCCGTCACATAGTTCAGTGAGGACAAAGACAGGAAATACATGAGATCCTTAGAGAAGGTTTTCCTGGCATCTGCTTCTGAGGCAAACGTCTTGTGTCACAGAAGGATGCAGAGGAGACTGGAGGGTGGTGGTGGGAGAGTCTAGTGCCCATCCCATAGCACATGCCAGTGGTGCATTTTCTAGGACTGCCTGCTGTAGTTGTGATTTTCCTTACCGGAAGTATTATGAGAAACGCCTGTAGGTTGCTAAGCCCCTGTGGTCACACGTGCTGCTGTTTGATAGTTTGGGCTTATTTGGGAGTAAGTCTAGATTTTATAGAGGGATAGGTGGACCTCATGTCTTCAGATACTCTGTATTTCTCTCTCTAGCTTTTTTAAAAAAAATATTTAATTAATTTATTTTTGGCTGCGTTGGGTCTTGGTCGCTGCGCGTGGGCTTTCTCTAGTTGCGGCGAGCGGGGGCTATTCTTCGTTGAGGTGCGCGGGCTTCTCATTGCGGTAGCTTCTCTCGTTGCAGAGCACGGGCTCTAGGCACGTGGGCTTCAGTAGTTGTGGCTCGCGGGCTTAGCTGCTCCACGGCATGTGGGATCTTCCCGGACCAGGGTTCGAACCCGGATTCTTAACCTCTGTTCCACGAGGGAAGCCCCCCTCTCTAGCGTTTCTGACAGCAGTTTGGCAGCAGTTGAAGGTTATATCAAGTGGGAAGTTTTATTCTCTGTTGCTTATTGGGGTTATAGGTTAGGGTTGAGGGGTTTTTTAAATGAAAATTAAAGAACTTGAATGGCCATCCTCTCTATAGGATATAGGATATTATAGGTCTACAGGAAGCTAAAGTTTATCTTTAAAAAAAATCAGTTCCCGGGGCTTCCCCGGTGGCGCAGTGGTTGAGAGTCCGCCTGCCGGTGCAGGGGACGCGGGTTCGTGCCCCGGTCCGGGAAGATCCCACGTGCCGCGGAGCGGCTGGGCCCGTGAGCCGTGGCCGCTGAGCCTGCGCGTCTGGAGCCTGTGCTCTGCGACGGGAGAGGCCGCAATAGTGAGAGGCCCGCGCACCGCAATGAAGGGTGGCCCCCGCTCGCCACAACTAGAGAAAGCCCTCGCACAGAAACGAAGACCCAACACAGCCAAACATACATACATAAAAATAAATAATAAAATAAATAAAAATAAATATAAAATATATAAATATATAAAAATAAAAATAAATAAATAAATAAAAATACAATTTAAAAAAAAATCAGTGCCCACTTCAGTCCAGGATGTGAACCAAGAAACTGTCTAGCTGAATTGGGCCTCCTAGTTTCGTGTTTTTTTCCCCACCAGCAGTTTTATGAGATGTAACTTATGAGAGCGTATCATTGAGTTCACACCTGTTTCAAGTGTACACAGTCTGTGCAGGCATCACCCGTTCGTCACCCTCTCCCCGAGAAACCCATTAACACTCCCCCTGTCCCACCACAGTGCCCTCGCCCCCTCTTGTTTTTCGGAAGCCGGTAGTCTCCTTCACTAGGAGGCTGTTAGAAAGTGGACGTCTAATCTTTGAGCCACACAGTTAGCTTGTTTATAGAAATAAATAAAACATCCAGAGAATCGTAGCATTGAAAGTAGTGTTCTGTCGTTTAAACGGGGTTGGTGGGTGTGGGTAAAGCAGAAATGGTGCCCTCATCCCAGTTTCAAGGAAGAAGTTTTGTTTTCGGCGAGAAGGGTGGAAGGAAGTCTTGGCAAGGTCAGAAACCCCGTTGAAAACGCTGCTCGCTAGCTCAGTCCCTTTGGGCTTGCAACTGAAAAGACCGGTTACCCTTTTTTTTAGAGAGAGAGTTGTTTTTTTTTCTTTAATTTTATTTATTGATGGCTGCGTTGGGTCTTCATTTCTGTGCGCGGGTTTTCTCTAGCTGCGGCGAGCGGGGGCTACGGGGCGCGGGCTTCTTATCGCGGTGGCTCCTCTTGTTGCGGAGCACGGGCTCTAGGCACGTGGGATCAGTAGTTGCGGCTCGAGGGCTTCAGAGCAGAGGCTCAATAGTTGTGGTGCATGGGCGACGAGGGCTCAAAACCCGTGTCCTCTGCGTTGGCAGGCGGATTCCTAACCACTGCGCCACCAGGGAAGTCCAGACCTGTTACTCTTTAGAACAAGGTTTGGCTGGAAATTAGTGCTTAGGCCCAGGTAGCATTAGGTAGTTCTCTTGTCGTTTCACAGGCATTGAGTTTTTGCCCGGAGGCATAAAAATGGAAGTCTCTAGAAAGCAGCAGGCCCTATGATCTCTTTCTGAAGACACTTGAGCTGAGTGTCTCACCAGGAAAGAGTCATTAGGCTCTGCCTGAGAGGTACCCATACCTCGGATGCTTTTGCACAGGATGTCTGCCTCTTCTCTCTTTTTTTTTTTTTTTGCAGTTCGCTGGCCTCTCGCTGTCGTGGCCTCTCCCGTTGCGGAGCACAGGCTCCGGAAGCGCAGGCTCAGCGGCCACGGCTCACGGGGCCCAGCCGCTCCGCGGCACGTGGGATCCTCCCGGACCGGGGCGCGAACCCGCGTCCCCTGCATCGGCAGGCGGACTCTCAACCGCTGCGCCATCAGGGAAGCCCGTCATTTTCTACTTTTGATGAAGTCTCGTCATCTCTCTGGGCCACAGTTTCTTCATGGGACCAGAGAATATATGAGTTCGAATGGGAGAGGTCTGATTTTCTTTGAGTCCACAAGTGGAATATGGGTTACGTAAACGTGCCAGAATAGTTCTACAGGCTGCCAGGTGTACTGAGAACACTCAGTATTCTTATCTGACCCATCAGTGAAGGGTTCTGCAAACCAGCCGTGTACTTTGTTTTAGAAATCTTTCTGATACACCTTTCTCCTGTTTCATAACACGGGGAGACTGCTACATGTCTTTCCAGGATATCTCATATGATAGTTACCTCAAATAAAACACATGTGCTTCAGGAACTGTAAAGTCATGGGCTAACTGTGGTTAAAAACCTAATTTCAGTCGTACCTTAAGTCTGATAGCGCTGCTATTATCATGCCAAGCAGTTTACTCCTTCCGTCTGGAATGCAAGCTGTGAGCACAGTCCGTCTGACGTGTGCAATGTTGATTTACGCCTAGTTATTACTAGCAGCCTAGGGCCAGGTGACTCATTCGGGTTGCTACAGTGTAGATCCATCCTTGCTACTTTTAGCTCTTTCCTGGAGCTACAAACCCCTCACTGTGTTCTGATTTCATCCTTAGATTATATACCTTCCCTCTCCCCCAGTGGGATGTGTTCTATCTTGCTTCCTAGGGGAAGCAAGCAAAAATTCAAGGGGTTTGAATTTTTCGACAAAAATCAAATTGCTGTTCTCCTCTCCCTCCACGTTATAAACATTGAAAAATATTGGGGTTATTTCATTACTTATTTTAATTTTTTATTTTGGAATTATTTTTAGACTTACTGAAATGTTGCAAAAAAAAAAAAAAATGGTACAGGGAGTTCCTGTAACGTCTTAGGTAAACTGCAGTACCACTGTCGAAACTAATGGATTAACATTGGTAAATGCTATTAACTAAACTATCGACTTACTTGGATCTCATCGGCTTTTCACTATCCTTTTTCTGTTCAGGATCCAGCCCGGGAGCTCACATTGCATCTGATTGTTGTGTATCATTAGTTTCCTCCAAACTGTGACAACTCGTCAACCTTTTCTGTTCTGTTGTTTCTCCTGACCTCGGCACTTCCGAAGCATACTGTTCAGTTCTTTTGTAGAATGTCCCTCAGTTAGTACTCAGTATTTTCTCATGACGGGATTGAAGCTATCCATTTTGGGAAGAAATACTAGAAGTAATCCCAGTGCATCGTAGCAGAGGTACACGATGTCTTATGACTGATGTAGACCTTGGTTAGGTGCTGTTTGTCAGGTCCCCGACGGAAAGTAATCATTTTTCCTTTTGTATTTAGTAGATATCTTGGGAGAGAAACTTGGACCATGCAAATATCTTGTTTCTCCTTAAATCTTTTTTTTTCTTTTAAAATTTATTTTATTTATTTATTTTTGGCTGCATTGGGTCTTCGTTGCTGTGAGCGGGCTTTCTCTAGTTGCGGCGCGTGGGCTTCACATTGCAGTGGCTTCTCTTGTTGCGTGTAGAGCACGGGCTCTAGGCACACGGGCTTCAGTCGTTGTGGCTCGCGGGCTCTAGAGTGCAGGCTCAGTAGTTGTGGCACACGGGCTTAGTTGCTCCGCGGCATGTGGGATCTTCCTGGACCAGGGCTCGAACCTGTGTCCCCTGCGTTGGCAGGCGGATTCTTAACCACTGAGCCACCAGGGAAGCCCCTCTCCTTAAATCTTTATTCACTAGTTTTAGCATCCATTGGTGGAACTTGATGTACATGGTACTGTGTTTTTCTAATGGTGATTTAAAAATAGTTTTTCTCATTCCTTTGATGTTTATTAATGAGAATTCTTCTGTAAGGAAGAGCTGTTCCTTCACCATTTATTTGTTCAACTATTTTTATCAGTACAGACTCATGGATATTTATTTTATTATATAGGTTATAATCCGATACTGTCATTATTTAATTTGCTGCTCAAATTGTTCCACCTTTGGCTCCTGGGAGCTCTTCTTTCAGGTTGGGTCCCTGTGCCCTTTTGACATACCACCTCCCTATCCCCGTTTTTTAAAAAGCATTTCCTTACTTTCTGGTATCATGAAATGCTCCAGGCTCATTTTTGTATTTTCCATGCATCAACCATTTCTCCAAGGCACTCTGCTTCCTTGTTTTGGAGGCGGTTATAAGAAACCAAGATGTGGGTACTAGGTGTGTTGCTGGGAGTTGCTTTGATATTTTTAAGTTGCATAGATTTCTGACCTAGCAAATGCATCTCTACAAGGCAAGTAATGCCTTACATTTCAAACACTCTAGAGGCCCTGATTGTATTTGCCAATTTGGGTTCAGTCTCTTGTGGGAAAGAAATGAAATTGGCAGGGTTTAGAGCTTTAAAATTTCCCACTTTTTCCTCAAGTGATGACCCGTAAGTGCTTACAAAACAATGAACACATTATTTTTTTTTTTTCAGGCTCTGATAAGAAAGTAGGATTTTTTTTAGCTTATTAACTTATTTAAATTATGTCCCGACCAGTGGCTGAATGTATGTGAAGGGCAGATATGTAGAGATCATATCTTTTTTTAAAAAAATTTTATTGAAGTATGGTTGATTTTACAACGTTGTGTTAATTTCTTATGTACAGCAAAATGTCTCAGTTTTGTGTGTGTGTATATATATATGTATGTATATATTCTTTTTCATATTCTTTATTCCATTATGGTGTGTCACAGAATATTGAATATAGTTCCCTGTGCTATACAGTAAGACCTTGTTGTTATCCATCTTATGTATAATAGTTTGCCTCTGCTAATCCCAGACTCCCATTCCTTCCCTCCCCTATGCCCCCTCCCCCTTGGCAACCACAGGTCTGTTCTCTATGTCTGTGAGTCTGTTTCTGTTTCATAGATACGTTGGTTTGTATTGTATTTTAGGTTCCACATATAAGTGATATCATATGGTATTTGTCTTTCTCTTTCTGACTTACTTTGCTTAGTATGATAATCTCTAGGTCCATCCACGTTGCTGCAAATGGCATTATTTCATTCTTTTTTTTTGTTTTTTTTTGGTTTTTTTTTTTTGCGGTACGCGGGCCTCTCGCTGTTGTGGCCTCTCCCGTTGTGGAGCACAGGCTCCGAATGCGCAGGCTCAGCGGCCACGGCTCACGGACCCAGCCGCTCCACGTCGTGTGGGATCTTCCCGGACTGGGGCACGAACCCACGTCCCCTGCATCGGCAGGTGGACTCTCAACCACTGCGCCACCAGGGAAGCCCTATTTCATTCTTTTTGATGGTTAATATTCCACTGGATACATATACCATTTTATCTTCTTTATCCATTCATCTGTTGATGGACATTTAGGTTGTTTCCATGTCTTGGCTGTTGTAAATAGTGCTGCTTTGAACATAGGGGTACATGTATCTTTTCGAATTATAGTCTTGTCTGGGTATATACCCAGGAGTGGCATTGCTGGATCATATCGCAACCCTATTTTTAATTTTTTGAGGAACCTCCATACTGTTTTCCATACTGGCTGCACCGAAAAAAATTTCTTTTTAACTTTCAGTAATCATATCGGTGATGGTAGCATTAATACTGTATTACTCTGAAATTATTATGTATGTAATATGCAATAAAACAAAGAAATAATTATGAGATATTCAGATTCTATCATCTCCCGAGTCCTGAGAATCATTATTCTTTGTGTGGAAGAAAGAAGACACAGATATAATACAAAAGTGGTTATGTGCAGACCCCATCGTCTTGAATTCAAATCAGAAGTGCCAGTCAGTATATATTCATGTTATGGACATCTGTTCATATCACTTTTTTTGGGCAGAAGTTAAATGCCTTTATTTATTTTTAACACACATTAACCATATGCTCTAGAAGCCAGGTTGGGTGACAGAGTGAAATAAGATATTTCTTTTTTTTTTTAAAGGGCAAAGATTTTATTTATTTATTTATTTATCTTTAAGGGCTTATTAATGCCCTTTTTTTAAAAAAAAAAATCTTTATTGGAGTATAATTGCTTTACAATGGTGTGTTGAGATCCTATCTTTCAGATGTGCAAAATGTCTTCAAATGAATTGTGAGGCCCTGCCCGCCTCCCCACCTTCTACCCCCCGCCATCTTGGGGCAAGCCGTTGAGCCTACTTTCTCATTCTGAAAAGAAGGGTTTTAGGCAAGATCTTCATTTCTCTTGTCTTTTTGTGTGCTCAGAGGACCCCTTAATATCCAGAAGATTTGGACACTCTCCCTGTATTTTAGTTATAATTTTAGTGTCTGTTGATTGAGTTCACAGTGATAAAAAGATTCAGTTAAATTTCAGATCCATATTTATGTTAATCATGCTAGCTTACTTTTGATATTGAAATTTATTTACTCAATTAAACTTTATTTTAATCTTAGCCAGTCCTGACCGTGTACAGAGCTCTTTTCTCAGGGTTCCATTTACACATACCTTCTGTAACTTTCTTTTTACTTTCAGATTTTGTGCTGTGCTTTTCCTTTCTTTCTCTCTCTCCAGGACAAAATTACTCTCTTATCCCTCAACAAAATGTGTTTCCACTTTATATACCTTTTTTCCTTTCATACAAAGATGTTTTCCTTACCAATTTTAGTTGTCTCAATTACATATATTAACCAGAATTCTAATCTTTTAAAAACCTTAATTCCTAGTGAAAACTAAGAAATAAGCAATTATAAACTGTCTTTCACGTTATTATTCTATAGATTGGCAAAATCACAAATACTGTTTATGATTTCTAAAAAATATGTGCTTTTTTAATAGAAAATTTTTCAGTGTGACATCAAACATTTTTATTAATAAACCTAAGTATCTTTAGTTTCTCCGTAAAAGGCAGCCTATGTTGAGTAACGTTTCAGTATCTTATTTTATTTGGGAAAGATCTAGACATTTAATAAATTTCCATCATTTAACTTAGCAAAACTCTGAAGTTTTAAGTCACCAAAAATCTGGAGAAACTATTTTTTAAGTAGACATACCATAAAACATAATTATTCTTAAAGAATTTACCTAAAAGCTCTTACCCCATTTATATCTATTGAATTACAGTTATGTTTAGATTACCCATGAAAACTTCGTGAGACATTAGACCAAGTCAGCCATCATTTCAAGATATTTTTCTTGATGAATTTAACAGAGATAATATGATCTATTTAACTTTTAGTAAACCTAGGTGCAATAAAAGTAAGACATCTCTTTATTAATTAAACCAACAAATTTAAACTTTAAAACTGGATATTAACTTAATATTGAATATTTCCCAGATCACATGAACTTGAAATTTGGGTTAGTTTTTTATTGTATTTAAAAATACTCAATTTGTAAGTGCTTACTTTTAAGTCAATTAAATACAGGTCTTTTATAAAGTTAATTTTGATAATATCATCTGGAGGTATGGACATATCATATGTATAATGTACACACGGACATATAAACAGACATAGAGATCTTATAGCTTCATTTCAAAACTTAGTCATGAATCAGTTATTACTTTATAAACTTACTAGTTTAGTGGAGGGAAGGGGGTTCAGGTTCTACCTGATTGAGCTGACTAGGCTCAGTCTCAGGTCCTCGTGGGCTGTACTTACATTAATGATTTGTAGAGATTTGCAAGACAAAGACAGTTGCTTTTAATTCCCCAGAGAACTGGTCTGCCATGATATTGAAAGATTGATTTGCCCAACTACATTTTCTTTAATTTGCTTTTTTATATCAGTAAGATTTCCAACTACACTGAAAATCAAGAGTTCTGTGTTCTAGAACTTTAGGGTTCAATCAATCTATCATGCCTTCCAAACTTTGCATAGGGCCTTCAACAAAGGCCCTCAGATTCTGAGTGTACAAATTAAACCCAGAGCAATTTACCCTAGGGGCAAAAAACCCCCCACAAACCTCCATTATTGTTTTTATTAGTCCCTGAATATTAGCTCCCAGTTTTATTTCATATTGTGTGGGCTCAGATAACCTTATTGATTTTCCTTAGTATGTTTAATCCATATTGCCTGAGGGGCAGATTTATATGCCCTATCTTATACCAGGCAAGGGAAGCCTTCCCCAGTGAGACCTAATGTTTATCCCATAATATAATTGGTAGAAGAGATGTAACCATCTTACATAAAGCCCATTCAAGTATACCAACTTTTATAAACATTCATCTCAATTCTATCAACTCTTATATCTTTAATTTGAGCCTCCATTAAGACCCCATCAACTAGGCTTGGTCTTACAAGGAGTCCCAGTGTCTACTTAAAAGAAATGCACAACATGAGTGTTGGAGTTAAGTTTTATTTGGGGCAAAATGAGGACTGCGGCCCGGTAGACAGTATTCCATAGAGCTCTGAGAAACTGCTCCAAAGAGGCGGAGGTGGGGGTGGGGGTGCAGGAGGTCAGTGTAGATGTGATTTTGGTGAAGGGGGAGTACATGCAATGAAGCACGTATGTTCAGTAGAAGGTTGCTGCTAGTCACAAGCAGACGTCGCCATGAAGGGTTTGGGTGCTTTTCTAGATATGAGGAAATACAAGAATTGTGCTCATAAAATCGGCCCCTGAAAATATCTAACTCTCTGAAGACCTGTTCTGCTAGTTTTTCCCAGAGCACAGAGGGCTTCCTTTCTGCTCTCCGCCCTGAACTCCTTTCAGGGGGTGTTGGAGGTCAGCAGCTGCGGCTGTACATGATTTAATCCTTGTAGGGGTAGTTGGCAAGTGCCAATTTGTTGTTGACCCTAGAAACCGTTCTTTTTATCCCCCGACCATTTTATCTATTTTTGTGTAAAAGGCTTTGGGGTCCCCCGCTGAGGAGTTGAGCCAACTTGACTAAATTGGCCTGTTGCTCCAAGCAATTGCTGGTCACTGTATCTCAGTGTAATTTTCTAGCAGACGTGGACCCTTTTTGTTTTTAAGTCTTTATGGAATTTGTTACAATATTGCTTCTGTTTTGCTTTTGGTTTTTTGGCCTTGAGGCGTGTGGGATCCTAGCTCCTTGACCAAGGATTGAATCTGGGGTGGAACCCGTACCCCCTGGATTAGAAGGCAAAGTCTTAACCACTGGACCACCAAGGAAGTCCCCAGCAGCCTTTTAAATACATGTATGTTGTAAACTGGGGTAAATAGGGTAGACTTGTTTGGGGCTCTTTAGTATTGGAGACCAACGGGGGTCCCTTTGGCCATCCAACCTCAGTGTTGTATCAAAACATTTATTTTAATCTCATTAACGTGTGTTTTATTTATCCCATTTCTTAACCATCTAGAGATTTTTATCCTTTTAGGATAAGTCCCTTTAAAATTTCCACCTTGTTGGGAAGACATCTCTAGACTTTCCCCTCAGTTTCTTATTCTCTTGTTAATCAACCTGATTAACAATTAATCTAATGCTTATATTAGCATCTGTAAGACCCATTGAGGGAAAACTGACCACAGATGCAGCTTCCCAAACTGCTTTTTGTTGTTGCTGTTTATTTGTTTTAAACTAAGGGAGTTGTTAAGGTTAGCCGTTATATTTTTTTGTATTTACTTTCTGCTTTGGTCTTTTCATGGGTACCAGTAAAACAGCTGTTTACAGTGAGAGCCCTCTAAAAATTTACCAATTTAGGAGTGCCTCCAATTTAAAAGATCCATTGTCTGGCCATTGTCAGAGCTCTCAAAACACGGGGGGGGGGGGGGGGGGGGAGGGGAAAGGCATAAGAAGATCAGGAAAGACCCAGGGAGAGAAATGCAAATTCCTCCTAGAGGGGCTTTTGTTCCTTTAAGGTTGGAATTCTGAAAAGATGTTTTACCAAGCTGGCCTTTTGTAGCTGCACACACAGCTAGAATGTTTTTAGTTAATTAATTTTGGAATGTTAAAAGAATGAATTGGGGTTCTTTTGACATTCATTTTGGTAGAATAATCCCAATTTGGCCATTTTTAGGGTGAGATTTCCTTTAATTCCCAACTAAGCAGGTACTCGTAGGAATAAATTCTGTATGTGTATGTTGCAGCAAAAATAGAAATGAAGTTTTTCCTCTCCTTGTATGAAGTTTTTCCTCTCCTGAGAACAAGGAAAGTAAAGGGGACAGTGAACAGGCCAGAGAAGAAACATAAGCTGGCCTGAAAGAGTTCATCACTCCTTGTCTTATTTTAACTGTTATAATCTGTAGTGTCTGTAACTACACTGGTACTTCGCAAAGCTAACTATCATGCTCTGACCCTATGTCAATTACACCCTGCCTCTGTCACCCCTGACTCTGTGTGAGTTCCATCCTGCGGGGTCACTCCCTAACTTCTTGTACATTCCCTGCGCTCCCTGGCCGCAAACCAACCCCTGTAGCTTTTGCATTTCAGAAAGAAGGTCGTGCAGGCCAATAAACCAGAGACAGAAGGACCCAATTACCAGGCCGCCTGAAGCCACGATGACTGTTTTGAAATAATGCAAGGAGAAAAAGAATGCAGGACCTTCACTACTTTGATCCTTATCATATATACCACAGACTGCGAGCCCCCCGCGTATGAAATCTTCTCCGATTCCCTGGTGGTGGTGGAGGGGAGGAGGGGCACAGTGTTTGGAGGCACTAGCCCCCTGTGTCCCCTCTTGGCTTAGCAAAGAAGTAAAGCCACTTTTTTCTCTTTTCTCCTAAATTCTGTCTCCGTATTCCTATTCGGCACTGGCGTACAGAAGCCGAGATTTCGGCAATAAATACACTATCACTTCGGCCACAAATACATAATATCTTCCCAGTGTCTCTCAACCGTGGTATATGGCTCACATCTTTTTTTTTTTTTTTTTTTTTTTCTTTTTTGCGGTACGCGGGCTTCTCACTGTTGTGGCCTCTCCCGTTGCGGAGCACAGGCTCCGGACGCGCAGGCTCAGCGGCCACGGCTCACGGGCTTAGTTGCTCCGCGGCACGTGGGATCTTCCCGGAGCAGGGCTCCAACTGTGTTCCCTGCGTTGGCAGATGGATTCTTAACCATTGCGCCACCAGGGAAGCCCTGAGACATTGTATTTTTAAAATTTTGTAATTATTACTGTAAGTATTTTGTTTCGTCTTAGAGTAATATATTGTTCCATATTAGTGTTAGAAATAAGTTTGTTTTTTTGGTGTAATGTGCTTCATTCAGCTGGATGGTGTACCTTAGTTATGTCTGCTAATCTCTTGAGTTGTGACACATGAATAACTAAGACCCTGTTGTCTTCCTGAGGAGGATCATTAGAATCCTAGTGAGGAACCCAGCACCTCCGAGCAGTGTGTGAATCACGAACTTAAGCCCATCACAGTGAAGGCAAACTCGGTCTGCACACACTTCTAAAATTGTGATTGTATTTATAAACTTTAGCCCTCTATCTTGGATGGATGGATAGATGGACAGGCATGGATAATCTTTCTTGGGTACTTTAGTTCCAGTTGGTGCCTTTTATTAGCAGAAAATCTCACAAAAATTTTGTATGAATGTCTATCTTGAGCCAGTGACCTATTTACATTCAAGTGGTATGTTAATTTGATTCTCTTAATGAGCCTTGGGAGAGGGTTAGAAAGTATCTTTGGTGGCTGAACATCAAATGGGGATGGAGGCCGGAGAAGCAATTGCTCGCATCAGACTGGCACAGTTTGGCTTTTGAAGGCATGGGGGATGGCTTAAGAGATCGTAAAGTCAAGATGTCAGGTCTCCAGATTACTTGTACCTTGAGCCTTATCTTTCACTGCTTTAAGAGAGTAGGATTTTAGCGAATTATTACCATTCATTGTGTTCACAGATTAAAGCTCAGCCCTTCTAATTTCCTGGGACCAGTCTCTAAGTGATTTCCTACTTTTGCAGTTTCCAAGATTGAATAGTGTTTTAAGTGTGACAGCAATAGAGCAGTTTGGGGGTACAGGAACAATTACAGATTATTTTGGTTTGGGGGCAGTTCTACTATGATATTCTCAGGCATGGTTTTCTTGTATGTATCCTGCTTTGGTGTTCCTAGAGCTTTTTCAATCTGTGGCTTGATACTTTCATCAGTTTTGGAAAATGCGTGGCCAGTATTTCTTCAAATATTGATGCTGCTCCATTGTTCTCTCTCCTCCAGGTCTCCAGTTACATGTATGCCAGACCTTTTTCTCCACATCTCATATGTTTCTTAGCTCTTTTATGTAGTATAAAAGCCTACTTTTTCTGTCTGGAGTTGTTTTGTTTTTGTTTTCTTTTCCATATGGTGACGTGGAATTTTCATACACTCTCTACAATCTGTATGTTTTCTACATACCAGCCTCCCAGTTCACTCATTCTTTCCTCATCTGTGTCTAAACTGCTAATAAACTCATCTATTGATTTTTTAAAAAAAATACAGGTTCTGGTTCTTTGGTGGTAGTCTATCTTTTCATTTATTTTCTTAGCTGTATCACTCAGTTATTTTAACGCAGATGTCTGATGACTCCAATCTGTAATATCTATGGGTCTATTTCTATTTTCTTGTTTTGGAACATTAGGTCTTATTTTCTGGCATGCTTGGTAATTTTTGATTGAAAATTTGGACGATAATAAGTTTCAGAGTGATTTAAGTTTCTTACAGCAAAGTATGAGTGGATCACTTTGATTGAGTAGAAGCTGGTCTATTTCCAGGTCATAGGCCTACTGGGATCTCAGAAACTTCCGGTTTTCAATTGGTAGGCTCACAGCTCCAAACTTGATCTCCCTAACACTGAGAGGCTACTTAAATATTTGTTCAGCTTTTTGGCCTCTAGCAGCTTCTTTCTGCCTGGTTTTCCTGAGTTTTGCCCCAGGTATGTGCAATTTGCCTCAGGGGGAAAGGGCACAGAATGCTGGCTGTGCCTTCACCTTCCCTCCTTTCCAAGAATTTGGCTGCTCAAGCCCTGGCTGCTTTGCTTGCTCTCATTAGAGAGCACTCTTCAAAGAGTTACATCTTATATTTTGTCTACTTCTACAGTTGTCCTTAGGAGAATGATTGGTTTGGACCAGCTACTCTACCATAGCCAGAGAGAAAGTTCTTCATGGATTATTTTGACTTTTAAAACTTAAAACTAGTTTTATGGAAGTTTCACATTTCAAACCTGTTTCACAAGCTGTTAAATTCACTTTAAGGTCTTACTCTAAATCCTTTAAAGGCGCCTTTTAAAATTTATTTAATGAAATATTTTAAACTTCATTTATAAATTTTTTACTGATTTTATTTATTTGGTTCCACTGGGTCTTAGCCGCGGCATGCGTGTGGGATCTAGTTCCCTGACCAGGGATTGAACCCGGGCCCCCTGCACTGGGAGCGTAGAGTCTTATCCACTGCACCACCAGGGAAGTCCCTTCATTTATAAATTTAATACTCACTTTTTGTTTTAGATTCTTTAACTGCTTAACTACTGGTTTGATTTTCTCCATCATTTTTGTACATAATTCGAACCCTTCCTAGCATTCAAGTATGTTTGCTCATTAAGGAAATGATTTTGTCATTCCAGAGAAGTTTGGAGTTTATCTTCCTAGTTGATTGAAGGAGCATATAAAGTCTGGAGCTTTTTAATTTTTTTATTCGATTACTTTTATTGTAAATGTACGGGTAAATGTTCTATTAGAATTTTGGTAGATATTTTCATAAATGCAGAACCTTTGTCACATGAAGAATCTTTGCCATGTGCATATTATTCTTTCATTACATATTACATATCTATTTTATTAAATATACATATTGAAGTATGAGTACTAAATCTGACCTTTCCCGTACATTCTTCCCATTCAACAGCACGCTTCACTAGAACAGATTACACCCAAGAGCTCTCAGACGGACATTTGAGAGAGCTCTCTCAGACATTTCTAACGTTATAGTCCAATACTGAACCTAATAAACTGAGCTTAACTCGCAAACGTGAGAGGTGGTCTGCGGCCCATGCCTGGCGTCTTACCAAGTGGGCCAGCCGACACAAGGAGTCCAAGAGCCCGTCAAAGATGAGCACGGTCTGGGGCCCCGGCGGCACGGAACGCACGCGGCCCACCAGCTGCTCTGTTTTCCTCGAGGTCTCCTCCTGGGCGACACGGACTCCTTCTGGGGCGCTGAGCTCAGGAACTCCAAACAGGCCCTGAAACCCAAAGAACAGTTCCCACCGATAACTGAAAACATGACCTGGGGGTATTCAATACAAATACTTTCTTCATAAACAAAATCTTGGTTTTCGTTGATGTTTCATATCATCATGACACCTGTCATCACAGGTATCACTTTCACATTCCCCGCGACATTCCACATATATGACACTAAAAATGTTTTAGAATGTAATTTTTCTTCCATTTTTAATTATTTTGGAAAAAACAAAAATAGGATGATACGGGTTCAAAATCCAGCTCGTCGGTCACTACCATAAAACCTAACTCACAGAGTAGCAAGGATGAAATGATACACGTTAAAAAAAACCATTTTAACTGTCACATTCAGCCGTGTGACCCTGGTCCAGTCCTCTCTCCTCCTCAGCCTAATTTCTTCATCAGGCACGAAGGGATGACAATACGTGCTGTGTCTCCCAGCACGGACGCAGGAACAAAGGTTAGTAAGTTCTCAGGACCCTGCCCGGCACTGAGTGAGGTCCCGGGCACAGCACCAAGCACTCCACAAGGTATAAAATAGGGACGGTGGGTTGATTTCTGAGCACATATATATTTTAGGAAGATTCAGTGAACAGGATAAACCAAGTCATAGGCTGAGGCTGGCAGCAAATTTTATACCTTCCAAAAGCATTTCAACACCTTGATGAAGATAAAAATCACTAATCTAATGGGAAGGAAGGACCATCTTTTTGTACCGGTTCGATCGCACTTGTTGCGATGCCCAGGGAGGCAGACAAAAACCACCAACACTGGGCTTCCCTGGTGGCGCAGTGGTTGAGAATCCGCCTGCCGATGCAGGGGATATGGGTTCGCGCCCTGGTCCGGGAAGATCCCACGTGCTGCGGAGCGGCTGGGCCCGTGAGCCGTGGCCGCTGAGCCTGCGCGTCCGGAGCCTGTGCCCCGCAACGGGAGAGGCCACAACAGTGAGAGGCCCGCGTACCACACACACACAAAAAAAACAACAAACAAACAAACAAAAAACCACCAACACTTACTACACATCCACGGCATATGTCAAAAGTGTACCGTGTGCTTCACATAGGTTCTCTCATGTAAATCACACACTCCCAGGGCACAAACTGTCAATCTCCTTTTTACGGATAAGGTAACACTTTCAGAGGTTAAGCGAACATGTCTGTGGTCACTAGCGACCAGTGGGAAAGCCGCAACTTGAACTTGCTGCAAGCCTCCCCGAAGCCCACACGTTCCCCACGCTCGTGGACTGCGGCTGGCGTTGGAAAGTCTTGCCTCCGCAGAAGGCCAGCTCCGAGGACTAGGAGCCCCGCTCGTCACCATTTTAACTAGCTGCCCAACGCAGCGCCTAACCCAGGCGGGGACTCACGAATGAGGCGGATTACCAGGGCCAGACCCACTGTGTAGACAGCTTTGCATCAACAGATGCTTCGCGTGTCGATGGCGGGTGATACCAAGGGGTGAGGCGTTGCGGCCGGACAGGGCCCACTGCTTCCGGCACCTGCCCGACAGGTCCAGGCGGCGGCACCCACCGGGCATCAGCTGATGCTGACCCACCGGGCCCGGAGCCCGGCCCCGAGGCCGCCTGAAGTCTGGAGCTTGCTTGCTTCATTCATTCATTCATTCATTTGGTTTAAACATCTTTATTAGAGTAGAATTGCTTTACAATATTGTGTTAGTTTCTGCTGCACAACAACGTGAATCAGCTATACATACTATACATACATCCCCATATCTCCTCCCTCTTGTGTCTCCCTCCCACCCTCGCAATCCCACCCCTCTAGGTGGTCACAAAGCACCGAGCTGATCTCCCTGTGCTATACGGCTGCTTCCCACTAGCTCTCTATTTTACGTTTGGTAGTGTGTATATGTCCATGTCACTCTCTCACTTCGTCCCGGCTTACCCTTCCCCCTCCCCGTGTCCTCAAGTCCATGCTCTAGTAGGTCTGCGTCTTTATTCCCGTCTTGCCCAAGTCTGGAGCTTTAAATTCAAATAAATCTCTCTTATCCCTGACTGCCTGACCAACCCCACTTTTTCTAATAACTAAGTCATGGACTCAAACAAAAACGGGGTGATGGTGATCACGTGCTCTGTCCCCGATCTTGAGTCGTATCGTAATATACCTTTCAAGTCAGGTCTGACCCCCGTTCATCTTTTTCCTGCTTCATGAGTTTTGAGAAATTTTCATACTCTCCCTGTTTACTTATTAGATGTTTAACTGACACCTGATTGGAGTGTTATGTATTCAGAGTTGTGTCTGCCTCCGTAATATAGGTTTCAAGGTTGTTCTTATTGCTGTGATGTGGCCTGTTTATTGGATATGGAGCTATTTATTGCATTGAGGTTCACAATGGACTTGTTTAAAATTTTTTAAAATATATTTCATTGAATCCAATATATGCAAAATATTTTTACTTAAACATGTAATCAATATAAAAATGACCAATGAGGCATTTTACATTAAAATTTTTTTTGGCGTCTATTTAAAATTTAAATTGAGATATAATTGACATAACATTATATTCGTTTCAGGCATACAACATAATGACTTAAAATTTGTATATACTGTGAAATGATCACCACAGTAAGTTTACTTAATATCCATCACACACCAAAGTCACACATTTTTTCTTCTTATGATGAGAACTTTTAAGATCTCTCTGAGCAACTTTCAGATATACAGTACGGTATTATTAGCTAGAGTCACCATGCTGCAGATTATATCCTCAGGACTTAACTTATTTTATAACTGGAAGTTTGTACCAAAACCGAATTGTTCTAAGTGTACTCTTAACTACTGTTTACAGTCTCATTTACTGTCAACTTATTGTTGCTTTTCCCTCTACAGAAAGGCAGAAACACTCCAGATGTCTTCCAATAGTTACCAAGTTTCTGTCCCAATGTCAGAAAGAAACACCAGTTGCATCCCGGAGACAACCTCCAATGACCCGAAGACGTTTACTGGAGGAGCTGTGTTAAGTTTTCATAACATCTGCTATCGAGTAAAAGTGAAGAGTGGCTTTCTACTTCGTCGGAAAACAGTTGAGAAAGAAATACTAAAGAATGTCAAGTATGTGCATGAACTTTTGTTTAAATAGGTTCATTGATATGCAGTGAACTTTGCAGCTTTTGCTTATTGCAGATAAAGGTGTACAAGTCTACACAGATACCACGGACACATGCTTTCGTTTCATTTGGCTAAACTAGCAGTGAAGCAGTTGGATCACATGTTAAGTATATGTAAATATAGACAACTATAGCTTAGCTTAAGTTATGCTGTTGAAGTCCAAAGTGATAAGAGAATTTAGGATCCAAATTAATACACTCATTTATATTTTAGAATCCAAGTCAATTTCATAAGACTATGATTTTCATTCTCCTCATCCAGCAGCTAATTCATCACATGGTGGTGGAGTGGGCTGTAGAGTGGGGAGAGAAATGAGCATATTCAGCTAGAATCTACTGGGTCCCAGGTATCTCTCTTTCATATATTATAGCCTTTAGGGTTTTAATGTTTTTCTGATTTCCAGAGAATTGAGCTGGATTCTACCTCTCTGTGGAGTAGGGGGTGCATCTAGGTTTGCTTAGGCAGCGTGGCCTATGTGTCTTGTTCATTTTTTTGTTTAATAGGGGAAATAATTATTCCTAGACAAAGGAAGCAACTTTTTCGGCTTCCCAAGCCTGGAGGAGTGGTTTTATAAGAGCCCTTTGGCCAGGTATGGCTACAAACCTGGAGTGGAACCAGATATTTCTCATGTCTTCTGGATGCATTATATGGGACTGTGGTCTTTTCTCTTACTGGCAGCCAGCTGCTTCCAGAGGGCTGGGAAATGACAAACAGGGGAGAAAGTTTTTGGATGTGGGTGGGGAAGAAACAGTGGAGATCTGAGACTGGGTTGCTGGAAGCCAGGTGCTGTGTAGAATTGGATAGTATTTTCTCCGTGCAGTAACACAGACTGTCATGCCTGCTTCCTTGATGCTTTCTCGTGTAAAGAAACTCAGAGAATGAGAAGAAGGAGAGGAAGGGTAGATGCGAAGCTTTTATCCTTTGCTACATGCCTAGACTAGAGTCAGCTGACCCTTCTGAAAAGCTGACAAGTTTTATTGTGGAGCATACTAATCAAGAAAAATGCTGGTCACTTCAGATTTTGTGCTGGTAAGTGGAAGGTAACAAATGACTTGAGTATGTGCAGGTTGAATAAATTTAGAATATATGCTGCTCAAGGGTACGTTTACCTTGCTTATGTTCTAAAGCTAGTAAATTAGTAACTTGATACAGTAAAAAGTGTCATCTGCTGAAGGCTTCCTAATGTTTTTATGGTTCAGTGGTGTGCGTTTCAGCAACAGATGAGTTCATCCTTGCATGCATTCCTAGGTTCATGAAAACTCAGTCAAGTCTTGTAATCCTTTCAAATTTTACAGTTAAAAGGATACCAGGGGTAGTTTTTCTTGCTTACTCACATTTCTTATTTAGGCAGTAGTGTTTCTTATCTTTTCCCCTATCTGCTGGCTTCAACTAGGTAGAGTTTCTGGGATGGGGAAAAGGGGGCTCTCATTTGTCTTCTTTTTCTAAAAAAAAATTTATTTATTCATTTTTAAATTTTTGACTGTGTTGGGTCTTCACTGCTGCGCGGGGGCTGCTCTTCGTTGCGGTGCGCGGGCTTCTCACTGCGGTGGTTTCTTTTGTTGTGGAGTGTGGGCTCTAGGCACGCGGGCTTCAGTAGTTGTGGCGCACGGGCTCTAGAGCGCAGGCTCAGTAGTTGTGGCACACGGGCTCTAGAACACAGGCTCAGTAGTTGTGGCACACGGGCCCTACAGCTCAGGCTCAGTAGTTGTGGCGCACGGGCTCTAGAGCACAGGCTCAGTAGTTGTGGCACACGGGCTCTAGAGTGCAGGCTCAGTAGTTGTGGCACACGGGCTTAGTTGCTCCGCGGCACGTGGGATCCTCCCGGACCGGGGCTCGAACCCGCGTCCCCTGCATCGGCAGGCGGACTCTCAACCGCTGCGCCGCCAGGGAAGCCCTGTCATCATTCATCTTGATCCCTCTATTGTTCCTGACTTGGTCAGTGGGAGACTTTCATGGCAGGTTCTGTATTTTTGTGTGTGTTTTAACTCATTCTTTTGACATATACTCTCATTCTTTGAATATTTTGTTGACACAGCAAGAGTTTTCAGACTCACTGTGTGTTCACCCTGCGTCAGACCTGGAATCAGCTGGTGTTCCTCTTTGTGGAGGATGGTATTTTATAAACGAAGGTCTGGGTGTCTGGAATGTTTGCTGCTATTAGGATCTTACAGCTTCTAGGCTTTCTCGGTGGGCAGAGCTAGGGACTATACTGTACGTTTCAATGTACGCGCACTTGTGCTTATACATACAGCGAAAACTTTCTGTATCTGTATACGTAGGTTAAAACCCACGACTTCTCATTAATACATCCTCCAATTTATATCACACACTCCAGGGTTCTTTCCACATTTCCATGTTTGTAAAACATCTTCTCACAAAGTGAAAAGCCTGGTTCTCCTTGTCTTTAACATACTCACTGGTTTGCTGAATCAGTCTTCTTATTCCGCATTATAAGCGGTCTCCCGGCCTTCCGTCTCTCTCCTCTCCTCCTCCTACCTCCCTGTGCAGCCTGTGTTCTTGGGCGCTGGCATTGCTGCACCTCTACCCACTTTCATCACCTTCGCTCTAAGAAGGGAAGCGAAAGTCCAATAGAAATGATTGACATATTTGAACATAAAATAACAAGTAGGGAATGTAGCTAAGTTTTCTTTCTAGTCAGACTGTACCTATTTTCCATACACTTTTCCTATTTCTTAACATTTGTTTTTACCGAAAACATTTCTTTTGGTTTTCCTATAGGTAATTGTCATTTATGGAAATGTTGAGACTCACTTATTCAACAAACGTCCAGTGTCTGTGGGGTGCTTGACCTTGTGCAAGATGCTAGTGACACAGATACGTCCTCTGTCCTGAGAAACCTTCTAGTCTGATGGGGGATTCAGACAACTAGAGCACCTCACTGTGTCATTCTGCTGTGATAGGAGGGTTGGGAGACACAGTGGACACATCCCTAACCCTAAACCGGAGGTTCGGGGGTGTGGGGAGAGAGAAGGAGAAGGTTGCGTGTGCGTGCGTGTGTGCGTGTGCGCATGTGTATGTGTGTGTGTGTGCGCGTGCGTGTGTGTGTGTAGGGCACAGTAAGGTAGGGTAGGGAGAGGCCATGCTCCAAGCATTGGGAATGGCATTGACTGCTCTTTCATAAACCGAGACCAGAGGATTAATCATTATCCACTAAAAAAGTCATACGTGTGATGTATGACCTTCAGCTAGGTTTCACTTCGTGTATCCAGTATTCAGTGGCCTTCCCTTGTGGACCACTGTGCTACATACTTTTGGGCTGAGGCTTAACACAAGATGACATAATTCTTGTTGGCAGGGTTTTGCAGTCTCGTGAGGGGACTTTGCTGCGTGTAAATGCTGTAAAGCAGTATATAAGGGTGGGAAATGGGTTTTGAGGGATGATGCTAGCAGGGCAGCGGGCAGGGTGGGGAAACCAGGGAATTGTAGACCATTGACTGCCTTTTCTGTCAAGGGCCTGGCCTGATGGTAAATATCTTCAGCTTTATGGGCCCTCCATCTGTGTTGCAACTACCCATCCCTGACGTTGTAGCACGAAAGCAGCCTTCGACAGTGTGCAAATGAAGGAGTATAGCTCTGTTCCAGTAACACTTTGTTTACGAGAACAGACGACAGGTGTCCAGCTGTAGTTTGCTGATCCCTGGACTAGAATGTAAATTCCACAAGGGCTAGGACTTTGTTTTATTCTCAGCTCAGTCCCTTGTCCTAGAAGAGTAATCTTGTTATATACATAGTAGACACTAGATAACTGTGTTTAATGAATGAAGGGAGAATTAGCCACTGCTCCAAACTGGAACTGTTGCAGTTGTAATTCTACACTGCTGTTGTTTTCTGTAATGCTAGGGCTTCCTGCCAAAGTAAGCTCAACTCAGGGACCTGTAAAATTCTTTGCCTTAGAATGTTTACATTCGGTTTGGGTTTAGTTATTTTGGATTGCCTGGTCTCGATTTGAGGAGACATTTCTAAAACCTGGAAAGGTTTTCTGACAGCAGAGTTTTAGTGAATAACAAGCTTGTATCGTGATTTTAGAAGCTGTTACCAGATAGCTATTGATAAAGAAGGTACATCAAGAGCTATTGATAGATGCATCTTGAAAGTTCACCCAGCCGTTAGCATGTCTTTTTACATCTGTGGGGAAAGTCACTGAAAGAATAAGAGATTTTTCTGTTTTACACCTTGTTCCTGGTTTACCTAATTCATTTATTTTTGTTCAGTGTTTCAGCTAATGAGCAGAGTGAAAGGTACATGTCACCCTAGCACCAGCCATTTCACAGTTGTGACAATGCAAGCACAATAGTCAGTAAGTGCTGAGGTCCTCCCGGATGGAAGCACCGGGGTACCTTGTAAAGTTTATCACTTAAAACAATTGTATAATCATAGAATTGGCTTCTGTGGAATGGAATTGTCTTTGGCTTTGGACCATCCACTTGGAATAGATGCCATTTTCTCTGTGGAATAAATTTTGACTTACCTACCAGTTCCAAAGAGAGATTGGACTTGGTCACCAGGGTTTTGAAAGGGCTTTTCAGGCCTCTATTTCATCATGCCTACATAACTGCGGAGGCCTTGCCCTTAATTTTCCTTTCTCCAGTCCATCCTCCTTAGTCATTCTACTGGCTACCGTTAGGATAAGTATTTGCTTTCTTCTTGAGACTCAACACGGTCAAAACTGCCTTAATTTTTTTACCCTCCTGCTTTCTGTCTGAATTTGCACCGCCCTCAAACATCTACTTAGTCTGTTTGGAACATGCTGTGTGTACACCATGTCTGTATATCCTTAGAGTTGTCTCCTTTAGAAAGTGGCATCTACCACTTCTAAGTGGAGAATTTTCCAGTCCACTTAGCTCATACTTTACAAGGAAGAAGAGGATATATCTTGAGAGTGTATGTTTTACTTTTCCAATTTGATTACGAGTTTTGTGAGGGGTAAGAATTGGTGATATTTTCTTTTCAACCCCCTGAGGTGCTTTAGTCCAGCCATCGAATTTCTATTTGAGATATATTGTTTCTTTGTTTGACTAGATTTGTACAGTGAGAACACTTCCACTGGTGATTCTAGAAGTCCACTGACTTACGAATTGTGTAGAACGAGGTCGCAGGTCAGGTGATGTGAAGATAATAACCATCAGGCATCACTCAGAACTTGTTAATGCACTTTCCAGTGTGAAAGAGCAGGAAATGCAGCAGAGATGCTTCACCAGAGTTTGTTACATCAGGGAACCAGTGTGGAGAATAAGAGAAGGGAAGTTAGACGGACCCAAGTCATTTTTCTTATAAGTCCTGACTTGTGGTTATCATTCTTTTTTTTTTTTCTTCTTCTTCCTTTTTTTTTTTTTTTTTTTTTTTTTTGCGGTATGCGGGGCTCTCACTGCTGTGGCCTCTCCCGTTGCGGAGCACAGGCCCCGGACGCGCAGGCTCCGCGGCCACGGCTCACGGGCCCAGCCGCTCCGCGGCACGTGGGATCCTCCCGGACCGGGGCACGAACCCGTGTCCCCTGAATCGGCAGGCGGACTCCCAACTGCTGCGCCACCGGGGAAGCCTGGTTAACATTCTTTGTGTGCTAGACTTTTGTTAATCCACAGTTTGGTTTCTTTTTCCTTTAAGAGTTGATTTGTGGGTTTTTTCCCCCTGTCTATAATTTTATCAGCCTTCACTGAGTGTGTTAAGTGCAAACCCTAAATTAATAGAACTCGTTGTAAAGTGGTCCAATAACTTGATATGTTTCTGTGTTTGCAGTGGGATCATGAGACCTGGCCTCAATGCCATTCTGGGGCCCACAGGTGGCGGCAAGTCTTCGTAAGTGTGACGACATAAGTGAGCTTTGTCTTTGTAGTTTTAATGTGTGGTGTTTAATAAATTGGATTATGGTTGCCATAAATATTATGTCAGCTTCAGGTGTACTACATAGTGATTTGAATGATCACCACGATAAGTCTAGCCATCTGTCCCCATAAAAAGTTATTACAATTGTATCGACCCTATTCCTGATGCTGTGTGTCACATCCCCATGGCTTATTTATTTTATAACTGGAAGTGTGTACCTCTTAAATCTCCTTCACCTATTCCCCACCTCCAGTTTTAGCGTGCTTTTAAAGACCACTTTTATGTGCGCAGGTATTTGTTGAACATTTTCTGCATGGCTGGTCTGGTTCTAGTTGCTGTGGGTAATGTGCAGTTGTGCTCCTTTGTGGTTCTGTCCTGAGGACCAGGAAGTCTTACTAGGTCAGCTTTACTAATAGGACATGATAAGGTGATTGGCATACAGCTGTCAGCTATGAGTTGAGCTACGGAGAGGCAATGGAAGGAGATAAAATTGCAAGTGGGGAGATGGAGCCAAAGGCGTAAGTGAGGGCTTGTGTCTTAGAAAAAGGAGTACGTTACCTGCCGTGGAACACCCAAGGTCAGACAGCCTGGAGGGCAGTTTGGGTAGTCTGTGCCAGATCAGCCAGCAGTGCTTTGCTTTCATGGTTTTGGGCTTTATTGTAGCGTCTAGTAAAAAAAAAAAAAGGAAGGTGGGATTCAAAATATATCTATATGTTTAGTTGACCCATATAACTTCTTGGTCAGTTAATTTTCTAACTTGAGCAGAATTTGGATTCAGATTAGCTGAGAGGTAAAGCCTGAGTTGGAAGGAAAAAATAACAATAACATGTCTTTTTATAGGTTGTTAGATGTCTTAGCTGCAAGGAAAGATCCACATGGATTATCTGGAGATGTTTTGATCAACGGAGCACCTCGACCTGCCAATTTTAAATGTAACTCAGGTTACGTGGTGCAAGTAAGTATTTGTGGGTTTGCATTTTAGATTTCTTCGGTTTCTTCATTGGCAAGTGCCTTGGCTAATAGTTGAGCGTGCTTCCAATTGACTACGGGACATATTCGTAGAAACAGCTTCTCTTCACACCAGCTTTTCATCGTCTCCCATAAAATTCAGGATAGTATTAAATAAAAAGGCAGGGAGAATCTGGAATATGATCCTTGTAAGGGCAATGATATCAATTCTTGTTATCATATCATTTCTCAAAAACATTATACTGTTTTACTCTTTTCCTTTACCTTCACCTCTCTCCTTCACCTAGCTTAGAACAATATTTTGGCAAATCCTTGTATAAAGCAGTGTAGAAATGTTTGCTAGTAATCATCACAATTACCTGTGTTCTCTTTGGGCGTACAGGTAGGGAATGAAAAGTATTGCATCAGGCTTTGCAGCTGTTATATGGAGTTAGTTGTAATTTGTATAATTGCAAGTATCGTTCATTATAATTTGTATAATTCATTATTAGCTAGAACTTGCCTTGGGTATGTTACTTTTGTGGGTAGGTTACATATACCAAAGAGTGAGGGTATTAGAAAAGACCTGCTATGTCTTGTTAAAACGCCATTTTGCTTTAAGGATGATGTCGTGATGGGAACGCTGACAGTGAGAGAAAACTTACAGTTCTCGGCAGCTCTTCGGCTTCCAACGACTATGACAAATCATGAGAAGAATGAACGGATCAACATGGTCATTCAAGAGTTAGGTCTGAATAAAGTGGCAGATTCCAAGGTAAAGTGGGAAATGTGTCATAGCCAGCAAATCGGACTCGCCTGTGTGGACAGTCTAACCTGTTCGGAAGCTTTCTATAATATGTACAGTGAAGAGTGGCTGCTTTCTGTAACCATGAGTACAGTGACTGCTTACTTAATATGAAGGTGGAAGTTAACCAGGTAAAAAAACCTAAAAATGATTGACTCCTGGAAATGAAGTGTGGCAGTGCAGTCCAGCGTGTGGAAGTGTTCTTTGCAAAGAACACGTGGCCCTTTCTGTGTGATTCCAGCCCTTGGTCTTCTCCCACCCTGATTGTTGGTCACGTCTCATCCCATGTCTTCATGTTAACTTCTTCCTATTTTCTTTTCCCCTTGTAGCTGTCCTTCTTCTGTTCCTCCAGGGGACTTTGTTCCATTGCCTTTGAGAGGTATATTTCTGGAATTGGTACGTGATGAAAATCCAAGGGTTCCTGCTCTGTATGTTCCACTTTGCTGCAGTTTGGCTCCCAAAATTATATCCAGTCAAACTAGGGTTTATTTCTAATTTGTGTAGCATCCAAGTTGTTTTTCTAGAGCCTTTCTTTTTTTGTGTGTGTGTGGTATGCGGGCCTCACTGTTGTGGCCTCTCCCGTTGCGGAGCACGGGCTCCGGACGCGCAGGCTCAGCGGCCATGGCTCACGGGCCCAGCCGCTCCGCGGCACGTGGGATCCTCCCGGACCGGGGCACGAACCTGTGTCCCCTGCATCGGCAGGCGGACTCTCAACCACTGCACCACCAGGGAAGCCCTAGAGCCTTTCTTTCGGCACTTTTGGCCTCCCTCCCTCCCTCACTGCCCCCCCCCCCCCTTTCTTCTGCCAGTATTCACTTACAGACTGTTATGTGCTGGGCTCTTCTAGATTTTTGAGATAAAAGTTGTGGGCAAGAGAGAAAAGTAACTCCCTTTGTGGGTTATGCAGAATCAGGAAAAAGAAATGAAACGAACGAGTGAACTTTACAGTTGATGACTAGGTATGAAAGATTTGCTGGGAAACACCTGAAGCTTTCAGTGAAGATGAGCTTTTTAGATTGTGATGGCTCTAGTTTAGTCCCCCCACGATATCCTTTACGTCAGGGTAACAAAGAATGGGGGTATTCTGCTGACTGCTGTTTCATGTGATACTTTCTGACATTATTTAATGTAAAGTATATTTTGCTGTATTTTGTTTGGAAAAATAACTCTGAGATGCCACCAGTTTCCACTAAATTCTTTTTGTAAGTGACTGGGTTTTCCTTTGTGTTAGCTCTGCTTATTACTTGATTTTCTTTCCAATAAGTTATTTACCATTCTTTACCCTTAGGTAAAAGTTCTCTACCAACAGGCAGTTATTGCCCTAAGTTCCTTGCTTGGATTTCCAGAGAAAATAAGCCGAAGGGAGTTGTTGACTTAGAATGTATTTATCTAATTAATTGAAATACTTCATTTAAGTTTTTTTAACTTTTTATGAAATTTTAAGCATAACAAATGTAGAGAGAATAGTCTGATTACTTAGTTGTTACGGAGTCCAAGCTTGAACAGCTTGCTGAATGACAGGTCAGTAAATTGAGAGATGAATTGTTGGGACAAGGAATAGCGACTTTATTTTGGAAAGCCAGCAGACCAAGAGGATGGTGGACTCGTGTCCCAAAGAACCATCTTACCTAAGTTAGAATTCAGGCTTCTTTTATACTAAAAGGGGAGGGAGTTGGCTGGTTGGTTGCTGTTGCAGACTTCTTCCTGTTGCAGTCCTTTGTTCTTGCAGCTGTCTGTGGATCTGGTCACAATGTTCCTATAAACCTCACAAGACAAAGGTTATTCTCTGTCTTATAACTTTTTATCTCTATGTAAATGGAAATGTGTTACACCCTTAAAGGTCAGAGCCTTGACAATGGGCTATCCTGTATATTTCAGGCTTTAGGCAACATTCTTTTATAAAAGGTGCAGAGCTAGCATGACTAAGCACAGGCAACAGAGCACAAAGGTTAGAGCTAAAGGAATAGATTCAATATGGAGTCAGGTGTGTTCTTCTCTGTTACATAGTGATGATACGATTGTAGTATAATTAATATAATGGCACAATTACTAATAACATTTACCTAGATTTCCCAGTTGTTAATCTTTTCCAATAATTACTTCAGCTTCTTTTCTCTGAAGTATTTTAAAGTTGTAAATATCATGACATTTCGCTCTTGAATACTGATCATGCCTCTTAAAAAAAAAAGATATTTACCTACATTACCACAATACCATTATCAACTAACAGAATTAAGTGTGTTAATATCAGCTATGTGGAGCCATATTCATTCACATTTCCCCGTGTCATCTCCAGAATGTCTGTTATAGCTCAATTGTTAAGAGGATCTAATCAAGGGCGTGAGTAGCACTTATTCTCTCCTTGAAGACTCAATATAAGAATTATTTCCGGGCTTCCCTGGTGGCGCAGTGGTTGAGAGTCCACCTGCCGATGCAGGGGACACGGGTCAGTGCCCTGGCCAGGGAGGATCCCACATGCCGCGGAGCGGCTGGGCCCGTGAGCCATGGCCGCTGAGCCTGCGCGTCCGGAGCCCGTGCTCCGCAACGGGAGAGGCCACAACAGTGAGGGGCCCGCATACCGCAAAAAAAAAAAAAAAAAAAAAATTATTTCCTATCTCCTTTCTCCCCCAAAACCTCTCTGGTCCCCTACCACACAGTGACACTCACTAGTTGAAAGACCCAGCCAGTTGCCCTATAGAATAGTCTACCTTCTGAATTTGTCTGAAAGAATGAGTCAGGAATTCTGCAGCAAGTTAGGGTACAGGAGGACTCAGTTTGGTAAACCTTACGGTGATTTAAGAGGTGCTATGTGGTGTGATAGAAAGTGAACTTTCCTAGCTGCCCAGCTGCACTGAGGACTTTGGGCGGGGTGGGGGCAGGGAAGGGGGCGTCAGGAGGCTGTAAGAAAGACTAACAAATTATAGATGCTTTCAGCAGCTTTTCTACTCCTATCTTCTGCTCCCTTTTTGGTCTGTAGCTTCACTCCGTCAGGGCCATGTCTTTTAGTGTTCTGGCTTAACTGTCTTAAAATGAAATATATGGCTCAATGAGAAACATATTGAACTGTTAAAAGCCTGGGTTTCATATCAGGCTTAGCCACTTACCAGCTCTGACCTGAGCCTCAGTTTACTCTTCAGATTAAAGAGAAACCTACCTCTTTGCCCACATAGTCATTTATTTTCTGTTCAGAATAAATGAGGATAATGAGATAAAAGTGCCTCTTCTAGGGTTGGCACATACCTGTTGGGAGCTCAACAAACGATAATGGCTGTGGTTTTTATTGTTAACAACAATGATATTTGTGTTTTAGGTTGGAACTCAGTTTATCCGTGGTGTGTCTGGAGGAGAAAGAAAAAGGACTAGTATTGCAATGGAGCTTATTACTGACCCATCCATCTTGTTTCTGGATGAGCCCACAACTGGCTTAGATTCAAGCACAGCAAATGCTGTCCTTTTGCTTCTGAAGAGGTAAACGCTAGGGGAACATTATTCTTTCGTTCATCCAATATATGGTGGCCTACTATGTACCAGGTATTATTCTGGGTGCAAGGGACTCAGTAGTAAGCACCACAGACAAAAATGTCTTCCTTCTTTGTTGGAGGGAAACAGTCAGTTGACAAATATAAGTGTTTTATGAAAAATGAAGCAGGTTAAGAGAGTAGCAAAAGATGGCTGTGGTGGGATAGAGGTGCTATAGTACATATAGGGTGGTCAGGGAAGACCCCAACGAGGTGGCGCTTGAGTTGGGAGCGAGGGAGCGAGACCTGGGTGTATGGGAGAAGAGAGTTCGAGTGGAAGCGAACAGCGGTGGCCCTGCGACAGTGTGTGCCTGATGTGACCTCAGGAGGGGTGGGGACTCTTCTTGATGACTTTGCTCAAGCTGCCATAACATAGTACCGCAGACGGGGTGGTTAGCTTAAAACAGAAGTTTAGTTTTTCAGATTTTTGGAGGCTGTGTGTCCAAGATCAGGGAGTCGGCAGGATTGTTTCTTCTGAGGCCTCTCTCCTTGGCTTGTAGGTAGCTGTCTTCTCTCTGTGTCCTTACTGTATCTTCCCGTGGTGTGTCTGTGTCCCGATCTCCTCTTCCTGTAAGGACACTGGTCCTTATTGGATTGTGGCACCCACATGACCTTATTTAACCAAAATTACCTCTTTAAAGACCCTATCTCCAAATACAGTTATATTCTGAAGTGCTGGGGGTTAGGACTTCAACATGAATTTTGGGGACACACAGTTCAGTCCATAACAGTTAGAATGGGACATGTGATGGAATTGAGTGGGTGGCAGATTATATAGACTGTAGGCCGCTATAAGAGCTATGGCTTTTAATGTCTGTGGGTGACATGGGAAGCTTTCAGAGAGTTTTAGAGCAGAGGACTGGCAACTGTCTGGAGAAAAGGCTGTATAATTGGGCAAGGGTGAGTGGCAGGAGTCCAGTCAGGAGGCTCTTTGTATTAGCTCGTTTGAGATATGCTGACTTTGACTAGGATGGTAGTGCTAAGGTGGGGAGAAGTCGGGGGGTTCTCCCTGTTTTGAAAATAGAATCAACAGGATTAGCTTAGAATTGGATGTGAGGTGTGATTATTGAGAGAATGACTTCTAAGATTTGGGGCCTGAAAATGGAAGAATGGAGTAAAGAATATCAATTCCTTTTTTAAAAATTATTTATTTATTTATTTATTTATTTAGTTTTTGTGGTACGTGGGCCTCTCACTGCTGTGGCCTCTCCCGTTGCGGAGCACAGGCTCCAGACGCACAGGCCCAGTGGCCACAGCCCACGGGCCCAGCCGCTCCGTGGCATGTGGGATCCCCCCAGATCGGGACACAAACCCTCGCCCCCCGCATCGGCAGGCGGACCCTCAACCACTGTGCCACAGGGAAGCCCTTTAATTTTTTAAATTAAAAATTTTTTTTTAATTAAATTTTTTTTTTTAATTAAAATTTTTTTAAAAAAATTTTTGGCTACTTTGGGTCTCCGTTGTTGCTTGAAGTCTTTCTGTAGTTGCAGCGAGCGGGGGCCACCCTCCGTTGCAGTGAACAGGCTTCTCCTTGCGGTGAAGCGGGCTCTAGGCGTGAGGGCTTCAGTAGTTATGGCGCGCAGGCTCGGTAGTTGTGGCTCATGGGCTCTAGAACACAGGCTCAGTAGTTGTGGTGCACGGGCTTAGTTGCTCTGTGGCGTGTGGGATCGTCACAGACCAGGGCTCAAACCCGTGTCCCCTGCATTGGCAGGTGGATTCTTAACCACAGCGCCACCAGGGAAGTCCCAAAAATGTCTTTTACGAAGAAGGAAGATGGTAGGAGAATCACGGTTATAAGAGAAATGTCAAAAGTTTTGGACACCTTTTTTAAAATTAATTTTTTAAAAGTTTCAATGTTACGAAACAGTTAAAACAGTAGCACAAAGAAATCCCATCTCCCCTTACCGAGATTCCCCAACTGTTGTTACCTTTTAACTGCATTTGCTCTCCCTCCATCCCCTTCCCCTCTCCACCACCATAGACCTTTTTCTGAAATCATGTACCATCACCCCTAGATACTCTGGCCTGCAACTCCAAAAAACAAGGACACTGCTCCTGCATTACTGCCTTGCACACCTTCCAGCCACGAAGTCAGCTCTGATGCCATTGCCACCATCCAGCCCATGGCCTCCAGTCAGACTTCACCAGCTGCCCCAGAAGTGTCTCTTTTTCATTTCTGGCTCAGGATTCTTTCCAGAAACCCTCATTTAAAAAAAATCTTTTCTAATCCTGAACAGTTCTTTACTCTTTGCCTCTTATGTCCTCACACATATTCGAGAGTACATTTCATAGGGTCTATCCAGTGTTTCCTCGTGACCAGACTCAGGCTATGAATTCTTGGCAGAGATGCAACAGACATGATGCTGTTTTCTTTCTTTTTTTCTCCCTTTTCTTCTGAGCCATGTGGCTGAGAGGGTCTTGGTGCTCCGGCCTGGTGTCAGACCTGAGCCTCTGAGGTCGGAGAGCTGAGTTCAGGACAGTCATCGACCACCAGAGTCCTCCTGGTTCCATGTAATATCAATCAGTGAGAGCTCTCCCAGAGAGCTCTCAATGCCAAGACCCAGCTCCACCCAACAGCCAGCAAGCTGCACTGCTGGACACCCTATGCCAAACAACTAGCAAGACAGGAACACAACCCCATCCCAGCAGAGAGGCTGCCTAAAATCATAATAAGGTCACAGACACCCCTAAACACACCACCAAACACAGCCCTGCCCACCAGGAAGACAGGATCCAGCACCACCCACCAGAGCACAGGCATCAGTCCCCTCCACCAGGAAGCCTACACAACCCACTGACCCAAATGTAGCCACTGGGGGCAGACACCAAAAACAACAGGAACTAACCTGCAGCCTGCGAAAAGGAGACCCCATACACAGTAAGTTAAGCAAAATGGGAAGACAGAGAAATATGCAACAGATGAAGGAGCAAAGTAAAAACACACCAGACCAAACAAATGAAGAGGATATAGGCAGTCTACCTGAAAAAGAATTCAGAGTAATGATAGTAAACATGATCCAAAATCTTGGAAGCAGAACCGAGAAAATACAAGAAACGTTTAACAAGGACCTAGAAGAACAAAAGAGCAAATGAACAATGATGAACAGCACAATAAATGAAATTAAAAATTCTCTAGAAGGGATCAATAGCAGAATAACTGAGGCAGAAGAACAGATAAGTGACCTGGAAAATAAAATAGTGGAAATAACTACTGCAGAGCAGAATAAAGAAAAAAGAATGAAAAGAATTGAGGACAGTCTCAAAAACCTCTGGGACAACATGAAATGCAACAACATTCGAATTATCAGGGCTCCAGAAGAAGAAGAGAAAAAGAAAGGGACTGAGAAAATATTTGAAGAGATTATAGTTGAAAACTTCCCTGATATGGGAAAGGAAATAGTCAGTTAAGTCCAGGAAGCACAGAGAGTCCCATATAGGGTAAACCCAAGGAGAAACATGCCAAGACACATATTAACCAAACTATCCAAAATTAAATACAAGAAAAAATATTGAAAGCAGCCAGGGGAAAGCAACAAATAACATACAAGGGAATCCCCATAAGGTTAACAGCTGATCTTTCAACAGAAACTCGCAAGCCAGAAGGGTGTGGCAGGACATATTTAAACTGATGAAAGGGAAAAACCTACAACCAAGATTACTTTACCCAGCAAGGATCTCATTCAGATTCAATGGAGAAGTTAAAACCTTTACAGACAAGCAAAAGCTAAGAGAATTCAGTACCACCAAACCAGCTTTACAACAAATGCTAAAGGAACTTCTCTAGGTAGGAAACACAAGAGAAGGAAAAGACCTACAAAAACAACCCCAAAACAATTAAGAAAATAGTAACAGGAACAAACATATCGATAATTACCTTAAATGTAAATGGATTAAATGCTCCAACCAAAAGACATAGACTGGATGAATGGATACAAAAACAAGACCCGTATATAGGCTGTCTACAAGAGACCCACTGCAGACCTAGGGACACATACAGTCGGAAAGTGAGGGGATGGAAAAAGATATTCCATGCAAATGGAAATCAAAAGAAAGCTGGTGTAGCAATTCTCATATCAGACAAAATGGACTTTAAAATAAAGACTATTACAAGAGAAAAAGGAGGACACTACATAATGATCAAGGGATCAATCCAAGATGAAGATATGACAATTGTAAACATTTATGCACCCAACATAGGAACACCTCAATACCTAAGGCAAATACTAACAGCCATAAATGGGGAAATTGACAGCAACACCATCATAGTAGGGGACTTTAACACCCGACTTTCACCAATGGACAGATCATCCAAAATGAAAATAAATAAGGAAACACAAGCTTTAAATGACACATTAAACAAGATGGACTTAATTGATATTTGTAGGACATTCCATCCAAAAACAGCAGAATACACTTCTCAAGTGCTCATGGAACATTCTCCAGGGTAGATCATATCTTGGGTCACAAATCAAGCCTTGGTAAATTTAAGAAAATTGAAATCGTATCAAGTATCTTTTCTGACCACAACACTATGAGACTAGATATCAGTTAGAAGAAAAAAACTGTAAAAAATACAAACACATGGAGGCTAAACAGTATGCTACTGAATAGCCAAGAGATCACTGAAGAAATCAGAGGAAATCAAAAACTACCTAGAAACAAATGACAATGAAAACACAATGACCCAAAACCTATGAGATGCAGCAAAAGCAATTCTAAGAGGGAAGTTTATAGCAATACAATCCCACCTCAAGAAACAAGAAAAATCTCAAATAAACCACCTAACCTTACATCTAAAGCAATTAGAGAAAGAGCAAACAAACCCCAAAGTTAGCAGAAGGAAAGAAATCATAAAGATCAGATCAGAAATAAGTGGAAAAGAAATGAAGGAAACAGTAGCAAAGATCAGTAAAACTAAAAGCTGGTTCTTTGAGAAGGTAAACAAAATTGATAAACCATTAGCCAGATTCATCAAGAAAAAAAGGGAGAAGACTCAAATCAACAGAATTAGAAATGAAAAAGGAGAAGTAACAACTGACACTGCAGAAATACAAAAGATTATTAGAGATTACTACAAGCAACTCTATGGCAATAAAATGGACAACCTGGAAGAAATGGATAAATTCTTAGAAAAGCACAACCTTCCGAGACTGAACCAGGAAGAAATAGAAAATATAAACAGACCAATCATAAGTACTGACATTGAAACTGTGATAAAAAATCTTCCAAGAAACAAAAGCCCAGGACCAGATGGCTTCACAGGAAAATTCTATCAAACATTTAGAGAAGAGCTAACACCCATCTTTCTCAAACTCTTCCAAAATATGGCAGAGGGAGGAACACTCCCAAACCCATTCTATGAGGCTGCCATCACCCTAATAGCAAAACCAGACAAAGATGTCACACAAAAAAGAAAAGTACAGACCAATATCACTGATGAACAAAGATGCAGAAATCCTCAACAAAATACTAGCAAACAGAATCCAACAGCACATTAAAAGGATCATACACCATGATCAAGTGGGGTTTATTCCAGGAATGCAAGGATTCTTCAATATACACAAATCAATCAATGTGATATTCCATATTAACAAACTGAAGGAGAAAAACCATATGATCATCTCAATAGATGCAGAAAAAGCTTTTGATAAAATTCAACACCCACTTATGATAAAAACCCTCCAGAAATTAGGCATAGGGGGAACTTAGTGCAACATAATAAAGGCCATATGTGACAAACCCACAGCCAACATCGTTCTCAATGGTGAAAAACTGAAATCATGTCCTCTAAAATCAGGAACAAGTGAAGGATGCCCATTCTCACCACTGTTATTCAACATAGTCATGGAAGTTTTAGCCACAGCAGTCAGAGAAGAAAAAGAAATAAAAGGAATACAAGTCAGAAAAGAAGAAGTAAAACTGTCACTGTTTGCAGATGACGTGATACTATACACAGAGTATCCTAAAGATGCTACCAGAAAACTACTAGAGCTAATCAATGAGTTTGGTAAAGTAGCAGGATACAAAAATCTGGATAGCAGAATACACAGAAATCTCTTGCATTCCTATACAGTTAACAATGAAAAGTCTGAAAGAGAAATTAAGGAAACACTCCCATTTACCATTGCAAGAAAAAGAATAAACTACCGAGGAATAAATCTACCTAAAGAGACAAAAGACCTGTATACAGGAAAGCAAAAGACACTGATGAAAGAAATTAAAGATGATACAAACAGATGGAGAGATATATACCATCTTCTTTGATTGGAAGAATCAACACTGTGAAAATGACTCTACTACCCAAAGCAATCTACAGATTCAGTGCAATCCCTATGAAACTACCAATGGCATTTTTCACAGGAACCAGAAGAAAAAATTTCACAATTTGTATGGAAACACAAGAGACCCTGAATAACCAAAACAGTCTTGGGAAAGAAAAATGGAGCTGGAGGAGTCAGGCTCTCTGAGTTCAGACTGTAGTGCAAAGCTACAGTCATCAAGACAGTATGGTACTGGCACAAAAACAGAAATACAGATCAATGGAACAGGATAGAACGCCCAGAGATAAACCCACACACATATGGTCACCTTATCTTTGATAAAGGAGGCAAGAATATACAATGTAGAAAAGACAGCCTCTTCAATAAGTGGTGCTGGGAAAACTGGACAGCTACATGTAAAAGAATGAAATTAGAACACTCCCTAACACCTTACACAAAAATCAACTCAAAATGGATTAAAGACCTAAATGTAAGACCAGACACTATAAAATTCTTAGAGGAAAACATAGGTAGAACACTCTATGACATAAATCACAGCAAGATCCTTTTTGACCCACCCCCTAGAGAAATGGAAATCAAAACAAAAATAAACAAATGGGACCTAATGAAACTTAAAAGCTTTTGCACAGCAGAGGAAACATAAGCAAGACCAAAAGACAACCCTCAGAATGGGAGAAAATATTTGCCAATGAAGAAACTGACAAAGGATTAATCTCCAAAATTTACAAGCAGCTTATGCAGCTCAATATCAAAAAAAACAAAACAACTCAATCCAAAAATGGGCAGAAGATCTAAATAGACATTTCTCCAAAGAAGATATACAGATTGCCAACAAACCACTGTTGGTGGGAATGTAAATTGATACAGCCACTATGGAGAACAGTATGGAGGTTCCTTAAAAAACTAAAAATAGAACTACCATATGACCCAGCAATCCCACTACTGGGCATATACCCTGAGAAAACCGTAATTCAAAAAAAGTCATGTACCACAATGTTCACTGCAGCACCATTTACAATAGCCAGGACATGGAAGCAACCTAAGTGTCCATCAACAGATGAATGGATAAAGAAGAGGTGGCCCATATATACAATGGAATATTACTCAGCCCTAAAGAGAAACAAAATTGAGTTATTTGTAGTGAGGTGGATGGACCTAGAGTCTGTCATACTGAATGAAGTAAGTCAGAAAGAGAAAAACAAATACCATATGCTATCACATATGCTATCACATATATGGAATCTAAAAATAAAAAAAAGGATAAAGAAAGGTTATGAAGAACGTAGAGGCAGGATAGGAATAAAGACACAGACATAGAGAATGGGCTTGTGGACACGGGGAGAGGGAAGGGTAAGCTGGTGCGAAGTGAGAGAGTGGCATGGACATATATACACTACCAAATGTAGAATAGATAGCTAGTGGGAAGCAGCCACATAGCACAGGGAGATCAGCTTGGTGCTCTGTGACCACCCAGAGGGGTGGGATAGGGAGGGTGGGAGGGAGACGCAAGAGGGAGGGGATATGGGGATATATGTATACGTATAGCTGATTCACTTTGTTTTACAGCAGAAACTAACACAACATTGTAAAGCAATTATACTCTAATACAGATGTAAATAAATAAATAAAAGAAATGACGCTGTGTTCTCGGCGCATACTTCGGGGATGCATGACTTTGACTTCTCCCATCAAGGGTGATGTTAACCTTTATCAGCTGGTCGTGTTGGTATCTGCTGGGCCTATCTGCTGTGAAATCACTATTTTTCCGTTTGTGATTGATTAGTATTTTTTCCAGCAGAGATAATCAGATATTAGGCCAATATCCTGTTCCTCATCAAATCTCCACCCACCTATACTCACAACTCCTGCCTGTCAGCTACTAGTGTGAGGGTTGCCAAGTGGTGATTTCCTTTTTACATCATTCGTTCTACATGTATTAGTTGGCATTCTACTGTAAAGGAGTTTTCCTCTTTCTCTGTTCATTTATGTTTACTCATTTTCTTCTTTTATTCAGTGGGTTATAATCTTTTATTCTTATTTATTTTTAATGACCAAATTCACCCTGATTTTGGCCAGTGGAAGCCTCTTCAATCTGGCTTTTGTGTCCTTTTGACATGTCCCTATCATTCTTCAAGCATTTCTTTACTTCATGGTCAGCAGGATGTTCCAGGCTCATCTTGTACTTTTCCTGTGTCATATGTTTCTCCAAGGAGCCCTCGTTCCTTCTGGTGTAGTTATGATTTAGAAACCAAGATCTGATTACGTAGTGTGCTCACTGCTACAGGAGTGTCAGTGCTTCTAGACCCACTTAGCAGACAGACCTAGGAAATACACGTGTATGTGTATCTGTATATATATAACATAGAAATACATATCTATATTTTATTTGGAAATATGTATTTACTATAAATGTGTTGTGTGTGTATATGTATATAGTTTGAATAGAAATGATACATATAAACATATTTGTACCTGTTGCTCTGTTAGTATGTACATCTTAAAAAAAACCCGTGAGTTTATAATATTTCCAATTCTGATCTAACACTTGAGTGTTCTTTTCAGTCTTCGCCCTTACCATGTTTTTCAGTGACTTTTCAGACAATGAGAAACTTGGCTCCCATTATCTCAATATGTTTACTTTCTTACTCAGTCAACTAATTAAAAAAAAAAATGTATTAATTTATTTTTGGCCGCCTTGGGTCTTTGTTGCTGCGCACGGGCTTTCTCTAGTTGTGGCGAGTGGGGGCCGCTCTCCGTTGCGGTGCGCGGGCTTCTCGTTGTGGTGGCTTCTCTTGTTGCAGAGCACGGGCTCTAGGTGCACAGGCTTCAGTAGTTGTGGAATGCAGGCTCAGTAGTTGTGGCTCGTGGGCTCGGTAGTTGTGGCTCGTGAGCTGTAGATCACAGGCTCAGTCGTTGTGGTGCACAGGCTTAGTCGCTCCGCGGCACGTGGGATCCTCCCGGACCGGGGCACGAACCCGTGTCCCCTGCATCGGCAGGCGGATTCTTAACCACTGCGCCACCAGGGAAGTCCCTCGGTCAGGTAACTTAGTTGTTCAGTTTAATCAGTCTCCCCGTCACTCTGGCCAATTTTCCCTCCGCTCACTACCTCTGGGACAGTAACCCCTCCCCCCCATTTTTTAAAAGCTGCCAGACACACCACCTTCATATGGCCTCCCCTCCTTCTCTTTGCCTTGCTTCCTCTGATGCCCATGCTCTCATAAGCAAGTCTCTGTGCTAAAGTAAGAAGAAATGGGAAGACGGGAAAGTGTTTACGTCGAGATGTCAATTGCACATGTACGTGAAGATGTCAAGTATCAGGTCTGGGATTCAGGATGAGTGAGAGCTTACATCCACGATATTTTTGTTACCTGTAACCATGTGAACGGTGTTCATTAGAGAATGACGACTTGACATAGAACCCTGGACTACGTTGTGTTTCCTTATGTTTTGGACGAGTCAGCACGCCAGCATCTTTCCTCACACTGGAGAGCACTAACCTAGCCGTCTCCAGCCCCACTGTGCACACTCCTCACTTAGGGTCTTGTTAAACACGCAGCTTCTGAGTCTAGAGCTCTGAGGTGGAGGCCAGGATCCTGCACTTGTAATAGGAGATCCTGATACTGACGCCTCCGTGGTCCTCAGACCGCACTCGGCATCCGGAGTCCTCACACCAGTCCGCCTCGCTGCTTCCAGTCCTTTACTGGCTGCTTCCTGTCCACTGACTGACGTTCCCCCTCTGGGTGACGGGAGGTATCACGGGCCTGCTTCCTGACGCAGTCTTTTTCTCAGTCCCCGCCTCCACACATACACCTCAGCTCCGCCGTGACACTGAACTACTTGTAGTTGCTGCAGTAGACCCTGTTCTCTGTCGCCTGCCTCGTTTGCCGTCTTCCTCCACCCTGACCGCCCTTTGCCCTTTCTCCTCTTGGCTTACTCCTGTCGGCCCCTTTGGTGCACTACTTACATCATCTTCAGACTGGGTCGGTCTCCTCTTTGGCTTACAGGGCACCCTCAGCTACTTCTACTCCTTGTATTGAAATGATTGGTCTGTCGGCCTGTCATCTTTGAGGCCGAACAAACTTTCTTGGCTAGCATATAGTAAGTGCTTAGAAAATGCTTGAATTGATGTGATCCTTCTCATAAAGTGTTTTCAGTAATATCAGATTTTGAACAGTGATTTTGGCCTTTGTTTCTTCTACCCATAAGTAGTAACTCCTGCATAAAGATAGGAGTTCCTGTCTTTTGGCCACGGTATTAGACCAGGGATCCGATCCTAGCCCTGCTCCTTCTCACAGTGACACTTTGAGCCGTTGCTTAATTCTCTAAGCCTTATCTGTTACATAACAGCAATGATAATGATTGGTACTGCCTCATACCACTATTGTGTAAATTTAGATAAGGTCTTCTATAAAGTGTTTAGCAAAGATCTAGTCAGTACTCAGTAATGTTAATTGTATTATTAGGGCAGAAGAATGAAAACCAGTTCCTAAAGAGCCAGAAGACTCAAATGATCAATGAGGATGGTGCATATGACCATTGTTTTAATATTTAGTTGATAATAAGTTTTAAAACTTGAGTGTACTTACAAATTACCTAGGTGCTAGTTAAAAATATGGTTCCATAGACCCAACAGGTCTGAGTAGACTGTCCAGGGATATGTATTTTCAATTAATATTCTGATTGATTCTAGACTACCCATGGAACACACTTTGGAAACCGTAGTGTTTCATGAAAGCACTGAATTTAGGTTCTCTACCTATCAGACAGATAATATGAGATGAGAATTTAGTAAGAAAAAAATCAAGTTGAAAGAGGAACAAATGATCTAAAGGCAGGAATAATAAAATATGTTGCCAAGAAATGCAAGTTTCAGATGTTTAATGACTCATTATCTCCTCACTTTTAATTCAGGATGTCTAAACAAGGACGGACAATCATCTTCTCCATTCATCAGCCTCGTTATTCCATCTTCAAGTTGTTTGATAGCCTTACCTTGTTGGCCTCAGGAAGATTAATGTTCCACGGGCCTTCTCAGGAAGCCTTGGGTTACTTTGCATCCACTGGTATGGTTGACTTCTTTATGAAGTAAGATCCTTCATTAATAGTATCGTAAAGGAGAACAGACGGGTCACCTGGAGTGCTGTTTGATCTTTGAGTAGATACACCATGGTTTCCACTACTCCAAAACATCTTCAGTTTAGTGCTAGTTCTTCACTTTGCAGTGCCAGCTTGTTATTTAGGTATCTTTTTCTGTCCTGTTTGAGTGCGAGTGTGTGTGGATTTCTACTGGGTCTGTTATCTGTTCTCCTTCTCAGTTCTGGTGACCTTTCCCTAACAGTTCAACAAGTATATTGGCCTCATAGCCAGTTATCTGTTAGTTGAATATTTTTGGAAAGGCCTAATGTCCCTAAATTATTTGTCTTCTTGACCATGATACAGATTAGGCTTTATCATGTTTTTCCCTTACGTGGGATGTTGATCTACCTTGGTTGGGGGTTCATGGAGATGCTACTTAATTTTTTTTTTTTTTTTTTTTTTTTTTTTTTGTGGTACGCGGGCCTCTCACTGTTGTGGCCTCTCCCGTTGCGGAGCACAGGCTCCGGACGCGCAGGCTCAGCGGCCATGGCTCACGGGCCCAGCCGCTCCGCGGCATGTGGGATCTTCCCGGACCGGGGCACGAACCCGTATCCCCTGCATCGGCAGGCGGATTCTCAACCACTGCGCCACCAGGGAAGCCCGATGCTACTTAATTTTCTAGTAACATTAGATCGCGGATTTAGCGCGTGTGTGAATTACCTGTCAATATAATGGCTAGTCCTAAGTCTGACTTCAGTGGGCCAACATTCTGATGGCTCTGGACTGCCTGGTTCTATTTAAATGGAAATACGTAATTTTTTTATGACTTACACAATCTGCTTCATTTTAGAGATCCTTGGGTATGATTATAGATGGTGCTCCATGAACTCAAATATAGTTTAAAATATTTGCTACCCACATTTTAAAATGTTTTTGTTTAATCTGTATCATTTAAAATTAAGAAGCCTTGCATGGGTCTAGGGAGTTTAGGGGGATGAAGCTAAGGATCAGACTACAGGCCAGGCTGAGTTCAGATAATCACGTTGCTTCTGAGTCTCAGCTCATGCTGCTTGCTGCACGACAGGCCAGTATTTCAGGAGATGAGTTGTTGGGACAAGGAATAGAGACTTTATTTATTTGGAAAGCCAGCAGACCGAGAAGATGGTGGACTCGTGTGCCAAAGAACGTTCTTCCCCATGTTAGAATTCAGGCTTCTTTTATACTAAAAGGGAAGGGGGTGTGGCTGGTTGTTGAAAACTTTGTAGTGTCGGAATCCTTTTTTCTTGCAGCTGTCCATGTAGGTCTAGTCATGGTGTTCCTGTAAACCTCCAACAAGACAAACATTATTCTCTGTTCTGCGACTTTTTATCTCTCTATGAATGGAAAAGTGTTCCACCTTTAAAGATCAGACCCTTGAGAATGGGCTATCCTGAATATTTCAGGCTATAGGCAACATTCTTAACTTGTAGCAGAAGCAATAGAATCCAAAGGTTAAAGTAAAAGAAACAGATCCAGTATGGAGTCAGATTTGTTCTTCCCTGTTACAGTGCCACAAGAAGTCAAGGTAAGCATTCAGCTATGCTCTGCCAGCCACATTCTCTTGAGAATGCTGTTCTGGTGATTTGTTCTCTATATTGGAATTACAGGAGCATAACAGAGGACCATTTGGACCTGAATTTAATAGGGGCAAAAACAATCATTGCTAAAGTGGGTACTGGCATTCTAGCAGTCCCCAGGTGAACTTGGAGAGCAGAACATACCCCAGTTCTCTCCCAAACACAGTCCTGCTATGCCTTAGCTGGCTTTAAGGAACATTAGTTCTTCTATAGCTTTTTTTTTTTTTTCTACTTATTTTTTTTTTCTTGGACCTATATCTAGATTTCTGAAGAAGTTCTGATAAGCACGAGAGCATATTGATAGCTGTTTCAGGTCTCATGATTTATGATGGCTAAGGACCAAGCACTAACAGAAGACTTGCTAAGAGTCCAGGGATGGTTTGGAGTGTGTTGTTTTGTGAAGAGTCAGAAAGCTGTTGAAATACTGTGCGATTAAAAGGAAGCGGTAAATCAGTGAGGGGAGAAGAGAGAAGGAAAGTGAGGGAGAAGTTGTTAGATCCTGTCTCTCCCAGCAACGCCTCCCTCACCCACTGAGTCTTTATCTCCCAAGACTATCAAGTTTGTGTACCTGAGTTGCCTTCTTTTGCAGGTTACCACTGTGAGCCCTATAATAACCCTGCAGACTTCTTCCTGGACGTCATTAATGGAGACTCCTGTGCTGTGGTGTTAAACAGAGAAGGCACAGACGGTGAAGGTAAGCAAATCTGTCAAGAGTCACAGATTATTGCCTAATTGAGCTGGCTGAAGCTTAGCAACGTGGTAGCTCACTAAAACATGGCTGTGTGAATTCACATCAGTGCTGTTCTCTGATACTGGTTGTCCCGTTTGTTTGGCTGCTGTAACAAAAGTACCATAGGCTGGGTGGTTTAAACAATAAACATTTATTTCTCACAGTTCCGGAGGCTGGAAGTCCAAGATCAAGGTGCCAGCAGATCCGGTGTCTGTTGAGGACCTGCTTCCTGGTTCATAGATGAGCGACCATATTATTACCTCCTCATGTGGTGGTAGTGGGGAGGGAAGCCTCTGGGGCCTCTTTCATAAGGGTACTAATCCCACTCCTGAGGGCTCCACCCTCATGACCCAACCATCCCTCAAAGGCCTTGCCTTCAGGTACCATCACATTGAGGACTGGGTTTCAGCATAGCAAGTTTGGGGCCACACCAACATTCCATCTCATAGCATCAGTCAACACAGATTTTGTTGTCTGTGAGAGTGCTGTTTTTGACAACCTGTAAATGGGCATTTATAGGATGGTGTCAGTTCTAAGCGGAGTTCCCATTTTTTAAAAAAGTGCCCATTGTTTACAGAGTGGCCCCTTGGTATCCATGGGGGATTGGTTTCAGAACTCCCCCCCCTCCCCCACCACAGATAACAGAATCCAAGGGTGCTCACGTCCCTTACAATAGGCCCTCCCTGTCCCCTGGGTTCAACGTCTGTGGATACAGAGGGCCAACTGTATAGTGTTTTGAAATAAGAAACTTGGCAGTTTATGCATTTGCACATTGTAAAAAGCAAAGACCAGATTTTTTATTAGGAATTATAACTGCATATGGTGAAGAGTCTATTTTAAAAGATTTAGGAAAAGATCAGTGAGTTTGCTGTATCCGTAAGTTTACGGAAGTAGGCCAATTGACTCTGTTTTTCTACTTTGTAAAGCAGGGACAGATCTCATAATTTTTTATACTCAAGCTTTAGAATTAAGGTACTAGGGAAGAATCCAAGAAAGGGGTTACAGCAAAATGGACTAAATCACCTGTTGTTTTGTTAATAATGTTTCCCCTTCTTTATCCACTTTTATTCCAAAGCCAAGGAGACTGAAGAGCCTTCCAAGACAGATACTTCACTCGTAGAAAAATTAGCTGAGTTTTATGCCAACTCCTCCTTCTTCAAGGAGACAAAAGTTGAGTTAGAGCAACTCTCAGGGGGTCAGAAAAAGAAGAAGATTTCAGTCTACAAGGAGATCACCTATGCCACCTCCTTCTGTCATCAGCTTAGATGGATTTCCAGGCGTTCCTTCAAAAACTTACTGGGTAATCCCCAGGCTTCAATAGCTCAGGTAACCTGGCAGAGTCTCCTAATTATGCTGTACAATACTCATCCGGGGGCATTAGGTTCTGATACAACCTATTTTAGGGTTATGCTTACCTTCTACCCACACTTTCATGTATTTATTTATCCCCATTCCATCTGCGGTATAGAAACAAGTAAAACCCAAGTAAGTTTTTACTTATTGAAGATTTCTTTTTTAATGGGTTGTTTTTTTCTTGGACTATCTAATTCAGAATTTTGCTCGATTTAGCCAAGCTGTAATGGACAATCTTTGTGGAAAGAAAATTTTTTTTCATAAATTGTGAAGTAAAGGAAATGTTTGACCACATTTGGGGTTTTCTGGTGGCTGTGCATGTTCATTTCCTGATGCGTTCAACAAGTTCTTACTGATCACGTGCTGCATTTTGGAGCTTGTACACAGCAGTGAACAAAGTGGGTGAAAATAAAATCCCTGCTCTCAGTGGAGCTCGTTTGCTTATGAGGAGAGACAGGTGATAAATTCATATAGAAATAAGATATATAGCATGTCAGGTGGTTAGAAGGGCTAGGAAGAGAGTTTAAGCAGAGAAGTGGAGAAAGGAGGAGAACGAGAGAAGGAAAGGAAGGGGGGGAAGAGGAAGAGCCAGGGAAGGGGTTGGTTTGCATCTTAGGTCAGGTGGAAAGTGGCCAGGGAAGCTTTCAGCTCAGTGTCCTGTCCCCGAGGGCTGTAGGGCTGGCCGCTGTCTGCGCAAAGAGCCTGCGTGCAAATGCTGTTCCTTATGATCGACCTTCCTCATGGAGGGGTTCTGATCTTAGGAGAGCGCTAGACACCTAAAACGGCACGAGGTTAACACAGAGGTAGTGAGCAGACTTGAATTCTGTGCAGTAAGGCTCCACCGTCAGACTGACTTTCCCTCAATGAAGATGAAATAATGTTCTTTTTCTCTCTTGGCTGACTGCGTTGATAGTTGTCGATAATTACTCCTTCATGATTTTTCTGTTATTCTTTAAGCCCTCCGTCATCCAGAATCCTTATATTCCCGGTTCAGTGTTCTGTGGAAGTCAGTTTAGCCAGTTATCTTGGGTTTGGCGGATTGTATTCTCGCTGCATTTCTGCCAAGTGCTAAAAGGTGGCATGTTGCCGTCTCTAGTGAAACACCACCGGCTTCTGACCGCGTGCACCATCGTTTTCATATCGCACTCCGCTGTCGCCTTCTGAGTATTAATGCCGAGAGCCTATTTCCCTCTTTGAGACGTACTGCTGATCGCTGCAAACAGTTTTGCACTTGCTGTTTGGCATTTCTGTCAGAACGTGAACACCTCTGTGTACTTTGAGTCAAGGGTGCGATTTTATCCTTTTAGAGTAGATTTGATGTCATTTGCGAGTCAATTCTGTAAGTGAGGCCAACCTGGTTATCCGCTGTTCAACCGTGAGATGATGTACGGCAGGTGATTCTTCGTTTGGTTTATGCATTCGATTTTTTTATTTGGAAAATACATTTCTCTTGCCTCTACAAGTGGTTTCTAAATGCCTGGTCCAAGTCACATACTCTCGGCCCTCGGTATCCCGGGTTCCACGCACGCTGAGGTTGGAGGAACCCATGGGTGCGGAGGGCTGACTGTACGACTCCATTTTATATTAGGGGTTGGAGCATCTGTGGGTTTTGATATCCACGAGGCTCCTGGAGCCAGTCCCCTGCCGCTACCAAGGGGTGACTCCGTACGGCAGTTCTGGGCAGGGGCAGTTAGAATGTGGAGCTCTTGGTCGTAGCGCACCAGGTTTCTGCACCTTCTGGTGCTGGGCTTTCTTCAGAGGCAAAGCCCATGCCCAGTGCCTCCAAGTTGCACGTTCAGCCTGCTTACCTCCTCAGTGACCTCAGTTCCACAAAAGGAACCCCAGCAATGTTGAGAGCAGTGGTAATCTTGCAGAACAGGGATAGAACCTTGCACCTCCCTGAGCATCTGCATGGGGTGGGGGGGGACTCTTCTTCAGAGGTGTCAATGCTGCAGTGTTAGCTTACGACAGGAGCAGACAAACCTTTTTTTTTTTTTTTTTTTTTTTTTTTTTTTTTTTTTTTTTTTTGCGGTATGCGGGCCTCTCACTGTTGTGGCCTCTCCCGTTGCGGAGCACAGGCTCCGGACGCGCAGCCCTAGCGGCCATGGCTCACGCGCTTAGTTGCTCCACGGCACGTGGGATCCTCCCGGACCAGGGCACGAACCCGTGTCTCCTGCATCGGCAGGCGGATTCTCAACCACTGCGCCACCAGGGAAGCCCCAAACCTTTTTTTTGTAAAGGGTAACAGGGTAAATACTTGAGGCTCTGCAGCTCATGCGGTCTTTGTCTCAAGTAGTCAAGTCTGCCATTTTAGCAAGAAAGCAGCCATAAATACATTTTAAAAAATGAACATGGCTGTGTTCCAATCAAACTTCATTCACAGACACTGAAATATGAATTGTATGTAAGTTTCAGGTGGCAAGAAATATTCTGTTTTTTCTTTCAACCATTAATAAAATGGTAAAAAACTATGCTTGCTAGTGGACCGAACAGAAATCGGCCTGGGAGGCCATAGCTTGCTGACTTCCGGTTTAGGGTTTTTTATAATCTGCGAGTGTGGCTTTTATTTCTCTGAGTGTTTGAATATGGTGCTATTAAAATGTTTTCTGGCTTTCTGTTGATAAATCTGGTATGGGTAGCCTTACAGCCATGCTTAGGTTTGAACTAGTCATTTACGTGAGTTAGACTTTGCTTCTGGTAATGAATGCATTTAACTAAAGGTTGTCTTTGGAAGATATTGGAATGAATGGATTATCTGTATGAGAAGACTGAATGTTCACTTCATGTGCCAAAGGTTTCCTGATCAAATCAACTTGGAAAATACTGTCATATCTCTTGGAGATTCATTGTTTCTATTAGCCCATTTAACATTGGGCTATGGATTTATTTTTTCAGTGACAGCCATAAACATCCCTTAGAATCCACCTTGAGAAATGTTGACAGACACATTTGAACAAAGACAGAATAACACATTTAGGAAATTTCTTTTCTAGAGAAGCCAGCTGCACAGAACTCATAGGATAGAATTTCTTTGCTCCATTAAGCAATGTTTAGTTTTCCTGTTTATTTTCTTTTCCTTAATGTAAGAGGGAAAAACATAGACGCACCTTATAAAACCATGACAAAATTATGAGATTAATCATTTTGTCAATATGTTTGAAAAGTTTCCTTGAAAATACTTTTAGATTTTTGAAACCTTTAGGAAACATCCAAACAATAAAACTGACAGTCTGTTAACATAAGTTACTAAGTTTGAATGTAGAAGAAACGAAGCATGTGGAGTGTCCAGTTTTAAGTCTGACTATTCTTATAGTTATACAAGGTGAAAGTATAGACTTGTGTATATGTGCATATGCACACATGCTGATGGGGTTATTATTATTTATTTTGGAAGCTTGATCTGTTGACGTGAAGTATAGTATATATATCTATATTTTTTTATAAATTTATTTATTTTTATTTATTTATTTGTGGCTGCATGGGGTCTTTGCTGCTGCATGCGGGCTTTCTCCTGTTGCGGCAAGTGGGGGCTACTCTTCGTTGCGGTGCGCGGGCTTCTCGTTGCCGTGGCTTCTCTTGTTGCGGAGCACGGGCTCTAGGCACGTGGGCTTCAGTAGTTGTGGCGCACGGTCTCTGTAGTTGTGGCTCACGGGCTCTAGAGCACAGGCTCAGTGGTTGTGGCACACAGGCTTAGTTGCTCCGCGCATGTGGGATCTTTCCGGACCAGGGCTTGAAACTGTGTCCCTTGCATTGGCAGGCAGATTCTTAACCACTGCGCCACCAGGGAAGCCCCGAAATATAGCAGATTTTGAAGGTAATTAAAATATGCCAGGGTAATAGATTTTTATTTTTTCAAATTTCTGACTGTCTTTCTTAGCAAGGCAATTTTTAAAGACATCTCAAATCATATTCTTTCCAGACTGGTCTTCACAGGTCATGATCCTGTTTTGCAATTTTGTTTGCTTCATGCCAAAAGTGTCTTGACAGGTTACTTCAAGTCTTGATACTACTGCACTGTTGTAGTACTGAGGTGTTTTTTTGTTTTGTTTTTAAACTTCGAAGGTTCCAAGGTACATCGTGGGATGTTTTGTTTTCTTTAGGTTATCATTTACTATATTTTAAAATTCATTTAATTAAGTTTAATTTAAAAGTACAAGTAGAATTTCCTTAAATAAATCATAATGTAACCCTTAACCCTTCGCTTATAGAAGTGTCCTTAAGAGACAGTTTGTCAGTCTTAAGAACCAAAGTGATGTTTATCCAGTCTTCTTAGGAGTCATCAAACAAGAGTGAGTGGGTGTGGGGCTTCCCTGGTGGCGCAGTGGTTGAGAATCTGCCTGCTAATGCAGGGGACACGGGTTCGTGCCCCGGTCCGGGAGGATCCCACATGCCGCGGAGCAACTAAGCCCGTGCGCCACAACTACTGAGCCTGCGCGTCTGGAGCCTGTGCTCCGCAACAAGAGAGGCCGCGATAGTGAGAGGCCCGCGCACCGCGATGAAGAGTGGCCCCTGCTTGCCACAACTAGAGAAAGCCCTCGCACAGAAACGAAGACCCAACACAGCCAAGAATAAATAAATAAATAAATAAATTTAAAAAAAAAAAAAAAAAGAGTGAGAGGGTGAAGGTAGGTAAGAGTGGCTCAGCACTGGCAGCTCAGCTCTGCTGTTGGCTGCAGCCCCTCTGGGCTGAGGTTGCTGGAGCAGCAGTGACAGGAAGGTGGGTAACGGATGCACTCGGGTGCCCTCAGAGAAAGCTGGCTGAATGCTTTGGTGACAGTGACACTGCACTTTTCCAGTGCAGGCGTGGACTCTCCCAGCCCCTACTTCCTTATTGTGCAAAATTACATTGTTGGAATTTTTTTCATGTGTGCTTTAAAATTTTTGATCATTTTTATTTATTTTTCATGTTAAGAGTAAAGATATCCTGTTTTTGTTGGAGCCTCTTGAAATATCACGCTGGGCATGTTCACTAGCACGAAGGTTGAGAGTTCAGGCCAGAACTCTTAGCCACTCGGACTTTATTTTACCCCCCAGACTATTTGGCTAGGTGCTTGCACTGTTCTGCTACACTCTACGGCATTCCCAGGCCCCGTAGCCTGAACTGGACCGTGGACTGGCAGGGCCTGGTAAAGCACTGGGAGAAATCTTAGCTTTTCTACTTGGTCGCCCGTCAGTCTCCCTAGCACGCAGATAGATTATTTTTATTTCGATTTAAAAAGTAGTCTAATAACATACACTGTTTTGTATTTTCCCAAGGACTATGGCCAAGCCATTTAAAATACCTATATCAATGGAGAGTTTCATTATGTAGCCAGATATATTTTAATAATAATGTGTTAAGTTTTTGCCTTTAACTGAAATTCTTTTTTTCTTTTTGAAAAGATAATTGTAACAATCATTCTGGGACTGGTTATTGGTGCCATTTTCTACGATCTAAAAAATGATCCTGCAGGAATCCAGAACAGGTGAGTAAATTTGGATCTTGATTTTGAGAATGTTCTGTTACTTTTCTTTCAAGCTTATGAAAAGCCATTACGAATTTGAATTTGAGATAAGCAAAGGGTAAATTGAGGAGTAGGGTAAGTCAAAGAATTGAAAGCTGAATGGAAGAATTAATTATTTAGTGCTAAAATATACAGAACATAAAATTTACCCTCTTAACCAATTTTAAGTGTCCAGTTCAGTGGCATTAATTACATTCACGTTATTGTTCAGCCCTCCCCACCTTCCAACTCCAGAACTTTTTCCTCTTCCCAAACTGTATCTCTATACCCACTGAGCAACAGTTCCCCGTTCTCCATTTCCCCAGCCCCTGGAAATCTCCATTATACTTTCTGTCTCTGATTTTAACTATTCTAAGTACCTCATGTAAATAGAATCATGGAGTATTTGTCTTTCTGCTGACTGGCTTATTGCCCTTAGCGTAATATCTTCAAGGTTCATTCATGTTGTAGCATGTGTCAGAACTTCTTTCTTTTTAAAGACTGAATAATACTCCATTGTATGGATATACCACATTTTGTGTATCGATTTATCTGTCCATGGACACTGGTTTGTTTCCACTTTTTGGCTGTTGTGAATGATGCTGCTGTGAACATGGATGTACAAATGAATATCTGTTTGAGTCTCTGCTTTAATTTTTTTTTTTTTTTTTTTTTTTTTTGCGGTACGCGGGCCTCTCACTGCTGTGGCCTCTCCCGTTGCGGAGCACAGGCTCCGGACGTGCAGGCTCAGCGGCCACGGCTCACGGGCCCAGCCGCTCCGCGGCACGTGGGATCCTCCCGGACCGGGGCACGAACCCGCGTCCCCTGCATCGGCAGGCGGACTCCCAACCACTGCGCCACCAGGGAAGCCCTGAGTACTTTCCTTTTTAGACTTCAGTTATTTTATCGAGAGAGAAGCATTAATAGTCTTCCTTTTCTCATAGGTGCACAAATGAGTTTTTCCTTTATGAGCATTATTTTGGGTTTTCTTTTGAGCCCGTTGGAAGGAAACCCCATTCGCAGTGGGTGGCCAAGGAGGCTGTCAAGGCTGTGCTGGTGGTTGTGAGGTGCACGTATACAGTAAGATGTCCCTCCACCGTCTTTCATTTTGCCTTGTCTTAGTTTCTTCTTCACTCAACGTTTGAAGAAGTGGCTAATAGAGGTTTTTAACCTTTGCAAGCTTTCTTTGGCTCACTGTTTCTCTGTTCATACATTAGGAACTGCCGTTGGCATTTTGTTAGTTAAAATCCAAGGTGATAGTATTTTTATGGCCCGTGTAATTGTCAGCCTGGCTGCCACAGGCTGTGCCAGAGACCCACAGACCGGGCGGCTTTAAACCACAGAAATTCACTTCTGCCCGTTCTGGGAATCAGGCTGGGAATCAGCATGGTTGGGTTCTGAAGATGGCCCTCTTCTGATTTGCTGCCTTCTGGCTGAGTCCTTGCATGGCAGAGAGAGAGAGCTCTGATGTCTCTCCCTTTTCTTCTAAGGGCACTAATCCATTGTGAGGGCCCTACCCTCATGACCTCGGCTAAACCGGACCGCCTCCCAGAGTCTCCGTCTCTCAATGCCGTCACGCTGAGGGTTAGGGCTCCGGCACAGGCATTTGGGGAGGATGGAGTTCAGTCCGTAGCAGACTGGGTCATGAATTTCAGACTGTGCTGTATGGAGTCCTGGGGCTATCAGTGTGGAGACACAGGGGTGAGGGCGTGACCTGACGGGGCTCCTGCTTCCCTCGCAGTTTCAACCAGAACAGCTGTCTGTTCAGTGTGTTAAGATACCATCCGAGGGAAGAGTTTTGCAGGTAGAAAAAGGACCGAAGGATGTTTGACTGACTGCAGTGCTTGTCGTTCCCTCCCCCTCGTCACAGGGTCGGGGTGCTCTTCTTCCTGACCACCAACCAGTGTTTCAGCAGCGTGTCGGCCGTGGAGCTCCTGGTGGCCGAGAAGAAGCTCTTTATGTGAGTAGCTCTCTGTTTCAGGAAGGGGGCGGCTGGTCAAACTGCTCGTGTCCAGAATCCGGCCGTGGTTCTTGGGAATTACCAGTGCTGATTGAGAAAGAGCGAGCGCTCAGAGGCTGGGAGGAGAATCATGAGCCCGGGGGGGCCTGACACCAAGGGAAAAAGGAGTTTCGCGTTTAAGGCCTGGCCCGCGGATCCAGTGCTGCAGAGAAAGCAAGGAATAAAGGGGCTGAAAAGGATCTTTTGTTTTTAGCAAATAAGAAGTCATGTTGACTGTCACAAGGAAACTTTGAGGGGCTTGGTAGAGAGAAGGGAGTGAGCCGAACAGTAAATTCAAGGTGAGGAGGTAAAGCTGACCAAGAATATAGACCAAGCCCTCAGTGGAAAGGAGAATGGAAGGGTCCGGAGGGCAGCCTTAAAATAAAGGAGGGCTGTTTTGCTTCCTGTGTTTTTTCAAAGTTGGAAGAGATTTGCATCTTTACATGTTGCGTAAAGGAATCATTCGAGAAGGGGAAGGATGAAGTTCTTGGTGGAGTAGTTTGGATTTACGGGAGGAAGCTCTCAGGAAGGGAGGGATCTAGAACTCCAGAGGGAAGAAAAGAGGATTTGATAGCTGACGGGGGTGTGTGCTTGGCAGGCACGATCGTGGAAAGAAGTGCCATTTTCTTTTTTTTCATCATGAGAGTGGAAGAAGTAAAAACAGAACGGTGACCCAAAGCTGCATCTGAGGCTAGGAGAGTAGCAGCACCACCGTCTTCATAATGAGAAGCAGGGAAGAAGAAAAGCCTCTGTGACCACTGAGGTCAGCTTCTGACACGCTGGCCTTCAAGGAGAGCCACTGTCGGAAGAGAGGGAGGCGACGCAGGACCCGTGCCCCTGGAGCGTGTGTTCGGAGGGCAAACTGGCCGGCCTTTGGAGGGGGTCATGCGATGAGAAGAGGGCTCACTGCACAGAGCCTCGGGGAGGGGGGGATGTCGCAGGGGAGGCGCACACGTGAGATGTGCCTGAGCTGACAGGCAGGAGGGGGGTGGCTTAGCCCCGAGGACGCGGAAGCTGTAGTTCTTAGACCCAGGGTGGCAGCAGAGAGAGGTACAGCAAGTGGTTGAACCTTCTGGTCTTGGCCGTCTTCAGCTAACGTGGGACGTGTGATGTGAATCTTTGTTTTCAGACATGAATATATCAGCGGATATTACAGAGTGTCATCTTACTTCTTTGGAAAACTCTTATCTGATTTACTCCCAATGAGGATGTTGCCAAGTATTATATTTACTAGCATAACATACTTCCTGTTAGGTAAGCGGTGAAACAAACGGTATGTGTTTTTAGTCTTGGATATGAGGGGACTTCTTGCAGGCGTGCTTTGGTTCTCAAAACTGTAAATCAAGTCCTGAGATAAGGAAGCCTCTATTCATTATGTACGCTCTGAATTAACTGTTCTCTGAGGAGATTTTTGCAAGACTTTTTCCAAAGTAATTTTAAAACTATATTGTATAAACGGAGATGCTCTGTGTCATATACAAACGTGGAAATAATTCCTAAAACTATTTGACACTGTGTTGGAGGAGCTAGAGCTGGGATATTTATTACTTTTATCTATTTAGATTTTTCTGTGTGTGTGTGTGTACAAAGATAATGAAAGATAGTGACTTCTGGTAATAAAAATGTTTGATAGATGTAGACAGATTGATTTTTTTATGCATTGTGTTTAGACTACACCCCAGGCTCACTGGATCAGAATTTCCATATATTTATCACATACACACGCACCAGAAATGTTTCTTTTCTGACAAAGCACTATTGATCGAGTGTAAAATTCCATTTTACGAATAAGAGGTGTGTCGTAAAGAATTAGGCATAGAACCTACATCCTCAGACTCCTAACTGGTGTTCTTATGGCTGTTCCAAAATCTTCAGATTTTTGTATGACCCACAGTATTAGCCTATTTTCCTTGATAAAGCAGTTTTATGAAACTTAATTTAACCCCGTCCTCAATCCCAGAGTTATAGGGTGATTTGTCTTGGGAGACGTGGATTATGGACACATCCACCAGATTTTAAAACCACTGGGAAGGCGTGTAATCCTGACCTTCCCAGTATCTTCACTAATACATTTACAACACACAGTGAGTAACGTGGTGATGTCTAGGTAAGATGAATGTGGTCTTGGCAAGTGTCCTTCTTAGAAGAGAAGGCAGTAAGTAGAATTCTGGCCAGTTGTGTTGCCTGCAGCTCTCCACCTCAGGCACTCAGAAATTGCTAATAATTACAAATAAAGAAGCACGAGTGTTACATGGAAAAGTGCTTATGCAGTGAGCCTGTAAAAGAAAACTGCAGGACTTCCCTGGTGGCGCAGTGGTTAAGAATCCACCTGCCGATGCAGGAGACACAGGTTCGATCCCTGGTCTGGGAAGATCCCACATGCCGCGGAGCAACTGAGCCCGTGCGCCACAGCTACTGAGCCCATGCACCACAACTACTGAAATCTGTGCACCTAAGGCCCGTGCTCCGCAACGAGAGGCCCGTGCACTGCAACCAAGAGTAGCCCTGGCTCGCTGCAACTAGAGGAAGCCTGTGTGCAGCAACAAAGATGCAACACGGCCAAAAATAAAATAAATAATTTTTTTTTTTTTTTTTTTTTTTTGCGGTATGCAGGCCTCTCACTGTTGTGGCCTCTCCCATTGCGGAGCACAGGCTCCGGACGCACAGGCTCAGCAACCATGGCTCACGGGCTTATTTGCTCCGCGGCATGTGGGATCTTCCCGGACCAGGGCACGAACCCGTGTCTCCTGCATCGGCAGGCGGATTCTCAACCACTGCGCCACCAGGGAAGCCCCTAAATAAATTTTTTTAAAAAAAGAAAACTGCATATAGCATATAGCTTCCTACAGTTATAACGGGGGGAACAATGCAAGTGGTGACCCAGGATGGTTGGATAGCGGATGAATTTTTTTCCACCCGATACTAGTTTCTCCAAATATTGTAGTGTTATATTTGCACAGTAACCGTCCCCGATACGCCGTGATGTCGACGGGTGGATTAACCCCCTCTCTGCTCCCTAAGGGTTGAAACCGCAGGTGGACGCCTTCTTCATCATGATGTTCACCCTGATGATGGTGGCTTATTCAGCCAGTTCAATGGCGCTGGCCATAGCCGCAGGTCAGAGCGTGGTATCCATAGCAACGCTTCTCATGACCATCTCTTTCGTGTTTATGATGGTGAGTATGAACTGTGCTTCCCTGAGACGTAATCATTTCCCTTGGTTCTCCCCCCGGATCCACCTGTCCTGTAAAATCTGCTTGACGATTCTGTAAATCCTTTTGCTTTAAGGAGGCCGTATATTGAAGTAATAGCTTATATTATTAGAGAACATACCAGCTTTTTCTTCATCTTACCCAGTCTTTTTTGCTACTGTTCTAATACAGTTGTTATAACCTTAGTTAACATGTTGTTAATGATGAGCTTTAAAAAGATGTCTCTTGGTGACATATCGTGAAAGCTTGATCGATTGGAACTTTAAAAACCAGAAAACTTTTGATTTTTCAAATTTAAAAAAATTGTAGAAGTGACAGGCTCATTGTTTGACTTCCCCGCTGGTGTGAGAGAACTGCTGGCTTGTTTAACTGACCGCTGAAGTGCTTTGGTTGGAGGAACTACTCTCCAAGCAAGGGAGGAACTCAGTTCCATGCAAACAGCAGCATGCAGCATGGGCCTATCTGACATCCCTCCTGTATTTTGAAAAGGAGTGTTTTAAAAATCCTGAGAATTTCCAGTACTAGGTCCCCTCCTTTCTGGGTTCCTGACACTCCTTTATATCAATATATTTCTGTTTACCTTTTTTAACCTACTATTTAATCCTAACCTTACGTGGCCCTACGTTTTTTAAAATTAATTAATTAATTAAGTTTTGGCTGCATCGGGTCTGTTGCTGCGCGCGGGCTTTCTCTCTAGTTGCAGCAAGCGGGGGCTACTCTTCGTTGCGGTGCACGGGCTTCTCACTGCGGTGGCTTCTCTTGTTGCAGAGCACGGGCTCTAGGCACGCAGGCTTCAGCAGTTGTGGCTCGCGGGCTCTAGAGCGCAGGCTCAGTCGTTGTGGCTCACGGGCCTAGCCGCTCTGCGGTACGTGGGATCTTCCCAGACCGGGGCTCGAACCCATGTCTCCTGCATTGGCAGGCGGGTTCTTAACCGCTGCTCCGTCAGGGAAGTCCCCATGGCCCTACATTTTGCACGCACAAAGGTGATTCAATAGGTGAAGGGAACCAGTTACCCCATTTCCCCACTAACATCAAGTAAACAGGAATGTGTAGCCTATTTACTGAATCCACATGCCCTTTCTGCTAGAGTAGCAGTACCTGTCTTTAAAGGGTAGGTAATTAGCACCAACTCTTGTCAAAGTTTAATTCTTCCATTTCTGAGTTTGAAAACTACCAATCTAAACAGTATTGAGAAGGTGATCAATTTTATGTACATTTTCTACAATGTCATCTAATAAATAAGATGTTCTTCAAGTATAAAAATGTTTTGTTTGATATATTAGATGCTTTGATTTGTGTTTATTTAAGGGCTGGTGTGTAGAACTTTATAAACCGGTCATAAGACCGTATCTTACCCAGAGATGCTGTCTTATGTGCTGAGCGCTGGGTTAGGTCAAGGGTAAAACTGCGAAGTCACACCAGGTACATGGCCATCGTGTGCCCACCCCAGCCTTGTGCCAGTTGGGGGGTGTTTTCCGTGAACCTCTTCTCACGTAGCCATCTCTTGCTGGAGCAGACCCTCCTGGAGTCTCCCTTGTAATACTGCCTTTCGGTAGCTTTAAATGAAGGTATTGACCGTATTTTATGCTGTGCTTTTACCATAGGATGCTGTGTACCAGCTCCAGTCTTTGGGTTATTTTAAGCACATGCATTCTGAACCCAAAATTATTCCTAAAGTCGTACAGAGATAGAATGCAAACCCTTGTAAATAGAAAATATTACTGTGTTCATGGAAATAGGGGCATGAGGTGCTTGGGACATGTTCGAGTGTGTTTATCGGTGGGAACATACAGTTCGTTGTATCTAATATTAGAGCAGTCACTACTTACTGACCTTCCATTGTGTGCAGTTACAGAGAAAGTAAAAGCCTCAACAATTAAAAATCTTCCAGTTAAATAAAATGTATATTATAGAAAAATTGTGATTCCTTTAGAACCCTAAACAGCCTCAGCTCTAGAGAGATACACATGTACAAAGAGGACAAGGTAAGTCTTCAGAGTAGTGGGAGGGATTTCAAGGCAGAAGTGTTCGCAAGGCTGTCGGGGACTGAGGGAGGGTATTTGCTAGAATTCTTCACGAACTCACTCCGCCAGTTCTGATTCTTGGTATTTGTTTTTTGTAGATATTTTCAGGGCTGCTGGTAAATCTCAGAACCGTGGTGCCTTGGCTCTCATGGCTTCAGTACTTCAGCATTCCTCGATACGGCTTTGCGGTATGTTCTCCTTGTCCGTCACTGTGGCTGGTTCACTCTTCCCACGCTGGGAGCAACCACAGTAAAGCCGGGCCATCTCACGTCCGCAGCCGTGAGCGGTGCGAGTTTGAGGACAATGCGTGAGAGCTTCCTGTTAAGCCTTGGGTCACCTTGATAATCACCTGGGGTTTCTCCAGTCACCCTGTTGTTTGAGGGAGGTGACGGATTGGGAGATAACTCCGAGTAAGGGACAAAGATGGCTGATTGATACCAAAAAAATACAGTGTTTCAGTTCATTACAGAAATTAATGAGAGGATGGGAGCCTAGAATACATATTTTAAATTGAAAGGGAAATGAGAAGAAAAACAAAGACTATACAATACAGCCACTACCGGCTTTAGAAAGCTAATCAACTCCAGAGAAAACTGTGCCTTAATATAGTATAATTAAGTTTCTAACTCCCAAGAATTATAAGTGGTTTGGATGAGAACAAACAAGAACAATACAAAAGATTGTTACTATAAACTAACAATAGCCACTGAGTACCACTGTATCATTTTAATTATAGTGCTCATGGGGTTATAAAATTGGGGAGAGAAGAAGGAAAGAACTATATGAGATCATGGAGCCAGAGATCTCTCCTCTTGGCTTTTGTATTAGAGCCAAAACCCCAACCCTACAGGCCTGTTGATTGCCAGGAAAAATAATTTTAGTTGCTCTGGTGTGTGACAAAGACTGTGAACGTGAAGCTTGGTTTGTTTTTCGAAATAACAATAGAGATTAAACTCAGAGGACGTGATTGTGATCATTCTTTGGAAATTTTCTGAAATTTAAAACTATTTTCCTTGCCCTGCTCCCACTTGTGTTACAGGCTTTGCAGCATAATGAATTTTTGGGACAAAACTTCTGCCCAGGGATCAACGTAACAGCAAACAGTACCTGTAGCTATGCAATGTAAGTTGGCATTCAGCGTCTCAGTGGGTTTGCTTACTGCTGTGGTGTGATGCCGAAACGCCACCGGCTTAGAGCTGGGGAGTCCTTTCGGGGACACTGGCTTCTCTGAGCCTGAGTGTTCGCGTCTGTAAGGTGGGCCGTACGCTACTGCCCGTGACAGTGCTCTGCAACTCCGAGGTATTCTGTTACGGTCAAAGCCGTATTTCAGCTGGAGAAATGTTTCTTATGTGTTACTTGTCTGTCTGGGGCCTTTTCAAAGATCCTTTTGCAGTTTGGATCGTGGGTTTGAGTTTTCATGCTTTAGGACACTGGAGTTTGAGATGAGCTGCTTTGATGTTCTTAGCACAGCCTAACAGTGTCAGCAGTGTATGGGTGACAGGAAGTGTGCGGACCCGTGAACCTACAATTCCGGTGGGCTCAGCCCGTGGCAGGAAGAGCTGAAGGGCCACAGGAGCGGGAGAGAGGGAACGTCTTCCTGCCGCAGTCCTGACTCCCGCCCCTTCCTCCTGCAGTTAGGGGACAACATGAAATCAGAGTCTGCGTGGGGTTTTCTTTTTGTTTCTGTTTTTAACGGACTTGGAATGCTCCCTATTAAAGGGTGTTTCCTCTAAAGAAAGCACCACGTCTTTCAGTAAGCAGAGAAGGAAATCCCATTTTTTGTATAATAAACAAAAACGCAGAACTTAATCAAATTAGAGGTGTTGTTTTAAAATTGAGCAACACTTTCCTTTTCAATGATTGTTGTTAATGGTGTGATTGTGATACATGAATTCATGAGAGAAAAGAGAACGCTGGTAGCCTCAATGTCATGAATAGTCAAGTAGAATACAAGCAATTCTTAATAACAGGACAAATTGCTATTTAGAAGTATTGCCAGAAAACCTCTATGAAGAGCTTTCTTTTTTTTTTTTTTTTTTTTTTTTTTTTTGCTGTACGCGGGCCTCTCACTGCTGTGGCCTCTCCCGTTGCGGAGCACAGGCTCCGGACGCGCAGGCGCAGCGGCCATGGCTCACGGGCCCAGCCGCTCCGCGGCACGTGGGATCCTCCCGGACCGGGGCACGAACCCGCGTCCCATGCGTCGGCAGGCGGACTCCCAACCACTGCGCCCCCAGGGAAGCCCAAGAGAAGCTTTCTTCATCCTGCCCACTCCCTTTCTTTTGGTCTGGGTATAACTTTTTTTTTTTTTTTTTTTTTGGAACCGCCAAATTCCAAGAGTTGCACAGAAATGGTACCAGGCAATAATGATGCTTGTGCCGGCTATTTTTAGCGCCAGGTCCTTTTCAAATCTGTGTCAGGACTGCTCCACCCTGCCCTGCCCCAGCCCCACTAAGGCTTACCTGACAGCTGGAGCTGCCGGTGGTGTCTTAGAGCCCCGCACCTGTGACGCTCATTCCAGTCTTGGTACAAGAGCTGACGCAGTGCAGCTCTGGCAGGAAACCCCGACTCACCTTTGTCCCTGGTTTCAGACTCTCAGCCTGCGTTCTCTTTGGTGCGGCTGACTTGTGGACAATAAGCTCCAAAAAGAGCTTTGGTCCTCTTTGTAAGGGCCGTAGATATCATCTGCTAAAGCCGAGACTTTCCCCATCAGGTGTTAAGTGAAAAATTACCTGAGAAATGACTCTGCCCTCTGAGGAGAGCAGCATCGTAGACTTGGAAGCGAGCGAGTTCTGGGAGGCTAGCAGCTTGGTTCAAAGTCTGAGTCTCTGTACATTTGGCCAAGTTCCTTAAACTTCAGGCTCCTCGTCTTTTAAATGTGGGTTGTTTTAGGGATTACCTAAACTACTATATGCAGGTTGCTTCATAGTATCTAGCAGAATCTAGCAGGAAGCCCTCAGTGACTGTTTTCTGTATGTTTTTATGATGCATCTGGCTGACCTATGGGCCCCTGTCATATCCCAATAAAATAGAATTGTAAAGCTAAAACACACAGACACCCACCCACCCACCAAAAAACCCTCCAAAGCTGTTTTCTGTTATAAACGAAGGGATGGATATTTAAGACTTGGTAACCTGTAGGCTTTTTTAAGGAACAGTGAACACATTAGATGCTAAGGATGAAGCCCTATTCTTTCTCTGTTGAATTTCAGGTGTACTGGCGAAGAATTTCTGGAAAACCAGGGCATCGATCTCTCACCTTGGGGCCTGTGGAGGAATCACGTAGCCTTGGCATGCATGGTTGTAATCTTCCTTACAATTGCCTACCTGAAATTGTTGTTCCTTAAAAAATTCTCCTAAATTCCTCTTTAATTTACATGACTTACCCCACATGAAAAGGGGGCATCTTGATTTCAGTATTCAGTGACTTTTTGGTTGTCTTCTTTTCACTTGCCATCATATTCTTGCTTTTCAGCAAGAATTATTTTCAACAGAAACACTTACAGAAATCACAGCGAACTGAATTATACTTGAAAAGAACCCAAGTCATAAAACTAGTGATATTAGGTGCTGCGTATTAGTTCATCTAGTCAGACAGTAACCGCGGGGAAGAAATCTAGTTTCATTTATTGGCCTTAAAATAATCGAGTTCTAGAAACTTGTGACAAGTTACTAATATTTCTGGTATTGGTTTCTTCCTCCCCTTCAAAATGAATAGCTTCAATATTACATGAATCTATGATCTTCCATTATTTAATAAATAATAAATAACAAATACATTGACGCTGTAGTAGAAGTATGAAATCCAAACCCTGTTGGTAAAAAAGCCATTATGATAGAAAAAGCTTTGATGAGCCTTTTAATGTTGTTAAAACTTACGGAAGTTTCCCTCTAGTGGAATTAGACTATCTCAGGGGTCGCAGCCGGGTTTGGGACTGCAGGTCGTAGAGGGCCAGGAGTCTGGTGACTTAGCCTCCTGGGGGGTAGTTCACTGGTTTGGGATCTCGGTGTGCGTGATAATTTCTTGAGGAATTTTGCTCCAATACAGACGTCTGGGCTCCGCGAGCCGCACTGCTTTGTGATCTCCAGGGCTACCTGCATAAAGAACTGTCCACGGCAGGACTGGTGATTTCTGCAATCCTTCCCAGCTCTGAAAACTTTAGATTTACGGTAGAACAGCTGTTATAACCGGGCTTATATGGGTTTTTTCCTTCCTTACATATACATCTCATTTACTTACACATCTTCTCTTCATTCTGACCTTTCCCAGTAATTGGGAAGTGGGTTTTTTTTGTTGTTTTTTTTTTTTTTTGCAGTATGCAGGCCTCTCACTGCTGTGGCCTCTCCCGTTGCGGAGCACAGGCTCCGGACGCGCAGGCGCAGCGGCCACGGCTCACGGGCCCAGCCGCTCCGCGGCACGTGGGATCCTCCCGGACCGGGACACGAACCCGCCTCCCCTGCATCGGCAGGCAGACTCTCAACCACTGCGCCACCAGGGAAGCCCGGGAAGTGTTTTTAAACGTCTTTTTTTTACTGAAGGGTAACACAGGGAAAAGTACAGTCGTGCACAGGAGCCCCCCTCGAGCTCCTTTTCCAATACTGCTTCCTCTCTTCTGAGTTATTTTTGAAATGATACTTGTATACTCCCCTCTGTTGCTATTATCAGAACATCACTGCAGCTCACTTTTGTGTTCCTGTGTGTATAGATACATCCTTAATTAAGCCTCCCTCTCCCATTAATAAACTCTTCATTTTGGAATACTTTTAGATTTATAGGAAAAGTTGCAAAAATTATGCAGAAAGTTCCTGTATACCCTTTGCCCAGCTTCCTTTAATGTTAACATTTTATGTAACATGATGCATGTCAAAACTGAGAAACTGGGACTTCCCTGGCAGTCCAGTGGTTAAGACTCTGCCCGTCCAATGCAGGGGTGTGGGTTCGATCCCTGGTTGAGGAACTAAGATCCCCCATGCCATGGGATGCGGCCTAAAAAAAAAAACAGAAGTAGAAACTAAGAAGTAAGGGACTTCCCTGGTGGCGCAGTGGTTAAGAATCCACCTGCCAATGCAGGGGACACAGGTTCGAGCCCCGGTCCGGGAAGATAGCACATGCCGTGGAGCAGCTAACCCCGTGCGTCACAACTACTGAGCCTGCGCTCCAGAGCCCACGTGCCACAACTGCTGAGCTCGTGAGCCACAACTCCTGAGCTCATGAGCCACAACTACTGAAGCCCGTGCGCCTAGAGCCCGTACTCCGCAACAAGAGAAGCCACCGCAGTGAGAAGCCCGCGCACCGCAACGAAGACCCAACGCAGCCAATAAATAAATATTTTTTAAAATAGTTTTTTTTTTTTATTTTTTTTTTTAAAAAGACCATCTGGCATGCTTATGTAAGGAAGGAATAAAGGAAGGAAAGAGTTTTTTTTCCCCCCTTGCTGACTTAGAATCTCTGAGGAGTGGAACTGGATATCCAGGTGATTCTTTGGGAAATACTGACTGAGGGTTGTAATAAGGAGTTAAGACGATTTAACGTACATTTATTCTGATGTGATCTTGACCCAGTCACTGTGCAGCAGTTGGGTTCAAAGCCATCTATTTTGTGTCCGCCTGAATATGAGAATCACATTTAGAACTAAGTGAGCTCATTAACATCATCGGATCCCCAAAGCTTTTGTAGCTGCAGAATCATTCTTACACCCGGCAGCCCCACGGAACAGCAAAACAGCATTTCCGTCATGACGGTCGAAAGCGGTGTTGCTCGGGTCCAGGTGAGGATGTGGCCTCTTAGTTTGGCCCCCTTCCTTTGCCAAGCAGTAAAGCTGAGGCGTTGTCTCAGTGATTGAAAGGCCTGGCCATGTACCGTTGGGAAAATCTCAAGCTGTTCCGTCTTCCTTTTGCAGATGAGGAAGCTTTGAGTTTCGGAGACTGACTGGCCAAATTCTCTGTGACAGGTTATTCCCCTGCTGAGATCTGGGACGTACGGCAGCAGTTCCAGAGCCCCATCTGTGGGAGTCACCCTTGTAAACGTGCAGAAGCCAGGATGAGGACAGTGGCTTCAATACAAGCTAGAGAGTTGCACCTCAAGGAAGTTCAGGATCCGTGAGGTGAATACAGGGCCTGTTTTTCTCTACAGTTACTCGGGCAAAAGTTCCCCCACTGCCCCCTTTGTTTCGTCTGTATCTTTCTTAGCCACAAAATAGGGATTCCTCATAGTATCTGCCTCCGCAGAGGTGTGAAGGTTAAATAAGGTAACGCGTGCCATGCACGTAAAGTGGCTAGAAGTGCCTGACCCCCAGGATGCTCCCCGGGGTGTGTTAACACCCCAGGAGCACCCCTCGACCAGCAGGGATCAGAGCCAGTGGACAAACGCCCCAGGCTTACGTTCTTCAGACAAGGAACTACAGGCGGCCTTCCGCTGTGTGCTCAGAGGTGGAGTTGGGCTTCTGGGCCGACAGAGGCAACTGCAGTGACACTCCTGTATGTGAGCATTGCCTCCTTTCCTGGCTCACTGTTTCCTGCTCGTTTCCTAGTATCACCTGAACTCAAGTCCTTGCCTTGGTTTTCTTTTAGAGGATCACAAGCTAAAACATATTCCCATTAAGACCAGAAACAAGACAAGCATGTCTACTATTATTGCTAGTCTCTACCGTGGTACTGTCCGTATTTACAGACGAGCTGGTCTTCTACATAGAAAACCCAAAGAATCAATGCGGGATCTATGAGAGGTAGTATAGGAGTTCAACAAGTATGATATATGTAAGATTAATTTATTTAAAAAGTAGTAATTTTCCTTTATGTCAGCAATAAGGAACTGGAAAATATAATGGAAGACAAGCTACTGTTCATAGTAGCAATAAAACCATATTAAAGAATGCATAAAATCTTTAAGAAATTTAAAGAAACACAGGGCATTAAGGAAGTTCTGAATAGATGAAGAGTTCTGTTTCTGATATTGTAAAGACGTTAATTCTCCCCAAACTAATCAATAAATTCAATGCAATTCCAATTAAATTTCAGCAGGACATTTTGCTCTCTCTCCTCCTCCCCTACCCTCATGCCCCAAGACCCATCAAACTTGTTCTGACATTTATATGGAAAAATAACAGTACACAAAAATAGCCTAGTCAATAAAAAGAGGGCCAAAGAGGAGAACACATACGAAGGAGGACATACTACAAAGTCATAATAAAAATTATTGTGCAGGAACATTCAGAGATGGGTGTAAGAGGCTAAAGGATTCAAAAATAGACACATATATACAGGAACCTGAAATATATCAGTGATGCCATGAACTAGTAAAGAAAATGACTTATTTAATAGAGTACTGATAAAACTGGCTCAATTATATGGAGAAAAACACCTATGGTCCTTATGCAAAGTTACTCTTAAGATGTATTCAAAGTGAAAGTAAATTTAATAAATAAAAGTTTGTGACCTTACAAAGGTCTCTTTAAACCCCCCAAAACAATACAGCAAAAAAAAAAAAAAAATACTGATGGATATTACTATTAATACATGAACACCAAGGAAACATTGACAAAATTACCAATCTGATGAGAGATATTAGTAGTCCAAAACTCATAAGGGATTAATACTTAAACCACACAAGGAGCTTATGCAAATCAACAAAACAGACTATGACCCAGTGGAAAAATAGACAAGAACAGAAACACACCTGTTTCCCATTAGATCAAAGTGTACTCTTTTAAAGATTTGAATAGGCAATTTTCAAAAAGGAAACCCAAACGTTGAACAACTATATAAGGCCATGTTCAACCTTATTAGGAATCAGAGAAATGCAAAATGAAACGACACCTTATTTCAAAACCATTCCATTACAGAGATTACGTAGCTGGACGGCACCAGTGCTGGTGAGGGTCTGGGTAGAACCTGCTACTTTCATGCATGTGGTGAGATTGTGGACTGCTGCCGTTACTGTGGAGGGCAACCTGCCAGTTCTGGCTGAGAGTTAATGTTTATATACCTGGGATTCAGCATTCCACCTCTTGTTACGTCCCCACTGAGGAACTCATGAGAAGTCAACAGGGGAATCGTGTATGAAGATTTTGAAACGGCAGAAACATTAGAGCCAACCATTCACTATAGGAATGCGTAAGTACAACGCAGTGGCTGTACACCAGGAAACACTGATATAATCATCAGAATAACTTACTAGAGGTACCTACTGCAGAAGAAGTAATGTGTCAATCGTTGTTTCTGAACATAAAAAGACGACTTTTTCAAAGTCTAAGCCTTTACTATTAGTCTCATGATACAAGACAGATTACCCAACTGCTTCTACTTAAGAAAGAGACAACTCTTACATCTGCTATTAAGTCTTTATTAAGAAGTACAGTGCCCAGTATTACACATTAATGAAATTCTTGATTGTTGAGAGACTTGCATATGTAACAACTTCTTAATGATACCAGTATAGAGGGGAAGGTGATAGGGGACGGATGAGGAGGTAATGCTCCATGACTAAAGAAGAAAAAAAATATGTAACTTAGGAGTGAAGAGTAATAAGTGTCATAAAAAGACTTTCTAGTGACCATAGCTGATAGATGGCACACGGTCAACACACAGGGCTACCACGTAATGCACTTCAAATTGAAGTTTGTTTACATGTAACGACATGGTACACATACGTAAATACGCACACTCAATACCCCTGGAATGCAAACTTCGGTACCTAGTGATACAGAACTTTGTGCAGCATATTCAGAAGAATTGCAAAGCTGGAGGTGAGCCATGGGAAGTAACTGTCGAAGAAACCCAATCCTTATCACTTCTGTAGGAGCCAGCTATAAAAGGCTGGTGTGCTTGTGTTCTCTTTGAAGACTGGACCGACACATTCTACCAGTTAGATAAACAACGATGTGAGTTCAAACTACAGTATCAGAAACAGGCCTCTCTGCTATTCTCCAGGTGAGAGTTATTCACCAGCCCTGCATTCTCTCTTGCTCTCAGAGGTCAGCTTCCTCAGTTTTGAAAAATAAGATTTTCAGTTTTTGTCGAGAAATAGGTTTCTTCCCTATAAATTCGGTGAGGCCCTCTCCTAATGAAAACAAAGAACAAAGCAAAAGTGCCGCAAACTCACACTTTAGCTTATGCCTTCTGATAAGGGTTGAACTTTCAAAAACCAAAACTCCTTTTCGTTAAATTGAGCTCCACTCGGGTTATAAATTATAGTTTTGAAATGCAGGCTCAAGAGTATTTGAGTTCTGTGTTCTTAAAATGGTATAAAGCTCAAACCTTCATTTTATAATATTTTAAATGAACTTCAAAATTCCTTAATATTTTGTTTAAAATGAACATATTTGCTCAGTTAAAACGTTCAGTACCTCCTAAAAAATTTAGTAAGTTGATCTTCCTAGATTAGTTACAACATTAAATTCAGTTGCAAATAAGCTGAGCCACATGGGAAAAAGACTATACGCATAAATCTTTATACTGAACTAATTATTAGGAAAAAAATCAAATTTCGTGATTTGGCGCCTTCCAATTCTACTGTGTTATGGTCAGAGATGACATTTTAACCCACAATTGATCTTTAGTGGTTTCATGCAGCTCATTTCAAATGAGAGTGAAAACAGCGTAAAAATTAAGAGAAACGGTTAGTCCCCCAGGCATTAGATACGATAAAATAACAAAAAAGCATAGCGTTCAACATTTATCGTAACCATTCATACAAATTCTAGCATAACGACTACACACCCATTCTATGGTTTGGGGTTCTTTTCTAGCTCATCTTTTAGAAAAGTGTACCCCAGGAAGGTAGCTGAAATAAAAGGCTCCTTTCTTAAAAGAAAGCTGTGTATTAAGCCCACGAGCGAAGCCTCAGCGGAAGGGAATGCCCCCGTTTTCCCTTCACACGCTCGGCAAACGTGACAATACTGATTTTTTTGTGATTGGAAATAAAAAACTCAGAAGCCTTTTCACAGGTTCTTTTTTAGCTTTAAAAGGCTACTTCATTGTCAACTGGGGAGACTCAGTTATGGTACCGAGTGGGCAAGCCACTCAATACACTTTACACAGATTTTCTTTTCTGTACTCAATATTTACACCTGGATTTCGTGTCTGAGAAAAAGAAAAAAACATCTTCGTTGATCCATGGGCCAGGTTTATCTACAATAAGTTAAAGTGCAGAAGAATTAACGACTGGTCACAAAGACCAGCATGAGACGGCGCTCGGGGCATATAAATAGCGTCCTGGTCACGGCGACTCAGCCAGTCACCTTCTCGCCTATTAAGGACACACAGAGTAGCACGTGTCCTACACGTGGATGTTGGAGCTCCCGCTTCCACCTCTACCTTCCATTCCTTCTGCAGACTGGGAGGAGGGCGGGCGGGGGCTCCTGGGGCGAGGCGGACCGCTGAGTCCCACGGGCGTGCCTAAGCCGTGACTCATGTGGGAAGCTGCGTCATCGGATTCCCAGCGTTCCAGCTCCTCCCGCACTAGTCGTTCCATCTGTTCCCTGTGCATTTCACTGTCACGACCCAGCCTTTCATCCTAACAAAGGAGAGAGAAACCACGATGGTTGGTGAGGCGGACGGACGGATGCACCCTCTTGTACTTCGAAACTGCCTTAGGGAATCTGAGGACCCAATCACCTGTGCTTAGCTAAGGCTGGGGCAGCCACACCAGCCCTCACAGCCATTCTGAGAATCACTGGAGTGACTTTTTTGTGCTTAATTCTACAGTGCAGCGAAGGCAGTAGCATCAGCGTGGGGGGTGCTGAGAAAGTAACACCTCTGGGTTACCATTTTATCTGCACTGATCTGCAGGGATGGAGAAAAACATCCTCTCAGATGAAGGGGTACAAGCTAGGACCCTGACATTGCGTAGAAGCAGGGTGTTTCCGTTTCAGAGGACCACTGACCTCAGCCGCGCCATCCAGCAGCCTTCCCAGCACCTCCCTTCTCTTCAGTTTGGCGCGCTCCATGATCTCCAGCTTCACTATCACAGCGTCAATCTTGGACACAATGCTGCCGATGGACTGCTCCATCCGGTCCACCCGTCTCACTAGGCTGCAGGAAGCGCAGTTGAGGGCAAAGCCGCCTCGCGGTGCTGGCTTTTCGGCCCAGTTGGTTTGTCAAATGGAAATGCTAAGATTGTTTTTTCTTAAACAACATTGTAATCTAAAACACGTTCTGAATAGCCTCACGCTTTAGAGATAAACTCTTACACACTCTGCTGGTGGGGGCGCTAACGGGTACCACCTTTTCGCAAGTCAACGCTGTGTCTGAAGTATGCCTGTCACAGAAAGGCAGGCCTATTCTTCCTTTCAGATAGTCCTTTTTTTTTTGAGGTACGCGGGCCTCTCTCACTGTTGCGGCCTCTCCCGTTGTGGAGCACAGGCTCCGGACGCGCAGGCGCAGCGGCCACGGCTCACAGGCCCAGCCGCTCCGCGGCACGTGGGATCCTCCCGGACCGGGGCACGAACCCGTATCCCCTGCATCGGCAGGCGGACTCCCAACCACTGCGCCACCAGGGAAGCCCCAGATATTCCATTTTTTAAAAAAAAAAGTTTTAAAGGACATAAGTATATGTGTAATTTTTGGCTACAAGGATATTCCCTAGGGTCTGATTAATAGTGGGTCACTGAAAAATGGTTATTTTAAAAATTACTAGAAGATTGCGTAAATATATTATGCTCCATCTATACAGCAGAATTCTAAGAAGATACCAGAAATTATATTGTGACAATATTTAATGCAATAGAATGATGTTCACATTCTAATGATGAAATAGATGTCATCTATAATGTAAACAAAGCAGTTAGAAAATAGTATGCTCGCTTATGATCCTATTATTTTGAATAAACAAAATGTTATATAAATACTTTAAAAACATTTAATAGGAGACAAAACTTCTGGAATGGTGGCATGAGAGCCCTGGAGGCCCTCTCCCCATCGAAACAACCATAACTTGTGAGTAATAATTATTCTTTTTTTTATAATTTCTGGAAATTTTCTTAAGAGCATACAACAAATGAAGAAGCTTTAATTTAAGAAAATCCACTAAAGCAGCTGCACAGCACAGGGGATCTGCTCCGTGCTGTGACCACCTAGAGGGGTGGGACAGGGAGGGTGGGAGGGAGACGCGAGAGGGAGGGGATATGGGGGTATAGGTATACATATAGCTGATTCACTTTGTTATACAGCAGAAACTAACACATCATTGTAAAGCAATTATACGCCAATAAATATGTTAAAAAAAAAGAAAATCCACTAAATTTTACTAAGAATAAGAGTCAGTGATATGTGAGCCACAATCTGCCCTCTTTCTCTCTTGCTCCCTAGATCAGTGTGACAGAGCTCCACTAGGGGTGGGTGCAGCGAAGAACACCCACCCCTCTCCCATCAGCTCCTAGTGGAGGGCTATACTATCTCCCAGGGAGGGGCAGGCTGCCAGTATGTCTCATCCCTTTGCCTCCACCTCCAAATCCACAATGCAGAGGCTCTAATCCAGGTAAGAGTGGATGAGAGGTAGAAGGCTCTTTTCTTCCACTCAACTTCCAATTGGAGGGTGGATTCTCCATGCTGGGAGAGGTGAGCTGAGAACGCCAAAGGCTTCCATCCCAGCCCAGTGCCTTATTCATGAAGCAGGGGTGTCACTGTGAGAGAGATGGGCCAGCCACTAGTTCTGGAGCAGTGGCACAGAAGTTTTGCCTAGGAGGAGAATCAGGCCATAGGACAGAGCTCCAAAGCTTCCCCAAGTGAACTTGCTTTAATTTGGAACAAACTGTGGGTAAATTCAAGCCTAAGAGTGCTCTTGAAAACAATGGAGACTGTGGTGATAAGCAGTTAAGAGGAGGCTGGTCACTTCATGAGATCATCGAGTTAAACTGTTTACCGGCAAGTTCACCAGAGAGAACCAGGGAAAGAGATAGCTGAGAAGACAGCTAAAGACTGGCTTCAAAACCTACCCCTGCAAAGGGACCTGAATTTCACTGGATCACACTGTGAAGAAATTTGTATCCCAAGACATTATTGAAAACAATAGGCCAATCAGCCAACAATTAGCAGAACTGAAGAGGCAGATGTAATATCAACAGAGGCAGAAGGCTTAACAGAGAGAAAAGGAAGAGGGAAAAGACAATGCAAGGGAAAGACAATGCAAGCCCTGCTAAAACCTCTGTCTTCCCAGGATGACTGTGTGCATGGTCAGGGTGTGACCTATAAGAAGTGACATCAGCAGCTTCACAATGTGGGGGAAATAGACTTCACTAAAAAACAAACACACACATGACAACAAGAACAAGCTCTGGGGGGAAGGGGAATTTATACATATATACAATATTATTTAACATCTCCAGGTTTCAAAACAAACAAACGAAATTACGAGTCACAAAGAAAAAGGAAAATGTGACCCATACACAGGAAAAAAACCGCAGGCAATAGAAACTGCCTTTGAGAAGGCCCAGATACAGGTAGACTCAGTAGACAAAGAAGTCAAAGTAGCTATTCTAAATATATTCAAAGAACTAAATGAAATCATGCATAAAGAAAAATAAAGGACAGTATGATGGTGTTGCCTCATCAGATAGAGAATATCAATAAAGGGAGAGAGATTGTTAAAAAGAACCAAATACAAATTCTGGAGCTGAAAAGAATAAGAAATGAAATGAAAAATTCACTAGAGGGTCTCAAGACTACATATGAGGCAGCAGAAGAAAAACCAGCAAACTTGAAGATAGATGGGCAGAAACTATGCAATCTAAAGAACAGAGAGAAAAAAGAATGAAGAAAAATGAATAGAGCCTAAGAGAAACATGGGATATCATTAAGACCCCAACTACACATAATGGGAGTCCCAGAAGAAAAGGAGAGAGAGAGAAAGGAGCAGAAAAACATTTGAAGACATAATGGTTGAAAACGTCCTATATTTGATGAACATAATATGCATCTAAGAAGTTTAATAAACTCTAAGTAGGATAATTACAAAGAGATCCACACTCAGATATATAGTAAAAATACTGAAAGACAAAGGCAAAGAAAAAAATCTTGAAAGCAGTAAGAGAAAAATGACCCGTCACATACAAGGGAACCTCAGTAAGACTAACATCTGTCTTCTCGTTAGAAACAATGGGGGCCAGAAGGTAATGAAGGTGAAATAAAAATATTTCCAGATAAAGAAAAACTGAGAGAATTCATGCTAGCAGGCCTGCCTTAGAAAAGATACTAAAGGAAGTTCTTCGGGCTAAAAGCAAGTGATTCCAGATAGTAATTAGAATCCACATAAAAAAACAAAGAGCACTGGTAACGGTAATTATTTAACTATAAAGGATAGTATAAATGCATATTTCTTCTTTTTTCTCTTAACTGATATAAAAAGCAATTGTAGAAGACAATATGTACATACTTATATTATTGGGTCTATAATATATAAAAATGTAATAGTATATTTGATAATAACAGGACAAATGAGGTAGGTAAGAGCAAAGTTGCATTGGAATACAGAAATGATATCAGATAGTAACGAATCCACAGGAATGAATGAAGAGAACCAGGAATGGTAAGTAAGAAGGTTAATACAACAAACTCTATATACTTATCTCTTGTTTCTTGACTCAGCTCCTTTACGAGACATAAAATTATATAAAGTGATAATTAGAAGAATGTAATGTTGGGTTTGTAATACACATAGGTAAATGTGTATAATAATGGCACAAAAAGGGAGAGGAGTTGATAGTTACATAGAAATGACATTTCTATATCTCATTGGATTTATTAACTTAGTATAAATATGAAATAGATTCTGATAAGTTGATTTGTATATGTTAAGTCCTAGAGCAGCCACTAAGAAAATAACTAAAAAATATTGTGAAAAAAATCATTAAAGGAATTAAAATGTTACACCAGAAAATATTCACTTTATGTAAAAGAAAGCAGTAAAGAAGGAAAAGAGGAAAAAGACCTATAGAAAACAAAAAAAAAATAAAATGGCAAAACTAAATCCAACTATAGCAATAATAACATTAAATATAAATGGAGTAAACATCTAATTAAAAGGCAGAGATTGTCAGACTGGATTAAAAAGACCAGATCCAACTATATATGCTGTGTAAAGGAGACACACTTTAGATTCAAAGATACAAACAGGTTGAAAGTAAAAGGATGGAAAAAGATATATCAGGCAAAAAACAACCATAAGAAAGTTGGAGTTGCTATAGTAATGTCAGACAAAAAAGACTTTAAAACAAAAAAATTTACTAGAGATAAAGCAGGACATTTTAAAATGAAAACAGGGTCAATCAATTAGGAAGATACACCAATTATAAACACATATGCACCTAACAACAGAATTCAAAATATACAAAGTAAAACCTCACAGAAATGAAGTCGACAATTTAATAATAACAGTTGAGGAATTTAATACCCCACTTTCAAAACGTAGATAAAAGTAGGCAGAACAACAAGGAAATAAAAGAACTGAGTAACACTAAAAACCAAGTAGACCTAAAAAACATCTAGACTATTCCACTCAACAACAACAGAACATACCTCAAATGCACATGGAACATTCTCCAGGATATATCATATGCTAGGCCATAAAAACATAAAAAAATAAACACATGCAAACGGAGACACAAACACCAAAATGTTAACTGACATTTTTGGTTGCTGGGAATATGAGAGATTTTAATATTTTCTTTTGTTTTTCTTTATTTGCTAATTTTCCTATAATGAACATATTACTTTATAAAAAGAAAAACACCAATAAAAGTTATAAGAAAGAACCGATGATTAGAAATGGAAAAGACAAACTGAGAGAAGTGGGAGGAACTACTAAGTGTCATTTTGATTCCTGTCAACTCAAATTCTGCCAATTCCTTTATACTTACACTTGAAACTCTTCGTAAGAAACCCCACTGGAGATGCTCCCCCTCCTTCTGGAGCTATGCCCACTGTCTTCATCATCATCCTCCTCAGAGTCATCCAGGCTTCGAGGGAAACTTCGGCTGCTCATGGGGCGTGGTAAAGAGCTGTGATCCAGGTCCAGGTCCTCCTGGGGGCAAATGGGAAATGGGTGTGTGCCATTTACCCAGGATTTCTGTGAGGTTAACACCAGACTGTGATTCCCATACTTTTCAATTTTAGATGGGCAGATTTTCAAAACAGACTTTAATGACCAGCAAGAAGTTGCTAACTTTTTGTTTGGACAAGAAAGAACAGCAAAAATAGAGCAAAGCAGAGAAAAAAGTAAATGAAGAAATATATTATCATCTTTTCATAAAAGTTAACACATGTAATAGCCACAAAGTAAGGAAGGATACAACCTTAGAATAAGAATTTTATTAAATAGAGCCATGTGAAAATATTACTGTCTTCTTGTTCATATTCACTATGACTGAAGTTTTTCACCTACTGGCACTGTTTGGTGGAGCAGCATTTAGAAGTCACTGTTCTGTACTGTCTCCTCATAGAAAACTAACTTTTTTGTGACATTAATTTGTATTCTTTGTACCTCAATTACCATGGTTTTTTTTTTTTTTTTGGTTTGTTTAACCATTTATTTAATAAATGTATTTATTTTTATTTATTTATTTTTGGTTGCATTAGGTCTTTTTTGCTATGCACGGGGTTTTCTCTAGCTGCAGTGAGCGGGGGCTGCTCTTCGTTGCGGTGCACGGGTTTCTCATTGTGGTGGCTTCTCCTGTTGCGGAGCACAGGCTCTAGGTACGCAGGCTTCAGCAGTTGTGGCTCACGGGCTCTAGAGCACAGGCTCAGTAGTAGTGGCACACGAGCTTAGTTGCTCCGCAGCGTGTGGGATCTTCCTGGACCAGGGCTCGAACCCGAGTCCCCTGCATTGGCAGGCAGATTCTTAACCACTGTGCCGCCAGGGAAGCCCTTAACCGTTTCTTTTTAAAGTTAAAGCTTCAAATTATTTTTTCTGATTACAAAAGCTCATGTAAGTTTATTTTTAACAGTTTTATACTAAGTATTCAAATGGAAGGAAGCTGTTAGTTTTATTATAAATGATAATTTAAACAATAACTAATTAATTTTCTCTCTCCTGAGAAATCTTTTTTTCCCATTCTCATGGACACTGTGAAGTATATAACTACTCAGGTTTCCCATCAAGTGGCTTTACTAGAAAGCTTAGGGCTAAATTTGTTGCTGTCTTATTAAGCATATGTATTTCTGTGGAATGCATTTTTTTTTTAGTTTCATTCACATTCAGTTTTATATCTCAGTTTTGTTTTGCTTCACTCTTCTTTTTTTTTACATTTATGCTAACATTGCAGTTTTTTTTTTTTTTTTTTTTTTTTGCGTTACGCAGGCCTCTCACTGTCGCGGCCTCTCCCATTGCGGGGCACAGGCTCCGGACGTGCAGGCTCAGCGGCCACGGCTCACGGGCCCAGCCACTCTGCGGCACGTGGGATCCTCCCGGACCGGGGCACCCTGTATCGGCAGGCGGACTCTCAACCGCTGCGCCACCAGGGAAGCCCCAGACATTGCATTTTAATATATAAATTTTTAAACTTTTTAGTTTCTATTGGAGTAGAGCCAATAAACAATGTTGTGACAGTTTCAGGTGCACAGCAAAGCGACTCAGCCATACATATACATGTATCCATTCTCCCCCAAACTCCCATCCTTTCTGGAGTAAGCCAGGTACTACTATATCAATTGAGAGAGAGAGAGAGAGAGAGAGAGAGAGAAGGAAAGAGAGAGAGAGAAGGAAGGAGAGAAGACACACACGCACATGCTCTCAGTAACCCACTGCTTAGTAAGGAGCCTGAAACACGGTAGGTACTGAATCAACCACGTTCTCCTCAACTAGACCCACCCGCTCTTTCTCCAGGTCGTCTCTCATCTGCTGGTGCTCATGTTCAGTCAGCTCTTGGTCTCCATCCTGGTCGTACTTTGTGAATATTGCCTCAATCTCTGCATCAGTGTGGCCCTTCCTGCAATCAGTGAGAGGTCACAGACAAGCTCATTCATGCACATGGTCCAGCCCAAACACAGAGACCTCCACATGCGGAAGGAAAGGAGGAACTGCTGAGTCAGGGCCCATCCTCCTCAGTACATTCCAGAAAGACACCCACCTCGGGAAAAGAAGTGTCTTCTTGAGCACTTGGGTCAGCCTGTCACCAAGGATTTATCTTTACATAAGGACTTGCCCAGGGCCACGGAAACCGTGATTCTTACCCTTTGAGATCTTGTCGAAGCTCATCAAAGTTTAACTTGCCTCCCCCTTGCCGCAGACTCTCTGAAATGTCATCCACGGTGTTTTTCTTCAGTTTTAGTTTGACCAAGGCTTTATGGTAGCCCTGTTGGAAAGAAAAGACTTGATTTAGTTGATCCTCCTTTTGCATTTGCTCTGCCTTCCAATTACAGTGGTAACTACTGGGAACCCAGGGACCAGAACAGTGCCTGATGTAAGTGAGCCACAAAACAAGTATGTGTGGATGAATGATGGCTGCATCCCGAGGTGTCTGTGAAGCTCGTGTGGGAGAGTCCTATGGGAAGAGCCAGGGTCTTTCCGTAAATCAAGAACTAGGGGCCTCTTGGCTTGTATTCACGTTCAGGTTATAGGATGAAAATCACTCTGTTCCACAGCTGTCTGTCTCAGAATGTGTAGGAATGTGCAACAGTCCTTAAGAAAACTAAGAAACCTGAGTCATGGACTAATTATTTTCTATATTATTTCACAGTTGGTAATTTCCTTACATATGTCACGTGTGTAAAAAAATTCCGGTGACACGGAGATGAGGATCTTTCACTAATACACTGCAGGCAGACCTTGCCGTGCATGGCAGCGCGGGGCTGTGCAAACCACCATGCAACTGTGCGAAGCGATGCAAACGGTCAACAGGAAAAACTATGATTGTTCTGTGACCTTTAAAACTTCTGTCAAAATGTTAAAACGTTAAAAACTCCCTTGGTGTCGGTTATAAATTTTACGGAAATTTAAAAAATACTGAAATGAATATTTTAGTATGTGGACGTTTTAAACAGTAGGAACATCGAAACTTAAAGTTTTACTTCTTTGTTGAAAAACTTATCCAGAGCAGTCTGAACGGTGCTTGCATTCTTCTTGTTGTGTAACTTACAATACAGAGTGAGCATCTTTGCTACGTCTTGATGAGTTATCATAATCCTTTCTTAACCTGTATCAGCTTCCAACATTTTATGCCTTGCACTTTCAAAGTTGTGAACTCTCTCCAAGAGTTCCTTTAGTGTGAAATGTGTTGCCAGTGTGATTTCCTCCGAGACACCTGCATCCTACTCATCACAGGCACTTTCCTCATTTATTTGTGCTGATGAGTTTGCCTTTGCTGAGTTCTTCTGGCTGCCGTCTAGCTCTCGAACGGTGGCAGTGTCAACTCTCCCATGGCCAGCTACGTACTTCTTCTGTAAACCCATCACGTTTGTTTTTAATTTCACTTCCAGTGTTATCATTCCTTGTTGTTTCTTTCCTATACTTTCTTCTTTGCTGGCCTATTCTCTATTTTAATTATGCATATTTGTAAAATGTCACATGGTTTTATCACTGGGAGATAAGGACACAACACAGCTAGCAGTTTTGTATGTAAACTGAATAGCAGATGCTCAGTGACCATCCTCGACCTTGAAAGCAGTGACATTATTAGTCACTGATTAGGATGCACATCTGTTATTTACGTAATGATCCGTAGAGCTAGTAGTGAAGTTTGTCCTTCGTGCTATCACTCACAGTTAATATACTGTAATGACTGAAATGTACTGTGATAACTGAAGGTGGAGCTTGTACTCTCTGCTCTTACTTACAGTCAGTATACTGTAATAACTGAAATTTGAACTATGCTGAGAGGCTCGTATTACTTAATTGGAATCACTGATATTGCGCACACAGAACCAAAGTACAAAGTGAGGACTGCCTGTATTACCCCAGGGATTTGCTACAATGTAATCAACTATTATGCAAAATTCAGGGTAACACAAATGTTAGGTCCTGTCCAAGGGACTCCGTGTTACAAAGCGGAAGTTCCCTGCCTCAACATGATTCACAGACAACATTGCCCTGTGGTGTGAACCAAACGAAAAAACAGTATGGTGAAGGAGCCACTGTACATTAGCTGAATGACGACAGGGAATAAGCTGTGTGCTTCGGATGTAGTTACTTGTCGTTGCTTAAGTTTTATATTTTAAATCAAGCACAGAAGTCACATCAGGAAGAACAAAGCTGCCCAGCTTTCCTGCCCTGCCCTTCCGTTCAACAAGTGAACACTTCCTGAGAAGGTGGGTAAGTGAAAGTCCTCAGGCCCTTGGGTCGTGGCCTTGCTCCAAGGACTTTTTCCTTTGACTATTTTAAAACTTCCCTGGAAGGTCAGGGTAAAGAGTGAACAACAAAATATTTGCCTCTAAAACTTCTTTCCTTTTTTTTTTTTTTTTAAATCGTAATTAAGATAGACGAAGGGAAAATGTCTTTATCTAATCTTCCCTTCCCATTTATTCTGAACTCTGGATCTGAAAGTGAGAGCCGACTAGAGGGGATATCAAAATAAATAAAGGGGATGAACCCAGCAGCTCAGCTCTTAAGAGGCAAAAGAGATTACTGAGAATTTAATTCTAGGGCACTAAAGGATTCCCAGAATTTAAGTTCAAGCCAGCATTATATCCATCTCTATCTCCAACATAGAGAACATTTAAATTATTCCTGGAACATAGCAATCTACACTTTATTTTAAGTGGTGTTAATGGATCAACGTTGATTTGGCAATCTGGCTGAAACAATGTTCATTTTATATAGAGAATAAAACGATTCTGAGAATTAGGGCTTCTCATACCTTTCTGACAAGATCTGAGAGTTCCATTTCAGCTTTCTGCTGGGCCAAATCAGATTTAACTTCAGAGTAAGTATCATTGATGATGGCCAAAAACATATTCTGTTTGTAAATGAAAGGAAGGTAGAGATTAAAGAAGAAACCTAAATATATTTTGTTAACATCAATCTAAAATTTGACATGTCTTTTTTTTTTTTAAACAATAGCTTTGTTACCAAATTCTTTGGGAAAATCAGTTTTTCCATTGTCATGGCAAGGGAAAATGCAATATAAGGGCTTCCCTGGTGGCGCAGTGGCTGGGAGTCCGCCTGCCAATGCAGGGGACACGGGTTCGTGCCCCGGTCCGGGAGGATCCCACGTGCTGTGGAGCGGCTGGGCCTGTGAGCCATGGCCGCTGCGCCTGCGCGTCCGGAGCCTGTGCTCCGCAACGGGAGAGGCCACGACAGTGAGAGGCCTGCGTACCACAAAAAAAAAAAAAAAAAATGCAATATATATTCTTACTTACAAAACCATACACTGATATATTTTGCAAAAAGAGACAATAATGAAATAGAACAAAACATTAATGTATTTACCTATGAATGGTGGGATTATTTTATTATTTTTGCTTATCTATGTTCTCTACATTTTTTCATCTGACATAAATTATTAGAGATGTAGAACTCTAAATAGCTCCTCAAATTTCAACAGTCAACACAGACAAGTGGAATTCTATGCTTATTCCAAATATTGTCATAACAGTTGAGATTCCAGAACATATTTTAAGGAGATAAGAAGACCTCTGCAAACAGAAACATGGTAGGCCTAGTAGAAAGAGAGTCAAGAAAAGCTTAGTGGGACTTCCCTGGTGGTCCAGTGGTTAAGCCTTTGCCTTCCAGTGCAGGGGGTGCGGGTTCGATCCCTGGTGGGGGAGCTAAGATCCCACATGCCTTGTGGCCGAAAAACCGAAACAGAAGCAATATTGTAACAAATTCAATAAAGACTTAAAAAAAAAAAAAAAAAAAGAAAGGAAAGCTTGGGGCTAAAGACAGAGACTTTGGAGTCAAGCAAACTTGAGTTTCTGTCTTGGCGCTGCAAGGCTATATTGTGTAACTCTTCTACTCCTAATTTGAAAATTTGTTTGTTTTTACATTTAAAATGGGAGAAACAGTAGTACCTGCCCTACAGATTTGTTGTAAGGATTAATGAGTTCATGTATGTACAGTGCTTAGGACAGGGCCTAACGGATGCCAAGTGCTACACAGTTTATAGCTATTATCATTATTCAGTGGTGGTTCGTTTGTTTCCCTGCCTTGTCCCTTCCCCACTATAATGGGTTGTATTTCTAACACCTATTTCCAACGGGTTTTCTCAAAGCGCCACACCCACTGACCAGGCCCTTCTTTAACATGCTCTTCCACTGTTTTTCCTTTTTAGCACGGAACTATGGTTTGTGACTGTACAGTTGTGAACTGCGTCGGTTCTCCCCACAAGTGTGAGGAATCTTCGTGAGGGGAGGGCTGGTATCTACTTTCCTTACCACTTGCATCCCCAGTACCCAGCACACTGCCTGGAATATAGTGGCTCAGTAAGTATTTACTGAATGACTGACGAACGAACAAATGAGAGCTCTATTATTTTAGTGAGCTACTAAATCTCTATGAATTAAGGAGGAATACCGTTCAAGATCCTGCAGCAGAAGCGAGAACAGAATATAAAATACACGTAAGTTCCTGGCTTCATGCTGGGTTCTCAGGGCAGACAGTGGCAGTCAGTGGACCATCTCCCACCTTCACCCATCCAACACAGGCATCTAACGTTTTATTTCTGTTTCCAAATGATGGTTAGCTAATGCCTGCAGGAGTCTTAGTTGAAATGGATTAAAGTGTGTGTCCTCTGAAGAGATTTCAAAAAATGGAAAGTGACTGAGAATGGCCCTCGAAGGTGTGGGGAGAGGAAGTTCACCTCCTCTCCATCCTGCCTCACAAGCTTCCCTTAATCGTGGGATGGACTTTGCAACAGGAGGTCTTTCCCTGTTGACGGCAGGGCTTTTGCTTCCTGACTCAGCCGAGCCTCCGCACGCCGCTGTGGCTTTTTAAGTGGCGGCACTACATCAGAGCAGTGGCCAGCCCTGCACTTGGCTTTTGCCATTAAAAAACCATAATAAAAATCTGTATCGACAGTAGCCTCCCCTCTCTCCGGAGGGTACAGGGAGAACAGTTCCTCTTTGTGCAGTGGTACAAATAAACATCTCAGTATAAAGAGCAAAACTAAGAGCTTTTCATGTTCCAGTGATTGATCTGATAAAATGAGTGAATAATGGAGGTGCACTGCCTGCTAGAGGACAACATCCAAACAAGCCCACGTTTGAGCATTTCCAATTGCCACCATCACGTCCCTCACTTGGCAGACTGACGTGCAAAGAACACTTAGGTGGCCTGAAATTTTTATTCTCTTAGTAGAGATTCAGGGATTCAGCTGCTCCAGAATTCAAAGTACTACCAATGTTAGAGAGTAACAAAGGCTCACCCTTCCCTCTATTTTTTTTCTTCACTGTATAACAGGAAAGAGAAACTTTTAAGGCTTAAGTTTAAAACTAAGAATGATACATGCATACAGCAAGATATACATGGATTTGCATGCTATTCCTGACTCTTTCAGTACCATTAAAGTACATCTAATTCTCAATCAGTAAATACATATATTTAAGCACTAAATACCTGGACCAACTCTGGAGCTCTTACAACTGAATTAATGAACTTTATACAAAGGATCTTTAGAAAATCGATTAAAAATGGAAACAAAGTTTTTTTCTCGAAATGGTTAAGATTTTATTTTAAGGAAAATCTTAAGTGTTAGTGTTTAAACGAAAAATACCCATGCCTAGATTAAGCTAACTTAATTTAATACTTTCTTAGTGGAGTGGACAAATAAATGTCCAAATGTTAACATGAAGAAAAAAATGCCTTTTAAAAAATCTTAATTATTTTAAGGCCAAAATGTTAAAAATGTTCATCTGTACCAAATCAAAAGAATAAAAGACTTATTTTTGAAAATAATACTTAAAGCCATTTCCATTCATTGTGAGATTTAGTTTTAAATTAAAATTTGAATATTTTTTGTAGGCAGTCTCTAGATATATTAAATATGAGTAAGTTAAAACAACCTCTCTTGATCTTGAGAAGCAATAATTCACTCATCTGTTACTCCTGACACCCTGCATCTGGCTTGCTTTGTCAGTTTCTATTTTTTAAAAAGAAAAGAAGAAGAGAAATGAAAAGTTACTCAAGCAAGTGACCGTGAAAGTGCTGACATTCGTGTTAAAAAAAAGCATGTAAGCATTTCTACTTCTTAAAGGGCAAAGCACTATTTTAGGTAACTATAAATTTGCACTTGATCTACTTCTTTTTTTGCACTGAGTACATATATAAATGAAAGATCATGGAAAAATATTTGGTGACGACTTAAAGCTGTGAATGAATGAGAAGTAAAATATGTTTCCTAATATCTACGTTTTTTCTACTTCCTGAGTCTTCAAAAAATTGATAGGGAATAAAGTGTGACAGAAAAGAAGAGATGATGATTTATGATGGTGATATATGAAGTTTAAACCACCTCAGTATAAACAAAAGTGTACATACCAAAAGAATGAAGAACATAAAGAACACAAATGTAGTGAAATAAATTGGTCCCAAAACTCGATTAGCTTCCTCAATCTCTGCGAAGTTGACATCACCCAAAATGATACGGAATTGAGTGAAGCTATAAAAACAAAACAAAGCACAACACCACAATACAAAAACAAAGAATGTCCAGCATTCTTTTGACATAAAATTTCTTAAAAGATGATTTCATACTTTTGGACCTTTTGTTTTTTACTCAGTGTGGAAAGCTGCCAAATAACAAACTGTCAACCCCTTTGGAAAACTCTTGTTACTTATATGAGCAACTAAAGCCTTCTAGAATCAAAATAATACGCTTTCTTGCTAAATATGTTATTTCCATTTGGTAAAAAGAAAATATATTATTAGATGACTTATAAAGCAACAGGCTCTAAGAAATTAAAACATAATCTGGGTAAAATACGATAACTCTGAACCTTCACAATGGTCACCCTGAGTCTAAGTTTAAAATCTCGTGAGAAAAAAAGATTTTTGAAGGATAGTCAAAATTGTACATGTATGAAGATGCACTATTTCAATGCACTTAAAGTGGGGTTGAGAATTGCTGCATGTTGCCAGATGCTGGGTCTTAATCAGCACAGTTGTTTCCATTCCCGACCTTCATCAAACAGCAACATTAATTAGGGGTCCTCGTGCACAAAGCCCCATTAACTTCTATTATCACGATCATCTTTTTTCCTAACTAACTCCCTTCTAAGTGACATGGAAGTCTGAAACGGTTTTTCATATCCTATTTGAGAACTTTGGAAAAAGACTGAAAATTCCTGTATTGGTTTAAGCTTCTCCTAGAATATTAGAAATACCCTTTTTTTCTTAGAAAATAGGCTGAAGTTTGAAGTTTATGGCAACATTATTTAATAGGAATAAAAGTATAGGCAAAGGCCTCTTAAATGCTACCATCTGCATTTGGTGCTAAGAAGACCTCAGCCTTCGGAACAGCGTTGGCTTACTATAGCTGTTCTACATCTTACCACTTTCGGGCTCTGCCGTAAACATTAGCATTTCAGAAGGTACCGTCAGCTTTGCATTGATGGGTCAATGTTTCTGGGAGAGAGAATTAATTCTCGTTTTAAACAACTGCTTTTAAGTACTTGGTAGTTAAATAGCCACCATGAAGATTTCTTTAACCTTGAGAAGGCAGTACTATCTATGACTAAATTTTTCTTCTTAATTTCATATATACTTACATACACTCTTGGAAAGTACTGAAGTCATCAACCTGAGTGCCAAAGACAAGGTATGCCAACTGAGCATATGCTAAGAAAATAATGAAGAACATAATTGCAAAGCCGAAGAGGTCTTTGGCACACCGAGACATGGTTGTGGAGAGCTGACTCATGGTCCTGTTGAAGTTGATGAACTTGAAGAGCTGTAAGAGAGGGGAGATGATATACGAAGATGAATGAGTAAACAAACTGTGCTGTTTACATATGATGGATCATTTTTTTGTTTGTTTCTTTGTTATTTTGCGGTACGCGGGCCTCTCACTGCCGTGGCCTCTCCCGTTGCGGAGCACAGGCTCCAGACGTGCAGGCTCAGCGGCCACGGCTCACGGGCCCAGCCGCTCCGCGGCACGTGGGATCCTCCCGGACCGGGGCACGAACCCGCGTCCCCTGCATCGGCAGGCGGACTCTCAACCGCTGCGCCACCAGGGAAGCCCCATATGATGGATCATTATATTCAGCCCTATAAAGGAAGGAAATTTTGATTCATGCTACAACACGAATGAAACTTGAAAGCACTGTGCTAAGTGAAATAAGCCAGACACGAAAAGACAAATATTGCATGATTCCACTTATGTGAGGCACCTAGAGTAGGGAAATTCAAAGAGACAGAAGGAGAACAGAAGTTACCAGGAGCCGCAGGGAGGGGGGAAATGGAGAGTTAGTGCTGAATGGATAAAAGAGTTGCAGCTGGAATGATGAAAAAGTTCTGGAAATGCAAGTGGTGATGGTTGCAAAACACTGGGAAGGTACTTACTGCCACTGAGCTGTACACGTACAAGTAGTTAAAATGGAAAATTTTGTTATGTGTGTTTTACAGCAAAAAGGAAGAGAGGACACAAATGACCTGCTTTTTTTCAAATCTAGCCACTTATATCTTCTCATTTATAGTGAAAACAAGTTTAATTATAATTAAAATGACCATTGAGATTTCTCCCCTAGAAAGATTAAAACAAAGGAGAAAAGACCCCACAAATGAAAACTAGCTAGATAAACGACAAGGACCTACTGCGTAGCACAGGGAACTATACGCAACATCTTGTAATAACCTATAAGGGAAAAGAATCTGAAAAAGAATAAATCTGTACGTACCTATGTATGTAACTGAATCACTTTGCTGTACACCTGAGACTAACACAACATTGCAAATCAACTGTACTTCAATAAAAACAAAAAGAGTTAACATAAAAAAACACTAGTTAAGGGACTTCCCTGGCGGTCCAGTGGTTAAGACTTCACCTTCCTATAGAGGGCGTGTGGGTTCGATCCCTGGTCAGGGAGCTAAGATCCCACGTGCCTGGCGGCCAAAAACACCAAAACATAAAACAGAAGCAATATTGTAACAGATTCAACAAAGACTTTAAAATTGGTCCATATCAAAAAAAAAAAAAAAAAAATCTTTAAAAAGAAAACACTAGTTAAAAAAAACCTCCAGAAAATACTTATTGTGCATCAACTATGTACCAGGCATTGGCCAGGGCCTGGAGGGAGGATGTGAACCGGGCTCTATCCGACTGCACGGCCGCGGGGCGCGGTTTTGTAGACAAGGCACAGAGGACGCTGCCCACGTCCGGCGGCTCGAGCCCACAGGGCAGGACACAGACCGCACGGCTCCAGCTAGGAGTCTCGGTGGAAGGAAGTGGGGAGATCCGTCAGAAGCTGAGTTCCAACCTCTGCCTTAAAGAACTTAATGGTTCGCAAGGTCTTGGGGGCAAGATATTTACAGGCAAAGCACTAAATAAGACGAACACCCGGAGACGCACACTGCAAGGAAATCTCTCGAATTTTACTTAAAGACCTTCTTATAAAGCGCTTCTGGTCGCAACAAAACGCTTCTGACAGTTGCTGTAATCACATTACTTAACACAATTTCTAGTAGCATTTCTATGAGACCTCGATTATCGTTCTGTTTTGTGATAAAGGTATGGTACGTTAGTGATGGTTTCTCTTGAGCGAACATGTAACTGAGTAAGTAGCACGAGAGATACAGGACGAGGTCTAAGCCCTCGGGTAAATCTCAGGCCTTCCAGATGTGAATAACAATTCAGGAAAATAAGTAACTGTTGGAAAGTACCTTCTAGGATTGTGCTCTTCAAGAGAATTTTCTCTGATGATGGAAACGCTCTGTATTCCCACTATCTGATACAGTAGCCCCTAGCCACACGCATATATAGACACTGAACACTCAAAACGTGGCCAGAGTGACTGAGGAACTGAATGTTTAATTGCATGTCATTTAAATTAATTTAATTTAAAATCTAAATAGTTCCTTGTGGCTAACAGCTGCCCTCAAAAACAATGCAATTTCCTGGATCTCCAGAACTGAGGCTCATTGTACGTGAAGTGGCCCGAGCTTTCACGCACGAGGAAATGCACGTGATGCCTTGGGAGAGGAAGGAAATGAGTCGTGAAGGTACTACTCGGAGAGGCGGTCTGTCCCAATCTCAATTCTAGGTAAAGCTTCTCTGGCCTCCCCCTGGAAAGGAGGCGATCCTTCCAGAGAACATTTCCAGCGAAGGATCTCTCCCTTTCCTTTCCCCACCCTTCCCCTCCTTTCTCTTAGCTCCTTTTCCTTCACCTGGTCACCCCACTTATGGTGAAACTTGAACCTGTCTCTGGGTTAGCACAGCCAGGGGCCCCAGGCCCAGGTGACTCACAAAGGTCTCTTAATGCATTTGCTAAATGAAACCTCCAAAGACGGGTCTTCCAAGAGTGCAGGTCACAGGCGAACAGTGAGATGAACGGTCACACGAGTCCTGCTAGCTGACTTCACTTGTAAACACGGAGCAGCTTTGGCTGGCTGCTTAAACTTGGCCACAGAAACGAATTCGAGTCCTTCAACATTTCGTGTGACTCCCGTTAACAAAAAGACGAAAACAATATTAAAAATCGGAACCTGAAAGTTATCAATTACCTTAATCCAGACAAAAAATACTATGACGGCAGCTATGTTGTTGAACTGTATTTGCCAGTATGCCAGATTCTCAAAGTTGGGGAAAGCATTTTGATCTTCTAGAAACTGTAGGAGCACCTCCACATTTGACGTTCTGTGTATATTAATTCCCGCAGCTACCACTGACAGCTGGAAGACAAAAGATTTCTATATCATTGCAGTGTTCTAGAAATACATAACTTACCTTTGAATGACTAGTTCATTTTCCTTCACAAATGTATTAATTCTGGGGCTCACCATTCTACTCACCCCTCGGCATTCATAAACTAAGTCGCTCACGCGGACGGAAAGTGCCGAGCGCTGCCGTAAAAAAGCAAAACAAGACATTGCTCGCACTTCCTTAGTCAGGAATAGAAATCCAGCGAGTGCGCGTGCGCACACCCGAGAGATGTCGCTTTACTACAAGAGGAAACTCTGTTTTCTTTCTGCCACCTTCATTTTAATCACTTTCCACCCTTCGGCCTTCTCAGGCCTCATCTCGCTCTGGTTTTATTTGCGGGGCTTCTTTTTTTTCATTTTCTAGCCGTCTATTCTTTCCTTTATCCAACAAACGCACGGTGGATATCTGCGTACACGGCACCGTGCGAAGGATCAAGAGGAACACATACAAGTAAAAAGTACAAACCTTGTCCTCGAGAAACTTATACTCTGGTTCAAGAGCATATAAACAGCCAAAGACAAACAGTACAGAAACCCTCTAAGCAGCTGGCATCACACGACGTAGGCGAGGGGTGAAACAAGACGTGCTCACAGGAGCGCTCGTGACAGGACAGAATGAGCTCGGTCTTAGATGGCGTGCACGGAGGGCACGGAGGGCTCGAGAATGCTCACAGTGGGAACATGTGAGCCAAGGGTTCCTCCTCTCTCGTTTGCTGCTGTCCTTTAACGCACGACCATACAACTCTTCACATCTGCTTCGGTTCTGGCCTATAAAAATCCGAGGCGACCGCTGGGCCCGCCTTGCACGCATCACCACTGGATTAACGCGTATGTGTGTAAAGTGCTAGGGGTGAGCCGTAACCACCGGGCCCCCACGTGGACCCCGAATCCACGGCAGGCGGGCTATGGCAGGTGCCGCGACCTCTGCTGTCCATCTCTCTCTTCTCACGGATGATGGCCAAGGACCACTCCATCAGCCCTTCTTGAGACGGCTGTCCGGTGATTATCAGAGTCAGGACCTGCCTGTCTGCCAGCCACAGCTGAAAGAGCCAACCTCACCACCTGCCTTGTCTCCCCTGGGAAGGGTTCCCACACTTAGTCTAGTATTTTTGCACTGGTGGTAGGGATACTTCCTTTGAGCTCTCTGGAGTACCCTGATAAGTGTTTTTCTGCACGGACTTCACTGAGAAAGAAGGGCTGGCTGGCTGAATCTAAAAATAACCCTTTACCAACTCTCACTAGGTACCCTTGGTTTTTGCTCTGCCCAGGGCAAATGTTTATAAAAATATGGAATATGCGGTCATTTATACAATGCCGTAGAAATACACTCAATTTCCTGAGCCTCTTCCTTCAAAATAGAGAATGAGAGAAAAGAAGAGAGGAAGGAGGTTTGGTGGGTATTTGGGTCGTTACGTGGCTCTGAGTTTTCTTTGAGATTCTCAACTCTTATCTACAAAAGAACTTTCTTTCTTTGGCAGAAGCTTCACGGAAGGCGTGCCCTACTTCTAAAGGGTCAGAGAAGGTTTCGAAGAAGAAACAGGATTCCGTAGCCGTTCCTTTGCTCTCGTGAAAGCACACTGCCTGAACTGCCGTCTTGTCAGCACTGAGAGTTAACAAAAACAACAGCACAGGGAAGTAAGTTTTCGAAGAAACGCTTGCAAAATGCTGCAGCTGCTGAGCCAAGAAACTAGCCTCAATTTCCATGATGTCATCAGCTATTTTTCCAGTGGTCTCCAAGGTGGGTACGAGGCAATTCACTGCGGTGTGAGATGAAAACATTAAAACTTCTAGGCAGCTGATAAGAAAGTGTTAGAATTCTATTTGTATTTATTTTTATCCAACTACTTCAAATTCTGTGCTGTGTATGTTTTTACAAATGTACTTACTACACCACTAGACACACACACTTTATAAATAAAAATACACTAGGGTGTGTCATCAAAGTTCCCACTGATGTGTACATAATCAAAAAGTTGAATGCTGCTGACTAGTCCTTTGCTCACATTGAAGGTATTTGGTTTAAAAAAAAAAAAGAAAAAATTAATTAGCATAATATCACACCCACTTTTTTACCATTATTCTCAATGACAGAAACATAAATGTATCCATGTAAACTAAAAACGCAGAGTTTGCATCCTTAGGCCTCCAAATAATAATTGTTTTCTGGAATGATTTTCAGTGTATATGAACTACACTCTGCCATCATGCAGTTCAGGAATATTTTGAAAAATTATTTCCCATATCATCGCCTTTCCTGCCTCAAGTACGGAAATTCTTTTGTAATTCTGTTCATTATTAATACGTTGAGAATTTGGGAATCAAGAGTTTAGCTACAGGAATTCTGTGATGTTACACGGCCATCGTGAAAGAAGGGGTGCACTTCTAACTGCATCAGGATCAGATGGGTTCCATGCTGTATTCTATAGGAATGTGTATTTTAGGTACAAGTTATTTCTGAAGTACACATGTATGTGGCGTGAGGGCGGTGCCAGAGTGGCTGAGAGCGTTATCGGGAGGACTAAATGAACTGCCGTAGAGGAAAAGCACTTGGAACTGTGCCTAGCACAGACAGCTTCTGAAGGGTTAGCAATTATTGTTATTATTGCGCCTATTAATACCATTATTGCCACGCAATACACACATATAGCTTGTTTATGTCTTAAGTATCCTTTTACTTACATCTGAATAACATTTTTTCTATATTTAATAGCATACTAAAATACATTGAGTAACATACTTTCTATATTTTACCAATTAACTCTAACGATGATTTGATAATGACTTGATGTGAATGCTTCACAAAGCCAAAAGAAGTTTTGGTTGGGGAGGAACGATATTGGTTAAGGAGGAGAATAACAGAAGACAGAATGCTAACAGGCTAGTGCATCACTTACTAAGATTTCAGAGGGGCAGCTCTGTCGTTGCACAGTGGAAAGGATGGACTTTTACGCATGTAACCATTAGGCATGCTGTTATATGCTCTAATGTGTAGCAGAAGATTATGTGATACTGCTGAAGGGAGAAACGCTTGCAAAAATACCTCTTACACTAAGGCCTCTGGAAGGAAGTGATTAAGATGGTGCTGAAGAGAAACCGTCTTGAACAAGTGTAGGAATTTGTAACAGAGTCACGGGCAGGCAAGGGCTCCACAAGGGGCCACAGTCTTAACTCAGTCATAACTCTGCCTTATGGTTTCTTGCACCTCCTCCAGAAAACGCCGATGGCCATCATTTACATTTTGTACACTGTGGACTATTTGCAGGACCTCTGAAACCGCAGGGAGGTTTTCTCTGCCACCTCCAAAATTTCCTGGACGTTTCTTTCTGCCGTAACTTTACACATGTGCAGAAAGGTATACACTGATTTTTGTCGTAGTTGAAGAAAAATATCATTAGCCAAAACAGAATAAAGAAAATTGTTTTCTCCCCACACCTCATATGGCGCGCCAGAGCCAAATACGAATCACTAACCCGTTCTTGTTATTAAGTGTGGCCAAGTGAGAGCTATTATAGTACGCGCCTCTCCACTTCCACACGCAGAAGGGCCACTCACGCAAAATGAGACAGTCGGTCACGGCGAAGTGGATATTACAGAGGAGAACCTTTAGATCCTCCTTCAGGAAGATCAAGACCCACAACACTGAGGGGAGCCGAGACTCCAGCACATTTTTGTAACAGAGCAGGGGGTTGGGTGTTGTTCTCAAACCTACCACAATGATCACAACATCCAGACAATTCCAGAAACTCCTGAAATAGTGCAGCTTGTGAATGCGAATTTCCAGTATCTCTTCCACCACATAGTAAAGGATAAAGAGACAAAAGATAATCTCACAGGCTGCCAGGAAGAAATCGAAAGTTGTGACATATCGGATCAGCTTTACAGGCTGAAACTGCCAAGATGGAACCACACCGCCTGTCGCCGGGAATTCGACCAGTAACCTGCGTTGCAACAAGAACAGTTAACACAGTTAACAACGTCCACAAGAACAAGCACACGCGGACGCAGCTGGGAACAAACGTCACCTATTCTGTCCCTGCTCCGGAAGGTAATGAAACCGAGACCACAAGTCACTCCCAACGAGTGGCAAAATGTTTTGATCACGGCCAGGAACTCCATCCTTGTGGAATTTTGTGTCACAAAAAGAACAAGACTTCCCAAGGCCTCCCAGACCCAAGAGATTATCCCCCTCGGTCTCCCATTTACTCCTCTGGTATTCAGACCACTCAAAATGCTATACGCTTATTTTTAAATGTAGAGGTTAATCAACAAACAAGACTTTGTGGGACTTTGACTAAATGCAAGTCCTTCAACTGGGTAATGAAGAACATAAGAAATATATGTCATCAATCAAAACACGTATGGCCTGGCTAAGAAGCGGGCGGTCTCTTTCCTGGACACGTAAAGATAGGGAATGAGTTTCCCGTTCGTGCGTTTGGCGACACCTAACCAGCGTCGAACAGTTTGCCTACGGGGCCCCTTTTGCTATCGGCACTTCTCAGCCGTATGGTGCACGGGCGCTCAGTAAACGTCTGACTGTCTGCAACACCGACATGTATGCTTTTCCGTTCACAGCGATGGCGCTGATCTTTAGTGCTTTATAATAACTGCAGTGAAGATGCTTCCTGCCAAACCCCCCTTTGTAGGTGTCACGCTGGGAAGGTTGAACGGCTCACTTAATGGTGCAACTTCCCTTCACACTGGAAAACAGACTCCCCAGATCCTTAACTTTAAGACTTTTGTAAAAGATCTCCAGTCAGCGATTAGGTGCAACCAGTTCTCCCGTTACAGGATGGACAGGACAGGTGGCCACTCCTAGAACCTAAGTATCTGGGGCTCGAACATCAGCAATGATCAAGTATAGGCAAGGACCATAGCAAATCAGACTTGGTCAAAGACGTGTGAAACGGTTTCCTTCCCCGGCACTGTCAACCTCCTGTTTTCTTCCTATTCGATATGCTGGCGCGTAGGGGTGAGAACCACAGACTCAGGAGAGCAATACACTGAAACAAAGAGCCCGGTGGCAGCCATGGCGTGAACTCACAAGGGCAGGACGTGGCCTCTGTGTGCTGAATCCTCTCTCTCTGCCTGTTCTGGTCCTGCACCGTCAGAATGTCGAGAAATGAAGCAACTGCCTTGACAATATTCACTCGTAAAGTATGGGGAGGAAGTGGAAGACACACTCCTTTATACCTTCTATAAATAGATATTTCCTTAAATGCCCGTCATGGGTCGCCCGCCTGCTTCCTCTTTCAGTGCTGACTGGAATCATTAGCAGAAGTTCAACAACAACTGCAATCGATTTTCATTCATTTTTAGTAATAACTATTACTAGATTTAATGTGATATTGTTTTCTGCAAAAGTTATTACAGATAAAGACTGGGAAAATCCAACTGGCTATGTAAAGCACAGTTGAGTTTAGCCTCAGAAATTATCACAAAATAAGGCTATTATGAGAATTTAGCCTTCTTATTTGGTGGGTAAATATACGTGCAAGTAATTCATGTCAGCAACGTCTGGACGTCGCTGCCATATTCAACCAGGAGGATTAGGGCAGGTGAATTCCGGGTCCCCCTTGCCTTGTTCTACGTTGTTTATAGCACACAGTACCTTCTAACATGCTATTTAATTAATTTGTTGCCTCTGCGTCCTGTTTATCATCCAACACCTCCTCTTGGTCGAATGTGAGCTCTACAAGGGCAGAGGTCCTTGTTCTGTTCACTGATCGTCCCACGAGCCTTGAACAGTGCCCGGCACATATATTAAGTGTCCAATAAATGTTTGCTGAAGGAATGAATGAGCAAGAGGTCCCAGACAAGCCAGCGGGGTCTTTGTCAGTTTCCTGTCACCAGAATGGTCGTGATGACAACATCACAGAATCTGCGGAAGGAAGTCTACGTGCCTCTGGTAATTCCTGAGTGCGAGCAGGTACCGGGACACCCTACCGAACACAGGCACAGCCCCCGACTACCGCGCCTGCGTTCTCATCACGCGCGCGCCGTCTGAGAACGGGAAACTCGGGGAAATGAGCCAAGACGCGACGCCTGGAGGCCTTGGTAGCAGAGCGTGGAGCACTGATCGTCCTCGTGACGGGAAAGGACAGATGTTAGCAAAACACAGCACTTGATCTGGGAAGGTTCCAGCCTTGGGGTGAACTTGGACCAGACTCAAGGCTCCTCCTAACTCATAAGATCCCCGGATCCTAACTCCCTTCCCCCCAAAACCCCTATCCCAGTAAGCTTTTGGTTTTCACCCCTCCTTGCTGTCAGCTCTGATCCTTGAAACTCTCATTCAGCCAGCTGCAGGCAATGATTTTTCTGGCCTAACTCCAGACTAGGACATATATATATAAATACACAGAAGTGGGAGGCAGGGGTGGCCTTTATACACACCTGACCACACAGAACAGGTTAACGTTGGCGTTGTACACTGAAAAGTCAATAAAAGTCGCCCGCGTTCCTCGGTCCAGCCAGACGTTTTTCTTGAGGTTAGCAACCTGGGCCGCTGTTTCCTCTCTCGTTCTCGACAAGTCCAGGTAATAGCCGGCTCCGCTGTAAGTCGCGATCATTCCCCAGTGGCTACTGCCATTCAAGTCTTTTTCACTTGTGTAGATCCAACTAATGCAAAGACAAAACAAACAGGTAAAATCAGCGGGACACTTGGGGCGATTACAAAGACAAGGGGCCCCCGGTAAGACGTCCCGAACAACCGTAAGTGTCATCAAGCTGGGTCCTGTGCTTGCCACGGCGCTTCGTGTTTTCTTACGTCATTCTCACATAGCTGTTATGCCCGTTTTAGGAATTAAGGGCCCTGAGGCTTAGTGAGGTCAACTCAGTCTCAAATCGTTTGAAGGTAGAGTCAGGAACCCACCCCAGGACAGTCTGCCTCCGGAGGCCTGTGCTATTAGCCCTCAGTTTATATGGCTGCCTTTCAGGGTGACCTACTGGGAACTAGCTGACTCGAGGCCCCCCAAGAATTGCAGTTCATCAAGTGCCACCGTCAGCAACCCAACTAAATAAGACTCCACACAGCATTTGGGAGTTTAATCCACAAACATTTACAGGGCTCTCAGGAACCAGATGCTTCTCTGGTATTAATGAGGATAGAAAGATGAACTAAGAGCCTTTCTGTCCCAAATTTATCGTAAGTGGGGAGAGAAAAGCTGTAATTAAACACAGAAAATACAAGGTAGGTGATAATAAGAACCAAAAAAGAATCACAGAAAAATTGCTCGGGCCAATCAGAGGGAAGCCAGCCTTCTTTGGAGGTTCAGCGATGACGGGAACGGTGTCCCAGAGGAGGCTTTGGAAGAAGCCACGTGGAACCTAGGCTGTGAAAGGGAAGCAGGATTCAGACTCAGGCAGGTGGACGGGGAGCGTGTCTTTCAGGCTGAGCCAGGCGGGGCCAGAGAAGCACAAGGCATCCACCGTAGCTGGGTTTGGCTCCCACATGATGAAGGAGAGAAGGCCCAAAGGTCGACTCCGGTCGGACGGCGAGGGGCGGGCATGGAGGCGTCACCGGAGGGAAGGTTTCTGGGAGGCGCAGAGCGGGGTTACTCTGCTGGCTGCGGGGAAGCCTGGACTGGTGAGGAAGAGAGAGAGGGCGCGCGCGTGGAGCAGGGTTAGCACCGCGGCTCTGAGGCCGCCTTTGCTTAAAGAGGCCAGGTTGGACTCGCTGGCGTCTGGAATTCCAGTGATAAACGGCTCCCCACACTGGTATAAACCTTCCTCCGACCGGAAGGAGTGGTCCACCGGGCCCAGGCTTCTGTCCAAACAGGGGGGCTCATGCCCACGCCCGCTTCCCTTCCGGGAGTCTGGGATCTGGGGATGTGCCGGGCAGAGCCAGCCGACGTAACCCGCACCCAGTAACACACGGGGCCACCAAGCCTCTGCTGAGCTGCTCGGACAGTCAGTGTTTCCTACTTGTTTTCACAGCTCGTGACCGGAGGAAGACGCGCGTCTTGTGTGGCTCCGCTGGCAGAGGCCCTTTACAAGCCGGCACCTGGTTCCCCCCAGACTTTGCCCCTTGAGCCTGTCCCTTCCGCTGCTTTTGGCGTATTTCCTTTCGCCGTAGTAAAGCTCAGCCACGAGTACATGCTGAATCCCGGGAGCCCTTCCAGAGAATCGCTGCACTCAGTGAGGCTGGTCCCAGGGCCCCCGACACAGCTCAGTCAGCTGTCCTTGCAAGAACCAGGAGGTGATGAGGCCTGAACTAGAGCAGTGAGGTGGGAAGGACAAGGGAGGGCCGAGTCGGGGCCACGGAGGTGACTGTCAACAGAGCCTGGCACTGATTTGGAAGTTGGGGCAAGGGAGAGGGGACTTCCGAAAAAAGACTCGAGTCTCTTTTTGGGTAATGCAAAGATGGTGGTGCCGTGAACAGGGGCAACAACAGATCCGACAAGAAAGTGATGCGTTCCGGGACTTCCCTGCTGGTCCCGGGGCTGAGACTCCGCGCTCCCAAGGCAGGGGGCGCCCGGGTTCGATCCCCGGTCGGGGAACTAGATCGCACGTGCCGCAACTAAGAGTTCGCATGCCGCAACTAAAGATCCCGCAAGCGGCAACGAAGATCCTGTGTGCTGCTGCAACTAAGACCTGTTGCGGCGAAAGAAAAAGACTCCGCGCTCCCAACGCAGGGGGCACGGGATCGATCCCCGTTGGGGAGCTAAGATCTCGCATGCCGCGGGGCGTGGCCAAAAATAAGTAAAGAAATAAATGACAAAAAGTGATGAGTTCAGAGCCGGGCACGCTGAATCATCGGAGCTGGTGGGACGTCCAGGTGGCATACACACTCATCTTCTATCACCAGAACGCAAGCTCTGCCAGGACAGGGGAGGTACTTGTGTTGTGTTTACCGCTGCTTCGTCACTCCAAGCAGCACCAAGAGCGTCTCCAGAAAAGGGAGAGCTCGCTGGGAGCCTGCCTGGCACGCGATAACGCGCACGCCGTGTGCCCGCTGAAGAAAGGATGAATCATCAAAGAGAGACGAGAGGGGGGGGCCACCTGAATGCCAAGGGAGAGAGTATAAAGAAAGAAAACATAGAGGACCGAATGTAGAACCCGGCAATAAGAGATAGGAAGGGGGTTGCAGAATTAAGAGAATCCGATTTCAGTGCGGCTCACCAAAGCCAAAAGAACAAGCCTTCAAAACGGCCGGATCCTGCAGAGGGGCTGACGGATGAAGGCAGGAAATCCATCGGTGAATCAGCAGACTGAACAAAGCCACGGGTAGCTTCCAAGGGAGATGTCAAAAGCAAGGGCTTAAGCTTTAAGGGGTGAATCACCGGTAAGGAAAAGGAGGCGGCAAGTGAAAAGTACTCTTTCAAGAAGTCTGGAGTTGAACGGAAGGAGAAACGGGAGTAACTCAGCCTCTGGCAGGACCAGGGATGGTTTAAATACACACAAGGAGGAACCCTTCAGTGGCCCACCCGGTAGTGAAAAATCACTTGTAAGCGTCTTGGATGTTCCAGGCACTGTTCAAAGCTTTGGAAATACAGCAGTGAACGGAACAGAGGCGCTGCCCTCAAGAAGCCGGAATTCCGGCGGGGAAGCCTGAATTCCACTCCAGCAACGGAATCAATATGGAAGAAGCAACGTGGCGCCATAAAAGAAACACGGGTTTTGGAGTCAAGCTGGTTCCACTTACTAGCGGTGACGGTTTCTCATCTATACAATGGAGCTGATACCCATTTCAGAGTTGTTCTGTGAGAAGTAGATGAGAAAATGCATGAATTCACTTCTTAGATAGCATCTAGCATGGAATAGAGGCTGCGTGAATCTCTCTTCCCAATGGCATGAGATAAAATATTAGACAAGGTACCATAGTTTAAGTGCAAGCTTACGCTTTGCAGGAACTGGAAAAAGGAGCGTCAGTGAGCAAAACCATTATCACAACCTGGAAAAAATGTCTTTTGAGATTCAGGCTTTTCACTCTAAATCTTCGGATGTTTAGTAAGTTTGCTCCTTATGGGTCCAGGTACTAAAGGGGGTGTGAACTGGACGACAGACAAAGAATCCGGTTATGGAAAAGGTGTTTGTCCTCATTGTGTATGAACTCATCTGGATTCTGGTGTCTCAGTTCTCAAGAAAGGGATCTAGATGAACCGAAAGAATTAGTTCAGTGAAACTTAGAAGACGATTCTATCCACAGGGACTCACCCGGGGCCCTTGCCCCACGATGTCCACCTTGGGACAACCTGAGAACTCTTCTCACGTTTTATAATAATTCTAGAAAGAAGGACTGTCCTCCCTTAACACACAGGATGTTTTCAGTATGGTTAACAAACAGGACCCAAATCCCTGCAGACACGCACAGTGCAGACACGTACTCGAAATCAAAAACACACATTTGAGAAGGACAGGCTTTAAACCCGACAGAATAACTGCCTCGCGAGCTTATGACACACTTTAAGTAATTATAGTGTGAACACAAATTTATTTCTAAGAGCTAATAAAAAAGAATTTCTGCACCAAAAAACTTCCTAGTGACAACCTAGTGAACCACGTTACTGGATTTATAAAAATAGGATCCAGGCACCTTAAAAGAAACCTCTGAAGGTGAGAAGGTAGCTTCTTTCCTGGGGGGATATGGTCAGCAATTTAGCCTTCTGAAAAATAAGTATGCAGAAGCTGAAAGGGGGTAAAAAGTAAAGAAAACTTGAGAAACCAAAGTTTGGCCACGGCCTTAAATACAAGCATTGAAGGCATCTTCTCCTTGGTGAAGGGGTGAGAGAAGGAATGAATGAATGTCCGTGACAGCCCAGGGCCCTGAGCCACAGACACTTACGCAGTTCCATTCCGCGGACCGAATGGAGCCCTGTCTTCACTGCTGACAGAGTAGACATCATAGCACTCTTTAATCTCATCTCTCAAGTCCAGGGGGATGGAACAGGACCCATTTCTGACTCTGAGTTGCCGTATACGTGGCACCCCTAAGAGCAGGTTCTCGTAGTAGATGAAGCTTCGGTCGTCGCCTGCAGTTCCGTTGCTGGGTAGCATCTTCCAGTAGAGCCCATCCAACAAAGCGCCTTCTGCAAACTGAAAGCAAAGGCAACATTTTTGAAAAACTCTGAGCTCAGAGGCTGCCTTGCTCCTTCCTGGAATGTTTGTGTGACCGACAGTTTGGCAACTTTGCGAACAGGGTAGAGTGACAAGGGTGGGTTCTGTTGTCAGAGAGATTGGATCTTGCTCCGGTCTTGCTCCGTCCTCTCCTTGCTGGCTGTGAGGCCTCGAGCATCTGCAATATCTATCTTTCGTATGGTGGCTACAGCTGGCACAGAATGGGCACTTCATACGTGGCGACTCCTGATTTTTACTCTAGGACTAAAGGCTGGGGAGAGGGTGCAGTTTGCAATGAATCCGTAACCGTGATCAATTCCACTTTCCCTTATTAAAACAGCATCCCACATAATCATGGTTCACAATCATTGGAGAGGAAAAGATGATAGTTTTGAAAACCAGTCTGCTCTCTGATGGATCTCTAATTGTCTGGATTATTTTGTCATAGGGTGAAGGAACTCTCTAACTTCTCACCCTCCTCCTCCCCTCCATTTTTAGAGTATGGCATTCATTATCACAGAACCGTGTATATGTGAGAAGTCTCTCACTAGTTTGCCTATAGGAAAGACAGACCCAGCCATTTCTCAGTGTCTTATCCTTATCAGACAATCAATAGAGATGGAGTGATTTGCCCCCTTGAGGTGGAAAAGATTCATATTATACAAGTGTGGTTTTGGATGTCAAGTATTTTTAGGCATTACTTAGTATATTTAGGTTCTTGTGATCCAGTTCCTCTATCTTTAAAATCAATAGCTCTGACCCCAGGGTTTACTAAGAATTTTAGAAAGTATTTCCCCAGAAGGAAGTAATCATTTCCTTTCCAATTTCCTTCCCCATTTTCTTAGATTCTGAACACATCTTCCAGATCAGTTTAATATTTTTCCTATGGTATCCCTCATTGCTTATCCTCTAACACTAATGTTGGAATCTGTGACAATTTGGGGAGGGCTGGGTTGAATTTTACATTAGACATCTTTAAAAGAATATGCCTGCCTCGTATCAGGCACTGTTCTGGGGTGCATTCCAACACCAGCAAAGAGACCAAAACAAAAAACGAAGCAAGACAACACAATCCAATTCTGCCCCTGTGGGCCTGAACCGAATTTGTGAAGCCAAACGAACAATTTTCAATAACAAGAGGTCATTTGCAAATACCTTCCAGAAGTCTTCCATTGAAGAAAGAGTTTTGAAGTTAGTTTTCTCCGTTTTGGACACCGGGGTGTCCAGGAAGAGCTGGGACATGATCCGGGTATAGTAGTACACGCTGGAGCTCATCATCCCATAGGTCACTGGAAGACAGAAAGAGCCACATGAACTCTGCCAGGGACCCGGCGGACGGGCAGGTAGCCCTCCCGCCTCCCTCCCCGGCAGCGCTGTTCCAGGACCCCTCCCCAGCTCTCTGGCTTATACAAGAAATGAGCTAACACTGGCTTACATGAAACAAAACTGGCTTACCACCAAGCACCGGATTAAGGCCGGGCGCGCCCTCCCTGACACTGGGGGCCTCCAAGACGCCCTTGGCCTCCACCTCCCACCACCTCCCAGAGCAGCCTCTGCAGACGCCTCGCCGGGCTCCACGTCCTCCGGCTGTGCGTCCGCTGCCGTCCCTCCCTACGACGGCGTGCGCAGCCCCCTCTCGTTTTGCCCCCACATCAACTCCCCATTCCCGTCTGCCCTGCTCTGCACCTGGAGGCTGACCCCTGCAGACCGACTGGACGCCCCTGCCTTCCGGTTTCCGGAGCATTCAGCCAACAGGAGGCCAAACAGGAGATCTGGGGGCCGAGGAGAGCGAGAGAGCGAGCTGGGTTTGTTCTCCCCCCTCCCACTCCCTCACTGCCTGGGTGCGGTCTGCTGGGGACCCTCTAACGGTGGCCACCGCTGCTGCGGGCATCTCTTCTCCCCCAGCCACACGGGGTTCACACCACGCCGCTCCCTGCCCTTGTCCCTCCAGGCCCGGAGGTGGGAACCTTCCCCAAGAGCCTCATGTCCCCTCGTTGGCTCCTATACCCCTGCCGCCACACCTCCGTAACGGTCCTTTCGTTGAACCCCCAGGATTGCCGCCGTGAGCCTCCCATCTCTGTCCTTCCGGGATGCGGGCTAACAGACGCATCTGCCTCCCCGCCGCCTATCAGCGCTTGCGCGGCACGCCCTGGACTCAAGCCACACCCCTGACGTGACGACGTGCTGACCTCACCAGCCCATGCTGAACGGTCCTGGAGAAAGGTGGGGAGGTCATGTACTGGCTCAGCAGGTCACAGGAGGTCAGGCTTTGAGTCCGGGTCATGCCTCTTACTTGCTGTATGAGCAGTACAAGTTGCTCAGACTTTCTAAGCTTTAGTTGCCTCTTCTGTAAGGAATAATTAGCTATCTCATGGGAGTTTTTCATGCTTAAAAAAAAAAAAAAAAAAAAAACTAAATGGGACGTCCCTGGTGGTTCCAGTGGTTAAGAATCCGCCTTCCAACTCAGGGGATGCAGGTTCGAACCCTGGTCGGGGAACTAAGATCCCACATGCCGCGGGGCAACGAAGCCCACACGCTGCAACTACTGAGCCCGCGTGCTCCGGAACCTGTGCGCCACAACTACAGAGCCCGCGTGCCGCAAAGCAGAGCCCACACACCGCAACAAAGACCCAGCAGAGCCAAAATTAAAAATAAATAAATAAAGGGAAAGAAGAGGCAGAACAGCATTTCTTTAAAAAAAACAAATTAAAAATTATCCAATACAGTGGTTGACACTTAAATGTCCAATAATGGCGGTTCTTCCTCCCTAACCAGATGGCTACAACATATCTGTTAACAATTTCAGCACTTTAACGAGTGCTGTCTTATGCTGAACTCTGACGACTGCAGGTATCACACGCGTTGATACCTACAATTAGATGACAAAACACTTCAAGAGGAAGGAAATACTTCCTTTTATGCTTCTTTTGACCACAGAGGTTTTATAGGTCTTTTGACTACAGTTCTCAACACCCAGCAAGCAATGAATACTCAGCTGATTCTGTAATAGTCTTCAGGAAGCATAAACTGCATTTTAACGCCTCATGTTAAGTGATTTGGGGATCACATCTTTCCTTCACCTAGTCCCCTTCCCTTCCCAAGCATCATAGAGAATTAAGATTCAAAGAGAGCAGTGGATAATAGTGATCCAAACAGAAGTGCGTCTGCGAGTCCATCCCGGGCAGTCCGTCAGTGAAGCGATACACACACAGCCACACGGCTCGTGTGCCGCATCTAGAGGGGAAGGGCCCTCTTTCAGTCCTCACAGTTAGGTTCCCTCACCTGTCATCCTATGACCCACCAATTAGGACAAGAACACTCCTCTTCCAGTGTTATGTGACCCGGCACCTCTTAAAACTGCGTTGGACTGGAGTTCAGGGTTTGGACTTTTAATCCATTGATGGGACAAGGTGTTGGACAAGAAGATGAGCAAGATGTGACCTCTGTCCTCAAGAAGAGGAGCTCGCGGTGTCCCCAGGGGGAGCACTGCCTACCAGCTCGCACAGAGGGGTGGACAAGGTACGAGGTGTTCTGCAAAGGCCTTCTTCAGATCCAAAGCTGATACCATGCTAAAGAGGAGTCGTGAAGGCTCCCCAAAGCCGACTAAATGATTATTATATTGATTTTTGGAATTAATTTGAAATTAGAATTTTCTTTGGATTGGCTGGTTAACGTAGATCACTCTTAAATTTTTTTACCTGTGGGGTTTTTCTGGTTGTTGAAAAAGAATTATGACAAATTATTTAAATTTTTTGATTTATAAATATGCAATATGTATGTATTTTAGCCACTGATTTTAAAATGCATCCCCTTTATTGTCCTGTACTTTTAATATTGGTTGCTTTTGAAATTCTCAGGACCTGTATGGAATTTAATAGCTGCGCTGAAAGGGAAGGGATACATCCTCTTGGCTATGCAGTGTCACCTGCTGGACATCCGGAGAAACACTGCCACCTAGCGTGGAAGGGGATGATGAGTCTAACACCTTCATCAGCTAACGTTAACTCCGCCCCTCCCTGTGCCAGGCGGCGGGCTGGTCCAAGGGATATCTTCAAGTGACAGCTCCACACACTCCAGGGGTCAGCGGCATCATGAGCCCAGCTAAGCTGTAGCTAAAGGAGCCCCCGGGATTTGAAATCAGAACGATCTGGGTTTAAGACTTCCTTCACCCTTAAGTCCAACGCCTCTGTGTTCATAATTGTGGATCTTGGGATCTTGGACAAGTATTTAATTTTTCTGAGCTTGAGTTTCCTTATCTAGAAAATGGGAATAATAACATCTAAGGCTTTTGTGTAGTTCACTGGGAGAAATGTATGTGAACACAGATTTTGCATACTGTTAAATGCAATAGAAATGTTAAGACTGTTATATCTTTTCTCCTTTCAGTTCCTGATGGGCAAAAGCCCACTTGGAAGGTAACATACACTCTTTAAATGAACTGAATTGTAAAGAAAAAAGTTACATCATGAAATAACCATAAACGAGGATCGGAAAGGAGAGGAAAATATTTTAAAAATATAAGGTAAAGGACACATATATCCTATGTGCATATAATCTTTTTCTGCTATTTAGTCCTTGTCTTAACTCTCAGATTCGATTTTTCTATGAAATAAGCCAGAATAAAAAACATCACAGCATCACCAACTAATCAGCATGTAAACTAACTAAAGCTGTCTTAAAACATGGTCTCATTTAAAAATAGGCTATAGACACCATTTTATTCTTAATATGGCTGAAAAAATGTAGGCTTAAATACTAAAAACTATATAAAGGGGACTGCACTGTATAAACTCCAGATCAGTGGAATAAAAAACAAAGAAAAAATTTCCAGTGTAACAAAAAGAAAAAGATAAATGAAAGATAACAAGAAAGTGTAAAAGAGAAGAAAAAATAAGATGGCAGAAATTGGACAAAAGCATGAAATGTACAGAGCTTAAACTTACTAGATGACAAAGTCTTAAATATTGGTTAAAAAATTTTAAAATGTCCCTTAAGAATTTTCATGAGACCCATTCAAAATGACGTTAAAAATAAAGGAATGAGAAGATATATATTAGATATACAAAAAGTGTTAAGTGGTACTGCAATAATCTGACAAAGGGGATTATAAGGTGAGTACTGAGTTAAAGAAAAAGATGATCTTTTATTGATAAATGATACTTTACACAATGATATAACTATAACGAACTTTTATGTATTGAATAACAATATCAAGATATATAGAGCAACGTCTTCTAGTAACAGAAGGAGAATTACCAAAACCACAATAGCAGTTAGAAACAAATTTATACCTCTCAGTCTTTGACAGAGAAAGAAGATACAAATGACCTTGGGGTATTAGGGGTTTTATAATAGAATATACGACTTAATGTATTATATATATATCAAACTTTATACTGTATCAAAAGAGATCACTCACATTCTTTTTCAAATATCCATGGAAGAGGTAAGAAAATTAATCATATTCTGGGACACAAAGACAACACCAGTAAATCCGTAAAATTAAAAATCAACCAGGCAGGTGTCCTTATAAGGAGACGGCCATGTGAAGAAAGAGGGACACAGGGAGAATGCCCAGTGAAGATGCAGGATTGGAATGATACCGCTACAGGCCAAGGATACCAAAGATTGCAGGTAAACTACCACAAGTGAGGAAGAGGCAAAAGGAAGGGTGCCCTACCTATCTCGGAGGGAGCTCGGCCCTGCAGGCACCTTGATTTCAGACTTCTGTCCTCCAGCACGGAGAGAATAAATTTTTGCTGTTCAAAGCCAAAAAAACAAAGCAAACAAAACCCTCCAAAACAAACAACCCCCTCCCAAAAAAGCCCCCCAAACTAACCGTAGTTTTTAAACCACAAATGCAGAAAATTATTTTAAAAGGATGAACAAAGATAGATAAAACTGAACCATCTAGAAATTAAATTTTTTTTTTTTCTGTTAGTAACTCTTGGGCCAGCCGAAGAGGATATCAAAACTGCAGCACAAACATAAATACACCAGATGTAAAGACAGTAGGACCAAGGTGCCTTGGTCCCAGTATTCTAGGTCACCCGTCACAGAGTGACGTCATCACGCCGCACAGGAACCCTGACGGCTCTGCGAGCTCTGGGCTGTACGGTAACCTCACAGGGACACGGGGGAGATAAAATAGGAACAGACATCCGAAGGGATTCTACGGACTAACACGTGCTCCATCAAGGCACAGTGCTCTTCAGAAACCAAAGAAAGTTGCGGCTTGCATTGTTTCAGTTGTCATACTCGGAAAAGTTCTGTCTGTGAACGAAAAGAAGCACGAGTGAACACGAGAGACAGTGAAAATGGGCCAAGTCGCCGACATGTGGGGAGAACGTCTCTGTGCCGCCTCTGAGACGTGCTGCCCCCCTCCCCTGCCCGTGCCCTGAGGGACACAAGCGCGGGAACGCGTCTGCCGATGCAGCGTGGGGGGCACGCGCTACGGCGCGGGGCTGGTAAAGGCCTCTCCGTAGATCTGGCCTTGAGCTGACCTTCAAGGATGAGGAGGAACGAGACAGACTGACAGGAAAGGGACAGCAGGGTCCAAGGCCTCTCTGAGTCTCGTTAAGTAGTTCCGTGTGGTTGAAGTACCAGATACTCACAGGTCGGAAGAAGGAAGCAAAGATCACACAGCGAAAGACTAGTCTGTCACGTAAAGGTTTCAAACTCTCTCTCGAAGGTGAGGCGATTACAGCTTGTTCGATGAAAAGAGTGACCTGATTGAATCTGGTTTCGGAGACAGCAGTCCGGAGCCAGTGCCTGGGAGCCCTAAAGTCCAGACATTGGGTCCTATCCAGTCTGTGCTCTGATGGCACTCAGGGCCATCGTCTTAAAATTTAAATAAACCTTACCAGCCCCTACTTAATACCCTGGCTTCCCCCTACCAAAGCCTACCGGACCTGTAGGGTCTGACCCCTGACCTTACCTGATAGCACTCTCTCCAATCACTATCTGCACTCAGCTTCTGGAATGTTCCGAGCTCTTTCCCGCCTCAGAACATCCACTCACACAGTCCCCTCTTCAACAGACTGCCTCCCATTCTTGCCTCAGGCCTCAGAGAGGCCTTCTCTGTCGAGGAATCCTCTTCCCCAGCTGTCTGCTTTCTCACCACTGACCACATCTAAGGCCAGGGCTATATATGTTCTTAATTAAATTACGAAACAGTCCATTGCATCGATAAGTGAACAATCCAGGAGAGAGATAATAAAGGTTAAGAAGAGCGACAACAGCAATCGACGAAAGAAGACAGATTTGCGAGGCACTACAGAAGAAGAAGTTCGTGGAAAGATCCCACGAGAAGAGTGAGAGAAAGCACCTAGGAGGATGCCCAGGTTTGGGGAGAGGCGCTCATGGGGGTGATGTTACTAGTGACCCAGGCGGAGGACGTGAGCAAAGCGTGTTTGGGTGGACAGGATGAGTCCAGGTTGAGGGGTGTGAAGGAAGCCCCTGAGATGCACTGGTGGAGAGGTCCAGGAAAAGCTGGCACAAGATCTGTGGTCCGTGAGAGGTCCAGGGGAACCTGGCAGCGCCAGCGTACAGGACCAGCTGAAGCCGCAGGAAGGATCCCTTGAAGAGAAAGCCGAAGACCCAGTCACAGAGAATCCTCTGTCTAAACACACGTCAGAAAGAAAAAAAAATGAAGAAAGTGCAGAGAGTAAAGGAGGAATACAGGAAGAGAGGGAGTGCCAGAGCCAAAGAGGGAAGTTTGTAGCATGCCAAATGGCTCATTCGGGACCAAAGGAGAGAAAGGCTAAAAGGAGCCCATAAAATTTGGCAATTGAGATGTCCCTGGTGGCCTGGGTGAGGGCCTTTCAGGAGGCTGAGTGAGGCTGCAGAATAAACCAGAGAGGTGAACTAAAGTTATTAACACTCCCAAACATTTTAATGCAGTTTTGATTAAAATTCAAAGGTAAGTAACAAGTTGTGATGGAAATCTTTGAGGGATAGAGGGTGTCAACACCAAGTGCTTTTGTGAATGCCTGCCTGTATTAAGTAGTGTAATTTTTTTAAAAAAAAACAAGAGAGAAGAGCATGTAATATTTACATAGAAGTTACCACGAAGAAATAAAGAGAAAGCTGTGCACGTGGAGTAAAGGCCATGCTTAAAGTAGTATTTATATATGAATATACATTTCTTGTTATTGTACTTTTTGTCCAGTACTGAAAAGGACAGAGAGCTTTCCAGCCATAGTTGGTCTTTAGCAGTTACTTCCCATGGACTGTGGCCTGTGAACTTCAGACTGCACATGTCTGTGTGGGAAGCTCTGTGGGGAGATGAGTGTTTGTCACCAGGAAAGGAATTAGCTCCCCCAGTGTGATGATTAACCCACTGCCTTTGACTTCACCGACCTGGTTATCAACAATAAACCTGCATGGATTCCCTTACAAATTAAGAAAACTATCTCTATGCTATCATCCTTGCAAGATTTTTAAAGGTAAAATAAAATATTAATTTCTTTTTTATTGACATATGATTGACATACAACATGGTGTCAGTTTAAGGTGTACAAAGTGTGGATTTGATACTATTCATTTCTCCTTTTAGATTACAAGGCAAAGTCTCCTTCCAGAGATAAAGAAATGGAGATTCATAGGTTTCTTCTTAAAAGAGCACTTCCTGTCCTAGGACATACCATGCTGCATTATGATTATGTTGTTTCTTTCTCCATTTTCATAACTTCTTTCCATACGAGTGAGTTTAAGGTTAAAGACTTTCCCACACTAATCGATAGTATTTTCTACTCTGTGAAATGTGTTAAACCTTCTATTCTGTAAAATATTTACTGAAGTCTTAGTGTTTTTCTCAGTGATTTGTGGGTTCCAAATGTGTTAAAATATTAATTTTTTGTCGTATTTCTTGTAAGTATGCTTTACAATTGTCTTCTGCCTTTTAATTTCTTTGACACATAGAAATATTACATTTCTATGATGTTGACTCAACTTTTTGTGTGTGATTTCTATTATTATGTGTAGGCATAGAAGAGCTGAGCAATTTTATAGAATGAGTAGAGAGAGCAGAAAAAAAGAAGTGGCAACTATATTTTTATCATAGATTCACCGAAGACTTTCCTTTGTCTTTCACAAAGATCTACTATAATACGATTTATTCCTTTCTTTAACTTCAGCATCTAACTCACACAAAGAAATACCATTACTATTTATAGCAGTAACCCATATATAAGTAAGTACTTTAAAGATAAATTCATAGCAACCTTAGGTTTTAAGTAAGAATAAATTCTAAATTACAGGGAAAGTGGGATTACTTAGTTTCCATGGTATTCCTGTCCTCTTGGTTAAGTAGACTGATTTTAAGGCCACAGGGACTAGAACCAACACTGATAAGATGGAAAATAAGCTTTTTTTAAAAAAAAACTATTTATTTTTATTTTTGGCTGCTTTGGGTCTTCGTTGCTATGCATGGGCTTTCTCTAGCTGTGGCGAGCAGGGGCTACTCTTCATTGAGGTGCGCGGGCTTCTCATTACGGTGGCTTCTCTGCTTGCGGAGCACAGGCTCTAGGCACACCTGCTTCAATAGTTGTGGCTCGCCGGCTCAGTAGTTGTGGCACACGGGCTTAGTTGCTCCGCAGCATGTGGGATCTTCCCGGACCAGGGCGCGAACCCGTGTCCCTTGCATTGGCAGGCGGATTCTTAACCGCTGTGCTACCAGGGAAGTCCAGAAAATAAGCTCTTGATGGGCACTTAGCTGCTCCAAATGAATGTCCAAACAATTTGAACCTATAGTTCTTAGAACCTACTGATGAGAGCATTCAGACACTGTCTACGATCTTTGGGACAAATTTGCTCTTATTGCTATTAGATGACAGACAGCATCCTAGGATCTTTTCATGTTATTATTCCTAATCCCCACAGAATCTTTCAAAATAAGTATTTTACAGAGGAGAAGACAAAGGCTCAGAATGGTTAACTAACTTGCTTGAGTTGACCTAGTCTGTAAGTGATAGAACTGGGATTTGAACTCAGATCTCTGTGATGCCAAAAAATCCGTACTTTTCCTACTATGTCAGGCTGCCTTCCAGAACCCTATCTACTTCATATAAAGTGTTTCTAATATCCAAGGCACAGGGATAAGTATTTATCTCATTTACCCACAAAGCAATGAGTTTGATATTATCAAACTCATTTGATCAAACATCAAAGTCATTTGATGTTGACATTGCTGAGAAGATTTTAAAACTGGTAATTAAAAAGATGGTTTTTGAACAATGGGGAAAGGACTCAATCACTAGGAGCCAGCAAGGCTTTCCTAGAAGTAAATCATGCCCGCTTATCCTTTTTAATTTAGTCAGCAGCTGATAGATTAGCTAATAGGTCAGAAGAACAGTGGAGTTATTCAGACAGGCATTTGAAAAAAATCCTTCTTACACTATTTCACGAATAGTCTGAGCTAGATGATAATATAATTCAGTAAACTCCACCCAAAGACCTTTGACTAAATGGACTGATGTTCTTAGATCAATCCTTTTTGATTTATTGATTTACTAGGATAAGGACTTGGATGGTATCAACTCTGCTGATGCTATGAAGCTGAGAGGGATAGCTGATATATGAGGTGGATGAATCTAGATGCAAGATAATTTCACTAGATTGAAATGATGAGCAGATCACCATGAGGTGAAATTGAATAGAGCTGAAAGGGAAGGCCTGCATTATGTTCCAGGAAAATGTCCTCAAATATTAGCTGGGGAACACAGTGCTTTATAAGCTTTTGGTGAAGAGACTAAGGAATGATGTATATGAAGGGTCAGGCAATGGTAGAATGCATGGACCACAGTGTAGTATCTGGATGAGGATGCTCACGGCCCCACTGCTCCACTCTTTCATGATGAGGCTCCTGCTGTACATTCAAAGGGACTCGGATACACAAAAGACCCCGAATAGCCAAAGCAACCTTGAGAAAGAAAAATGGAGCTGGAGGAATCAGGCTCCCTGACTTCAGACTATACTACAAAGCTACAGTAATCAAGACAGTATGGTACTGGCACAAAAACAGAAATACAGATCAATGGAACAGGATAGAAAGCCCAGAGAAAAACCCATGTACATATGGTCACCTTATCTTTGATAAAGGAGGCAAGAATATACAATGGAGAACAGACAGCCTCTTCAGTAAGTGGTGCTGGGAAAACTGGACAGCTACATGTCAAAGAATGAAATGAGAACACTCCCTAACACAATACACAAAAATAAACTCAAAATGGATTAAAGACCTAAATGTAAGGCCAGACACTATAAAACTCTTAGAGGAAAACATAGGCAGAACACTATATAACATAAATCACAGCAAGATCCTTTTTGACCCACCTCCTAGAGAAATGGAAATAAAAACAAAAATAAACAAATGGAACCTAATGAAACTTAAAAGCTTTTGCACAGCAAAGGAAAACATAAACAAGACAAAAAGACAACTCTCAGAATGGGAGAAAATATTTGCTAATGAAGCAACTGACAAAGATTAATCTCCAAAATTTACAAGCAGCTCATGCAGCTCAACAGTAAAAAAATAAACAACCCAATCCAAAAATGGGCAGAAGACCTAAACAGACATTTCCCCAAAGAAGATATACAGATTGCCAACAAACACATGAAAGAATGCTCAACATCATTAATCATTAGAGAAATGCAAAACAAAATTACAATGACATATCATCTCACACCAGTCAGAATGGCCATCATCAAAAAATCCGCAAACAATAAATGCTGGAGAGGGTGTGGAGAAAAGGGAACCCTCTTGCACTGTTGGTGGGAATGTAAATTGATACAACCACTATGGAGAACAGTATGGAGGTTCCTAAAAAACTAAAAATAGAACTACCGTACGACCCAGCAATCCCACTACTGGGCATGTACCCTGAGAAAACCATAATTCAAAAAAAGTCGTGTACCACAATGTTCATTGCAGCTCTATTTGCAATAGGCAGGACATGGAAGCAACCTAGGTGTCCGTCAACAGATGAATGGATAACGAAGAGGTGGCCCATATATACAATGGAATATTACTCAGCCATAAAAGGAAACAAAATTGAGTTATTTGCAGTGAGGTGGATGGACCCAGAGACTGTCATACAGAGTGAAGTAAGTCAGAAAGAGAAAAACAAATACTGTATGTTAACACATATATATGGAATCTAAAAAACGAAACAAAACAAACAAACAAACAAAAACGGTCATGAAGAACCTGGGGGCAAGATGGGAATAAAGACGCAGCTTAGGTGCACTGTTTATAAGAATATCAGAACCAGTTTATGTTTGTGGTTTTGGGAAAAATTATTTGTGTTGGGGAGAATGTTGTGGAGGTGAGGGGAATTGAGTTGGCGTTATTTTCTCATTTTGGGGGGTACATTTGGAACACTGACAATAAATGCATCCCCTTTAAAAAAAAGGGGGGGGACTCTGATAAACTGGAGGGAGTTTCTATCAGGTGGGCTGTTCAAAGGCATGTCTCCGATCACATGATCAACAGCTAAGGGAACTGGAAAGTTTAACCTAGAGAAGTCTTGGAGGAGACTGAACGTCTGTCTCCAAACTTCTGACGGGGTAAACTGGAGGAGAGACATGGGAAAGGTCCCTGGTATTAGGCTGGCTTAGAGAATAGAACTAAGAGAGGAAGTTAGATGAGGACAGACTTTGGTTTTGCATAAGGAAGAACTTTCTGACACAGCCATAGAAAAATAAAATGAACTATTTCAAAGGAGTCAGTCCCTTAACCTGGAACTCTTGCTCAACTGGAGGCAGGATGAGTGACCTTTTGGGAAGGATGTTGCAGGGGGGAATTTTAGCATTCAGTGGAGGTTTGATCCATGACTGCCAAGTTCCTTCTTACCCAGAGATTCTATAATATTTTGAAAAAAAAACTTTGCCTATGTAAAAAATGTAGCTGATATAAGAAGAGAAAATGTGATTAGTGTGAAAAAGAACAAAAAGGATAAAAATTCTAAAATAAACAAGAAAACACTAGTTAGTTATACGACAAGCTTGTTTCCTAAAACTCTAGCTATTCAGTTTATTTATCTGGCCTAGTTCCCAAACCTTGTCAGTGCATCTGAAAATTCACTTGTCTGGGCCATATGTGGAAGGCTTTGATTTAGTAGATCCAGGCAAACTATAATTATAAAAAAAATTCTCTTGGTGATTCTGATGTTCAGGCAATTTTGGGGAACACTGAAATTTTAGACTTAAAGGAGTACCTATATTTTGCATAAAATCTATGTATGAATGTATGTGTCATGCTCGAAAAAAATTAGTAATAATAATGATTCTAATCTACCTGTTAAAATTAAAGGCCACTGAAGTTTAATATTTAAGCACCATTTCTACACTGGAGGCAAACCTCACTTCAGCATTTCCTCTAAGTTCTAACAGCTTAGAACATAAAAGTTAAAAAAATCACATCTCTTGCTTAATAACTTTTAATGTACTGAATAGATCATTACTAGGTTTTCAGCATTTCTTAGATAACATGCTTTTAAAAGTAATGAGAGAGATTCCTTCCTAAACAAACAACAGAAAAGTTCAGAAAATCAGGAAGAAAAAAGCAAGAAAACGAATGTTGTTTGTACATATATACTTCTTAGCTTAAATAACTTTTTTTTTTTTCTTTTTCTTAAGTTCCCACTTGGATAGTCAAATTCTCAGAAAATGTGAGAAGAAGTCATGCCCTGTTTGAGACTCATTAAGAGCTTACTAGTATTAGTAAAAACCAGTGTGGGGATATTAAATAAATCAATATTCAATTTCTTAAAATTACAAATATCAAAAGTTTAAATTAAAATTAAATTTTAATTAAGTTTAAATTAAATTAAAAGTTTCCTTAATCTTTTATGTTCAACTTACACATCTTCTTATAAATCTAGTAAATGAAAAACATTTTTAAAGGAAGCTTTTAGCACTTAGTCAATTAAATTCAAGGTGGTCAAATTTAATGTAATAAGAATGGCATTATTAAAGTACTGATTAAATCATGACTCTCTCCATTTACAAGGAAGGGAACTCTTTCCAAGGCTGATGTTGGTTTTTAAGCATTTCTAAGTGTACACTGTAAGAACAAAGTCCTTGCCCTGAAGAATATGATGCTAAGAGGTCCTGGTGGTCATAAATCTGCTTCCTGTCTGTTCTCATAAAGGGCTTTAGAGAGGACATGACAGAACTCCATCAACCAATAATATCCTTTGATGCAGAGGATAAGTCCATTGCCCGTGACCTTCTGGACTTTGAGGCAAACGGTTTCTAAGACTTGTTTCTGGCTAAGGCATCCCTCCCCTCCCAGACAATGCAGGGATGTATTGAAAGAAGAAAGGAAAAAGAAAACAGAACGAGATGAGTCTGAGTCTGCAGTAAGTTTCCTAAAGAGTAAAAATCTACGATTATTGAAGATTTGGAAGAAATGATTAGTTAGAATGAAGGCATCCACATAACACATGTGATTCTAAAAAAAGGGGACTTTTAAATACAAATAGACATAAAAGCAATATGAGGTGACATTATTTGTATTTTCTGAAAGTTAAACTTGGAAAATAATTCCTGTGTACACTTTACATTAATTGATGTAATAACAGTGATGCTGTAAGTATTGTTAAGAATCTAATACAAAAATCCTTTTACTTGGTTACTTGGTGTCTGGCAGGTCGCCCTGTACATCTCATAGTGAAAATGGTCACAACTGACAACGAACTGGCCAATCAAATAATGCCGAATCTTGATCAACGTTTACCGGATGAGAAAGGAGAGCTTTACCAAATTGCAAATTGGAATTGACAACAGAGAAGAGAACTTCTGAATTAACCGTTACTGGTGCATCTACAATTCCTCTTGATCATGATTTTGACAGGTCAAATACTTTCAAAACTTTTCCTCTAGTGGAAGAAAATGTTCTACTTACAGATGCACAAAACTATGAGAAAAAGGAGATATGTGACCAGTTCCCGTAAAACACTTTTAAGGTATTTCTCTCGGTCAGCGCCGCTTTCCGCCATGAGTCGTGTTCCCCAGAGACCTTTAAAATAGTAATAAAAGATGTCATTTTATTTTAAACAAACCTCAAGAATGGCAAAAGGAAAAACACATAAAAAACAGTACACCTTTAAGGGAGATTCTCCTGGATTTTTTTTTTTAGCATGCTCTAAAGGCAACCGAGAAATGGTTTTAGCAGGAGTACCTTTAATTTAGGAATACATCAGCCTCCACTATTCCCCCCAGATGTGCAAAACACAAGGCAATGATCTGATCACTGTCTAAACTCCCAACCTCATTAGAAAATATCTCAGTAAAAACTCAGAAGGGGAAGAGGACATTTAGGTTTAATAATTATGCATGTACACCAGTCCTTTGTGTATGCGGGAGGAATCACCATGTTAACTAAATTAATCATCCTCGTCAGTACATGACGTAACATTGCAAACGATACTTTTTAGGTCACCCCTGATGAAAAGAGGTCCTGGTTGGAGCACCATTTCATTATGGAAACATCTATCAAGCTTCTAACACACTGGTGTAAAGTCTCTGCTCTGCACCCATTTTTGCCTTTTAAGAAATTCAGTGCTGACCGATTACACTAAACATGCCTAGCTGAACAGTTTTTAAAAATGCCAATTAACGTATGATTTTTAAATGAAAAGCAACAAACTCATCTGCCTTCTCTCTCTCTCTCTGGAGAAAGGGTAAAAAGCAGCAGCCGTGCTCCATATTTTAGCAGATGGAAAAAGCGTTGGGCCGGCTGAGCGAAGATGACATAAGCCGTGGTGAGCTGCCTGGAGAGAGATCCCACAGTTGTGGACGCAGCCAGCAGACGGACAGGGTGGCCGTCCAAACCCCCACCAGTGAGCAGTGTGGTCAAGTCACACTGCTGGTTACTTGGACGAGCCTTAGTGTTTTCCAAAAAAGACAAACCTCTCAATTCTTTCTGTTAATTAGGTCAGCTGTTAATGGCAAATGGCCTCACGCTTCTATCCCGCAGACTTTAACCCCTTCCATCACAGACACTCACAGAGCCACGGATGCCACAGTCCAGCCACACAGAGAACAAGGGGAACATGGTATATGGTCTTCTGCACTTGGAAGAAATGACTTCATTGCTAGTGTTTATGTACTTTTTAAGTCTTATAAACATACATTAGTTCTACTCCAAAATTGGGGTATTTCATTTCCTTTTCTTTTCTCTCAAATTTATTTTAGGAAAAATCAGCATCTGCCCTCAAAGGCACTGGGTTACGAGTCCTAGGTTTCACCGCGCCGAAAGTGGGACGCGACTTATAACCAGGTTCGCTTCTACCCACACCTGGTGGCTGTCAGGGGATTTACTCACTCAGAAGAAATGCACCAAGCAGAATGTCTGCTCGCTGAAACTCCACCACAGTAAAGAATTATTACGAACTTCAGATGACATGGAAAATTACAGCTCAGAAGAACACAGAGGCAGCCAAATATTAGGCTCAGTAGCCCTGGACAAAACCACACCATTTCTCTGGGCGTATCTCCTTTGGAGGCCAGGTCTAAAATATACACATAAGTGGAAACTGCTAGTCCCCTGACCATCCGGGAGAGACTGCTGCCTTGTCTCACTGGGTCAGTGATTTCACTCTTTCCCGTGGTTTATAAACAATTATGCAATAAGGAAAAATCATGGTTCTTAATATTTGCAAACGGTTTTGCTTGACCTATAAACAGAAAACACCAAACTCCTATCGAATTTTCTTCAGGCTAAATTTTCAATGGTCTAGGGCAATTTAATTCGAGCCCTTGAATGAAACATTTCAAATGAAAAGAAACCAGCCCTTTTATTTATATTTTATGTGAGTATATTTCTATGCATTTACTCTCTTCTAAATTTCTCTAGCTGCCTCCTCAAATACTTATTGCTTGACAAATGTCATCCAGTTTCCCCACTGGGTGTGTGCAGAGTAGGGTCAGTCTTAGGACACAGGGACCCCTGCACATCCTGACGGGTAAGAAATGCTGCATCCACAAATGGAAGAAACAGCCGTCCTGTAGCCAGCTCCTTCCCGTGTGTAGTTACCATCAGGGATGATAGAATAAGAACGGTGAAGGGTAGCGTTCAGGTCCAAAATGGGAGCATTCTTCAAAAACAGCTGTTGTCTTTTCCCGCCACCATCCCAGCTGCGGAGGGAGGACCTCCAGGCACTCACGTTCAGTACGTAACGTGCCTCCATCTGGTAGAAGAACAGGATATGAGGGGACACGGGACAACATGCAATTTCCTTCCTGTGTAAGAAGGTGCTTAGTCAATGCCAGAGCCCAGCGTCAGAGCACATCACCTCAACGGTAAGTGTTACTTATTCATATGCATACGGGAGAACTCTGAGATGAGTAATCCAAAACACCAAAAAGGTCTCCAACATAAACAACTGACTTTGGAAAAAATGCCATTTGGCAACTCTTTTATCCAAATGCTTCCAAACCCCTTTTACTTTGCAATATATATAAAAAAATATCACAAAGAGAGAATGATATAACGAACTCCCATGTATCCCCCACCCAGCTTCAACAGTTATCAACTCAACACCACCCTTGATCCATGGAAACCCTCACCCACTCGTCAATTATTTTGAAGCTAATTCCAGCGACTGTATCATTTCACCTGTTAATATCTCAGTTCCATGGTAAAAACAATTCAGTGTGGCCCTTTTGCCTCACATTAACCCTGTCCCATCTGAAACCCATCAGCCCACTATGGCTCTCTGACCGTGACAAGGTGCAGTGTGGAGGTCTGGAATCCAAGCTGTGTTCAAATGAAGGGTCAGCCACTTAGGAGCCGTGAGACCTTACCTAATGCCACGAGCCCCCACTTCCTCATTTGGAGATGAGGTGGGAGTATCGCTCTGTGGGATTGTTCTGGGAATTAGAAATATTATGGTTACAGCAATAGAGTGGCGGGAAGGGGCCCTTTTATGGCTTCAGAAACAGGTCCAAATCGGAAATGTCCTACTTCTGACGCCTAGCTGGTCCAGATTTGAGAATGGCGTGGAGACCCAAATCCATGTGGACTTTGAAGTCATTGTGAATATCCTGACCAAATTCTCATTGCACTCACATCATAAAAGAATCCTGTTCTTGTGCTTAGACACACGTGGGCCTTGCTTAGGAAGCTAAATACAATCCTTCTTCATAGTGATTTGAATTGCAGGGACACCTTCAGAAAGGGAAGTGACTTTTTACTATTGGTCCGTTTTCTACAGAATAGTCAGTTGCTACCTTATGATACTGACGCCTGAATCTCCAATTTCTTAGGCAGCCCCCTCCTGAGATGCAGACAGGTATGTGCCACAGCTGATGGCCAGATCTACCTGCACATTCCACAGACAACTCACACTCACATGCCCCAAACTGAGATTTCTCTTTTTTTCCTTTCTCTAGAAGCCTACTTGCCCTGTGTGGGGTAATGGTACCAACCCAGAAACATGGGTTTCATCCTAGAATAGGCCCTTTTCATAACCCTCACATGGAGTTGGTCCACAGTTTTGATGGTTTCTCTCTTTCAGCTGGCATTCTTCCATCCCAGTTGCACTGAGGATTGCACTGCTGAACTCTAAATTCCTTGGGAGTTTGGATCTTGTATTATTCATCTCTGTATGTATCCCTAGTACCTACCACAAGGGAGATGCTCAATAAAAGTTTGTTGACTGCACAACTTCTGTTACTAGCATAGCCTTATCACACCCCGCAGAGCAGCAACCCTCCCTCAAAAAAAATCCCCATGCAATGAAGATACAAAATCTCATTTGTTCACAATTATAGTGCAAATAAAAAGGGGAAAGGAAGCAATTATGGAGGGTTGGATTAAAAATAAAGGGAAAGTCGTAAGAGCCAAAAGGCAGAAACAACCCCAGTGTTCATCAACTGATGAACGGATAAACAAAATGTGGTCTATACATACAAGGGATTACTATGCAGTCATCAAAAATGAAGTTCGGACCCATCCTACAACACGGATAAACCTCGAAAACATTACACGAAGTGAAATAAGCTGCCAGATATGAAAGGACAAATACTGCGTGATTCCACTAATATGAGGTACCCAGTAGAGGAAAATTCATAGAGTCAGAGAGCGGAAGAGAGGCTGGGGGTGCGGGGAAGAGGAGGGGATCCGCGAGTTATTGTTCAACGGGCTGACCTTCTATTTGGGATGATAAAAAGGCTCTGGATATGGACAGTGATGATACAATATAGTGAATGGGAGAGGAGGTATCTATTTGTTACAGCAGCTTAGCCCACCCTGACCAATACAGCTAGTTCTTTATGCTTTCTCCAGGAAAACAAACAAAAAACCAACCAAGCATGTATGTCTGAAACAACAAACAGAAGGTGACTTTGGTAAACTGATACATCCATAAAACACATTCAACTTTGGAAATTCAGAAAATATGATAACTCATGTAGAGTCTCAAATTTTATCTCGGAATTAATAAGCGTTTGCTAAGAAAAATGTAAACAAGATGGTTGGGTTGGGGACACCTTTTAGCTTGGAGCAGTCTTTCAATCTCCCAGCATCCTTTGCTTCTTTGGGTGCAGGCCTTCGCCAACCCCCTCGCTGTGCCTCCTGCCTGGTCCTCCTGCTTCCCTGTCCCCTTCTGCAAGCTCTCCTGCCCAGCACACCGCTTGACTCATTTTCCCTTTCAATGTGCTCTGCTCCTGTTCAAAATTTGTCAACGGCTTCCTAATATTTAGGGGTAAATTCTTAATTCCTTAATTCCTTAGACACAGTGCTTCCCATAATCAGGCCTCAAACATTTCTTCATTGCTATCTTACTCCTGCTACGAGGATAGATCTATTTAGTGTCCAAGGAGAGAAATGACCATTTGCTGTCCAGCTCAGATTCATGTCATTTAACAACAACACAGGGTATGCTGAAGCTAGAAGGGACCTTGAAGATTAGGTTCAACTCTTCCATTTTATATATGAGGAACAGAGGCCAGGAAGTCTGAGTGAGTTACATAAAGTCACAAAGGTTGGAGACCTCCAAGCAAGCTCCTGACCACTCCAAATTTGAGGAATTGCTGCTACCTTTAGAAATTCCAAGTCACTCTCTCTTCTGACCCTGGGCACTACTATAGAATGTATATAAGGTTTTTGTCATCGGTATCCCAAGAGGGGAAAAAAAAAATCACAACTCATTCATGGTTATTCATTTCACTTTTCTGGGTTTCTGTCCATAGGAAAATGGTGATGTGCTATTTTAGGTTTTTTTTTTTTTCTTTTTTTGGTAGCACCTAGTATAGTCACTAATTATTTAACAAATGTTACTTAATAAGTGACAAGAATATCAATTATATTTCTTCATAAAAGAAATAAGATACAATTTATTCTAAATTTTTCTGTGAAAAAGATTTTCATGATTCTATTCTCCTACTAATTAGACCATTGATAAGGTTTGACTAGAAGTTTTACTGTTACCTTATTCATTGTAAATTTTCTGAAACTTTTCTTTAAAAGAGATAAACTTACACATACACTCATATTTCATTTCATTATATTCCATTATTGAGTTTATTCAAAGAACATTAAGTGTTATCAAATACTTAAGCTGAATTAACAGGATCATAACTTTCCATTATTTATTAACTTATAAGAAACTCCTCTCATTTCAGTGAATACTTTACAAAGCACAATTAAAACAATTTAACAACCTTAAAAAAGTATGAGAGTTTTTTGCTAATCTACTCACACAGGTTATTCAAAAAGGACCTTTTGGTCCGCTCCATGCTCTGAATCAAATTAACTAGCATAATCACTGTGTAAAAGTACCAAAATGTACACTTTTAGAATCTATGATTTAATTTCTATTTAGGAAGCACTCACAACATGGCAGAGACTTGCTACACGTTTTACGTTTCACCTCATTTAATCCTCCCAAGTCAAGAACTAAGTATTATGATTATCTCTTTAAAAAAAAAAAAAAGTCAAAAACTGAGGATCAGAGAGGTCAGGCAATTTGCTCGAGGTCATGTAGCCAATATGTGGTAGAACTGGGGTTCGGGTATAGGTCTGACTTGGTGTTAATCACGTTGCTGTAAAAACACCTGGATAGCTTTTTGTGCGAGATTTTCAAAACTGACAGGAAGAGAAGGGAAGGGAAATTTTCAAAAGAACTGAGGATAGAAAACTCTTAAAAGTAGAGGTTAAAGTCACTTGGATGGCAAGAGCCAATGCAACTCTTTTCCTCTTTTGCCTCTGACAAAACTTTGCAAAAACAGGATCCCATTTGCTCTTGGAAAATGTGTGTCCTCTTAATGAGCACTGGCAATTTTGAAGATTCCTTCCCTGCCTTTTGGAGAGCTGGGTGCACCGAACTCTGACACATTTCCACACAGCTGGTATCTGATGACCTCACTGTCTCATTGGAACTTCAAAGAACATTAACTTAGTTATTTAAAAACATACTTTCAAGTTTTTTAAACAACATTAGCATTTACTTTGCAACCGTTTTAGAAAAATACCTAGACTTAGAAATGGCCGAATAACTGTTTTCCTAGACATTTTATTCTATTCGTGGTGTTCTTAACAGCTCCCCTCTCCCCCAAACAACCAGACACCGCCCAAACTACATCAACGACTGTCCAATGACACTCCTTCCACAACTAGGACACTGTACTGCGTACCCATTCCGGAAAGGGATAAGGGGCAATAGGGCATCCAGGACAGTGAAAGACCATGGGTACTACTAGCACAGAAGTTTCGTTTTCATTTAGTGAAATTCGCAAATATGCAGTTGCAACCACCATTAGTTGCCTTAGAATATTTTTTTTCCCTACAAGAAAAAAAAAAAAAAATCTCCAGATGTACCCCTTCTCTCTAATATACGGCTTTCACTTATTTCCAAAGGTAAACCTAAGCTGACACATCTTTTAGAAGAAGGAGGTATCCAATAAATTTGCACCAACAAGGGCGCAGTGGAATTCCGTGCTGGGTACCGGAAATAGAACGGAATTAGCAAAGGTGCGGAAGACGCTTCCTAGGGAGGCGGGGACGCAATGGGAACGCGAGCGGGAGCCCCGGAGAGCTGCCCTTCCGCGGGCGATGGCTCCGCCGGCGCCCGCACTTCTGGTTTGTGCATCAGCCGCCGAGGGTCGCGCTCTTACCTCGCAGCCCGCGAACCAGCCTCTCGGCCCAGGCCACTCGGGGCAGCTGCCCGTCCAGGGGGAGGTGGCGATGCAGCGGGTCTCCGCCGCCGCCGCCGCCGCCGCCGGCCGGTCTGGGGCTCGGCGGGCCCTGGTCCTCTCGCTGGCGCCGCCTCCCGTTCGGAGGGCCCGCGCCGTGGTAGCCCCCCAGCCCCCGGCCCCGGGCGCCCACAGAGCTCACGGCCGAGGAGGCGACCGACCTCCGGCTGCCCGGGCGCCACTCTACGTCCATCTCCACCACCATTCCCCCTTCTTCTCCCTCCACCTCCTCTTCCTCCTCCTCCTCCTCGGCCTCGAAGCCCGGGTTGTCGCGGCTCCACGCCTGCCGCGAGCACGACGAGAGCGGAGGAGATGGGGAGGCCGAGGCTCCGGCCGGGGGGTCCCGCGCGGCCGCCTGCCGGATGCGCTCCATCTCGATCTCCAGGCCCCTCTGCTCGCGGAGGCCGCCCGGGCCGGCGAGGCCGGCGCCCGCGGCCCGCCCGCCCGCCATCAGCCGGCCCGGGCCCGCCGCTCGGGGCGCCGGCGTCCGCTTCGCGTCCCCGGGCTGCTGCGGCTGCACGCGGCTCGAGTTCACCATCGCGGTCACTGGCGCCCGGCGCGCCGTCGCCCCGTGCCGCGCTCGGCGCTGTCCGCCGCAGGAGCCATGTTCCTTTCTTCCCGGGGCCCGCCGCCTCCTGCTCTCCGCCCCCGAGCTCCCCAGAGTCCCGCGTCCCTCGCCCGCCCCCTCGGCCCGCCTCCCCCCGCCTCGCCTCGCCTCGCCCAGCGGCCGCGGCGCGCTGCAGGGGGAGGCGCGAGGCAGCCGCCCCCGCGGCCGGCGCGCCGGGCGAGCGGCGCCTGGGCCCGTGTCCCGAGTGCAGCCGGAGCCTGGGCGCCCCCATTCCGTTCGGGTGGAAGGGCTTCCGGAGCTGGCACTGCCTGCGCCACCCTGAGAGGGTGCTTGGGTCCCTGCTAGCCGCCAGCCACTTTTGCCTCGGTTGACCGCGGTGCAGGGAGAGAGGGAAACCCCTTTATGCGACGGCGTGAACAAGCGAGATCCAGCCCGAGCCGGTCTGCAGCAGGGGCAAACATCCTTCCTCCGTTTGAAAACTACCAGCAAACTCCTAACAGAGTCCTAGCGCTGACTTCCTTGGCCTTTGGCGCGCTCACCCCCCGCCCCACTCCTGCTGCTTTTCGGAGGGTTTCCTGACTCTCTGGTTGGCTCCTCTGTCCACGCGTTGCGGGGACCCCGAGGATTCGGCCGCGGGGCTCTTGGATCGCTGATGCTCCGCAGAGCTCGACCGCCCCCTTCCCACCCCCTCCCCGTCCGTGAGTCACGGAATCCCGCCTCAGGCTCCAGGTCCTGAGCTTTATTCCCGCTCGCTCTCCGGAGCACATCCAGCTCGACGCGCTGCAGTTGTCTCGAACTTCACCCAGCCCAAGGGAAGTTTATTATCTTTTCCCTTCTTCTTTTAAGCCTGCTTCACCTGCAGTGTCCCCAGTTGAGATCGGAGGCATCCTCAGTCCCCAGAGTACACTTCTTCATGATGACCTCATCTGTCTGCTCTTCACCTCCAACACCTCACTTCCCCCAGTTGTGTCACTTTTGACCCACAAAGGTCTCTCTGATTAGGACCTCTGGTATTCACTCCCCTTGTCAATGATTCAGTCCACAGCTTGTTTTCTTCTGCATTGGAACAGTGGATCTGTCACCTCCACCATCATTCTTCACTTCCGGGTACCCGCTGTTTCCAGATTGTGTTCGGAACCAAACCTGCTCATGTCACACTGATGCTTAGACACCGTGGAGGCTTCTGACAGCTTGAAGGGTAAAATTTAATTTCTGTAGTTTGGCTTGGTAGATCTTCATAATCTGCTCCTGTATATTTTTTGCTAGGGCTGTCGTAACAAAGTACCACAGACTGGGGGTCTCAAACGACAGACATGTATTTTCTCACAGTTCTAGAGGCTGGAAGTCTAAGGTCAAGGGGTTGGCAGGGTTGGTTTCTTCTGAGGTCTCCCTCCTTGGCTTGTAGGTGGCCGTCTTCTCCCTGTGTCTTCACATGCTCGTCCCTCTGTATGTGTCTATGCCTCAATTTCCTCTCCTTCTGAGGACACCAGTCAGATCGGATTAGGGCCCCCTCTAATGATCGCATTTTAAGTTAATTACCTTTTCAAAGACCCCGTCTCCAAATACCGTCACCTTCTGAGGTACTCTGATTGGAGGGGTTAGGGTTAGACTTCGACATGTGAATTTCTGAGGCGGACGCAATTCAGCCCATTACAGCTCCCAGTCTGCTTTTCCAGCATGGTTTCCACCTGTGCAGCGCGCCTCGCTGTTTCCCTGTGCCCCCGTTAGCGTGCTGCTCGTATTTAGGTAATCACGCTACCTATCACCTAATCCTGTAGTTCATCTGTTCAGGCATCTGTGTCCTTCACTTAACTATGAGCTTCTTAAGGGCAGGGCTGATGCAGTCCATCAAGTCTCCTTCCGAAGACATTTCCTGCACACTGAATTAGGAGCTGGCGTGTAGAGCACAGCATGACACAGCCCCTGCCTCCAAGAGCAGACAGACGAATAAACTGGAAATAACTGTCCTGGGTAGGGTTTGTGATGCCTGTTGTCTGAGGAGCCTCTGCAGATGCCGGTGCCCGCAACAGAGCACTGCCAGATTGCATCTTCAAAGGATTCCCGACAGACACCTGGCCAGAGGAGAGCCAGGCCTGAGAAAAAAGAGCAGAATCTCAGCCAAAGTGTTCTGCTGGAGAATAGGTCTAGTTTCGTTTTGGTTTTTTTTTGCGGTACGCGGGCCTCTCACTGTTGTGGCCTCTCCCGTTGCGGAGCACAGGCTCCGGACGCGCAGGCTCAGCGGCCACGGCTCACGGGCCCAGCCGCTCCGCGGCACGTGGGATCTTCCCGGACCGGGGCGCGAACCCGTGTCCCCTGCATCGGCAGGCGGACTCTCAACCACTGCGCCACCAGGGAAGCCCTACAGGGAAGCCCTAGTTTAGTATTTTAAAAACATGATTCTCAACATCAGTGTGGCACTTGTTTAAAAATACACATGCCACGTCCCCACTCCAACCTTATGGATTCAGAAACTGCAGGATTCCAGGCCTGAAATTCTGAATCTTCTCTGAGGATTCTGGAGCATCCTATGTTTGAGAAGCACCAGTATGTTCCAAATGGATGTGGTTTCATGAAACATTTCCCTCGTATTCCTAGCACTTCACTGTCACCTGGGGTGCCATCTTCTGCAATCCCAGGCCTAGGGGAAGCTTCAGAGGTCTTTGAGTCAGACTAACTCCTAGTCGTGTGCCTACACTGTGCTACTTCTGAACCCTGGTTCAGTTCCTGCTCGGCCACGTTCTAGCTGTGTGACCTTGGCCAAGTGGCTTTACCTCGTTGTGCCGGAAGATGGAAATAATAATAGTGTTCACCTCACAGCGTTGTTGTGACGATTAGGTGAATTAATACATGTAAGGCATGGGAACACTGCCTGGTACATGGTAACTGCTCAGGTGTTAGCATTTTGAGCTCTTATAGCTGACTTAGGATAAGTATTTTCAGCTATTATAATTGCATATTTGGAAGTCTTTGTCCTAACCAGACTTTGAGCTTCTTGAGGATGGACCCTCCATGACCAAGACAGAGGATTCCATAACAGATACTTACTGAGCGCCTAGTAGGAGCCAGGCACAACGCCAGGACAGAGGGCAAGCAGTGACAATAGTGAAAAGCCCCGCCATTAAAGAGCTTGCATTCCCCGCGGATTGGTTGGGGAAATGAATGAATCTAGTCAGGTACAGTCATTTTAAGGCACACAGCTAGACCTCTGGCTATGACAGGGGTTCCTAATTCTTCATGTAGAGGTCTTTTTAGCTTTTGCATACCACCACTTCTCCTCCGGGCTCCAAGGGCCCTTGGAATAGCTTATGCCCACTTGAAGCTATTATGTTCCCTGCTCAAAATGCTGTTTTTCGTTTTACGATATTTGTCTCCCAAGGATATTTTGATTTTTCAGAGTTCAAGGTTTAGAAGACAATAGATTTCTGCTTATTCATTTCTTGTTTGTTCTTCCTGTTTTCTGCTAGCAGGCCTAGAGTCCAGAGACATAAGGAGGAGACTGAATGGAAAAACAATAATATCAAGGAATAATAAACAAATTAATTCAACTGCTATCTACGTATTCAGTTCAAATTCTGTGCATTTACTATACATAGTAAATAACATTATTATTTTAGTCAGAATATACAAAACGAAATACTATTTGGACACATCCTTCAGGGAGTTATAATCTCGAGGGAGAGATACATACACTGAGTCTAAATAACAAGAGATGGGAGAATAGAATTTAGTGTCAAGTCAGCAGTGAAGGTTTTCAGCATGGGAGGGGTTGAGAGGAGAGACAGCTCATGCTCAGGCTGGCGTGGGAAGCGCAGGTAGGCAGGCCAGATCATGGAAGGCCTCAGATGCATCGTTAGTACAGACTTTATTCTGTAATTAATGATAATAACATGCCCCCTTTCTGTAGTGTCAATTATTTAAAACAAAATCTGAAATATTCTTTCTAAGACTATACCCCGTCCCTCAAAGAATGCAGATTGATTGAAAATGTGTCCACACATACATAGTTCAGATTTAGATGTGTGCTTACCTGAAACTCAAATCACAGATCCTTGAAAGAAATATGCTTTTTAAAAATGCACAGCAATATTTGTGTAATATGACTTGGGTAGTATTTGATCCACAGTGTTTTAAAATCCTACATTGTAGGAGTCTCTCTACTAATTTCAGTCTTAGTCTTCATAAACCCTTCCCCAGCTGTCTGATATATTTCCTGCTCAAATATTTACTCATTCTTTCTGGCTTACCAATATTCTCTTTCCTGCTTTTACCTTGACTTTTTTTTTGCCCCTTCAGAGCTCCTCGCTTTTGCTCCAGCAGGCCCTGAGGTTGTAAATTTCTCTCCTTTCCCACAGAATTCTTTCCTTTAGTACCCATCGTAAAACTCTATTCCTCATAAGAAGTTATCTCTTATTAAATAAGTGAGATACACAAACTCATATTTTTCTTCTTCTGGTTGCTACATCCTATTGCCATATTACAAATTTCAGTAATCTATAGGGCCTGAAATACTGTGTGGGATAGATAATACAGCTTGGATACTGTTTGGTTTTGTTTCATCTGTGTGGTTGATTCTTCTGGGGACACACTTACAAAACCTCACCTATTAGTGTTAGTACCACTGAGGACACTCAGAGAAGTCATTTAAAGGTCAACTTTAAAAACAGTCTAGCCTAATTTAATGCTTAGCATTCTCTACACCTCTGACTTCTGTACTATTAGAATTGCCCGTTTGTCTCCTGTCTTGCTTTTATTTTCCAATTTGAACTGATGAAGCAGACGCAAGCTGAAGTACCCATTGGTCCCACAGATTCCACCTTCAAAAGGAAATCCAAAAGGAGGCTCTGGTATGTGTGGTGTTGCCTAGCAACCCACCCAAACAAACACGTTTCTCTCTCAATTTTTTTCTCAGCCCTTAGTTATTCAAGAACATTGTAAAATAAGTTTTTAATCACTTGACATCTGAAATCGGAAGAAAATTTGGTGCTTGGGGCTTTATAAGGACTGCCAACCATGCTAAAATGTTTACTTTATTTCTCACTTTACTGCTCTAATAATGCAAGCTGGAATTTGTGGTATTCTTCTAAATGTCTGGAGTTTGGTTTGGATATGTCCCTGCCTCTGCGCGGGAGCCATCGTTGGTTGGCACTGTGATTTTTGATGATCTAATCTCTCTCAGTTTTCTTCTCTGAATAATATGGTTAAATACCAACCTTACAAATTCCTGCAGAATTTTCGTTGAAGGCGTAATGAGGGCATATTAATAAATTCATCAAACACATATAGAATATCCACTAGACGCCAGGTACCATGTGGAATTCTGGCGAGGCAAAGATAAGACATGACTCCTACCTTCAAGGAGATCAAGTCTTATATGTCAACAATGCCACTTACACCGGAAATTAATATAATATTGTAAATTAACAAGACATCAGTAAAAAACAAAAACAAAAAAGGAAACATTTTTACATCACTCCCAAGCTGTCTTCTACATTGAAAAGACTTATGAATCTTTCTAGACTCAGGCATCATTTCCTTTTGGAAACTTCCTTAGCCACAAACCTGGCCCCCCTGCTTGAATTTTTTTTCCTTTTTTTAAAAACTTTTAATTTCATATTGGAGTATAGTTGATTAACAATGATGTGTTAGTTTCAGGTGTACAGCAAAGCGATTCAGTTATACATATACATGTATCTGTTCTTTTTCAAATTCCTTTCCCATTTAGGTTGTTAGATAATATTGAGCACAGTTCCCTGTTCCATACAATAGGTCTTTGTTGGTTATCCATTTTAAATATCTCCCTGCTTGAATTTACTTGCCCTCTACCTTGCAAACCTTTATCACAACATTTACCACCTGATGTTGAAAATGTCTATTAACATAGTCTTCCTGAGTAGGGCTATATGCTCCTGGAGTGCGGAGACCCTGCCTCATTTAGTTTGCAGTTTAGCAGCCCAGCAGCCCTTTCCCTTTCTTATTATAACTGTAATCAAATTCTCTCGGGAAAACAACCCTCTCCGTTCTGAGTCCCTGAGTGCCTCACATGCGGCTGACACCACCGCTAAGCTCCCAAGTGGTGGGTGGGGATCTCAGGCTTGGCCAACCGGAGTGTCACGTTCCCTTGACACCTGTGAATGGTATTTAAGAACAGGCGTGGGAGCTGTGGTTGTAGCCAATGGAAATCAGAACAGAATTTTTGTTTTTTTTTTGAATTCTTGGAAAAAAAAAGCTTTTCTTCCCACCAGATTTGGAGTTGTAAGGACGTAAGTCTAGACAAGCTGGCAGCCAAGATGTTTATGCTAGAGGAATAATGGAAGCCAACAATATATATACATGAAAATATGTATAATGTGAAGACTGGAAGAATACCAAAATGGAATTAGTGATAAAGTTTGGGTGGCCATGCTATTCAAGAACACTGTAAAATACATTTTTATAATTTGCCATATTCTCGCTTTGTCAGATGCAGATATATGTCTTTATCCACATTCAAAAGAATTTTGAATAATATAGGGCCAAGAATAGAGCTCTTTGGAATATTGTGTGAGGCTTTTCTCTTTACCAACCCAAACTTTTTCATTATTACCATTTGGGTGTAGTTATTCAAAAAATTTGAATGCAACTCTACTTTCACTAGCCCAGATTTCCAAAAGGATGTCAGAATTTTTTCCAAAGCCTTTTGGTGCCAAAATGGATGATGCTTACAGCTTTCCCAGATCTACCAGACTTTACAGAGTGTCTGCTTTATAACCATCTAGCATAATCTTAGATATGATTAGGGTGCAAAAGAAGTTGTCTTTGCCTTCAAGGTCCGTATAATTAGCTTGCAAATACAAGCTATACACAGATAAAGCAATTACCCAGGGAGTGCTGTATGACACTCATCTGGGAAGGTTTTTATTGTTGTTGTTTTCGTTGTTATTGTTTTGGAGTCTAGCTCTTAGGTGAGTCCTAGGAGATAGAGAATATGACCAGATTCTGACGACATCATTTGAGCCCCTGAAACCAGCACTAATTGAAGTTAGATCTAACCCTGGACTTTGATAGCCAAGAATTTCTTTTTTGCTTAATTTATTTTAAGTTTGGGTTTCTGTCTCTTGCAACTGGAATAGTACTAAAACTAATAGATTTGAATAGAAGTGGATCATACAGACTGGTAAGAGTTGTGTCAATGATATGCATAAGATGCTATATGAACACACAATCGGGCCCTCTCGTCTGAGCTAAGTGGGCTAAATAGGGCATATAGGGTGGCTAGTAGGCTAACCCACTCTGCAAGTGTTAGGAGATTAGAGATCTGGGGGGGTGCCAAACCATACTTTTCTTTCTTAGTGTCTTTGACATCTTTACTATAAATACTATTCCAAAGGACCTTTTAAAGATGTCTTTTCATTCTTATAGTATTTTTTAATAGCATAAATTCATAATTTTGATAATGTCCAATTTGTGAACTTTTTCTATGGATTGTACATTTGGTATCATATTATTTAAGAAATCTTTGCTTCACTTAAGGCCATGAACATTTTCTCCCGTATTTTGTTTTATAATTTCAGGTTTTACATTTCAGCACACAATCCATTTAAAGATAACTTTTGTTTATGGTGTGAGGTATGAAGAGAGGGTTGTTGTTGTTGTTTTTACATATGGATATCCAATTGTTGCAGCACTATTAGTTGAAAAGACTATCCTTTCTCTACCGAATCACCTTTGTACCATTACTGAGAATCAATTGACTGTATATGAGTGTTTACTTCTAGATGATCTGTTCTGTTCCTTTGATCTATGTGCTTAACCTTTTAGTAATACCTTCCTGCTTTGGTTACAGTAGCTTCCCTCACTCTTCCTCACAGGCTATATAAGAGCTTTTAAATTTGTAAGTGTTAATGGTTTAATTGTATTGAATGACTCTTTCTGGTCCCTCCTTTGGTATGTGACCCATAAAGGGCTGTTGCTCATCAGTTGATCATAGAGCATTAGTGAGCTGTGTTGAGTTTCTGTCTGAATGATATTTTGAAATTACTTACAAATGTAAATTTTAATGTCAATCATCAATTCTTTAAATGAATCAAGCAATTATTTTATTAATTCATCAATTTTTTTTCAGTAGCCTTTGACTCTTCTTTTGAAAGATAAGGACATTAGCAAATGTATACTCTCCACCAACAAACACTTTTTAAAATTAACAATAACTTTTATGTAGCCAAAGTCTATAAACTTTCATTTTTTCCCTAAAATAATAAAGATAATATTTATTTTATACATTTAAGTGTATTCAGTACTCATTACCAGGACTTTTAAAATATGAGTTCCCTTTCCTTGAGTTCCTTCTCTCGACTTAGTTTTCTGGGATAGATTTTTTTATCAAGCAGTTCTTTTTTTGTTGTTCCTTTTGTTTGTTTTTTTTAAGGCGGACGCATTAAAGCCTCATCGTTCCCAGAACATGTACAAAATTGAGAATGCCTTTCTGTTGCCATAAACATAAAACAAATGGGCTGGGCACAATATTTTTGGCTCAATCTTTTTTTTCTTGTTTTCAGGATTCTGGAAACATTTCTCCACCTTCCTCTGTCATTAAATGTTGCTATGGAGAAGTAGGAGGTCTGATTAAACCCACATTTTTTTTTTTTTTCTCTCAGCCTTAGCAGGTGACTTGATTTTTCTGTCCAAAAGTTACCTGTTTAGTGAGTTTTTTAAAGAGTACACATTTGGGTCGATCATTCTGCATAATTGTTTTTCTGGGAAATACTGTACAGGTTTAATCAGTAAATTAAAATTTTCATTTATTTTAGAAAAGCTTTCTACTTTTATAATTTTGAAATATTCTGCTTGATTTGTTTTGTTCCCTTAATCCAAGGATACCAATAATGCATATGTTGGAACTACTGTTTAATTTCTGTATTATCCTCTTTCTAATGGTTTCTGTCATTTTCTGGTTTTGTTGTTAATAGGATTTTTACAAATCATGTCCCCCATGTACTGTACTTTTCATATTTTTGTAGTTTTAAATGTGGCTTTCATTTCCCTAATTATTTATTTTAAATCCTTAATTCCTTTCATGAATTATGAAATTATGAATTATTATGAAATTCATGAATTATTACGTATGCCAGCTCACTTTTCATTTCCATATGGTCATATATTTTATTTGATCTTTTTCATTCTTTTTTTTAAAGTTAAAATTATTTTTAAAGGATTTCTGTTCCTGGCCCTGATGGAGCAACAGAAACATATTTACCCACTTACCTTAAACAAATAAGAAACTAGTCAAAATTTATGATCAATGGTTTCAAACACTGGACAACGGGCAGTGATGAATCGTAATCCTTGAAAGAAGGTAAACAAACAACGTGAGTCCTGTGGTTTCTCCAATAATTCCCTAGAGAGTGATTCCAGGCTGCTGTGCAGTCTCCCTTAGTTGAGAAAGAGTAAGTTGAGAATTTGGGGAAGCCAAGGTGGATGGAATTCAGAGAGTACCAGAGAGGAGAGAGCCACACAGAGAAAGAGCTCCAGAGATCTCCAGGGTGTTGCCCTTGAGTCTTCAAAGCATTTGAAGAATCTGCCTGAGGCAACAGGAAGAATTACCAGAAAGGAGTAGGTGGAAAAATTCTTGATGCTCTCATAGAGGGGGAATTTTTAAAATTCTTCAAACATCCAAAGCAGAGAAACCTTGCAATACATGGGGTGTTTTTTTTTTTTTTTTTTTTTAAATTTATTTGTTTATTATCTTCTGTTGCATTGGGTCTTTGTTGCTGCGCATGGGGTTTCTCCAGTTGCGGCGAGTGGGGGCTACTCTTCGTGCAGTGCACGGGCTTCTCATTGTGGTGGCTTCTCTTGTTGTGGAGCACGGGCTCTAGGTGCGTGGGCTTCATTAGTTGCGGCACGTGGGCTCAGTAGTTGTGGTTCATAGGCTCTAGAGCACAGGCTCAGTAGTCGTGGCGCACGGGCTTAGTTGCTCCGCGGCATGTGGGATCTTCCTGGACCAGGGCTCGAACCCGTGTCCCCTGCATTGGCAGGCGGATTCTTAACCACTGCGCCACCAGGGAAGTCCCTACATGGGGTGTTGAGTAGAAACCTCAGAAGGGCAGTGCCTCAGTAGTGAGGCTGAATTAGCGTCGAATAAAAGCTTATTTGCTCTGTATAACTTTGGGTCAAAATAGTCTGTTGAGTATGCCATCTATTTCCTAAGTGAATCTAAGTGATATGTTAAAATTTTTCACTTTATTATATGCTTTCCCCCTTATTTAAAGACTTTGCTTTACATCAGTTTTAGTTTCACAACAAAGTTGAGAAGAAAATACAAAGATTTGCCAGGTAACCCTTGCCTCCACGTATGCATAGCTTCCCCTGTTATCACTATCCTGATCAGAGTGGTACATTTATTACAATTGATGAGCCTATACTGACACAATATTACCACTTAAAATCTGTAGTTTATATTAGCGTTCTTTTCTGGCTTTGTACATTCTACGGTTTTGGACAAATGTATAATGACACACATCCATTTTTTTTTTTTTTTTTTTTTGCATTATGCGGGCCTCTCACTGTTGTGGCCTCTTTTGTTGCAGAGCACAGGCTCCGGACGCACAGGCTTAGCGGCCATGGCTCATGGGCCCAGCCGCTCTGCGGCATGTGGGATCCTCCCGGACCGGGGCACGAACCCGCGTCCCCTGCGTCGGCAGGCGGACTCTCAACCACTGCGCCACCAGGGAAGCCCCTACACATCCGTTATTATAGTGTATACGGAATAGTTTCTCTGCGGTAAAAATTCTCTGAGCTGTGCTTATTTACCCCCCCTCACCCCCTAGCTCCCGGCAACCACTGATCTTTTTACTGTCTGCGTAGTTTCACTTTTTCCAGAATGTCATCCAGTGGAGTCATCCAGTATGTCATACAGTATGTAGCCTTTTCAGATTGGCTTCTTTCACTTAGTAGTATGCTTTAAAGTTTTCTCCATGTCTTTTCATGGACTGAGAGCTCATTCCTTTTCAGTGCTGCGTAAAATTCTGTTGTCTGGATATACAACAGTTTATTTAGCCATTCACCTACTGATACCTTGGTTGCTTCCAAGTTTTGGCAATAATGAATAAAGTTGCTATAAACAGCCATGTGCAGGTTTCTGTGTGGTTACGTTTTCAACTCTTTTGGGTAAATTGCTGTATCCTGTGCTAAGAGTGTGTTTAGTTTTGTCAGAAACTACCGAACTGTCTTCCAAAGTGGCTGTACCATTTTGCATTCCCACCAGCAGTGATCCTTGCCAGGGTTTGATGTCGTCGGTGTACTGGATTTTGGCCATTCTAATAGGTGTGTAGTGTGATCTCACTGTTTTAATTTACATTTCCCTGACGACATATGACGTGGAGGTTTTTTATATGCTTATTTAGTAAGGTGTCTGTTAAGGTCTTTGGTCCATTTTTTAGCCGTGTTGTTTGTCTTCCTATTGTTGAGTTTTAAGAATTCTTTTTATGTTTTGGATAACAGTCTTTTATCAAATGTGTCTTTTAGAATATTTTCTCCCAGTCTGTAGCCTGTCTTCTCATTCTTTTGACACTGTCATTTGCAGGGCAGAACTTTTAAATTTTAATGAAGTCCAGCTTACATATTCTTTCTTTCATGGATCACACCTTTGGTATCTTATCTAAGAAGTCATCATCTTAGCCAAGGTCATCTAGGTTTTCCTATTATTATGTTTTCATCAATTATTTATTGTGATTGTACTAGTTTTTGCTATGTAACATTTTGTCATCCTGTTATTTGGCGTGTAATGGTTCATAATAGTTATATCTTTATTGGACCTTTAACAGTATAGAATAGACTCATAGCTACATTGCATGCTACTTGCTTTTTAATTCTACTTCTTTGACAGTACTATTGCAATTCTTTAAAAAAAAATTTAATCTGTTTATAAGGGAAACACATAAAACAAAGAGAAACAAGAACGTTGTAGGATTTATTATTGTTTATTTTTATCATTATCTGAATCTGTCTTTGAACAGAGGGGCTTCATCTATTTACATTTATTTTTTCCAGCATTATTGCGATATGATTTACAAATAAAAATTGTACAAAATTGCATTGTATGATGCGATTTTTAAAAAAAGTTGTACAATATAGTGATTTAATATACATATTTATTGTGAAATTATAATCAAGTTAATTAGCACATAATTACCTTGTGTAACTATGTAGGTGTGCGTATCATGGTGAGAACACTTAAGATCTACTCTCTTAGCAAACTTCAAGTAATTGCAGTATTATTGACTGTAATCACCATGCTGTACATTAGATTTGCAGAACTTATTCACCTTATTACTGAAAGTTTGTACCCTTGACCAACATCTTCTCATTTCCACCACACCCCAGCCAGCCCTGGAAATGACTGGTTCTATGAGTTGGAATTTTTTAGATTCCACGTACAGGTGAGATCATACAGTATTTGTCTTTCTGTGTCTGACTTATTTCACTTAGCATAATGTCCTCTGGGTTCATCCATATCATTGCAAACAGCAGGATGGCCTTGTTTTTTAATGACTGAATAATATTCCATTATGTGTGTGCGTGCGTATATATGTGTATATATATATATATGCGCACACACACACACCACGTTTTCTTTATCCATTCATCTGTTGATGGCCTTATGTAGTTTCCATATCTTGGCTATTGTGAATAATGATGCAATGAACATGGGAGTGCAGATATCTCTTTGAGATATACTGATCTCATTTCGTTTCAATATATATCCAGAAGTGGTATTGTTGGCTCCTACAGCAGTTCTATTTTTAATTTTTTAGGAACCTCCATACTGTTTTTCATAAAGCCTGCGCCAGTTTACATTTCCACCAACACTGTATAATGCACTGTATGGTGCACTTTGAGTTAATTTTTGTGTATGGTAGAAGATAAGGGTCTAATTTCATTCTTTTGCATGTGGACATCCAGTTTTCCCAGCTTCGTTTCCTGAAGAGATTATCCTTTCCCTACTGAGTGTTCTTGGTGCCCTTGTCAAAGATTTGTTGACCATACATTTAGTTCTCAGTCCCAATTCTGTTCCATTGGTCTCTGTGTCTTTTTCTGCCAGTACCACAAAATAGTTTGAAATCAGGAAGTGATGCCTCCAGCTTTGCTTTTCTTTCTCAAGATCGCTTTGAGAGGTTTTGCTAGATGTATCTGTAAATACTTCATTGTACATCTCTTAAGAATAAAGCCTGATTCACTTTCGCAAACATAATGCAATGATCACACCTAAGAAAACTATTAGTAACTCCATAATATCATCTACCGTACTGTGTATATTCAAATCACCATAATTGTTCCTCAAATGTGTTGTGTAGTTTTATTTCTTTTTTAATGCAGGAGGCAGTCAAAGTTCCTGATGTGCCCTTGGTTATACCTGTTTGAGCTTTTAGTCTAGTATCCTCCCGCAGCCACTGCCTCCTTTTCCTCTCATCGCACCGACTGTTTTTGTAGCACTGACAGATTTAGAAAAGACAAATGAGCTCAGGATGTTCAGTTAATTTGAAGGTCAGGCAAACAATGAATCCTCTTTTAGTATCATAGGCCCCATGCTTACACTAGAGGACGATCTGTGGTCTGTCTGAAATTCAAGTTTAAGTGAGTGGCCTGTATTTTATCTGGCAACCCTACTTTTCAGAAAGTTGAAGTCTGTTGCATTGCAGAGTAGCTCAATCTCTAGATTTGTTTGTTTTCCTCTGATGTGGATCGGTTAAACATTTTTTACAAAAGCATTTCGTAGGTGACGGTGCGTCTTCTTATTGTGTCACATTAGAAGGTACATATCTAATAGTCCCACTAGTGAAGCTGTCTGATTACTGGATGAAGAGGGGGACTACTAAATGTCTTCAGTGAAAAGCATCTGCTTCCTTTGGAACTAGTAATGAGTTGAGTGGTCTTCTGAGACCAGGTGAATATCCTGTTCCCCATAACCTTCTGTGCAATGATTTTAGCATTCATTAGGGATCATTTCCTGAATCAATACTACCCTGTGCGTTGCAAAATGATTTTGTAATTTTATTATTTCCTCCTACATTTATTGTAAGTTGGCGTTCATCTGCAAAGAAGATCTTTCTTTTATGCTCTCTCTGATGGTATCACTATATACTAATGGAATTAAGAAATCCAGTTTGTTATTATCTATTACTGCCACTATTCTTTTTACTCTCAAATTACTCCAGTTTGGGCCGATGGAAGTTCCCTTCAAGTCTGCTCTTTGGTCCCACGTATATGATTCCATTTTGCCTTTGAATGCTTTCCTGCTTTCGATTATTAAAGAGGCTTCCCAGGCTTCATTTTTAACTCATTTTGCCCAAGACCATGAATAAGCCTTTTCCTCAAAGAGCCTGAGACAGCTATCAGTTTACTGCTGCCCTTTTCAGACTCCATTGCCTGTCTCGCTTTGTAATACTGGAGTTGGATCCTGTAAGCATGTTTCCTTCGCCAGCTGGCACCATGGCAAGCTTTGTGAGCAGAGGGCACTGGAAGGACACTGCAAGGAACGGGCCGCCTGTGCTGGAGTGTGTCCTCATCCTCTCTTTTTGCCCCTAAAGCACAGTTGCTGTGACGTGCTCGCAGAGCATCCAGTACAGCTCGCTCTCCAGCTGGTCCTGCTGGCGTCCTGGCAGGCAGTTTCCCGCTCAGTCGTGGACCATCAAGTTCCCCGCCTCACTTTACTGGCACGCCGGTGGGGAGTGCCCTGTTTGACAACTTCAGCCCACCAGCTATGGACCAGGTCCGGCCCAGGATAACACTGCAGACTGCTCTGTCATCCCCTGGGCTGCAGCTACAGGCTCTCTAATGAAGTCTGATCTCAGTTTGGGGGGAGAGGGCCCCTCTCTCCAAATCGTTCCTTATTTGAGTACTCTGAATCCTATGGTATTGTTAAGGTTTTTTTTTTTTTTTTTTTTTTTTTAAATCTCCTGTGGTTAACCCCGTGTTTCTAGTTAATAATTCTTTTTTTTTTTTTTTTTTTTTTGTTTGTGGTATGCGGGCCTCCCTGTTGTGGCCTCTCCCGTTGCGGAGCACAGGCTCCGGACGCGCAGGCCCAGCGGCCATGGCTCACGGGCCCAGCCGCTCCGCTGCATGTGGGATCTTCCCGGACCGGGGCACGAACCCGTGTCTCCTGCATCGGCAGGCGGATTCTCAACCACTGCGCCACCAGGGAAGCCCGTTAATAATTCTTTATGTTAAATTTTCCCTGTTTAAATTACTGGTGTGTTTCTTGTCTTCTCACGGAACCTTGACTGATACAGTACAGAGGATGGTCTTTAATGGTAGGGACCACCGTTCAAAAAATGCAACTTCAGGATTATCTTGGTCACGCCCTTGGATTTGAGTGGCAAGTGCGAGCCACTTGCCAATGGGAAATAGGATGTACCACAGCACAATTAGTGAAGCTGTCACACGTGGCTGATGGTGAGGAAGTGCCACAAAAGCAGGTGCGTTGGAAGCCCAGGGCACTTGGCTAGTTATGACAACAGGACGCGGGGTCTGCGTCTGTTTGGGCCACTACAGACTGGGTGCCTTATAAACACCATCTCGTTCTACCAGTTCTGGAGGCCGGAAAGTCCAAGACCAAAGTATCGGTAGATTTGGTGTCTAATGAGGACTTGCTTTTGGGTTCACTCTATCTGCTGGTACCACAGAATCTGTTTTCATCAGAGAGGCTTTACAGTCTGATTGAGTATTTGTTAGGGCTAATGCTCCCTTATTGCTTTTGTTTTTCAGGATTTTCCACCACATTGTTGTATGTTTATTTTTCCATATGAACTGTAGAATTAGCTTGCATCGCTCCAGGGGGAAAACTTCACTTTCATTTTATTTAGAATCACATTGCATTTGTATATTATGGAGGGAGAATTGACATCTTTATGATGTTGAATTTTCCTATATGAGAACAAACAATGTCTTTCTGTGTGTTTAAGGCCTCTTTTTTGTCCTATAGGAGTGTTTCACAGTTTTCCAAAACAGTTTTGGTACATTTCCTGTTAAGTATTTTATCTTTTATTTTGTTTGTTTCTCTATTAAATGACATTATACCTTTTGAATGGTCGCTGTTAGTACTTTTTCTGTATATGTTCATAGCTAAATTTTATACCATGCTATATTTCAGAACTGGTTAGTTTTATTTTTAGTACTGATTCTCTGTTTTCTAGGGGTTGTATTATATAATCTACATATAGATATAAATTAATTATTTCTCAATTCTTATGCATCTAAATGTTTATTATTATTAGCTTATATCTCCAAACCTATGTTATATAGTAGTGGAGAGAGAGGACATACTTGCTTTGTCCTTGATCTTAATGGGAGTGCCTGTAATATTTCTTCATTAGGTATGGTGCAGGTTTGGGGCTGAGATATAAAATATTTCATCATGTCAAGGAAGTGTCCCTTAATTTTTATTTTATTTTTATGAAATTATGAGTGAGTGTTGAAATTTGTCAAGGGCTGTGTTACACTTTATTATTTGTTCATGATTCTTTTTTCCCTTCCTCGTTCATGATTCACTGTGTGGGGACTGTACTTAACTTGCACATTGATATGGGGTTTGATCATATGACTTGCTTTGTCTTTAATTTTTTTAACTGAAGTATAGTTGATTTACAATGTTTCAGGTGTACGGCAAGTTGATTCAGTTTTATATATATATATATATATTCTTTTTCAGATTCTTTTCCATTATAGGTTATTACAAGATATTGAATATAGTTCCCTGTACTATAGAGTAGGTCCTTGTTGTTTATCTATTATATAGTGTGTATCTGTTAATCCCAAATTCCTAATTTAGCCCTCCCCCCCTTTCCCCTTTGGTAACCATAAGTTTGTTTTCTACGTGTATGACTTGCTTTGAACAATGTGATTTGATCAAAAGTGACAGTGTGTCAGTTCTAAGCCCAAAGCATCATATGTTTCTTCTCACCTGTCTTCTGTTCCTGCCTCTACCATCAGAAAGACAGACATGCCCTGGATAGTTGATCCTAGATAGAGAGACGTATGGAGCAGACCTGAATCCATCCTGCAGCCTGAAGTACAACCAGCCCTGCAAACCCACAAACTGTTGAAGGAGAAAAAGAAACATGTTTGATGTCCTAAGCTACTTAGATATTGAGGGTGTTTGTTACTCATTATTTTCACAGGAATAGCTGACTGATACAAATTCTTTTTTATCATCTATAAGTCTAATCATATGACATCTTTCTCCCTAGATCTAACTATATGGTGAATTATAGGAATGAATTTACCAATATTGAAGCATCATTGTTTGGGTATAAATCCCCCTTGATTATGATGCCTTCTTTAAACTTGATTTTAGATTCTGTTTATTTAGAATTTATCCACTGCTACTTATGAGTGAGACTGATTCATACGTGTGTGTGCACGCACACATGTTTGCAATCATTACCAGGTTTGAGTGTCAAAGTAATACTTGTTTCATAAAGATCATTTGAGAGTTTTCTTTTGCTGCTACAATTTAAATGGTATTAGGGTTATCTGGTCTTTGAAGTTTTGATAAAATTCCACTGTAAAGTCATTTGGGTCTAGTTTTTATAGTTAGTTCTTTGATAACTTTTTCTCTTTCCACTATAGAAGTTTGTCTATTTGTGTTTTCTATGATTAGCAAAGTTAATTTTGGTAAATTGTATTTTCCTAGGAAATAATCTAATTCATCTAGGTTTTCCATTTAACTCGTACTGAGTTGTGCAAAATATTATTGCCGCCAGCCGCGGCAGGTCCTCAAAGTGCAGCAACAATCGACGAGAGGGGGTAGGGAACTGAACGCACCAAGGTATGGGATCAGAAGGGCACAGACAACTGATGGTTGCAAGGCAAGCCTAGCAAGGCAAAGCGTAGCCGTCTATATACCCCTAAAGCAGGGAATTTGCTGAGTCATCATCTTATCGGCATCAGCTGGTTGATTGGCTTCTCGGCTTCTCCCTCAAAGGCACCAATTTCCCCTCCAGGGTTGCTTTTCCTAGCTTTAGGGAACAACCAGGGACTCCCAGTCACTGAGCAGGTCCCTGGAGCGATCTGGCCAAAGGCCATCTCCTTTTTTACGTTCATACCATAAAGTCCAGGATGCAGACCAAGGAGAGTACAATCTGAGGCTTATGAGGGTCTTAATGGCGCCTTCCTCAGAGGGCAGTGCTCGCCACATATTATAAGTTGCTTCTGATTTGTAAAACTTCCTCATGTCCTTGGTTATCTCCTTGCTTTTATTTCTTATTTGTGCTTTCTACCCTTCTTCCTTTATTGGGTTAGCTAGTGGTTTATCTGTGGTGCTGATTTTTTTTTAAACAGAGAACCAGCATTTTGATTTATGAATTTCTACTATTTTTTCTGTTCCCTACTGCTTTTAACTTTATTATTTCCTTCCCTGTGCTTTCTTTTGCTTTACTTTGTTGCTCTTTTCTAATTTTTAAGATGGCGCCTCAATATCCTTATTTTCATTCTTTTAGTGTTGCTGCAAGAATTTAAGGCTATGGATTTTCTGTGACCACTGGTTTAACTGTACTCTATTGAGCTTGTGTTTTCATTAGAACTATTTTTTAGAAATTCTGCAATTAAAAATTTTCCCCTTTTGTCCCAAGAGTGGTTTAATAAGAGAATTTTTAGGTTTCCAATGAGATTTGTAGCTTTAAGAAGAGCAGAGGAGCAAGGCGTACAAATAAGGCACTTGCTCCACTTCAGGTTTCCAGAACTTTTAGTTTTGAATGAAGTTGAAAATGTTGATTATTAGCTTTTAGGTTGTTTCCAGTACAAAGGGACTATTTGTTTATTATCTACAAGTGATCAGAATAGCTGTGGGACTTACCAAGTTGTAATCCAAGGGCAAGAAAGCATAAATTCACTGAGAAAATGAATGGAGAATGGTAAAAAAACAATAAAATTGATTTGTGATTGCATCTAAGCTTTCATTAGCTTTTACATCAGCTTTGTGAAAATTAGAAAAAGTTTGCTCTCACTCGGTGGAAGTGGCCTACAGAGCCCTGCATAGTTGGAGGAGTTCTGGCTGAATATCAACTTCCACTTGACTCCCGTTTCCTTGACTGGGAACTTTAGCTCAGCCAGGGGCTGTATGTTTGATCCAGAAGGTCTTAGATTGCTATCTACTAAGTCCAGCACATTAATTAAAATGATGACATGTATTAATTGCTAGGCAACTGTAGGGAATCAAATAAGAAATGCAATTGACACCACCAAACTCTCATTACATTCGAGATATCAGATTTATTCACACCAACAAAAATAATCACAACAAAATATAAACTAATTTAAAAAACAAAAGATCATAGTGACATGAAATTTTATATTCTCTAAGTGTGTAAAAGCTTTTTTTTTGCTTCTACATAAACTTCTTTTCATAAAAGGGTAGCACACATTAAAATGCAGTGATGGTTTGCATTTCTTATATGGAAAGAACATGGCCTAAACCCTGAAGCTTTTAGTTTACAAGGGTGTTACCATGAAGTCACACACTAAACTCATGATCAAAACCATGATCTGTTTCCAGATCCACACACATATACATTCACCAACTAAGCAGAGAAATAAGCATTTCATATTCTGTCCCACTCTGCTATAATGTATTTTTTCTTTCTACTAAAAGCAAAGTAGGAAACTGTATTTTTCTGCTTTTAATTGACCTCAGAAGAGACACTATCCGATTCGTGAGAAACGCGAAGTTTCAGGTGCTTGTCTTCTCCACTCTTAAGGTCTGGGACTACCTTGTCTTCGTGGCTGTGGAATTCTTGGCTGACTTCGGAATCATCCTGACTGTCGGTCACGTCGGAGCGCTCGTCGCTCTCCACCTCGGCCTCCAGCTTGAATTCTTTGGAATGCTCGTGGCTGTGGGTTTCCATCCTGCGCTCCTCCGGCTGACTCGTCTCCCGGCTGTCCTTCCCGCGGCTGTCCCAGTCCGAAGCCCTGTGGAGGCGCTGGGCAACCAGGATGGCCTTGGGTGCATCACCCACCTCCTCACTCTCCAGGTGTGATGAGATGTCCTCCTCTGTGGCATCTGGATACTGAATCCCAGCACACATGGGAGAAGAATTCAATAAACAGCCAGACATGGGAACACTGTAATTTTCTTCTGCTTTTTAACTTTCAGGCCAATGGATTCTCTAAAAATGTCTAAATTTGGCTGAAGCAAAAAAATAATACTAGTGTGTTCCTTTTTTTTCAAACCAAGTCCTTTCATTACGTCACCTCCTTTAGTTTAATAGGTACATCAATTCTGTATGAGAGGAAGCCTATGAGGAAGGTCTCATTATCGGTTTTACATAAAGGAAAAATGAATCGAAAGTTAAAAGCAAAGGGACTAGTACATGGCAGGGCTATGTGCTAAATCCAGATCCATTTTTAATTTAAAAAAGCGAATAGAGGGCTTCCCTGGAGGTGCAGCGGTGAAGAGTCCGCCCGCCAGTGCAGGGGACATGGGTTCGAGCCCTGGGCAGAGAAGATCCCACATGCCGTGGAGCAACTAAGCCCATGTGCCACAACTACTGAGCCCCTGCGCCACAACTACTGAAGCCCACGTGCCTAGAGCCCGGGCTCCGCAACAAGAGAAGCCACTGCAATGAGAAGCCCGCGCACCGCAACGAAGAGTAGCCCCCGCTTGCCGCAGCTAGAGAAAGCCCGCGTGCGGCACCAAAGACCTGACACAGCCAAAAATAAATAAATTTTTAAAAATAAATAAAAAAGCAAACAGAGTAAGTGCTTTATAACCAGGATTTGGAAAAACAGCATTGTGATTGAGAGACAAAATTAGGGAGAAATTATGTGGACTTTAATACAAAAACCACCAAGTGGGAAAAGGTTTTGTATTCAATGATCATAAAGTAATAATACTTGCTGAATGAATGAACAAATGAGCATGCAGACCCTTGTTCCCTAGAACTGGGCTCTACTCATAGCCATCTCATGTGTCTTGTTCAAGGATTTACCTGGACTTCAGATCTGTGGAACTTCTTAGATTTCGACCTCAGTCCGTAAGCCACACTATCACCTCGGCCTTCGTATGTGTCTCCGGTCGGGACAGGTGGAGTGAAAACGGAGGTTGCTGGCACGTCAGTGGGAAAATCAGTGACCACTTCATCAGATTCATCAGAATGGTGAGACTCGTCGGAATGGTCATCGTCATTTGCGTCAGTGTCCTGGCTGTCTCCATCCTCTTCGTCATCCACAGTGTCTGTGTGCTCAGGGCTTTCGTCGGACTTACTCGGGAGGGTCTAAAAATCAAGATGGCCAGAAAAATTGGTGTAAGGGTTTTTATTTTCCTTTAGCCTTTATGGTGCCTTAGTCTTTTACTATCTTTATTTAGTTTCAGAATCTTTTTTTTTTCAAAGTCTTTATTGAATTTGTTACAATATTGCTTCTGTTTTATGTTTGGGCCATGAGGCACATGGGACCCCAGCTCCCTGACCAGGGATCGAACCCGTACCCCCTGCCTTGGAAGGCGGAGTCTTAACCAACAGACCGCTAGGGAAGTCCCAGTTTCAGAATGTTTGTATTCACAACAAAGCACTCAATTGCTTTTAAGAGCTAAAGTGAGCGTCTTCCAATTTCCCTTTTAACATAAGGATAAATGGAATCCTATTCCGAGGCATTTCTCTTGCTTTTCCATAAACATTATTTTCAAGCCAAATGTATGAGTTATAAATTTATATTGATAACATGTTTTTCCTTGTTCACTTTTAGACACTATTTAATTTACCAAATTCAATAATGCAGTAAATACAGATACATAATTGTGAGATTGTTTTTTTTCTTTTTTTAAAAAAAATTTTTGTGGTACGTGGGCCTCTCACTGTTGTGGCCTCCCCCGTTGCAGAGCACAGGCTCCGGACGCGCAGGCCCAGCGGCCATGGCTCACGGGCCCAGCCACTCCACGGCATGTGGGATCTTCCCGGACCGGGGCACGAACCCGTGTCTCCTGCATAAGCAGGCGGACTCTCAACCACTGCACCACCAGGGAAGCCCGAGATTGTTTTTCTCTATGACAATTCTCAGGAGATCAGAGCATCCATGTATTAATGCTCACCCCCAAACCTAAAACTCCTCCCTATTAGCCTGGATAATCAAAAGGCGACTTTGTTATCCACGTGTATAAACTGCGGCTCAATTAACCAGTTAATGTCTATTACACTTCTGATTGCAAATATATCGGGTCATTTATCTAACTTTCCTTATTGGAAATTCTTAGCATCCTCAAATAGAATCTTAAGCAAAACAAATTTAAGTTAAACCTTTGCTTAGCAAATATATTAATAATTCCAACAAAAAGAATAGTTATTAAATAAACCATCATGTTAGCAACAGAAACGTTCCTGGAGTCAAAGTCTTGGCTTTGGTAGGCATTAATTAATGCTTACCAGATATTAGATGACAGCAACAAAATATCTTAAATAAATTGCAAGAGGCTTAGTATTTCAAACAACAGACAGTAAACATTTCCTGCCACACTAAACTTATTTGAAACCTGGTATTTCTGACATTTAGTAAATACTTGTGTTTTTTGTGAGCAAGTTTTAGACGGGAAATTTTTTTTTTCTTTCTTTCTTTTTTTTTTTTTATGGTTGGCTGAGCTCATGTTAGGAAGGGAGGGTGGGTCTCAAGATACAGGTTTTGAGGAGAAAGTCCCTAGTTCCTATTGTTCCCTTGGAAGGGGGTGGCAGAGTCGCTCAGAGAAATGAGACAAATAGGAATCGGGCTACCAGGAGCCCATCCCATAATATTTCTCCCACGCCCGCACCTCCACTCCACTAAGTAAAGGCTCTACTTCCACCATCCCTGACCCAGAGCCCGCCATACTGCTGGCCTAGTATAATCTGGCCTGCAGAAAGTTCAAGGCTTTGGGTCGGGATGTGGTACTCCCCTGGAACTTGGGGCCAGTGGATAGACAGGGCATTTACTGGAGAATCTGGATGGAATTTTGCCAGGATTGAACCCAGGCGGCGTCACTAGGAGAAAGAGTTGCCTCCTTAGTCCCCCCAAGACATGATGGACCTTGGATTCAAAGCGGAACCTCACCTCTTGCTTGTTGTCAGCAGTTTCCTCAGAGGACACAGTGTTCTGAAGAAGGAAGGGTACAAATCAGTGTACATCACACTCTCTTAACTTTTTTATTCAGAAGTTAGCCTCTTCCATACAAAGCAGGTCTTATCTTTTTGCCTCGTTGGTGGATGGCTTAAGCGAGAAGACAACGTGACAGACCAATCGGTGTCCTAGGTTCACGTTTACCAACAGGCAGGAAAGATCCATTTAACAAGCCCAAATGGCCAGCTTGGTGGCGATTTTTTGTGGTGGCTGTTCTTTAATTGTGAGAATTTTAATATTTAGAATGAATTAAAATTAAAAATACCTGTGGTGCTAGGAAAGTCTGCTTCTGAGATGGGTCAGGCTTTAGCCACGTGGCTATAGCATCTGGGTATTTGTTGTAAAGCTGCAAAAAAGAGTTGCGTATTTGTCATGACTAAGAAAAAGAAACAGGGATCTCTAAGTGATAAGCTGAAAAAACAACTATACTTCCCCCATCTTGATGGATAAGCATAATATGCATTATTCAGTCACCTAGAGCCTTAGCTATAGCTTTCATAATTTATTCTTTCTGGTAGAGTCATTTAACAAACCCTTACATAGCACTTATTGTGAGGCAGGCACACTTTCAAAGTAATTTACAAATACTAATTCATTTAATCCTGGGATAGGTACCATTATTATTACTCCCATTTTACAGACCAGGAGAAACTCATCCACAATGAAGTTAAGTGAGAGTAAGGGGCAGAGCCAGGGTTCAAATCCAGTGGCTCTTCACGTCGATGATACACTGTGCTTTTCTGTTCTATGTTTGTTAGCTGAAATTCCTCTCAGATAAAGCAGAGGTGCCCTTAATTTGTGTTGATCTGCCTTGTTTCCTGTCTCTGGGGAACAAGGAGAAACCTCTCTAAGGCTGTGCTGTCCAGTATGCGATTCTCTAGCCATGAAACACGTGGCTATTGAAATTTAAGTTAATTAAAAAAAATTTAGTGCCTCGGTTGCACTAGCGACATTTCGAGTGTTCAATAGTCACATGTGTCTAGCGGCTACCTTAGTGGGCAGTGCAGAAATATAATATCAACACCATTGCATAAAAGTTCTATTGCTTTAAGGTGCCAAAGACATGAATGCAATGGCCTTTCACTTAGCCAAGTCATTTATCTGGAAAATGATAATAATATGCTAATGCAGAGGAGTGGAAATTGCTCTGAATAAGTGTCATCTGGTGGGCTGCACAGCCCAGGGCAATCACTTCACATCCCTGTCATGGAGAAGAGTTACGCTGGGGGTTCCAAGAATTCCTTCACAGCCACAAAGGAGGAGAAGAGCAGGAAGGAAACCAGTCCGTAGCACTTCGGGTTTCCCCACGGTTGGCTCCAACCAGAGGACCTTCATATTGGGTTTCTATGACAGCTTTTGCTGAAAGAATGGGTTCCTTGACTAAAAAATGTGAAAACCATTAGTCTAGATGAGTTCAAAGTTTCCCTTTTTTTTTCTTTAAAATATATATATATTTATATAAATATTATACAGATAAATGTTATGATTGATTACATTTAATATACATATTTATTCTGTTGATACCTGTAATACAGGATTTATCTGTATTGATGAGATAACTTTATAATTTTTGAAAAGTAATATGAAGAACAAATAGATAAGAAAAACAAACTAAAATCTACCCAGTAATCATATCACTCATAGATAACCGGTGTTCATCTCCAAGGGTGTCTCTTTATGGACTTTCCATATTTCCTACTAGCTCTAGATTTCTAGGATTCTAGAAGGTTGAGCTCTTCACTCATCTCCTAAATAACATTTAACCACTTATACTGCCGTGGCTTCATGTGCCATATTTTATTCTATTAAAAAGGCACTAATTCTTGCCTCAAAAAGTGTGATCACTATTTTCTCTGGAAATGTTGATTTTCTGGCTTATTGTTGTGATTCAATACTTGTGTTCTTAAATCACTTGGAACACAGACACACTTACTTATACCCACTGGCGTACCCAGACACACACAGCAATACTTCTCCTAACATCTTCATTAAGCAATCTAACTGCAGTGACCCCAGGCAGCTCTACGTTGGCCTTTATTCTGTGTATCTGGAATTGAACTCTGTGTGCCTTCTTGTCCAAGCTCCTCGGGACAGTGCCCGTTTGTTGTTTGGCTGGCATGCTTTCACCCTGTGGAGGGGCAGGTACATCGATGGTGCTGGTCGAATAATTATAATAAGGAATTTGATTTGGTCTTACGTTTGGCTAGAAAAATGTGATCTAAAGTCATCTGATAAGCATAATAGATAGATACAAATGGCATAAACAGACTTTCTTTTTATAATGGGCTTCTTAGCAACTATCTTCGGAGATATTATGAATATTATGGTTATGTCAACTCTCCAATATGTGAGGTGAATTTTAAACTTAGCTTGCCACTAAGTAAAGCAAAAGATGGAATTTTTTACTTCTAGAACAGTATGTTGACTCATGGAAACAAAAAGTCACACAACTTCATAGAACTCATTTTACTTAAATGATAGGCCTAGAGCATCATTTTATTTTATTTAAAAATCTAGTTTGGTTTTAAGAGACTATATTAATTAAAAGCAGTTCTGTGCTTGGTACTGGCCTAGAACCATAGCAGGCACTCAATAAATACTTATAAGTTATTTTGTTTGACTATGAAAATAAGTAAAATTGCCATACATTTGTAGCACATCTTGCAGCAGTTGCAAAAATAATTTAACTATATGATAAACCTAAAAGATGCTCACCTGCTTTTCCTCAGAGCTGCCAGAATCAGTCTGTTTAACCTTTGAAACAGAGGAGGTGAAGAAAGATTACAGTGTGAACGTGTTCCTAGCACCTTGAAACACACAATTCATTTATTTTGAGGAATTTTCTTTAAGATTCAGCTGTACTCACCGGAAGGGCGGAGGCGATGCCCAAGAGGCAGAAGCAAACCACTGCAATTCTCATCGTAATGAATGTTCCTGCAAAGTATTATTGTAAGAAGTATTTGATCTTTTCCTAGGTTAAAACAGTGATGCTTTTCTAGGCTACCACATTACAAAATCGTCACAAATAAATATATATTTTCTGTAGAAATACTGTCTACTTCTTAGAGGAAAATTTTCTTCTTAATATTATGATCTTTTGAGTTAGTATTTGTAATGCCACCTCCCCTATTCTCCATCTCTTCCTATTAGGCAAGGAGAGGGGAATTTTACAAGTGTATATTTATTCAACTTTAAAATTTAGAGTTTCAGACATTATGCCGTTGCTACCTCATGTCACCAGCCATCTAAACCTAAAAACAGATCAACAGTAATTGAGTTCAAATAATAAGCTGGAATGGGAATATTTATTTTTCAGAGAAGAAAAACACAAAGAGAAAGAGAGCAAATAAAACTGTGAAAGAAACTTGCTTTCTCCATTTTCCAGCATGCATTTCAAATGTGATTTTCAACTTAAATTATTTAAAAGGTGTTACTTAGGTGAAAAGAAGCTATCTCTAGAGTTAGTAATTTAAGTAAGGTATTCTAGAAATTTGAAACGAAAAAGAAAAACACTGAAAACAGTCAACAGCTTTCCTATTTGTAAGTCTAAATAGTGTCATACAGGTATTTTGGATAAATTTTAACAGCTAAATACAGAGGTGAAAATATTCAGAAAGGTTTTTTCCCTTGAAAACAGGATAAGTCAAATCATTAAATAATTAGCATTATCATTCGTTTACATTAGCACTAAAAACCATTTTCCTTTTAAATGTCTCCACAATCATCTATCCATTTAAAATGAGGTAGATATAATCATTCCAAAGGGGCATAGACGTTTCCTTTTTTTTCAGATGGCAAGAAGTAGTTTCAGTTCTTTTGAGGGTGGCGTGGAAATATTTTTAAGTTTTGTATTCGACCTTCTTTCAAAATAGCCGGCCGCCTTTCCTGCAGGAGATCTGCCCTGGATCTGGCATGCTTATTCCAAAGACTAGGACCGTTTAAGTCTGATGAACACCTTTTATTGTTAAACTCTTTTCCTTACAGCTTGACCTTCCGCATGAAATGAAACTGCATACACAGGACAGCAAGCAGGTAGCAAACTGCAGCCTTACCTTGGTCTGCGGCGGCTAAGAAGAGCCCGGTGCCAGGCGGTGCTGATGCTGTGCTCAGTGCTGCACTCTGGCCTCCTCCTCTCCCTGCTGCTGACAACCAGGACCTCTCAGAATTTAAAGGCTGCTCCAGACGTTCTCCACCAACTCAGGGGGCGGAGAGATGTGTCATGAGGTTTTTTGCCACTGCCCAACCCACTTGCTCCTACACTTCCCCCTCTGGTTTTGTGGTTACAAAACAAACACATGCACACACACACACACACACACAAACTACTCTGCAGTTAAAACATTACTTATGCACAATATCATTAACTAGCTTTTTCGTTTATAGGATTGGCTCTCAGCGGCCTGGAAGGGCCTCGAGGGGGTCCTATAAAAAGGGAGGGAGGGAAATGACTAGTTCTTACAAAGACTCTATAATTTCTGAATTAGAATAAAGATATAATCTAAATCAGTCTTAAATCAAATTAAATAGAATGGATTTTTGTTTCTTTTGGTTTAAATAACAGATGAAGGTAATATATGCACCAAATTTGCCTCACAATTATACTTATTGAAGAGCTATCAGGCTATTGTTCAGATACATACAAAGAATTCAGAAACCCTTCCTCCATTTTTACTTAAGCTCTGTTTTGTGATTTCCATGACAATAGCAGCCTGTCATTTAAACAAATGGCATTAGTAACATTAAAATCCACGTTCATGCTCATTAAATTGGAGTTACATTGACCTTTCAAGGACGCGGATTTTTGTCACCCTGCTTGAATTGTTTGGAGGTGATGGATCTGGTAATTGCTATATAAAACAGAAGAAAGGTAATTTATTCTCAATGCGGCAGAACTAACGCAGTTTCTGACCGAGAGCAGGGTTACTGCTGGGAAGTGCTGCTTCAGGAGCCAGAGTGTGGCTTTGCTACCACTGATTAGCCGTGAGACCTTGGGCAAATCACTTAGCCTATTTACACCTGTTTTCTTCTGTCAGCTGCACAGTTCGTGGGCGTTTTGAGAGGTTTAAGTGAATTAGTATGTGTAAAACTAAAAATACTTGGCACATATATGCAAATACTCTGCCTATTTTAACCAGTGTATGTGTGTTAACTATTATTAAGATTTTTAGGAGGAGCAGGTAGTCATGATTTGTAATACCTTTAAATGGAATAGGTTATTGGAATGAGATCAGATGTAAGATCTGTAAACTGTGTACATCGACAGGATAATTCGCACAGCTCTGAAGGGCTGGATTAGATTTCTGAATTGTCTTTTTCTAATTTTTCTCCCAGTTACTTAATAAGAAAATTAAAAAGAAAATTCTATATTAAAAAAAACTTTACAGGGTATTCAAAAGATGTTTGAATGAAAAAAAATTACAGTTGAAGGTTGAATATTGGAATAGAAATTAGGGGTTGCAGAGCTCTGAGTCCACTTTAAATATTTAATATTGTTTTGAGATTACTTAACCTCTTCATCTACCTTTCTCAGTTGTGAAATGGAGATTGCACTATTAATTTACCTCACACCTTCATTTTAACAATCATGTGTAAAGTGAGGTTAAAGTTAAATGTTCCTATTTATTACTGGTTGTATCTAAGGTGTCAACTCCTATTTACCAAGTACTGCTTTTTAAAAAAAATAAGTTTATTTATTTATTTTTGGCTGTGTTGGGTCTTTGTTGCTGCGCGGGCTTTCTCTAGATGCGGCGATGGGGGCTACTTTTCGTTGTGGTGCGTGGGTTTCTCATTGCAGTGGCTTCTCTTGCTGTGGAGCACGGGCTTTAGGCACGCAGGATTCAGGAGTTGCAACATGCAGGCTCAGCAGTTGTGGCTCACGGGCTTAGCTGCTTCGTGGCATGTGGGATCTTCCCGGACCGGGGCTCGAACCCGTGTCCCCTGCATTGGCAGGCGGATTCTTAACCACTGTGCCACCAGGGAAGCCCCCAAGTATTATTTTTAATATAAATACGGTTGAGTAATTTGTTGTAGTATTAACGTAACTAATCCATAGGTTTGTAGACACTTGGTGGGAAGAAATGTATCTCTTTTAAATTGTATGTGTTTCAAATGAATCGATATTGTTGATTTGTGGGTTCTAAGCACACATTTTAATAATTCAGATGGCAGCTATCTCTATAAAATACAAAGCACACGGGTTATAACGTTGCAAAAACAGATTTCTTATTTCTGCTCTTACAAACTGTTTTTTTCCCTTTAAACGCATAACCCACTTAAGTTGTCAGATTGTCAGTGTAGCTGAGGGAAGTTCACATATTCTAAAAACAACCCAAGATTTCCACAGGATTCACTATGGTTTACTCTGCGCCCGCGCAAGTGATTTAATAGGAACCTAGGAAGGTATAGGAATAGATTCGGCCGGAGCCCAGCCATCTTGAGATGAACCACATGACCTATAGGGCTCTTCCGGTCATAGCGCCGACGCGCCACATGGTGGCAGCGTTCCTGAGAAGGACTTCCGCCCACAGTCCGGTTCCGTCAGTGATTCCGGCAGGATGGAGCGTCCGTGCGTTTAATGACTGAGCCGTGAAACAACTGTGAGGTCCTCCGCTTCTTGGAACGTCAGGTGAGGAAATATTTCCCAGCAATGACCCGCTACACATTAACAGGGAACACAGAGGCCAAGGGAAGCAAAGCATTCTTTTGTGCTTTGTTGCCTTTCGCAAAGCCAGGTGAACGCCATGGGCTCCTTCCCCGTTTCCCACGCTTGCTCAAGAGGCTGCTGATTCCGAGGCTCACTCAGAGTAAAGGCTTGTGAATTCATGGTTAAAGAACGTGTCTGGGATGCTTCAGAGATGAGAGGATGAAATGATATGTGACAGAGGCAGTTCTGTAAAGTATGAGATGGATAGTGCGTCATTCTGATTTTTGGAGAGGTTCATGCTTCTTGCTTTTCGTCATTAAACACGCTGCTGACTTTTTTTTCTGAGTAAGATTTTCCAGCTGTCAGAATTAATGTGTTAAGTGATTTGAATCCGAGAGGCTTGATCTGTAGCATTTCCGCATTATTTCCATTCTCGATTAGGTTAATCCTGGGTGGTTAAAATCAAAAGGTCAGCATGATCAAATTCCTTCTAAATCTTGTATGTGGCAAGGAAAAAGTTTAGTTGTTAAACTGGAGTGAAGAGTGCGTTGTGATCATAAAATATAGACACTATAAGAGGATATGTGGAAACACAAAGAACATATTTTTTTTCCTCGAATTACATGAAAATTCTCATATAATAGGAAAATTTAAGTGTCCAACTGTTTTGGTGGACTTTATTGTACCGACTTCTAGTTTATTTGAATATTTCTATTTTACTAAGTTTAATAAACTATTTCGATTCTTGCAGCTCTATAAATAATTATTTTTTCCCTTGAGTCAAGGTTCAGATAAAAAGCTGATCTTGGTACCGTTGCTAATCTGTCGTAGTGAAGTTGGGAATTATATCTAACAAGAACCCTACCACTCATCATTTCATCATATATAGACTAGGGAAGCAGGGAATTATTTGTTAGAGGGAGGGAAACAAGGGTTGAAGTTAAGAAGGTGTTTTGTTTTTTTTTGAAGTTCAGACATGAAAGTAGAACATTTCAGTACAAAATAGACACGCCATAAAACTTTTTATCCCATTGCTCAATAAATTAGTCAACAAAATTTTAAAAAGTGGTCTTAAAAATGGTCTTACGGGGCTTCCCTGGTGGTGCAATGGTTGGGAGTCCGCCTGCCGATGCAGGGGACGCGGGTTCGTGCCCCGGTCCGGGAGGATCCCAGGTGCCGCGGAGCGGCTGGGCCCGTGAGCCGTGGCCGCTGCGCCTGCGCGTCCGGAGCCTGTGCTCCGCAACGGGAGAGGCCACAACCGTGAGAGGCCCGCGTACCGCAAAAAAAAAAAAACCTTCTTACTATCAGAAACACTTAAAACAAAAGAAAAAAGTTTCATTTTAGGCCCATAGAATTGTTATAGAGTAAATACATCTTCAGTAAATTGTTAATGATTAACCACTCACCTCTCCATCCATAGCAACTAATTCTGAGCATAGAGTTCTTGCTTATCAGTATAATGCGTGGGCTCTGTGCTTGAGCCCATATATCATATATTGATAGCTATTATTTGTCAGTACTCAAAGATCTAGCAGTATTTCTTTGTTAAATTATCATCACTAACTGTGAGGCCATTCTAACATTCTTTAAATATGATAGATTCTTTAAAGTGGACTTAAATTATTAATTGTTTTCTTAAAATGACACCCTTCTTACCTCCTGGAACCCATTTACTCATGAAGATCAACTAAGAAAATTTGAACTTGTGCAGCCAATGGAGTGAAGGGGGCGTGGCTGAACAGTAAATTCAGTGGGGCGTGGACAGGGAAGGCATAGGGCGGAGACCTCGCGTCTACGCTGGTGTTGAAGGGATTAGCGTTTGGGGATTGGAATCAAACAAGAAGAGTTTCTTCGCATCCAACAGCAATCAAAGCAGCATGGGGCTCGACACCTGCAGCAACACGGGCAGCGATCCGGGAGCCCGCAGTCAGAGAGGACCCGGAGAGGGGCAGGTGGAAAGCTGAAGAGATGTAGAAATAGGAAGTCTAGCAGCTGCAGACCCTTGTAAGTTGTGGTTCCCGGTTGCCGCACTAAGCAGCCAGCGCCAGGCATTTTGCAGAATGTATTTGAGGGGAGAAAATCTTTGAAATCAGTTTATGAGAATTCTTATTTAAAATCCGATGCTGGAGTCATTTTTGGTAGAGAATTCATTATGAGGTTGATATGAAAAAGTGACCGTTTCTGTACAAAACAGAAGAAAATCGTTAGAAAGGGGACAAAAACTGGATGACAAAGGAACCATCTACATCAGGTGTTTTTCTAGCTACACTTGGCTAAGAGTTTTTGTTTGTTTTGCCAATTCCAATTAAGGAATACCTCACGTGAACGTCCCTATTCCATGGCATAACATTTACGTTTTTAAAAACATTATTTAAAATAATCAGTGCCTAAAGTTTGACGTCTTATTTAATGCTCGAATTCCTCAATAGATGTCAGGTGCAAGACATTCTTATCCCTCATCGGTTTACGTGCCAACAAATATTTATGCAGTTAATGAAAACATTTAAATCTATAATAAATATATATAATTCTTATGTAAGTTGAATAATGAATGTATGATGGTTATTTTCTTTTGCTTTCATGAAACCCCTAATTGCACTTATCCTCTGGGTCGTACAAGAAGTTGCTATCAGGGCAGAATGGATTAGGCCTGAGAACTTCAGACACGATTCCTGCAACCAAAGAAGGCTGGCCAGGTGAATGCTACTTTTTATAGGACACGAGGTCCTCTGAGATTCAGCATCCTCTGTCTCTCCAGCCTTCTCTCCCACCAGCTCCCCTCCTTGTACACCATGGGACAAGCACACAGAGCCACCTGGCGCTCCCCGGTGGGCCACGCACTCTCAAGTCCCCGTGCCTTCTGTTACAGCACGTGGCCCCCATGTCTAGAATATCCCACCAGTCCCATTCACACCAGCCTGTGAAATATTTTCACATCTTTCCAGACTTAGTTCACATCAAGCATAGAGGCATCCCCCTATCAAGCCTTTTTGGACCTAAATAGAAATAACCACCCCCACCTTTGTACACCTAATGCACCCTGTGCACGATCCAGCACAGCCCCTCTGATACTTCATTGCCCTACCATGCTTGTTTCCTGACACTAATAAGTCAACGCCCTCGAGTAGCGCCTGGGTCTTTTTGTGTGTGCGCGGTACGCGGGCCTCTCGCTGTTGTGGCCTCTCCTGTTGCACAGCCCAGAACTTCTGCCTTTGCTCATTAAAAGGAGAGCTATTCAAAATAATAACAATAAGGATGGGAATTATATATGTTTTCATGGAACACCTATAATGTACTAGATTTGAAAGTATATATTATGTCTAATATGCTTAACAATCTATGAATTCAGTATTATGACCTTAATTTTTCAGTTAATTATAATAGAAGCTATCTACTTGCAGTCACTTCTATATACATGATTGTATTCAATCTTTGCAAGCACAGGAAACTCTGCTCAGTATTATGTAACAATCTAAAGGGGAAAAGAATTTCAAGAACAATAGGTATATGTATACATGTAACTGAATCACTTCGCTGTACACCTGAAAGTAACACAACATTGTTAAACGTACTCCAATATAAAATAAAAACAAAATAAAACAAAACAAACAAACAAAAGAGACTGAATAATCTTGTCTCTAGTAGGTTCAAATCTAATAAAGATGTAAAGCTTTATTTTTCCACATATGCTACCCAGCTAGTGTCATGATATGGTCATGACACAATGTGAGAGAATGTTAATACATCTCTCCTAATCTCTCACTGTGTTGAATCACCGATTCAGAATACATGATTGCTGATTGTGGGTTAATATCGTTAGCTTCATACTTAATACAGATAATGACCTTAAATATTAGATGTCTTGATTAGCTAAATTTTGAGTGACTTGCTCATCGTATTTTAACAGGTACCAAAAATCTAGACAAAGGCGTATTTCATGGTGAGCCTTATGTCTTACTACATTTGGTACTTATAGTATCTACCATAATAATTGTGGTAGGTACTTCTGGCTGTGCACAGAAGATTCATATTCTGCAGAGTAGTTGCTGGGAAGCAGCTGCCCAGATGAAACTACATTTCCCAGGCTTTCTTGCACTGGGTGTGGCCATGTGACTAGTTCTTGCCAATGGAATGTGAAATAAAGTGATATGTTTCACATCTAGGCTGAAGTGCCTAAAAACTAAGTGTGTCTCCTCCATAGTCGTCTTCTTCACCATTTGGCTGAACGGAGAGGACTCTGAAGCATTTTTGGAGGGCAGAAATTCGAGGAGGAGATAGCTTGAACTATCTGTTGACTGGGAACCCTGGTATTGGATGGTGTATGAACCAGAAACATTCTTCTATTGCCTTATATCACTGTTATCTGTTACAATAGCAGGTGTTACCTTAATTAATGTAAACTTGTACACATAATAATGTTCAATCCATAGTTTTTGAATGTCAGTGTCTGTGTGCCAGATCACTAGACACATGAGACTGGATTTAAATTGTGGCGCCATAACACACACAAACACACACACACACGATTTCTATATTATAATTCCTATCTATATAAATTTCTATTCATTTCTGATTCCCCATTTCTAAAGCACTGAATTAGTCCTTGTGAAATTCTCATATATTAAAATCAAAGTTGATTATTTTATACAATAAGTACCTCACTCAATTCTAAAAGGTGACGGTGTGTAGTACCAGTAGATATCTTAAGTGATTAGGATACCAGGTTTCTCTTGATCGTCTGTTTCTGTTTTTTCCACTTTTACCGGAAAAGAGTTAGTCTTGATACAGGTTTTAGTGGATAGAGTCCAATGTTGGAAACCAGGGAAACTGAGTTCTTTCTTGATTATACTGCAAGCTCCATTAAATGTTGTTACGTTAGTTTGCCTGTGAGAAGAGAGAGGCTACAGTTATCTCTCAATAAATAGTAAATTGATCTTGCAACTTCTGATTGTTCACACGGCATCATTTGCTTTTACTTCCTAATTAGACCACCTGTCTTTTGGGTACCTTTTGTTTTCTGGCCTTGTGTTCACCAAGGGGCAGACGGGCAAGTAGTGATGAAGTTAAGAGCAATTTACCTGGTTATATTTGAGAACTTGAAGTCATGTTCCCTGAAAGTTTTGGATGACTCCTGTTCCCTGCTAGGAATGTGTTTACAGATTAATTTTAGTCTTAGTTGCCTTTTACCAGATCAAATATTGTGTAAGTGGTGAATTCTAGGAAACTTGAGGAGTTTTTAAACATTTCACCATGGTTCCCGCTATGGAGATGACCATAATTAGAGGAAACGGTAGGTTAAGTTAGAAACTGTGTATGTTTGGGAGCTGGAGTTTTGACACTTCCTTGTACAGTTCACTGATATTCCCCAAACTGTAGTGGTCTTTTGGTCTGTGGATCATAGCTTGGCCAGGGGTGAGCCAGAGTTTTTAGTGAGGCAGTGAAAGAGGTCGTGTGTGGCATCTCAGCAGAGCTGGAACGCCCACTCGTCTCGGTTGGGAGGAAGTGGAGACTGGGATCAGGAAGGTGGCCTTTTCCCGCTTCTAGACAGTGCCAGAGCGTCTCAGGCTGGCGTTTCACTTTACTTTGTTTATGTGGAGTTGGTTCAGAGACAAGTGAAATTGTGGTGTCTTAACCTCTAGAAAGATTTCAAACATACATCTTGCTTCATCAAGCTTGGTCACTTAAGAATCCAGTTTATATTTTAGAGATGATGGCATTCTGAATTTAGAAAGATGAAAGTGACACACTTTCATTTAAATCTCATAATCTTTGAAAGTTTGGGGATGTAAATTAATGAAAACATTTAATTTCTTTTTAAGAAGAAGGATAAGAATCATACACACAGGAAGTCTATTTTCCTAAAATATATTTTACCTTCCTAGTAGTTTCATAAAATTGGGCAACTCATTTAATTCTTGTGGTCCTGTCTTCTATCCTGAGTGTTAGCCTTGTGAACAGGAGAACTAGGACCGGGAAATAAAATCAGTTAAATTTTATTCTACTGTACCAGCTATGTGTGAACGTATGGCTATCTGTATGTAGCTCTTTCGCTCACACGAAGGACAAGTTTTTTTTCTTTAACAAAAATCCATGAAACATAAAAATACATAATACGTATTTGAATGATCTGGGAAAAGAATGCTACGAAATTCATAAAACTTATAAGGTTTGAGTAACTTTAGCACAAAAATAGAAAACGTCTAGTTATATGGACTAGACATGGACTTATAAACATTAAATTTAGTTGCCCTGAAGCAACATAATTTTAATATCAAATGCTTAAAAACACTAATTTCAGTCAATAGAGTTTAAAAATATGGATTGTAGGTACTTATTTGGCTAATTAAAAAGTATCTTTGAAAAAAAAAACAGGTAGTAGGAATCCCAAAAGATAAAGAGGAGACCTCTATTAAAGATAGCATTTCGGGCTTCCCTGGTGGCGCAGTGGTTGAGAGTCTGCCTGCCGATGCAGGGGACACGGGTTCGTGCCCCGGTCCGGGAGGATCCCACGTGCCGCCGAGCGGCTGGGCCCGTGAGCTGTGGCCGCTGGGCCTGCGCGTCCGGAGCCTGTGCTCCGCAGCGGGAGAGGCCACAACAGTGAGAGGCCCGCGTACCGCAAAAAAAAAAAAGATAGCATTTCCCAATCTAGTACTATCGTTCTAGTCCTAGAATCTCCCAAACAGCTGGAAGAGGAATGGTAAGAAGACAGGGCATTGAGAAAAAGAGGGGCAGTTCTTAACTTGTGGTTCTCTTTTAGTTCTAAGACAACTCGGGTTCTAGATGGGCAGAAAATCAGTAAAAATGGCAGCAGTTTTGGTTCAAATAAAAAAAGATATCTTCTGTGGTAAATATATATATACCACATATATACATTGTGTGTGTGTGTATATATATATATATATATATAATGCGATATTACTCAGCCATAAAGAGTGAAATAATGCCATTTGCAGCAACATGGATGGACCTAGGGATTATCATACTAAGTGAGGTATTTGTCAAAGACAAATATCATGTTCTGTCACTTATGTGTGGAATCTAAAAAATGATACAAATGAACTTATTTACAAAACAGAAACAGACTCACAGACATAGAAAACAAACTTATGGTTACCAAAGGGGAAGAGGGGGGAGGGATAAATTAGGAGTTTGGGATGAACAGATACACATGACTATATAAAAATAGATAAACAACAAGGACCTACTGTATAGCACAGGGAACTATATTTAATATCTTGTAATAACCTATAAAAGAAAAGAATCTGAAAAAGAATATATAAATATAAACATAACTGACTCACTTTGCTGTACACCAGAAACTACACAGCATTGTAAATCAACTATACTTGGATAAAAAGATAAAAATAAACAAATAAAGATATCTGCAATGATAGTCAAATGAGTGTATTCAGAAAGCAGCCCAGGAATTGGCATGAGGTAGGAGATTTTTTTCTTGGTATCTAAGTTTTTTAATCAGGTCCAAATGGAAAGACTTCAGCTGTACTCATCCTTTGTTTTACCCTTCTAGATCAGGGGTCAACAAGCTTTTGGGTCAAATCCATTACTTACTATTGTAAATAAAGTCTTATTGGAACATGGCCACGCCCATTTATTTATGTAGTGTCTATGGCTGTTTTAGTGCTACAACAGTAGAGCTGAGTATCTGGGAAAGAGACCACCTGGTTTGCAAAGCTTAAAATATTTACTATCTGGCCCTTTACAGAAAAGGGCTCACTCCTGTTCCAGATGAAATCGCTTTCCTTTTTTAATCTATTCTTTAACTCAAGCATGTAAGTCAGTCTCTCACCCTAGTTCCATCACTGTCATTTCTAGCTGCATCAAGCCATTTTGTGGTCTGATGAACGGTATTCCGTGCGCGGTGTCAGATCCAGGGACCTGGCTTTGAGCCATGCAGTACAATGCTTTCTAGTTTGTTTTCACTCATCCTGATAATGCCTTGCTTTACAGTCAGCATAGGACACTGCATCAGTGGTATTAAGGATGTGTTTACTGATCTTTGGAACTCTTTCTGCTTATGAGCAATAGTTCATTAAACACAATCTTAAGAAAGTACTTGGAATTTCTGCCATGTGAAAATAACCCTTACTGCATGTGCTCGTCTGATACCTGTCACTTTTCCTGCCCCTTCCATATAGTCCCTTCTGATGATACCTGTTGTTCTCATCTTCTGCTAATTCAAAATCTTAGTATCTTTTGCAAATCTTGGAATTTTAGTATGAGTAACGATCGTACTACCTTTATTAATGTCTTTTAAACATTTAAAGTGCTTTCAGACTGATGATATGAATTGATGCTTGTAACGGTGTTTGCCTCTGGGAAGGGGATCTGATTGGCTAGAGACAAGGATGGGAAGGAGACTTAAATTTTCACAGAAATAACTTTTATAGCTTTTAAATTTTGTATCATGTGTGCCTTAGTTACCTATTACTGTGTAGCACTATTACCACAAATGTGGAAACGTAAAATAACACACATTTATTATCTCAGAGTTTCTGTAGGTCAGGTAACCAGGTGTGGCTTTGCTGGGTCCCTTGTGTCAGGAGTCTTCACAAAGCTGTAACTGAAGTGTTGGCCAAGGCTGGAGTCTCATCTGAAGACTGGATTGTGGAAGGATCTGACTTGCAGGCTTACATGATTGTTGGTAGGATTCAGCTCCTTGAGGACTGTTGGACAGAGAGCCTCAGTTCCTAGTTGTTTATTGGCTGGAGGCCTTTGTTCCTCTCCAACATGACAGCTTGCTTCATCAAAGCATGCAAACGGAGAAGGCAATGGGAGGAGTCTGCTAGTAAAACGCAAGTCAAAATTTTATATCCTATACTTCTGTGGGACATCCAATTACCTTTGCCTTTTTCTGTTTGTTATTACAAGTCGTTAGACCATTCCCCACTTGAGGGTAGGGAATTACTCTAGGGTGTGAGTACCAGGAGGTGGGGATCACAGAGAGGCTGTTAGAGTCCGCTTGTCACAGCTGTGTGTATTATCTATATTTAGTAAAATTAAATCAATAGTTTTAGACATTCAAGACGTAAATGAAAATGAAAGTCTCAGTATAATGTGTGAAATACGATTTCATTTTTCTAAATAAAAAATGACAGGGCTTCCGTGGTGGCGCAGTGGTTGGGAGTCCGCCTGCAGTTGCGGGGGACGCGGGTTTGCGCCCCGGTCTGGGAAGATCCCATGTGCCGCGGAGCGGCTGGGCCCGTGAGCCGTGGCCGCTGAGCCTGCGCGTCCGGAGCCTGTGCTCCGCAACGGGAGGGGCCACAGCGGCGAGAGGCCCGCGTACCGGAAAAAAAAAAAAAAAAAAAAAAAGAGTCCGCCTGCCGATGCAGGGGACACGGGTTCGTGCCCCGGTCTGGGAAGATCCCACGTGCCGCGGAGCGGCTGGGCCCGTGAGCCGTGGCCACTGAGCCTGCGCGTCCGGAGCCTGTGCTCCGCAACGGGAGGGGCCACAGCGGCGAGAGGCCCGCGTATCGGAAAAAAAAAAAAAAAAAAAAAAAAGAGTCCGCCTGCCGATGCAGGGGACACGGGTTCGTGCCCCGGTCTGGGAAGATCCCACGTGCCGCGGAGCGGCTGGGCCCGTGAGCTATGGCCGCTGAGCCTGCGCGTCCGGAGCCTGTGCTCCGCAACGGGAGAGGCCACAACAGCGAGAGGCCCGCGCACCGCCAAAAAAAAAAGAAAGAAAAAAAAAGTTTTAAAGAGTTCAAACATTGCATTATTTTCTTTGAGTCTTCGTCCTCTTTTCTACTCTTCTGAAATAGTCACTGGCATCTCTCTGTGGAAGTATAAAGAAGTAATGTAATTTTGCAGAATGTGATTTACTGGTATAAGTTAGCCAAATTTGACTTTATGACTATATTCCAGGAAAACAGAAAAGCAAAACTCAATAAGGAAATAGACTGCAACTAAATTTCAATAAATGTCCCAGAGACGGAGCTTTGTGTCAGGATCCTTTGTACATTGATTTAGTAGATTTTTGTTTCTTTTTTGCTGTTTTAAACACATTATCCCTTGCAGCTCGTCTCGATGATGTAACATAATTGGATCACCGACCAATGACTGCATGAGTTCTAAAGTTCCACTCGTTTAGATTGAACGACGGCTCTCTGGTGGGGAAAAGATCACTGTGCGTAGCTGCAGAAAAGTGGAGGAGGGAACGGGAGTGTGCCATCCAGGGCCTGATTGCTGTCAGCTCCAGTCCTTTCATCCGCTGGGCTCAGCTCTGGACCAGAGGGAATGGCCCCGTAGGCTGCGTTCCCAAGCCTCTGCGCCTCCCGCCTTTAATAGATGGTGCTGACAGGAGACAGGCAGGCAGGAAGAAGGGAGCAGCCTGGGATTTCTCCTTCTCTCTCCCTGCGTCAGGCAGCATCTCTGACAGTGCCTGTGCCTTCCTCCTGGCCTCAGCCTTCCCCTGGTGGCCCCAGGCCCTGGGCTCTCTTACCACCCACTCTCTCCTCTGGTTTTGGGGGGGCAGTGGCCCCTGATGGTGTTGCCTCATGGAGCCTATATGGCGTCTCAGATCTTCCGCCTTCCATGGTATCAATTCCCTGTGTTAGAATCTTCCTGTTATACGTACTGGTTTCTGGCCTTCCGGATAGACCTTGCTCGATACAGGGAACATGGAAAGTTTTAGGAGAATATCAGAAAATCAAAGATCCATGTTGCTTTCCCCTTGACCTCGTCTTCAGGGTGTTTCAGATAAACAAACGAGCAACTGTTCGTTTAGCGCTAACGCTTTCTCTGTTTCAAAGATCAGAGGCTGCTCAGGGTCTTGCAGAGCAGACGATTCCTAAGAATGTTTGGCTAGAAGAGCATGAACCTGCCCTTTGCCTCAAACCGAGTTTTCTGTTATTTTCTCCAGGAACACAGAAAATTTCCTCTTTTTTTTTCTTTCTTTTTTTTTTTTTTTTTTTTTTTTTAGTGGAGGGGAGAGGCCATCATTTCTAGGCCAATAATTCTTAAAATGAATCTGTACAGGAGAAGAGAATACAGCAAGGCAGAGTGAAATGCGGAAAGAAAGGAGTTCAGAGACGAGGGAAGAAAACAGGAAGATGGCTTGCAATCGGATAACTTAACTATCCTCTCGGAGAGAAAGGCAATAGCCTTTCTATTTTCTCAGAAATGTTACTCATAACACTGTCGTTTGTTAACACATTTCGGATACTTGCATGAAATCATAAGCCATAGGCATACAGGAAGTGATGTTTGCTACAGACATTGTAAATACTAATAATCGCCACCTCTCAGTGAACTCTTTGTTTGCCAGCAAAGGAAAGGAAAAACCTGTCATAGTGAAAGCGGTAAGCTTGACAGACAGGCAGAAGTGGTACAAAGCTGATGGAGGTGAGGGGCCAGCATATTGCCTTGGTTTGCATCAGTGTAAAACTCCTGACTCCAGAAAATTTACCTTCTATCTTGTGAGCTAAGGGCCTTATTGGCTGACCTGTGAGGCAAGCCAAACCTAGAACTAGAATTTATGTAAGTCACAGATGGGCTCACTGCTTTCTGGAATCAAATATAAACACCTTTCTTAAATGTCCCAAGGCGTGATTGCTATCCAGTGTACCGTTATCCTTAAGAGCAAGGGTTTTGCTGCTAGGCTGCTTTGGTCACTTCCTCACTGAGGCATCTTGAGCAAGTAAGTTAACGTCTCTGGGCTTCCTTTGTAAAATAGGGACAGAAACAGCACCTCCTTCAGAACACTCTAGTCAGGATTGAACATGCACATACGTATACAACTTAGACCAGCACCTGGAATTCAGTAAACACTCAATAAATGTTAAATACTATTATCGCTCAGAAAGGCTACCTGTGATTTTAGAGCTCTGTTAAATTCCAAGTATGCAAACTACTCTTTAGATAAATGCATGAAGTTATATACCATATTAAATGTAGGAAATCATGCTGGTTTATAATTTCTATCTTACAAGCCAAAGGAGACGGAAAAAAATACTATATTGACAGTTGGGAGATTTGACAAATAGGCAGCAACAAAAGAACATTTAAAACATGGAGAGATGAAATTTCTTTCTTCAGGAGTGTTCTGCACATACATATTGAGGAGAAAAGTGACTGTATGTTATAGTAGCAGAGAAAGCAGAATAACTGGGAGTGGGGAATTTGCAGCAAAATAAAGTCACCACATTTAGCTGGACAGTATATTGGGAAATAGTAGGTCTGAAACGATGATTAACATTCAGCTGAGGTTCCTTCTGTTTCTTGAGAATTTTAGCTTCCTTAAGTCAAATGATATTTTTTTACAGATAGAAGATTATGAACTATTTAGGGAAATAGCACATGTCTTAACCGGGCGACATCACCTTTTCTGTGAGAAATGTAAATGAAACTTTCAAGAAGTGTTTAGATAGAAAACAATTGATGGAAACTTTCTCTCTCTTTCCCTCCTTCTCTTCTTCCCTTTCTCCCTCTCTCTTCCTTCCTTGAGGTGGGTGGAGGTCCCAATCTTCATATTAACAAATATCAACCCAGCAATAAGGGCTGCCAGCTGTATTTTGAGTGGACACGCGTTCCGTCACTGGCGTTGTTGAAACATCGATTTTATAGCAGGTTCTGACCAAGTCCTGCTAGAGTGACTTTACTGGTGGATCGGGTCCATGTAGGATTTCCCATATGAGAACTCTGGAAATGAAAGACTTAATTGAAAATAGCTAAATGTCACTGTTTGTAAACGCATTCAAGTTTAGGAAAGTGTAAATAACCACGCACATGCTTTCAGGAAATTTACGATCATACATTTCCCCTCTAGAACAAAGTTAATACTTGTTGGCTCAAATAAGTGGGTGTTCCCAACTCATCTGACTGAAACAAGTTTACAAGCCAGTGTAGGATGGCCCTATGAATCTTCTAGGAGAAGATAGGAAGTGTTGGGTTAGCCAAAACTTTCATTTTTTTCCATAAGATGGCCCTAGTAGCACTTAGTTGTCTTTAACTTCATTCAAAACAATTTTGTTAGATTGTATGTGACAGCTGTCGTATCAGCGTGCATTTTAAAAAAGGACATCAAAATTGGTGAATTTTGGTGTAGCTATTTTAATATTGAAGATGGAAGAAAAAAGCAACATTTTCGGCATGTTATGCTTTATTATTTCAAGAAGGTAAAAACACAACTGAAATGCAAAAAAAGATTTGTGCAGTGTATGGGGAAGGTGTTCTGACTGATCGAACGTGTCAAAAGTGCTTTGTGAAGCTTCGTGCTGGAGATTTCTCGCTGGACAATGCTCCACGTTCAGGTAGAGCAGTTGAAGTTGATAGCAATCAAATCGAGACATTACTTGAGGACAATCAACATTATACCACGTGGCAGATAGCCAACATACTCAAAATATCCAAATCAAGTGTTGAAAATCATTTGCACCAGCTTGGTTATGTTACTTGCTTTGGTGTTTGGGTTCCACATAAGTTAAGCGAAAGAAACCTTCTCGACCATATTTCTGCATGCGATTCTCTACTGAAACGTAAAGAAAAATTCCATTTTTAAAACAAATTGTGACAGGCGATAAAAAGTGGATACTGTACAATAATGGGGAACGGAAGAGCTCGTGGGGCAAGCGAAATGACACACCAACCACACCAAAGGCCGGTCTTCATCCAAAGAAGGGGATGTTGCGTATACGGTGGGATTGGAAAGGGGAGTCTCCTATTATGAGCTCCTTCCGGAAAACCAAACAATTAATTCCAACAAGTACTGCTCCCAATTAGACCAACTGAAAGCACCACTTGACAAAAAGCGTCCGGAATTAGTCAATTGAAAACGCATAATCTTCCATCAGGATACTGCAAGACCACATGTTTCTTTGACGACCAGGCAAAAACTGTTACAGCTTGGCTGGGAAGTTCTGATTCATCCGCCATGATCCCCAGACATTGCACCTTCGGATTTCCATTGATTTTGGTCTGTACAAAATTCTCTTAATGGAATAAATTGCAATTCCCTGGAAGACTGTAAAAGGCCCCTGGAACAGTTCTCTGCTCAAACAGATAAAAAGTTTTGGGAAGATGGAATTATGAAGTTGCCTGAAAGATGGCAGAAGGTAGTGGGACAAGAGGGTGAACACGTCGTTCAGTAAAGCTCTTGGTGAAAATGACAAATGTGTCTTTTATTTTTACTTAAAAACCAGCGGCACCTTTTGGCCCACCCGAGGAACCTGTGATTTTGAGCTCACGAGCGTTGAGCAGCACTTCTTCACAGTGGGCTCATTGATCTACCCGCCTGCGGCACTCGAGGTAGCAGGCAGGCCATTTTTTTCCCACTTTCCGTTTTATTTTACCAACTACAGCCTCACTTACCTCAACCATCAATGTTTCTTAAACATTTTTTAATCTATTTATTTAAAAACTCTATAGTGCTTTACAATTTTTAAAGTTTCACGCACACGATTTCCTATAATCCCATAATAACCCCCTTTTTTTGAACCCCTTAGCCATTTATTGTTCCTCTCCCCTTCCCTCTCCCCACTGGTAACCACTAGTTTGTTCCCTGTGAGTCTGCTGCTTTTTTGTTTTACTCACTAGTTGGGTGTATTGTTTAGATTCCACATATAAGTGCTATCATACAGTGTTTGTCTTTCTCTGCCTGACTTACTTCACTCAGCATCATACCCTTGAAGTCCATCCATGTGGATGCACCTATTTTGACCCCAATCCCTCCTCCTTGGAATTTGGAAACACCTGTGGCTTTGGGCTAGGTTAATGCTCTCACCTTCTCAAGTGTGCAGTGGTAGCACAGAAGATTTATTAAAGATGACGGCAGAACAACATTTATAGTCTAGAAATGAGAGCACATGTTTGTAAGTAAGAGCAGTGGGGGTGAACAGTCATTAGGTGCCTGGGCTAGACGGGAGATGGGTTCGGGGGGCTCCAGAGGCCAGCTCACTGTCTTTCTCCTGGTTTTATTGGCATAGCCTGTGGAATTGCGACCACACCACTGCTCCTGGACCCCCTCCTACGATGAGACTCTGTGCCATTTTGCAAACAGGCAGAAGGAGGAAGCCTCCGAGCAGCTATAAGGTAAGTGTGATTAGTCACGACGTCTTTTCAATCACCAGTTTGTGAACAGAGGAAAGAAAAACGAACGTAGTGAAGGCGGCGAGGTTGGACAAATAGGCAGCAATATCACAATAGAGGAGAGGAGGCTGGGCTCAAGTGGGACAGCTTTTCCCTCTGTCCTGGGTGTTCACGCTGGTTGCATGAGACACCTGGACAGGAAGGGATGCCGTCCCGCCCGCCGTGTGCAAGGAACGGCATGTCTCCTTGCAGGGGGCACGGGTTCAATCCCTGGTCGGGGAACTGATATCCCACATGCAGCCTGGCGCGGCCAAAAAAAAAAAAAACAAAACCCCAAAACCACTGGTCATTAGGTGGAAAGTTCTATTCCTGTTACGTAGAAATCCTTCTTTAGCTGGCTGGAGAGAGAAAGTGTAAAAATAAGTAGTCTGTTCCGCAGGACTGTTTTGCGTGTTAGACAAGACACTTATCTAACTGTGTGTGCTTTAGAGGTACTGAAACATTTAGAACGTGCAAGAATCTTCTCAGTCCATTTTCATTCTTTTCACTATCTTTCACATCAGCGTACTAGGATCTTTGTTCTCGGTTATGTACCAGGATATTTATTCTCGATTATGTGGCAGTCTATCAAGACAAAGATGAGTGTTGAGACGCTAGTCTTTTTTTTTTTTTTTTTCCGGTATGCGGGCCTCTCACTGTTGTGGCCTCTCCCGTTGCGGAGCACAGGCTCCGGACGCACAGGCCTAGCGGCCACGGCTCACGGGCCCAGCCGCTCCGCGGCACGTGGGATCCTCCCGGACCGGGGCACGAACCCGTGTCCCCTGCATCGGCAGGCGGACTCTCAACCACTGCGCCACCAGGGAAGCCCGAGACGCTAGTCTTATCAGGGCTACTTGCTATTAAATTTAGGAGCAGAGGTGCAACACACGTCACCTAAGTGCCTGTTTTCCACCAATATTGTAGTGGCGCAGTGTTGACTGTTTACTTCATTGGAACCTTTCAGAAGGAATCTGAACTCAGTCGAAGTGGGTCTGTGTAACTGTCTTGGGTTGATATGAGATTCTGTGTAAAGTAATACGCCAAATGGTAACTACCTATTAGACACTTTCCTTTTTTCATATCTACTTCAGATTCACCTTCTAGGCACTCCACAATGCCTCCGGACCCTTAAGGGTGGAAACCCACCTTCTCACAGGGCATTCATGCAGTACTCTCTGGTTATGCCGGCAACTCCAGGGGCCGCTGTTTGGATGTCATCAGATCTCCATTGTCTCCTCTTGCTCTGATATCTGGATCTGCTCAGTTTTTAGTTTTTACCTCTCTCTTGATTCTTAAAACTGCAATCCTTTTTCTAAATCACTTTTCTCCATTCGGAACTCTGCCCCCATTCCTTCGTTGACCAAAATATCATCAACACAAGGCATATTTGTATTTAGCAGAGCACACCGCAGCTTTGAAGTTGTACAGTGGAATTACATTATTACTGACTTCAAGCCAAAACTTAAAATTTAACGAGTCATCATTTTTCTACCATGGCCTCCGTTGTTCATCCATCCACCATTCCTTACTGGCTGTCTCTCCTTCGGCTTGCTGCCTTCACTTCTGGTCATAGCCACACCCTCCCTCTCCTGTCCTTTCCCTATATTGTCTCATATTAGTTTGCTCAGGCTGCCATAACAAAGTACCACAGACTAGGGAGCTTAACCAACAGGAATTTATTATCTCTCAGTTCTGGAGTCTGGAAGTCCAAGATCCAGGTGCTGGCAGGTTTGATTTCTCCTGAGGCCTCTCTCCTTGGCTTGCAAATGGCCATCTTCTCCCTGTGTCCTAGCATGGCCTTTCCTCTGTACACGCATCCCTGGTGTCTCTTCTGTGTCTTAATCTCCTCTTCTCATACGGGCACCAGTCAGAACAGATTAATGTCAACCCTAACAGCTTCATTTTAACTTAGTTATCTCTTTAAAGATCTATCTTCACATGCAGTCACATTCCGAGGGGTTAAGGCTTCAACGTATAAGTTTGGAGGGAGGGGGACACAATTAAGTCCATACTATTTCCCAGGTCCTTTCTTTTCTGTTCCATTGGCAGTTTCCAAACCCCAAGTTTCAGTTCCTTTTCTAAAGCAGGGCAACTTTGTTCTCCATTAAAAACCTCTCTGTTTGTTTGAAGCAAAATGATATCTACATTCAGACTTCATTTTTCCTAGCTCAGGTGAAAGTTTCAACGGTATAGTTTCTCATCCGCTACAAATAGTCTCCATGGCAGGACTCCATCAGTTTTTGTACATATGAGGGACAAACATCATTTATTCTCCTTGTCCCAAAGTTCCCTGGGGACCACTGGATGGGACACAGTTGGCCGAGATGCTTGGTTTTTCCTTCTTCCAGGTCATATATTTTCTCTTGAATTTATTCACTTCTGTTATATAAAGAAGTTGTAAAACTTCTATATAACTCAGAGAGAAAAGGAGATACCTTGTCAGCTGCTAACACACAGGTCTCGGGAATTTTTTCAAACAAAAGGTTATCCATTGCATAACTTTTACCCACCATCAATAAACCAAAGTAACACCTGAGTCACCATACCTCCCCGTCCCCAGTCTCTCCTGACAGCTCCTCCTTCAATTCCACTCCTTTAGAGACTTCCTTTTCTTTTCTTTTTCAAGATATTTATTTCTTTGGCTGCATCGGGTCTTAGCTATGGCACGTGGGATCTTCGTTACCGCATGCAGGATCTTTAGTTTTGGCGCGTGGGCTCTAGTTCCCGGACCAGGGACCGAACCCGGGCCCCCGTCATTGGGAGCGCGGAGTCTTAGCCACTGGGCCACCAGGGAAGTGCCGAGACTTCCTTGTTAATTCAAGGGCACTCTCAGCACTCATCTCTCAAGAAATCTTTATTGGCCAATTGATCTATATTGTCTTTAATCTTTACAGCATTCCTGTAAGGTGGATATCATTCAACGTATTATGCAGATGAGAGTTAATAGGTCAAAGTCTCAGTCTTCTGCTCTTTAGCGACAGGATCTGAATTTAATGTGTGTCTGCCAGGTGCTACTGTCTCTGCACTTCACACTGCACAAGAATAGCGGATTCACAAGAGTCTGGAATTCTCAACACTCCTAGTCTTGTGTTCAGTATTTGGATACTGTGAGGTCTATCCAAGCTTATGTCCCTCTTGCCCCTTTTCAAAAATTCAAAGGAATATTTTGGGGAATTATCTCTGAAGCAGAATCTGCTAAGATTATTCTTATTAAGTTTGCATTTTACTTTCCCACGCTGGTTGACATTAGTTACATATTGGCAGCCGTGGCTGTCCCCTCCCGGTTTTGGCAGGGAGAGAAGACGGTCACGCCAGTCAGGGCCCTACGCAGCAGGAGGTGAGGCACGGCCGTTGGTTGGAAGCCCTGAAGGGAAAGCGTCCCGGGTCAGTACCAAAGGACAGTAAATAATGAGACACTATTCCAGGAAGCCACAAGCTAGTGAAAGTTTTGGGAAAGAAATGCAACATTCATGAATCAAGAGGTAGTTCAAAAGGTGAATCAAGATGAAAAGCCCAGTAGGAGAGGCAAGAGAATGAAACATAATGGTTAGGGTCCAAAGGAAATCAACATAGACAGGTTGAAGGGGGGGTTTAAGAACAAAACCTTTGATTGTGCTGATGTTGTCCTTTATGCATTTCTAAGCATGCATCGTTAGGGCCCAGTTAAAATGTCACCAGAACTGGAATTTTTGGACCTACCTTTGTATAAGAAATGATTGTGTTGTAGGTATCTAAGGTAAATGCTTGGTGAGTGTTACTTGATTCTTCCAAATTCCTTTTTTTCCCCTAAGTAATATGGTGGGAAAGAGAGATGCAAACATAATCAGCAGTTAATTTTTATTGAATGCTTAAATTCTCCTAACAACCCTATGAGAGAAGTATGTTATGATTCCCATTGTACAGATGGGAAAAATGGAGGCACAGACACGCTAAGTAACTTTCCCATGGTTGCACGACGGTCAGTGGCATGGCAAGGATTTGAATTGATTACTCTGCAGCTTAAGAGAGAAAATAATGACACAGTGTAAACAAATGAGGGTTCAGTGAATTCTGCTTCGATGAGGATTAGGGAATGTTACCCTAGGTAATGCTCTCATCACCCAGACACTGAAAGTAATGCATGAACAAGGATATGTCCTGACTTTTCTTTTACCAAATAACCCCAAGTCTTACAGACGTTCCCACTCCACAGGGCTGGGATGTGCCATTCAAGTTAGGGTTTGTTTCAGAAATCCTAGATATCAAGTGCTACAGTGATTCATTGCTTACCCTGACATTTTTTTAAAGAACTAGTAGAGATGGATCACATGTTAAAACCCACGTGATGATTTTTATACCTCCAGCAGTTTGGATAAGAGGAGAGGGTACTTGCTGAACAAAACGTTTTCCTGAGAGTAGTTCTTCTTGTATGTATTATCCTAAAAGTAAGAGTGGCCTGGACCAGACATATTAGTTCAATTCTCTTTTCACCGGCATGGTTCTTTAACAGACCTCCCCATGAGAAAAGTCTGACAGAAAAAGGAAGTTGATTCATTTCTTTCTCAAAACATTGATCAGTGAGTATGTTTTTATACCTGTTTGCTAACAACGTCTTTACACATCTGCTAATACAAGTGGCAGAAGTTTCCCGAACATTTCCAGCGTACCACTGGGGAATGAAGCTGTGCAGAAGAGGACATCTAGGACTCACCCCTTTCTAGATGTGACACGCTGTGTGGAGGGCCTTGGATGGATGTCCAGCAGGGTGGTGACACACTCAGACTCGCATTTTAAATTCTCCTTTAGTGTGACAGTTATTAAGTTTTGAAGATTTAAAAATATTCAGCAGTAATTAGCATATAGGCTTCAAACCCTTCATATAATAGAAATATAATAAATTATCACCCCCTTCTGAGGAGAAAAGCTAGGTTAAAAACAGTACCAAGTACTTGAGTAATTATACTTTGCTCTATGGGTGATATGGATCATAGAGTGTGGCTGCGTTTGAGGAGGTAACTAAGTTAAAATGAGGGCATTTGAGTAGACCCCAAGCCAGTATGACCGGAGTCTTTATACGAAGGGGTGATTAGGACATGGACACAGATAGAGCGAAGACCATGTGAGGACACACAGAGAGAAGGTGGCCGCCTCCAAGCTAAGAAGAGAGGCCTCAGAGGCCATCCACCCTGCTGAAACCTTGACCTTGAACTTCTGTTCTCCAGAACTGTGACACAGTACGTTTCTGTTGTTTCAGCCAGGGGTCCCCAAGCCTGCACTGGAACCGGGCCGCGCAGCCCCTGTGGAAATACTGTCTTCCGTGAAGCCTGTCCCCGGTGCCAGAAGGGTTGGGGGCCTCTGGTTTAAGCCACCCAGTCTGTGGGTGGCTGACTAACACATATCTCAACGGCAGTAACCATGAGGAAGAAACCATTATTATCTCCATTTTACAGATGAAGAAACAGAGGCACAGGGACATTAAATATTAGCACAAGGCCAACAGGCAGATGGGAAGCTTGGACTTGAATCTAGACAGTTGTCTCCGGAGTCTGAGTTCTTCACCATTCTTTTCCTCCCCCTCTGATGGGACATTCTCCGTCTTTGGGCTTGTTTTCTAACGGCTGTTATTCCTGGAGCTTGACTGGGGGCTTGAACTGCCTTTTTTGATGAGGACACTCCTTCGTGTCTATGACTCTAGCTCTTTTCTTTATGGCTGGTTAGTTTCTCCAGAGAGGAGTCCTTTACTCGCCCACATGGTAGATATATTTCTGGCTCCCAGCATTTGAAATCAGGGCCAGGGAAGGGGAGAAGGCCATGAAGTCCTAGAATTTTCTATGCAGACTTCACTTAATCTCATTTTCAGCCCCAAGGCTCTCCATACTCATTGTAGCCCAGCGTTTCCAAACCTGAAGCCTTTCTGATGGAACGCCTCCAGAGACTATGCCTTTGGTCAATGCAGTGCAGTGTGGGTGGAGGGGATAAGGAGGGCTGCTGGCCCTGATCAGCGAAGTGGAGGAAGTTACCCAGTCCTTCCAATACAGACTTGCAGCTGGTCTTCTGGCGTCAGCCTCACGCCGTAGTCCCCCCGTTAATAGCTAACGCTTCGGCTCCCGGGCCCCCTCGTCTTCGTCGGCAGTGCCACACTTCCTCCTGGGGTCGCCACTCCTGCACCAGCCGTTCCGGTCTCCACCAGTCCTTCTCCTGCCCTTCTTCCAGTGTGTTGGCGTCTTTGGTCCACTGTTCCTTCCTCTCCTATTTTCTCTCTCTGAATTTACAAGCTTTGGTTTTATTTTTACAGCCATGGTAGTGAGCTTGAGAAGAGAAAGAGGATGTCTTTGATCTATTTTACTAGATTTTCTGACACTGCCTGTTCCATGACGTTGTTCGAGTACTGGGTTTGGTTTCACTTGCACTTCCTTCAGCTTTTGGCGTGATTAAATCAGTTATGTTCGATGGGAGGCACGTACAGGTGGACATCTTTTTTATTTAGTCCAGACTTGCTTTGCCGCTGTGGAACTAGGACGGATCTTATGTGTCTGTTGTTAGAGCCACACAGACGTGGTTCTGAAGACAGTGACAGCTCTTTCTCAAAGGAATGCTGTTCTAATATGTTTCACTAATTTAAGGTTCATTTAGGACAGTATTTAATGAGAGCACTCATAGAAGAGCTCTCACTGGTCACATGTTATCTCTGTTTGCTCAGTTCCCTTATTGGTAGTAGATTTAAAAGCTCCGCTACCAGTGCTTTCCATTGTGCTGTTTTTAGTGGTACTTTTTCATATGCAACATCTAAGGGCATATAAAGTTTCTCAAATTTTGGCTGAAGGAAATAAAGAAAACCTTAAAACACTGACTATGGATAAAAATCACCTTCTTAGAATTGCTTATTGCAGCTCTAATGCCGTGGTGTCCCAGGAAACGTGGACTATTGACACCTTGCAAAAGCTGTAAATGTATATCTTAACAAACAAACTCCTTTTAGAGGTATCCAGGATTGGATCTTTAGCTTTTCTGGAAAACATCCTAGAGAACACCATTTCCAGGTGTTTTGAACACTCATGATCTATAGGAGACACCAGAGTATAATATTCTAATAGTTAAATTAAAAAATTTTGATGCTCATAGACTCAGGAAGTGGTGAGCTCCTGCGCACCACTATGTGTGAGGTCATGTTGATGAAAAAACATTTACCTGTTATTTTGATGAATGATGTATCCAGATCCTATTATATCATTATTAGGCCACAAGTAGAAAAGTGAGAACACATGGGATTCAATTATAAAAGTTTGTTTACAGAAGCTTTAAGGGCACATTTTCAGTCTTCTCTTTTCCCTTTAAACCTCTGAGCATCCCAGCATGTATAATGCGATGACACTGATGCCGATTTTTCTTTTTTTTTTTTTTTCTTTGTGGAAGGCCATGTTTCTTGAGTTGTTTATGGCCATGATTTAAATGTTCTTGGAGTCCCATGAGTATCTTGCAGTAGAATTAAAAAAATACTTCAAATAGAATTATTTTGGGGGTGATTCTGCAGTTTTTTTGTGTGCTTAAGTATTCATTTTTCCGGAACAAGAAAAATTCTCTAGGGATTTGCATAATTTCAGTCCCTAAGAAGAGAGTGTGGACAGGCAGGTAGATTTCAAGTGTAACGTCTATTGAGTTAAATAAGGTGCCATTTGTTTTGGTAACTAGAGAGGAACCGTTGACTTTGTCAAAAAGATGTAATGCTTGGGTGTTTTTAAAATTCGGTAAAACGCAGTTTCCGACTTCGGGCTGAAAAAAATTCTCTTACTAGTTTTTTAGCCATTATGCAACGGGGAAGAGGCGAGCAGAGAATGCTTCCTTTGTGCTGGAGCTAGAATAATGTAGAAAGCTGCAGACCTTGGGCAAATTACTTCTCAAAGTGTGTGGAGAAACCTGCCTTTAATTAAGACCTGATGGAGTGAGCTGCAGTATTTTTATAGCAAGGGTGATTTAAAAAATATTCCTTGTGAAAATATTATACAAAATATTTTAGTTTTAGTTCTTGTTAGAATAAGATTTTATTGACTTTCTGTCCGAGGGATGTGAGGGGCAGGGCAACAGCTTCTCCTCTGAATACAGTCCTCCAAGAGTGGTGCCTCTTAAACAGCATCTAAAATGTGGTATGTTGACATGACTGTTAAGGCTATTATGAAAAGACTTGAGAGGAAGCAGCATGAAAGCAAGAGTGACAGACTTACAGAGAGGGAAGCAAAGGGAGGGTCCCTTTGTTGTAAGCTCACTTCTGCGTCATCCGAGGGTTTGCACACGTCGTTGGAACATGGCCAGGCGTCTGCTTTCCGAGTATTTTTATGTCGAGGTATCAACGTGCTTTATAAATACAGATTCCAGAACAAAATACCTTTAAGACTCTTACTGAATAAGTACAGTCTGTCTCAGCTGCAGGTTGACGGAATAATGGGACATCCAAATCCAATAATTTTTCATGGACCTTTTTTTTCACGTCTCTTGGGATTACACAAGACCTGGCTTCTGGTCTGGGTCCGTCATAGGCATCACGGAGGTGCTACCGGTCTGAGCTCTCAGGTGGGAAACGCCACTGGCTCCCCTGTGCTGAACTTGTCCATCAGCACCTTCACTGCTTGACGTGAAGGTGCGAGTGACTTAATTCCAGATCCATGACGCCACTGCATTCAGAGGTCTGGCAATTTCCAAGCGTGCTGCCCTGGATAGGATATAGGGTTCTGCTTCTTATGGGGACCGCCACTTAACCATCCTTTTAAACTCGAGGAATCCAACTGTCTCCTGGAGTGAGATCAGGCCTCCCTTTGACTTCAAAGCCCAAGGTCCCCACCAACCACTAATTAATTGGGCAATTTACTTTCTTCCTACTCTACGCTTGAACTCCACAATGTATTAACACCTCCCGGGGCAAGAGATCCCAGCATTCATAAAAGAGAGGCCAGGTATTATTTCGGTTTGAGGAAATAACCTTTCCATTCTTTTGCTAGTGAGTCCATTTAGCAGTGGGGGAAATTCATTAAGATTCTGTTTTATATTTTACCGTTTATCTATGGCTGTAGATTATCACAGATGTAATAAGAAGGTAATGCAACTGCAGTTGCAGTTCTGAACAAGGTATCTTCACTGGAGCAGGAAATAAACATAGCCCCCTGCCTGGTGTATAGCTGTTGACCTAGTACATGCTTTTTTGGCATTTTTATCCGCTCAGTTCATAAGGTGTAGCTTGCTTTCTAGTAGCAGCGATAGCAGAATTCTGATGTACCCAAGGGCTATCTAATCTATGTCAGCCCACTTCACTCCTCTTATAATGTGGTTCAGGGGCACTTGATCATCTTGATACTTTATAGCACATTACGCTAGGGCATTAGGTTGATGAAATTATGCTTATTGGACCTAGTGAGCAGGAAATACGAAGTACCTACATGCCTTCACAAGACAGACATGTGTCAGAGGGAGGGTGAAAAGCCCTGCTGATTTCAAGGACCTGTCACATAGGCAGAGTTTCTAGATATCCAGTCATCTTGGACGTGTTGGGATATTCCTTCTAAATTGAGGTGTAAGTTTCTGCACTTTGCTTGGCCCGCTGCAAATAACAGGCACCGCATTTTGTGAACCTGTCGGAACTGGGAGGCTGCATATACCACATAAGGAGACGCTAGTCTTCACATTTGTTGGAAAACCTGTAATGCTGCCAGTTAGTTACGGGCAGAGCTTGGAGTAAGAAAAGCAAGGAAGGTTCTTCGGCAGGTCTGTGACCTGTTGTTACACCTGACGGCGTTAAGCATTTGTTTTGGACAGAGGTGTATAGAGCTTCTTTCAGGCTCACAGTGCAGACCCTTAGGTGTTTGGAAGACTTGACCTCTTCTGACAACTGTTCTCCACGTGAAGAACATCTTTTAACTTGTTGCTGGGCGTGGTAAAGACCGAACACCTGACCTTTGAATATACGTGAACATGTGACCCCAAATGCTCATTACGAACTGGGTGTTATCTAAACTGTTGCACCATAAATGTAGACATGTGCAGACCATGGCAATAAAAAATGAAAATGGTCCATGTGAGACAGGGCCAGAGAGGGTCAGAAGGCACAAATAAGTGGCCTGAATGAATGGCTTGGACTCCCGTGGCTGCTGCTCTTAACTGCCTTCCTGCCACATTCCCTCAGACTGTACCTACCGTCTAACGGGGGAATTCTTTGCGAGCAGCCGAAGAGAGAAGGAAAAGGATGAGCTTGGTTTGCGAGTGGATAGTATGTGGGCATCAAACGGAAAAGGATAGTTGCCACATAGAGCCTCACTGAGCGGTGGCACTGAAAGACCGGGAAGAAAGGAAACATTCTCAGTGGGCAGTCCTCTGGTTGCCCGCTTAATACGGAGGGTGAGATAGGCTGCAGAATGGAGTTACGTAAACTGGGTAGACCGGCGGTTAAGGCTTTGCAAAGAAAAATGTAGGGAAACTAGTGCTAAGCTCTCAGGGAGAGGTATGTGGATGGGCCTCTCAGCATAGCAAAGATGGGAGGATATTTGTGTTCCGTGTAGATGTCCGTTCAAGGGCTCCCTAGTGGTGACTGAGTGCTTCTGATAATGAAGTGGATAAGATGGTCTCTCCTAGGGACGTCAGTCAGCCTCTTTCCCTAACCTTTCCTGCGATTGGTCAGTGGAAGTGTATGAAGTGGGTGTGGTGGCAGGAATGGGGGCTGTGTGTGGGCTCACCGACAGGCGCACCCTCACATCAGGACCGATTCGTTCGCCACCAACGCCGTGTCCAGTCTGCCTGCAGCAAGGGCGTCGCTGGGCTCTCAATATGATACCGTTCATGGCGTTCCTGTCATTCTCCTGGAATTGTGGGACGCCGTCTGAAGGCTCGCTTTCGCCACCATCAGGAGTAAAATCCTGTAAGGGCGGGACGCTGTGTACAAGATTCCATGTACACCTTCACCCAAGGCCAACAGAAGGTACCATCTTGCATGTATCCATGTGTCCGGGAGCTGGAAGTGAGAATGGACTTTCCAATTATTATGCCAAATATATAATTTGGGGAATGTTTTTCTTCCCATCCATGCAAGCTTGGTCTCAATGGGTTTATAATACTGGAGGGAGAAATGCATCCATTAAGGAATCCAATGATGGTTCCATTGAATTAGAAATGAGCCTGCCCACTGGTCATTTTAGGCTACTGAAGCAATAGACAGAGGAGAGGTTACTGTGCTCTTTGGGGTGATGATCCTATTTATCAAGGGGCAACTGAGTCACTGCTGTGCAGTGCAGGGTAAGGAGAACTATTTCTGGAACCCAAGTGGGACTCTTAGCTACTTAGGACTCTATTACCCCGTGGCCCTTGGCAATAGAAAACTGTGGCGACACAGTAAAGACAGGACCCCACCAAAGGACCCAGCTCCCATAGGACTGAAGTTTTGACTCAAGTGATCAGGGTAAGAACCCATTCAAGCAACGTGCCTTAAGAAAATAAGGAAAACATGGAGTGGGGATTGGAAGAAAGTCACTATGTTAAAAATTTAGGCTTAGTGGCCAGTTACAGAAGCAGAGATTGTAACACGTTTGCCTTGGAATAATTGTTTCTTTTCCCCCCGTTTCCTTCCCCTCCTTTTCTGAAGAGCACTGTTTGTGGTTACCATTTTAGGCTGCAAGTGGTGATATGACTGAATGGACCTTGAAGGGGTGGTAGCTGCCTGGGGACACGAGCTCTTCGCGTAGGCAGAGGACAGGGGTGGATGCTGAGAGGCAAGAGGAGTGGAGAGGGCCGGGGACTCTCTGCCGCTCCTCCACCCTTATCATTGTTCTCTGTGTGGACCTTCACCAGTGGACTTCTTTGCTTTGGGCCCCTGACTGGGCTGGGCCAGTGGGAGGCAGGGCAGCGTAAGGTGGGGCCCCCCCCCTTTGTGATGCGGCAGGTTGTCTGTATCCGTTCCCTAAAGGCTAAGGCTCTTTTCAGCCCGCATTCTCCGTGTAACTGCCTTCTCTGGGTTTGGACGGCCAGTCCTCTCAAGCTTTGGGCTCCCTTGTTAGTAGCCCCACAGCTACTGAGCTATTTCTGGTTTGTTCCTTAAAACCTACTCATGGCAAATGGTCTCTTTGAAAGTTTCTCCTCAGATTACCCAGTCTCGGTATGTGCTGTTGGAACCCTGACTGATTCATACACAATACTTCATTGAATCTTTATAACCACCCTGTGACGTAGATTGAATAGATCTCGTCACTTCCGTCTTTGGTACATCCCAGTAGCTTTTCACTGCACTTGAAAAAATAGCACGGCCTGTAAAGCCAACCTTGATCTGGTTTCTGCCTCCTTCTCCAAGCTGATCTCTTATCACTCTCCCTCACCCCCATTGCACTGTCCGCTTTAAGACCCTTCACTGCTCTTTCTCCTGAGGCCCCATCCCAAATATCTGCCTGCCTATGATTCAAATTTCAGTTTAGATGTCACCTCCTCAGAGGGTCTTTCCTGAACCATTCGATCAAAAGTAGTTGTCCAAACATTATCACATCATCCTATGTTAACTCTTCTTATAGAACTTCTCACTCACTGGTATTTTCTTATTTATTTATTTATTTTTATTTTATTTTATTTTTTTTTGCGGTATGCGGGCCTCTCACTGCTGTGGCCTCTCCTGTTGCGGAGCACAGGCTCCGGACGCGCAGACTCAGCGGCCATGGCTCACGGGCCCAGCCGCTCCGCGGCATGTGGGACCCTCCCAGACTGGGGCACGAACCCGCGTCCCCTGTATCGGCAGGCGGACTCCCAACCACTGCGTCACCAGGGAAGCCCTATTTATTTTAATATTTATAAAATCTCTGGCTCTCCCTCTCACTCCTTTCTAGAATGTAAATTTCCTGAGAACTGGCTTCTAACGTTTGTTGATGTTGAATAAAAAAGCAGGGATTAACTCTGTTCTATTGATAAAGTAACAGAAGTTCAGAGGTTTAAAATTCCTCAAGGATTCACAGTTATTACTGGAAGAATCAGCACCTGTGACTTCTGATATCCATATGCCAGGGTCCATTTCCCATCTGATTTACTGAGCACGAAAATGCTGTGGACTACTCAGCCATAAACAAAGAGCAAAATCATGCCTTTTGCAGCAACATGGATGCAACTGGAGATGATCTTACTAAGTGAAGTAAGTTAGAAAGGGAAAGACAGATACCACATTATATCAATTCTACGTGGAATCTAAAATAAGACACAAATGAACCTATCTATGAAACAGAAACAAAATCATGGATGTAGAGAACAGACTAGTGGTTGCCAAGGAGGAGGGGACAGCTGGGGGAGGGGTGGAGTGGGAGGCTGGGGTCAACAGACGTCAGCTTGATACATAGAATGGAGAAACAACAAGGTCCTACTGTAGAGCCCAGGGAACTGTATTCAGTATCTTATTGTAAACCATAAGGGAAAGGAACATAAAAATAAAGAAAGTATATATATATATATATATATATGTAAAACTGAATCACTTTACTGCACAGCAGAAATTAACACAACATTGTAAATCAACTATACTTCAATAGAAAAAGATATTGATTAAAAAAAATGCCGTGGAAGAGAGAATGCCATGAGAGAGGGTGTAGTGGGTACACCATCAACTAATGTCAGGTCCAAAACTCCTGGAAAAAAGAATTCCGGGTCTCTTATCTTCTCAGCCCATTTTGGGTTTGGAAATGAATTGTTTTACTGGATATTAAATTACCATTTCTCCCCCAGAACGATTCCGTAAGATGTTAGAAGTGTTCCAGAGCCTTTAATATGTACATTGTGAATTTCCCGGAGGCCGATGTACAGCTACCCAAACTAATTAGCATAGAAAATACTTTTATGAGAATCCTGTTAGCGTCTCATAGAACATTCATTTCCTGGAACACAGTGGGTAAACACGGAATTAAATCTTTAGTGATAGACATCGCGTTGGCGGAACAGTTTCATTGCAAAGATAAGTATTAAAAAATTATTTTGTGTTTAGAGAAGGGAGAGTGAGTACGTTGGTATTGGCATCTTCTCAATTTTGTTCATATGCGTGGTTTATTCAGTTTTGTGAAAGTCTTTTTTTTTTTTTTCCCAAGTATGTGTCTGCCAAATTTTTATTTCTCTGGTGAAACCACGGATTATTTCTGACAGCCTGCCTATTCTGGTAGAAGTGCTGAAACATTCATAAGTCTATTACGGATGTCTTCTGCCCAGATCCAGACAATTTCTAAAGGAGGCTGACAGTCAGTTGTCTACCTCCAGTTCAGTCTTCACAGTTGCAGCTTGTAGTCTGTTCTGTAATATGAGTTACATTTCTAAGAAGACTCAAGGGATTAAAAAAAATTGAATAATGCAGATGTTTCAATGAGAAAAAGGGACTTGGGACTAGAATGTGTAAGAGTAGCAAGAATAAAGTTATTTTTTCCCACAGGAATCTTAATAATAAAGTGTTTTCCAAACTATAAGACTTCATTATTGCATGCTAAATAAGTTGGCTTTTCAAAACAGACAGAAACAGAAACCAGACTTAGAAGCATCTTCTTTACCTTTTCATCGATCTAAGTTAAGAAGCAGCCTCTCAGTTTCCTCTGTTACCTCTAGCTTTGCCTTGCTCTTATAATTGTGTTTGCAGCACAGTTTAAAATTACCACAAACTTTAAATGAAGGAATTTAAAGTTTGCATGAATAAAGAGCAGGGGTGGAACTGAATAGCATGTCACTTGTATGGTTCTTTGTATTTGAACCCAACTGCCACCCAGAGGTCCACGCAGTCTTCAGTGTTTAAGAGACGCTACCCTGAAGATGTCCAAAACTCCTCCCGAGATTTCTGTGAATTCTCAGGGCCTCTTCCGTTTCCCGGGCTCCTGTGTTCTCAAGCTCTCGAGAAATAAAATATTGCCTGCTGTATCAGTAGACAAAGGATGTCGCAGTCATCGGCGATTGCAGCCACCTCCGACGGTGAGCTGGTGAGCCCAGAGAGAACTCAGGAAGGATACAAAGAAGACCTGCCATCCAGCAGCCATCAGACTGCAGCCACGCCCCAAGGTGAGCCCCGAGCAAACTCAGGATTTGAAAACCTGGGATACTGGCCCCCGGAGAGCCGAGGCGCGTATCAAAGGAGTGACTTCACTGAGCCCAGATTCTTGCATCTTGCGGAAAAGCGCTAAACTCCTTAACTTGAGCTATCTAGTTTTCTTTCTTTAACAGTAATCTTTTGTTTCCACTACCTGCCCTTTGTTGCAAAACTCCTCTGTATCCTAGCTCCCCCCTCGCCTCCTGGAGCAACGTTCCCGGGGTTACTTGAGACGCTGCCTCCCAGGTTTGCTGTCCTCAGCACGTCCGCTGAAGAAAGCAGAGCTCTCAACGTTTAGGTCGGCAATTTTCTTGTAGTCGACGTTCCGCACCCTAACGACCCAGATGAGACGTTTAATCCTTTTGCCGATTTAGACGTCTTTCCTTCTTACACGACCACAACACGCAGTGGCTATAGTAGACTCCACTAGCAAAACGGAGGAGAAAGGGATCACATAAAGTGCCAGATAACAAACCACTTAAATTTGCACATTAGATGCTTCTCTCTCTCTCTCTGTCTGTCTCTCTCTGTCTCTGTCTCTGTCTCTCTCTCTCTCTCTGTGTGTCTCTCTCTCCCTCTGGAGTGGCCAGAGGGACACTGTACATAGTGGGTTTGTGTCACAGACGAAGAGCTCCAAGCTTAGGAAACGCCAAAATATTGTAATAAGCTTTAAGCAGACCTGCCAGCCGCAAACCTGGAGGGAGACGTTATCGTTACTATAGCGGCCAGAAAGCAAACCTGCGCTCCGCTCTGGAGGGAGACACCATCTCAGTCTTCCAAATCTGTGCACTCTAAATCCATCCCTGAAAAATAGCCTAGAACCAAAAGACAGTACTACCTCTGCTCACAAGACATTCAGAAACACCTATGGAGAATTCTTTCCCAGCAGCTCTGTCTCAAGTACCTTCTGATACGTAAATTCCCCTTCTATCTATTTTGCCTCTGCCTCCTCCGCCCTCACAGCTTCTTTGTGGGAGAAACTGGTGCAGTCCAAGGGTAACAACCTGGAATTTGCCAGCTGAACCTGGGGTGTCTTTCAACGGTTCTCCTCCTATGTTTCCTATAAATTGATATAATCTTGATCAGATTCCGGTTTCACCTTTCACAAGAACACTGCGTAGGTGGTGGTGTCCGAAGAGCCACCACGCTGGCATGTGTCCTTTTCTGTGATGTTAGACGCCATCGAAGATCATTTATTCTTTAGGGGTTACAAAATGGTGATATTGTAATTCTTTAACACTTCCTTCGTTGATTAGCTGCAACACTTCCATAAAAAACTTTCATAAACTCTTTGGTTACTTTGAGATACAGTTCACGTAGAAAAAGGAGGTTAAATGCTTGATTCTTTCCCTTTATTTAATAGCTTTCAAAATAATCAGTTGGTGCGCTCACGCGCCCTGCTTAGATAACCAGTGAGTATCATTATAAACTCGTGAAATTAAACATACTTGCAGTTGCTGTTATTAGCCACGTTATTATTGTTTCCAAGAGTTTTTTGGTAAAAGGTGAATCTAAGATGCAAATGGAAATGCGAAGACACAGAATATACACTCATGAGCAAAAATGAGGTGAAAAGATTTGCTTTATTAGACAGAGAGGCATATTGCTAAGTGACAGAAATTACGTATGTTATTGGTGCAAGAATTGACAAGTAGACCAAGAGGATGATGACCGAGTCCCCAAATAGATGGGAATATAAATTGGTACAATCACTTTGGGAAAAAGTTTGGCATTATCTGCCACAATTGAAGATAAGCATACTTATGACTAGGGTGACCAAATAATTTTTTCTCAAAACAGTGCACACGGGTTCTGTTTTTTCCCTCAACCTCATCAGCCTTTGTTATTTTCTGGTTTTCTTGATATTGGCCATCCTAACAGGTGTGAGGTGATATCATTGTGGTTTTGATTTGCCTTTCCCTGCTGACTAGTGTTGGTGCTTTGGAGAAACATCTATTCAAGTCCTTTGCACATTTAAAAATCAGGTTATGTAGTTTTGTTGTTGTTGAGATATCCCTTATCAGATCAATGGTTGTCAGATATTTTCTCCCATTCTGTAGGTTGCCTTTTCACTCTGTCGACTGTTTCCTTTTCTGTGCAGAAGCTTTTTAGTTTGATGTAGTCCCATTTGTCTATGTTACTTTTGTTGCCTGTGCCTTTGTGTCATAACCAAGAAATCATTGCAAAGACCAATGCCATCAAGTTTTTCTCCTATGTTTTCCTCCTAGGATTTCTATAGTTTCAAGTCTTTATTCCATTTTGAATGGATTTTTGTATACAATATATGGTAAAGATCCAACACCATTTTTGCATGTGGCTATCCTGTTTGCCAACACCATTTGGTGAAGAGATTATCCTTTCCTCATGTTGTGGTCTTGGCACCCTTGTTGGATGTCATTTGAATGTATATGTGAAAGTTTGTTTCTGAGCTCTCTATTATTTTTTTCTTCTGGTTTTATTGAGATATAATTGACACGTAGCATTGTATAAGTTTAAAGTGTACAGCATAATTACTTTACTTACATATATTATGAAATGATTACCAGAATAAACATCCATCATCTTATATAGATATTTTTTAAAAAAAGGAAAAAATGTTTTTTTCCCTTGTGATGAGAACTCTTAGAATTTATTCTCTAACAGCTTTCAAATATACCATGCCTGGGCTCTCTGTTCTGTTCCATTGGTCTATGTGTCTGTTTTTCTGCCAGCACCATACAGTTTGGATCACTGAAACTTTGTAATATGTTTTGAAAAATGCAAGGCCTCTAGCTTTGTCCTTTCTTGGGATTATTATGGCTATTTAGCGTTCTTTGAGATTCCATATGAATTTTAGGTTTTTTCCTATTTCTGCAAAGAATGCCATTGGCATTTTGGTAGGGATTATATTGAATCTGTAAATTACTTTGAATAGTAGGAACATTTAACAATATTAAGTCTTCTGATCCATGAACATGGAGTGTCTTTCCATTGATTTGTAGCTTCTTTAATTTCTTTCAATAAGAATCGTAGCTTTCAGTATACACGACTTTCACCTTCTTGGTTAAGTTTATTCCTAAATAGCTTTTTTTGATGCTATTATAAATGGGGTTGTCTTATTAATTTACTTTTCAGACTGTAGTGAAACACAATTAATTTTTGTGTTAATGTTTTTATCCTACAGATTTGCTGAATTTGTTTATTAGTATAACAGCTTTTTTTGTGTGTAGAATCTTTGGGGTTTCCTACAAACAAGATTATGTCATCTCTGAATAGAAGTATTTTTACTTTTTCCTTTCCAGTTAGTATGCCTTTCATCTTTTTTTCTTGCCTAACTACTTTGGCAAGGACTTCCAATACTATGTTGAATTGTTGAATAAAAGTGGTGATAGTGGGCATCCTTGCCTAGTTCCTGATCTTAAAGGAAAAGCTCAGTTTTTCACCATTGAGTATGATGTTTGTTGTGGGCTTATCATATTGGCTATCATTATTGGAGGTAATTTCCTTTTACTCCTAGATTGTTGAATGTTTTTTATCATGAAACCATGTTGAATTTTGTCAAATGCTATTTTTGCATCAATTGAGATGGTCATGTGATTTTTATCCTTCATTCTGTTAATATAGTGTATTACATTGATTATTTTTGTATGTTGAGCCATCCTTGCATCCTAGGAATAGCACCCACTTAGTCATGGTGTGTAATCCTTTTAAGGTACATTTGAATATGGTATACTGAGTATTTTGTTGAGAATTTTTGCATCTGTATTCATCAGGGATATTGGTCTGTAGTTTTCTTATCTTGTAATATCTCTGCCAGGCTTTGGTATCAGGATAATGCTGGCCTCATAGAATGAGTTTGGAAGTGTTCCCTCTTAAATTTTGTGGAAGAGTTTAAGAAAGATTGGTATTAATTCTTCTTTAAATATTTGGTAGAATTCTACAATTGAAGCCTATTGGTCCTGGACCTTTCTTTTTTAGGAGTTCTGATTACTGGTTAAATCTTCTTACTGGTTATAGGTCAGTTTAAATTTTTTTTTTTTCCTGTTATTCTAGTAATTTATCCATTTATTCTAGATTATCCAATTTGTTGGCACAAAATTTTTCATAGTAGACACTTATAATCCTTTTTATTTTTGTAAATAAAAGGATTTATTTTTATCTTTTTTCTTTCTGATTTTTATTGTCTTTTTTTTTTTTAGTTAGTCTACCTAAGAGTGTCATTTTTTTGGATTTCTTCAAAAAAACCAACATCTTAGTTTCATAATATTTTATTTCTTGATTCAGGTGGTGGCTATATGGGAATTTATTTTGTGAAAATTCATTAAACTTTTTTAAAAAATTAATTATTTATTTATTTATTTTTGGCTGCATTGGGTCTTCATTGTTGCGTGTGGGCATTCTCTAGTTGCGGTGAGCAGGGGCTACTCTTTGTTGTGGTGCATGGGCTTCTCATTGTGGTGGCTTCTCTTGTTGCAGAGCATGGGCTCTAGGCACATGGGCTTCAGTAGTTGCAGCACTTGGGCTCAGTAGTTGTGGCACATGGGCTTAGTTGCTCTGCAGCAAGTGGGATCTTCCCAGACCAGGGCTCAAATCCGTGTCCCCTGCAATGGCAGGTGGATTCTTAACCACTGCACCACCAGGGAAGCCCCTGTGATAATTTACATTTATATTTCACATATGCTGTGAAAGACATAATAAAAAAAGGAGTTTAAAAAAACAAGTCCCATCTGGCTATCCCATTACCAGAGATTTCTTCATCTCAGTTGTTCTTCTTCTACCTCTCTTCTTTGATTCTCATGTCCTCTCTTTCAGAACCCTACAAATAAACATTGGTCTTTCTTTATTATACAGAACAATTCGTCTCTCTCTAGACCTTGCTATCAGACTTGGATAGCCAAGGTGTTCAGGACTCAAGAATCCTCCACTTAACCAGTTTAACCACCTTTTTAGAAGGCTCTTTTAACCCTATACGTATAAAACAAAGTATTTCCTGCCATATGAAAAGCAACTTCCTTTGCTTTTGAGTGATACTTACTTCTGATCACAATTGTGTATAACCAAATGCACTCTTAAAAATGTGGACCTATCGTAACCAATTTGTCTACTGGAAACTCTTGTCGTTCAGAAAATGCCTATATATTTTTCTTGTTTAGCTTTAGACAATCAATCAAAATCAAGAGGAGTAAAGCAGAACTTATTAATGTGGGCTGCACATTAATCAAAATATGTGAGGGAGGGGAGCCTATTGATTAGTTAATTAGTAGGCATCCAGAGTGATGTTTTCCTTTGCAGACTTTCAGTGAGCAATGTGTAGTTAGATAAACTAGGAAGACTGATTCTGTTAGTTATTTGTGAGCAATCTCAGCAACTCCTTAAGTGGCGATAACTCACAATAATTTCCTACCCCAAGAGTAGCTTAATAAGTTTGGAGAATGAGACATAGATTATTGAATATATTGGATTCCATGTCCTAGCTATGTTGGGTTCTGCTTACTCAGTTTAGAGCATTAATTCGTGGTATTTTAAAGAGCTTTCTGAAATCTGTTCCTATCATCCTTACTTCCTTGCTGGAATACATGCCCCAGGAGAGCTGGAATCTTTTTCTGTTTGTTCACTGATGCATACCAACCGCCTAGAACAATGCACTCCCTACTCCAGGTGCTTGACCATGATTTGGGGGCAGGGGACAGCAACGTACATCTCACAGCACATATGAGTGTAATCAACTTTGCTGCCACAGGTTCAATATGTAACATGAGGAGAACAGTTTAGAAAAAAGTGAAAATTGCTACAGCCCAATGTGGAGACGGACAATAAAAGTTTGTTGGTCTAAGTCGTCTTTCGAGCACAATTGTATTATGACTAATAGATTTGTGGAAGAGGCTTGGGGAGGCTTTGTGGCTTCTCCTCGGCATCACATGGCGTGTGAGAGAGGAGTGAGTCAACCAGGATAGCAAAGCACTTTTGTCTGTAGACAGCAGATCTGTGAGTAGCCCTAGACCGTAGAAGCTGCTTGGAAATGTGGACATGGCTCTCCACCGGCTGTATATTACTATTACCTCCATTTTACAAATGAAGGGACCAAAGCACGGGATATTAAATAATTTGGTCAGGGTCAGATAATTGTTTGAGTAGAATAGCTGGGGTTGGAACCAGGGCAGTCTGGCTCTAGAATCCATTCTTTTGCCGACATATTGTAGATTCTACAGAGAGTGATACCCGTCACTGGTGATATTTAATAAGATTCTAGGTAACTGCTAGTGAGGGAGATGTGAAAGGTATTTTGCTATTTAAAAGATGGTTGGTCATCTTTCTCTCCTCCTTCCAGTTGGATGTATGTGGACAAGTGCTCTGTGAAGAACTTGCAGTTATTCCCTGTTGGGGTGTGTTTATGGCTACAAGTTTCAAAATCCTGTTCTGAAGTCTTTCTGATGATGCTGTGAGCTATCTAAAATACTTTCATTAAAATTTCTGCTTGGGCTTCCCTGGTGGCGCAGTGCTTGAGAGTCCGCCTGCCGATGCAGGGGACACGGGTTCGTGCCCCGGTCCGGGAGGATCCCACGTGCCGCTGAGCGGCTGGGCCCGTGAGCCATGGCCGCCGAGCCTGCGCGTCCGGAGCCTGTGCTCCACAACGGGAGAGGCCACAACAGTGAGAGGCCCACGTAACGCAAAAAAAAAAAAAAAAAAAAAGAAAAAAGAAAAAAAAATCAATTTAATTTAAAATGTAATTTGTATTTTTGAAATAAAATCAGCTTGAGTTTCAATAAAAATTAGTGGACTATTTTTACTTAATATGTAAATGTTGATTTTTACTTAATACGTAAATGTTGATTTCAAATAATGATATAAATTTATATCATTTAAAATAAAAATTGGGCTTCCCTGGTGGCGCAGTGGTTGGGAGTCCGCCTGCCAATGCAGGGGACGCGGGTTCGTGCCCCAGACCGGGAAGATCCCACGTGCCGTGGAGCGGCTGGGCCCGTGAGCCGTGGCCGCTGGGCCTGCACGTCCGGAGCCTGTGCTCCGCAATGGGAGAGGCCACGGCAGTGAGAGGCCCGCGTACCACAAAAACAAAAACAAAAACAAAATCCTGCTTAAACTAGCTATAGTTCGTTTCTGTTGTTTTCAAATGAGAGCTCTTGAGTAACAGAATTTAAAATGGAGGAGAGCAGGTCAGGAGATGGAGAGAGACCAGGTCTTCATGACATCATATGCGTTCCTGAATCCAGCTACAATTGAAGCCAGCACTCCCCTTGATTTTTCAGTTACATGAACCGATGAATTCTTCTTTTCCTTAAGCCAATTTGGGTTGACTTTTGAAACTTACAAAGCAAATAATTCCAGCTGTTGCTGTATTGTACTCTTCCTCTCTATTCTCATGCCCTTTTCTATCTTTTTATGATTTTTGTGATAAACTTTAAAATGAGCAATACTAAAAAGAAAAAACAAACAAACAAACAACCCATTTAATCCTCATATAAGCTGTTCATTACTGTGATCCAAAGTTCTATTAACAGGGCCAGGCATCTGTTTGCTCTTTAATATGAGATGAAGTCAGGACAGAATTTGACAACTGTTGATTCCATTTTTCTTTCCTATAAATTCTTTAGTTGTTTGAGCTTTTCGTTTTCTTTTTAAAACTAATTCAGGGGAAGTGGAATAAAATGCATGATTTTCTATCTGACTTCTAAGTTCCATTAACTTAAAAATGGGCTTGATACTTATTCATATTTAAATATTAAAAACTCACACAGTTGTGTACACTTTTATTATTTTATAATCTGCCTACATTGCATTGTAAAAACATAAAATACACATTCAATCAAGTTGATGGTCTCGTCCTAGTGGAAGAGTTTCTAGAGTACAGAGTGTAATTGGCTGAAATGTTTGACATCAGGTTCCTTTTTTTGTTATTAGAATTTCTGGCACACGCACTTTACACAAATGTTGGTCAAGGAATGTTGCTCCCTCCTTTCCAAAGTTATTGCTCCTCATTGTTTATGAAACACAGTTAAAAATATTTTTTTTCAGAACAGGGTGATGTGGGTCAGTGAGCTTACTCACTGGCATGTGATTTGGACTTTCATCAAACCAGTCAACCAGGGTCTTCCCTGGTGGCGCAGTGGTTAAGAACCCGCCTGCCAATGCAGGAGACACGGGTTCGATCCCTGGTCGGGGAAGATCCCACATGCCGTGGAGCAGCTAAGCCCATGCGCCACAACTACTGAGCCCGTGTGCTGCAACTACTGAAGCCTGCACACTCCAGGGCCCACATGCTGCAACTACTGAAGCCTGCGTGCCTAGAGCCTGTGCTCTGCAACAAGAGAAGCCACTGCAATGAGAAACCTGCACACTGCAACGAAGAGTAACCCCTGCTCACCGCAACTAGAGAAAGCCCGTGCACAGCAGCGAAGACCCAAAGCAGCCAAAAATAAATATAAAATTTAAAAAAAGCAATCAACCAAGATGAAATCAAAATGAAAATGTCAACTTATTTGAATGGATACATCTGTGTTATTTAGAAAAAATTTAAGAGCGTGTTGGCAGAGCATACTGACACAAATATAATGTTGGACTTATTTTTATTCTTTGGGTTTAAAAGTGTAGTTGATTTTTATGATTATAAAAAGTGAATACATGAACATTGTTAAAAAGACTAAAAACTGTAGGAAAATTCAAAAAGGAAAAAGTATGCATAACCATCAGATATAACCATTGTTATTCTGGAAGTGTCTTTATATCTTTTAGCCAGACATAGATTTTTAAAATATATTTTCTTTTTTGAGATAAGTATGTCCATATGATTTTGCATAATGCTCTTAAAATAACTTTAACATAAAAAATAGGGCTTCCCTGGTGGCGCAGTGCTTGAGAGTCCGCCTGCCGATGCAGGGGACACGGGTTCGTGCCCCGGTCCGGGAAGATCCCACGTGCCGCTAAGCGGCTGGGCCCGTGAGCCATGGCCGCTGAGCCTGCGCGTCCGGAGCCTGTGCTCCGCAACGGGAGAGGCCACAACAGTGAGAGGTCCGCGTACCGCAAAAAAAAAAAAAAATAAATAAATTAAAGAAATAAAGTAACTTTATGATAAAATATTTTAAAATGTTGAGTTTTGAATCGTCTGTTATTTTGATAAATTAGTTCATTGCCTGAAATTGTTACTTTTCTTTTGAATATGGGAATGTATAAAACTATAGCACTATAATTATAGCTTGTAATCATTACAGGTCTAGAATAAAGTCTTAATTTTTATAGTCTTGTAATATACTTGGTATTGTCAGGTTTAAAAAATATAAATCATCCCATTTAATTCTCTAAATGACTTTAAATGGTATATAAAAGAAGTAACATTAGCCTAAATGGAGTGGGGTTAGGTGGAGAAGTTGGATAAAATACATACTAAAGGAAGTCAGGAGACCTAGCCACCCAAAACGAATCAACTCTGTGACCCGTGATGAGTACATTTTTGTATCAACTTTGCTAGACTGTGGTGCCCAGTTGTTGGTGAAACACAAGTCTAGATGTTGCTGCAAAGGTATTTTTTTAAAGATGTGATTAACATTTATAATCAGTTGACTTTAAGTAAAGCAGATTGTCTGGGAGGATGAAGAAGTTCTGGAGATGGGTAGTGGTAATGGGTGTAAAAGAATGTGAATGTTCTTAACACCACTGAACGGTACACATAAAAATGGTTCAGGTGGTAAATTTTATGTTATGTATAGTTTTCCACAATGAAAAAAAAACGCAAAGCAGATTACTCTCTATAATGTGGGTGGACCTCATCTAATCAGTTGAAGGCCTGAAGAACAAAGGCTGAGGTTTCCTGAAGAAGTAGGAATTCTGCTTCAAGACTGCGCCATAGCAATTCTACCTGAGTTTTGGACATTTTGACTCAACTCTGATGGCCTGCCCTACAGATTTTGGACTTGGCATTCACTGCAATCACATGAGCCAATTCCTTAAAATAAATCTCTCTCTCTCTCTCTCTCTCATGTGTGTGTGTGTGTGTGTGTGTGTGTGTGTAATACATATATATGTGTTATGTTTTTCTGGATAACTATGACTAATACAGAGAACTTGGCTAAGAGATCCCGAGTTTTAATTTCTTCAGCTGAAGGTTAGGAGAGGGAATTAGATCAGTGGTTGTCAAATTACAGTCTGTGGATCAGTGTTCATTTTGGACAAAGCTCTGCCCAGTCTGTGATAAAAAGAAAAAACAAGCTGGTAAGTGTTTTAGATAACCAAATGTGTTCCACTCTATTTTTCTCCCTGCTGCCACCTCCCCCTGGGAGTAGAGAGCCTTCCACTCTCTTTTGGAGTGGAAATAGTCTTTCTTTTATGAAGTGATGCAGCTGATAGTTGGTAGCTGCTTGTTCTGTCTTATGTGTTAATGTACCAAGGCAAAATACAAGGTTGGCAACTTTAAATCAGTTACCAAATTGGGGAAATTCTTACTAGTTAACGTAATTGAAAAATCTGGGAGCCGCCGCCTTAGATGGCCTCTTCCAACTCTAAAATTCTAAAGCTCTAAGATAAGCTCTTAAGGACTCGGAGCAGTAAATCTCCACCTAGTTAGAGAGTCAGAAGTAAACAAAAACAAAACAAACCCCCCCACAGAATATTATGAAGACAAAGAAAGACATTATTTGTGGACTGTTAGCCGTTTCAGATTACTACTGCTACCCCGTATTCTGTAAACACAATAGAGGGCAGTGACTACGGGTTCGTACAATATAACTTCCCTGTTCTGCTGGTGAAACTTTCAGCCTCAATTCCTGGTAGAAGTTCACATTTAACATGTGTTTGGTTGAGCCTTCCAATTTATTTCTTGGTTAGAGAAAAGAGATGATCTAAACCAGCTTCACTCATCTCAATTTTCAATTTTAATCTGATGGAGCCGGGTAACCAGAAAGCCAGACTGTGGAAAAAGAGAGGGGACATTTCCTTTTCCTTTTGAATAGCTTAATATCCTCATATATTAACAACACAAACAACTAAGAAAAAACACCTGGTTTTCCATATATAGCTGGTTTTAAAATTCAGTCTTGCAGCTCACTAGGTAGTAAAAAGACTCTTCAGTGGGTGTAGAGGTGAAATTATAAGTATAATGACTTACTTGTAGGCAAATAATAGGTGAGCTTAAAGAGCTGTGCGACCAGGATTCAAATCAGGGCTTCAGTGGCTGCATTTGGTATCTCAGTCACTGGTCTGTCATAATTGCTTATGGATTATCACTGTTCAGGGAAGAATTCAGATTAACTCACTTAGCTGTAATATTCTGAGGAAAATCATTAAACACTTTCTTCCCTTATCGTACACTAAAAAAAAAAGATTTATAAACCTTAAGTAGAGTTTAAGATAATTTTCCAAACTAAAATATACACTTTTAACTACAGTGTTATATTGGGGGTGGGAGTGTCTTCCAAATATCTCCCTCTGATTTATACTGAATTCTTCACTTTTGTTGACGTGATTCAATTCCATCTAAAAGGCAGAGCTTATCACTATAGATCTAGGTATATATTGACAAAATATAGTCGATCTTCATTTCTCATTCATCAAGAATGTCTCATCTTACACAGCTTCTGTGTTTGCATGTGTGCAACACAAACAGGTTTTGAGTTTCTCCTTTCTCTCTCTCTTTTTTAAAACTATGGGCAACAGAAGAAGTGTATCTAATTCTTTCTTGTCCCATTTCCTCATTCTGTCCAGGGTTTCCATTCATATGGTTGTAGTCATAGTTGGTATCAGGATATAAATATATTTACTACTCAGCAATAGAAATGACTTTTTTCTCAACAGGGACTGTAGAATTAATGGCTCTGGCTAAATGATGTCTTTATGTGAATCTTGCTTTTTAATATCTACCTCAATTACATTTCCATTCAGTCTGGCGAAGATGCAGGGTACCTTTCCCAAGGACACTTAAGTAGAGGTAAACAAAATCAGCAGGAGGTCATGAGAAGTGATATCACAGTGAGTCACAGGCCTGGTGCTCCAGCTGACAACCGGGGATGTAAATTCCCAGAATGGGTCAGTTTTATCAGCACGTAAGAGAGTAAAGCAATGTCATAAGACCTCCAGAAAAATCTCTTTTCAATCTGTTTTGTTTATGGCAAGGGGCATTCAAGAAGCAGGCAAGACCAGAAGGTGGCAAAGCAGTCAGCTGTAAATAAAACCTGTGTGTATTCGAAGACAGGGTGTTGCGTAAAACACTGTGACTCTTTGGATTCTTGCAAAGAACTGTGTCTAGTGAAACTGAAATTTGCAAGTGCAGATGAGAGAAGAAAACATATCCGGGAGAACATAGCACACCATATGGGAGTCTAGGGTGCTGTCCTCTTTCGTTTTTGTTCTAGTCACAGGATAAAAATTTCCATTTTGGGGGCTTCCCTGGTGGCTCAGTGGTTGGGAGTCCGCCTGCCGATGCGGGGGACGCGGGTTCGTGCCCCGGTCCGGGAGGATCCCACGTGCCGCGGAGCGGCTGGGCCCGTGAGCCGTGGCCGCTGAGCCTGCGCGTCCGGAGCCTGTGCTCTGCAGCGGGAGAGGCCGCAGCGGTGAGAGGCCCGCATACCGAAAAAAAAAAAAAAAAAAAAATTTCCATTTTGCCTAGAGTGGTGGCTATTGCAGGGCTGCACCACAAATTCCGTGAACATTCATTCACTTATCTGCTGTGTGCCGGAAACTGAGGCATGAGGAGCTGCAGAAAAGAAGCATGTTCCTGCCCACGGTCCCGCAAAAGAGAATGAGAGAGAACTGAGAATTACGAATTATAATCCAGTGTGATGAGTGCTAAGTGGAGTGTGATGTGAGAAGAAACGTGAGGACGGGGGGGTTACTGACTCATCCTGGTTTGACTGGTAGCAGCACTGAAAGCCCAGTCCTGGTTTTGACTGGGAAACTCCTTTATCCCAGCCAGACCGAGACAGCTGGTCACCTTAGTGAGGTGCCCATTTGGGGGTAACTGGGCTTATTAACGGGGATTAGAATGGTGACATTTCCCAGAGGAGAGGAAACTATGTAAGCTGTGTCTAGAAAGGCTGAGGTAGAAACACGTGGGTGTTATAGGCTGACTCATGGTCCCCGAGTTACCAGGTCCTAATCGTTGGAACCTGTGAATGTTACCTTATATGGCAAAAGGGATTCTGCAGATGGGATGAAATTAAAGATCTTGAGATGGAAAGAGTATCCTGGATGACCCAGGTGGTTCCTGAGTGTCGTACTAAATGTCCTTAGGAAAGGGAGGCAGAGGAGATTTGACAGCAGACGAGGAGGTGGGCGCGAGAAGCTGGAGTAACGTGCGAGGAAGAGGCCACCAGCCAAGGACTGTTCACGGTCTTCAGAAGCCGGAAAAGGAAAGGAAATGGATTCTTCCCTGGAGCTTCCAGAAGGAACCAGCCCTGCTGACACCTTGATTTCGCCCCATTAAAACCGATTTCAGCTTTTGGTCTCCAGATCCTAAGAGAAAAAAATTAAGGTTGCTTTAAACCGCTAAATTTGTGATAATGTGTTAGAGCAGCAACAGGAGACTTCATATAGTGGGGAGCCCAGAGAAGGGCATTCTAAGCAAGGGAACAGTAGGGCAAAGGCTGTTAGAGAGCAAGGGCTGGTCAGGGTATTACAAGGCTCCAGTCTGGCAGTTTGGCCGCAAAGCACGCGTGGGAACACAGTTCAGGGGTGGGCAGGGCCTGGAACCCAAATGACCTTGTAACTCACACGTTACGGAGTTTTTCTTCCATCTGGAAGACAAATGAAAACGTATTCAATGATGTAAAGCGGGGCCTTTAAGAAAAGTCTTTTTGGTAGCTGGATGGAAAGTGGATTATTGAGAGGAGGAGGGAGATCCAAAGAAGCAGGGAAATGCATTTAGCATCATCATATCGTCCAGGCAAGAAAAGGCAAGAGTCTTGATTGCCCGTGGGGATATGGAAAGCAGGGGCAGTTTCTAGGGATTCTGAGAGGGTGGATTATACTAGACTTGATGACCAACTAGGAGAGGTTGAAATGTTCGTCGGAGTGCTACGGAAGACAGAGCTGTTCGTAAGTGAGATGGGGAATCCAGGAGGAATCGTGTGTGTATAGGCGGTGGGTGGAAATGATGCGTTAGCGTCTAGACACGTTGGACTCAAGGGGCTAGTGCTATATACAAGTAAAAATTTAAGAGGACAGTTCAATGAAGAATTTTTAAAAAGCTTTGGAGAAAAAAGTTGTCTTTGGGACACGGGGGCAGTGAAGGCAATAGAAATGGACCAAAGACAAGGTGGTCGGTAATGCAGACTTGCCGTCATCAATGGCCTTTTCTCTCTCAGTATGTCCAGCCATTTCTTTTGTTTGTTTTTTTTGCGGTACGCGGGCCTCTCATTACTGCGGCCTCTCCCGTTGCGGAGCGCAGGCTCCGGACCCGCAGGCTCAGCGGCCACGGCTCACGCGCCCAGCCGCTCCGCGGCACGTGGGATCTTCCCGGACCGGGGCGCGAACCGTCGTCCGCTGAGTCGGCAGGCGGATTCTCAACCACTGCGCCACCAGGGAAGCCCCAAAAGTTGATTTTTTATAAATATAACAATCTTTAACAATGAAATCCATTAATTGTACCAACATTGAGTTATGTGTGAAGCTCTTTCTGACCTTGCACTAGTAGGGAAATGGTGAGGCTCTAGTTATATGCTAACTCCAAACCGAAGTTGTCCATTATGTCCATGTTTTGTTTAATAATGTTAAAGGCAACTTTGTGTACAGCTTTTATACATATGAGGGTGTATGTGCTACTGTGTGTGTGAAGACGTTTCAATTGATAGGCACCTCTAGTGTTTGTTTTAAAGAGGTATTCTGATTTGTCTTTATCTCTTTAGTTCATTAGGTATAGATGGGATTTCTGATTAATAATTACTTATATAAATTTAAATGCTGCCATATTTACCTTCTGGTTCTTGAGCTAGAGTGAAAATCACCTTGCCATAGAAGCCGTGCTTTGTCCATTGTCATTTTCTTTACCCTCTTGAGAATTACAGGGAAATGAAAATGCTTTTAGGACATGAGTGCTTGGTTCAATTCAAAATTTTAATCATTTGGGTACTTCTCAAGTCATGAAAGATTAAGATTTCAGCTAAAAAAAATCTAAGTTACAGTATTACATCACATATTAAAAACACCATGAAATATTTAAAACAGCTATTTTAATCACCATTATTCTGTTTTTGACTGTTGGAAATGCACTTCTATTTAAAAGTTCTACTTTATTTTCTCTTTTTCTCCTCTGAAATCAATCTTTGTCTCCTCTGTTTTCTGAAAGTATCTTGTGTAATAGATACCTTAATATTTAACTCATTTCTTCTTTGAGGGAGATAGACTCCTTAGAGGCAGGCCCATGTCAGAGTCAACTTTGCACCCTCCTGCTGCATGGTATAGTAGCTACACACAGCTCCACTTGATAAATATTTGTAGAACTCAACTATTTACCATTATTCTTCCTCATAGTACAGCTGACCTCACATTTCCCAATGCCTTGCTGTACCTTTCTCATCACAACTAGGTGCTAACGTCACTTTGGTATAAAGGCATAGGTCTTGCTAAGAAAAAAAATCTAGTTCTGTGCTGTACTAATGTTCCTTTATTAATTTTCCACTGTTGTCAGATTCTTTTCAAAGTGATGAAAATTTCCACAAACATTTAAAAAAATTGACCTAAGAGTTTATATTTAATGTTTTAGGACTCTCTCTCCTTTATGAACAATGGAGGAAAATTATAGCTGTAGAATTTTTATTATTTATTTTAAAATTTATTTATTTCAATTAGTTTATTATTTTTGGCTGTGTAGGGTCTTCTTTGCGGTGCACGGGCTTCTCATTCTGGTGGCTCCTCTTGCTACGGAGCACGGGCTCTAGAGCACGGGGGCTTCAGTGATGCGGTGCGTGGGCTCAGTAGTTGTGGCTCGTGGGCTGTCTTAAGAGGACAGGCTCAGTAGTTGTGGCTCCCGGGCTCTAGAGCACAGGCTCAGTAGCTGTGGCGCACGGGCTTAGTTGCTCCGCAGCATGTGGGATCTTCCCGGACCAGGGCTTGAACCCATGTCCCCTGCATTGGCAGGCGGCTTCTTAACCACTGCGCCACCAGGGAAGCCCAGTTGTAGAATTTTTAGATTGACTTTTAAAAGTCCTTAAAACTTCCTGCTTAAAAAAAAAAAAAGTGATTTACACAGTGCAAAGTGGAGTGGTTCAATAAGTCCAATTATTTAACAAAATTGTCAGAAGAAGAGATGGGATATTTTTCATGTAAGGTGCAGAGACTGACAATCTTAATAATCACTGAAACTAAGATTACTTCTGTCATTTCAGTGAAAAATCGATTTCTTTTCCTTTTCATTGTATGCTTCACACTCGATTAATATGTCTTCCCTGAAATGTTGAAGGTGCCAGGAGATCAAGGACCATCTCTGATTTGTCCCAGGTGACCTACTCCTGGCTGAATCCCAGTGCTAGTGAATGTACTAGGTTGCCAATGATTGTAGGAGGAAGGAACGGAGGCGAGGAGCGCGAGGGCGGTAAGAGGAGGGAAGAATCAAAGGACAAGTTCCTTGTCGTTCCACCATAATATATGGGCAGCATTTTAACTCTAATTCCTTTTAAAAACTAATATTGAGTCATATTTAAAAGTTCTCTTCTACTCTTTGTTCATTAAGATATTTTTATTTCCTCAGAATGAGGTTTCGAGCCTGTGATGTGATCCCTGCACTAGAATTTTAGTTATTAATGATATTAGCCTTTTTATTTTATTTTCTGAACATCGTGTTGCCATCCTGATTCACTCTCCTGGCCCACTGTCTTGTAAATGTCACCACAAGGGAGGTACGACGGAAAATAATTGAAAACAAAAGTAATTTTAAACAAATCTCTTGTGGAGCAATAGGTTCTTTGTCATATTTAAGGAACGTGTACAGAATACAATTTGAGAATCAGGAAATTTACATGCGATTCTGTCACTGACATGCTTTAACACTGAATAAAGCTCTTTATAAGTTTTTTCTTTGAAGCCAAACCTTTCAATAACTATTTTACACTGATTACTTGATGACTATTCTTAATTGTCAGGGACATCCAGGAATAAAAATTTCTGTCTCATTTCAGAATGCTATATTACTTAACATTTCTATATAAAAACTTACTGTGGAGATTGTTTCTTCTTGTCATTGGAAGAATAAAGCTGGTGTCCACATTTTCCACCAGAGACTGTGATTTTAGGATAACAAAGGCCTACATATTTTATGGTTATATTTAACTAAAATGTCCAGATAGGGAAAATCCACAGAGAAAGAAAGCATCTTAGTGGTTACCGGGGCAGGAGGGAGGGGAAATGGGGAATTATTGCTGGGGGGACGGGGCTTCTTTTTAGGGTGATGAAAATGTTCTAAAATTAGATAGTGCTGATGGTTGTACAACTCTGTGAATATACTAAAAATTGTACACTTCTAAGGAATTTTATGGTATGTGAATTATATCTCAGCAAAAATGTATTAAAAGAGTCTCCTCCCTCCCCAAAATATAGACTTATAAAATTAGTATTTTCCCCTTTAGAATCAGTTTTCAAGGAGGATGATTCAGTCATTTAAATTAGCTTAACTACTTAAAATGGGATTGAGCTCTCCCTTTCACTTGACCTCTGAACTGTTTCTCATTCTTTTTAAATTTTATTTATTATTTTTTTAAGATCTTTATTGGAGTATAATTACTTTACAATGGTGTGTTAGTTGCTGCTTTACAACAAAGTGAATCAGCTACACGTATACATATATCCCCATATCTCCTCCCTCTTGAGTCTCCCTCCCACCCTCCCTATCCCACCCCTCTAGGTGGTCACAAAGCACCGAGCTGATCTCCCTGTGCTATGCGGCTGCTTCCCACCAGCTGTCTGTTTTACACTTGGTAGTGTACATATGTCCACGCCACTCTCTCACTTCGTCCCAACTTCCCCTTCCCCCTCCCCATGTCCTCAAGTCCATTCTTTACGTCTGCATCTTTATTCCTGTGCTGCCCCTAGGTTCTTCAGAACCATTTTTTTTTTTTTAGATTCCATATATATGTCATTCTTTGAATATACTCTTTGATGGCAAGTTTCCATACTCCGGGGATGAAGATGCTATTGAAAAATGACTAAAAGTCATTGCAACCATATACAATTAATGAGGTGTAAGTATAAAATGCCACTTCCTTGTGTGCTCATAAAATAGCTCTGAATGTTACTTCCAAAAATTATTTCAGAAACAGATGGAACAAGGTCAGCATGTTTGAATTCAACATAAAATCACCCACGGTGACCTTCTGGAGAGAACACACTTACTTCCCCTTATACTCTGAAGAGTGAAAAAATACTCTTAGTACTTTATAGTTCTACCTCTTGGTCATGACAGATGATGTGACAGCCCAGGATTATAATTAAACAAATGTGCCTGGGTGAAAAGTGTAAAGGTGTCCACCACCTCCAGGCCTACTGGGTACAAGAAACCAGTTCCCTTCCTTTTATGAGCAGAGGTGCTTTGGAATGAGTGTGATGACAGCCTAGGTAAAGCAGGCGTGTGTCTGAATGGAAATTTCCCCCATTGAGGTTGACTGAACTCACCAAAGAAGAGGAGGAGGTGACTTGATGCTGTAAATTCTTGTCCTAGGTCCTGCCCGGGGGGCGTCCATGGACTTCAAAGCAGCCAGGGCATAGGGTGTTGTTTGTGCCTATTGGTGGCCGGCAGTCTGCTGTCTTAGCCTTGGTAATGGGCACAGTGCCCACGTCCTTGCCAGGGCAGCTACACCACCGCTTACCTTCCTGCCTGTGAGAAAGCACACGTGGGTAGCTCACACCTTACAGGCCTCAGGCGATGTAGCGGTTGTATCTGTATATGTCACCTTATTGATGCCGTCACGCGTGGTGGATTCTCAGGGTCACGTTCTGTTCAAGGAGCCCAGTTCTCACTCAAACATGTTTCAAAAAGTGTTCAATTCATTAATTGAGTATCTCGAAAAGCATTAAAGTGCACAGAACTTATGGTCTTTTTGGACTCTTTCTTGGACGCTCCTTCCTCCACATTTCATTTTGTTTCACAGTCCAGATTCTCATTTGGCAACTCCAGTTCCCCCTCTCTTGCTAAGCCTTTCCCTTCCTCTTGGCTCCTGGGGTCTGTAGTGTTCCGTCTGTTTACCAATTCTGCATTCCAAAAGGCTAGAAAAGAGTTTGGCAGAGATAGACTACTTCAGAGAAAGTGAACAAAAATTGGACTGGTAAATCAGGAATCAGTTGGCAATTTTTGAGGGGTGGGGAGGAGAGAGAATCTGAATACTCCCTTATCAATATTTTTTTGAAGTATAGTTAATTTACACTGTTGTGTTAGTTTCAAGTGTACAGCAAAGTGATTCAGTTATACATACATATATGTATGTACTTTTTCAGATTCTTTTCCATTATAGGTTATTACAAGATGTTGTGTTCTCTGTGCTCTACAGTAGGTCCTTGTTGTTTACCTATTTTATGTGTAATAGTGTGTATCTGTTCATCCCAAACTCCTAATTTATCTCCCCCCCCTCCCCTTTGGTAACCAGAGTTTGTTTTCTATGTCTGTGAGTCTATTTCTGTATTGTAAACAAGTTCTTTTGTATCATATTTTAGATTCCTCATATCAGTGATATTGTATGGTATGTGTCTTTCTTTTTCTGACTTACTTTACTTAGTATGATATCTCTAGGTCCACCTATGTTGCTGCAAATGGCATGATTTCATTCTTTTTTATGGCTGAGCAGTATTCCATTGTATATATGCACCACATCTTCTTTATCCATTCATCTACCAATGGACATTTAGGTTGCTTCCATGTCTTGGCTATTGTAAACAGTGCTGCAGTCAATATTGGGGTACCTGTATCTTTTCAAGCTTATCAATATATTTTTTTATCATGTTTAGTTTATAATTCTAACGTCTCCCACCATGGGTTTTAGTGTCTGTGCTGCCTTCCCTGTGTTGTGTCATATGTTCTACTCATTTCCCACAGTATTTTAGCTAACCATCCATTACAAAAGTATTTTTTGATTGTGGTTGTTGTTTTGATTACTCCTTTTTTAGTTCTGCTGTGTCTCCACCTCTCTCTATTGGGCTGCATTGTCTTCTTCTTGTGCCATGATTGAGCATATCTCCCCAGATTTAAGCCATGTATCCTTTGCCCCTATCCTGCACTGTCTGGTTGCTGGGACAGGATGGAACTAATAGATAAAACAGGAGCAGAGCAAAAGGAGATGCACCCGTTTAGGCAGGGAGGGGTCAGCGTGCAAGATGTAGCTGCCCGATAGCAGGAGATAAGGATGGAGGGTTTGCCTCTGGGGAAGAAGCTCATCTAAAGACTGTGCCCCAGGCTCCCAGAACAATTCAAAAAGAGAGAATCTAAAAGTGACTTGACAAATGGAAGCATCTTTGAATAGCCTCATGGCCTTTCAATGGGGCTACCTTGAAGAGGACCAAACTGTTGGTTTGGCCAAAAAGGTCATTCGGGGTTTTCTGTACCATCTTCACCAAAAACATATTTGATGTTGTACATTATGCTGCGTTTAGGAAAGAATCATTTATATGACTCTATAGTCATGTCTCCTAATTTCTGTGCTATTATTTTTCATATCTGAAATAAAGGTCGACAGGCATCACTAATTATGCAAATGCGGCATCTTTCCTTCCCTCCTTCCTTCCTCCCTCCCTACCTCTCACCCTTCCTTCCTCCTTCTTCTTCTTCTTCTTCTTCTTCTTCTTCTTCTTCTTCTTCTTCTTCTTCTTCTTCTTCTTCTCTCTCTCTCTCTCTCTCTCTCTCTCTCTCTCTCTCTCTCTCGGGCTAAGGCACTAAAACATTTACAAAATGTACATTGGCTAGTAGCCATCTAGGAAACCTAGATGCACTGCTGTTCTACTTTCTCATGCAGGCCGCTGAGAGTTGTTTCTTGCCCTAGTGAAAAGCGTATGGGGTCCTCCAGCAAGAATCAAGAGGTTAAAATAGGGAACAAAAGAGCTTTCAGAGATAAGGTTCTCAGGGACCTGAGCAATCAAGCACTCGTCTCTTCAGCCCTGTCTCGCACTGTTTATCTGATACAAGTTCATTTCCTGCTCTTTGCTTTTACATCTAAAGCGCGTCTTTCAAATTCCTTTTACCTTCCCAGATCACTCCATTCTTTATGGTTCAGATCAAGTCCCAACTCGCCGCCCAAGCTTCTCTCTGCTCTGGCTCACATTAATAATTATGTTCTCTGAAATCCTACAGATTTTGGTTCTTGCATCATTTAGAACGTACACAGTGTAAATGTGGGAACATATAATTGGGGGAGAATTGAAAAATGAAAGGACTGAGAAAGGCTTTGCCAATCTGCCTGGTTGACCTCCCGTAATTTGACCCAGTTTTTCTTACATTAAGTGGCAACTGCTGCCTAGCTTTTAGATCCATCCACAGTTACCCTCTTAAGCTGTTAGGACATAACTCATCAAAGTGACCAGACAGAGCATTAATCAGATTAATTAGGGTGCTGTGCAAAGTTAAATACAGAACAGGCAGAGCTAGAATACGGCAGTAACCACGGTGAGGCAGTGAAACGAAGGTTGCATTAACTCCGGAATTAAAGAGCTGTATAAAGATGGCATAGGCTGCATATATAGAATGTTGACGATGTTTTCTGAATCACTGGTTAGAAACACGTCTGTATGGCAGCGCAGGCAAAAAAGGTTTGCCCCCTTTTCTCTTTCTTTAAACGTTTCAACCCAGGGCTGAAAGGGCAGCCTCTGAAGTGTTCGTTTTTGTTTTGGTAGGTGGAGTTCGCTAACCAAAATGACAACAAACACTCAGAAATGGGAACTTGCTCTCTGGCATCAGTTCAGACTCTTAAAACCAGGGATGTTTTCCTGTCTGATGGATAAGCCACCAAGCACAAATTAAAAACATATGCTTCATGGTTCTCTGAGGATATTTATAGCTCAGAATCTATACTTCCCGATCATCTCTACAGCAGAACCGTCTGAATAGGTAGTGAACATTTTGCAACAATTCTAGCCCCATTCTAGCAAATTTCGACTTCCCTGTTTTGAAATTAGACTACACGTTTTCTTTCCTCAGCGGAAAAAAGTATCTTTGCAGAAAGAAGTTGAAGTATTTTCCACACTACATATGACCTGGTTACATACTCACAAGGTTTGATGATTTTCGGTTTATGTACTTAACTACCTTCCTTGATAAATTCAAGCATTTCAGTATAATCTGTTCTTCAGAACAATAAGTTGAAATATGAAGCACAGCAACATTCATAAAAATAGAATGAAAAACATTAGGGTTTCCATTGGAGGACATAAATATGCCATATGGGTTTATAAATCTATTCCACCAATATTTATTGTGTGTAATGTGCATAGAGCCGGTGTTATGGGGATTCAACAAAGAAGCACCATTGTTGCTTTTTAGCTTCACTGAACTCACATCGTTGGGAAGAGAGCACTTGAAAACGGAAGTTGATAATAGAAAATAATATGACAGGTGTTGCCTATATGTATACAGAAAATGGCAATTTGGGAGAGGGATTTTAATTTAGCCTGAAATTGTCATTCTTTTTTAAAATTAATTAATTAATTTATTTTTGGCTGCATTGGGTCTTCGTTGCTGCGCGCGGCTTTCTCTAGTTGCAGCGAGCGGGGGCTACTCTTCGTTGCAGTGCGCTGGCTTCTCATTGCAGTGGCTTCTCTTGTTGCGGAGCACGGGCTCTAGGCGCACGGGCTTCAGTAGTTGTGGCACAGGGGCTCAGCAGTTGTGGCTCACGGGCTCTAGAGCGCAGGCTCAGTAGTGTGGCACACAGGCTTAATTGCTCCGCGGCACGTGGGATCTTCCCGGACCAGGGCTCGAACCCGTGTCCCCTGCATTGGCAGGCGGATTCTCAACCACTGCGCCACCAGGGAAGTCCCTCTATACAATATTTAACACAGAATCCACTAAGCAGATTAATGCTTCAGTTAATGATTGGACGTTATAAATAGAGTGCCTTAGACATTTAAAAGGGAAGTTTCATTTTAACATTTGTAAGTCACAGCAGGGCTTATTGAGAAAGTTTCCAACCCTAAAGTAGAATACTGGTGTCATCTTTTTTTCAAAATGAGACATTTCAAATCTTTTCTCTTTACCAACTCAAACAACTCAGAGTTTTTGAGTATGTTAACAAAAACTGATTCAGTAGAAGTAAAAACTTTTGTAAAGTAGGGGGACACAGCGGGAGTAATGGAACCTAGAAAGATTCTAAGGGCACAGATGTGGCAGTAGGACCCTAAAACTACCTAGGCATCACCTACAGATTTGTTACTGCCAATACCTCCCTCGCTCAACCCCGAGATGTCCATCTGTTTCTTTTTATCAGAAAATCAGGTTTCCGTGGCAGGCAGGGTCAAGTCTGCTGCTGTACCCCTCCTCCACTCTCCATTTCTTTTTAAGCCAGCACGCTCTACCCCAGAGAAGTTCACAGAAAGAATAGCCCCTGAGGTCGCTGCTCCTTTTATTTCATTGACTCTACAATGGAGGAATTGTTTATCTGAACTGATTTTTCCCCCTTTCTGTGGAGAGTTGCTAGTAAGAAATCCTCACCAACAGAAAAACTTTAAACTTTGCTTTTCCTGTTGGAATTGCATAGGCTTTGGATTCAAGTTTGTGAATTTCTGTCCTTTGTTCCTACCAAGCTATTTGGTCCTAGGCAACTTACGTAACTTGCTCTTCTCTCAGTTTATTTACCAATGAAATTGGAACACAATAAGGAATAGACACTGAACCACCATAGACACTGAACTCTAGTCTTCAGAAAGTACGGCTTACTCTGGAACGGTTTAGAAGCTGGTGTTGGCCGCTTTCCTGAGATGATCAAGCTGTAAAGATGAAGCTGGTAATGGGTCTCAAGGTGCACAGACGGCATTGCTGTGAATTACTCGGCACCGCCTTCTGCTGAGTGGCCAGCGGGCAGCTCTGCTGGTCGGCGAGAGCCAAGGACTCTCAAAGATGCCCATTTCGAATCATGAATTCACCTTAGACACTGATAGCTTTGTCGTGTGGATTCTCTGATGGTACCGTTGGCATGTTTCATTGGCCATACTCCATTTAAACCGTTGTGACTTTGGATCCACTCTTCTGTCTCTACAGAATTTTCTCTCATTGGGAATAGCGCTTCTCAAAAATATCTCTAGGTTAACCTCCTTTAGTCTTTTGCTTGTCTATCAAGATTGATAGTGTTCTCAGGGGACTTCCCTGGTGGTCCAGTGGGTCAGACTCTACGCTCCCAATGCAAGGGGCCCGAGTTTGATCCCTGGTTGGGGAACTAGATCCCGCATGCATGCCACAACTAAGAGTTTGCATGCTGCAACTAAGAAGTCCGCATGCCTCAATTAAAGATCCTGCCTGCTGCAGCGAAGATCCCACGTTCCGCAACTAAGACCCGGTGCAGCCAAAATAAATAAATATTAAAAACAGAGAATGATAGTGTTCTGTTAACGATATTAGTCATGGTAGTGTTGATACATAATAATAGCACTGTAAGTGGCTGAAACTTATGTACCATTTACTGTTTGCCAGATACAGTGCTTTCCGTCTGTTAATTCTTTGAATCCTTCCAATAGCCCTCTGAAGAAGGTTCTACTATAGTTACCTTTTTACAGACCAGGAGACTGTCACAGTTTGTTAGCGATGCGAGCAAGTCTTTTATAGCTACTAAGTGGGGAGGGGGGGATTTGAACCCAGGCCATCTGGTTCCCAAGGCGTCACTCTTAGCCTCTATCATGCACAGCTTCTTTATTAATAATGACAAATACTATTTATTTTGTGCTTTCTTTGCGCCTGTCACTATTTTTAAGTAGTTTATATGCAATATTTCACATATTCTTCAAAAGAACCCGATGAGGAAAGTTTTTACTTTTGGTTTTCAGATGAGAAAACTAAGGCTTAGAGAAGTTGAGTATCTTAGCCAAGCTCACGTAGCCAGAAAGTGGCAGAACCAGTGTTCCCCAAAACGCTTAATCTTAACTTGACTACAAAATTGTAAGGTGCATGCTCCTAGCTTCCTCCAAAGTGAATGGAAAAGTCCATTTAAGTTATTTGTCACTTCTTATAACCTCTCTGTAACGTCATATGAGGAAGAGGACTTTAATCTGAGGCAAACAATTTTTTAAAAATCGAAATATTTATTCTTAAGTGATAAGTGGCGAGAAAATACTTTCTGAACAGGGAGGAATTGGTAAGTTCATACATAAAAGTCTGGGGCATGTGTGGAGAAAAGTAAGTTGTGTGTTTTGACCGGAGACTGTGGGAGGGTAATAAATCTTGCAATTATACAGCAAGTAAGCCTGAAGGGGTAGGGCGTGGTCAAATCATGGAGAGCCTAGAAAGCCTGGTTCGCAGCTTTAACAAACCGTGTGAGGACCCGCTGAGAGCTCTGTGGGGAGCCAGGGCCCCAGCGGACTTGGGGAGATCCCTGGGATGGCAGGGAAGCAGAAGCAGCTGGTCGGGCAAAAGGCTACGGCACAGCCTTGGCGTCTCCACCAAAAGGTGCACAAGAGTGTTTATGGCACTTCGTTCATAAGAGCAGTGCTACTCAGTGACGCTGGGCGAAGTGAGCTACCCGCAGAAGCACAGACATCATGTGATATCGCTTATATGTGGGATCTGAAAAACAGGGCACACGTGAACTTGTTTTCAACACAGAAGTAGAGTCACGGATGGAGAAAACACACTTACGGTTACCAGGGGACGGTAGGGGAGGGATGAATTGGGAGATTGGGACGGACATATACACACTACTATATGTAAAATAGATGACGGATAAGAACCTGCTGTATAGGCCAGGGAACTCTACTCCGTACACTGTAATGGCCTATATGGGAAAAGAATCTAAAAAAAAGAAAAAAGAGTGGAGATGATATATATATATATATATATATATATATATATATATATATATATATATATATATGATTCACTTTGCTGCACACCTGAAACTAACACAACATTGTAAATCAACTCTACTCCAATAAAAATTTTTCAAAAACCATAATGGAAAAGAATATAAATAAGAATATATATATATATATATATATATATATATATGGCTGAATCACTTTGCTGCAAGTTAACACAACACTGTAAGTCAACTGTACTTCATAAACATAAATAAATGAAAAACTAGCAGCTTTATTAATAAAATCCATAGAATGGAATAATAAATGGCAGTAGAAAAGAACAAACTGCTGTTATACACACTGATGTGAATGAATGCCACAGACACACAAAGGCTGAGGGATAGAAGCCAGGCACAAAAGAGCATATCCTAAAAAAAAGAGCATATCCTAAAAAAAAGAGCATATCCTAAAAAAAAGAGCATATCCTAAAAAAAAGAGCATATCCTAAAAAAAAAAAAAGAGCATATCCTGGATTCCAGTGACAGGAAGTTCAAGGATAGGTGAAACAAATCTGTGGTGAGAGAAGTCAGAATAGTTACCTCTGTGAGGGCAGACGGTATTTATTGACCGGAAAGGGGCGTGTTGGAAATAGTTTGTCTTTTTATCTGGGTGGTATTACACGGTTTTTACACATATACACACATACGTATGCACCTACGTATATATGTAAAAATTCATTATTGAGTCGCATACTTACCATTTGTGAACTTTATGGTACCTATGTTATAACTCAATACGAAGATTATTGCACAGTTCAATCAACTCTTCTAATCATCGTAGACACTTTCCAATGGAGGGTTTCCTTTTATTTTTCTCTAGTGAAAAAAGGAAAGCAGGGATTTCCCCGGCGGTCCAGGGGTTAACACTCCGCACTTCTACTGCAGGGGGTGCGGGTTCCATCCCTGGTCGGGGAACTAAGATCCCACATATCACAAGCCGTGGACAGGAAAAGAAAAAGAAAAAAGGAAAGCGTATCTCTTCTCTTACTTTAGATTTTCTTCCCGTGATTCACTGAATCGGTGGCCAGGGTGGTGGGATCCAGTGAGAGGTGGAGAAAGGAGAGAAGGCTTCCGAGGTGACGTGGGGAGGAGAGGAAGGGAGTCGGCCTCCCTGGGCGCGATGCAGGGTGGGAGGTCCCACTCAGAGATGGCTTCTCTTCCTCAGACGGTGATTTCAACACAGCTTCCCTGTTTGTATTTCCCTCCACCAACCACTGTCTCCTGTGAATGAAAAACGAGTCAGGTCACTGTGATTAAAATAACCAGGGACTTTTTTTTTTTTTTTTTTTTAAACCTGGAAGCTAATTGGTAACTTGTATCTACAGCAAAGTGATTCAGTTATACATATATAGCCTTTTTCATATTCTTTTCCATTATGGTTTATTACAGGATATTGAATATAGGTAAATTGTATGTAAAACATACAAAGAGTTTGTAGTAATTAGCCCATATGAAGGCCTACAATGTGTAAATGGAAAGCCAGCTGGTTTTCTTGCAGGATTACCTGTATGGAAACATGTTTCTGAGATGAACACAATCAATGTCTAGTAAACAAGCTGGTACAAGCCAGACTCGGGTACATTCGTATTTTTTACAACCAGTGATTTTGAAAATTCTTTCAGATTCAAGTATTTGCTGAGCAAATTCTATGTGTAAAACAAGGCACTGTTGCTGTCGGGAACCCGCGATAAATGAGGTGTAGTTCCTGTTCCCAAGGAGGATATAGTCTAGCAGAGAAGATCAGACCGGTGCCCAATAGTTGGCTGGCAAGAAAGTACGTGATAACGACTAAGAGAAAAGTGCAGACTTCTTGGGAGTTCAGAGAGGGATGGTAGGATTTCAACAGGAAACGTGAACAAGAATCTTTGGAGAGAAAAGGGAAAGATGGCATCGGTAGCAACTATTTCTTTCTTAAAGATTCTGGTTTTATTTATTTATTTATTTAGGCTGTGCCGTGCGGGGTCTTAGTTTCCTGACCAGGGATCGAACCCATGACCCCTCAGTGGAAGGGCGGAGTTTTAACCCCTTGGACCACGAGGGAAGTCCCTGTAGCCCTATTTCTATGGTACACTGTACAAGATGCTATCCCATACTTTCTCACTGAGTCTTTAGAAAAACTCTGTAAGTAGCTATTGTGCACTGCATGTTCGTGATGAGTGAACTGAATCATGGAGAGGTAGCGACTTTCCCAAATCAGAAGACGCAGGACCTAAACCCAGGTCTCTCTGACTCCATGGCCCTTCTTCACAAGAGCAGACAATACACCCTAAAGTTAAGAAAATGGACACTTGAGCTAAGCTAACTGGCCTTGAATTGCAATCCTTTTACTTCCTTGCTTGGGGACTTCTTGCAAATTCTTTCTTTCTTTCTTTTTTTTTTTTTTTTTTTGTGTGTTGTTTTTTTTTTTTTTTTTTTTTTTTTTTTTTCGGTATGCGGGCCTCTCACTGTTGTGGCCTCTCCCGTTGCAGAGCACAGGCTCTGGACGCGCAGGCCTAGCGGCCACGGCTCACGGGCTTAGTTGCTCCGCGGCACGTGGGATCTTCCCGGACCGGGGCACGAACCCGCGTCTCCTGCATCGGCAGGCGGATTCTCAACCACTGCGCCACCAGGGAAGCCCTCTTTCTTTTTTTTTTAATACATCCCTTTCTTCATCTGTGAACCAGGGTTAAAAATAAAAATGCACTCAGTAAGATTAAATGTTTACCTATATGAAGCATTTAGAACTGCTCCTGTATGTATTAGCAGTACACAACTGCTTGCTACTATTATTCTTTTGAAAAAAACATTTTATTATAGGGACTTCCCTGGTGGTGCAGTGGTTAAGAATCCATCTGCCAATGCAGGGGACACGGGTTCAATCCCTGGTCTGGGAAGATCCCACATGCCGCGGAGCAACTAAGCCCGTGAGCCACAACTACTGAGCCTGCTCTCTAGAGCCCGCGAGCCACAACCACTGAGTCCACGTGCCACAACTACTGAAGCCCGCCCACCTAGAGCCCGTGCTCCGCAACAAGAGAAGCCACTGCAATGAGAAGGCCTCTCACCGCAACGAGGAGTAGCCCCGGCTCTCTTCAACTAGAGAATGCCGGCGTGCAGCAACAAAGACCCAATGCAGTCAAAAATAAATAAAATTTTAAAAACAAAGCAAAACACCTGATTTAAAAAGAAAAAAATAAGAAACTGTGCTCCCAATGCAGGGGGCATGAGTTCAATCCCTGGTCAGGGAACTAGATCCCGCACGTGGCAACTAAGATCCCGCGTGCTGCAACTAAGGTCCTGTGCGGCCAAATAAATAAATAAATCTTTTTAAAAATTTATTATAAAAATAATGTATACCCTATAGGAAACTGGCAAGTGACTTATTAAATAGTTTGACACCCTTGCTGGAGGCAAGACCAACACATAAAAATCAATAATATTCCTTTACTCAGCAGCGATCTATTTGAAAATGTATTAGAAAAAAGATATAATTCAAAATAGCAACAAAAGCTATAAAGTATTAAGGAATAGAGTTAATGGAAATGTGCGAAATGTTTATGGAGAACATTTGGAAAATACCAAGATAGGTTGTGTTGGGGAGGGAAGATGTTGTAGATAAAGAGAATATCGTGAGCAAAGCGAGTGAGTGGGCATTTTTAGGGAATAGTTTGGTACACGGTGGGAGACACACAACAGGGGGTGAGATTAAGGCAGAAAAATCCATTTTGAGTAAGATCAGACTAAAGATTTTGCAATTAATAGGTAGCAGGAAACCACCGCAGATTTACGAATAGGGAGTAGGACTGACCTCAGAACAGAAGGATACCTCAGGAGAAAAGAATTTAAACAAGAGCCTGGGAATTGCCTGGGGGTTGGGTAAAGTTTAAAATGTATTGATTTTAGAATGGTTAAAAAGGAAAAATGAGCCCTTTAAAAATAATTCTAAAGAATAAATCTCGGTTATATATTCTTATCTGTGAATTACAATTTTTTTTAGATGTGCGTTGAATCTGAGTAAAATCAAGTAAATTGCTACTTGGTTTATCATCTGAATATCTATTATGGTCATCAGGTAATGATAAACTTGGAGGTTTATATTTACCTTGGTTTGTTTTGGGAATATGGCATTGTGGTAGTTATATATTAACGTGTTCTATATGAGAATGTGAATAGTTCTCAAAACAATTCCTTGGCAAAAGTTGGAGATTTTTGGAGGTAGCAATACCAAGGAATAACATTAATAATTTTTTATTTAATGGGATGGAATGCAAAAGACAGGGGTTACATAAAGGCAGAAAGGAAAGGAAAATGAAAATGTAGTGAATGGCTACTATATGCTCCATTAGCTAATTTAATCCTGACAACAATGCAGTAGGGTAAGAATTACAGTATTATCCCCATTTCACAGATGGCAAGTTAAACAGGCTCGTTGTCAACTTTCCCTTTCATTATGTATTAAATATCCATCCTCAGTAAATTACTTAATCTTTTTAAACCTACTACCTCACTGATTAAAATGGGGGAATAGTAATGCCCAAGTCCCAGGGCATATCGTCTGGATTAAATGCAATAACACACATTAAATCCTTAGTCCAATGCTTGGCTCATAATCGCTAACACATCCTGACTTACCATGGACCAGGCACAGGGCTAAGAAATTTAAATTCATCATCTCATTAAATCTTCACACAGGCTTTATTGTAGGTACCCAATTGTTACTATTGTTCTAAGAAATAATAAATTTTATTCCTATTTCATTGTAGTTCAGAGAGATTGTCACATATCCAAGGTCAAGAAACTAACAAGTGGCAAAACTGACATTCAAGTTTAGCTTTGAGGGCAAAACCCAGAAACTTTTACGAATACTCCACATCAGAAAATAATAGAAACACTAACAAATTACCTAATTTTTTTCTGATTTGGACTCTGTTGAGAGAATAAGACATTTACTAGGTGTGCTTTGAACATGAAACAGGTATCATATATTTAAATTTTTTTCTAATGTATGTTCCTTTATTAGTAAGGAAGATTTCCTTCCCTGTCCCCCATATGTCATATACTTTCAAAATAAAGAATAAGGCAAGGGCTTCCCTGGGGGCGCAGCGGTTGAGAGTCCGCCTGCCGATGCAGGGGACGCGGGTTCGTGCCCCGGTCCGGGAGGATCCCACGTGCCGCGGAGCGGCTGGGCCCGTGAGCCGTGGCCGCTGCGCCTGCGCGTCCGGAGCCTGTGCTCCGCAACGGGAGGGGCCACAGCGGTGAGAGGCCCGCGTACCAAAAAAAAAAAAAAAAAAAAAGATTAAGGCAGGAGTAGGAAAGATGAGATGAGGGGACAAACGTGCAGTTCCACGTCTCAGGCAGAGGAAGGGTTGGGGATGTCCCCAGACAATGCTCAGAAAGAAGAATGAGGGTAAGTGATGCAATAGAAGTATAAAATGTCTGGGGACAATTGGAGAGGGAGTGGGGGGTTTCTGGGAGGAGGAAGGAGAGGACACAGCAGATGAGATGAGGGCGGAGGGAGAGGCAGAAAGAAAGACCTGGTGACAGAAGGCAGCGCAGAACCGTGCTGCGTGGCGCCCTGCGGCGCGCAATAACGAGCGGCGCGAGACAAGCCCGGAGCCCCATCCGACCCCCGGCTCTCCGGGCTCTGTACTGCATCCTCGGTGGAAGAGGAAAAGTTGGCACATCTTTACTTTCCCGACTGTACTTTCTCTGCTGATCTTTTATCTCCTTCAAGTACACTCTGCGACTGGTCTAATTAATTGCCACCCCACACTTGCGTAGCTGGATAGTTAGAACCCTTCTCTTCTGACTCATGAAAGGGGTGACCATCATAAGGTAGTTGACTTTTCTGGAGCTATTTGTGGGGCTGTCTGGTTTGCCTGGAATAATGGCTCTTTTCTTTCTTTGTTTCTCATCAGCCAGTGTGGTTTGTGATGTAATAACCAGGGAGAGCCCTGAAATTAATACTGGTCAATTCTTAAGCTTGAAGGAGGAAAAGGGCAGGAATTGTAAATTGTTAGTTCTCTGTTTGTGGGCAGCTCACTGTCTCCTTTGGAGAGAGTTTAGGCCAGGCAAGATCTTACCAACAGCTTTAAAAAATGAGCATGAGAAGGGACATGCTGCTGTTCCTATATTATTTTCCCTTTGCACACAGTTCAGCTCCTAGATGAGAAGACAATTTTTGCCACTCTGTACCCTTTAAGATGTATCCAAAATGAAGTGATGGCTTGTGGTGATTAATTCCCTAAAAAAACCCCTTTGTTTCTTAATGTTTTTGGATGAGTGATCTAAAGTTTTTTGTTTTCAAAGTGATATCAGTGGAAGTTTTCTTTTGTGCGTGTAGGTGGTGTTGGAGAGCTCAGATAAGGAGATGAGTGTGAAAAATTAAGACTTAGATGTCTAAGCAGGTGTGCTTCACCAAAGTAAGGTTCACAGCCAACGTATGTATGTTCCCTTTTTCCTTAACGCCTTGGAAGAGAAGCTATCTTTTTTTTTTTTTCTAAAAGAACAATTCTTCCTCTTGCATTGGTAGACCAAGAACAAAGGAACACTTGACTGTTCCTTATTTAGGGGAGGACCGTTCTTTATTTCCTAATATCTCCTAGGAAATATTCATAGGATACAGAATACACATTTTGAAAATATGAGCAACTGCACTGGACAGTCAGTGTTAAAAAAAATGGGCATTTTCCGGTACTGCTTTTGCTGGTATATGGTCAATATCATGTTAATGGACTCGCCATAGCACTGAATGAATGATTGTACGATCTCCCTCAGCTAACCCTTCCTTTTTATTTTTTTTTAAATTTTTTAATTTTTTTTTTTTTTTTTTTTGCGGTACGCAGGCCTCTCACTGTTGTGGCCTCTCTCGTTGCGGAGCACAGGCTCCGGACGCGCAGGCCCAGAGGCCATGGCCCACGGGCCCAGCCACTCCGTGGCATGTGGGATCCTCCCAGACCGGGGCACGAACCCGCATCCCCTGCATCGGCAGGCGGACTCTCAACCACTGCGCCACCAGGGAAGCCCCAACCCTTCCTTTTTAAAACACTTATTTTGGTCCTGTTGTTTATAGATTTTTTCATTTTTTTATTTAAAAAATATTCTGTGTCATAACATAGATTACTTGATTTTATCTCAAAAACCATATAAAGCTTGGTATGATTGTCCATATTATGCTGATGTTGAAACTGAGGTTCTGAGAGACTAAATAAAGGACAGAACTGGGATTTGAACCCTGGGCTTCCTAACCCTATACCATATGCTTTTACTAGTGTATTCTACCCTGTTTTCCCCAAGGCAACTATGTGTATATAGTTGAGCCATTAGTGACTATTTGTTCACCGTAAAAGTAATTCGGCATCTTTCAAGATTAAAAAGAGAAAGTAAACCTATCCAAGGTGGCTTCAGGAATCTCCTGTTTAAAACTCACATGGTTCCGGCTCCCGTCAGCCATGATCACAGGAATCCAGTCATTTCATCAGATTCTGTTTCTCCGACTCCATCTCTTCTGACGGTTGTTGACCATTTCCCTTAGGCCGCCTCTCGCCATCTGATAACCGACCTCCCAGTCTTCTCCTCTCGTCCCCTTATAGATTTTCCCCAAACGTGGATGTGAGCTACTTCCTCGCTTCCCCAAAGCATAACAGTCAGCAGGTCGTTGCATTTAGAAAAGCTCTTGAAAAGGCTCACGAATTACAGAGGGAAATTACAATGCAGAAAAGAAAGAAAACCGTGAAACTCTACATTAGATCAACAGATGCGAGTTCAAGATATTTGTACCGTCTGTCAGCCTCACACCTTCACAGAAAGCTGTTGATTTCTAGGTCCCACCTGCTTGCTGGTGGCAAGCCAGGTGCCCTTCCGGATGGCTATGCCTCTGTTCTCACGTTGCAGCTTGCCCCCTCCCAAGGGGAACGGACTGCGCGTGCCTGCCCTCAAGTTAACCTCTGCCCCCTCACGACGGTCCCTGCTGAGCTCAGAGCCCGCCCTGAAGCCTGCTTTCTACAGGGGGACTTAGAGCTGTCGGGCTTCTCATCCCCTCACCCCTCCCTCCAGCTGAAGGCTGGGCATTCACTTTTGCACAACCCGAAGACCCATTTCGTTTGGTGCCAAATCCAGTCTTTCCCCAAAGAGAGGGGCTCTCACTGCCCAGAGCAATCAGAAACTACTGGTACAATTAAACATTTCTCCGGCTTTCTTTACAAGTATAGGAGTATTGAGGTCCTAGCTCTGAGAACCTCAATACCCAAACATAATGGCAAGTCTGTTTTCCTTTGTTGTTGTTTTTTTTTTTTAGGCAAAGTTAATGCTTTAGTTGTAATGCATTACGAAATATCCAGGTTATTTTTTTGATTGTGAGTGGAGGTGATAACTTTGTAGTATTTTTAAGTAAAGAGCAAATTACAGTGTGGAACATGAGGCATGGAGGGGGAGATGTGCAAAATTTGCTGTCGGTGGATACCTTGTAGAGGTCTTGGATCTCAGTTGCATGTGGAACACTGACATTTTCCTGTTGCAATGTTTCAAAATGATTGCTGTTAGGTATGTCTTCAGGATTTGTCAAGAGCTAGTTCACTTAGCTGGTTAGAACACAATACTTTTAAAACAAATGGGTGAATGATTCTTGAATGGATAAGCTTGGTTCTGTTAACTGACCACAGGTTCTCCTTAAAAAACGATTAAGAAAATGGATAGTACTGTAGTTTTACTTCTTGGATTCAAGCCAATTGTTTACTGTGTAACCTTGTGCGCATTACTTAATTTCTCTTTATCTCAATTTTCTTGTTTGCTCATTGACTGTAATAATAATACCTGCCTCAAAGAATTGCTGCAAGGATTAAATAATAGGTATAAGGCCTTAACCCAGTACTTAGCCCACAACAAGTACTCAAACAATGTTGGCTATGATTACTGGTATTAGTGATACTGCTGGTAGTTTCAGCTGATGGGGTCACTCATTGTTCACTGTCTCAATAAGAATATAACAGGTGGGTGGTTAAATGATGTCATATCCAGCAGAGTTAAGATTTTTGAGTCTCCTGGCTTCAAATCTTCATTTTATCACTTGCGAGCTGTGTGACTTAAAGCAAATTGCACAGCCTCTCTGTGTAATGAAAACGGCACCTACCTCACAGTGTGTTGTGAGTATTAAATGAGTTTATCCATGTAAAGAACTTGGCGTAATGCGTGCCGTAGACTAAGCCCTGAAACATTAGCTCCTTCTCTGTTCACGTCCTTCATTTTCTCTTTCTTATGTTATTATTCTTGTTACCTGACTTTTACTATTGTGAATAGTGTCAATATCCTGAAAGGATTTTGCCTCTTCCAGGGTCCAGAGAGTCATGTAAAAGTGTGCAGGGCTGAGAAACACTTGCAGGTCAAGAAGTCAAGGAAAGGTATCTAGTTAAAATTCTCGGGAAAGTATTTTTCTTCAACCAAAAGTGACAAGTTTAGGCCAAAGAGAAATTCCTGAGAAGGTACTAGGGGACCTCCTGTACATATTCCCAGAAATAGTCAAGGATGTGGCTTATTGCCTCACCTGAAGGGTGGGTTTCCCTGCCCTCCTGTGCCACAGTCAGCTCTGAGTCACAGCTGTGTCACCCCCTCCTCCCAGCCCAATGCCACTTCCTGAGGCTGGTGGGGATTTTCCTCCAACAACTCCTAGACCTGCAATGACCTTGCTATTTTAAAGGGACGCCGCAGACAGGGTGATGTTGTGAAACACAGCTCCAGCTCAGGATGCTGGGGATTTGGCTCCTGGCCCTAACTTCAGCCCTGACTTGTCAGTTGACCTTGGGCAAGTCATTATCTTTTATGCCACTTCATTTCCATTAAGTGTAAAGTAGAGAATGATGTCTACCCTTCTGAACTCATAGGATCATTTTGAAGATTCCATAACAACTTATGCAGATACCTTTACACATTTAAAACATTCTTATTTACCTGTGTAGCACAATTTAGTGTGATGGAGAAAGCAGGGGCTTGGAGACGAAAAGACCTGAGATCTAATTTCAGCACTGATACCTGCTAACTTTGTGACCTTAAGTCAATCCCTTACTTTCTTTGAGTCTCATTTTCCTCATTGGTAATATAAATATAATGATTACCTCATGGGTGGTTGTGAGTGTTAAATGGAATGAAACTTCTGCAAAATGTTAGTTTTTCTTTTTCTCTAATGACTATATCCAGGTTTTTTTTCAAAAATAAGCCTTTTCCCTTATTTGGTTCACTAAAATTTGTATAAGTGTGATATGGAGTATTTCTGATTCCTTTTCCAGAATTGTACGTGTCTACGTATATACACGTATATATACATATATATTTATTTATATACACATATATAAAGTATATTTATAAAACTACTTCAGCTTTCCTGGGATTTCTTAAGTGTATATGTTTACTTATCAATATAAAAATATATTTTGCTTAAGTGTTTATGTGTATGTGATGTGTTTCATATATATATCTGTATCTACCTATCGATCAATAGATAGATATAACACATTGCACACACATTATGTAAAACATATATATATAATGACACAACTCATAGACAGTTTTATAAATATAGTCTTAGAAAACAATCCATTTAATGATTCATGGGTTGCCTCTAGATCCTAGCACAATGAGTGACACACAGGAACCTTTTAGTAAATTTAGTAAATGTATTTAGTAAATGTATTCTTTTTTTAAGTAATAAACTAGTATTCTATAAGGACCTAATGTGTTTCTATTTAAAATGCAAATTTGATTATTATTCATAATTCTCCATCTTAAATTCCTACCCAAATAGTCAGCCTTCTATATTTAGTTTAAGAAATATTCTACTAATATAAATATTAACTTTTAGGTTCTTGAACATGCTCCTAGTAATAGAAGTTAGTATCAGTGGAATGTATTATTTAATAGATTAAGAATTCATGGTTATATTTTAACTCTTTCCCAAGGAACATGGAAAAACCAGGTCTTATGAAATTGCTATATTTTGTGTTCTATTTGATAGGGACACAAATTCCTTGAATTAAAATTCATTTATTTTTTTTCGTAGTATTAACATAGAATAAATTTTGGTTTCTGATGACTAAGTCTCAAAATTATCTTTAAATTCAGCTTCTTATGACTTTTTATAAAAATTAAAAAAATTTTCCCCTTTTACAAGTTTTATTTTTTCATTTAAAGTTATCTCCATTTATCATGTTATACATTTTATTTTGTTAAATTTTGTTTTCTTTTTAACTTTACAAACAATACACATTCGTTACAGACAACCAGAAATACATAAAAGCATAAAGTAAAAATTAATAATCACCCATAATCTCCAGCCCCCAGATATAACCATCATTGGTATTTTGGTTCATTTTCTCCCAGTGACTATATATATTTTTAATTGAAGTATAATTGACCTACAACACTATGTTAGTTCCATGTGCCCAGCAGAGTGATTTAATATTTCTATACATGACAAAATGATCATCACTGATTGATATATCTGGTTACCACTTGTCAGTATACAAAGATATTACACGATAATTGACTATATTCCCCATGCTGTACATTTCATCCCCATGACTCATTTATTTTGTAACTAAAAGTCTGTGCCTCCTAATCTCCCTCACTTATTTCATCTATCCCTCACCCCCCTTCCCTCTGGCAACCACCATTTTTTTCTCTGTATATGTGAGTCTGCTCTGTTTTGCTATGTTTGTTCATTTGTTTTGTTTTTAAGATTACACATAAAAATATAATCATACAGGGCTTCCCTGGTGGAGCAGTGGTTGGGAGTCCGCCTGCCGATGCAGGGGACGCGGGTTCGTGCCCCGGTCCGGGAGGATCCCACGTGCCGTGGAGCGGCTGGGCCCGTGAGCCGTGGCCGCTGAGCCTGCGCGTCCGGAGCCTGTGCTCCGCGACGGGAGAGGCCACAACAGGGAGCGGCCCGCATACCGCACACACACACACACACACACACACACACACACAAACATCATACAGCATTTGTCTTTTTATGTCTGACTTATTTCACTCAGCATAATACCCTGTAGGTCCATCCATGTCACAATTGGCAAGATTTCATTATTTTTATGGCTGAGTAATATTCATATATATATGATATATATGTGATATACATATATATCACATCTTCTTTATCCATTCATCTATCGATAGACACTTTGCTTCCATATCTTGGCTATTGTAAATAATGCTGCAGTGAACATAGGGTGAATATATCTTTCTAAATTAGTATTTTTGTTTTCTTCAGAAAAATATGCAGAGGAGGTATTGATGTATCCTATGGTAGTTCTATTTTTAAGTTTTTGAGGAGCCTCCATACTGTTTTCCATAGTGGCTGTACCAATTTATGTTCCCACCAACAGTGCACAAGCGTTGCCTTTTCTCCTCCTCATCACCAACACTTGTTACTTGTCATCTTTTTGATGATAGCCATTTTGACAGGTGTGAGGTGATATTTCACTGTGATTTTGATTTTCATTTCCCTGATAATTAGTGATGTTGAGCACCTTTTCATGTGTATATTGGTCACCTGTATGACCAACATGTTTTCTTTGGAAAAATGTCTATTCAGGTCCTCTGCCCATTTTGTAATTTTTTAAAAATGTTGAATTGTATGAGTTCTTTATATATTTTTGGATATTAACATCTTATCAGACATGTCATTTGCAAATATTTTCTCCCATTCAGTAGGCTGCCCTTTTGTTTTTCTGATGGTTTCCTTCACTGTGCAAAAACTTTTTAGTTTGATGTAGTCCCAGTTGTTTATTTTTACTTTTGTTTTCCTTGCCTAAGACACATCCAAAAAAATATTTCTAGGACAAATGTCAAAGAATCTACTGCCTATATTGTCTTCTAGGACCTTTATTGTTTCAGGTCTTATATTTAAGTCTTTAATCCATTTCAAGTATATTTTTGTATATGCTGTAAGAAAGTGAGTGTTTTTTCATGTAGCTGTCCAGTTTTCCCAATACCATTTATTGGAGAGGTTGTCTTTTCCCCATTGTATACTCTTGCCTCCTGTGTTGTAGATTAGTTGACTGTATAGGTGTGGGCTATTTCTGGGCTTTGTATTCTGTTCCATTGATCTATATGTCTGTTTTTGTGCCAGTACCATACTGTTTTTTTAATTACTGTAGCTTTGTAGTATAGTTTGAATCTTCATCTACAATTTTGTTCTTTTCTTTTCAAGATTGCTTTGGCTATGCTGGGTCTTTTGTGTTTCCATACACATATTAGAAGTATTTGTTCTAGTTCTGTGAAAAATGCCACTGGAATTTTGATAGGGATTGCATTGAATCTGTAGATTGCCTTGGTTAGTATGGTCATTTTAACAATATTAATTCTTCCAATCCATAAGACCAGTACGTCTCTTTATTTGTTTGTGTTGTCTTCAATTTCTTTCATCAATATTGTGGTTTTCCAAGTACGAGTCTTTCACTTCCTTGGTTAGATTTATTCTTAGGTATTTTATTCTTTTTGATGCAACTGTAAATGAGATTGTTTTCTTAATTTCTCTTTCTGACAGTTTTGTTATTAGGATATAGAAATGCAACAGATTCTGTATATTAATATTTTATTCTGTAACTTTATTGAATTAATTGATGAATTCTCATAGTTTTTTGGTGTCATCTTTAGGATTTTCTACATATAGTATCATGCCATCTGTAAACAGTGGCAGTCTTACTTCTTCCTTTCCAATTTGGATTCTTTTATTTCTTTTTTATGTCTGATTGTTGTGGCTAAGACTTCCAATACTATGTTGAATAAAAGCAGCGAGGGTGGGCAACCTTGCTTTATTCTTGATTTTATAGGAAATGCTTTCAGCCTTTCTCCTTTGAGTATGATGTTAGCCTTGGGCTTCCCATATATGGCCTTTATCATGTTGAGGTATGTTCCCCCTTTACCCACTTTATTGAGAGTTTTAATCTTAAATGGATGTTGAATTTTGTCAAAAGCTTTTTCTACATCTATTGAGAGGACCATATGGTTTTTATTATTTAATTTGTTAAGTGGTGTTAATTGATTTGTGAAAAATAAACTTTTTACTTTGAGATAATTATAAGCTCACATTCCACTTTCTTTTGGCCCTATGAATTCTGATGAGAAATTATCTGTCATTAGAGTTGTTTTTCTCATATATAAAGAAAAAGTGTCTTTTCTCTCTGGCTGCTTTCAAGGTTTTCTCTTTGTCTATAGTTTCCAAAAGTTTAATTATGATATACCTTGGCATGGGTTCAGCTTCTTGAATCTGTAGGTTTATGTATTTTGCCAAGTTTGGGAATTTTTCAACCATTATATTTGCAAGTACTTTTTTATTTTTGGCCATGCCATGCAGCATGTGGGATCCTAGTTCCCCAACCAGGGATTGAACCCACACCTCCTGCATTGGAAGCACATAGTCTTAACCACTGGATGCCAGGGAAGTCCCTACAAGTACTTTTAAAGTTTGTTTTTTTTCTCCTCTCCTTCTGGGACACTGATGACACAAATGTTAGTTCTTTTGGTATAGTTCCACTGTTCCCTGAGGCTCTGTTTATTTATTTTTCCATTTTCTCTCTGTTGTTCAAAATGAGTAATTTATATTGTTCCATCTTTCAGTTCACTGATTCTTTTCTCTTGTCTTCTCTCTTCTATTTTTGAACCCATTCACTGAGGTTTTCATCTGGGTTATTGTACTTTGCAGTTCTAAAATTTATTTGGTTCTTTTTTTATTTCTTTACTGAGGTTTTCTATTTTTTTTTTCATTTGTTTCAATTGTGTTGGTAATTTGTCATTGAAACATTTTTATTATGGCTGCTTTAAAATCTCTGTCAGATAATTCTAATGTCTCTGTCATCTTGGTGTTCGTATCTATTGTCTTTTTCCATTCAGCTTGAGATCTTCCTGTTGCTTGGTATAATGATTGATTTTTTAATTGAAAATTGGACATTTTCAGATTATTCTATGTGACTCTGGGTCTTTTTCAAACCTTCTGTTTTAACTGGCTCTTCTGGACTGTTAACTTGCTTTTTTTTCCAGTACAGCAAATTTCTGCCCATTACTGCCAGGTAGAGATAGACATCCAGGCATCCAGGTTCCCCATATGGCAGCTTCCATTGGAATATATATATATATATATATATATATATATATATATATATATATATATATATACACTGAAAAGGTGTTGGGGGCTCCTCTTTACCACTGGGCAGTTCTGGTTTCCCATGTGATCTCTGGTGACACCATGGGTGCTGGCCTCATTACTGCTGGGCAGTGGTCAAAGTCTTGACTCTCCACTAGGCTTCCTCTGGTGAAGGAGGAATGCTTCGTTACTGCTGGGTGGAGGCAGAAATCCATATGCCCCATGGAGTCCCCACTGATCCCATGTGAAGGAGTGTGTAGGAGATCTTTATAGGCCAATGCAGATGAAAGCCCTGGCTCCCCACTTGACCTTCTCTGATGCCACCCTGGGATCAGTGTGCCTTGTAACAGCCTTTTAAGGGTGGAAGCCTAGGGTTCCTACTCAGTCTTTGCTGGTGTGGGAAGGAGTGGGGCATCAGTTTTTCTGTGGTGTTCAGTTGGAGTAGAGTGGTTATTGTCTAAACGTTTTCTGTTTTGCTAGACTGCCCCTTTCTTCATTCTTTGGTTAGAGAGAGAGGGCTTTTGTTGGGGCTTGTAGTCTGTTCCCACTGGCCTTTCTAAGTTATTGGATTCTTCAGCTCCAAGTCTGTTATGTATGAGACAAAAAACCCACAAAAAACCAAGGGCACTTACCACGGTGTTGTTTCTCAGGTCCCAAGGTCCCCAGCCTGTCTGCCTTTCAGTCTTCTTATGTTTGTTTTATATATAATGCCCAAAGTTTTTAGCTGTCCTAGTTGTCCTTACTGGGAAGAGTATGGAAAAGTATGGCTATGCCATCTTCCCAGACGAGAACATGCCACGTATTCTTTTCTAAAATAAAAGTCCCATGAAAATGTTCAAAGTTATAACTTACTCATCTGTGCTGTCCCTTTCAATCAGTTTTTCCTTAATCCAAAGTATTCCTAAAGTGACTGAGATGGAGATTCACAGTCTAAAATGTGTTTTTATGATTTTAATAAATCTCACAAGTAAAAAGGGTGGGTAAGTTTAGGAAAACTGTGCTAAGCAGTTTCCTTTACTGCTGAACTTCTGAGGAATTTTAATGTTAGTACGTATTCCAACTTTCCCATGTAATACATTCCTGAACAGGGGAATAGACTGATAGATCTGTTATTTAGAGGAGCAGGCAGGTGGTGATATACATAATAATATAGATAACTAAGTAAAGTATAATTAAAAAATTTTTGCATTAAGATTAAAATAATATTCTCACCCCACCCACCAATAGACCAAAGTATATATTAATATGCATGAAAGAAAGTAGAGACTTTAAGTCACGTTGTGGGAATATTCTTTCATTAGACCAGCATGTACCACTCCTGGTTTCATTCCCTTACCCCATACCTCTCTTTGGAATATCTTGTTAGTTTTTAGAGATTTAGAACACACTTTCTGGGCTCTATCTCCAAGATTCCTTAATGACCCCTCCATATAATTAATGAAATGGAGAAGTTGAGGAGTAATATGATGACTGAATGGAAATTAAAGGCACATTTGAAGGTCACTCTATGTTGGGTTTCAATTAAAAAACAAGCAGGAAACAATGGAATGCTCTGGTAACCTTGCAGAGAGGCGCTGTTTTCAGCCTTTTGATAAACTAGTCAGTCTGGGCTTTGACTGCAGTAAAGATTTGATTAATAAACAAGACTCGTCAGAAGTAATCCAATGTATTATGAATTGAAAGGTAATTTCTTACAGTGACATGTTGTATAGCTGGGCAAAGAAAATAGTATGTTTTCCTTCCTTCGGTACAAGTTTGAAGGGGGAGGAGATGCATAAAGTGGAAGAGGAAAAAGAGGACCCCTAAGGAAGGATGTGGTGAGATGGTGTAACCGAAGAAATTCCACGTGAAGGAAATGACAAATTCTACATTGTCATTGTCCACAAAAGCATCCATTTGTCTGGGTCAAAGATTACATGTTTGTGCTGGAGCACTATACATGCTCCTTTCTGAGTTCAAAACCATTTTGAAAGCTGAAGAGGACAGTTGGTTCCTTTCCTTAAATTATAGTTTTCATTTGGCGTATGAACCAACGTGGTATGTCTTCCATACCATCTGGCTCCCGTTCTTGCTCTTGCCTAAAATCACAGGCAGAGGGCTTGGAAGGGAGCCTCCGGGCATTTAGTGAGCTTGTGGCCATCATGTAGGAACATTCAAATTTCCTAAAACCATCCTCTTTAAATGTACCCTAGTAGTTAGGAAGGAATATTCCAAAACATCTTAATGCAAACCCTTTCTGTTTTCAAATGCTTGTGGAAAATTTCATACCTATAGAAATACAGAGGGCAGTAAAGCAAACTTCCATGTACCTCTCGATCAGCTTCAGCGATTAACAACTTTTAGCCAGTCTTGTTTCTTCTATTTTGAGGCATATCCCAGGCATCATGTCATTTCATTTATAAATATTTCACTATACACCTCTACAAGTGCTTTCATCAAGAGGCATACATTACCTGGCTGTCTCCCTTTTTGTAAGGTTAACAAGTATTGATGACCATTGTCTAGATCTATTCATTCTTTAGGGTTGCAGAAGATGATATTGTTTCATTGACTTTTAATCTCCCTTTAGCAATAGAATGATTGAGGTCCGGCCTGGTCGTCCCTATCCCAACAAGAATCAAGGACCTATTCATATTTTTTTAGTAACTAAAGAAATCTCAGTTTTTCACAAATCTTTGAGTACAACTTAGAATTAATGTTCATAGACTTTAAAATTTTTTTAATTGATTAATTTTTTACTGAAGTTTAGCTGATTTACAATGCTGTGTTAGTTTCAGGTGTACAGCAAAGTGATTCAGTTATACATACAAATAATCTTTTTTTTCCAGATCCTTTTCCATTATAGGTTATTATAAAATGTTGAATATAGTTCCCTGTGCTATACAGTAGGTCCTTGTTGGTTATCTATTTTATATATAGTCATGTATATCTGTTAATCCCAAACTCCTAATTTATCCCTCCCCTCCGCTTTCCCCTTGGTAACCATAAGTTTGTAGACTTTTATCAACAAGTTCCTTGACACAGCTACATGGGCTTAGAATTAAGGTCATGTGTTCCTGAACTACAAGAATCAAAGTAATCTATTTCTTCTTAATAATGTGGTACATTTATAACTTTAAGTCATAAGAAAAATTCATGAATTAATGAATTCAACTAGTAAGCCCCGAAACAACTTATAGGTTATTGGTTAGGGAGTTAGTTGGTATTTTTTAAGTATGATTTAGCAAGATCTCTCAAAATTAAATATGCAGAAAAGCCTATGAAAGTCCACTTCTAGGAAATTTATCCCATAGATAATTTCCATAAATTTCCAAGGCTATATGAACAAACTGTTCATTAAAGTCCTATTTCTAATAAAAAAATGAGGGGAAAACCCCTCAATTTCCTTAGCAGAAGACTGATTAAATAGTTTTACATCATAGTAGATGAATTACTATGACATTTTTACAAAGTATTAAGTAACTCTACATACTGATATGGAGAGTTTACAGTCTGTGAACTCAGTGTTTGCGGCCTGGCAGGAAATGGAATTCTATTACTATGAACTGTATACAATCCTACAATTTTTAAAAAATGAAAATGTATTATTTTTTAACAAAAGCAAAATCTAATAAGTAATCTACAGCTTTAGACAAGGTGGGGAAAAGGAATTTGATGGAAGCTCAGTATTTCTGTTAAGGATATTTGATGCACATGCAGAATCTCGTGGTTGGCAATTGTTAAATCATGAGGGACAGTCTCACTTTTAACGCTGAGCATAATTAACCAATGACAATGGACAACGATTAGGAGCTTAGCTCTTTGGATTGATGGTTCATGTCAGTCGGACAGAGGTCCGAGCACTGGCTTAGGGCATGCTGTTATGTAAGTGATAGAGGGACCAGTGAGTTCTGGCTGGAGAATGATCAGAGATGAGATGGGGAGATTTCAGCTTGACTTGTACATTGGGATGGACAGGACAAATGTGACTGACATTTCAGACAGAGATGACACAGATATAGTTATATGTTTGGAGAAGGGTGAGCAGGCTGCTTTTGTTGGCTGATGGGTTCATGCAGGTATGGTTAGAAGGATATATCTGGAGCTTGAAACCTGGTTTTGGGGGGTGTGGCCTTTATTCTGCAGACAACGAGAAGTCACTGAAAACGTACAGGGTTCTTCATAACCGTTTTTAAAGATCCCATATATATGTGTTAGCGTATGGTATTTGTTTTTTTCTTTCTGACTTCACTCTGTATGACACTTTGTGACCACCTAGAGGAGTGGGATAGGGAGGGTGGGAGAGAGGGAGACGCAAGAGGGAGGGGATATGGGGATATATGTATACGTATAACTGATTCACTTTGTTACACAGCAGAAACTAGCACACCATTGTAAAGCAGTTATACTCCAATAAAGATGTTAAAAAAAAAAAACTTACAGGGTTGATCAGTGGAGGAGACATTCACAGAACTGCCTTGAATCAGGGAAGAGTGATCGCTGATCATATTTTATAAGGCTACAGGCGTGAAGTCACCCTCGAGGCCAGGTTTGAGCAAGAAGAGAAGACTATCTCCCCCTTTGTACTCTCAACCAACAGGAGCTTTGAACACCTGCCTGCCAAAGGAAAACCGTGACAAGAAGGCTGTCACCTTTTGCCTTTTGCTTATTGCACTAAATGTTTATTTTAGTGAAAACTCCATTCTGTCTCTCAGCACCTCTAGTTGTTGTAAAGTTTTCCACTGGAGCAAGGAGAGCTCTCAGCTGACCACTTTAATCATCGGAGTGACAGTGTTAGCTTTCCACCTTCCTAATGAAATTCTCCAGTTGGCTGTGAAAATAGCAGGAAGCCAACTATATTTAGCAAAGGAAAGCAACAAGTCTAAGCGGTGGGCAGAGAAGGGGAAAAATAGAAGCACTAAGTCTTGTGATTAGTGCAACAAACTACTGCTTACAATTTTCCCTATTTTGTAACTGGCAAAAGCAGCATATTTTATTTTGCTTTTTAAACCAAAGTCAAGCCTACAGCTTCCCTCACTATTATGTCTAAATGAAATATTTTATTCATTCAAGGGGCCAGGGTAATTTTAGATTTCAAAAGAATGACAGAATAATGTGCTTTTTTTTTTTTTTTTTTTGCGGTACGCGGGCCTCTCACTGTCGTGGCCTCTCCCGTTGCAGAGCACAGGCTCCGGACGCGCAGGCGCAGCGGCCACGGCTCACGGGCCCAGCCGCTCTGCGGCACGTGGGATCCTCCCGGACCGGGGCACGAACCCGCGTCCCCTGCATCGGCAGGCAGACTCTCAACCACTGCGCCACCAGGGAAGCCCCTGAACCTCTTTTGATCGCTGTCCTTACCCCAGTCCTCTTTGCAAAATAGCCAAGTCAGTATGTATTTGATTTGCTTGCTCCGCGGCACGTGGGATCCTCCCGGACCGGGGCACGAACCCGCGTCCCCTGCATCGGCAGGCGGACTCTCAACCGCTGCGCCACCAGGGAAGCCCTAATGTGCTTTTTTGAAATAAACCAGCCAGTAAGTATGATCATGCTCATATTCAGTAATTTCTATTTGATTAAAGACATTTCAAATCAAGGAACTGGCATAGTAAGTGTTTCCAGTCCATTTCCTGTAAGACTTCTACTCTCTCATAGTCCCGTATTAAATTTTCTCCATTTCTGTGAGTTCTAGCAACCTCACTTGAATTGAAGGTTTTAGATTGTATTCACAAGACTTAATGAGACTTGGAATATAATATTTTTCATGCTTAGAATTTCAGATCCTTAGCACCTCTACTGTAACCTTTCATCACCACTCTGGCATTTCCTGCGAAGCGTGCGTTTTGTTTAAACCTACAGAGGGGAGGCATGGAGGAATTTACCAATTTATGAGATCAATTCTATTTGAATTGAAAAGTTCTTCCTTTTATTGGGCTGAAATCTTTCTTCTAATTTCCCCTTAGAAGCGCTGGCCTCTTCATAAAAATAGACAATATCTATTCATAATACATATTAGCTTTTCAAATGTTTGAAATAGGTATAATCTGATCAGAGTATATGTTTAATGGGCTCAGATAATTCCCAGCCTTTTAACACACGTCCCACCTTTGATTCATAATGAGTGTATGGTCAACTCACCTTCCTAGATTTTAAATTAAAGGGCACAGATGTTGTACACCTGCGTGTTCAATCAGAGGAACATCTTTCTGACACTTTTCTACGGCATCTTCTTTGTGAATACAAGACCCATTGCCCAGAGCACGTGGTCGATTCTTGCAGTATGGACTCATCTTAGGGAGACAAAGAAAGTGTTTGCTTAAACCTTCAAAGGGATAATGTTTCTCCTTCATCTGTGATTTTACTCTGCATCTCCAAAGTAAACAACTAAATTTAAAAAAAAATTGAAAGGCTCTATGTTTACTCCAAGGCTAACAAATTGTTAGTTCATTAGTTTGTCAAGCTATTAATATTTTTTAAAGTATGGTTCAGAGTAGTTTTAGATACATACTTACTGTATTTATCCTCGCTAGCATTGGGTTTGTTATTTTTCCAAATAATTTCCTCTTTGGTGGGCTGCTGTAGTTGTTAACTTCAGGAAGTCCCTGAAAACGTGATCAAAGGAGGATAAATTGAAAAAATCAATAAAGTAATGCTTAACCACTAGTCCTACTTTCCTCATTATTCTTGTCAAGCCTCCAGGTGTCACCAGGGGACAATTATTAATAGAAAATCATCTTCCTGGATAATATAAAACACAAATCTTTCTTTAAGACATTTGTACTCTTTAAAAAGTCTAGTACAAAGTGAGAGCAAACTCTGGCAGAAACGATTGGAGTAAATCTTGAACGTTTTCTTAGAATAGGTTTAAATTATATTTGCTTACCATTGGTAATGCTAGTGTTCATTTTAATATGTAAACCTCTCACTTCCTTTGTGACATTTTTCAGTGTTTACATAATTATAACTGGGTGTTCTGAGCTATCCCTCAGGAAAGGCTTCTGTCATATTTTAACATGTGTCTCACCCCAAATCCTAAATACACAACTACTATATTTAAAAAGGGAGGGAATGGCGTGGATCCTCCACGGCTGCCAGAGTGGCATCCACAGACTGTAAAGTGTATAATTCGTTTCCAATTTGTAAACAACAGAAGTCAGCCGAATTTTGGAAACCTTTAATTGCCCTATTATGTCCTGGGCCCGGCTAAGGGTTGAGTTCATAATGAACTCAACATACTCAATAACCCTTTAACTAGCTCCTCCTGGCAGGGGCGCTTCTCCTGGCTTAGACAGACGGTGCCAGCCCTTTTCCACAAGGGTGGCAGTGGATGGCAGTTGTGATCTAGTCTTCAATTCCTCTCTAGAAAGTTCTCCCTCATCATCTACACCCTCAGCAATCTTTTCCCCTCTTGAACAAGTGGCCATGCCTTGTTCACTTAGCCCTACACGCCTCTCCGCCAGCTCTTGGGTTGTGACAACATATCCTTTAACTCATTTTGCTCAAGAAGTTTACATGTATTTGTCTTGGTTGCCCAAGCAGACTCTAACTTCTTGAGCACCTTAACTCGTTTCATTCCCCAGTTTTTAGTTTAGGTGTTGAGTGAATAATTATTGATTTTACTCTTTCTGGCACAGTTTGGACCAGCTTTATTTTACCATCAGTTTTCGTACCGTTATTGTATGTAGAAAGTGCTTTCATAAAAGCACGCATTTTTCATATAATACAGTGTCATAGTCTTCACCTAGGGAGGAGCCTTCTTAGACTTCTCAGTATAGCAATATAGGGTTTTGTGATCTTAAGAAACTGTTTTTCACTGTTTTCCTACATCGGCTTGGAATACCGCTTCCTGATTTATGAGGGCAAAGCAAGTAAAGAGTACTTGTTTTCCTAAGACATTTTCGCTCTAAGTGGCACGTCTCAAAAACACCATGATTCTATGATTTTGGGTTCTCATATTTATTTTAAGTCACTGTTAGGAAAAGTTCCATATTACAGTAATGGAAACTAAGTGCTTTAAGATAAATGTTGGCCCTTGTTGGAGGAATTAATCAAAAGCTGCAAACAATTTCCCCCTTTCCCTACTCCCTAACTTACCTTATGCTGTCCTTTTCCTTTACATTTTATAAAAAATCATTTGCAAAAAAGTAGCTGGATGAGAACTTTATAGAACTTGAACCTCAGCTCTGGGGTCAGTGCTGCATGTGGGAGAGGAAAAACTTCATGAGCACCCAGCCTCAAGAGTTAGAAAACAGCCAGGAAGACAAGATTTACAGGCACATAAAAAGTATTGAATGAAATAAGGGCATAAAATTATAGAGCATAATTAAGTGCACAGTGAGTAAAATACAAGTATTACATTTTACATTCACATAACTTTTTTTTAAACATCTTTATTGGGGTATAATTGCTTTACAGTGGTGTGTAGGTTCTGTTTTATAACAAACTGAATCAGCTGTACGTATACATACATGCCCATATCCCCTCCCTCTTGCCTCTCCCTCCCACCCTCCCTATCCCACCCCTCTAGGTGGTCACAAAGCACCGAGCTGATCTCCCTGGGCTATGTGGCTGCTTCCCACTAGCTATCTTTTTTACATTTGGTAGTGTATATATGTCCACGCCACTCTCTCACCTTGTCCCAGCTTACCCTTCCCCCTCCCCGTGTCCTCAAGTCCATTCTCTACATCTGCGTCATTATTCCTGTCCTGCCCCGATGTTCTTCAGAAACTTTTTGTTTTTAGATTCCATATATATGTGTTAGCATACAGTTATGTTTTTCTCTTTCTGACTTACTTCACTCTGTATGACAGACTCTAAGTCCATCCATCCTGCTACAAATAACTCAATTTCATTTCTATTTATGGCTGAGTAATATTCCATTGTATATATGTGCCACATCTTCTTTATCCATTCATCTGTTGATGGACACTTAGGTTGCTTCCATGTCCTGGCTATTGTAAATAGAGCTGCAATGAACATTGTGGTACATGACTCTTTTTGAATTATGGTTTTCTCAGGATATATGCCCAGTAGTGGGATTGCTGGATCATATGGCAGTTCTATTTTTAGTTTTTTAAGGAACCTCCATACTGTTCACCATAGTGGCTGTATCAATTACATTCCCACCAACAGTGCAAGAGGATTCCCTTTTCTCCACACCCTCTCCAGCATTGTTTGTAGATTTTTTGATGATGGCCATTGTACCAGAGTAAGGTGATACCTCACTGTAGCTTTGATTTGCATTTCTCTAATGATTAATGATGTTGAACCTCTTTTCATGTGTTTCTTGGCAATCAGTATACCTTCTTTGGAGAAATGTCTTCTGCCCATTTTTGGATTGGGTTGTTTGTTTTTCTGATACTGAGCTGCAAGAGTGGCTTGTAAATTTTGGAGATTAATCCTTTGTCAGTTGCTTCATTTGCAAATATTTTCTCCCATTCTGAGGGTTGTCTTTTCGTCTTGTTTATGTTTTCCTTTGCTATGCAAAACTTTTAAGTTTCATTAGGTCCCATTTATTCATTTTTGTTTTTAATTTCCATTTCCATTTCACTAGGAGGTGGGTTGAAAAGGATCTTGCTGTGATTTATGTCATAGAGTGTTCTGTCTATGTTTTCCTCCAAGAGTTTGATAGTGTCTGGCCTTACATTTAGGTCTTTAATCCATTTTCAGTTTATTTTTGTGTATGGCGTTAGGGAGTGTTCTCATTTCATTCTTTTACATGTAGCTGTCCAGCTTTCCCAGCACCACTTGCTGAAGAGGCTGTGTTTTCTCCATTGTATATTCTCACCTCCTTTATCAAAGATAAGGTGACCATATGTGCATGGGTTTATCTGTGGGCTTTCTATCCTACTCCATTGATCTATATTTCTGTTTTTGTGCCAGTACCATACTGTCTTGATTACTGTAGCATTGTAGTATAGTCTGAAGTCAGGGAACCTGATTCCTCCAGCTCCTTTTTTTTTTTTTTCTCAAGATTGCTTTGGCTATGTGGAGTCTTTTCGGTTTCCATACAAATTGTGAAATTTTTTGGTCTAGTTCTGTGAAAAATGCCATTGCTAGTTTGATAGGGATTGCATTGAATCTGTAGATTGCTTTCGGTAGTAGAGTCATTTTCACAATGTTGATTCTTCCAATCCAAGAACGTGGTATATCTCTCCATCTGTTTGTATCATCTTTAATTTCTTTCATCAGTGTCTTATAGTTTTCTGCATACAGGTCTTTTGTCTCCTTAGGTAGGTTTATTCCTAGGTATTTTATTCATTTTGTTGCAGTGGTAAATGGGAGTGTCTCCTTAATTTCTCTTTCTGATCTTTCATTGTTAGTGTATAGGAATGCAAGAGATTTCTGTGCAGTAATTTTGTATCCTACTATACTAAATTAATTGATTAGCTCTAGTAGTTTTCTGGTAGCATCTTTAGAATTTTCTATGTGTAGTATCATGTCACCTGCAAACAATGACAATTTTACTTCTTCTTTTCCGATTTGGATTTCTTTTATTTCTTTTCCTTCTCTGATTGCTGTGGCTAAAACTTCCAAAACTATGTTGAATAATAGTGGTGAGGGTGGACAACCTTGTTGTGTTCCAGATTTTAGAGGAAATGGTTTCAGTTTTTCAGCCTTGAGAATGATGTTGGTTGTGGGTTTGTCATATATGGCCTTTATTTTGTTGAGGTAAGTTCCCTCTATGCCTACTTTCTGGAGGGTTTTTTATCATAAATTGGTGTTGAATTTTGTTGACAGCTTTTTCTGCATCTATTATCTCGAGATGATCATATGGTTTTTCTCCTTAAGGTTGTTAATATGGTTTATCACATTGACTCGCATGTATTGAAGAATCCTTGCATTCCTGGGATAAACCCCATTTGATCATGGTGTATGATCCTTTTAATGTGTTGTTAGATTCTGTTTGCTAGTATTTTGTTAAGGATTTATGTTCATCATAAATGATGAACATCTATGTTCATCAGTGATATTGGCCTGTAGTTTTTTTTCATTGTGACGTCTTTGTCTGGTTTTGGTATCAGGGTGATGGGGGCTTCGTAGAATGAATTTGGAAGTGTTCCTCCCTCTGCTATATTTGGGAAGAGTTTGAGAAGGATGGGTGTTAGCTCTTCTCTAAATGTTTGATAGAATTCGCCTGTGCAGCCATCTGGTCCTGGACTTTTGTTTGCTGGAAGATTTTTAATCACAGTTTCAATGTCAGTGCTTGTGATTGGTCTGTTTATATTTTCTGTTTCTTCCTGGTTCAGTCTCAGTAGGTTTTGCTTTTCTAAGAATTTGTCCATTTCTTCCAGGTTGTCCATTTTATTGGCATATAGTTGCTTGTCATAATCTCTCATGATCCTTTGTATTTCTGCAGTGTCAGTTGTTACTTCTCCTTTTTCATTTCTAATTCTATTGATTTGGGTCTTTTCCCTTTTTTCCTTGATTAGTCTGGCTAATGGTTTATCAATTTTGTTTATCTTCTCAAAGTACCAGCTTTTACTTTTATTGATCTTTGCTATCATTTTCTTCATTTCTTTTTCATTTATTTCTGCTCTGATCTTCATGATTTCTTTCCTTCTGCTAACTTAGTGGTTTTTTTTAAAAAATTCTTCTTTCTCTAATTACTTTAGGTGTAAGGTTAGGTTGTTTATTTGAGATTTCTCTTGTTTCTTGAGGTAGGATTGTATTGCTATAAAATTCCATCTTAGAAATGCTTTCCTGCATCCCATAGGTGTTGGGTCGTTGTGTTTTCATTGTCATTTCTTTCTAGGTATTTTTTGATTTCCTCTTTGATTTCTTCAGTGATCTCTTGGGTATTTAGTAGTGCATTGTTTAGCTTCCATGTGTTAGTATTTTTTTTACAGAATTTTCCCTGTAATTGATATCAGGCCTCATAGCACTGTGTCAGGAAAGATACTTGATATGATTTCAATTTTCTTAAAATTACCAAGGCTTGATTTGTGACCCAAGATATGATCTATCCTGGAGAATGTTCCATGAGCACTTGAGAAGATATCTGCTGTTTTTGGATGGAATGTTCTATAAATATCAATTAAGTCCATCTTGTTTAATGTGTCATTTAAAGCTTGTGTTTCCTGATTTATTTTCATTTTGGATGATCTGTTCATTGGTGAAAATGCATATTAAAGTCTTCTACTATGATTGTGTTACTGTCGATTTCCCCTTTTATGGCTATTAGTATTTGCCTTACGTATTCAGGTGCTCCTAGGTTGGGTGCATAAATATTTACAATTGTTATATATTCTTCTTGGATCGATCCCTTGATCCTTATGTAGTGTCCTTCTTTGTCTCTTGTAATAGTCTTTGTTTTAAAGTCTATTTGTCTGATATGAGAATTGCTACTACAGCTTTCTTTTGATTTCCATTTGCAAGGAATATCTATTTCCACCCCCTCACTTTCAGTCTGTATGTGTCCCTAGGTCTGAAGTGGGTCTCTTGTAGACAGCATATATACGGGTCTTGTTTTTGTATCCATTCAGCCAGTCTATGTCTTTTGGTTGGAGCATTTAATCCATTTACATTTAAGGTAATTATTGATATGTATCTTCCTATTACTATTTTCTTGGTTGTTTTGGGTTTGTTATTGTAGGTCTTTTCCTTCTCTTGTGTTTCCTGCCTAGAGAATTTCCTTTAGCAGTTGCTGTAAAGCTCGTTTGGTGGTGCTGAATTCTCTTAGGTTTTGCTTGTCTGTAAAGGTTTTAATTTCTCTGTCGAATCTGAATGAGATCTTTGCTGGGCAGAGTAATCTTGGTTGTAGGTTTTTCGTTTTCATCACTTTAAATATGTCCTGCCACTCCTTTCTGGCTTGCGGAGTTTCTGCTGAAACTTATGGGTTTTCCCTTGTATGTTATTTGTTGTTTTTCCCTTGCTGCTTGTAATATTTTTTGTTTTTAATTTTTCATAGTTTGATTAATATGTGTTGTGGTGTGTTTCTCCTTGGATTTATCCTGTATGTCTCTCTTTGTGCTTCCTGGACTTGATTGACTTTTTCCTTTCCCATATTAGGGAAGTTTTCAACTATAATCTCTTCAAATATTTTCTCAGTCCCTTTCTTTTTCTCTTCTTCTTCTGGAGCCCTGATAATTCGAATGTTGGTGCGTTTAATGTTGTCCCAGAGGTCTCTGAGACTGTCCTCAATTCTTTTCATTCTTTTTTCTTTATTCTGCTCTGCGGTAGTTATTTCCACTATTTTATCTTCCAGGTCACTTATCCGTTCTTCTCCATCAGTTATTCTGCTATTGATTCCTTCTAGAGAATTTTAAATTTCATTTATTGTGTTGTTCTTCATTGTTTATTTGCTCTTTCATTCTTCTAGGTCCTTGTTAAACGTTTCTTATATTTTCTCATTCTATTTACAAGATTTTGGATCATCTTTACTATCATTACTCTGAATTCTTTTTCAGGTAGACTGCCTATTTCCTCTTCATTTGTTTGGTCTGTTGAGTTTTTACCTTGCTTCTTCATCTGCTGTGTGTTTCTCTATCTTCTCATTTTGCTAACTTACTGAATTTGGGTTCTCCTTTTTGCAGGCTGCAGGTTCATAGTTCCCGTTGTTTTTGGTGTCTGTCCCCAGTGGCTAAGGTTGGTTCAGTGGGTTCTGTAGGCTTCCTGGTGGACCGGATTTGTGCCTGTGTTCTGGTGGTTGAGGCTGGATGTTGTCTTCCTGGTGGGCAGGACTGCATCTGGTGGTGTGTTTTGGGTTGTCTGTGATGTTATTATGATTTTAGGCAGCCTCTCTGCTAATGGGTGGGGTTGTGTTCCTGTCTTGCTAGTTTTTTGGCATAGAGTGTACAACACTGTAGCTTGCTGGTCTTTGAGTGTAGCTGGGTCTTAGCATTGAGATGGAGATCTCTGGGAGAGCTGTCGCCATTTGATATTGCATGGAGCTGGGAGGTCTCTGGTGGTCCAATGTCCTGGACTCGGCTGTCCCACCTCAGAGGCTCAGGCCTGACACCTGGGTGGAACACCAGGATCCCATCAGCCACCTGGCTCAGAAGAAAGGCGAGAAAAATAAATAAATAAATAAATAAAGTAAAACAAAAAGTTATTAAAATAAAAGGTTAAAAAATCATTAAAAATTTAAAAATTAAAAAGTAAAAAAAAAAAAGAAAGAAGGAAGAGAGCAACCAAACCAAAAAACAAATCCACCAATGATAACAACTTCTAAAAATTATACTAACAACAAAACAACAACAAAAAAGGACAGACAGAACCCTAGGTCAAATGTTAAAAGCAAAGCTATACAGATAAAATCACACAAAGAAGCATATACATACACACTCATAAAAAGAGAAAAAAAAAAATATATATATATATAAATAAAGGAAAAGGAAGAGAGCAACCAAACCAATTAGCAGATCTACCAATGATAATAAACTGTAAATACTGAACTAAGATAAACGTAAAACCAGAAACAAATTAGATGCAGAAAGCAAACCCCATGTCTACAGTAGATCCCAAAGTCCCCCTCCTCAATTTGGGATGATTCGTTGTCTATTCAGGTTTTCCACAGATGCAGGGCACTTCAAGTTGACTGTGGAGATTTAATCCGCTGCTCCTGAGGCCGCTAGGAGAGATTTCCCTTTCTCTTCTTTGTTCGCACACCTCCCGGGGGTTTCAGCTTTGGATTTGGACCCACCTCTGCGTGTAGGTTTCCTGAGGACGTCTGTTCTTCGCTCAGACAGGACGCGGTTAAAGGAGCCGCTGATTCGGGGGCTCTGGCTCACTCAGGCCGGGGGGAGGGAGGGGTACGCATGCGTGGCGAGTCCGCGACGTCAGAGGCGGCGTGACGTTGCATCAGCCCGAGGTGCACCGTGCGTTCTCCCGGGGAAGCTGTCTCTGGATCCCGGGACCCTGGCAGTGGCGGGCTGCACAGGCTCCCGGGACGGGAGGTGTGGACGGTGACCTGTGCTCGCACACAGGCTTCTTGGTGGAGGCAGCAGCGGCCTTAGCGTCTCAAGCCCATCTCTGGGGTCTGCGCTGATAGCCACGGCTTGCGCCCGTTTCTGGAGCTCCTTTAAGCGGCACTCTGAATCCCCTCTCCTCGTGCACCAGGAAACAAAGAGGCAAGAAAAAGTCTCTTGCCTCTTTGGCAGCTCCAGACTCTCCCGGACTCCCTCCCGACCAGCCGTGGCGCACTAACCCCTTCAGGCTGTGTCCACGCCGCCAACCCCAGTCCTCTCCCAGCTTCCGACCGAAGCCCAAGCCTCAGCTCCCAGCCCCGCCCGTCCCGGCGGCTGAGCAGACAAGCCTCTCGGGCTGGTGAGTGCTGGGCGACCGATCCTCTGCGGGAATCTCTCCGCTTTGCCCTCCACACCCCTGTGGCTGCGCTCTCCTCCGCGGCTCCGAAGCTTCCCCCTCCGCCACCCGCAGTCTCCGCCCGCGAAGGGGCTCCTAGTGTGTGGACACCTTTCCTCCTTCACGGCTCCCTCCCACTGGTGCAGGTCCCGTCCCTATTTTTTGTCTCTATTTATTCTTTTTTCTTTTGCCCTCCCCAGGTACGTGGGGAGTTTCTTGCCTTTTGGGAGGTCTGAGGTCTTCTGCCAGCGTTCAGTACGTGTTCTGTAGGAGCTGTTCCACATGGAGGTGTATTTCTGATGTATCTGTGGGGAGGAAGGTGATCTTCACATCTTACTCCTCCACCATCTTGAAGGGCCACCCACATAACTTCTTTCTCCACGTTTCTCCAAGGAATTCAAGGTGTGAATTGTAGGTGCTAACAATGACTAACACTTAGTCTATGCCATATGCTGAACAAAGGGCTTTGGATGCATTATTTATTTACTACCCCACAACAATCTTTCGAGGTAAGTACTATTATTATTTCTGCCTTAAAGGCGAGCACATCAAAGCCTACAGAGGCTAAATCACTTGTTCAGTATGACAGGGCTCTTAGGGTAAAGTGTGCCCGCGTTTGACCCCATCTCTGTCTCTGAATAAGACGCCAGAGCTGCTCTCAACCTTATTCTTTGTTCTTCAAACTGCAGGTCCCAGCTCACTATTGTGTCATGAGGGCAATTTAGTGGGTGACAACTATAATTTTCAGAAATAAAGTAAAATAAAAATGAGCAGAGTACATTCCACATATTGTTTCTTGAGACTCCTGTGTGTAAGTGGACTGAGTCATGATGTGAAATGTAACGCTTAGTATGTGTTTGAGGCAAAGAAGTTTGAAAAGTACAGCCTCTCCGGGAAATCTTAATCAGGATTAAGAGATTTATTATTAGAAACAGAGATTTATTATTATTTTTTTAGTTGATGGATGAAGAGGTTGAGGACCAGAAGAAAGGCAGGACTTTTTTTTTTTTTTGCCACACCTTGCTGCGTGTGGGATCTTAGTTCCCCAACCAGGGATGGAACCCGTGCCCCCTGCAGTGGAAGGGCGGAGTCCTAACCACTGGACCACCAGGGAGGTCCCCCAGGACTACTTCTTAAAATGAGAGATATATGGAACTAGGACTTGGGTTTGGCTTCAGTTTTGACAGCAACCTCACTGTACTATCCTAAAGCTATGGTGAATGTAAAGATATTAAAAGTTAGGACTTCCCTGGTGGCGCAGTGGTTGAGAGTCCGCCTGCCGATGCAGGGGACGCGGGTTCACGCCCCGGTCCGGGAAGATCGCACGTGCCGCGGAGCGGCTGGGCCCGTGAGCCGTGGCCGCTGAGCCTGCGCGTCCGGAGCCTGTGCTCCGTGAAGGGAGAGGCCACAACAGCGAGAGGCCCGCGTACCGCAAACAAAAAAACAAAAACCTTAGAAGTGTTCCTTCCCACCCCTCCCCCGCCCCCGGCTTCCAGTCCAGAGGAACAGGTAATGTTAATGGGGAAAGAGATGGTGCATAAGAGGGGACTCTGAAGTATTATGAAGAGGCAGAGTACGTGTCACCTGAGTGACTTATCCTTTCGTGATTTGGGGTCAATTTGGAGAATGCTTTTTAAAATTTCATGGGAGGGAGTTAGGAAAAAAATATGTCTAAAAAGTCTTCTTGGGGGAGGCAATAATAAAGAGAAGGTTGTAAAACACTAATGTAGAGCAGGGTAATTGGGAATCCAAAAACCTGAGAGGAAGTTATGGGTGGGGAGAGGTTGTGAGTTAAAGGTCAAATTTAGTTATGTACAGAAAAAATTAGAAGAGACAGAAAGAAAGGAGCTAATAAGTCAGTGGGCTTCAGGGAAAACATTCAGGGGAGTATAGCACGTAAGACCTGGGGAATCTGTGGGGAGAGAAGAAATGAATGCAAGAGAAACAGGGAAAGGGGGTTAAAAATATTAATGTGGATTGTGAGTAAAACCCCTTTGACGCTGGTCTAAAGAAGTAAGGATTAGAATTACATTTACTTAGTTTTGACTTTTGAACTTCAGTGGTGGCATGAAGAAGTCAATTCTTTGGGATGAATATCTGTGCTTGTTAGATATTATGTAAAATGCTACAAAATGCTGTTATCATAGGTTCTCTGGCACCCTCCTGTAGTACAACTAGCTAAGCCTATATTATTTAGAAGCCACAGCAATTGACTGTGTTTCTTTGAAAGCAGGACCTGAAGAGACTGGGCCTCGTGAACGCTGGACTTTATTTGGGTTATGGAGTTTATGTAATTATCTCAGAGTCATTTAGGCTGAATGGTCTGCAAGGTGTGTGGTTCATTTCTTTAGAGCTGCCTCAAAGACATTCAAGTGTATTTTGTGCAACTTGGAACACCTCTCTGTATGAATGTCACCAGTCCAGAGAAGTCCAAAGATCTAGTGTCAGAGTATCTACAAGGGAACCAGGCATCCTCAGTTTTTTCTTGTCCTTAGAGGGGAGTCATGTCTTCTAATGGTGTAGAGAAATGATCCTTCAGAGATCTTGCTGCAAAATCAATGTCATTCTTGGGAAATGAGTTGAAGTCTACCTTGTTCCACTTACTAGCTTAAAATGATAGGATCCTCCTTCAAATTATGGTCCATCTCCCACTGTCAGGGATGCACTCAGAATCATTCATTGTATTGTGAATAAAGTCTTTTTGTTATCAGAGAAGGTTTACTTCACTGTTCTAAAGGATGGGGATGTTTGTTAAATGGACTACAATACAATATGCCAAATTAGACTTCTCAAAAATAATGCCAGACCCCAAAGTCAGAAAGGCATAGGGCTTTTGCCTTAAATTAGGAGCATAGCTGTTCTAGTTCCTTTAATAAGGAATGCCTTACCAATGATAAATCCCTGAACTACCTGAATCAATTATATAAATTAAAGGAGCAGAATATAGCTAGAATTAAATGCAATTGAGTTCTTTCTTACTACCTTTAAAAAGTATAAGAATATTTAACATGAGATCTAGCCTTTTAACAAATTGTTACGTGTAGGATACAGTGTTGATAACTTAGACATGATGTTGTATAACCATCTCTCATCTCGCATGACCGAAACCTTATACCTATCAAAAAACAACTCCCCGTTTCCCCCTCCCCCAGCCCCCAGCAGACACCAGTCTACTCTCCTTTCATGAGTTTTTTGAGGCTATTCTAGATACCTCATGTACGTGGACTCCTCACTACCTTTAGGTTGGCATGTGAGTTTTGCTATAGGAATGAGAGAGATAAGGGAGAAAAAGGAGCAATGGTCAAGGGCAGGCAGGGACTTCCCAGACATAGTCTGGAAATATTCCAAATTGTGTAGTTAAAAATAAATAATGGTTTTGTAAATTTCTTTTTCCCAGTTGTGCATTGTCTGATGTGATCATGACCTTGTCAGCAAGTTCTATTTTCATTGTGACTGGAAAATCTTTTACCTCATGCTCGCTTTGGGGAAATTTTAGTCCTTAAGGTTATAACTTCTTCCTTCACTAATTTGCCTTCTTCTCCTCTGTCTGAGAAGCTTCATGGAAAGTTGGACTCATTTCTCTAAGAGTTTCCTCCTCAGAGTCATTCTAAAATTTCATTGTATTATATAAATTTTATTTTAGTCATTTCAATTTCCCTTACAATAAATATTGTTCTTTATTGCTTAAACCTATGTCGTGAAGCAATATAGCTGGTCCAACCTCAATTCGGGTGGTATCGATACGACTGGAGTAGTGGCAGAAGAATTCTGTCACTGGAAATGGAAAAAAAATACCTGATATTTTAAAAATGGATTTTAGGATATCCCCAGTTTCTCCTGATACTGTTAGGGAGTTACTATCCATTAAACTTGGCTTTGTTTGGAAACTTTTTCAAGAATTTCAGAAAGTATCTCAAAGTGATTTAAGGAAATCTGTGAGGTACCACAGATGGGCCCAGAAATTAATGGATTAGCAATATGATAACCTCACTCTGACACGCTCACCGTTTGCACACACCAGATTTGTGTTAACACTGTAAATTATCCCACACTGGAGTAGTTAAGCACGTGCATCAAGGTTAAGAGTTACATTTAAAACTGGCTTCATTTTGGGGGGGAATGGGGACATTTATATGTAACTCTTGTACGTTCTTCTGCATTATGGTACATAGTTAAGCTCTCTTCAATATGTAATTAGTCCCATGCTTAGTGCCATAACAACGAATATAGGAGTTACAAAGAACTAAGTGGTTTTCTGCCAAGGAGAAAATGACCACTGAAAAGAGAAAGACAGCACTCACATGAAACTGCTGCAGGGAATTAAAGCAACGTAGTTTCATAGCTAGTATACTCCTTTAAATCACCCATGTGTATTTTGGCAAGAACCTAAAACATGACGAGAAAATAAATTAACCTTCAGTTGTTCAATAGGCAGTATTTTTGTGACTGTCTACTGAATTAGACATGGTAGCCACAGGAAGCATAGGAAATGAGGTGGGATAGAGAGTGGGTTAGGATGATGCTAGTTCTGTCCTACTGGGTTTCAGTGAAGTTTTGTATAAAGTGGGCTTTGGGATGTTTGCTGAAACCCACGTACGGGAAATGTTTGGTTTGAACTTGAGGTAAAATAAGCTGCCATGTCCTGGACTTACTGGCTGGCCTCAGTAAGCCAGTCAGGAAGGAGCTATGTCCAGGAACCTCCCTGCCCTCTCACCCACTGAAGAGGTCTTACTTTTATTGCCCAACTAATACAGCCCTCCTTGGCATCCTTAATCTTCTTCTTACTCTTTTGTCTCTGGCCATACCACCCTGAATGCTCCCGGTCTTGTCTAAATCTTCTTATTCTTTTATCTATGAGGAAACAAATATTTAAAATATAAGAAGCTTTCATAGCAAAAAGAAGAGACAAAGACAAAGTCTGTGACTTTTATATGCATCAGTGGAACCTGGTCGTGTCTGAATAGCAGTGATCTCTTGCAGGGCTGGCTCCACAGGCAGGTGGCTGGCCTGTGCTGTCACACAGACCCCATACTCAGAAGGGACACACACTTGGTTTAATGCGCTGCTGTTGCCATCTTGAAATTCTTAATAATTATCTTTGAACTTGTGTTTTGTTGAGTCAAGATGGATGGGACAATGCAGCCTGCTCTTGAGCAGATGACCTGTACAGGAGAAAAGAAGGAGCTTTATAATTTAGTACCTTTCCCCTGCTTTCCCTGCTTTCTGAATAAGAGGTCTTGCATTTTCATTTACATTGGGCTTCACAAATTATGTAGCTGGTCTCGTCTCTATAGATCTTTACAGTTTTTATTCTAATTACAGCACACCTTTCGAGAGTTTTCTCCTGTAAGTGGTCACGTTCACCTATTAAACTTGTATCGTAATGTTTTGTTGCAAACATTCTTGAGACTAATAGCTAGGAGGAAGTTTATTAGAATCATTGCCTTAGTCTGTTTGAGCTGCTATAACGAAGCTACCACAGTCTGGGTGGCTGAAACAACAAACATTTTATATCTCACAGTTCTGGGGGCTGGGAAGTCCGAGGTCAAGGCAAGCTTCAGTGCCTGGTGAGGGCCCACTGCTGGTCCACAGGCAGCCGTCTTTCTGTAACTTCACGCGGCATAAGGGGCAAGGGAGCTCTCTGGGGTCTCACTTATAAGGGCACTAAATTCCATTCTTGAGGACTCTGCCCTCATGCTTAACCACCTCCTAGAGGCCCCACCTCCTAACACCATCACATGGTTTTCACTGTAACATACAACCATGGTAGCAAGGTTGTGGACAGAATTCTGCCATGTACTTAAGAATTCATTAGCAAACTGACGAGGGCAGCCAAGGCACAAGAAGAGCCCACTTTGTCTTTTTTGCCTCTCCGACAAGCACTCTGCAGGAAGGGTTCGCTCTTACTTAGGCAGCTGCAATAACATTCTGATGGCAGATCCAGCTAACCCTCTAGTTGGTTAGGAAACAGAACTCTCCATTCATCGGGAGGTTAGATGGCCTTCATCTAGAAACATTAGGCTACTGGGTGCATCAGATTCTTTTCCTCTGTGCATTCAGAAACGAGGTCCTTGTACGACCTCTCTAGCTTCATGTGTGTTTCTATGGGTTTACCCTGTCTGGGCTTTACTTATCTTTCTGAATCTGTAGGTATGGTCTTTTGCCAAATTTGGAAAGTTTTTAGCTGTTATTTCTTCAAGTGCTTTTCCAGCTTTGCCCTCTTTTTTCCTCTCCTTGGATGTTCATGACACAAATGGTAGATCTTTGATGATAGTCTCAACTGGTCTCTGAGACTCTTTGCACTTTTTCTCTATTTTCTCTCTGGGTTCATCGATTCTTTCCTCTGTCCGTTCTATGCTTCTGTTGAGCTCATCCGCTGAGTTTTTTATTTCAGTTATTATATTTTTGAGTTCTTACATTTCTGTTTGTTTCTTTATATCTTCTATTTCTTTTCTGAGACTTCTTGTTTTTCATTTGTTTGCAGTGTGTGTGTAAACTGGTCGTTGCAGCATTTTATGGTGGCTGCTTTAAAATTATTTGTTAGGTAATTCTAACATCTCTGTCATCTCAGTGTTGACATCTATTTTTTCATGGCATGCCTTTTTCCATTCAGTTCAAGATCTTCCTGTTTCTTTGTATGATGAGTGACTTTCATTTGAGTCCTAGATTGTTTTATAATACATTCTGAAACTCTGGATCTCATTTAATTTCTCCTTTAACTGACTTTCTCTGACTCCACACCAGCAGGGGAGAGGTATGCCCTGCCTCGTCAGGGTCAGGTAAAGGTGAAAGCCCGGTTTTCTCACATGGGCTCTGGTTGACATCGAGTGTGTGTGTGTGTGTGTGTCTGTGGTTCCCCATTAACTCCAGGCAGGGGTGAGATTTCTGGTTCCCCATGTGGTCTCTACTGGCACCATGGGTGGGTGACATTATCACCACTGGGGAGTAGCGAATGTCTCAACTCATTAGGAACCCTCCCCTGATAGCACCTCAGCAGGGAGGGGCTGGGTGGGAGTAGGCCAGGCTCCCCACTTGGTCCCCATTGACACCACAGGGCCAGCTCCCCACAGGCTGGCGGAGAGGAGAGTATCAGCGCCCTTCTAGCCTTCTCTGACCCCGTCCTGGGGTCGGGGTGCGGAGGGGGGCACCTCGTTACAGCCTCTTGAGTGTGGAAGTCTGGGCTCCCCTTGGCTTGCGTGGGTGGGTGCTGGGACAGAAGTAGAGCCATTATTGTCTAAAATTTTCAGTCTTGCCGGGCGACCCCGTTCCTGCTCCATTGACCCGAGAGGGTAGGCTTTTGTTGGGGCTTTTTTTGCTCTACTCCGGTTATCATGTCTGGGTTGCCAGTATCTTCAGCTCCAAGTCTGAGATATAGGAGGCAAAAAGAAGACCCAGGGAATTTAACACCTTGTCATTCCTTGGGTGCCAGGGTCCCTGGCCAGTCTGCCCCATTCTCTCCACCTGTCAGTGTTTTCACTGGTTTGTTTTACATATATGTCCGTTATATATGTAACGTATGTCCATGTATATTAGTTGTACTTAGCAGGAGGAATGGGGAAAAGTACCTCTAATCCATCTTCACTGAAGTAAAAGCCATCCATTATTGTAATTAAAAAAAACTTTTTAAAAGAGCAGTTTTAGGTTCACAACAAAATTGAGAGGAAAGTACCCAGATTTCCCATATAGTCCCTCTCCCACCCATGGATAATATCCCCCATTATCAACATCACTCACCAGACTGTACATTTGTTACCAGGGATCAACTTACATTGACCCATTACTCAAAGTCCATAGTTTACCTTAGGTTTCACCCTTGGTGTTGTACGTTCTATGGGTTTGGACAAACGTGTAATGACTTGTATCCATAATTATAACGTCCTACCAAATATTTAAACTACCCTAAAAATCCTCTTTGCTCTGCCTATTCATGCCCCCCTCCCCAACTGACCTTATTGTTTCCATAGTTTTGCCTTTTCTAGAATGTCATATAGTTGGGGTCATACCGTACATAGCCTTTGCAGATTGACTTCTTTCACTTAGTAATATGAACTTAAGTTTCCCTCATTTCTTTTTTATGGCTTGACAGCTCATTTCTTTTTAGTGCTGAATAATATTCCACTGTCTGGTTGTATCACCTTGTATTTATCCAATCACTTACTGAAGGACATCTTGGTTGCTTCCCAGTTTGGGCAATTATAAATAAAACTGCTATAAACATCCATGTGCAGGTTTTTGTGTAGATGTGTTTTCAACTTCTTTGGGTAAATTTCAAGGGGAGTGATTACTGGAGCATATGATAAGAGTATCTTTAGTTTTGTAAGATCTTGCCAAACTGTCTTCCAAAGTGGCTGTACCACATTGCATTCCCATCAGCAGTATATAATAAGAGTTCCTGTTGCTCCACATCCTGTTGTCAGTGTTCTGGATTTTGGCCTGTCTAATAGATGTGTACTGGTATCTCATTGTTTTAATTTGCATTTCCCAATGACATATGGTGTGGAGCATCTTTTCATACGCTTATTTGCCATTTGTATGTCTTCTTTGGTTGCACATCTGTTAAGGTCTTTGATCCATTTTTTAATTAGGTCATTTGTTTTCTTATGTTGAATTTTTAAGAGTTTTTTTGTATATTTTGGATAACAGTCCTTTATCAGATGTGTCTTTTGCAAATATTTTCTCTCAGTCTGTGGCTTGTCTTCTAATTCTCTTGACATTGTCTTTCACATAAAAGAAATTTTTAATTTTAATGGTCTAACTTATCGATTATTTCTTTCATGGATTGTGTCTTTGCTGTTCTACCTAAAAAGTCATTGCCATACCCAAGGTCATCTAGGTTTTCTCCTATGTGATCTTCTAGTTTTATAGTTTTGCATTTTATATTTAGGTCTATGATCCATTTCGAGTTATTTTTTGTGAAGGGTGTAAAGTCTGGGTCTAGATTCAATTTTTTGGCATGTGGATGTTCTGTTTTCCAGCACCATTTGTTGAAGAGACTTTGCTACACTGTTTTGTTTTTGTTCCTTTGTCAAAGATCAGTTGACTGTATTTATGTGGGTCTATTTCTGGGTGCTCTATTCTGTTCCATTGATCTATTTGTCTAGTCTTTTGCCAATACCACACTGTCTTGACTACTGGAGCTTTTAGTAAGTCTTGAAGTCAGGTGGTGGTCAGTCCTCCAACTTTGTCCTTCTTCAATACTGTGTTCACTATTCTGGGTCTTTTGCCTCTCCATGTAAACTTTGGGATCAGTTTGTCAATATTCATAAAAGAATGGTATGATTTTGATTGAGATTGCACTGAATCTATAGATCAAGTTGGGAAGAACTGGCATCTTGACAATATTGAGTCTTCCTTTCCATGAACATGGGATATTTCTTCTTTTATTTACTTCTTTTTTGATTTCCTTCATCAGAGTTTTAGAGTTTTTCTCATGCAGACCTTGTACATATATTGTTAGATTTATACTAAATGTTTAATTTTAGGGTGTACTAAATGGTATTACATTTCAGATTCCACTTGTTCATTGTTGGTTTACAAGAAAATGATTAAATTTTGTATATTAACTTGAATCCTGCAACCTTGCTATCATCACTTATTAGTTCAAGGGGTTTTTTTGTTGATTCTTTTGGGTTTTCTATACAGATAATCATGTCACCTGTGAACAAAAACAGTTTTATGTCTTCCTTCCCAATATGTATACCTTTCCCCCACTTTGTTGCCTTATGGCATTAGTAAGGACTTCCAGTATGATGTATGAAAGGAGTGGTGAGAGGGAATATTATTATTATTTTGTTTGTTTGTTTGTTTTGCGGTACGCGGGCCTCTCACTGCTGTGACCTCTCCCGTTGCGGAGCACAGGCTCCGGACGCGCGGGCTCAGCGGCCATGGCTCATGGGCCCAGCCGCTCCGTGGGATCCTCCTGGACCGGGGCACGAACCCGCGTCCCCTGCATCGGCAGGCGGACTCTCAACCACTGCACCACCAGGGAAGCCCTATTTTGAAAAAAATCTACATCATCACATTTTTGTGTAGTTTTGTTTGTACTATTCTGATTTTAATAGTATTACTGATCTTATAGACTAGGAAATGCTGAAGAGCACAGGGGAGCCAACATCATCATGCAACAGGGCACTGTCCTAGCCTCCACCCTGTTCAAAATTCTTACGGATAGCTGAGATGAATGCCTAAAGGTAATGATATATTTGCATCTCAAAAAACTGGGAGTGAGAGTTAATACCTAGGATCATAAAATCAAGGTCCAGAAAACCTTGATAAAATTGTATTATAAGATATTACATTAGGAATTTTGTTTCTGAAAATAAATTATATAATATGGTATAAAGGGCAGAGCTGGTCTAATATTGGTTCTTATGGAGTAAGCAACAAGCAAACAAAAACAGAAGGAGGGTAGCACTTACATAATTAGAAATTAAATAAGAAGCAAAGGAAACCTATATTAATTCAGCCTGTAAATGGGGCCAAGCACTGGCAGAGGCATTTTGTAGGTGCCAAGGAATCTAACACAATTCTAGACTATATTAACAGGAGTTAGTAGCCAGAATACGGGAGGTAACTGCCACACTGCGTGCTGAGAGGTGTAGGTGATTTGTGGACGTGGTGCCCAACTAATTGAAGGTGACCAGCATGGTGACAGGTCACACGAAAGGTCATTGAAAAAGGTTTAATTTGAAAGATGTCCCGTAGAAAAGAAATGAATTATTCTGTCTAGAACCAGAAGTGCAAGGTAGTATGTTCCCTGTCTATGTAAGTGTTTAAGCAGTAGCAAAATGACCAGCTGTATTAGGGATGAAAGAAAGTGAACTGCTTTAGGTGAGCATTGGACTGGATGACCTCTAAGGTTCCTTCCAAGAATCTAGGTACGTCTTGAGGCCAAGTTAGAAAAACAATGGCAGAGCATTCATGTCATGGGGGTTTATCCTCACCCAACTGAGCACAGCTGGTCTTCAGCTTTAATGAGATTCAGACAGTGAGAAAGAAAAGAGGTATTTCCAGTTAAGATAAATTCCAGCTATTATCTTAGGAAACAGGAAATTCAGGGTTTTACAGGAGAAATGTGTGCCAAAAAAAGCTGGAGTGAGTTTCTAGGGGGACTGTTATTCAAACAAAAGAGCCCTTGTTTTTGATTATGGAGTTCAAAAGTAATGGGATATGGGCATTATAAAAGAGAGGCACCTGCTTGTGTATTAAAAAAAATTAATTTCCTGTATGGAAATACTGTCTCCGAATTTAATCATGAATGAGAAGGAAAGAGACTCAAGTGCTTGATTTTGTGTTAAAAATAAAAAAGTGACTGAGGTTGCCACCTAGTGACCGTTGTCTGCTTTTCAGTTTTTGCTCTTGAACATGGGTCCCGTGGCAGTGATTTCGAACCTGGCTGTGCATTAGTATCACCTGGAAGTTTTCCTAAACTTTTGATTTCCAGGACCTACCAGAAGCTGAAATCAAAATCTTTGAGATGGGGTTCTAGAGGTTCTGCTCTATTTTAAAGATCTTCAGATGACTCTACTGGACCTAGTCTACTACCAGTGTTCGGAATTAAGTGCCCTGGGGACATACCGTGTGTGGGATGAAGTGTCACAGAGTCAAATTTATTTCAAGTGCAGTATTTACCTACTTGCTGTAACAACTTGGTTTCAGCAACAGGCAGCTTGGTGTTGCACCTTTGTACCTGAAACTTAAGATAGGCTTAGCATGGCTAGAGTTTACCCTACTACTAAATACAAAGATACGCAATTAAAGATGTTTCTTATAACACTGGTTTTAATAATGATTAACAAAAAACTGCTTCAGTGTTCATCAATAAAGTTTGGCTAAAAAACAACAGTAAATCCAAACATTGAAATTCTATACAGCCACTTAAGAAGAATGAGGTATTTCTCTGTATGCTGACACCCCAGATGTATTATGTGTAGAAAGCAAGCTGTTATTTCTAGAAAAGAAGTGATTCTGATGCAGGTGGTCTGTAACTGATCTTAGAAACACTGCATTAGTGAGTAGAGGCAGTAACAGTTGTGATACAAGGCCATGAACGGGGTCCAGGGATTTTCATTTATTTATTTATTTATTTATTTAATTTTTGGCTGCATTGGGCCTTTGTTGCTGCACGCAGGCTTTTCTCTAGTGGCGGGCGGGGCCACCCTCCACTGCAGTACGCGGGCTTCTCATTGCGGTGGCTTCTCCTGTTGCGGAGCACAGGCTCTAGGTGCGTGGGCTTCAGTAGTTGTGGCACACGGGCTCAGCAGTTGTGGAGCACGGGCTCTAGAGCGCAGGCTCAGTAGTTGTGGCACACGGGCTTAGTTGCTCCGCGGCATGTGGGATCCTCCCAGACCAGGGCTTGAACCCGTGTCCCCTGCATGGCAGGCGGATTCTTAACCACTGTGCCACCAGGGAAGGCCCGGGGATTTTCATTTTTAATGGGTTCCTCAAGTGATTTTGATACAAATCAAAGTTTGAAATCACTAGCTGGTATCTCTCCAGTGACCCTCAAATCAGTCTCCTCGTTCTCCTCTATGTTTGTGGACAGTCCAGATCTTCCTCTGTGTTAACCTGGCCCTGTGGGGATGCTTTCAGTCTATGATGAAGAGATACTGTGCCTTGTGGCTTGTCTCTATCAGCAAATGATGAAAGTATGATTTAAAGTGAGTTTATAAGATGTCTTTCAAACACAGACCTTTAGACAGGCTCTTGCAAAACGGAACATTTTCCCAGTTTGTGGGTGGGGCTTCCCCAATTCACCCCAATGTGGAAAGTAATCTGGTGGCTGTCAAGCTGTGGTGAGCCGTCAGGTCACGTACAAGTCAGCCGTTCTAGCAGGATATGACCACAGCATATGTCTCTGTAAAAGACAGAACAGAAAGTGTGACAAGGAAACAAAGAAGGAACTGAAGGAGCAAAAGTCAAAAGTGCAGAGGGTCATAAAGGGGTGATTTGAGATGTGTTTGCTGTTTTGTTTCCCAAAGGCTTGGGTTCTGGGAGATTGTCCCTTGTGATTTGAATTTTCAGCTAGTAGAATTTGCGAGCAATAATCCATGAGTCTGCAGTGTTCTCCTACAAAGTCGCCTTTGTGTCCTGTCCAGTGTTAGGTTGGTGAAAGGAACCAGCCCCTTACAGGGAGGGTCCCTCAGTTGGGCTCACGTGTTTTATAACAAGGGGTGGGAGATTCGAGGGATCATTGAAGATGGAGAATATGACTGTGAAAGCCTCTTTGGACCCCCAAGCCTCCCTGCAGCCAGTGGAAACGAGCCTTTACTCTGACTCTCCAACACATGGTGTTACAGGGATTATATAGTTGTTTTCGGTTTTTTTGGATATGGACCATTTTTTAAAGTCTTTATTGAATTTGTTACAATACTGCTTCTGTTTTATGTTTTGGTTTTTTGGCTCCGAGGCATGTGGGATCTTAGCTCCCTGACCAGGGATGGAACCCGCACCCCCTGCATTGGGAGGCGAAGTCTTAACTACTGGACTGCCAGGGAAGTCCCAGGGATTATATAGTTTCTTCTGTTCTGTTTTGTTTTTGTTTTTTTAAATATCTTTTTTGGGGTATAATTGCTTTACAGTGTTTTGTTAGTTTCTGCTGTATAACAAAGTGAATATGCTATACATATACATATATCCCCATATCCCCTCCCTCTTGTGTCTCCCTCCCTCCCACCCTCCCTATCCCACCCCTCTAGGTGGTCACAAAGCACCGAGCTGATCTCCCTGTGCTATGCGGCTGCTTCCCACTAGCTATCTGTTTTACATTTGGTAGTGTATATATGTCCATGCCACTCTCTCACTTCGTCCCAGCTTACCCTTCCCCCTCCCCATGTCCTCAAATCCATTCCCTACATCTGTGTCTTTATTCCAGTATTGACCCTAGGTTCATCAGAACCACTTTTTTTTTTTTAAGATTCCATGTGTAAGTGTTAGCATATGGTATTTGTTTTTCTCTTTCTGACTTACTTCACTCTGTATGACAGATTCTAAGTCCATCCACCTCACTACAAATAACTCAATTTTGTTTCTTTTTATGGCTGAGTAATATTCCATTGTATATATGTGCCACATCTTCTTTATCCATTCCTCTGTTGATGGACACTTAGGTTGCTTCCATGACCTGGCTATTGTAAGTAGTGCTGCAATGAACACTGTGATACATGACTCGTTGAATTATGGTTTTCTCAAGGTATATGCCCAGTAGTGGGATTGCTGGGTCATATGGCAGTTCTATTTTTAGTTTTTTAAGGAACCTCCATACTATTCTCCATAGTGGCTGTATCAATTTACATTCCCACCAACAGTGCAAGAGTATTCCCTTTTCTCCACACCCTCTCCAGCATTTATTGTTTGTAGATTTTTTGATGATGGCCATTGTGACCCGAGTAAGGTGATACCTCACTGTAGTTTTGATTTGCATTTCTCTAATGATTAGTGATGTTGAACCTCTTTTCATGTGTTCCCTGGCAATCAGTATACCTTCTTTGGAGAAATGTCTTCTGCCCATTTTTGGATTAGGTTGTTTGTTTTTTTGATATTGAGCTGCATGAGCTGCTTGTATATTTTGGAGATTAACCCTTTGTCAGTTGCTTCATCTGCAAATATTTTCTCCCATTCTGAGGGTTGTCTTTTCATCTTGTTTATGTTTTCCTTTGCTATGCAAAACTTTTAAGTTTCATTAGGTCCCACTTGTTTATTTTTGTTTTTATTTCCATTTCTCTAGGAGATGGGTCAAAAAGGATCTTGCTCTGATTTATATCATAGAGTGTTCTGCCTATGTTCTCCTCTAAGAGTTTTATACTGTCTGTCCTTACATTTAGGTCTTTAATCCATTTTGAGTTTATATTTGTGTATGGTGTTAGGAAGTGTTCTAATTTCATTCTTTTACCAGTAGCTGTCCAGTTTTCCCAGCACCACTTACTGAGGAAGCTGCCTTTTCTTCACTGTATACTCTTGCCTCCTTTATCAAAGATAAGGTGACCATATGTGCGTGGGTTTATCTGTGGGCTTTCTATCCTACTCCATTGATGTATATTTCTGGTTTTGTGCCAGTACCATACTGTCTTGATTACTGTAGCTTAGTAGTATAGTCTGAAGTCATGGAGCCTGATTCCTCCAGCTCCATTTTTCTTTCTCAAGGTTGTTTCAGGGTCTTTTGTGTTTCCATACAAATTGTGAAAATTTTTGTTCTAGTTCTGTGAAAAATGCCATTGGTAGTTTGATTGGGATTGCATTGAATCTGTAGATTGCTTTGGGTAGTATAGTCATTTTCACAATATTGATTCTTCCAATCCAGGAATGTGGTATATCTCTCCAACCATTTGTATCATTTTTAATTTCTTTCATCAGTGTCTTATACTTTTCTGAATATAGGTCTTTCATCTCCTTAGGTAGGTTTATTCCTAGGTATTTTATTCTTTTTATTCTTTTTGTTGCAGTGGTAAACGGGAGTGTTTCCTTAATTTCTCTTTCAGATTTTTCATCATTAGTATATAGCAATGCAAGAGATTTCTGTGCATTAATTTTGTATCCTGCTACTTTACTAAAGTCATTGATTAGCTCTAGTAGTTTTCTGGTAGCATCTTTAGGATTCTCTATGTAGAGTATCATGTCATCTGCAAACAGTGACAATTTTACTTCTTCTTTTCCGATTTGGATTTCTTTTATTTCTTTTCCTTCTCTGACTGCTGTTGCTAAAACTTCCCAAACTATGCTGGATAATAGTGGTGAGAGTGGGCAACCTTGTCTTGTTCCTGTTATTAGAGGAAATGGTTTCACTTTTTCACCATTGAGAATGATGTTGGCTGTGGGTTTGTCATATATGGCCTTTATTATGTTGAGGTGGGTTCCCTCTATGTCTACTTTCTGGAGAGTTTTTATCATAAATGGCTGTTGAATTTGGTCAAAAGCTTTTTCTGTATCTACTGAGATTATCATATGGTTTTTCTCCTTCAAGTTGTTAATATGGTGTATCACATTGATCGATTTGCATATATTGAAGAATCCTTGTATTCCTGGGAAACACCCCACTTGATCATGGTGTATGATCCATTTAATGTGCTGCTGGAATCTGTTTGCTAGTATTTTGTTGAGGATTTTTGCATGTATGTTCATCAGAGATACTGGCCTCTAGTTTTCTTTCTTTGTGAACTCTTTGTCTGGTTTTGGTATCAGGGTGATGGTGGACTCGTAGAATGAGTTTGGGAGTGTTCCTCCCTCTGCTATATTTTGGAAGAGTTTGAGAAGGATAGGTGTTAGCTCTTCTCTAAATGTTTGATAGAATTTGCCTGTGAAGCAATCTGGTCCTGGGCTTTTGTTTGCTGGAAGATTTTTAATCACAAGTTCAATTTCAGTGCTTGTGATTGGTTTGTTCATATTTTATATTTCTTCCTAGTTCGGTCTCAGAAGGTTGTGCATTTCTAAGAATTTGTCCATTTCTTCCAGGTTGTCCATTTTATTGGCATATAGTTGCTTGTAGCAGAAGGAAGTGTATTCTGTTGTTTTTGGATGGAATGTCCTATAAATATCAATTAAGTCCATCTTGTTTAATGTATCATTTAAAGCTTGTGTTTCCTTATTTATTTTTATTTTGGATGATCTGTCCATTGGTGAAAGTGGGGTGTTAAAGTCCTCTACTATGATTGTGTTGCTGTCGATTTCCTCTTTTATGGCTGTTAGTATTTGCCTTATGTATTGAGGTGCTCCTATGTTTGGTCCATAAATGTTTACAATTGTTATATCTTCTTTTTGGATTGATCCCTTGATCCTTGTGTAGTGTCCTTCTTTGTCTCTTGTAATAGTCTTTGTTTTAAAGTCTATTTGTCTGATATGAGAATTGCTACTACAGCTTTCTTTTGATTTCCATTTGCATGGAATATCTATTTCTATCCCCTCACTTTCAGTCTGTATGTGTCCCTAGGTCTGAAGTGGGTCTCTTGTAGACAGAATATATATGGGTGTTGTTTTTGTATCCATTCAGCCAGTCTATGTCTTTTGGTTGGAGCATTTAATCCATTTACATTTAAGGTAATTATCGATATGTATGTTCCTATTACCATTTTCTTAATTGTTTTGGGTTTGTTATTGTAGGTCTTTTCCTTCCCTTGTGTTTCCTGCCTAGAGAAGTTCCTTTAGCATTTGTTGTAAAGCTGGTTTGGTGGTGCTGAATTCTCTTAGCTTTTGCTTGTCTGTAAGGTTTTAATTTCTCCATTAAATCTGAATGAGATTCCTGCTGTGTAGAGTAATCTTGGTTGTAGGTTTTTCTCCTTCATCACTTTAAATATGTCCTGCCCACTCCCTTCTGGCTTGCAGAGTTTCTGCTGAAAGATCAGCTGTTAACCTTATGGGGATTCCCTTGTATGTTATTTGTTGTTTTTCCCTTGCTGCTTTTAATATTTTTTCTTTGTATTTAATTTTTGATAGTTTGATTACTATGTGTCTTGGCATGTTTCTCCTTGGATTTATCCTGTATGGGACTCTCTATGCTTCCTGGAGTTGATTAGCTATTTCCTTTCCCTTGTTAGGGAAGTTTTCAACTCTAATCTCTTCAAATATTTTCTCAGTCCCTTTGTTTTTCTTCTGGGACCCCTATAATTTGAATGTTGGTGCATTTATTTTTGTCCCAGAGGTCTCTGAGACTGTCCTCAATTCTCTTCATTCTTTTTTCTTTATTCTGCTCTGCAGTAGTTATTTCCACTATTTTATCTTCCAGGTCACTTATCCGTTCTTCTGCCTCAGTTATTCTGCTGTTGGTCCCTTCTAGAGAAGTTTTAATTTCATTTATTGTGTTGTTCATCACTGTTTGTTTGCTCTTTAGTTCTTCTAGGTCCTTGTTAAGTGTTTCTTGTATTTTCTCCATTCCTTTTCCAAGATTTTAGATCACCTTTACTATCATTATTCTGAATTCTTTTTCAGGTACACTGCCTATTTCTTCTTCATTTGTTAGGTCTGTTGGGTTTTTGCCTTGCTCCTTCATCTGCTGTGTGTTTCTCTGTCTTCTCATTTTGCTTAGCTTACTGTGTTTGGGGTCTCCTTTTTGCAGGCTGCAGGTTTATAGTTCCCGTTGTTTTTGGTGTCTGTCCCCAGTGGCTAAGGTTGGTTCAGTGGGTTCTGTAGGCTTCCTGGTGGAGCGGATTTGTGCCTGTGTTCTGGTGGTTGAGGCTGGATCTTGTCTTCCTGGTGGGCAGGACTGCATCCAGTGGTGTGTTTTGGGTTGTCTGTGGCCTTATTATGATTTTAGGCAGCCTCTCTGCTAATGGGTGGGGCTGTGTTCCTGTCTTGCTAGTTTTTTGGCATAGGGTGTCCAGCACTGTAGCTTGCTGGTCATTGAGTGGAGCTGGGTCTTAGTGTTGAGATGAAGATCTCTGGGAGCTTTCTGCTGTTTGATATTACGTGGAGCTGGGAGGTCTCTTATGGACCGATGTCCTGAACTTGGCTCTCTCACCACTGAGGCACAGCCCTGATGCCTGGCTGGAACACCAAGAGCCTGTCATCCACACGGCTCAGAATAAAAGGGAGAAAAAAAAAGAAAGAAGAAGATAAAATAGAATGAAATAAAATAAAGTTATTAAAATAAAAAATAATTATTAAAAAAAATTTTTAAGTAATTTTTTAAAAAAAGGAAAGAAAGGAGAGAGCAACCAAACCAAAACACAAATTCACCAATGATAACAAGCGCTAAAAACTATACTAAAAGAAAAAAAAAAGCAGCGGACTGACAGAACCCTAGGACAAATGGTTAAAGCAAAGCTATACAGACAAAATCACACACAGAAGCATATACATACACACTTAGAAAAAGAGAAAAGTGGAAAAATATGTATATATATATCGTTGCTCCCAAAGTCCACCTCCTCAATTTGGGATGATTCGTTGTCTATTCAGGTATTCCAGAGATGCAGGTACATCAGGTTGATTGTGGAGCTTTAATCCGCTGCTCCTGAGGCTGCTGGGATAAATTTCCCTTTTTCTTCTTTGTTCGCACAGCTCCCGGGGTTCAGCTTTGGACTTGGCCCCGCCTCTGTGCGTAGGTCGTCCGAGGGTGTCTGCTCTTCGCTCAGACAGAACGGGGTTAAAGGAGCCGCTGATTCGGGGGCTCTGGCTCACTCAGGCCGGCGGGAGGGAGGGGTACGCATGCGTGGCGAGCCTGTGGCGTCAGAGGCGGCGTGACGTTGCATCAGCCCGAGGCGCACCGTGCGTTCTCCGGGGAAGTTGTCCCTGGATCCCGGGACCCCAGCAGTGGCGGGCTGCACAGGCTCCGGGAGGGGAGGTGTGGATGGTGACCTGTGCTCGCACACAGGCTTCTTGGTGGCAGCAGCAGCAGCCTTAGCGTCTCATGCCCGTCTCTGGGGTCCGCGCTGATAGCCACGGCTCGCGCCCGTCTCTGGAGCTCCTTTAAGCAGCGTGCTTAATCCCCTCTCCTCCCGCACCAGAAAACACAGAGGCAAGAAAAAGTCCCTTGTCTCTTCGGCAGCTCCAGACTCTTTCCCGGACTCCCTCCCGGCCAGCCGTGGCGCACTAAACCCTTCAGGCTGTGTTCACGCCGCCAACCCCAGTCCTCTCCCTGGGATCCGTCCGGAGCCCGAGCCTCAGCTCCCAGCCCCGCCCGCCCCGGCGGGTGAGCAGACAAGCCTCTCGGGCTGGTGAGTGCTGGTCGGCACCGATCCTCTGTGAGGGAATCTCTCCGCTTTGCCCTCCGCACCCTGTGGCTGCGCTCTCCTCCGCAGCTCCGAAGCTTCCCCCTCCGCTACCCGCAGTCTCCGCCCGCAAAGGGGCTCCTAGTGTGTGGGAGTCTTTCCTCCTTCACGGCTCCCTCCCACTGGCGCAGGTCCCGTCCCTATTCTTTTGTCTGTGTTTTTTCTTTTTTCTTTTGCCCTACCCAGGCACATGGGGAGTTTCTTGCCTTTTGGGAGGTCTGAGGTCTTCTGCCAGCGTTCAATAGGTGTTCCATAGGAGTTGTTCCACGTGTAGATGTATTTTTGATGTATTTGTGGGGAGGAAGGTGATCTCCATGTCTTACTTCTCCGCCATCTTGAAGCTCACCCTGGAATTGTTTTTGAAATGCAGGCTTCATAGTGCCTTAAAAACTAACACATTTTGAGCGTCTACTTGGTTGAAAATGGGTCCTAATAAGACTGAGTGAGAGGGGCTTCCCTGGTGGCGCAGTGGTTAAGAGTCTGCCTGCCAATTCAGGGGACACGGGTTCGAGCCCTGGTCCGGGAAGATCCCACATGCTGTGGAGCAACTTAGCCCGTGCGCCACAACTACTGAGCCTGCGCTCTAGAGCCAGCCATCCACAAGTACTGAGCCCACGTGCCACAACTACTGAAGCCCACGCGCCTAGAGCCTGTGCTCTGCAACAAGAGAAGCCACTGCGATGAGAAGCCTGCGCACTGCAACGAAGAGTAGCCCCCGCTCGCCGCAACTAGAGGAAGCCCATGTGCAGCAACGAAGACCCAATGCAGCCAAAAATATATAAATAAAAATAAATAAATAAATTTATATATATATAAAAGACTGAGTGAGGAGACAAGGCTGTTTCTTGTGGATTATAGCAGTTGCCCTTAGGTTGCCATGCAGTCTTCTGCCTTCCAACTCCCCCTACCCAGTCTTTCTTAAGCTCTAAAATATATATAGTATAATTTAAAGTCATTGACTATCAAGCTCTCATTTGCCCGTTAGAGCTTACTGTCAGCAGCCCTTCTGCATGTGTAATACCTCAAGGAAAATGGATTTTACTAATCTTTGCTCTTTCCTTCAGCTAGAGTTCATCTCTTTCCTCAGAACTCCTATAATCACTTTATGTTTCTGTTATTGAACTTAGCACGGTCTGCCTTGCATCTTTTCTATCCCTTTCTTCTTGACTAAATTACAGTCTTAATAAGAACCAGGAGCATCTCTTTTCTTCTGATCCCCATGTAGTTTTGTAAAATGTGGTCATTCAGTAAATGTTCTTCAAGTGACCTGAATGTTATATCAAACAGGATCAGGTATCTTGACTGGCTGGAGTTGCCAAGAACAGTTTAATTAGGGCTACAAAATCAAGGTAGATATTTACAAGCTCAGAAATCTAAAACAGTGAGGTTGGAGAGAGTAGCAGATGTGGAAATAAATTCCATAGCCTGGTGTGATCTTTTCTTTTTGGGCACAAGGTGGCAGACTGTGCCCATTTCAGTAATTGCATGCAAGGCAGCTTAGTGAGGCTGAAATTTTCTGCCCTATTCTGGAAATCTATGTTTACTTAAAAAAAAAAAAAAAAAAATACAAGTGAAGCTAGTGCAGCTTGATGGCTGAAAAGTGGGTTTGGATGAAGCACAGACCCACTCTCTGACTGCAGGCTGTGCTTCCGGATCTCTGGTCCTTCTGTTTGGGACTCAGCCCTCCATGTCTGCATCACCCCTTAGCAATGTGTCATGGATATTGAAACATTTAGAGTTTCCCGTAAATGGATGAAGGAAATCAAACGTCGTCAGTGTTTTGAAAAAATATGCATGAACACTGAGGCTTGGAAGGAGGAAACAAAATCTGACCAGAGAATTGAAATGTACAGTTTCCACACTAGGTAGCAGACTAGCACAGACAATCTTTGGAAGCGCCCACCTGTAATCACCCAAAGAAAACATTAGTTTTTCTCTATCAGCTCATTTTTTTGTCTTTACAGCAGCAGGTGTTTTTCATGTGATCAGACCATAAAGGTCTGATACAATCTAGATATAACTAGCAGGTTGATTTCAATTCATTTATCTGCAACTTAAATGCTGATATAGTTTTCTTCACTTCATTAATTGCCTTCATTTGTGTGTGTGTGTGTGTGTGTGTGTGTGTGTATACACCAAAACTATCTTTTAAAAAAGCAAAGTACCTGTACTAGGAATAGTTTATTCAGGAATTCCGATTGTGACTAATTTATTAGGTGATATGTTAAGTCTTTCTATTGATACTGGTTTCTATTATACCCAGGAGATGGAGAAGAATTGAGGCGGGAAAAAGTATTCCTTGTGTGCAGGTTCTAAGAAGCATTTCTTTCAAGTTATCTCTCTCTTTAGAGATATATATGTATGTGTGTGTGTGTGTGTGTGTGTATATATATATATATATATATATATATATATATATATACACACAGCCATATATATGCTTACATATTCATATATGTGCAAAAATATATACATACACTCTCCATGTGTATGTCTATATATACATACATTTATATATATAATGTATATTACATATTATGTCCGTCTGTGTGACATACATATGGTAGTACAGTGAGTGTTTAAGAGCAGAGACACTGGAGCTTGACTGCCTGGATACAAATCCTAGCTTACTAGTTGGATCATTTTCTAACAATTCTATGCCTCAGTTTTCTCATCTGTAAATGGTGATAATACTACTACTTGTGTAATAGGGTGGCTGTGCAGATTAGAGGATTTAACAGAGCATGGCACATGTTAGCCATTATTATTTGAGTGTAACTGATTTATTCCATAGCTTATACTACAGCTTTTATTTAGTAAAAAAAAAAAAAAAAAAAGTGCCTTCTATCTACCCAATGTGGGAGTTTAGATTTCTTGAAAGCACCATAATGTTGTATTGACATTGACTTGTATTCATTTGTGTTATATAGATTATTCAACTCGATAATTAAGGTGCTGTACAGAAAGTGCCAGTCATGATTTCTATTTGGGAACTTTCGTCTCAAAGAGACAAGAGAAATAATATGCACCTTGATTATTGTATTCCCTATCTCTCTCTCTTTCTTCTTCTCTTGGCCCTTCTCCTTGAGAAGAATGTCAAAAATGGAGAGGTGTATTCATTAGGAATTCAACTCAGCTATCAATAACCACCAAAAGAACAGTTGCTTAGCAAATCGAGAAATGTTGAAGGAAAGAAGCTGATGGGGCTGGTTGAGAGACATCTCTGTGATTCTTCTGTCCTTTTGTGTTAGAAAACTTACACTCCTATATCGTTTACTCTCACACTGCTGTCACATTCACACTTCTGACACCGGATGTGTGGGGTCTTTTTCCCCCACACCAAATATGTCTGTGACCCTAGCTGGGTGTCCCCCAATTTAACTCAGTTCTGACACTATCTACCCAGAGATAGTGTCCGATCCCACAGATTAGGGGCTCAGTCCTACAAGACTGCCTCCCTCCCCCACTTCAGATGCCAACGGCAAGTCCACGTCGTCACTTGTGCTTCCAACCTATTACCTGTTGATTGGAGGTTCCCAATACCCCCTCTTTGGGGTCCATTAATTTGCTAGAGGGGCTCACAGAACTGAGGAAAACAGTTTATTACTGTTTACCAGTTTATTGTAAAGTGATACGATAAAAGCTACAGATGAACATCCAGATGGAAGAGACGTGTAGGGCAAGTTCTGTGGGAAGGGAGGCCGAGCTTTCATGCCCCTCTGGGTGAGCTGTTCTCCTCTGATGTGTTCATACAACCTGGACGCTCTCTGAACTCCACATTTTGGGGATTTTTATGGAGGTTTCATCACACAGACATAATCAACTATAAACTCCATTTCTAGCCCCTCTCCCCTCTCTGCAGAATAGGGGGTAGGGCTGAAAATTTCAAGCTTCTAATCGGGGCTGGATCTTTCTGGTGCCCACTCCGAGTCACCTCATTAGAACAAAAGACACTGCTATCACCTAGGAAATCCAAAGGGATTTAGGCGCTCTGTGTTGGGAACTGGGGTCAAAGACTGAATATTAGAACAAAAGGTACTCCTAGTGCTCTCATCACTTAGGAAATTACAAGGATTTTAGGAGCCCTGTGCCAGGAACTGGGAATAGATACATATAAATATGTGTGTGTGTGTGTGTGTGTGTGTGTATACACATACACACACACACACACACAAATATATTTTTTCCTATTATCTCATGCCCTTCCCTCATGGTCACAAAATGGCTGCTGCACCTCCAGGCATAATGTTGATGTTAAGCAAAGAAGAATAGGGTAAGAAAAAAAGGACAGGTGGTACAAACTGTATACACTCTCTTACCAAGAAGACAAAAAGCCTTCCAGAACTCCTCTCCTCTCTCTGACCAGGAGACTTAGGGTTAATTTCCAGAATGGTGTCACAGGGCTATTAGCTGGAAAAGCAGCTACGCTAAAATTTAGAACAAAGAAATAGGGCTGAGATGATTTGGAATCAGCCGATGAGTAATATCTGCCGAAGTAAGTTTTTGTCTTGGTTTTGCACTTGTGCTTCTCCTTCTCAAATTCTCCCTGTTGCCCTCCCTCCACCCCATTCACCTCTTTGTCTAGAAGGAGGTAGAACTGAGAACAGTGATAACCTGGAGAGTTGCTTCAGGAAATAAAATTTGCTTTACTAGACGTTGTAAGCGTGCAACAGAGGAAACAGCATAGAAGGACATGAAGCAGGATATCTTTATTAGAGCCAAAGAAAAAGGAACTACTTACTGGCTTGAGCAGAGTGGGGTGTAGGGAGGCTCTCAAGCTTTACCAGGTGGATTAATTTCATAGCACTGCCTTTGCCAGAGGCAGAACTAATCTTGTTGCGTCTGAAATGAAGCGCCACAGACAGCAGACTTCCTTATAGATCATTTAATTACAGATTATCATATGAGAGAGGTTGTTTTTCATGTCTACAGAGCAAACAACAAAGGAAGGGTTTTGTGGCGCTCACAACCTATTTTTAAATGATATCTATTCAAATGTTACCTATTCCATGAATCCTTAATGAATTCTTTTTCCTTAAAAAAGCATCCTAACTTTGAATAGGATTTCATACTGTGACCATTAAAATAGCAACAGTTCTCCCCAGGAGGCCAGGTTTCTTGGTTTATTCAATTCCTGGCTCTGTCCCTCTAATCTGCAATCAGGTGGCCCCCCTTTATACTGTCAGGTCACAGCTGACCAAGTATTCAAATCTTGCCCCTGCTGGGAATTTCTAGTCACCGTTGCTCTCACTGGAACTGCCACTGTCAGATGATTCACTGCTGACATGCTTTTTAGGGGGGCGAAACCTCCTATTGGAATGGGGCTTTCTGTAACCCCAGGAACCTCTGCTTTGTGACACACCCTTGTCCTGCATAGAATTATTTTGTCTGTGGGGCCCATAATAATTTTTCCTGCTGTGTGTTATTACGGTCCCTTCATTATTGGGACCATTCCGGGAAGCTATTTCATTTGTAATTGCATTATCAAGACCACGAGAAGGAATGAACTGGCCCTGACCTTTGCCCTTACTCGGAAATCTTTGTTTTTCATTTGAGGTCACTTGATTCCTTTTAGAATGTTCTGTATCTTGTCTACTACTACCTTTGCCATTTTTCGGGATTTCATTAGTACTTTCAGCTCCATCGCTACCGCCATCTTTTCTTCCGTCTTCTGTGGGTGCGTGAGGGTAATGAAACTCTATCTGCCCTCGATGAACATTTTGGCTGCTGCCATCCTCTCTGTTTCCTTCTTTTCCAGAGAGTTTCTTAAAATCGGTGCTACCTCTGATGTTGTTGCCCTCCACTAGGCTCACATCAGCAGCGTTTGCCTTTTGGGCTGTTTCATCCTTGGTTTCAATGGTATTTCCACCATTCCCTTCTTTCTCTGGGATCTCATTATAACCTGGTCCTCTTGCACCAGGAGTTACGGTCTCAGCTTCACTTGGGCTGGAAAACTCTGTTTGAATATCTGTACCTTCTCGGTCAGGACGAATAGCATCTCCTTTACCAGAAATGTCCTTAATAGGTGGACCATCTCCACTGAAAGGAGAGATATCATTGTCCTCCTGCCCTTGAAGATCTGGATAGCCACTGCCTTCAAAATCACTGGAGACCTGTTTGGCTTGGGGGAGCTGTTTTAGACGGTCCATGTTGGGTTGGATATGGTGGGTACTTTTGCTTTTTACTGGAATATTCTGGGCTTGGGAATCTCTTTGATGATCCTTCTTAATTTTTGAGGGGGCTTTAGCATAATTGGCACCTGCTGGAACTTTGCTTAAAACATTCCGGGGTTTGTTCTCTGTGTTTTCTTCCCTCAAGAGTTCAGTCACAGTCCCTGGCTCCGTTATGTGGTGCATGTTATTTCTGATGAGAGCTTTGCCATATTCTTCCTGGTCATGTAGTTTGCTAACAGCATTGTCTCCATTCTCAGTCCCATGATTCCCAGTTGATTCAGGATAAATGGACATCTTCAGGTCATTGTGGGCATTTTCTTTGTTACTAATTCTATAGTCTTTACTCATTGTCTGCCTATTTTCCAGAAGATTTTGAGGTTTAGTGCTTTTGTTATTTTCATTGGTTCCAGGGAGGGACAAGGCTTTCTTTTTATCTTGGACAATGTTTTCTTTAGGCGCTGGCTCTTGATTTCGTTTCTTGCCAGAATGGAGAAGAGCAATATTGTCTTTGTTTTCTTCTTCCTGCTAAAGTGTAATTTTCAACATAAAGTGATTATTTTATGTTAAACTTTTAAAATTTAATAATTCTTAGGCAATAATAATCAATTAAAAAACCCCACCAGATACTTAATAACAAGAGTCTTTTAACTCAATAGAGATTTGTTGGTAGAGATAATTCTGGAATGGCCAAAGCAGTTTTCACGGAAAAAGAATGAGCAAGGCTTGAAGAGTGGGTAAGATTCAAATACATGGAAGGAAAATGGTGAGAATATTTTAAGAGTAAGTGGCATCTTCAAATTTTTGGAAACAGGAAACATTTGGAAGATAATATGAATAAAATTATAAGGCTGGAGTAGAGAAATCCTAAAGAGAATAATAAAGAAGAGAATCCAAATAAGAGAAATAAGCTTGGAAATATAGATTAGGGCCTGATTTTAAAGGAGGACCTGACTTTAAAGAGGACAGAGTGTGGTCCTCATCTTGTGACTAGTGACACTTTGCAAGTGAAATGAAATTCATCTTTCAAACATGACTTTTTTTGCTCTCATTCTCTCTCTCTCTCTCTCTCCCTCCCCCCACCCCCATTCTCTCTCTTTGCTTTTGCCCTGGTCTTCAGAGGTATAAATCTTTTCCTCTTCTCTTTTTTCTCAACAGAAAATATACAAAGAGAAGAATCTAGGTTCTGACATCCAAACAAAACATTTTGCAGCAGGTGTTGGCCACCCTAGCTTTTGTCTGAAAAAGGATTCATTAATTTCATTTTTTTCCCCTGTTTTGTCATGTAACAAACCAGATTTGATAGTCTGGGTCAATAGTTCTGAAATTTAGCATTTCTCGGAACTATCTGGAAGGCTTACTAAAACAAAGACTGTTGGGCCCAGCGGCCAGAGTTTCTGATTCAGTAGGCTTGGGGTGGGGCTCTGGAATCTGCGTTTATGACAAGTTCCCAGCTAATGCTGACGCTGCTGTTCTGTGAGAACCACTCTTCTGGATCCTAAGTTTAAGTAATGAGGTCCGGATGAGAAAAGGCCCTGAGAGAATAATGGAATGATAAAGAGAAAGTGGAGAAGAAGGGTAGAGTGTTTATGCCTGTATCTCAATTGTCCTTCTTTTTGGGGCAAAGGTCATAAAACGCTGCTTCATAGGCTGCACCTTTTACCAACTCAAGGTACAGCCAAGGTGCAAGAAGCTTGAACAGTGTGGTCAAGAAGAGAGAGGGGCTGAGATTGACTTTGCCCCCACCACTCACTGTTCCTCTGTGGCACAGGCTAGATATGGAAGCATCTGAGAAGTGAAGTGGCTCTAGAAGGAGCAAAGTAGATGGAGCGTATATACCAGGAACAAATGTGAGGCACAGGCGCACAAAGAGGGGTCTACGTTGTGCACGAGAGCCAGGAGAGCCTGAATCGCCACTGCCCCAAGGCCGTACTGCTTGGTCCCAAGCTGCTGTAGCCGGTGACATCATCTTAGGGTACCGGCAGGGCAAGCGATACACGAGGGAGGGGTCAAGCAACATTGTCCCGCCCATGTCCGAGGGTCCCACGCCTTCCTCTCCACTGTGGCTTGAGCCGTGTGTGTACATACGGCCTGTGGTGTAGGCTGGATGGTGTCGGCCACCCCCAAGTCCCTCACACGCGTGCACGCCATCTTAGCGGGAGAAGGAGGGGGTCTGAGCATTTTTATCCAAAAGGGACCGAAGGGCTTCCTTAAAGAACTATTTCCATGGTTAGATAAGCTTAAGTTTAAAGAGGTTGAATTTAAATTAATTTCTGCACACCCCCTATCCTTTTATTAGCCCACGGGTAGGAGCTCTTGAGCAACAGAGCAATTGTAGACAGAATAAATACCGTACTTTCCCTCCATCTCAGACTTGTAGGGTGAGCTGAAATTTACAACACCACTACCTAGGCCTTTGAACTGGTGGGTAGCGTGAGATCAAAATAGGAGCTATTTATTGAGGAACTGGGACATGTAAGAAATTGGGCTGGCAATACCCGACGGTGTATTGAATGTGAGAGGCAGCCCTGCAGGGGTATGGGGGGTGGGCGTGAGGTGGTGGGACAGAGACCTCGTATTCAGTCAGGGTCTGCACAGACAGGGGGTCAGAGCTTTGTAGAACCTGGGACTCCAGGCCTAAGAATTTGGTTTCATTTCGCAAGGTATGAAGAGCTAGTGAAAGTGCGCGACCCAGAGATTAACAAAAGACAAATCGGAGGTTTAGGAGGAATTGTGGTAAGAAGGGACGTCAGGAGGACGCTGCAGCGTCCAGGAATGAGACGTAATCACTTGGATTAGGATTATGCCAAAGAAAAATCGTCTCCTGGTGCCCGAAGAGAAGGAGGATTAATAACTGGAACGTTGACATGCAAAAATGAAGACAAGAGAAAAAGATAACTTTAATATTAGACGTGTTGATGTCGATGGGATATAGAACCTAAGCTCAAAAAGCAACATCCAGTTAGAGACAGAGTTGGGTGCCACAGCCTCCCAGCCCACGTCCTTTCCAGTTTCTATGACCTGTGGTCAGCTTGAACATCCTTGAACATTTTGTGAGCTAATTGCTTGTTACTTTTCATGTCAGATCTTTTCATTTATGGATATTCTAATTTTTTCAAGTTTTTTTTAAACCTGCAGCTAGTAACTAGTACCCCTTTTTTTTCCTGATGCAGCAATCCTTAAGGTAATTTCCTCTTTCATATAAAACCCTTCCAGAAAGTCAAGGTTTTCTCCATATTCACTGGGTGCTTTCCCTTCTCCAGGTTGACATAGGCAGATGGCTCTTATGAGGTCCCTATGTTCAGATCCATCCTCAAATAGGAGTACTGTTCTACTTGAAAGACTGCCTGCTTTTGTACATAAATCTTATTCATGTTGGAAGCTGTAGGGAATTGTTGGCTCAGCTCACACTTGGACCTCAAGATAAAAATGGTTTACAGAAGTGCCCTCTGTTCTTACAAAGCTGGCTCATATGCAGTATACAAAAGTTCCAAAGTGTGGTATTTTTAAGATAAAATTTGAAATGACTTATTTGGGGGAGTTATCATTATTCACTAATCTTTTATATTGGCAGGTATATTCTGAAAATAGATAAGGTTTTCTCATGAGGAAAAGTATAATAGAAAAAAACGTTATAGTGAATTATTTCTGAATAAAAAGTACTTCAAACATTTGATCTATTTTAAGACATTACGTCTGGGACATTTTTACACAGACATTTGTATGTTCCTTTGCAACCAAGTTTATTTGCTCACTGCTGATAATACACTTTTGAGTTAAACAGGTGCATTATAACAATCCCTTCTTAATTTTTTCCCCCTCCCTGTTCTGAAGTGGGAAGTTTTATTTTATATTTGGTGTTTTTACTGCTTTTAAAACGGTAGCGTGTATCCTAATGAATCGTGTACACTTCTTTAAAGACTGAAGAGTTTTTATAAACAAAACATGAAACAACTTTTAGATTGTGATGTGTGATGGTCAGTCATTTTTACACGGCTCATGTTAAATGACTTCCTGCGGCACTGTGGACTGTGTGGTGGTCGTGCAGTCAACACGTCAGCTGGCGGATCTGCTTTCCTGTCTCCATGCCTGAGCTCAATTATTCTTTTCATGGAGAACAGTCTCTCCCACACAAACGTTTCCTCAAATCCTACTCGTCCTCCAAGGTCCAGTTCAATTACTTCCTTTACGTAGCTTTCCCTGAACACCACAGGAGGAACTAATCTTTTCTACTCCAGGCCCTACAGCATGATGTTTTGGGTATCACTCATACAGCACTTTGCACGTTCTGTCTCGGGTTATAATAATTTTTGGAAGCACCTTTTGTTGCTTTTCTAACTCTAAAATCCTGTAGAGAAAGAGTTAAGTTTCCTCAATCATTTTATCTCTCATAATATCTTGCACAATAGGAAGCTCTCAGCATGTATTTGTTACAACCAGTAAGTTTAAAAGGCAGCTAGCTAGCTTTAGAGGTAGGTGCTGGGTCTGCGAGATGCGTATGAAGAATATTGAGCAGAGCAGAATAAAATTCTGAAGGGAAACTACTACTTTCCTGGAGAATGAAGCCAGATTTGAAGGAAGTAAATAGTCCTTTTGCTGATGGCATTTTAAACTGTTTCTAACTCTGTGGCCAGTGAGTCTGCAAGAAAAGACCGAGTGAAGAGAATTATTGTTTTATTCCAGTGACAATGCCCTGATTCTTTCTCTTCCAAGCATCCTGGCACAGATGGCATCATCTGTGGAATGAATTTAAGGGACGTGAAAATGTGCCACTTTTTAGGCCAAACTGATTTCTTTCTAATCCACTCCCCGCTGCCCCATTAGAGCATACGGTAGAACATGTCCAGAAAACCTCCTTACAAAGGATCAGACTTTATTCAGAGGCAATGACATGACACACTCAATGGGTGTCCAGTGTCCACCAGCACCACATCTGCTGTAGCAGGTCCCGAGGCAGGGCAGGGTTTGGGCCAGGGCAATGGTACAGGTGTACCATCTGTGTCAGGAAGTCACTGGGACACAGAGTTCCATAGCAGAGGCGCTCCAGGAGCCTGGGACCGGGGGGAAAAGATAAAGGCACCAGCCATAGGCAGAAACCCCAGAGAAGGCAAAAGTCAACTTTGTCTTCCGTACAGTTTCTCCTAATGTTTGTCCAGAGTTTGGCTCATGAGAAAATCACTAGGATTCTGCTTACCTTCACATCAGTTTGATTTTTCCTCCCAGACGAGGTGTAAACATACTTAAACACGTAATACCCATGTTTCTCATGGTGGCCCTTGTACATGATCTACAAAAACACAACATTATATTAAGGTGGGTTTATCTCTTACTAAGAAGTTTTCGGGCTCTCTTTTTGATAGTACAAGGTATTTTTAACTTGGGTCAAGTCTATTTCTGCATCTAACCAGTGGTAGTACATGTGACAGCCACCGGGCGGCGTGTGTCAGCCAGCTCCTGCAGAGAGCAGTTTGTTCCTTTCTTTTCTATCTCTAAGTCTGTTTTCCCTGAGGAGGACTGTCAAACGGTTCTCGCCCCCAGGGTGTATCAATTTTATTACCAAATTTCAATGGAAACGGAGCACTTGGAAATATTTCCAGGTGGGAGGAGGCTAGAGGGATAAGGAGAAAGGCAGATTTTACAGGATTCGTGCTGATGTCAAATTGGCAAAACTCACAGCATGAACGTTCAGTCTCTTAAGCTTGTGGGTTTTGCTTTTGCTGTTTTCAGCTGAGATAGAGAATAGAAGATTGTTAGTTTTGGGAACAGAATTTTCTGAGGCTGCAAGGAGAAACCGTGGTAAGCAGGAGTAAGTTGCAATTTGGTGACACAAAAAGCTTGAAGGTACTTATTTAACTTTCTGGTTGCATCTGGAAAACGAACTCCATGTACACAGAATTTCCCCATGAAGACTTGTTAACTCGCTTCCCTTTGTTTTCTCCCTCATTTACCTCTCTGTTCTCATGTACATGTGGGGGAAAATATTGTCTGCTAATAACAATATCCCAGAATGTTTACTCATTCATCCCCCTGAAGGAAGAAATCATGGAAGAGAAAGAATTCCCATTCAGAAGGCTTTTCTCTTTTCTATCACACATTGGGTGAATTAAAGCGCCAAAATTATGTTGTATAATTTTCCATTTCCATTCTAGGTACACAAGAATATTTTGACAGTTAAAAATGTCCTCTTATTGACTTTTCTCTTTACAGAGTTGGAAGGGGTGTATTTGAGAAGAATAATTCTGTTTACCCTGTGTTCTTCCACCGAGTCCTGCTTCATTTTCTCAGCCTGCGGTTGCAATGTCTGAAAGGAAACAAGAAACAGAGCTTCACTGAACACGTCTTTCTTTCATTTCTTCAAACAGTGAGTGTTTCCTTTCTTTTTCTCTCACTGGGGTGTGTTAGTCAACGTGGAAAATCATTCTGACGCAAAGACAATGGGCACACACATCGCATTTGTTTCTGTGTTGAAGGAGGAGGCAGACCTTCCTCCCCCGGAGCGAGATCGTGCCGGCTCCACTACGGAACCACGTTCAAGGGCGGGAGAACAGCTGAGTTGGGAGGGGTAGCACTCCAGGTGAAAAAGCCTGGATGTCATTGGTGTCCCCTGAAAAAGTTTTCCCTGGCACACTGGGACTGTTGAGTAGCAGTGAACCCACATCAGAGTTGAGTGATGTGGATTGTATGTGCATTGATTGTATAAGTTCAGTCATCGCTACTCGAGTTAAGGTAAGATGATCCTGATGGCCCGGCAAGAGTGAAACCACAGCCCTGCACCTAAGGGGAAGGAAAACATTGTTTCCAGTTACCTGGGCAGTTCTTTCTTTCAGGGAAAGGGAAAATGACATTTTGAAAGGTTGTGTTTTATAGAATGTGAGGTACAGGATGACACTATAAACCATTAAGCTTTCCATTACTTCCGCTATGAGAACTCCAGAATTTTACCTAACATCAAAACCCAGAAAATTACTTCTTTTCGATTCCACAATAATTCTTCTCCCCTAACTGCATATTTTATCATTCTACCCTTTCTTGCCCTCTGCTGATGTCGGTTCTTGTGTGATCTTGTGCCTGTAAATTTAGAGCATTGCGCCACCCCTCAGAAATACCAAGACAGTTGAAATAGTTCTGGAAATGGGGGTGTAGGACAGAGAAAATATAAAAAACGAGATGGGTAGATATTAAGCAAAAGAAAGAAATGACAGTTTGGGGTATTCGGTATTTTCTTACAGAACACACACACAACATGTATTAAAAACATACTTGATGGTATGTTTAATATAGTTCACGATAATAAATCATGAACTTAACAACAAGGTAACATAACAAAGTCTTTATAGTCTAATTGCGTATCAATGAATATTAATCGAATCGCGTGGCCCAACAGTCATCTTTTATATTCTTGCACTTAAAGTTTTGTTTTTTAAGGAAACAAGAATGTCACCCTTAAATATGTCTTTTTGACATAAAGATTCTTTTGAGCTGAAGGCAATTGAGAAGTAGAACATGTGGAAAAACCTTCCCCTTTTCTGCCTAAAGGCAGGAAATAGATTCTCCTTTTACTAGAGACAAACTCTTATCAGTCCAGAGACAGCACAGAAGAATCTGCAGACAAATCTTGTTAAACTCATCCTAATCTTCCTAGTTAAGGAAGACAAGGACTCCCTAGTCCTAGGTAGACCTCCCCCAGCCCCTTTATCTTGTCAGTTCTTCACAAACGGATCGTTTCCTTGTCCGAAAGGTATAAGAGCTTCCTGCTCTGGTCACTTCTTCAGGTCCTCATTCTCTTGTGAAGGCTTTCAGGTACATGTAAAACTTTAATAAAATGTGTGTGCTCTTCTCCTGTTAATCTGTCTTTGTCAGTTGAATTTTCAAACCCAGCCAGGGACCCAAAGAGGGTTGAGGAGAACCTTTTCCTCCCCTAGAGTTTGAATTTTGATCATGACTCCAGAACATATGTAAGTGGCTTAGTACATACTGGTTTCTGATACCACCAATCTGTAATTAAGTACTTTAGATAATTACCCAAACAGACTCCATATCTGAAAGAAAACATGACACTTAGCCCTTCTTAATTCCAAATTTGTCTCCGTGTCCTTGCCGAATGTCTTTTCATTTGAAATCTGCCCCCCGCCTTCCCCGCCCGCCGCCCTACACACCCACCCGGCAGCCCCCCTGCCCTTGAACGTGGCCCTGAAATGGAGGCGGCATTGTTTCCCTGGCATCCTCTCTTGCCCGGCGGTCACTGGGTTGGTGTTGACACAGAACGTTGACTGGACGATGGTCGGAGACGCCACTGCAGCTCGTTCTTTGGGACGTGGCGCTCAAAGCAGGCTCGGCCTCGGCTGGTGAGAGGAGCTGGGTCAGCGGGGCCCACGCCGTCCTCCTCAGGCCTAAGCCCGGGCCTCTGTGGCCCCGATCGAGCAAAGTCAGTCGTGTGCATCGGGCCTGGCAGAGGTCTGCTTGAAGCAGCGCGTGCCCCAGAGGCCTCTCGGAGCACGTGTGCTGAGAGGGGACACGCTTTCCTCGGCTCCTGGTCTCCTTGCCCGTTGGCTCAGCTCAGCTCGTCGGCGGCCCACTCGCTCAGGACCTACGCGTAAGTTCTTCTGGCAACAGAACGACCACTTGCTTCCACGCTTTCCCAGCCGAAAAGGTTACTCCGAGAGGTTAGGATGTTTTTCAGACGCTATCTAATTAGCACCGTGTCTCCTTTGCGGAAAATATCTGTAGCGCTCAGCGTTTTCACAAGATGACTTAGTCACATCCTGAGCACTCCTCTGGGTGAATCAGAAGCAGGAAAAGACACAAAAGGAAATTGGAGCTTGATTTGGGTTAAGCTGAGGGGGACTTCTTCCCATCTTCAGCCTCGCTGCTGACGGCAAAATCACTAGCCGGACCTCGCAGTGTTGGGGCGTTGCCAGAACTGCAGAAAAGGTCTGGCGCCTTCATGTTAGCGTGTAGTTATAAAAGTCTAGTTGCTTAGTCATGGGGCATTCAAGTCCAATTCTCTCCGTTTTTGGTAAAATATTGAGAAATTCTTTCGACAGGTTATAATTTGGGTGTATTTACTCACTTAGCATTAGCTGATTGAAACACCGTGGCTGGCTATTGGTTTTCTCAAAAATATTTTTACTGGTGTTTCTTCAAAGGCAACATGTAGACATCCTGTAATTCTTCTCACATATTCGTTGAGGGCTTCCCTGGTGACAGACGTTTGTGTCAGGTGCTGGATGGGTCCTGTTTGTGTGGTATTCTACTGTAACTGAACTAGTTAAGTGCTACTAATTTAAAAAGACACCGCTTAAAAGGAACATAGATAAAGAGAGCAAGAGATTACATGATGCATAACTGAATCGGTAAATGCTTACTGGTGCTGCGAGAGTCAGACTGGAAAGGAGCAGTCCCAAATAGATGATTCGCATCTTTGAGAATCTCTGTGAAAAGACAGTCATATTTTACCCTAAAGCATTGCCAGTTACGAACTGCAGCCATAACAATAAATAAAACAGAAAAGTCTATACAAACCTCCTTCCCCTTAGCAGTCCATTTCCTCTTGTTTTTAAAAAAACTACATATAATTTATATCCAAGCGTAGAAACTTTAATATGAGCTTTCGTATGTCTAATTATTCCAATGTGAAACTGAAAATTGTCCAATATTGTGAAAACAATGAACTTGGATAGAAATGGAGTTCATAGACACATTTATTTGCTCTATTGTCAGCCCAAACTTCTCCCTTTTATCTTTAGAGAGACCATTTAATTGAATTATTTATATAATTCAGAATAACATTAAGCAAAGAGTCAGTGAACTTTAAGGTAGATCAATAGAAATGATGTAATTTGAACAAGAGAGAGAAAAAAGGGTTTTTAAAGGACCATTCTTTTCCTTCAGTCCTTTATAAATATGTTCTACCTCCTCAGGGACCTGTGTGACGGTAGCAGTGGTCAACCCAGAATTCTATCTCTTAGACAGGAAGTAAAGCAAAATTGTTAAGAAATAGGGTTTTGAAGCTAGATCTCGGTTTGAGTTCTTGGCTCTGTTATTTAATAGCCAAGGGACCCTGGGCAAATCATTTAAACTCTCTAAACTTTGGTTACCTCATTTGTAAGATCTGAACAATACTTATACTTGTATCTGATGAAAAAATTCTTAGTTCTTTACACAGAGCCGGGCACATAGGAAGTGCTCAATAAAGGTTAGCTTTTGTCATTAAAAAAATAAATAAACAGTTAAAAAAGAAAGAACAACATTAAGTTAGGATAGCAACTCATAACAGACTCTAAATGAATCTGCCAGGGTAGCAGGCTCTACTGTGAGGGATGAAATCTTGTTCACCACCGGCCCTGTGCCTGCATATATATCCTGGTATTCATTAGCAAGGTATATGTGGTGGAAGCCACCTGTGGGCTGGAGACCAAAACAATTTATGCAGTAGTTATATTAATAGCTAACATTGTTGAAAACTAAAATGGGCCAACCACTGTTCTAAAAACTGGACATATATTCAATTAATTGCGCCTCACAGTAACCCTGTAGAGTTAGGTGGCATTACTAGTCCTGTTTTACAGATTAGGAAATAGACGCAAAGTCAAGTAACTTGTCCCAGCATTCCCAGGTGTCCAGGGGCAGAACTGGAATTAGCATCCAGCCAATGTAGCTCTAACGCCAGACTCGACACCACCTTGAATAAGTTTCTACTCTTTTATCTTATTACAGAAAAATCTACATGTAGTTGATGTAAAGCAAATCATAGTATTTTACTGGGATCCACAAAATGGTGTTTAAAACACTAACATGTTCTTCTGGATAAAGGTACATGTTTATATGCTATGAGGATCTAGTGAGTTCATTTAAGTCAAGTAGCCATTAGATTGAAAAAGAAAGTCAACATAATTTTGGATGACTGATCTGTTGGTGTTGATATTAAGTATTTTACTAACTACCACACAGACATATAGCAACCAATATGAGAAGTAAAAGTTTACACCACTCTTTGATATTACTTGAGAGAAAAGTACTTTTAATAGGAAAAATAATCTAAATACTGTTGCAATCTTTAACCAGTTCAAGGTAAAAACTTTTATTTGGAGAAATAAATATAACTTCTAAATGTATTCTAAAATCCTGGGCTATTCTCTTCTAACTTAATACAATTTTAAGGACCTTAATCCTAGCTATAATTTAGCTTCCAAGCATTTTAGAGGTTAGGGCAGTACAAGTCAAGTATCAAATGACAATGCTTATCAGTAGAAATATCAGTACAGATGAGGTTTGAAAGTATAAGTCTGATCATATTATCCTTATTCTGTCTTATAAGCAAAGGTGTAGAGTAAAATGGAAGTCTTTGAGTTATTGTGGAGCTTGATAATGTTGGTTATCAGATCAGAGGGAAAGCTGCTACCAAACCACCAATTTTAGTTGATCATTTCTAGAGCTTGGTAACACACTTTCTTTTTCTAAAACAAAGCACTAAATAGTACACAGGTGTGCTCAGTAGGGGACCCTTTCAATATGCGTTCATTTTCAAAAGCGGTCTCCCTACCTGGATGACATTTAGCTTAAAAATGTGAACTATGCTATAAAGTTGCCATCAAGAACATCAAGAGAGCCAAATTACCTGGGGGTCCTTGACCTTCAGAACACCTGGTTTCTTCTGCAGAATTAACAGTGTCTGGGCCTTCTGCTGAAATTTAAAGTTTGTTAGAGTTCCCAATGGCCAATCAGCACTGGCTCACTTAGCACTAGCAAACAATTTGTTACCAGTGCCCACAGATAACCATAGGGGGCAAAGTAATTTTAATCTAAAAATGTTTTTGTGGTAGAAAGCTGCTATCAGATGTTCCAGAAAGTGGGATAAACAGAAAATATAAATACCTCAGCTTGGTATATCATGTTGTCAAATAATTAAAATTGACTTCAGAACTATTAATTAGGACTGGCTGAATAACTCACAAGTTTATAAATAGAAAACATTTTAGCTATCCTTTTATGTCAAAAGCTTATAATTTCAACTGTGCCCGAAGGAACTTCAACATTTAACAAAAGTGCATTGAGTGCCTATTATGTGACCAGCATTAGGGAAACAGCAGTGAATGAAAGACAGGAAAAAAACAAAACAAAACCCTGTCTTCATGGAATTTATAAGCTGGCAGGGAGACAGACAATAAATAAGATGAGCAAGTAAAAAATGTTATGTTAGGACTTCCCTGGTGGCGCAGTGGTTGAGAGTCCGCCTGCCAATGCAGGGGACATGGGTTCGTGCCCCGGTCCCGGAAGATCCCACATGCCGCGGAGCGGCTGGGCCCGTGAGCCACAGCCGCTGAGCCTGTGCGTCCGGAACCTGTGCTCCACAACGGGAGAGGCCACAACAGTGAGAGGCCCGTGTACCACACACACACAAAAAAATGTTATGTTAGGTAGTGACAGAGACTAAGAAGAAAAAGTGTTGCAGGGAGGGGACAATAACAAGCATTGAGAGTGGGGACATTGGGTTGAAATTTTATTTTTTAAAATGTTTCATTACTTAATTTTTATTTGGGGCTGCACCACATGGCTTGTGGGATCTTAGTTCTCTGACTAGGATTTGAACCCAGGCCCTCAGCAATGAGAGCACAGAGTCCTAAACACTGGACCGCCAGGGAATTCCCTGGGTTGAAATTTTAGATAGTGAGGCCCAGGAGGGCCTCGTTGAGAGAGTGACTTTTGAGTAAAGACCGGTAGACATCTGACTTTCTAGGGGAAGAATATTCTAGGCAGAAGGAAGAGAAAGAGGAGAACCCCTGGGACAAGAGCCTGCTGGCTTGTTCCAAGACAGAGAAGAGGTCAGGTTGGCTGGATGGACTGCAGGAAGGGAGTAGCAGGAAACGAGGTCAGAAAAGGATTAGATGGCAGATGATGTAGTGCCCCATGGTCATCGCAAGGCCCCGACTTCACCCTGAGTGAGAAGGAAGCCCTTGGAGGTCTTGGGCAAAGGAGGAACCGAAGGAGGGACTGAGTAGGAAAAGGCAGAGACTGGCGAAGGAGCTCTTGAAGTGATCTGGTCATGAGACAATTAGGCCTTGAACCACAAGGGGTGGTGAGAAGTGGTCACGTTCTGAATATATTTTGACAGTAAAGCCGGTAGGATTGGCTGACGTACCGGATGTGGCTGGGAGAGGAAATCAAGAATCAAGGGTGGCACCAAGGTTTTTGCCTTGAGCAACTGGAAGAACAAAGTTGCTCTTTAGTATTGTTATGGGAGAAACTGCAGAAGTGGTTTAGGGGGAAATATTGAGAGTTTGGGTTTGTATGTGGATGTTATAAAATGGCCAATTTAGGAGGTTGACTTTTTCAGTGAAACGAGTAGCACACTCATATTGGAGTAAGCCTTTCTAGGGCAGTAGGTGGCCCGGTCTGGCTGCCCAAATCACGATTGCAGTAGTTCAGGAGGTTCCATTCAGTCTAAAATATTACACGACCTGGAGGGGTAATTAGAACTTTATGTGAAACATCAATAAAAGATAATGTAAGAATTGTTTAACCCATACTAAGGGATAAGAACTACCTATAGCTAAACACAACTTTTAACAGACTATAAATGATGCTTAATGAGATTTAAATGTAAACTCTCAATTTCTCCTAACTTCCAAAACAGACAAAAACCAAAATAAAACAAAGAAAGCAGCCCTTAGGTGGCTTCAGCTGAGAGAATGGTTTCTTTTCTAGTTCAGGCTGAATCCCTATTTTTGGTCCTCTTCTGAGTGTACGTAGCTGGTTCTTAAAACTCCTGCCAGGATTAGAATTTTAGCTGTTAGGTTGGGGACACTGCTGACTCACAATCATTCAACCATGGGGTGTAGAGTATTTGACATTGGTCATTGACAGTGGAGACGTTCAACTGGTAGCTTTGGAGTCAAACAGACCTGACTTCACACACTGACTCTACCTCTTGTTTGCTGTGGTCAATTGCTTAGGCAACTAAATTGAACGTCTGTGAGCCTCAATTTCTCCATATGAGAATGGGGAGAATAATAATAAGCTGAACTTTCACTGAGTGATTTTACTATGATCCAAGCATTACTCTGAGTGTGGTGTATTAACTCATTTAATATTTATAAAAACTCTATATTGTAGCTGTTATTGTCACCCTGATTTTAGTGATAAGACATAAAGCAGTTAAGTGACTTGCTTAAGGTCATATATCCAGCAAATATAAAAAGCCAGAATTTATAATTAGGCAGTCAGGCTCCAAAATGAGGTTTGAAGACCACCGCACTGTACTGTCTCTTAAAGTCTGCATAAACATTAAATCAACAAATGTTCCTAAGTCAAAACTAAATGATAAATACATGATAGCTACCCATCCCACCCATTCTTCCCACCATTATATAATAATCTGGCATTCAGGTGACATCCTTCTGTATCTCTTCTCTGTCCTCTCTTTATCTTCCAACCATGTCTTCTTTTACGACTCAATTGATGAAGGGAAAAAAAATCAATGAAATGGTGAAAGAAATAATTGAGTTGAAGTTTAAGAGCAAACAGTGGGCTATTTCTCTAGACATTCACAAATATTAATGACCAGAATTTCAGCAAAATGTAAAGGACTTGGCAGACATAGAAAAAGGCTAACAAGAAAATGGAAGTAAAGGAAAGGAATGGACAAGCAGCAGTGTTCAGTCAACCGTAAGACCGAACAGAAACATACAGCTATATGAACAGTAGACAGATGTGAATACCACAAAGATCCTCACTTTACTATTCTCTTAAAGCAATGAATTATTCACAGATTTCTATAACACTTAGAAAATCCACAGCGTTTTAAGGTTTTACACTCTTCCGTAACTTTATAGTTTATAAGTAACTTTATACTTTTGAATGATCAGGTAGAAGTAAGCACCTGGTATGTGCCTCGTACATGGTGCAGCTTTAGAAAATGTTAGTTTTTTTTCATTAATATTATAGTTTCAGATTATTTCTCAAATGTGCTTTTTCTTTGTCTTTCCTTCTTTCCAAAGAAATTTAGTAAGAGATTTTCCCCTTCTTTAAGTGATGGGAAAGTGTTTAATTCTATCTAGATGAATCTGTGTTCTGTAAGAGAAAATTCATAGAATGTTAAGAGAAAAGTTGACTTAGCTACCAGTCCTACCAAGGAGTAAACTGGCAGTAGCTAAATATATATATACTTCCAAAGCTAAAATGAATTCAAAGCTCAAAAAATAAAAATGCAACTTGAGCCTTAAATATAGAACCTACAATTGGCTAAAGCAAGAAGAGAAAAAAAGAAAAAAAAATTGAGCCTATCAAACTTTCTGTCTAAAAGTTTGCCGAGAAGAAACCATGGGAGAAAACCAGAGAATAATCATTTGTTAAAGTTCTGTGAAGTAGAGGTGTTACTTCTACCCTCTTAAAACTTGCCCCCTGGGTTGAGCTTGAACTTCAAAAACTCAACATAAGTTTCCTAAATGTTTTCGTGTAATAAACAGTTTTGCCATAAGATTTCTTAGGAATCAAAGATAAAGACCAGGGTTCTGTAAAAAAGGTGATCTAGCCTCACACTATTTCTGTGTAATTGGAAAAGACAACAAAATAGAACAAAATTAAGAAGGACTAGAGAAGAACAGGAAACGGACATGAACTTGCTTCTGGTTCTCAGTTCATGGTTCAGGAACAGACATCCCCACCGATGACACACCTAGCCTGACTCTCCTGGGCCAGGCCGACCCGAGGATTTGCTCCTCAAAGAGATTTTCAGCTGAAAATAGTTCACAAAACTTGTTTCGTCTTGTGCTGGCTTTTTCATTTCTTACCCTTCACTTTATTGAGAACAATCATATAGAATATGAGCTAACTAGGAACCTACACTATCTGTTCCAGCTACTGGACCCTCATCCAGGAGTAAGGCTTTGTGGTTTTGTTGTGTCTTGTTTTGTTTTTCCATCTATTTCTGGAACCTCCCATCCATCTTCTCTATACTTGTGCTCTAGGTCCAGTTGTTTTGATTTACATTTTTAAAAACTTAGGATAGGAAGAACTCTTTTTATTTTCTGGGGTCTTGGTCCCCAACTTATTCTTAACATTATTAGGGGACACATTTCTCTGTATCATCATAGGCAGTTAGAGGTAAATATATACTATGCGTATTTCCATAGGTTCTGACTAACTGAAATAATGCTCTATTTTCCAATCTATATATGCAACAAATACTGAGTTTTCCCTTCTGAATCCATGGGGGGATCTCCACAGTGTTGTGAGTGGAAAAGAAGGGCCCTTGTTGAGCGTCTCCTCTTTACCATACAGACCCCTAAAGATTTGTCAAGGCTTTAGGCATTTCATAGCAGCATTTATTCCCCATTCATCTCCAGAAGAGAGTACGAAATGGGTGTGCTGGGACTTGCCCTGCTTTTAGCAGAAGAAAATATTTCTGTTTAAAATATGCTCATTCATGAGGATCAATATTCATCCTGAGTTTAAAAAAGGTCACTTTTTAAAACGTCACTTACAACCAACTTTCTCATCTACCTCCAAATTATGGGTTTTTTTTTTTAGTTTTTAGTTTTTATTATTTTTTTCTCTTAGTGTTTGGGAATTTCAACAGAAGTACATAAAAATTTCAGCCAGACACGGAACCACAAAGGGTCTCGGAGCAGCATGAAGCTAGCTGTGTTCACTTCTCTGGGCTATTTGTTTACCCATTCAGCTATTACTGGCAAAGGGAAGACATGTCAATATAATTTGCTTTTATTTTTATATTAGAAAGGTGTCTTACTACGCCTTAAAGTGTAATTCAGAGGGTGTAGTTAAAATGTAATTATAATGATACCAGGCTTTTCCTTCAGGACCTGGTGACATTGCTGGAAGTAGCTGTAAAGCTTCATCGTGTGACCTCAGGAGGGGAGTATCTCTCATTCCCCAATAGTTCTTTTGCCATTTTGTTTTGCAGGACCAAGTATCCTCTTAAGAGACAGAACATGATGACATATACCAGCTAGTTACTCATCGTGTTGGACACATACTATGTTCTTACCTAATTTCTTCTCAGTTTTTAAACTTTGTGTTTATATGTATTGTGTTATCATTTTATTATAGCTCTTCTCTCATGACTGTCTCAATTCTCACGCATTCTCAGAGTTTTTTTCTATGCTTGTCTGTTCTTGTTTTACTTATCTATTGCCATATAACAAACTATCTCTAAACTTAGTGGTTTAAAACACCCATTGATTATTTTCTCTCAGGTGTCTGTGGGGTGACTTGGCCTGGCTGTGCCGTCCTCAGATCTCCCATGTGGGACACTCGGACGGGATGGGCGCAGGGCTTCTTGAAGACTTGATTGGGCTGCACATGCAGGACGGTGCTTTGGTGCTTCTTCATCTGACCTCTCTCTCCAGCAGAACCAACTGGACTTCTTATATGGTAGCTCAGGACTTAAAATACTCAGTGGGTTAAAAGCTCATTAACTGGATTTGTTGGTCTAGTAGTAGAGGTGCCCATGCCAATTACATTCTGTCCTTTCTCAGGAGGCTTCCCCACTCCTGACACCCTCTAGGGTGTCAAGAGCAGAAAGCAGCAGAAAGCCAAGCCTGGAACGGTTAGAGTCATTGTCATGATATTGGTCAGGGCGGTCCGATTCAAAGGAGTAGGTACACGTTCCCATGCACCTTGGGGAGAAGTGGCAGCGTCACATTGCTGAAGACTTGTGGAAGGGGAGGTAGCGTCGAAGCTGTCTTTGGAGGTTACAGCGTGCCTGAGTCAGTCCCCATAGCAATGCAGGTATTGAGAATTCAGTGAAAATTACTCTTAAAATGTTTGGTGTACTTATATTAGTCTCTTTCTCTCCAGTGAGACAGAACCCATAGGTTATACATATAGGAAGAGATTTATTATGCGGAATGGGCTCCCATGATCAGAGAAGCTGATAGGTCCCGGGATACGCCACCTGAAAGCTGGAGACCCAGGAAAGCCAGTGGTGTAAATCCAATCTGAATCGCAAGGCCTGGGGGCCGGAGGAGCGGCTGGTGTCATTCCCAGTCCAACACACATGTCCCAGTTTCAGCAGCCAAGCAGGAAGCTGCCTTCTTGTTCTTTTCAGGCCCTCAGTTGACTGGGTGATGGCACCCACATTGAGGAGGAAAATCTACTTTACTGAGTCACCTATTCAAATGCTAATCTAATCCAGAAGAATGCTCACGGCACACCCAGAAATAAAAATGTTTCATTTGGCCACCCCTTGGCCCAGTTCAGCTGACACACAGAATTCACCGTAGCAGTACTGGATTTGATGAGAACTCATTCTGCACAGCGTAAGTAATGGTTTATGTTGTGCTGCTGATTCCCCAGCGCGATCCTATAGCTAGAATCGAAATCAAACTTGCCCTCCGCTGGCTAAGGGGTCAGACATACCTGACCGTCTCTGTCACAAAATTTCAAAAGATAATTAGGATAATGACAATATTATCTTCAAATATTATTTATTAGAGATAAATAACATTCTTGTTGTGTTCAGGTCCAGGAAGTGTCAGAAGCTTTTTTTTTTTTTTTTTTTATGCGGTACGCGGGCCTCTCACTGTTGTGGCCTCTCCCGTTGCGGAGCACAGGCTCCGGACGCGCAGGCTCGGCGGCCACGGCTCACGGGCCCAGCCGTTCCACGGCACGTGGGATCCTCCCGGACCGGGGCACGAACCCGTGTGTCCCCTGCATCGGCAGGCGGACTCTCAACCACTGCACCACCAGGGAAGCCCAGAAGCATTTTATTAAGCAGCTGCAGAAAGGAGATAACTCACAGATTGCTGTATCAAATATGACAAAATTTACCGCATTTTTAGTGAGTTCACTGTATTTGCACTTGGATAAACAAAAGGTCCAAGTGATTGCTTCATGATTTCCTTTTAATTAATATTGATTCTGTTTTTAAAGTAAGACTCATATATCTCGACATTAGACTATCCTTTTCAAAAGAATGTATTTATATTTTTCTGCTTTTCTCACACTTTCATTACTTTTTCTCTTTGTCACTCAGAGGGATTCACTTTGCCTAGAGATGGATTGGGATTTTTTTTTTTTTTTTTTGCTATGCTGGGTCTTAGTTGCAGCACGTGGGGTCTTCATTGCAGCGTGTGGGATCTTTTAGTTACAGCATGTAGGCCCTTAGTTGTGGCATGCGGGATCTAGTTCCCTGTCCAGGGATCAAACCACGGTTCCCTGCAATGGGAGCACGGAGTCTTAGCCACTGGACCACCAGGGAAGTCCCGGATTGGGATTTTTTTTAATAAGAGGAATCCAAATGGAAAGAAAGTCAAGGTTTTGTTTTTCAGTTCTGAATAGGCTCTTGAAACTCTCAGCAGAAGCAATTATTTAGAAAACCAAAGCTTTAGTTTTGCAAGATGAAAAGAGGAAAGGGTGATAGGAAATCAACAGGGTCAGCCATGAAAGAGGCAGGGTATAGAATTTATGTAACAGTAATGAATTGGAAAGGGGAAGGGGGATGTTCAGTGCCCCCTGCGGATAAACATGGCTCACCCTGGTTGCCAGCTGGGGAGCATATTGATTGAGGCATCATGTTGGAGGAAGTAAGAGGGACTTGAAGTGAGGGGATAGGGCCTAGGGGGACCACAGGGAGAGGGGCAGAGTCATCTCTCAGAAGCAGCTACCCTGTGGCCATGCTGATACCCAAAGACCATCCACCCCTGGCGTGTGGCCTGAGCTGGGAGGCCAATCAGCATCCCATCCCATCTCACATCAGTAGCCCTCTCTCACGCTAAACCCATCTGAACTCTCCACGTGGTCAATGTTCTTTAAATGGTCTAGGACACTCATGAGTCTCCCAAACCTTGGTATCTGGAAGAGGCGCATGGGAGAGCAGCTCTCTGGCAGCCTTGCATGGGCTCCATGTAGACCATGTGGGCAAGAACTGACTGCAGTCCAACCCAAGTCTTAGCAAAGTGCCCTGGGGCTGGCCAAATCTAAGATTGGATGATTCTATGATATATTGTGATAGTTTGTGACAATGTCACAAATAAAGAGTAAAGATTACCTATATTGCCGAATAAATGGTATTTTTCACACTGTTCCCAAGGCTTGCATCTCATCAAAAGCTTTTGCTTACAAAAAGGCATTAGGACAAGAAACAAATGATCTATGAGTTCTCAAAAGACAATTTTTATGACCAGGTAATTCTATTACAATCAGATGCACCTAAGTGTTAAGATGGAGAAAAGAAGGGACTGGAGAGGAGAGAGGTGATGATCTGAGTAGCTCATAATGGGTTGGGCTCTAAACAGCAACCCACTGAGTATACTCCACACGTAGGAGGTGAGGGAACAGAGACTAGGGAAGGAAATTCATTTACTCTCGATAACACCATCATTCAAGCCCACCTAACTCCAGGGCTCATGCATTTTGCACAATACCAATCTACCTATATAGAAAGGTATACCAAAATACCTGAAAAATATCAGAGGATCCTTGCTTTGAAAATATTCTTTAGGGCTCAAGTCATACAAAATCATAGTTGGTTCTAAGAAAATTGTGATAGAGGACGTCTCATTTTTTCAGCAATGCCTTATCATTAGAGATTTCCTGCCCACTCATGGCTCAGCATCCATTCCTGATGAATATACGCTAGTGAATATAGCATTCCTGATGAATATACGCTAATGGATATAGCATTCCTGATGAATATACGGTAATGGATATAGCATTCCTGATGAATATACGGTAATGGATATAGCATTCCTGATGAATATACGGTAATGGATATAGCATTCCTGATGAACATACGGTAATGGATATAGCATTCCTGATGAATATACGCTAATGAATATAGCATTCCTGATGAATATACGGTAATGGATATAGCATTCCTGATGAATATACGCTAATGGATATAGCATTCCTGATGAATATACGGTAATGGATATAGCATTCCTGATGAATATACACTAATGAATATAGCATTCCTGATGAATATACGGTAATGGATATAGCATTCCTGATGAATATACGCTAATGGTCAAGAGAACAGATCCTCAAGCTAGGCTGCTGCTCTGACGTTGTGACCTGGTGCAAGCTGCTCACCCTCTTTGTGCCTCAGCCCCTTCGTCAATAACGTGGGCGATAACAGTAAAACCTACCTGACAGAGTTTCGTGAGGATTAAATGAGTTAGCAATAAATTACATTATTCGAATAATTGGGGTAATTTGAATATGGACCGTGTATTAGAAAATATTACCATATCTAGGTTGAATTTCTTGAGAATGAGAATAAGAATAGTATGGCAGCCATGTCGGAGAATTCCTTGCTCTAATACTAAATGCTGAAGTATTTAGGGGTGAACATTGTGATGCCATGATGTCTGCAATCACTCTTTAATGGTTTGGCAAAGAAGTGTATATATATGAAGAGAGGCCCACAGAAGCAGAGAGGGATAAATATGGCAAAATGTGAACCGTTGGTGAGTTTAGGTGCTCATGTGCTAGAGTTGCAGCTTTTCTGAAGGCCTGGCATTTTTCGAAATAGTTAGGCCATGATGGGTTCATGTTTGTGCGTATGTGTAAGAGTTTTCTACCCCATCCCACCGCCATGCCACCTCGAACCAAATCAACAGGAGTAGGGTTGCCAGATGTAACACAGGACAGGCAATGAAACTTGAATTTCAGATAATGAATCATTTATTTAGTATAAATATGTCCCAAATATTTCACAAATGCCAAATATTGCATAGAGCGTACTTATACTAAAAAGTTACTCCTTGTTTATCTGAAATTCAAGTTTAACCAGGCATCCTACCTTTTTATTTGTCACATCTGGCAACTCTAATAAAAGCTGTTTATTTCCCTGATATATATGGCTGAGCCCGCCCACAGGCATGTCACAATCTTAGTGATGTTGACTTATCCGTGAAAGAATGTCTGTCGTCCTTCTGCGTTTTAAACCATAGAGGAAATACGCTTTCATTCTGAATCTCTCATGTTTCTTCTTAATTATAACACATTTGAAGGATTGCATTTTTATTTGTGATAAAACCCATAGATAGAATATACATACAGGTCACATAAAAATACATGAGGATGATAATTAAACCTAATATACAGTGATGGATAGGTAGTGCGATTAGAGAACTACACATTTATGGTATACAGTGTTACTAATAATGTCAGTGAATCTCTTCTAAGAAGCACCTCTCGGACAAAGGGCATGTTTTAGCAGTTAGTGCAAACGCGTTAAAAACACTATGTGTAGAACTACAACCTCAAAATATTCAGTCACACACAATCTCATGCATTGGTTAACCACTTTGGAACGGCAGCACCATTCCACATTATAATATGCACATTTGTTATATTGCACCTTCCTGAGTTGAACTTTGAAAACGGTAACCACACAAAGTGCCGGAACGGATGAATTCATCCCAGTCTGGGCCTTCACTGGTGGTAGTAGTAATCTTGACCGTCGTAGCCGTCGTAGCTCTGCCCTTTATAGTAGCTGTACTCATCCTCATAGGCTCGGTAAGTGTCCCCACGAGGGTCTCCATTTTCATTTTCGTAGATTTCATATCCGTTGTTGTACTCACTGGTGCCTGTTTGTTCATACTCCCCCTCATATCCAGGGGTGGTAGTTTCCCCAAATGGTGGCGGGGTCGTCCCGTAGATCTCCTGGGGTGGAGTTGTAGGTTCATATCCACCATTTGGAGAGGCAGTTGCCTTAGAGCCACCATTGTCCTGCCCTCCAACCACTGTGGTTCCTTCTGCATTGGCTTCAGTGACACCTTCTTCGCCTTCCTCCTCCTCTCCATTGTCCCCACCACTGCTGCCATGGCCAATGTCTATCTCTGTGCTGTTGGTGCTAGTGCCATTTAGGCCTTGTTCATTATCATCCATTTCTGCTTCATTTTCATTTTCTTCCTCTTCTTCCTCTTCACTTTCCTCCTCTTTTGTAGCCTTCTTTCCTATATCCCCAGCCTATAAGGAAAAGTTTGAAGGAATCCAAGTTTAGGTGTGAAAAACATGAAACTTAAGGCCATTATTTCATCCAGCATAGGCTGTACCGACAGCCTTGTTCTACATGTAATTCTTAATTGAAGCCAATTTAAGTTACCAAAGAATTGGTGGGTTTTTAAAAATTCAGAACTAGTACCTTTGTCATTGGGTTTTGAGGGAGAAAAAGGGACCTGATAAATAAGTCTCTGTGGGAGATGCTTTCTATAGCTTTGCTACTCACTTTCTCTGTCTTGGAATCCTCTTCTCAGAAATGCTATGGCATCTCTCAGGACCTTTTATCCATTGCTAAGATGCTTGTCCTTAGTCTTCTGTGATTATATTGAAAGGCAGTATAAGAACATGGGAAGAGAACTTCCATGGGAAAAACCTTTCCTTATTTGTAAACAGGGACATTGTACCTGCTCTTACTTTTTCATTGAGTTTAATGAAGATAATATAAAATACTGTGTGTAGAGTGTCAGGATAACCTCAGACTTCAGTAAAGCAATGAAAGCAGATTGAACATCTTGGAGGAATTGTTACCTTCGTGGGAAGCTGGATGGCAGCTAGACCTATATTCCCTGTTCCAGGCGTGGTCTCCTCTCCATAACCAAGTGTGGTAATGGAAAGGGTGGTGTTCTCAGCCTCTGACTCTTCGTCTTCATTTCCATCAGAATCTTCATTCTCTTCATTGTTTTGTTCTTCATTTGAAGTCTCCTGGGGTAAGTGTCCAGAGCAAGAAAATTTGTTTAAGCTAGAAGGTAACTCAAAATTTGTTGAAGTCATGAACCCTTATTGGAAAAAACCTCCTCCGTATCCCTCAGCCAGCTTGTCACCCAGTGTTGACAATTCTGCTTCCTTTTATGCCATTTGCACTTCTCACTTCTCAGAACTCAATTCAAAGTTTTCTCATACTATTTACCTCACTATAGTGTGTTTTAGATATTTATGTATTCCATTTAATCAATTCAAAAATATTTGTGTAATAATTTCAGCATATCTGACTATATGGTATCATACAATACATGGCTTAGGCTCTTGAAGTCTTGTTAATAGCTACTACAACATGATAGTTCATTAATTATTGTATTTGCTGACAAATAAGCCGAGAACTTTATACCTATTTTTTAATTCCTTAGAGCAGTCTTTTAACATAGGGTTGTAACTCACACCCTTTAGAAAAGGAAAGTGAGCTCAGAAAAGTTAAATAACTTGTTTAAAGTCTCATAGTAAGTGATGAAACTGTATCTCTCTAATTAAAAAAAAAAACAAACCTGGGCCCTTCCTGTGCACCATGACGTTTTTGATGACAAGGAGGATTTATGTGAATTGTCCACATTATACCTAGGATATTTTTTCAGAAAAGAATTTTTTATAGAAGCCCCTCTCTTCAAACAAGGTGATTGCATGTCTATTTACTATCAAAAAGAAGTGAATGTATTTCATTTACTTTCAGGGGTATGTAAAGAAAAAGAGACATATTAAATTCAAAATCCATCTGCCAATATATAAGCCAGTTTTGAGCTGTGTGCAGTATTAAAAGATGTCAGGCATTTGACACACAATCTTTCTGTGCAAAGAAGAAATCAAACACTCCAAGAAATCCTTAGCTATATATTATGTTATTGCAGGAAGATGTTTTTTAAAAATTACTACTCCTCAATGAATGTTATTATCATCTTTAACATTTTACTATTTTGCCTTTACTCCATGTTGTTAGGCAATTGTTTGTTGATTGAGTTAATCTCTCAAAGTAATTCATAGCTAATATTGAAAGTCAGGAATTCATACACAGAATTTATGTACTTTAAATGAGTACTGGAAAACTGAATTTATTTCAATGTGTGTTTTTTTGTTTTTTGTTTTATTTTTGCGGTACACGGGCCTCTCACTGTTGTGGCCTCTCCCGTTGCGGAGCACAGGCTCCGGACGCGCAGGCGCAGCGGCCATGGCTCACGGGCCCAGCCGCTCCGCGGCATGTGGGATCTTCCCGGACCGGGGCACGAACCCGTGTCCCCTGCATCAGCAGGCGGACTCTCAACCACTGCACCACCAGGGAAGCCGGTCAATGTGTTTTTAAAGAGATTGTGATGTTAGGATAACTTTAACTAGGCATCCTATATTTTAAGACTTCAAAACAAACAAACAAAAGCCAGATTTAGCCTGCCTTATTACTAAAACAAATGATGTTTGTTTCATCAGATTTGTAAATTCCACTGTTTTAATGAACTCTTGGAACTACTAGAGTCCACCCCAAAACAGTCTCCAAGCTAACTGTGTCAAATATCACACTAACACCATACTATTTATTTTTTCATGTTACATGCTTTAGTCCAACAGACTAAATCTTTCAGGGAAGAAGGAGGAAAGATCCTTAGAGTAGGAGAAGATACAGTTTGGGTCCTGCACCATTGTTTCACAGGTGAAGAACCTGAGGTCCAGTGGGATAAATGACTCACATGAGGTCAAAGACATGGCAGTTCATTAGCAGCAGGGTCATGAATACAGACCCAAAGTCCCAACTCGTAGGATTCTCCATTTTCTGCTAACAACACCCTTTCTTTTCCTAGTAATTTATTTAAGGTTGTTCTGCTGCAATAAGTTAAAAAGGAAAGTAGGTCAGTCTTTTTATTGGTATGAGACCTCAAATATCCTCTTGAATAGAAAAATTAGCAATCATTTGTGCTTAAAAAAAGTATTGTTAACCCACCAGAATAGCTAAAATGACTGAAAGAAACACGTGTTGGTGAGAATGTAAAGCTACTGGAATGCTCATATATGGATAGTGGGAGTTTACATTAGTACGTCGTCTTTGGTAAACTGTTGGTGGCATCTCCTCAGGAAGAACATATGCAGACCTTTCGACGTAGATATTTCATGTCTAGGTAAAGTGGCCTCCAGAAATGAATGCATATGTTCACCAGAAGGAGTCCTAGAATGTTCACAGCAGCACTCTTTTGTCATAGCCCAAACCTGAAAACTCCCCAACTGCCCATCAACAGAAGGATAACACATTGTGGTACATTCACATCATGAAACACTGACAATGAGAATGAACGATTTTCAACTGTAGAAACATATGAACTAATCTCTGAAGCTGAGAGTGGAAGAGGTCACATGCGAAAGAGTATATGCTGCACAATTCCATACATGTATGTATGTGTGTGTATATATATATATATGTATGGAACACAAAAAGAGCCAAAAACAATCTGTTAGGGGTCGACCAGTTGCCCTTGGTGGTTGTTGGTTAACGGATGGGATGGAGCACAAAACTTGTGCTGCTTTTTTCTATGGGTGCTGGTTACCCTTAAGTGTTCAATTTCTGAAATTTCAGTCATCTATAAACTTACGATAATTGTGTTATGTACATTATATTTCAATAAAAGTTTTATAAATGTGAGACTGAATAATTTAGGAGAGGGGGAAAAACGTATGATCACCAAATAGAAAATATGCCTAAGCACCTTCTGATGGGAATACAATTTCTGGAGCCTCTGTATTTAATCTGAATTGCCAGTGACATTTTAGGGAGGAGATGGGGAAAAAAGAGGTTCTAAACTCTCTTCAGGATGGAAGACTCCCCGGGGTATTCATGCAGTTTTCCACTATCACTTTGAGTGAATGGTCTTTGGAGCATTTATTCCTCTGAAGTTTCAAAACCAAACCACCAAATATTGACTGGGCACTTATATGTATAAGAAACTGGGCTGGGCAGTGTGAAGAGATGCAAAAGAGGGTACAGCACTGTTCATCCTCAAAGCAAGGATTGTTACCTACGGTCTCTAGTCTCCTGGGTCGTGGGGAATTTGCAGGTCAGTTCTGGGAGGACCAGAAATCTTCAGAGATTGTTGGTAAAATATCGAGTACGTGAGATTTCGTCAGAGTTCTAAAGGAACCTTAATGTTTCTCTACCCCAACCACCATCGCAACAAATGAAGAACCATTGTCCAAAGATATGCAGTCTAACCGGGAAATCTAGCTGGTAAGGCAATTTTACAGTCTCTGTACCGCAAGCAGCTGTAGTTAAATGGATTACCCTAGCTCAGTTCTTGTGTAAGATTACTATGTGGAACTCCAGGCAAAATTTTCTGGGATTTAGTAGGTGGCATCTTTCCTGGTACTGGCTTGACATTCTTGTAAGGTACCCCTTTATTAAAAAGCTATTAGGATAAATTGTGGTCCTAAAAAAGTTACTTTTATGGTTAAAAAAAATCAGACTAATTATGCGTCCCTTTTAAAGTTCCCACACCATTTTGTTTTCAAGAGAGCAGACGTTTATCCATTTTGATCCATTTTGGACTGTCATTGTCCCTTCATAAATAGCATCTAAGAATACCTGAATTTAGAAGGTTCCCAAACCAGTGGATAGCTATAATTGACTACCCAGGAAAATGTACCTAATTAGTATGTTTCTATGGGCAAGAATGTCAGTTATAAACATGTTAGCACAATTTCCAAATTATATAGATGAATTTTAGCCATGAACTACACTGATTTGTAGTACTATATGGGAAAGTATTTATACATCTTGAGCATTTGCATTTCTATAAAAACATGAATTTTACTAGTAGGCAAAAAGACATATAAAATTCCAATCAGAGAGAACAGCCCTACTTTGTGAGTCAAGAAAGGCAGGTGAATCACGATAACACTGTAGAGGATATGAGATTAGCTTTCTTATACTACCCACTGATTAAACTGAATTTTTAAAGTTTAGTCATTAAAACAAGTATTGCACTAAGTTTAGGATTATTGTATATTTGTCTTTTACCATCATGCTCTATCCACCTAAATGTAAATAATACTTTCTTTCCTTCTCTCAGAATTTACATTTCTTCCAGTTAAAATGGAGATACCTTTTGTATTCATATATAGCTTACAGGTAACTTTATCCCCAAACTGTAATAGTGTTTTAAGCAGGTCATTTTATTTAATCCTAATTTAAATAATATTCTCCTTGTCCAAAATAGAAGGCTGTGGGCAGTTGGTAACCTGGCAATGTCTATTTGCTGAGTGTAGACTACAGGGGACTAGTTTTCTACTTGGTTTTTGGGCTGCCTGGTTTGCTATGAAAAAACCTGCAGAAATTCCTTACCTCTTCTTCCTCCTCTTCTGAGCTATCACCATTTCCATTTTCTTCAGACAAGTCACTACTGCTCTAAAAAAAAATGTATACATGAATTCATAGACATATGAATATATATGTACATACGTATTTATTTACTTAGGACAGTTCTCATGCTACTGTGAGAAAGATATGAGGAGATTAGACATATGCAAAACAGGGTTAGAGAGAAAGGGGCATTTTACAGTGATCAAGATATGCATTGAAATACTCCATTTTTAACCTCGAAAGCATTGACAGTGTGTTGAAATATTTTGTTTGTAAAAATGAGAGCAGTGAATGACAGATTGGCTTAGCTCTGAGAGAATGAGAATTATCTGGTCCAATTTTTCTATTTTACAGAGGAGGAATATGAAGCTCACACGGTTGTGCATTCTCCAACCAGTTCAAGGCAAATCTTGAGCTAAAACATCGATCTCATTGTTTTATTTTCTTTATAAAATATGAATGAAATGATAACTAGGCTTATTACAAAATATAAGTTGTTACTGGATGATTTTCATAAATAATGAGCTCTCTTGGTGAATTTAACTTAGAATTTGACTTGAAATTAAATTTGCATACAATTTTTAGTACCTTTTTTTTTTTTTTTTTTTTTTTTTTTTTTTTTGCGGTATGCGGGCCTCTCACTGTTGTGGCCTCTCCCGTTGCGGAGCACAGGCTCCGGACGCGCAGGCCTAGCGGCCATGGCTCACGGGCTTAGTTGCTCCACGGCATGCGGGATCTTCCCGGACCAGGGCACGAACCCGTGTCTCCTACATCGGCAGGCGGATTCTCAACCACTGCGCCACCAGGGAAGCCCTGTACCTTTTAATCTAATTAAAGCTAATGCCTAAAATGAAGTGTGTGTGTGTGTGTGTGTGTGTGTGTGTGTGTGTGTGTAAAGTTATATAAGAGAAAAATTCATTTACTCATTTAGGAAATTTATGAGTACCATTCCTCTAAAAAGCTCAATATTGAATGAGAATAAATTAGACCAAGGAGTCTGCATATAAAAATAAAATTATAAGTTAATGAGCTTTGCTACTTTTTAAAAGGAAAGGTGTATCTAAACCTCTGTTATCTGAGCCTTTAAGACAGTGGAGGAGATTTTTCCTCTTTCTCCCAATGTTAATCCAAATTGAACTTTCCTTCTTTCTTCTGCAACCACTCCTTAATGACACTAAGCATACAAGTAGATACCTAACTTAAGATTCTGTCATTTTCTGCTCTGCAAATTTATCTTTGATTCTGGTGACTCAGTTAAGTACTGTCCGACTTAGAAAACACAGCTGCAGAAGAACCTTAGGGTTAGAGATCAACATGAGGGAATGTTCATGTCCCAACCCTGCTCAGGGCTCTCCCTGTTGGGCTCATTCTTCAGATGGCCAAGCCATCCACCCAAGGTGTCTCCTTGAGCCAAGAATAATCTTGGGTGGAAAAGGAATAATTAGACCTGCTCTTCACTGCCATGACCTTAATAGCTGTGCCTTCCCTAGCCCAGAGGTGAATAAAGCATTAGATTATATTGGAACTATTTCTATTTGTTAGTTAAATTATAAATAGAGGATAGCATATTTGTGCAGCGTATTTTGTCTCAATGGGAATGTTTTAGTCATTTTACAAGCTTTCCTTACCTCTAGCTTTCATCTTACTCCAACCATTTCACTCTTCAATTAGTATCTGCAGTGAGGACAGTTTTAAAACTGCATGAAATGCCTTGAAGACTTAGCATTTCTTATTTTCCTTTCTTTCATTTACGCCTTATTACCAACTTGTCAATAAGTCCTATTGATTCTTCTGGAAGTCTTTCATATACTCCTTCCAACTTCTATGCCTACTGCATTTATTCAGTTCCAAAATATATATTCCAGGCATTGTACTGAGAATGTAGGTCGTAGCAAGAGAGAAAGTTGCAAATATGGGCAGTTCCCCATGTCAAGTACTGTGATAACTGAATGAGTCTGATAAAAGAAATTTAAGATAAAGTCCCTGCTGTCTAAGAGTTCACACACTAACCAAACATTTTAATCATAAAAAAACAATTTCCTCAGTTAAAAATGTTTAGGGCGTTAAGCTTATTTATACTTACATTTCTGTACCCAAGCAGATAAGCTACAATAAGACTGACAGCCTTGCAATCAACATAAGCTATTTCATGCAAGTTGGTATTTTAGAAAAGATTTTATATATAAACACAGATCAGTTTGAATAAAAACATGAACTTCAAAGCCAGTGCAGCTTAATGCATTTGGGGGTGACAATCTGGGCACTAAATACTTAACAGACTTAAGGAAATAAATAATAAGGAGCTATGGAAACATATAAGTAGACATGTAAGGAGAAAAATCTTGGAAATCAAACTTTGTAAAGTGGGATGATAGATCATCAATACTAGATCAGACTGTTGGATCAGGAGATGTATTTTATTGGATTATATTTTGAAACAACTGTCTTATTTACAAATTCTGCATTGGTTGAGATAAATCTATCTGCATATAATCTGTAGAAATTTTGTATATTAAAGATCTGCTTAAAACTCTGTGAACTTTGGGTCTCTCGGTAAGAACCTCTCCTAATATCTTTTCACTACAGACATTTGAATTGGGCCACACGTAGATATCTACAAAAACTTTTAGGTGGGAATACCTCCAAGTATATGATATTTTAGAAAAGTTGAAGAGGTAGTCCAAAACATAAATGTATTATCATTTCCATTTCGTTTAAGAAAGACAACAAAGTTTCAAATGAGCAATGTTTATTTATGGGCAAACCAAAGAATGGAAGGCAATTCTGAAAACCCACAGCTCTAGTATCATTTGTGCTCATATTTCTGTGGCCATACACATTCCCCATAATTATTATGGTGCTAGAAATACTTTAAGATGATCATTTCCTACCATTGTATGAGTTGGAAGTGGGTTAGTCCAACATATGGCAGGATACTATGCCAAGCCACTCTGCTAAGGCGTCATTTTCAGAGTCCTTCTGCTTTTAGTGTCTCAGGAGACCGGGGTCAGATGGTGCATAATTGGTGCCCTGAGCCCAGACTCTATAGTAATAAAAATAGCACAATTCTGTTTTGTTGTCTATTTAAAATCAGCACCACACCCTCTCGTTTTCAGAACCCTCTTCACAGGTAACTCAGTTAAAACAGAAATTCTTATTTTTAGTGTTTAGTTATTTTTGTTTGTTTGTTTACCAATTTTAAGGATGTTTTGTTTTTCTCACAAGCTTTTTAGTTTGCTTCATGACTTTCTCTCTTTCCTCTGCATTCTTGAGCTACACTTTCCATTAGAGTTATGCTCCAATATGATGTATTGTTCTAGTGAACTACACAGGTCAAAGGTTAAGAAACTCTTCAGCAAACCAGTGATTATCAGGAATTGTTTTAATGCTCTTTGTTGTTTATGAAGTCGATTTTTTCCCCTAAATTAAGAGTCTAAATTATTGGATATAGACAGCTATCTGACTGTATAATATGGCAATTAGTGGCCTTATCACTGACTGAAATGTCAACAACTGATAAAATTGTCCACTTTTGTCAGTGAATTAGACAAAACGCCTGAACTCAGTGTTCTGCAGTGTGTGCTTTCATTAGGTCATTCTAGACTGGGCCCAAATGAGTTTACTCTATGTGTGTGGCTCTGCTTTACAAGAAAACCTTAGGAATAAATTTTATTTTATTATATTAAAAACAAACTGTTTGTAGTAAGTGGTCTTTCTGGCTGAATTTCAGGGAGAGTTGAATTTAGGTATTTTACAGTTAAATTTGATTCCCTTTCAGTTGCAATGGATGAGAAGGAAAATTAATTTTTACACTTACCTGAACCGGAAATCGTTTTAGAGGAGGATAAAAGTAGGCATGCTTGTAAAGATAATATCGGGGCCTGTGCTTAAAGACCTGCATGAACACAATAAATGATACATTCATGTTTCATGTGCAATAAATCTAGAGGAAGTGTAGTCAAGCCAAGGAAGTATGCTAAGGTGAATTACCCCATTTTCTTCAGAATCCTCTAATTTGGCTCTTCGATGCAAATTTTTCATCTGTTTAAAAGAGCATTTAATTATTACATATTCTCTCAACATAAAAAGACAAAAATGGAAATAACTGTAGGTTTTTAAGAAAGAACTTACTGAGAGAGCACAGGCCATTCCCAAAATGCTGAGCAAAATTAAAGCCGTCTTCATTTTGCTTCTGGAATTAATGAAGTGTTAAAGTTAATGAGTAAAACTAAGAATGTACCCTTTTTTGCTTGCACTAGGCGATGTATTTAGTTGTTTTCAGTTTTGTCCAATTAGAGTTTTGACTAAGTAGGACCAAATTTCTGCTTTTGTTCTAAAACTATTCCTTCTGTTTAAGTGGTAGAACACTGCCTTTATTCATCTATTGGAGTCATCATGAGTTCTATATTTGGTTTTAAGCCATCTGCTCTGATTTGTCAGTGGAAGACCATTTCATCACTGCCACGGGCTTGCATACTCAGTGTACTTCATGTTGGGGCCTCCTGATGCCCTTGACATAGGAACATGAGCTAGTGCAGTTAGGTGACCTGTTTGTTTTGTTTATAATTAAAAACTACGCAAAAACTGAATACATTCAGAGGGTTGCTTTTATGCCAATTATCCTACAGGCTGTTTCCAGCTTCCCTATAGCTTTTAAAGTAAAAGTTTGTTTGTAACGTGCAGACTAGGCGGCATTTTCCCATGGATATCTTAGAATACTTGATATTTTTTATGTGTGTGAAAAGATCCATGACATTTGAAATATTGTTCTCATGACATGTAGCACCCAACAACCATGTTTAAGGGTGATTCTGTGAGAAGAGTTATCAGAGTTCATCGGGAGATATCAGGGGGACATTTCCTCAAGTTACGTTGTTCTCCAGCTCCATTTAAGCTTTCCATCACTGATGTGGGAGGTTGTCATGGAATGGATGTAGGGGCTCTCCAAGGTCAGGGTGATCGTCGTGACGGAGACGTCAATTTTATGGAAGAATTGCAGATGCAACTCTCAGAAGAATACATTGTGAACAGTCCTGGGGTTTGCAGCCAGGCCGAGATCTCAGTTCCACATAGATTGCTCACAGGTAAAAGGAAAGCGATTGTGAAACAGTATCTTAATTTTATTCTACTTGATCAAATCCTATTTTTATAGAAGTTGAACAAACTTAGCTGAAAGCCACTAACACCTGGCACTTGCACTGACAAACACATTTCACTGAGAGGGCTTTCTCCTCCAGAGCGACAGTTTTGGCAACATTTTAGAAGCAATACGTAATGGTAATGGTAATTTCCCCATAAACACACTGGGAAAAGTAATATTTAAAATGTATGAAACGCATGTCATATACTGTACTCTGAAGGTAGATTCTGCATTTTATCGTCACTAGCCACGATGTATTACATCCTTATAGAGTATCTGATGCTAAAATAAACATTACACAGAGTAAGGCTAGAGCCCTGGAGAAGCTGTCTGGGGTCCTCTGTCACCTCTCTTTGTGACAGAGTGGGTCTTTGATTTTGAAGCCTGCAAACTTGCTCACCATCCTGTCCTACTTTAGCAAAAGTTCTTGATGGCCACGCGGGGATAAAGAGGTTTCCCCTAAAGGAGACCCATCTGTTTAAGAAGCTCTCGTTGCTACTGAGGTGCTCTGAACAATACTTTGACCTTGGCCACCCATGATGGAGCCCATCAACAAACAGGAAGATTATTGCTCTGCAGCTTTATGAAAAGAGTTGGAGTCATTACAATATCTTAAAGAGCTATAAACTAAAATATGTAGAACCATAGAAAGAGTTCAGAGTATAAAACTTTCTCATTACAAACTATAAAAACAACTAGATGAAAACACAACAGGAATAATATAAAAAGAACCAAGTGATTCATGTAGGTAGCAATTGGCTGCCTACATAAATCTCATTTTATTTACTTTGTGTTTCATCAAATGCAAAGACCTCCGTAGTGCCCACTACTAACCCAGACAACAATTTAAAAAATTTTAAAGGATTGTTTTGAGAATCTAATTGCAAGTTTTTATTGAGAAGAGTATAAACTAACAACATCTCTTACTTCCCTAGTACTATGCATTTTTCCATTCTGCTTTTAGAGCTATAAGATATTAACACCTTGAAACCAAATATATAACATACTGAAAAATACTGTTTATAAGTGAAGTACAGGTTAAGCATAATTGTTGGAGAAATCAACATACACTGAGGCAGAGTTGTAAATGAGAAATAGTATTTCAGTCAGATTATCGCGAATGCATCAGAATGAGTAAACGAACAGTTATCTGTGAGGTACAGAGGTAGAAAGTAGGAAGCATAATATTCTAGTCTATATACATAATAATAAGAACTTATTTACATGCTTAGGTTAATAAACTCAGCCTTTTGGAAAGACTCTAAAACATGAGGTACTAGTTTAATGATAAACAAGTGTTAAATTACATAGCAATTCTATACAATGTGTTAATATCTATATTTAAATAAAAAGTTCAGAACCAAGCCTGGAGATGTGAAATGTGGCGTGTTTGATTTTAAGATAATCAAGTCGTCACATTAAACCCTACCCTTTTGCAGTCCTGGAGTGAGAAGGCAGGCTCCCAGGAGTGAGTGACACAGATTGAGTACTTCCTCTGCTTTCTCACTCACTCATTCACTTGCTCTTTCAGGCTATAAACTCTTCTTTGCCTTCCCACAGCCAATCACTGTCATGGTCAAGGTGATGTCAGAATGTGGATTCTCACCAGAAAACCCCCGAACTTCCACACTTTTTCAAGACACAAGCTCAGCTGAATAAACATGAACTGTGGTTCTAGTGCCAAGAGGTTTGCATTGTGGAATTTAATTGAAGGTTTAGATGAAGATGAATAGTTTGAGTTCTGAATATATATAATAATATACTGGAGTTGAATGAAAATAAATAGCAAAAGATTTAACCATTTAAAAATTTCATAATTATACAAATTTTCATTATGTTGAAAGGAAGGAAAACTTACTGTAATCAGATACAATCCTACATTATTAAGTTAGTAAAAAAAATACAGAAAGATACTAAATAATAAAGGAAAGGACCTGATAAACAATTAATACTTTAATATCAATTATTTTATTTTTCTTCCTGAAATATGCTTCAGAGACTCATAAATTAAAACTGGTATAACTAAATGTCAAAATGTGTTAAGATATATTTCCTGAAACATATTGCTGAGTATAAAGGTTTTACACTAAGTTTTTGAGGATTGTGCTGCTGATAGTAGCACAGTGTACCATACGGTGAGGGTAAGTATGCCTTGGGTTGCATGGCTAGTAGATGGGGAATCTAGGGCTCAAAGTCAAGTCTGTCTAATTCTAGAGTCTACTTTTTATTCTTGCTGGCACATTCAGAAACCTTCAGTGACTCAGTAGATTGGAATATAGTGAATGGAAGTAGGGATGAATGAGGACGGTCAGATAGGCCAAGACCAGATGAGGGAGTGGACTTCGGCCGCACTCGGGAGTATGGACTCCATCATGGAAAAGAGAGAACCCCAAAGGGTTAAAGCAGAAAAACAATATGTTTAGGTTTGCAAGTTGGAAAAATCTTTTGTTGATAAGGCAGAGCTGCGTTGAGGAAGGCAGGATTGTTGTGGAGGAGAGGAGTTTCAAGAAGCTATTTTAGTGGTCCAGGAAGACAAGGATAAAGATCTAAACTAAAGCAGTAGCAGTGGGGATGGATAGGATGGAACAAAGGAAAGCAATGTTAAATAGCTAAAATTAACAGGACTTAGTAGCAGTAAGAAAAGTGGAGAAGCCTAGGATGATTTCTGGATTTAGGACTTGGGTAATTCTGAGAATGGTGCGGCCATATCCCATGCAATACCTAGCAGAGCAACTGGTATACTATAATCACTCAGTAAGTGATTAAGAGTTACTAGTATAAGGTATACTATTAAAGTTAATAGTATTAACTTTACTATTAAAGTTAATAGTATAAGATATAATAAAAGGAATAGAGAACTGAGAATCAAAAGATTGAAAGTTTGTTCTATGAATATGTGAATCACTCAACCCCAAGGAGTCTTCAGTTTAAGGCATCTTTTAAAAATAAGGGGACTTTCACACCAAAAAAGAACCAGCCATTGCATTCCTCCATCAGCTGTGAAGTATTCTTCCCAAGCAGTAGAGCTTGACTCTGATGAAGCCTCTGTATCTCCCAGGTTAGAGAAAATACAGGGAACAGAAGACTATGTAAAATGAGACCATTGGGTTGCATTCAGCCAAATCCAGAAGGTGGGAAACTTCATCAGACATATTTCCTGGCTTCTATCTTATTAGCAGAAAAAATACAAAAGGAGGAAAGGGAAACTGTCGATTTAAGAGACTTCAGAGACATATCTAGAGAAATTATGAAACAACTGGAGAAATGTTGAGTCCTGACCAGATATTTTCTGATATTAAGAAATTGTAGTTAATTTTTTAGGTATGATGATATTATTATTATTTTCAAAAGAATGCTCATCTTTTAGAGATTCAACCTAAAATACTGATGGATGAAACAGATATCTTGGGGTGGGGATAAAGATGAAACAGGTTGGGTATAAATTGATAATCATCGGGACTTCCCTGGTGGCGCAGTTGATAAGACTCCACGCTGCCAATGCAGGGAGCCTGGGTTTGATCCCTGCTCAGGGAACTAGATCCCATGTGCATGCCGCAACTAAGAGTTCGCATGTCACAACTAAGGAGCCCACCCGGCACAACCAAATAAATAAATATTTTTTAGAAAAAGGACTTCCCTGGTGGCACAGTGGTTAAGAATCCACCTACCAATGCAGGGGACACAGGTTCGATTCCTGGTCCGGGATCCCACATGCCACGGAGCAACCAAGCCCGTGCACCACAACTACTGAAGCCCGCACGCTGTAGGGCCCGCATGCCGCAACTAGTGAGCCTGTGTGCTATAACTACTGAAGCCCGTGTGCCTAGAGCCCACGTTCTGCAACAAAGAGCAGCCCCCACTCGTCGCAACTAGAGAAAGCCCACGCGCAGCAACGAAGACCCAACGCAGCCAAAAAATAAATAAAATTTGATAATCATCAAATTGATGATTAGTCAATGCAGATTCATGACACTATGCTCTTCACCTTTGTATATGCTTGAAATGACCTATACAGTTTTTTTAATGATTGAACTAAGTGATCTCTAAGACTTTTTCTATCTCTAATATTCTGTACTCTCTTATCTTCAATGAGTCATTTAAGCCTGATATATCATTTCCAACAGCCCTATAGCTACTTTAAATTGACTAGATTTATTTATGCAAGTTTATTGGAACATTCTTTCTAAGAAGTAGTGCTAGAGAAAAAAAAAAAACAACCACCAAAGATTCTTACTGCTTTTTTTGCTTGTTTGTTTGTTTATAACTAGGGCTGTCCCAACAACACCTTTTGTTAAGGTCTCATCATCACAATGGTCTTCTTTATTTAAACAGGCTGTTATGAACTGATTCTCTTAGATGGCATATGAACACACATTTGCGTCATTGATGCCACAACCAAGTTTCACTGTGTGATGGGTCATTTCCGGAAAAACCCTACACTCGTTGTAATGTACTCTTCTTTCTGCCACATTTACTCAGTTATCAAATCTTATTAACGCCACCTCCACAGTTTCTTTGAAATCCATCCTCCTCCCTCTTTTCTTGTTGCCTATGCCTTTGTTCAAGTCCTCATTACCTCTTGCCAGGTTAGAATATCAGTAGTAATATTCTAATTGTGAGCATGTTGCGTATTTCCCCTTACCAAAACTTCTGTGACCCCAGGATTTAGAATCAAAGATTGAACTGAAGTCCTGGTGCTGTCTCTTGCTAGCTTTTGACCTTGGGTTAGACTTGCTCAGCCCAAAAAGTCTGCCCCCAACTTTCCTTTCCAATATTGTTTATTACTTCTTGCCTGCTAGAATATATTTCAAGATGCTCTATATAGACTTATTAATAACTAAGTCTAAGGAGTAAATAAATACCTTTAAGACATATTTCCATGTGAAGTCTCTTTGCAGCTCTTAATTGAAATCTTAATAACCTAGAATTTTCTGGAATAAATGCCAAAATTTCCTCTTTTCTATCAGAAAAATGCTAAAATTCCTGGCTATGCCAATATTCTAGTTCTTACAAAACCCTAAAGCATTCCATATGTTTCTCATCCACTCTTCCTCTATGAAACCAAAAGGTAGTATGTAGTTTGGACAACAGCCTTCACACCTATAGTGTTCTTCTCCTGAGCTATCTCACCGTCAGCCTGGTTGCTCTTTGATACTTCATCTTTGGACCCTTTTCTGCCCAATCTCAGGTGTCATACCCTTTTAACCTTTTGATATTCGGTATGCATTTTGCCCTCCATCCAAGCCTACCTATTCAACCTTTGCCTAGTTTTTCCATCAGTAAGTCTCTGGATCTAGGACTTTATATAATCTGTCAATTGCTGTCACTCATTTAGTAAGCTTGGGTGGTGGGGTTCAAAAGAGACAGGTTTTTGCCCCTTAGAGCTTGTAATCTAGTTAAGCTCTTAATCTAGTTAAGCTCTCCCTCCCCTCTTCCCTCCCAGACCTGTTTATGTGAAAGTCAAGTAATGCTTTTCCTAACCCCACTCAATTTCCCAGAAAAACTTTCATGTATTCCATAGCCAGAAAAAACAAATACCAAACATGTACCTAATAGAAATTCCTATTTAAGAACCATCACGTTCTCTTACTATAATATGGTGCCCTGGTGTGGTAACGGTGGTGGTGATGTGTGTGTCTGTGTCATCTGTTTTTTATTGTGAGATTCTAGAGGGCAAGGACTCTATCTATTTAAATTGCTAGATACAGAGTCAGGAAAACCACATCTATGGTTATTTACATGAAACTGATGTTCTCATAGATTTTGACATCAGGTGAACATTAACGAGATATATCAATGAATTCCTTGCACTTTGATAAAGAGAAGGTGAAGATTAGCACACAATGTTATTAGCAGGTAGTAGACTGAGGGCAGAGTACTTATAGACTGTTCTCTGTGACGTGGTTCCTGTCTCCAAGGGGAAGATTCTGAATTTGTTTGTCTCCTTCCAGATCTTCTTTATTCAAGATTTGGGAGAAGTGAATGAAGGTTAAATCTGGTTGTATCTCTCTACAACCTTCCCAGGCACTTCTCTTTCTACTTTACCATCTGCTTCTATCTATTGGCTCTCTTTCATTGGAATTTTAATTTTCAAGTCTCTTTTATAAAACAAAGACCAAAAAAACCCTCCTTCATCCATACATATTCCCACCCAGCTACTCATATATTTCTCTCTTCCTCTTCACAGTCAAATTTCTTGAGAGTTGTCAACATTTAATAACCCACCTTCTTCACCTTCTACTTGTTTCTCAGCCCACTACAATATGGCCTCTGCCCCCATAACTCTGTAGAAACTTATCTCATAAAGGTTACCAATGACTTCATTCTGGTTAAGCGATGATTTCTTGCCGGTGAATTGCAATGAACACTTTTCAGTCACTTTCCTAGGTGGTGTCAGTAGCAGTTGATGCCACTGACTGTTTCCTCCTCTTTTAAAACTTCTACTTCCCTCCCGCATGCATGGTACTGCATTCTCTTGTTTCCTCTTCCCTCCCTGCCTGCTATTTCTCAGCTGCTCTTACGTGCTCCTCTTTCTTTAGCTGTCTTTTGAATGTTGATATTTTCAGGGTTCTGTCCTTGTCCAGCTCCTCTTCACATTCTCCAGAGTCTCTCTGGATGAGCTCTTTCATTCCCATGGCTTCACCTACCCATCTGCTGTTTTTGTTTTTTAATTCGAATTTTCCTCCTGGCTTCAGGGTCATAACGTATTATCAAACTTATAATGGAACTCTCCCCCCTGGAAGTTACAAAATTACCTCAAATTCCCAACTACCCTTCCTTCTAATTGCTCAAGCTAAGAATGCAGGTCATCCTTATCACTTTTCTGTCCCCTACCCCTCCCACCCCAGTGTGGTCCTGTCAATTCCACAGCCCTCAAATCTTACTTCTATCCACCCTCACTACAACTATTATCTTACTTGAGACCACTGTTGTCTCACCTGGGTTACTACAAGAACCTCTTTATTTTCTTTTTCTCCAATCCATTTTTCACACCTTGGCCAAAATAAATTTTCTAAAACATACTTTCAATAATATATTTTCAACCTTTGCTAAAAATTCCCCATGGCTCTAGTATCTTCAGGATAAAATTTAAACTTCTCAGAGTTGCATAGAAGGCCATTCATGATCTGACTCTTACATATGACTCCAGCCCCATCCCTTTACTTTCTTGTCTCACACTAAGCTCAAGTCATACTAAAGTATTTCATTTCTTTCCCTTTACACCATGTCTTTTTCGCTGGGCCTTCGCACATGCTGTCTTTGTCTGTCTAACTCTGACCAGTCATCCAGGACTCGGTTCTGATGTCACATCCTTCAGGAAGCCTGTCCCTATTCCTATCCTCACTTTGGCTAGGTTGGTACCTCTTCTATGTTTCCAAAGCACTCCTGTGATAGTAATGACCCTTCTCTATTGGGATTGATTGCTTATCTCTTATGACCTCTGAATAGATTAGAAGTTTTTGAGGACAGGGACAGGGTCTTATTTACCATTATATCTCCAACCACTCATCACAGTGCCTGACGTAGGACATTTATTCAATAAATATTCTTGAAATAATTGCTGACTGATTAAGAATGAATACTGAAAGACCATTATCGCAGTGTTTCTCAACTTTTTTTTCCCATTATTGTCCAATAAGGAGAAAAAAATAATTTCATTTATTGTCTCCCTAAGGAGAGAAATTAAATACTAAGGAATAATAGAGTTGAGCTTTGAAGGGCCACGAACTATTGTAATATCTAAGAGAATGGGAAAGGGAATCTGTATGATTTCCAGAGGGCTGTCATGTCTATATCTCTAGCGACCATAGTTAAGGGAAAAACAAACACTCTTTTCTACATATGGACAGACTGAGGGATCATTTTGATCTCGCTTTTTATTAAAAAAAAATGTTTAACCCTCTTTGTGTTTTGAGCTGGAAACAAATTTCTACTTACCAAAGAGAAGCTTTCATGCTATTACTTGATTATTCAATTACTTTGTGAAAAACCTCAGTGTTTCCTGAATGTTTACTTTGTGATGTCAAAATGCCTAATATTTTTTATCAGCTCAGCACATTCTTTAGTGAAGAACTGAGAAATGAGTTCTCAGAAATCATCATTTCAAGGATTGCGCAATTGACAAATATAGTCTTTTAGTTACTAGCTGGGGTTATATTTTTGGTGATCCTTAGGTTTTCCATTGCCTTGGACCTTCTGCAATGACCTGCAATAATAACAGTTTGTGATTCCACAAAAACCAAATCACTGCCAGTCTTTACTTGTGGTCTTGTTGTAATTTTGTACGATATGGCTCATTCCATTGCGTCATCCGTAAAGGTTACAACACTCATTGGACGTCTGAGGCCACCTGGTCACTTAGTGGACATTTATTTGGATTTGCTTTGGTATTTTCTGCTTGACTGTGTCGAATGTGGATTCCTTGGGATACCTCTGGCCCAGTGCATTCCAAGAAAGCTTCTTCCTCTTCTCCCTTTTGGAAGAATAATCTCTCTATGTATGTCTCATTTTCGTCCAGCTGATTTTTTTCCCCTACCTGGGCTTTCATCTAGAACCTCTGTCCTAAACTTTTCAGTTTTTAGGGGTGTTTTTTCTTTTTCTTTTGATATTTTCTAGTTAATTCACTGGTTTTCTCTATTCCTAAATAACTTTCTGTTTTGCTGTCATGGTACCGCACCTATAGAAAGAACTTATTAGATATTGGGTGACTGACTGAATGACTGATTCTCTTGTACTTGTTACTAAGGATGAAGTCTGCCTACCATATCAGAATTTGAGCTCAGGACTTAAGTTCCTTCCTCCTCTTAATCCTAAGCACTACCCTAAAGAGTAAAATATCAGTTATTTAGATTCAAAGTTTTAATGCATAAGAAATGCATTTCTTAGAGAGATTTTAAACGCAAGATGGTTATCTCTATCTTTGTATTCTCCAGGAGCAGCCACACTCAGAGGCAAAGGATAAGATCACATGTCTTGCCTCAATTTTTAAAATCTAAAAAAATTTAAACAATTTATAATAAAATCAGGTGGAATAAAGTGATGACAAGTTAAATAATAAGAGGCCAGGTCAGAAATAAAATAAATCAGATTAAGCAAGAAATTTAACATCTGGGAAACATGAGCTTTTGTCACCGTCATCGCTCTCGCCATCAAAAATGTTGAAATGCCTATTTTCACCTGAAACCTGGCAAAGTCTCTCTTTTGAAAGAATGACATTTATATGCAAAAAGATATGGGGGTTTTGGCATTTTTTAGATAGAAATATCTAAAAACCTAGACATAGTTATTCCTTGATAGAAATATAAAATTAAATCACAGTCAAAATAGGCCATGTTCAGTATTCCCAATAGTGAAAGGAAAGTAGTGATTACAATTATGGGGACGGTGGACTGGAGACCCCATTAAAATTCAAGTTTTGTGATCTAATTCTACAAAGTTAGAAAATCTTTTAAAACAGATGGAACTTCTTATTTTTCTTTAAATCTGATGAGCTGGCATCAAGAGATGATGTCCTCCCTTGGTCTTGTGGCTTTACGTCTAGGGTGGGGGTCAACGGATTTGCCTACAATTTCAGGCTGATTCCAAACCAGAGCCAAGTCCTCCTTGTAATTATGTTTTCCTGTAATAGCTCAAGAGCTCCTGCTCCACATTCAAGTTCCTACTTTATTAAGGTAGATGGGCTGAGTCTTTGCTTTTGTTGGGTTACTGTGTCAAACAGCGAGAAGCCGCCACCCGTAAGAGACCAGAACTGGTATGTGTGGTAGAAGAAGTGTTGGTCACCACGAGAGACAGAAGTTCTCTATGCATTTGGATATTTTACATTTGGTGGTAGATTCCATTCAGGACTCAAGGGAGATCTCACAAAAGAACAGGTTATTTGAGAAAAACCAAATCTAAAGGACTGCAAAGAAGGAAGCAGTCTGTATCAAATGAGGCATTGGATTGCAAAGGGACCACTGCCCAGCTCCAGGGCCCATGGAGAAGTCACAAGCATAACACCAGAGGTGGCTGGGGTAGGAGCGGGTGCGGGGTGGGGAGTGTGAGCAAGGAGAGTTGCAGAAGAAGGTGGATCTAATAGAAAAACTAAACACTTCACTGTGTCTAATCATAAGAAAGGCCCAGAAATTCAGACCTTCACCAAGCTCCTCCATGACACTGGTGCGAGAATTTTTTTTTTTGCTTCCTTTTGTTTCCTAAAATAAAATTCATATTTCAAGGGAGAGTTTGGCTAATGTAATCTAGCCATTTGTCCCAAAATTTGAAGAATGGTTATAATTTTCCAAAACACACTCTTGCTAAGCAATAAATTCCATATACACCAAAAGGCTGTAGATTACTCATCTACCTAATGGTCACAGAGGCACCTGTTGAAGCAGGAGATTGGTATCCTCTTAATTTCAGTTTTTTAATAAGGCCCAAAGTGATATTTCTATGAGTCAGTAGTAAGAAAAGCCAGTTTTTCTTTTTGTAAGTCTGTGATGTGGCACGCAATAGACTCACCAAAGTTTCTTATCCATCCATCCACCCATCATTTTCAACACTTACTCTGTACTAGGCATAGTGCCAGATGCGTGCTGGGCATACAAAGATATCCCAATGAAGTTAAAACAAGAAATCTGTCCATAATTTCTTTGTGAAGAGGTTCAGGTAAGCTCACTAGAGCCACTGTGATACACCAAGATGGCATCTACCAAGATGCCTGAAGAAACCATGAAACAATGACTTTTATAATATTTCTTCACTTGACATTTTTTTTTTCTTTCTCAAAGAACAGATAGCAAACTTATCAAAACTAAATAAAATAAAGACATTCTCAGGAAACTTTAAAGATTCCCAGGTGGGTGTTAACTGTGAATTTAGTTGAAGTGAGAGATATTTTTTTCATTGTTTTAGACCTGTGAAAAATACTTTCACCAACTCCAAAATACATGAATTAATTTCATTACCACAGGATTGGAAATCAGTTTGCCTGCCTCTTACTACTAGGTTTCCTTCTATTATCACACCATCATTTTCACATTCACATTATTCTTTAGAACCATAGCAAAGTTATAGGCTCTACAAAAGGAATTACATATTTAACATGCACAGTAAGGAAAAAACCTGTGATCCCACTTGAAGCTTTCAGACACCCTTATGTACATGGAGAACAACAGTCACTGCAGCATCCAACCTGCTAGACAACACTGTATGGACAACTGTGGTGCTATTTTCAATTTAACTCTGTAGACCATCTCACTCAGAAGGGTACGTTTTCTTTTTGTTTTCCCTCTGAATTGCACCATACTTTGGCCAATGGTTCTGTGGTTGTTTCCAAGTATGGTGGCGAATTGATGAAGTAAATTAAACATACTTGCTGGGATGCACTTAGCATTGTTTCAAAGCTGTTAGGGCTTAAGGTAGCATTAGAATTCAGATCAGGGGCTTCCCTCGTGCCGCGGTGGTTAAGAATCCACCTGCCTAAAAAAAAAAAAAGAATCCACCTGCCTAATGCAGGGGACACGGGTTCGAGCCCTGGTCTGGGAAGATCCCACATGCCACGGAACAACAAAGCCCATGTGCCACAACTACTGAGCCTGCGTGCTACAATTACTGAAGCCCGCGTGCCTAGAGCCCGTGCTCCGCAACAGGAGAAGCCACCGCAATGAGAAACCCGTGCACCGCAACGAAGAGTAGCCCCCGCTCACGGCAACTAGAGAAAGCCCGCGCACAGCAACGAAGACCCAATACAGCCAAAAATAAACAAATGAAAAGAATTCAGATCAAACCTGGGGCCTTTAACAAACTTGGTTTTTTAAAAAATTAAAGTGTAAATACATATAGTAAACTATGTGTATCTTAAGTTTACAGTTCATTAAGCTTTGATAACTGTTTACACCCAAATCAACACATAGAACAATTGCATTACTCTAAAAGTTCTCTCATTTTCTTTTCTGGTCTGTTCCCTCTGTTTGCCAGAGGCAAACACTCTTCTGCTTTTCATTCCATAGATTAGTTTTGCCATTTCTTGAAGTTTATAGAAAGAGAATTGTACAGCAAGTCTTCTTTTGTGTTTGAGTTCTTTCACTGAGCATAGTACTTTTTATATCCATTCATTTTGATCATGTATCAGTAGTTCATTGTTTTTATTGATGAGTAGTATTCCATTATATAAATATACCACAATTTGATTATTCATACTCCTGTTGATGGACATTTAGTTTTTTCTGTGATGAAAAAAACTACGGTGAACATTGGTGTACCCATCTTTTTATGGACATATGCCATGTTTAATTTTCAATTTAAGCTATAATGAAGTCAGAGCATTGTTACCTAAACTTTAATTAAGTGGCCACTTTGAGTAAAATCAGAGTATAAAGAAGATGGCCTAGGAGATGGATACATTTAGTAGGATCTATAACCAGGGTGGGAACCAGAACACACCAAGGGCTCCACACTGCACTGTTCTCATTTTAGCTCTGAGCACTTCAGCCCAACTGCGTTGTGAGCTGTCATGGGAATAAGTAGACATCAGTTAGAGTTATACGTGAAAAGACATACTTAGAGACAGACATATGTGGGTTAAGTTCTGGCTCAGAAACTTAACACAAATTAATTGACCACTCTGAGCCTTAGTCTTTCTCGTCTGTAAGACAAAATAATTCCCAATGTGATAGGTATAAATATTAAGTGGGATGTAAGAGTTAAGGTCATAGCACATTTAATTTGTATAAAATATAGTTAGAGATAGCATAATTTGTGTATTATAATGAGACAAAATATATTGAGGTTATAATTTGAGTCCTAGCTCATACCCTATAGATAGTGGGATGATTTACATTTTAAAAAAATTTGTTGGATGTTAACTAAATTTATTGTAGTGATCATTTCACAATATATATAAATATCAAATCATTATGTTGTGCATCTGAAACTAATATAATGTTGTATGTTAATTATACCTCAGTAAAAAAATAATTTTTGTTCTAAGTAGGTGATTCTGTGGTTAAGCTTACATAAGACAAACTGTTGCAATAAATGACACATACTCTGATGGATAAAACCCCTAACATTAGTGACTTAATAAATAAAATCCCATTTCAGGATCCTTTCCTTAAATTTTGCCCAGTGTTCAACGTTGTTCTTCTATACCATCGAAATTGACTGCAAAGGGACATCATTAATGAAATGAGATTTTACATATTTCATCTTTGAATGTCTTTTCACACAGATAGATCCAGCTAAATACTGATATCGTCCATAAGCATGTGATTTTAGTTGAGCATATTCATTACTTGGAAGGCATTGATAGAATTCTATTGGATTTGTCTCTTGATATTTGCCTTTTATCCTGTCATTACATTGCAAATTAATTAACCTCAATTGAAGTTAAATGGAAGCTCCTCAATTTCATTAGTTAAATAAATTTTATATTGTTATTAAATACGTTTTGAAATTTGAAAAATTTCCTTCATACTTCCATGGAGGTCTGAAAACTGCTGCTGGAACTACAGTTTGAGCTTGGAAAATATATCTGCTGCAAATTTTTGTGAGAATGGAGATCTCACTACTTGTTTGAACATTTGACAGCCTGGGAAATGTATAAAGCATTGCAGGTGTAACCAAGAACTATTGGGCTCCGTTGTAGTGATCATTTCATAATGTGTGCAAATGTCAAATCATAGTGGAATACACCTGAAACTAACATAGCATCATACATCTACTGTGTTTCAATTAAAAAAATAATTATTGGTCCCTAATAACTTACATTTTCATTTACTTAGGTGGCCAAATCTTACTGATAACTAGAATTTTCTATTAAATGTAGTAAGATACAGTTCTCAACTTAAATTAATTTTTAATTAAATTATTTCATATACAACACAATTTACTGAGTGACTCTCTGAAACATTTTTTCTCATATATTATTTGTCATAATAATTATTTATTACGTTCTGTAGCCCTGTGGAATACATGACCTTTTCTGCTGTTTTCCTGATCCCAGCACCTTTCTTTGCAGCCTCCATTAAACCCCTGGTTTGGGCTTTTATGTTCAGGATTTTGGAAAAAAGATCGACTAAAGTGCATTAGCGTTGTCATTCAAAATACTGTGCTGCCAATTTTTACTATATTGTCACTTTTAAATCATGTTGTAAGAGCAAATAGCAAATTTAGAAATTGTTAACATAACCATTCATCTTTTTTTTTTTTTTTTAATTTATTTTTGCTCTGTTGGGTCTTCGTTTCTGTGCGAGGGCTTTCTCTAGTTGCGGCGAGCTGGGGCCACTCTTCATCGCGGTGCGCGGGCCTGTCACTATCGCGGCCTCTCTCGTTGCGGAGCACAGCCTCTGGACGCGCAGGCTTAGCGGCCACGGCTCACGGGCCCCGTTGCTCTGCGGCACGTGGGATCCTCCCGGACCGGGGCTCGAACCCATGTCCCCTGCATCGGCAGGCGGACTCTCAACCACTGCGCCACCAAGGAAGCCCCCATTAATCTTTTATTAGAATTAAAACTCATTTTAGCTTCTCTTAGTCTGTTTCCATATTTTTAATATGAGGATCATGATACCTATCTTTAAAAGTCCTTATGAGCAATAAGATAGTGCATATGGAGTGTCTGCTACTGTGAGTCTTCAATATATTTCACTTCTTGGATCTTAAATTACTTAACCATAACATTAAACATTCCTTTTATAGATTTTGCATACATATATTCCTTTTATGTTTAAACACCTCAAAAAATTTGTTGTTCATATGACAGTTCACTTTCATCATACTCTAGGGAAACATAACAGTATAGTTTTCTGAATCACATGTGTATGAATTTAAAGTATCCTTAAAATATACGTGTGTGGGGGGGTGGGGGGGTGGGTGTGTGTATCTAAACACAACATGCTGTGCATATATTTTAAAAAGTCTTTCCTCTACTGCTTTATTATATCTATAAATATGTTGCCTTTTCACTAATTAAACATTTTAGTGAGAAAATTAGGGAGGAAAATGAAAAAAATATCAGCCATCATTCCTTGAGGCATATCATTCACAGACCATAGAAAAAGAACAAAACTGTTTGTGGACCACTGCAGCCTGAAACCAACTATTAGCAAACCAGTGCTTTTCAAATGCAGAGGGTCACGGGGAATCCAGTACGACACAACGTGCTGTTTCCAAGGATCTCAAGAGCAACACCCCATGCAGCAATGTTTTCTTTGGTGGCATCTTGTTAACTCACGAGCCACAAACTTTCTTGCTTAAAATGTGGTTGAAAATTTAAGCAGAAACTTGTAAATGAGTAGTTTAGTGTCTTAAAACCATATATTTAGCCAAATGAAGGTGTGGCCCCATGATGTTTCTCTTTAGATGCCCAAACTTTGAAGAGCAAAGACTTAGATCACTTCTAGGCATTTCTTGCATGTATGTAGAGGCTTCTCTCCTCTTATTTTCTCCCCCAAATATTATTTTCATAGCTTGGTGAAATGGGAGTCACCTTCTATATTTGCCACGTTTGAATAGGAAGACTGTGGTGGTGGTTTTAATAACTCAGGAGTATTCACATGCTTCCACCCTGGAGCTATTCTAAAGACAAACCACATTTCCAGAAATAAGCAAAGCAAACAAAACAAAAACTAATGTGATGTCTTTTAGATTGCAGGTAGTAAGGTTACTGGTAAAACAATGTTTGGCTCTGCAAATATATTTTCCCCTGCCATTAAGATGTAAATATAACTAGATATTTCTGCTCGGCTTTATTTTGGGACCCTCTGAATGTCAGTGGCAGGTCAGAAGGGAGATTGAATGAGGAGCCCTGGAGAGCTGGAAGACCATGCCTGCTTGCCGGCTGTCCTGGCCTCAGGAGTGGCTCATTCTGTTGGCCTTTTCTGCTGGTCCTCCCTTGAATCTTGGTGAAAAGAAGACCAATATTTTGTTTATTGACACCCCCCTTTCTCATTTCTTACCCTTTCTGATGCCCAAAGACTCTAGAGCTTCTTGCTACTATCACCTTTCTGAAGACCAATAAAGAATGAGTTGTTTATTCATTCAACAAGTATCTAGAGATCATCTACTATGAATATGGTCACAGAGTTCTAGGCTAGACATTCAAGGGTACAAAAAGAAATGAAGGGAAAGGGCTTCCCTGGTGGCGCAGTGGTTGAGAGTCCGCCTGCCGATGCGGGGGACGCGGGTTCGCGCCCCGGTCCGGGAGGATCCCACGTGCCGCGGAGCGGCTGGGCCCGTGAGCCGTGGCCGCTGAGCCTGCGCGTCCGGAGCCTGTGCTCCGCAACGGGAGGGGCCCCAACAGTGAGAGGCCCGCGTACCCCTAAAAACAAAAACAAAAAGAAATGAAGGGAAGGCCTTCAAGATGGCAGAGGAGTAAGACGTGGAGATCACTTCCTCCCCACAAATACATCAAAAATACATCTACACTTGAAACAACTCCTACAGAACACCTACTGAACGCTGGCAGAAGACCTCAGACTACCTAAAAGGCAAGAAACACCCCACGTACCCGAGTAGGGCAAAAGAAAAAACAGACAAAAGAATGGGGACAGGACCTGCACCAGTGGGAGGGAGCCGTGAAGGAGGAAAGGTTCCCACACACTAGGAGCCCCTTCGCGGGCGGAGACTGCGGGTGGCGGAGGGGGGAGCTCCAGAGCCGCGGAGGAGAGCGCAGCCACAGGGGTGCGGAGGGCAAAGCGGAGAGATTCCCGCACAGAGGATCGGTGCCGCCCAGCACTCACCAGCCCGAGAGCCTTGTCTGCTCAGCCGCCGGGGCGGGCGGGACTGGGAGCTGAGGCTCAGGCTTCATTCGGAAGCTGGGAGAGGACTGGGGTTGGCGGCGTGAACACAGCCTGAAGGGGTTAGTGCGCCACGGCTGACCGGGAGGGAGTCCGGGAAAGAGTCTGGAGCTGCCGAAGAGACAAGAGACCATTGTTTCGAGGTGCGCAAGGAGAGGGGATTAAGTGCCCCACTTAAAGGAGCTCCAGAGACGGGCACGAGCCGAGGCTATCAGCGCGGATCCCAGAGACAGGCATGAGATGCTAAGGCCGCTGCTGCCGCCACCAAGAGGCCTGTGTGCGAGCACAGATCACTGTCCACACCTCCCCTCCCGGGAGCCTGTGCAGCCCGCCACTGCCGGGGTCCCGGGATCCAGGGACAGCTTCCCCAGGAGAATGCACGGCGCGCCTCGGGCTGGTGCAGCGTCACGCCGGCCTCTGCCGCTGCAGGCTCGCCCCGTATCCGTACCCCTCCCTCCCCCCGGCCTGAGTGAGCCAGAGCCCCCGAATCAGCGGCTCCTTTAACCCCGTCCTGTCTGAGCAAAGTGCAGACGCCCTCAGGCGACCTACACGCAGAGGCGGGGCCAAATCCAAAGCTGAACCCCAGGAGCTGTGCGAGCAAAGAAGAGGAAGGGAAATCTCTCCCAGCAGCCTCAGGAGCAGCGGATTAAAGCTCCACCATCAACTTGATGTACCTGCATCTGTGGAATACCTGAATAGACAGCGAATAACCCCAAAATTGAGGCAGTGGATTTGAGAGCAACTATAGACTTGGGGTTTCCTGTATGCACCTGACTAGTTCTGATTTATATGTTTAACTTGGTTTAGTTTTTGGTGCTTGTTGTCATTGGTGGATTTGGTAATTGGTTTGGTGGCTCTCTTTTTTAAAAAAAATTATTTTAAAAATTTTATAAATTTAATAACTTTATTTTATTTCATTTATTATTACTTTCTTTCTATTTTTTTCTCCCTTTTCCTCTGAGCCGTGTGGCTGACAGGCTCTTGGTGCTCCAGCCGGGTGTCAGACCTGAGCCTCTGAGGTGGGAGAGCTGAGTTCAGGACATTGGAACACCAGAGACCTCTCGGCCCCACATAATATCAATTGGTGAGAGCTCTCCCAGAGATCTATGTCTCAATACTAAGATCCAGCTCCACTCAATGACCAGCAAGCTCCAGTGCTGGACACCCCATGCCAAACAACTAGCAAGACAGGAACACAACCCCACCCATTAGCAGAGAGGCTGCCTAAAATCATAATAAGGCCACAGACACCACTAAACCCACCACTGGATGTGGTCCTGCAAACCAGAAAGACAAGATCCAGCCTCATCCACCAGAACACAGGCACTAATCCCCTCCACCAGGAAGCCTACGCAACCCACTGAACCAACCTTAACCACTGGGGGCAGTCACCAAGAACAATGGGAACTACAAACCGGCAGCCTGCGGAAAGGAGACCCCAAGCACGGTAAGTGAGGCAAAATGAGAAGACAGAGAAACACACAGCGGATGAAGGAGCAAGGTAAAAACCCACCAGACCAAACAAATGGAGAAGAAATAGGCAGTCTGCCTGGAAAAGAAATCAGAGTAATGATGATAAAGATAATGCAAAATATTGGAAAAGGACTGGAGAAAATACAAGAAACATTTAGCACAGAACTAGAAGAACTAAAGAACAAACAAACAATGATGAACAACACTACAAATGAAATTTAAAATTCTCTAGAAGGAATCAATAGCAGAATAACTGAGGCAGAAGAATGAATAAGTGACGTGGAAGATAAAATAGTGGAAATAACTACTGCAGAGCAAAGAAGAAAGAACGAAAAGAACTGAGGACAGCCTCAGAGACCTCTGGGACAACATTAAATGCACCAACATTCAAATTATAGGGGTCCCAGAAGAAGAAGAGAAAAAGAAAGGGACTGAGAAAATATTTGAAGAGATTATAGTTGAAAACTTCCCTAATAGGGAAAGGAGATAGTCAATTAAGTCCAGGAAGTGCAGAGAATCCCATAGTGGATAAATCCAAGGAGAAACATGCCAAAACTAATTTTTAATAGTTTGATCAAGCTATCAAAAATTAAATACAAAGAAAGAAAAAATATTGAAAGCAGCAAGGGAAAAGCAACAAATAACATACAAGGGAATCCCCATAAGATTAACAGCTGAGGGCTTCCCTGGTGGCGCAGTGGTTGAGAGCCCGCCTGCTGATGTAGGGGACGCGGGTTCGTGCCCCGGTCCGGGAAGATCCCACATGCCGCAGAGCGGCTGGGCCCCTGAGCCATGGCCACTGAGCCTGCGCGTCCGGAGCCTGTGCTCCGCAACGGGAGAGGCCACAACAGTGAGAGGCCCGCATACCAAAAAAAAAAAAAGATTAACAGCTGATCTTTCAGCAGAAACTCTGCAAGCCAGAAGGGTGTGGCAGGACATATTTAAAGTGACACAAGGTAAAAAAACCTACAACAGATATTACTCTACACAGCAAGGATCTCATTCAGATTCAACAGAGAAATTAAAACCTTACAGAAAAGCAAAAGCTGTGAGAATTCAGCCCCACCACACCAGCTTTACAACAAATGCTAAAGGAACTACTCTAGGTAGGAAACACAAGAGAAGGAAAAGACCTACAATAATAAACCCGAAACAATTAAGAAAATGGTAATAGGAACATACATATTGATAATTACCTTAAAAGTAAATGGATTAAATGCTCCGACCAAAAGACATAGACTGGCTGAATGGATACAAAAACAAGACCCGTATATATGCTGTGTACAAGAGACCCACTTCAGACCTAGAGACACATACAGACTGAAAGTGAGGGGATGGAAAAAGATATTGCATGCAAATGGAAATCAAAAGAAAGCTGGAGTAGCAGTTCTCATATCAGACAAAATAGACTTTAAAATAAAGACTATTACAAGGACAAAGAAGGACACTACATAATGATCAAGGGATCAATCCAGGAAGAAGATATAACAATTGTAAATATTTTTGCATCCACCAAAGGATCACATCAATACATAAGGCAAATTCTAACAGCCATAAAAGGGGAAATCAACAATAACACAATAATAGTAGGGGACTTTAGCACCCCACTTTCACCAATGGACAGATCAACCAAAATGAAAATGAAAAAGGAAACACAAGCTTTAAATGATACATTAAACAAGATGGACTTAATTGATTTTTATGGGACATTTCATCCAAAAACAACAGAATACACTTTCTTCTCAAGTGCTCATGGAACATTCTCCAGGATAGATCATATCTTGGGTCACAAATCAATCCTTGGTAAATTTAAGAAAATTGAAACTGTATCAAGTATCTTTTCCAACCACAGCGCTATGTGACTAGATATCAATTACAGGAAAAAAAACTGTAAAAAATGCAAACACATCGAGGCTAAACAATATGCTACTGAATAACAAAGAGATCACTAAAGAAATCAAAGAGGAAATTAATAAATACCTAGAAATAAATGACAATGAAAACAGGATGACCCATAACGTATGGTATGTAGCAAAAGCAAATTCTAAGAGGGAAGTTTATAGCAATACAATCCTACATAAACAAGAAACATCTCAAATAAACAACCTAACCATACACGTAAAGACATTAGAGAAAGAAGAAAACAACCCCCAAAGTTAGTAGAAGGAGAGAAATCATAAAGATCGGATTAGAAATAAATGAAAAAGAAATGAAGGAAACAATAGGAAAGATCAATAAAAGTAAAAGCTGTTTCTTTGAGAAGATAAACAAAATTGAAAAATCAATAGCCAGACTCATCAAGAAAAAAAGGGACATTTTCATCTAAAGATGAAAAATCTGAAAGAGAAATTAAGGAAACACTCCTATGTACCACTGCAACAAAAATAATAAAATACCTAGGAATAAACCTACCTAAGGAGACAAAAGACCTGTATGCAGAAAACTATAAGACATTGATGAAAGAAATTAAAGATGATACAAACAGATGGAGAGATATACCATGTTCTTGGATTGGAAATATCAACATTGTGAAAATGACTACACTACCCAAAGCAATCTACAGATTCAATGCAATCCCTATCAAATGACCAATGGCATTTTTCACAGAAGTAGAACAAAAAATTTCACAATTTGTATGGAAATACAAAAGACCTCAAATAGCCAAAGTAATCTTGAGAAAGAAAAACAGAGCTGGACAAATCAGGCTCCCTGACTTCAGACTATAGTACAACACTATAGTAATCAGACAGTATGGTGTTGGCATAAAAACAGAAATATAGATCAATGGAACGCGTTAGAAAGCAAAGAGAAAAAGCCACACACATATGGTCACCTTATCTTTAATAAAGGTGGCAAGAATATGCAGTGGAGAAAAGACAGCCTCTTCAATAAGTGTTGCTGGGAAAATTGGACAGCTAGATGTAAATGAATGAAGTTAGAACACTGCCTAACACCATACACAAAAATAAACTCAAAATGGATTAAAGGCCTAAGTGTAAGGCCAGTCACTATCAAACTCTTAGAGGAAAACATAGACAGAACACAGTATAACATAAATCACAGCAAGATCCTTTTTGACCCACCTCCTAGAGGAATGTAAATAAAAACAAAAATAAATGGGACCTAATGAAACTTAAAAGCTTTTGCACAGCAAAGGAAACCATAAACAAGACAAAAAGACAACCCTCAGAATGGGAGAAAATATTTGCAAGCGAAGCAACTGACAAAGGATTCATCTCCAAAATTTACAAGGAGCTCATGCAGCTCAATAAGAAAGAAACAAACAACCCAATCCAAAAATGGGCAGAAGACCTAAATAGACATTTCTCCAAAGAAGATATGCCAATTGCAAACAAGCACATGAAAGGAGGCTCAACATCACTAATCATTAGAGAAATGCAAATCAAAACTACAATGAGGTATCACCTTACTCAGGTCAGAATGGCCATCATCAAAAAATCTACAATCAGTAAATGCTGGAAAGGGTGTGGTGAAAAGGGAACCCTCTTGCACTGTTGGTGGGAATGTAAATTGATACAGCCACTATGGAGAGCAGTTTGGAGGTTCCTGAAAAACCTACAAATAGAACTACCATATGACCTAGCAATCCCACTCCTGAGCATATACCCTGAGAAAACCATAATTCAAAAAGAGTTATGTACCCCAATGTTCATTGCAGCACTATTTACAATAGCCAGGGCATGGAAACAACCTAAGTGTCCACTGACAGGTGAATGGATAAAGATGTGGCACATATATACAATGGGATATTACTCAGACATAAGAAGAAATGAAATTGAGCTATTTGTAGTGAGCTGGATGGGCCTACAGTCTGTCATACAGAGTGAAGTAAGTCAGAAAGAGAAAAACCAGTACTGTATGCTAACACATATATATGGGATCTAAAAAAAGAAAAATTATTCTCAAGCCTAGGGACAGGACAGGAATAATGACACAGACGTAGAGAATGGACTTGAGGACACAGTGAGGGAGAAGTGTAAGCTGGGAGGAAGTGAGAGAGTGGCATGGATGTATATTCACTACCAAATTTAAAATAGATAGCTTGTGAGAAGAAGCTACATAGCACAGGGAGATCAGCTCTGTGCTTTGTGACCATCTAGTGGGATGGGTAGGGAGGGTGGGAGGGAGACGCAAGAGGGAGGGCATATGGGGATATCTGTATACGTATAGCTGATTCACTTTGTTATACAGCAGAAACTAACATAGCATTGTAAAGCAATTATACTCCAATAAAGATGTTATAAATAAATAAATACGTCAAAATATAAATAAATAAAAACAAGGGAAGGAGGTCAACAGGAATGACAGCATCCAAATCAACAATGTATTCCCCAGCTAAAACTTCGACGAGGAAGGGGAAAAAGTTCCCCTTTCATAGGAATATTCAAGGGAAATTCAGTATGTGTAATTGTGAAGAATAGCGACACAAAACGTTTGGTTTTTTCATGGGTGGGGTTAGGGGTGCAAATCTTTGTTTAAAAATAAAAAGTTTACCTTTTAGTAAAAAAAAAAAAAAAAAAAAGACATGAAGGGTACAATCTGGAACTTGCTCTCTGGTGAGAAAATACTAAATAGAAAACTTACGTTACAATGCAAATGCGTAAGTTAGATGAGAAAGTGGTGGTCAATGGAAACCATATTGTCCAGCAATATGGTGAACTTGGGCATGATCCGAATGGCAGGTGTAGAAACCAAAGTGTCTGGAAAAGGTAGGTCTGTATTTTGTGAAGCATCATGTGTTTTCAAGAACAAATTCTCTCAAGATACCTCAAAAAGGGGGAGCTGTAGAGCAATACGGCAAAACTGGAATGTCAGAGGCAGCATCTCTTCTCTCTAACTTGGTCTATATCTCTCTTTCCATGTCATCTCTCCTCTCCTGTCTATTCTGCAAGATTCTTGGTTTCTGATCTTCCTTAATGTCAGCTTGGATGTACCTTGTTTGCCAAGAACCCAACTCCAATTCCAGCCTTGGAAATGTGCCTAACACATACTCAAGAGTGGTAATGACACCACTCTATGATTTTGTGTTACTTTTTCAGAAGCACTTATAACCTAGATACAGGAATGGAGAAGCCAGGCAGTAAAACTGGATGTAGGACTGGCAGGATGTAGGATGAATGTGGTGAAAGCAAATGGAAGCAACGACGTTAGAAGTATGGAAAGAAAGAATTTAAACTAATGAAATCAAAACTGTATTAGGAAGTTGGAAGGGACAAAAACATTAGGAAAAAGAGGAAAGTTCAGGGACCTGGATTGGAGATATTAGATCAATAAATGGTATTTAGTTTTCCATTTGCAGTAGACTTCCCCTTATTACTAACTTACACAAGTTACTTTTTCTTGCTGAAAGAGTTACTGTGGTAAGTTGATGTGTAACAATTTTCCAGGGAGATCATCTGTGTTTGAGACAATGGAGTAGAGTGGGAGTTAGCAGGTGTTACGATGGCTATTGTAGTGCTTGTGTGGGAGTAGACAGATTTAAGTTAATGCCACGGTGGGAGGGAACAATATTCCCTCCTCTTGGGGTGAGTACCACCGAAGGTTCTATCCGTGGTGGGAGGGCACAGTATGCGCTCGTCTTGGGGGTGAGTACCACTGAAGGTTCTATCCGTGGTGGGAGGGCACAGTATGCGCTCGTCTTGGGGGTGAGTACCACCGAAGGTTCTATTCTGAGAGGAAATTGTACTTTTTCTTCGACTCTTGGTTTAAGAATGGTGAGCTAAGTACTCTGAATTTTAATCTAGTGGGTGGAAAAGAGCTTGTAAATTAAAGTGTGGATGCTAGTCAGATATAAGTTATCTGAGGAATCTGTATAGCTGGAAGATGTCGATTCTGAGCATACATTTCTACAGTTGCTGTGGGTAGTTTATTCCCTAGTATAGTAAGAATGTGGTCATTTTTGAGGAAGCCTCTTTGGATGTGGACATGAGCTCTTTTTCTGACACACACACACACACACACACACACACACACACACACACACACACACACACACACACACACACACACACACACACACACCCCTCTGAAGTCTGTACCTACTCCCATAGGTCTTTCTGGGTATGTGATCACCAGGAGTGCCAGGACATAAGTCTTGAACTAGTAGACTCAAGGGCTAGGAGAGCTACTTCTGGGTTTAAGGCAATGTGTTATGGCTTAGATTTTCAGAAAGTGAAGAGTGAGGACTTTATATACCAGCTGAATACATAAACATTGCAGACATGATTGCATCTCTTTTAGTCACTAGACTACCGTTTGTGCCGGGGAGGGTAGATTGGAAGATTCAAAAACTGGATTTCAAAGGTAACCTAAGAATATAGTTAAAGTAGATGATCTCACACCTGTCTACACATGTTTAGAATAAGCTTCCAAGTGGCTGTGACTCTTGAGTTAAGCTTGGAAATAGCATGCAGAATATATTTGTCCATAACATTCTTCATGCCTTTTTTTAAATTGAAGTTTACTATACATAATACTAACCATTAAAATTTTATAATTCAATAGCATTTCATGTATTCACAATATTGTGCAAAAATCACCTTTATGTAGTTCCAAAACAGTTTCATCACCACAGAAGGAAACTTGACACCACTAAACACTTCATGACTTTTCTGCATTCATACTATTTCCACGTTCCTGATGGTGCTCCCATCTCCTGCCCAGGTATGGAAAATCAAACCAGCTTATGCTGGAACTAAAAAACTGAAAAAAGAAATGAGGTAGAAGCAAGCCTGGGGCTGGGACCAGGAGCTGGAATTGTTCCTAGGTGGACTTAATGCCGTGTTCTGCCTTCAGTTGGAATTTTTCTTGGGAGACCTGCATGTTGGCAGTAGGCTCTGGTCCTCTACTGAAAAAAAAATTTTTTTATACATGGGAATAATTTTATATGAATACATAATGCAGCTTGTATTATAAATGCTGGTTATTTAAAGTTCAGTCTTGTTTTTCACATTTTTGGTTCTCATTTTCCCCTTCTGTCACACTCAACCTTCTCCCCCCTTCTGCATATACCATGCTCTCATTCATAACAACTTAGTGTGTATCCTTACACTTCCTCACCATGTTCATAGAATACTATACAGACATTTATCTACTATACAATACACATAAGTTTTTATCATTTTTCTTTTACAAAAATTATTATAAAATGAGTACCTGTATGACCACCCATCTTATGTATTTTACTCAACAATGAATAAAATTCAGCTTTGAGCCTTTCTGGTCTTGCTGCCTTTTTCAGTGGAGGATATTTGAATACCCTTATAATATCTCTCAGGTAATTGATAATTTTGAGTTTTATATTTATTCTTGGGTAAATTTGGGTAATTTATATTTAGCTAGTAAACAGTTGATTTTCTATAAATTTTCTATTTTTTTTTTTTTTTTTTGCTGTGGACAACTTAATCTTTCCTGTATCTGTGGCTATGAATGATTTCTCATTCTTAATGTGGTATATTTTTTTCCCTCTTTCTAAATTATGCTCACCTGGGCATATCTCATTGGTTTTTAAAAAACCAATGAGCTAGCTATCTCATTGGTTTTTAAGAAACATTGCATGTGTACTTGTTCCTTTTTAGTATTTTATTCTGCTTTATTAGTTTCATCATTTTATTTTTAAAATTCCATCTGCCTGCTAACTTTGGATATGTTGTGCTTCTTTTTCTAATTTCTTAACATGAGTACTTTGCTCCTTTTTTATTCTTTTGGTTTTTCTTCTTTAAAAATGAAGTCAATCTCAGTTACAAATTTTCCTCTGAGTCCCATTGGTTTTCAGAAGAAGGGAATTCCTCTTCATTGCTTTCTTGATGTAGTTTCTAGTTTGATTTCCTGTTTGGTCCGAGAATTCCCCAGGATTATGATTCTTTATATTCACATAACTAAGATTCTGGTGAGAGCATCTTTCATTATTTATTTCTGCTTTTAGATTTTGCTAATCAAATGTAAGCTATAAAATCCCTAAGTCTTTAGGTTTTTTCTTTTTTTTTGCGGGCCTCTCACCGTTGTGGCCTCTCCCATTGCGGAGCACAGGCTCCGGACGCGCAGGCTCAGCGGCCATGGCTCACGGGCCCAGCCGCTCAGCGGCATGTGGGATCTTCCCGGACCGGGGCACGAACCCGTGTCCCCTGCATCGGCAGGCGGATTCTCAACCACTGCGCCACCAGGGAAGCCCAAGTCTTTAGGTTTTAAACTTTTTTTTGTGAGTAAGCACACAGTTGATTTTTGTAAATGTTCCATAGACAAAGAGAAAAAGGTAAATCTCTACTGGAGGGATACTTAATTTCTCCATGTCTTTGTTTAATGTTTTTTGGCTATAGTAACCATCCTATTCCAGAGAAGTATATTGAAGTCTTTAACTGTAATCACATTTTTACCACATTTTCTGTGTTTTCTAATACTTCAATTTGATATATTGGGTTTCTATATCTCATGGTATAATTCTGCAATTCCCTAAATTGTGCCTTTAATTGTTAAATAATTATATGATAATTTATACGATTTGATGTATTGGGATTTTGAGAAGCTATTCAAGCAAATAGCATTCCTCTTCTTCACGCAGGCAGAACAAGTTAAGAAATAAAAGTTAATGGATGGTATATGGAAGACTGCCTTCCTCATTTGAGGGCTCAGTGAAAAATGAAAATATGAACCTATTTGTTTAATAATCATTAAGAATTCAAGACAGGGACAGCAGAGCATTAAACCAAGCCCAGGGGCCTCTAAGCACAGGGACCTTCTAAGCGTGGGGTCCTATGTGACTGCTCAGGAGGCAAGCCATGCGGCCAGACTTAGTATATGGAAGTCTAAGTACCAACCTGGCTACTAATGGAGCTGATGTAGGAGAATGTGTGAGAGTGAAATTGGACTGCTAACTCAGACTTACCCTGCTGGTGACTGACCAAAACCACATTCTCCTCTCAATAGTCCAACTCTGTAAGTGTTCAAAAAGTTAATCACTTACAAATCTGGTAATACATAAAACTATGTTAAGTGATGACATATCATAGATAATTATGTATCATAAAAGAAAGTTCTGAGTCATGTCATTAAGTCTCCCCTGACCTATTTTTTGCCTATTATACTTTCTCTTAACTTTTGCAAAAAGATTTGCTGCTGAGTCATGGAAGCTAGATGTCCCAGGAGATGGTCTCGCCTTCCTTCTTCACATGCTATGAATAGCACAGGCACTAGTCATATGCACTGAGCCCGCAGCAAGTGAGTGCTGGGCCTCAACCCTGTAGTAAAGAGGCCACCCCCAGTGACGGGAAGGAGCTTGTCCTTCATGGCAATTTCATTCTTGGCTTTTCTTCTGAGAAGACACAAGTGAAGGACACAATTAGTTTCAACAATGATGGGGTGTGTTTATTTTTCATGATGTGGACACCCAACTTCTGGGACCAGTTCTGAGGTCAGTACTCGAGTGGCCACCCAATGGTTTCTTTCTTTTTGGTGTTTGTTGTCCTGGAGGAGTTAGAACTAAAAAAGTAAGGGTCGTGACATGCTGGAAATATGGCATGTCACAAAGAGAATAAAATACAGTTATGTGATACACCAATTGCACACATGAATTCCATCCAAGTCCTCCCATTGAACCAACTGCTAGTAGCAGCTATGCCGTAAATAGGTTCAGACACAGCCTTGAGATCTTGAGAATCCAATCAGACGTTCTAATATTATTAAGAGTTGTATGCTCCAAAAAGTCAGGAAAAAGGAGAGAATAATGAATTCTGTTAAAGATTTTTAGCCAGTGGATAAGAAGACATTTACATATTTTAAGAGCCAATGAATTACAAGCTTCAATTGTGTACCTGCTGAATGAGGATTACAAACTAACTTTACTTAAAAATTGGGAATAAAATAATTCAAATCTGAGAAAATAGGTATGTACCCAACTTTTCCTTTATGTTTGGAGTCATTGATATAGCAACTATAAAATGGTTCACTGTGTCCCATCAGTGTCTTAAACAAGGACCTAGTGGCACACTGATCGATACCACTGGTACTTAAAAAACAAACAGACTACAAATCCGCTTGCTGAGAACGAAGCCTAACAATATTTTCCTAGGAAAAAACACTCAAAATTATTGGGAGTGGCATAATTATTTTCTTAGTGAGTATCCATATTTTAAACTTGGAAAATTTAATATTAAGTATACAAGTTGTAAAGATAATTAAACCTGTATTATTCATGTTTTGAATTAAATAATTAACATATTTGGCATTCTAGATATTTATAAGGTTGAAGGGAATTTTCTAGACCAAAAGTCAACCTTGTAATTTACTATAAGGAACAAATTTTTGGTTGCTGATCAGTTGTACCTTATATTTGCTTTCTAGCTCATTGATTGATGTTCTTATCTTTATTATTTCCTTCCATTTTCTTTTCTTTTAATTTATATATATATATTTATTTATTTATTTTTGGCTGCATTGGATCTTTGTTGCTGAGCGTGGGCTTTCTCTAGTTGCGGCAAGCGGGGGCTACTCTTCATTGTGGTGTGCGGGCTTCTCATTGCGGTGGCTTCTCCGTGGAAGGGGAGGGTCTTCCTGGACCAGGGCTTGAACCTGTGTCCCCCGCATTGGCAGGTGGATTCTTAACCACTGTGCCACCAGGGAAGTCCCCCTTCTATTTTCTTTTGATTCAATTTGTGTTCATTTTCCACCTCCTTGAGTGAATAATTAGATCATTAATTTTTAGCCTTTCTCATTTTCTACCATATGTATTTAAGGCTATATATTTCTCTCCAAGCACAGCTTTAGCTGTATCTCATAAGTTTTGATAAACAGTATTTTCATTATTTTGCAGTTAACATTTTTTTTCTGATTTTATTATGACTTTTTTCTTTGACTGATGGATTATTTAGGAATATATTGCTTAATTTTCAAACATATGGGTATTTTAAAGTTTTCTTTTTGTTTTTCTATCTAGTTAATATCTACCATGATCAGAAATAGTATTCTGATTTCAATCCTTTGAAATTTGTTGAGAATTGCTTTATGTTCCAAATTTGTTTGATTTTGATAAATCATCCATGTGCATTTGATAAGATCCTCTCTTCTAGAGTTATTAGGTACAGTGTTTTATATATATTCAATTAGGCCAAGTTTGTTATGCATGTTCTTCAAATATTCTAAATCCTTTTTTCTTGCTGTTGTCTATTTCTTCTATGGATTACAGAGAGAATTGTGTTAAAGTCTCCTACTAAGAAAATGAATTCATTCATTTCTAGGTTCTGTCATTTTAAAATGTGTATTTCTCAGGTTAAGTTTCTAGGTCCATACAAATTTAAACTTGTTGCATCTCTTGGTAGGCTGGTCTTTTTATTATTATAAAATGTCCACCTCTATCTCTAGTAATAGTTTTCAGTTTAAAGTCTGGTGTCTCTGATACTGGTATTGCCTGCTCTCACCTGACTGAACTTGCTGTTGAAACCCCAACTCTGATTATATCCACCTTCCTACCTACTCCACCCCTGGATCTGTTCAACTAAACGTGGCCAGAGAAACACCACATTGGTTGCTCTTGCTTCATCATCATGACCGTGAATTTCAAGGGACCTACTAGTGCTGCCTGCCAATCATTCTATGTTTCTCTAGTTCTTTCATTCTCTCTCTCTGCTAACTACTGCTTCATGTCTTCCTCTCCCTGATCCACATTCTCAGCTGAAGACCTGCTCTGCGAATTCACTAAGAAAAAATGGAGCACTCAGAAGAAAGCTGGCACAGATTTCCAGCATCCCGCCAGCCCATGTTGTAGCATGTGCGCCCATGTATTCTTCTGTTCTGTATGTCACTATAGATGAACTTTCTGTAATCCTGCCTAAGGTGCAGTAAGATCCACCTGCTTTTATCTGCTCAAGGCTCCACTCCAGCAACCCTCACCTGTCTCCTAATTTAAAAATTCCCTGCTCCCCTTGACCATTCCTGATAGCACATAAGCATGCAGGCTTCCCCATACTATCTCAAAAATACCTCTCTCTGACCCTATACTGATGACAGATCGATCAAATGCTTATGCATGGCGGGAAATATACTACTTTCACCTTTTATATTGGCAAAAGTGTAAACTCGGATTCAAGAGTCCCTGTGGAGTATTGGGTAAGAGCCTGTGTTTGGAGTCAGACTACATGGGTAGTCCTACTGCTAGGAACACATTTTGGAACTTTTTTGCACTTTTCTATCCTTCAGTTTCTTCATTTGTAAAATGAGAATCAGAATTATACCTACCTCATAATAGTGCTCGTCAATAGGGCACCAGTAAATAAGTTGGAGCCATGCATTTCTTGAGAATTCACCTCTGTCTGTGTGCAGATAAGGAGATTTTCAAGTTATTTATATAACAAGATATATTTTTTCAATAAAAAAGCATGGGGAAGAATAGTCTTGCCTAAGGATGCTACCATTAGTGTAAAAAAGAAGGATAAAAAATTAAGTTTTGTATATACTCACATATGCATAAAGAAGCTCTGGCAATCTCAAAAAACTAAAAACAGAACCACCATATGACCTAGCAATTCCACTCGTGGGTAGATATCCGAAAGAAACAAAACACTAATTCAAAAAGATGCATGCACCCTAAAGTTCACAGTAGCATTATGTACAATTGCTAAACAAATGAATGAAATTTTGCCATTTGCCACATGCGACAACATGGATGGACTCGGAGGGTATTATGCTAAGTGAAATAAGCCAGACAGAGAAAGACAAATACTGTATAATATCACTGATATGTGGAACCTGAAAAATACGACAAACTAGTGTGTATAACAAAAAAGAAGCAGACTCACAGAGAGAGCAAACTAGTGGTTACCGGTGGGGAGAGAGAAGGGAGAAGCAAGATAGGAGTAGGGGATTAAGAAGGACAAACTATTGTGTATAAAATAAGCTGCAAAGATATATTGTACAATATGGGGAATAGAGCCAATATTTTATAATAACTCTAAGTGGAGTATAACCTTTAAAATTGTGAATCACTATATTGTACACCCATAACTTATATAATAGTGTACATCAACTATACTTCAATTAAAAAAAAAACTTTACAAAAGTAAAAATAAAAAAGAAGCGCTGGCAAAATTCACAAGAAACTATTAGCCGTGTTTCTTGGGGGAGTGGGCACGACGGGAGGCTATAAGATCACAGTCATAGGAGTAGGAAGAAAACTTTTCACTGCATGCCTTTTTATACTTTATGATAGATAGATTCACATTGTGATAGATAGACTGGAAAAAATGCCAGAACATGTTAGTTCTCTGCTTAAAATCCTCCAAATAGCTTTTCACCTTTCTTAGAGAGCAATTTGGTTTTTTTTTGGTAACATCTTTATTGGAGTAGAATTGCTTTACAATGGTGTGTTAGTTTCTGCTGCATAACAAAGTGAATCGGCTATACGAATATGTGTATCCCCATATCCCCTCCCTCTTGCATCTCCCTCCCACCCTCCCTATCCCAGCCCTCTAGGTGGTCACAGAGCACCGAGCTGATCTCCCTGTGCTATGCAGCTACTTCCCATTGCACTGTTGGTGGGAATGTAAATTGAGCAATTTGGCTTTACAGTGACCTACAGGGCTCTGAGTTCTTTGGTTCTCTTCGTTTTCTCCAGCCTCTTCTTCCTCTCTGTGCACCCACTGTCACAGTCATGCGGCTCCTTGCCATCCCTTGAAAATATCAAACACACTCGTCCTCGTTGCTGCTGCTCTCTTGGTTTCAGTGCATTGCCTTCAATATACTTGTGGCTTGAGCTATTATTTCCTTCAGGTGTCCGATCCAGCAGATGCTTCTCCTGATCATCCTATAAAAAGAGCATGCCTCTATCTCAGTCATTCTTTAATAACCCCCGAGACACACACACACACGCACACACGCACGCACGCACGCATACCTTATTTTTCTTCGTGGCATTTACCACCACCTGATATTATAATGCGTGTGTACATGCGTGTGCACACACACAGGTTTGTATACACGTTGAATTCTGCCCCACTCCCTCAGTAGAGGATGAGCTTCATGAGACCTGGGACGTTATCTTTTTGGTTCACTGCTCTCTCCCTGGTGTTTAGAACAGTGATCAGCACACAGAAATAAGTGATGGAAAGTGACACCGGGTGTTCCAACACTGTGAACCGGGCTCTCTCCTGATACGAAGCTGTCCACTTCTTGGCTCTGCTTCCCTCTGTAGTTTGGCACCAGTCTTAACAGTTGGCTGTCCACTGTTTCCTATTCACGTCCTCCCATTTTAGGAGCCCCAAGCCAAGTAAGTGATTTGCATAGAATCACTGGGAGACACTGGGGATAGTTGCAAGAATGGGAAATCGGCATCTGGTTTCCCAGATGAAAGTTCTTTCTTGTCTGTGGCATGAAGATATTTTAAAGATATTGACCACTCTTTTTGCTTTTGTGTTCCTAGTTATCTTTAGGTTGGCTGTAGTTTGTGAGGTATGAATTCTTCAAGAAGATCTTAAAGAACTTCTCCTTGAAGAATGTGTTTCCTGAATGTTTGTATTTTCAAAACAGTTTACCTCTGTTCTTTATACGTTAAATACAACTTGGCTATGTAGGAAATCTTTGGATCATATTTTCTTTCTTTAAGAATTTTGTAGTTATTGCTGCATTACCATGTCACGTGTAATTTTGTTGTCAAGAAGTCTGAGAGCATCCTGATTTTTTTTTCCTTTGTAAGTTAACTGATCTGTTTTGTCTGGATACACAAAAGGTTCTCTATTTTTGAAGTCCAATAAGCTTAATATTCTTCAGGATTGACCATTTTTGATCAACTTGATAAAGTTCTATGGGAGCTGGCTGCTGTGTTTTTATACAACCTCATTTTTTAAAAATTTAATTTTTATTTTTATTGGAGTATAGTTAGTTTACAATGTTGTGTTAGTTTCGGGTGTATGGCAAAGTGATTCAGTTATACATATACATATATCCATTCTTTTTCAGATTCTTTTCCCATATAAGCTATTACAGAATATTGAGTAGAGTTCCCTGTGCTCTGCAGTAGGTCTTTGTTGATTGTCCGTTTTATGTACAGTAGTGTGTATATATTCATCCCAGACTCCCAGTTGACCCCTCCCCTGACCTTTCCCCTTTGGTAACCATAAGTTTTTTGCTCCTCTCACTTTCTGCACCCCAGCCATACTGGCCTCCTTTCTCTTCCTCAAACCCGAAAAGCCCTTACTGCCTCAGGACCTTTGGACGTCCGCTCTTTCTGTCTGGAATAGTGTTCTTCACATCTTCACTAGCCAACTTCCACAAACACCTCAGATCTCAGTTCCTTATCCCTGACCCTGCCAGCCAATTAAATCCTCCGTTACTGGTCTCAAAGTTTTAGCCTCTTTCCTTCATAGCGATGGTCACAATTGAACTGTTTATTTATTTTGTGATTATTTGATTACCCTCTACCTTCCGCATCAGGCTGTCACATCAATGAGCAGTGAGAAAAAATCTGTACCCCCATTTTATCCACAGTGACCCAAGCACATAGTAGACATTCAAGAAATTATTTTGGCTGCATTGGGGTCTTTGTTGCTGTGTGCGGGCTTTCTCTAGTTGCAGCGAGTAGGGGCTACTCTTTGCTGCGGTGTGTGGGCTTCTTATTGCAGTGGCTTCTCTTGTTGCAGAGCACGGGCTCTAGGCACGTGGGCTTCAGTAGTCGTGGCTCGCGGGCTCTAGAGCGCAGGCTCAGTAGTTGTGGCGCACGGGCTTAGTCGCTCCGCGGCACGTGGGATCCTCCCAGACCAGGGCTCGAACCCGTGTCCCCTGCATCGGCAGGCGGACTCTCAACCACTGCGCCACCAGGGAAGTCCCTGAACCATAAATTTCTAAAGCTCTTGAAACAAAATGGAAATCACTTCAGAATACCCATTAATGGGCCTCTGTACCTCTTCATCCTACTCTGATTATAACCATTTTTCTCAGATATTTACAATAAGATTTAAAACGTTTATTGATTTGGAAGTTAATTACTAGTATAGTCAGTATTCAATTTTCAAACGGCTTGTTTGCAAGTTTAATTGTAAATCAGTTGTTTCTATCTCAGCAGGTATTTTTTATATATGTATATAATGTTATAAAAAATGAGTGTTTAAATACTGTTCAAAAAGAGTATTCTAATATTTGTTATTTGCTTGAATTCTAGAATCTGGAACCTGGGGAGAGACACAGTAAATATTTAGGAGGGAAAATGATCAGGACTAGAAATATCAAGTTGGAATCTAGGAGATGAAATTTATGGATGAATAAAATACTGGCTCCTATGGTTTGGACTTGGCAATGCCACCCATTGAAAGAGAGGGCACACAGTATGAGGAATAGAGCAGGAGCTGAGAGGTTGGCAGATGGCATTGGACATGACTGTGGAACATGCAGGTAGAGAAGTCCAGCTGGAGTTGGAAACAGAAATCTGAAACTTGGGGAGGAGGTTATCTGCATATGGGCGGTCGTTGAGACCATGAGACGATTAGATTCCTAAAAGAGTGTTAAATGAGAAAAATGTAATTCACCAAACATCTAATTACTCAAAACTCTCTGAGGGAACATCAATATATAATACATGGTCAGATAAGAGAAACCCATAAAGAGAGAGAGGGGAAAAAAGTCAAAGATTTTGTTTGGAGTATCATTATAGTCTCAAAAGAAAAACAGTTGAAAACACTAAGTAAATCTGACTCAAATGCCACATAAACCTGAATTTGAAGGAGGTCATATGGGACAAAGGCGTCAAGCTTTAACAAATCTCTGCTTCCTGCCACAATCTGTCAATCTGCCAGCCAGCTGTACCGTCATCACCTGGGAAGCTTTTTCAAGATAAACATTCCACGCCCCTTGCCTGTGTATTTTGATTTAGGGGGTCTTACATGAGGCTCAGGACTTAGTATTTTTAGAAGCTTCCTCAATCCAACATTCCGCCAGCTTTGGACACTTCTCCCTAACACCTTCGCCCCTCACCACCTCAAGGTGCACACTTTATTTTTTTTTCTTACAGAAGAAAATAAGACTCGGTGTATTTCTTGAACTTGGAGGTGCATGGCTGAAGACAGAAAGTGCCTTCTGTTTTCCTAGTTGTCACGAACTTTTGTGACTAAATGTATAATTGCCAAGCTCAGAAACACCTGGAAAGAAAAGAGGTTATTATAAAAATAAGCACCTGTAGACAGTATTTATTTTACTGAAAAAAATAATGGTTTAGAGGAAAAATCAAACCTATAATAAAATTAATTATTGTTCTGTAAGCCATCCTAAAGGAGGGTTTCCAATAAAAGGGGATCATTGTCACCATTCAGCTATGCACATGGCTGTCAGGGCGCTAAGGGCTGCAGCTGCTCTTGGGCGGGCGTTATGTGATATCCTGGAGGGCTCCAAACAGCTTTACCCAGCCAGGAGTCCACAGAACACCGGGCTTCCTCAAGATGTTACTAGGTGGTCCACGAAGTAAATGTTTGTCAAGTACTTTTTAAGACTGCTCTTTACTCCATCCTTTTTTGGTGTTTCACAATGAATATTAGCATACTAAGGGCCCTGAAGAGTCCTGCAATCAAGAACCCATTACTTTTCTTTATTCTACTGGTTCCCAAATTTTTTTGAGCACACTTTACTTTTTATATAAAACACAGTCATGGAAATGGTGCTCCAGGCAATATCATGGCAAACTTTATAATTCCAATGAGAGCAAGAAAAGAGTAAATTGGTGATCATCTATGAGCAAAAATGAGGAAAGCCTTAGGATAATTTGGAATAATAACATTTGACTCTTGATCTTGATGATACACAGTTTCTGGGTTAAGATAGAGTATGTCAGCATGTTGGATAATTCAAAGGAAATATTTTAGAAATTTAAGGCACGCTACTAACTTAATTTTAGCAATATTGGGATAATTTAAAATATTGTTACCAATTCATTGGAGTATAATAATTCCTAGGAGCCTTTTCTTACTAATGCTAGTAGCATATGTTTGCGTAAAAGTATGAAGTTCACGTCATTCAACATCCACCTTACCTTTCTGGATGCATCTCCCATTGTTTATGCCATGCTCTAGCTTGCTACACCAAACTCCACAGCTCTCTCAAACATGTAATGAATTTTTTTTTAAAAGTCTATTGAATTTGTTACAATATTGCTTCTCTGTTATGTTTTGGTTTTCTGCCCGCGAGGCATGTGGGATCTCAGCTCCCCCACCAGGGATCGAGCCGCACCCCCGTTCATTGGAGGGCAGAGTCTTAACCATTGGACTGCCAGGGAAGTCCCTATAATGAATTTTAAATTCTAAATTCTCTACGCACTTGCTCACGCTGTCATCTTGGCCTGGAATGTCTTCATCACTCATCTCTCAAAGCTTCCTCCAAATCTACATTTCCTTCTCAAACTACTATTGGTCCGGATCACATGGTATTAAACTGTAATTTGTCTCTTCCACGAAATTGTGAATTCCAATAGGACAAGAACTAAATCATGTTTACTTGGGTAATATGTAGGATTTTAAGGAATTTTCTACGGTAATTAAATTTAGAATACTCGATAATGCAGTTCCTTCCCTAATTAAAACACATCCTCCGGTGGTCTGAGTTAATGAGATTTGTTAGAAGGCATCAAACACCTCTAGCCCTCACAATGTTCCTTCATCTAAAGTTTGAGGCCGTTTGGAGATCTTATTGTTAGGAGTTTGTCGAAGCCCGGCTGTAAAACATTGAGCAGGCTCCTTGAGACACAGTAGGGTCGATTAGGGATGCAGAAGCTCTGGCCCAGCAATAACACTTTTTGTCCTTGAGGCAGAACTTAAAATTTGATAACAAAGTAAATAACAACGGCAACCATCTGCTACCAGAGTAGCAGCCCCGAGTACTAATTCTAAGGGCTTTACCTCTGTTTATTCACATAATCCTCCAATTACCCCATGAGGCAGCCACTATCATTATCCTTCCCACTTAAAGGAGGGGAAACTAAGGCCCAGAGAGGTTAAGTAACTCGTCCAGTGTTACCCAACTTATAAGTGGTAGAACCAGAATTCAACTTCTAGATTCATTGTGATGGACAAAACGGAATCGGTAAATGCCATAGGTGTGGAATTTCTGGAACTAGACTACCTGTGTTCACAGCCCAATTGTGGTCTTGGGTAAGAAATGATCTTCTGTGGTCTCATCTATAAAAATACCTTGTAGCAGTTTTAATTAGAGTGAGGTTTTTTTGCTGTGCCAATCTGTCTCAGGTTCTACCTGTTAGAATGAGTTCCTTTGTCCAATCTTTCAGGGTCATTTCTGAGAACAGAGAAGGATTTTTGCTGGGAAGGCCATACCACCTTAGCAGTCCATGAGGTTTTTTGCAATACAATTCCATTAAAATAGCGTTTGTAAAATTTTATTGAAGTATAGCTGATTTACAATGTTGTGTTAATTTCTTCTGTACAGCAAAGTGACTCAGTTATACATATATATTCTTTTTCATATTCTTTTCCGTTATAGTTTATCATAGGATATCGAATATAGTGCCCTGTGCTCTACAGTAGGACCTTGTTGTTTATCCAGCTAGTCAGCTGATTGCTTACTTTGTTTTCAAAACTCATATCAGTGACAGAAAGGTTTTCCATCACACTCTGAATCTCAAGTTGAAGCAGGGCCCCAATCCTCATGGCTTCTTCACAACATAAGTGAACACTCTTGTCCTTTCTGCTAGCGTTGAGCCTTACAGAATCAGCCTCAGGTTCTGTGACAGGCCAGGCAGTGGTGACAAAGTGGGACTGATCTGTCCCGGAATGCTCTAGCCTCTCCTGGGCTGTATTCCTGCCCATTTGCTGGTCAGTGAGAAGCATCAAGTCTTCGGACTGGCAGTGGATTTGCAGCAGAGGGTTTATTTTGAAAGAAGATCAGTGCTTCCTGACTCTTCTAGCTTCCCCCAAATATGTCCATTTCAAATACCCCCAATCCCTCATTTCTTCAACAAGGCATTTATGTTTTTGCAGGTCTCAGGGAGTTTGGCACTTGCCACCCAGCAAGGCTTTGGTCATCTCAAGCTTCGTGGCCTTCCTTAGCTAGGCCTCAGATGGAAAGTGGCTTTTCTTCACAAGGCTGTGCACTGAACTGATGTCCCTTATCTGCTTTCCAACAGGCCCTCCTGAAGGGAGCTCCTGTCTCTCTGCAGTGCTTGCTGGAGGCCACCTTGCCTACAGCTTCTAGCACAGGCGCCCCGCCAAGTTGCCAGTAAGCTTCAATGCTCCAGTGTTAGTGGCATGAAATTTGAGTCCCCAGAGGTGCAGTATGGTTAGGCTGCTTGCTTTGCTGCTGCATGAGACCTGCAGTTTCCCATCGTCCTACATGAGGGCCAGCGAATCCTCAATTCTTCTCACCTGAACTCATCAAGGTCCACATGTTGGGGTCTGTCTTTTGCAGCCCTTCTTTCTTTCTTTTTTTTTTTTTTTTGTGGTACGCGGGCCTCTCACTATCGCGGCCTCTCCCGTCGCGGAGCACAGGCTCCAGACGCGCAGGCTCAGCGGCCACGGCTCACGGGCCCAGCCGCTCCGCGGAACGTGGGATCCTCCCGGACCGGGGCACGAACCCGCGTCCCCTGCATCGGCAGGCGGACTCTCAACCACTGCACCACCAGGGAAGACCCCTATTTCTTTTATATCAAGTTCTAATTAGTATTTTTTGGTTGCAAATAAGTGAACCAAACCTAGCTAGCTTAAGAAAATGAGATATTTATTAGAAGGATATTAGGATAATGGATAAAACTCAAAGACAGAAATGCAACTGGATTTCGGGAACAAACCAAAATCAGGAACTCAAATTTGTTAAAATTCTCTCCATCTCTTTTTTCTATCCAGCTCTGTAGGTCAGCTTCATTGGTCTTTCTCTCTGTATCCTAGCTCTCTGTTTCCCAATCTACATTACAAAGAAGAAAAAAAAGGAGCCAGTGACAGCTTTGAATTTTTATAAGTTATAGATGTAATCACCTCTCTTACTCTTGCAGCTGTTGATGAAGATACCTTTTCAAAGGAAAGAGCAGTGGATAAAGTCTACATAATTTTTCCTTGATTCTTTAAATTACATTTTAAAGAAGCATTTAATTTTAAACAGTCTCAAATGTGCAGAAAAGTTACAAGAATGGTGCCAGAAAGACTGTTTTATCCTGAACCATTTGAGAGTAAGTGGCCAAAATACCTCATCACCCCCAGACACTTTAGTGTATAATTCCTGCTAACAGGGACGCTCTCGTATGGAACAACAATATACCATTAATATTAGGAAATCAGCATCAACATATCACTACATCTAACCCCCAGACTCCATTCAAGTTTTCCAATCATCCCAATAATTGTCCTTTATGGAAAACTTATGGAGTCCAGAATCACACGTTACAATTAGACAGCTTCAGCCTGGACCGGTTCTTCAGTCTTTCCTTGACTTTCATGCCTTTGACACTTTTATTAAAGTTCACAGAGCCGGTTACATATTGTAGAACGTCCTTCAAGCAGAGTTTATCTGATGTTCCATCAGGACCAGAGTCAGATCATGCTTCTTTGGCAGCACTGTCCTAGAAGTGATGCTGTGTTCTCATGGCATCTATCAGGTGGCACGTGGTTTAATTTTTCTCATGACTGGTCTTATCAACTTTGACCGCTAGACTCAGGTGGTTTGCCAGACTTCTTCACTGTAAAGTTACTCTCTTCTCCTTGGAAAGTAACAAGTATTTTGTAAGATGGTATGTTGACACCATGTAAATACAACACCCCTCAACAAAATTTCATTTTATTCATTCATTCATTTATATCAATGTATTCATTTTCTTTCTCAGCTTCTTTGGGTAAATAGATTATTAGCATTCTGTGGCAACAGTGTCAGCTCATAACTTAGGACTCCTCTGGTGCCTATACAAGCCAAAGACAATGCAGCTCTCTCCTCGGGGCTCTTTTGGGCTGCAGGAATATGCAGTTGCTCAGGGAGATCAGGAAGAACTGGGAAGTTAATATCCCCAAGGGCAGCTGTCTTTCAATGAAGGACCAAAGCTCGCAGATCAATCCCACCGCTTTCTCGCTCCTCAGGCTGGACAACTCAAAGTGTTCTACACCGCTTCCCAGAGTTCCTCAGAGGGACTGAGCCCAGCTACCTGCATCGGTACGTTGCTCAGTAGCACACCCTTTATTATTGACTTCCTTCCCTTCCTGTCTAAATTTCCCACCCTCCCAAGAACCTCTGCTTCCTGCTATCACTTCCCAGTAAGCTACTTGCATTCGAATCCTTTTCTCAAGATCTGCTTCCAGGGCGCTCATCCGAAGACACATGTCATTCCCACACAACAGAACCTTGAAAGAGATTTTTCTGTGTTTGCCACAAATTCGTGATCTGACAATTTGGTTATTAGTCATTCTTTCAAGACTTTGTTTTTCTCTATCTAAATAAAGCGATACCTCCCCATGATGCCAATCTCCCCACCAAAGTGTGGAGTCAAAAGAGATGGACAGGATAAATCAGTTATATGAAAATGTTCCCTGACTCCTTGCAGCCATGGAAAATCAGGCCAACCTGTGTCAGCAAAGCACCATTAAGCAAGGTACATCCATGTCATCTGATCAATCAGTGCCTTTAAGTCAGAGTGTTATGCAGTTGCTCTCCTGTTCTCTTATGTTTCCATGGTACCTTAAAGTCAGTCCCTGAATCTGAGCAGAGCATCTGTTTCCCATCCTCCCTAGTGTACTTCTACCGGGAATTACCATTTTTACTTCATAAAAATAAATACATACAGTGCATGGCATTTTTTGAAGAGAGGGCTGAAAATAATAATAATGTACTTGTACTTGCTATTCTTAACCCCTCCTCCCCCAAAACCACTCAGTACAAACAACAGCTAGACCAACTCCGTCTGGGAAGAGCAGATTTAGAAAGAAGGGAGACACTATATACAGTACCACACACGAGAAAGAAAATATAATGTCTCAGCCTGATACATTGTGGGATGCTGCCGGATGTTGACTCACTTCTCAAAAAACTAAATAGTCTTTTACGCAATGAGTTCAGCTCAAACAAATCTCTCCTGACCCTGCATTGCTACAGGACTAGATGTCGCCAATTTTAATATCTGTATTGGGCACTCTGTGTAATTATTTTTCCAAAAGAGCAGACCAAACAAGTTCTCAAGTAGAGAAAACTCTCTGTACACACAGTACTCTCCTGTGCAAGCGACAGGGATAGTTGGGCAAATGAAGAGAAGCAAGAAATATTGATGACATTTTACGAGTAAACACATAGTTCCTCCCTAAAAAATAAGATATTTGCAAATAGCACAACCTGCTCAATCTTGCTGGCCATCCATCTCTCCTGACGGAACTTTGAGTTTTCCAGAAGAAAAATGCCATAGTTATAAATAAATGTTCCAAACATCTCTATAATTACTTGTTACTTTTAAAGTATTATCCACGTGGAAATTCATTTTACCTAAAGCATATTTTACAACTGACCAGTATTAAGGAGTTTACTCCGAGAAAGGCATGTTTTTACTTTAGGTAGAAAAAGTTATATAAACACACCTCCCTTTATACAGTGTGGGATCATTTTTCCTTAAGTTCTACCTCTCATCAGAGTGATCAGAGGCTGACAAATAGGATTCATGGATCAGGAAATGACCTCTACACCATTCACTTCTCTACAGAATCTAAAATGAAATGACCCTTCCCACTCAAACTAAGTGCTTTTCACAAAGAAACTTGTTTGAGGAAACTAATACCCAAAACTTTTTTGTCTTTCAACTCCTCGTTTTTGGCCTTGGGAGGATGTATGCAGTTCCAATGAGGGAATCCTGAGAGAAGTGAGAAGAAGCTCTTTTTATTGGTTTGTTTTATGGTCTTTGAATAGCCTGATGCTTCTACAGTTATTTGCACAGGAGTTCAAAGCCTGAATCATTGGTTTTCCTGGACTTTCTGGTCCTGTACAAACTGCCAGTTCTGATGATTTGGATTCATGAAAACATCCTCTCCCACTGATATGTTCTTTCATAACATTAAAAGTGAGTGTGTGAAATGAATGAATCATACTTCTTAAAGAAAAGAAAAATAGAAAAATGGCTTTTAAAGATAACACTTAAGATAACATAGTCAGAATGGCTATCATCAAAGAGAACACAAATAGCAAATGTTGGTGAAGATGTAGAGAAAAGGGAACCCTCATACACAGTTGGTGGGAATGTATATTGGTGCAGCCACTGGGATAAAGTATGGAGGTTTCTCAAAAAGCTAAAAATAGAAGTACCATATTACCCAGCAATTCCTCTCCTGGGTAGATATCTGAAAGACACAAAAACACTAATTTGAAAAGATACTTGCACCCCAATGTTCAAAGCAATGTTATTTACAATTGCCAAGATATGGAAACAACCTAAGTGTCCATCAACAGATGAATGAAAACACTCCCATTTACCATTGCAACAAAAAGAATAAAATATCTAGGAATAAACCTACCTAAGGAGACAAAAGACCTGTATGCAGAAAATTATAAGACACTGATTAAAGAAATTAAAGATGATACAAACAGATGGAGAGATATATCATGTTCTTGGATTGGAAGAATCAACATTGTGAAAATAACTATATTATCCAAAGCAATCTACAGATTCAATGCAATCCCTATCAAACTACCAGTGGCATTTTTCACAGAAAACTAGAACAAAAAATTTCACAATTTGTATGGAAACACAAAAGACCCCGAATAGCCAAAGCAATCTTGAGAAAGAAAAACAGAGCTGGACAAATCAGGCTCCCTGACTTCAGACTATACTACAAAGCTACAGTAATCAAGACAGTATGGTACTGGCACAAAAACACAAATATAGATCAATGGAACAGGATAGAAAGTCCAGAGAAAAACCCATGCACATATGGTCAACTTATCTTTGATAAAGGAGGCAAGAATATACAGTGGAGAAAAGACAGCCTCTTCAATAAGTGGTGCTGGGTAAACTGGACAGCTACATGTAAAAGAATGAAATGAGAACTCTCCCTAACACAATACACAAAAATAAACTTAAAATGGATTAAAGACCTAAATGTAAGGCCAGACACTATCAAACTCTTAGAGGAAAACATAGGCAGAACACTGTATAACATAAATCACAGCAAGATCCTTTTTGACCCACCTCCTAGAAAAATGGAAATAAAAACCAAAATAAACAAATGGGACCTAATGAAACTTAAAAGCTTTTGCACAGCAAAGGAAACCATAAACAAGACCAAAAGACAACCCTCAGAATGGGAGAAAATATTTGCAAATTGAGCAACTGACAAAGGATTCATCTCCAAAATTTACAAAGCAGCTCATGCAGCTCAATAAGAAAGAAACAAACAACCCAATCCAAAAATGGGCAGAAGACCTAAATAGACATTTCTCCAAAGAAGACATACAGATTGCCAACAAACACATGAAAGGATGCTCAACATCATTAATCATTAGAGAAATGCAAATCAAAACTACAATGAGATATCACCTCACACCAGTCAGAATGGCCATCATCAAAAAATCTAGAAACTGTAAATGCTGGAAAGGGTGTGGAGAAAATGGAACCCTCTTGCACTGTTGGTGGGAATATAAATTGCTACAGCCACTATGGAGAACAGTTTGGAGGTTCCTTAAAAAACTACAAATAGAACTACCATATGACCCAGCAATTCCACTACTGGGCATATACCCTGAGAAAACCATAATTCAAAAAGAGTCATGTACCACAATGTTCATTGCAGCTCTATTTACAATAGCCAGGACATGGAAGCAACCTAAGTGTCCATCAACAGATGAATGGATAAAGAAGATGTGGCACATATATACAGTGGAATATTACTCAGCCATAAAAAGAAATGAAATTGAGTTGTTTGTAGTGAGGTGGATGGACCTAGAGTCTGTCATACAGAGTGAAGTAAGTCAGAAAGAGAAAAACAAATGCTGTATGCTAACACATATATATGGAATCTAAAAAACAAAAAACAAAAATGGTCATGAAGAACCTAGTGGCAAGAAGGGAATAAAGCCGCAGACCTACTGGAGAGTGGACTTGAGGACCTGGGGAGGGGGAAGTGTAAGCTGGCACAAAGTGAGAGAGTGGCATGGACATATATACACTACCAAATGTAAAACAGATAGCTAGTGGGAAGTAGCCACATAGCACAGGGAGATCAGCTCGGTGCTTTGTGACCACCTAGAGGGGTGGGAGGGAGGGAGACACAAGAGGGAAGAGATATGGGGATATATGTATATGTATAACTGATTCACTTTGTTATAAAGCAGAAACTAACACACCATTGTAAAGCAATTATACTTCAATAAAGATGTTAAAAAAAACAACAGCAGATGAATGGATAAAGAAGAAGTGGTATGCATATACAATGGACTACTACTCAGCCATAAAAAAGAATGAACTTTTACCATTTGCAGCAACATGGATGAACTTGGAGGGCATTACCCTAAGTGAAATAAGTCAGGTAAAGACAAATATTATATAATATCACTTATATGTGGAATCTAAAACATACAACGAACTAGTGAATATAACAAAAAAGAAGCAGACTCACAGATATAGAGGACAAACTAGTGGCTACCAGTTGGGGGGAAGGGCAACGTGGGGGGGGAGTGGGAGGTACAAACTATTGGGTGTAAGATGGGCTCAAGGATGTGCTGTACAACACGGGGAATAGAGCCGATATTTTGTAATAACTAAATGGAAAGTAAACTTTCAAAATTGTATAAAAAAATATTAATTCTTACAAAATAATACATTTCCCAGTTTCTTGATAAGATTCAAGGAAAATATTTCTGTGAACAAAATTTTAAAATTCATAATAGAAACTAAATAAATATTAAAGTCACATTTTATATATGGTTCATCTAGAGATTCTCTTCTAACAAATATTTTTGAAGATGAAATTAACACCTGAAGTATCTTTAGATCAGTACTGATTCGGAGGCAAAGGGCTATTTTCCTTCACTATCATGCTATCTAATTAAACTCTATACTTTGCAATTAAAAAATTCTAATTCCAATGGAAATTGATAAATAGCAAAATATATAACATAAGTATCATATATAATTTACTTCTTATCAGTCATTTGGCTATCTATTAAATACTCTTTTGTGTCCAGGTTTGTACTGAGTTCTGAGGAAATGTGAAAGAAGTATAGAAACACGATTTAAATTTCAACGGATTTCCTGTGTAACTGGGGGGAGGGATGCAAAACACAGTTCTTATATCATTTCAGAATCTCCTATGATCCCTCTCTTACCTATCCAATGACATCATTACGCACTCCCACAGTATTTAGGGGCCTCCGCCATGTGCCTGATTCCCACAATTCTCTTTGATATACTCTAAAGTCCGGGCAAACCGTGGCTACCCACTACTTTGTGACAGTCCCTTACCAAGCTCCGAGCTCTGAGCTCCGTGCCTGTGTTCAGACAGCGCCTGCCAGTTAGAAACCCCCTTCTCTCAACACCTCCTGTCTTCTTCCTCAGTTCAGCGAAATCATTGTCTTTTCCTTACTCCCTTCTAGGTAGAAATAATTCTTTCCTTGTCTGAATTCTTTTAGCTCTATTTCTCACTGTATTTTTCTTATTCAACATAGTATCATAGATACTTGTGTGTATTTCTTATTTGCCCCACTAAAATTACCCTAAAGCATTTCAAATAGCTTGTTTTCTACATACCTCCATACCCATTGTCTAACTCAGTGCCTGGTTTATAACATGTACTCAAACCCAGTAGTTGAATAGATGAATGAATGAATAAATGAGTACTTGAAATAATTAGGGAATAATTAAGAATAATAATTGTGTAGCAATGGATGCAGAGTACTAGGAGGGTGAAAGATATTGGAAGGAGAGAGTAAAATAGCTTGAATGTGGGCTGGACTAGTCTAAGACAAAATGGACGATTTAAACCTGATTTGGCCCTTTAAGTATGATCATGTCAAACAGTGGAGCTAGAGTGGCTAAGAACAGTCAGACCTAGAAGTCTGGCTGACTGGTTAGAAAAGAAGAAAGAAATCAAAAGGCAGGTTGTGAGAGGAAAGTTTCAGGAATTACCTCATGTAAGGCTGAGCAGGAAATATAAAAGCTACAAGATAAAACCTGATTAGTTGGAATCAGAAATTAAACTCTGTTTCTAGGACACAGGCTGTTTGCAGAGAATACATTCAAGACAAAAGAATGGGGGTTTTTTTGGGTTTTTTTTTGCGGTACGGGGGCCTCTCACTGCTGTGGCCTCTCCTGTTGCGGAGCACAGGCTCCGGACGCGCAGGCTCAGTAGTTGTGGCTCACGGGCCCAGCCGCTCCGCGGCATGTGGGATCCTCCCGGACCGGGGCACGAACCCGTGTCCCCTGCATCGGCAGGTGGACTCTCAACCACTGCGCCACCAGGGAAGCCCAAGAATGGGTTTTGAATTGAGAAGGGCTGGGTTTGCTTTCAGTTTCACTATCTATTGTTTTTGTTGGGCATTGGATTCTCCAACCCTCCACTTTCTCATCCATAAAATGGGAGTTATAATTCCCACCCAATTGGGTTGTGTGCGGGTTAAGTAAGATGGTATGTGGAAAGTGCTGGGCACGTATAAGGAGCTCGGTAAATGGCAAGTCTGGTTAATTTGCTCTGGGCTCCAATTTGAATATTTGTTACGTATGATTGTCCCTACGTCCATTTGTGGCCAGAGGGTCTCTGAGACTTGAAGCCTGTTCCTAACTGTTCTACAAGAAGGCTTTCTGGAATTGATGTGGAGACCCTAAAAGAGGTAATGACGATTATGATGACAAAAGAACTTATAGTGGCTAATATTTATTGGGTGCCTATTATGGACTAGCAACCATAAGTGCCTCATAAGATTTATTGCATTTAATCCCAACAAAAACACATATGGTAGATAAAGCAACTGAGACTCGTTTGGGGGTTTTCTCACAGGGATCCTCTTGGAAGAAAATGTGTCTGGATCTCAGGAATCCCAGTCAACGGGAATATAGCAGAAGCCTGAAAGAGGGATTCCAGGGGCAGTGAAAAGGCACGCAGATTCGGAAGCTTACCCTGACAGTGGAATCCAGGATACAGTAGTTACAAGGGGTGGTAATCTCAGATTCAATCCAAGCAGGCCTCTATACCAGGGACTCCAATCCTGCAAGCAGCCAGGGTACAGGGAAATCTAAGCAGCAGGCACTACTCAAAGCCAGACAGGTGGTGGCACTGTGGTTCTCAGCAGGACCCTTATGGTAGCAGGAAGCATGATACAGCCGTCTTGGGGAAGGAATTCTTATGAATTAGGGCAAGAATGGCCAAATTTTTTTCTTTTGTATAATTTCTGAGCAAGCAGGTGGTTGTCTAAAGCCTTGTGCTTGAGACCAAATTTAGGCTAAGCAATAAAGAGTATCATGATCGATTAGTGATGTCTGCCATGAGGCACTAGGGGAAGAAGTGGCAGCAGACCAGTTCTAAGTCTTGGGTTTAATGGAAGAATCAGGACAGACTTGAAGATAAAGGAAGAAGAGATATATAAAAAGGGACCATTATAAAGGGACCTTGCATAAATTTTAAGGGATACAGGGAAGGAGAGACTTGGGGCCCATCAATCCTGCTCAGAACTGAATAGAGGGAGTATGCCTAGGGTAATTATATATATCTCCTTTCCCCAGTCTGTTGTCTTCTTAAGAATTGACTGTAGTGTTTTAACGCCTCAGCTGCCCATGTTTCCCCAAAGTAAAGGCTTGGAGTTAGGTGCCCCATGTTTCCAATTTGTTATTTATAAAGATCCATGAGCTTCTCAGAAAAAAAATTCAATATGCATTCTCAGGAGATGATGATACTGAAAAAAACAAATATATATATATATATATTTCTTCTATATATAAATATATATAGAGAGAGAGACAGACAACAGGAAGTTAAACACATTAAGTATTTACTATTTTTTGTAACAGAATTTGGTAGTGCTATTGTTTGAAATACATCAAAATAGTAATTGTATTTTGCTAAGAGACCTCTTTGAGAACTATATTTAAATTTTAATATAGTTGTATTTACTTATTTAAGTAAGAAAATACAAATGCCAGCAAAAAGAAGAAAACATCTCAAAAGTCTTTCAATATATATTACAGCAAATTATTCTTTTTTTAAGTGAGGAACAGGGAGGTGGCTATTTGAACATTTTTTATCCTTGAAAACACATTCTTGTGGCATTACTCAAATTAAATCCTGCAGTCATTGGAAGTGGAAAGAGAAAATGACTATATTAAAACCAAACACAAAATAAATCTGGATCTTTTTATTATCTTTTTCTAGGTCTGTAACTTCCCAACCTGTTCTGTTTGTGAAAATAGACAAATATAACTCTCCACAAGAAGCAGCAGCTGTCAATCTCACAAATCGTATTTCTTAAAGCAGCCTTTGTTTTGAGGGACCAAGAGTAAGGTGACTATATGTAGACATGCCCATTTGAAAACCCTTGTTCTATTGTGGTAACCTCCCAATTTATGTCTTACTCTTGGAGAGAAAAAAAAAGCCACATATGAAACAGGTTTTTAAAACATGTTTTTTTCAGAAAAGAGAAAGTCATGTCAGAGAAAAAAAAGCAGTATCGTTAGAATGCTTGCATAGCTTTTCTAATTGTGCTATTTGACTTAACTTTTGAACAATTTTTAAAAATAATTTTCGAACTGCTGTATTATTAACATAACAGAATTCTATCAACATTCATAGGGCAACAAGCACAAGGTATTATCTACAAAGTGAGCTTACAAGTAGACAAGGTAACAAAGATGTAAAAACAAAGCAATATTTCTTATCTTCATATTTTGTGCATGCAAACACATGTTTACATAGAGTTCATTTTTTCCCCCTTTCATTCATTTACTCATTCATTTAAAAAGCATTTTTAGTGGGTTGAATTGGGTCCCCTCCCCCAAGAGATAGGTCCACCCAGAACATGTGGATGTAGCCTTATTTGGAAAAAAGATATTTGCAGATGTGATTAAGCTAAGGATCTTGAGAAGGGATCATCCTACATTATGCAGGTAGACCCTAAATCCAATGACAAGGTCCTTATAAAAGACAGAAGAGAAGACACAGAGAGGGAGAAGAGGAGAAGGCCATGTGAAGATGGAGGCAGAGATTAGAGTGATGCAGACATAAGACAGGGAACTCCAGGGGCCACCAGAAGCTCAAAGAGACAAGCAAGGATTCTCCCCTAGAGCCTTCATGGGGTGTGCCTTGATTTCAGACTTCTGGCCTCCAGAACTGTTAGATAATAAATTTCTGTTGTACCCAGCCTGTGGTAATTTGTTGGCAACCCTAGAATCGAACAGAGCATCTCTGAGCACATTTCTTGTGCCATGTATATTGTTAGGCAAGTATACATCATACATCGGTGAATAAGATATCATCTTGCCCTGGAAGGAATCACAGTCTGGTACATAAAACAGACATTTAACAAGGTGTGTTCTAGGTGAATTTTAGACCAAAGGATGGTGGAGGGTCTCCATTACTGAGTGCCTTCCATTGTCCGTGAGGTCACTGTAGAGGCTCAGGTACCCAAGAAGTCCACCAAGGTGCCTGGGATACTAAGGGAAGCTTTCTAGAGGAAACAGCGTTGTAGCTAGTCTTGAAGAATGGGCAGGAATTTTCATGACGAAACGTTGGCAAGCGGTCTGTATAGGAGATAGCAAACTGAAGGAATGGAAAGCATGAAAGGCTCAAAAATGTGTCAAGGCAAAATAGAGAAGTTTTAACCTGGGCATGAGACAAGTCTATAAGTGTGTTTGTTGAATCTGAATTGTAAGAGGCATGTCTCCCTGCTGCGTTATAGTATTGAGTGAAGGGGGATTAGAATGTTTGCCAGCATGTCAGGGGGTGGGGAGATGGGGCGGGGAGACAATGGAGAATTATAATCACTGAAAGGACAGGATCTGAGTCAGTTTTAGGAAAATCACTCTAGTGGAATTTTTATTTCAGTTATGAATTCATGTTTTCACCCATTAAGTTTCCCTTTTCTCATTCCCTATTCAGGTAGACAAAAGGTTTACCTCTTCCTTGACTTGAGGAAGGTTTGAGGGTGGCTTCTTGGATTTTGTTTTCAAAATCTTAAATCCACTGAGAGGATAAGGTTCGAGGCAGGTGCCTCTTAGGACATGAGAGAGAGAAGAGCGTTTTTTTCCTAGGTTAAAAAGAAGTTCCTCTCCCAGATTGGAGACCAGACTGGGGCCGAGGGTTTGAGAGCAGTACAGAATAAATGGCATGTGTTGCACTGGAGATGCTGGATCCTGGTTTGGGGCTCCAGCTCCACTGGATACTGTGTGCCAGGGGAGGCAAGGAACAGCACAACAGAGCATCAGACTGAACCATCCTTACAGGCTAGGGCATCAGTTTCTGCAGAAACCAGTATGGTCTCAGGGCTGACAACGGGAGGGGTACCCCCAAGGTCTGGCATTATATGAGATCCCCAAACACTTGGTGCAAACCCAGTCAGGGAAGTAAGTGTACGCTAAAAAGGAGTGAGGTTGAACGTTCCACAAGCCCCACCAAATGGAGGCTTGGCGGCTCATTTAAATAAAGAGCAAAGTGTGATATTTTACTGAGCGTGTAGACTAAGATTTATATCCATTAATCAGCAAGAGTGTTATGGTGGAGATTGCTAACTGGATCTAATATCTCTTCTCCTCCTTTCTCTTACAATAATAGAACTCCTGAGCATAGCTAGGTCCAGGGGCGCCCAGAAGAAAATCCATTTCCCAACCCCCATTGAACGCCAGGGTGGACACCTGAGAAGGCTCTGGGGTTTGAGTGAAGTGTGCTGCTTATGGAGCTTTTAAAAGGGCAGGGGTGTACTCTTCCCTTGCACAAATTAGAGGCAGGGCAAGAAACTGAGCCCTCTCAGGTGATGCAGATGAGGATAATCCAAAGGGTGATAGATCCACAAGAAGGACTCTGGATTTATTGGCAAGTTTGAGAAAACGTACGTAAAGCATTTAGTATAAGGCCTGGTAGTAGAGACTGCTCAATAAATATGTGTTGTTGTGATTAGAGGGTATTTTCCAGTCACCAATTAACTAATGTCTTGAAGGGTATTCAATCATTTACTGAGCAAGAAATGAACTGAATTCTGAAAATCCTGACTTCCAGCTCTAGGCATGATCGAAGGAATAGGTATTAGACTTACTCTCCTATGATTAACCACTTTGCAACTAGAAAACAAATGCACAAACAAACAAACAAAACTCATGAAGCCGCTCTTCTCAGGCCTTGGTTAACAGACAGCTCAGGGCTGTGATCCTCGAGAGACACGAAGTCCATGTGAATATCAAATTCACTCTAGTTTACTGAATGCGATTTCCAAATTGTGGCCCACGGAAACAGAGCCTGAACAGAAAGCAGCAGTCTTGCCATCCATCCATACGACACAGAGATTTTGAAGTTTGGGACCACTGAAGCAGCTGGGATTTGCATCTCAGGGCGCCAGAAATAAGGGCGCTTAGAAGAGAAGCGCCCCAGAAATCTGCATCGCCGTCCTCTTGGATCTTTGACTGAGTACCTGTGCGTACACTTGGTCAAACTCAGAGAGGCCTAGGAAGGAGTGGCTACTTTGGGACTGTGAGATGAATGGAAATCTCAGAATACATAGTGCTGGGAGACAATGGAATGAATGCCAGCAAGCCAGGGCTGAGGCCCCAGAAGAGTCATGGTTTAGCAGGACTCCTCCAACCCTAGCATAGGGATACGCCAGCCCCACTCTAACAAAGCTTAAACCCAAGCCTCAGGAGAAACATGCTGAGCTGTCAGTAAATTAACTCTGTGCCAGAATAAAACCCAACATTCTTTACAGGAAGACAAATCCAGAATCTCAACAATATAGCATTCTACTGTCCAGCATGAAACTGAACAAATTAGTAGGCATGTGAAGAATCAGAAAAATATGACCAAAATTGGAGGGAGAGAAAGCAGTAGAAACAGACCCAGAGATGACAGACGTGTCGGAATTAGCAGACAAGGACTTCAGGCAACTATTTAAAAAATGGCCAAAAATCTAAAGGCAAAGATAAATAAATGAGTAAACAGATGTGGGATCTCAGTAAATAAATGGAAACTAAAAGAGAGCCAGGAAAGCAAATGAAAATTGTAGAACTGAAAAATATCTGAAATTTAAAGATATTTGCTGAATTGGGCGAAACAGCAGATTGGATACTACAAAAGAAAAGATTTTGAAGACAGGTTAAATAGAAACTTTGCAAGCTGAAATACACACAATAAAGAAAGATTGGCTGAAAAAAAAAAAAAAAAAAGGATGGAGCTTCAGTGACCTGCAGGGTATTGTAAAGTCATCTAATATTTGTGGAATAGAAGTCCCAGAGGTAGAAGAGAACTTTTGGCAAGAAAAAAAAATATGTTAAAAGAAATAATAGTAAAAGAAATCCCCAAATTTAATAAAAAATAAAAAACACAGAGAACATTGTCCATCACCAAATAACTAGTGTCTTTGAGGACATCTATTCATTCTTCAGCAAAAACTGAACATTTTAAAACTTAGTTTTGAAAATCTCAACTTCCCATTCTGACCATGATGGAGGAATGAGCCACAAACAGGATAAACAGAAAGAAAACCACCTATAGGCATATTGTAGTACAATTGCTTTAAACCAAATTAAAAATTCAAAACATTCTGAAGAAAAAGACGTATTACATACAGGAAAGTAACAATAGAATAACCACTGCATTCTCATCAGAAACAATACAAGCCAGAAAACAATGGAATGGCAGTTTTTAAATGCTAAATAAGGAATAAACTATGGATTTAGAATTTAAAGCAAGCAAAAATTTTCATGAAAACTTAACTCCAGTGAAGATATTTTCAGATAACCAAAGTGATGACCTGCACTACAAGAAATGTTAAATAAACTTATTCAGGTTAAAGGGAAATTATACCAGATAGAAGCTCAAATCTACATGAATGGATAAAGAACACTAAACATTTTTCTACTTCCTTAACTTCTTTAAAAAGAAACGAATTATTTGAAACATGAGTGATAATGTGTTGTGGAGTTTGTAATGTGTAGAAGTAAGATACATGACAAATAGCACAAAAGATGGGAGAGGGAAATGGAAGTACATTTATATATGGTTTTTACGTTCTATATGAAGTGTTATTCTATCAATTCCAGGTGTACTGTAATAGGTTAAGGATGCATATTGTAATCCCCAAAGTACCCATTAAAGAAATAAAACAGTGAGATTATATGCCAAAAGAGGAGATTAAAATGTAATACTAAGAAATGCTCAATAAAAAAAAAGACAGGAGGCCTTCCTTGGTGGCACAGTGGTTAAGAATCCACATGCCAATGCAGGGGACATGGGTTCGAGCCCTGGTCTGGGAAGCTCCCACATGCTGCGGAGCAACTAAGCCTGTGCGCCACAAGTACTGAGCCTGCATGCCACAACTACTGAAGCCCACACGCCTAGAGCCCATGCTCTACAACAGAGAAGCCACTGCTATGAGAAGCCTGTGCACCACAATGAAGAGTAGCCCCCACTCGCCGCAACTAGAGAAAGCCTATGCGCAGCAACAAAGACCCAACACAGCCAAAAATTAATTAATTAAAAAAATTTTTAAAAAGAAAAATATGGAAAAGGAAAAATGATAGATAGGGCAATAGAAAACAAATAGTAAGATGGTAGACTTAAACCTAAGCATATCAATTATCATATTAAATGTAGAAATACTAGACAACCAGTTAAAAAGCAGAGAAACAATATCCAACTATATGTTGTTCTTAAGAGATTCTCTTCAAATATAAAGACATAGGTTAAAAATAAAAGGATGGAAAACAAGATATATCATGAAACACTAAGCATAAGAAAGCTGAAATGTCTGTATTAATATTGACAAATTATACCATTTATAGCAGCATCAAAGATAATAAAATACTTGGGAGTAAATTTAACCAAGGAGGTGAAAGACCTATACACTGAAAGCTATAGGACATTGATGAAAGTAAGTAAAAAAGGCTCAAATAAATGGAAAGATATTCTGTGCCCATAGATTGAAAGAATTAATGTTAAAATGTCGATACTACCTAAAGCAATCTACAAAATCTCTATCAAAATCCCGATGGCATTTTTCACAAAAATAGAACAAATAAACCTAAAATTTGTGTCAGACCACAAAAGACACCAATTAGCCAAAGCACTCTTGAGAAAGAAAAGTAAAGCTGGAGGTATTATGCTTCCTAATTTCAAACTATATTACAAAGCTATAGCAATCAAAACAGTATAGTTTTGGCATAAAAACAGACACATAGACTAATGAAATAGAACAAAGAGTCTAGAAATAAACCCATGGATGTATGGGCAACTAATTTTTGGCAAGGGCAGCAAGAACACACAATAGGGAAAGAATAATCTCTTCAATAAATCATGCTAGGAAAACTGGATATTCACATGCAAAAGAATGAAACTAGACCCCTATCTTATACTACTCACAAAAATTAACTTGAAATGGATTAAAGACTTAAATGTAAGACCTGAAACAATAAAACTCCTGGAAGAAATGATTGGGGGTAATCTCCTTGACATTGGTCTTGGCAATGATGTCTTGGATAAGACCTCAAAAGCACAGGCAACAGAAGCTAAAATAAACAAGTGGGACTACACGAAACTAGAGAGCTTCTGCACAGCAAAGGAAAAAATCAAAAAAATGAAAAGGCAGCCTACAGAATGAGAGAAAATATTTGCAAACCATATATCTGATAAGGGGTTAATATCTAAAATATATATAAAACTTATACAACTCAATAGCAAACTGAGAATAAGTTTGGCAAAATTTCTATTATACATTTTTTTATGCTCAGTGTTTTTATGTTATGACTGGGTAGGATAATATAAGTGTTCTAAGCAGTGTCACAAATTTTCTTTTTAATGTCTTTATTGGAGTATAATTGCTTTACAATGGTGTGTTAGTTTCTGCTTTATAACAAAGTGAATCAGCTATACATATACATATATCACCATGTCTCCTCCCCCTTGAGTCTCCATCCCACCCTCCCTATCCCACCCCTCTAGGTGGACACAAAGCACCAAGCTGAACTCCCTGTGCTATGCAGCCTCTTCCCATTAGCTATCTATTTTACATTTGGTAGTATATATAAGTCCATGCCACTCTCTCACTTCATCCCAGCTCACCCTTCCCCCTCCCTGTGTCCTCAAGTCCATTCTCTATGTCTGTGTCTTTATTCCTGTCCTGCCACTAGGGTCTACAGAACCTTTTTTTTTTTTAGATTCTATATATATGTGTTAGCATATGCTATTTGTTTTTCTCCTTCTGACTTACTTCACTCTGTATGACAGACTCTAGGTCCATCCACCTCACTACAAATAACTCAATTTCATTTCTTTTTATGGCTGAGTAATATTCCATTGTATATATGTGCCACATCTTCTTTATCTATTCATCTGTTGATGGACACTTAGGTTGCTTCAATGTCCTGGCTATTGTAAACAGAGCTGCAATGAACATTGGGGTACATGACTCTTTCTGAATTATGGTTTTCTCAGGGTATATGCCCAGTAGTGGGATTGCTGGGTCATATGGTAATTCTATTTTTAGTTTTTTAAGGAACCTCCATACTGTTCTCCATAGTGGCTGTATCACTTTACATTCCCACCAACAGTGCAAGAGGGTTCCCTTTTCTCCACACCCTCTCCAGCATTTATTGTTTCTAGATTTTTGGTGATGGCCATTCTGACTGGTGAGAGGGTGTGGAGTTTTGTGTAGTTTTGTGTAGTTTTGATTTGCATTTCTCTAATGATTAATGATGTTGAGCATTCTTTCATGTGTTTGTTGGCAATCTGTTTATCTTCTTTGGAGAAATGTCTATTTAGGTCTTCTGCCCATTTTTGGATTGGGTTGTTTGTTTCTTATTGAGCTGCATGAGCTGCTTGTAAATTTCGGAGATGAATCCTTTGTCAGTTGCTTCATTTGCAAATATTTTCTCCCTCCCATTCTGAGGGTTGTCTTTTTGTCTTATTTATGGTTTCCTTTGCTGTGCAAAAGCTTTTCAGTTTCATAGGTCCCATTTGTTTATTTTTGTTTTTACTTCCATTTCTCTAGGAGGCAGGTCAAAAAGGATCTTGCAGTGATTTATGTCATAGAGTGCTCTGCCTATGTTTTCCTCTAAGAGTTTTGTAGTGTCTGGCCTTACATTTAGGTCTTTAATCCATTTTGAGTTTATTTTTGTGTATGGTGTTAGGGAGTGTTCTAATTTCATTCTTTTATATGTAGCTGTCCAGTTTTCCCAGCACCACTTACTGAAGAGGCTGTCTTTTCTCTATTGTATATTCTTGCCTCCTTTATAAAAAATAAAGTGACCATATGTGCATGGGTTTATCTCTTGGCTTTCTATCCTGTTCCACTGATCTATATTTGTGTTTTCGTGCCAGTACCATACTGTCTTGACTACTATAGCTTTGTAGTATAATCCGAAGTCAGGAATCCTGCTTTCTCTAGCTCCGTTTTTCTTTCTCAAGATTGCTTTGTCCTTTTGGGGTCTTTTGTGTTTCCATACAGATTGTGAGATTTTTTGTTCTAGTTTTCTGTGAAAAATGCCACTGGTAGTTTGATAGGGATTGCATTGAATCTGTAGATTGCTTTGGGTGGTATAGTCATTTTCACAATGTTGATTCTTCCAATCCAAGAACATGGTATATCTCTCCATCTTTTGTATCATCTTTAATTTCTTTATCAGTGTCTTATAGTGTTCTGCATACAGGTCTTTTGTCTCCTTAAGTAGGTTTATTCCTAGATATTTTATTCTTTTGGTTGCAATGGTAAATGGGAGTGCTTCCTTAATTTCTCTTTCAGATGTTTCATCATTAGTGTATAGGAATGCCAGAGATTTCTGTGCATTAATTTTTATCCTGCTACTTTACCAAATTCATTGATTAGCTCTAGTAGTTTTCTGGTAGCATCTTTAATATTCTCTATATATAGTGTCATGTCATCTGCAAACAGTGACAGCTTTACTTCTTTGCTGATTTGGATTCCTTTTATTTCTTTTTCTTCTCTGATTGCTGTGGCTGAACCTTCCCAAACTATGTTGAATAATAGTGGTGAGAGTGCACAACCTTGTCTTGTCCCTTATCTTAGCGGAAATAATTTCAGTTTTTCACCATTTAGAACAATGTTGACTGTGGGTTTGTCATATATGGCCTTTACTATGTTGAGGTAAGTTCCCTCTATGCCTGCTTTCTAGAGGGTTTTTATCATAAATTGGCATTGAAATTTTTTGAAAACGTTTTCTGCATCTATTGAGATGATAATATGATTTTTATCCTTCAGTTTGTTAATATGGTTTATCACATTGAATGATTAAGTAGTGTCACAAATATTGATGCATTGGATGATAAAACAAAATGCAATTCATGAATTTCCCAATTAATCTATCCTTTCCTAGCCATCACTTCATTTGGCTATAAGTGTAAACTAATCTTTGTATATGTAAAGTAGAAGTACAAAGTGGAAATGTGAGAGAGAAGTTCATGTTCTCATCTTTCTGAGACCCTTGGCTACCTCAGATATACATTTTCTCTTTAATCTTTTACAAGTTAATCCTTCTCTCCACCTCATCAAAATGTATCAGTCAAGGTTAAAGGAAAACAGAAAAAAGGTCATGAAGAACCTAGGGGCAAGAAGGGAATAAAGATGCAGACCTACTAGAGCATGGACTTGAGGATACGGGGAGGAGGAAGGGTAAGCTGGGACGAAGTGAGAGAGTGGCATGGATGTATATACACTACCAAATGTCAAGTGGATAGCTAGTGGGAAGCAGCCACATAGCACAGGGAGATCAGCTCGGTGCTTTGTGACCACCTAGAGGGGTGGGATAGGGAGGGTGGGAGGGAGGGAGACACAAGAGGGAGGAGATATGGGGAGATATGTAGATGTGTAACTGATTCACTTTGTTATAAAGCAGAAACTAACACACCATTGTAAAGCAATTGTACTCCAATAAAATGTTAAAAAAAAAAAAAGAAAATGCTTGTAGATTCGGGGATTAATTGATAAGGGAGATTTTGCTGGCTGATTTCTATTTTCATTGCAGAGTAGAAGAAAAAGTAAAACAAGATGTAGAGGGTATACAATTTGGAATGTTTGTTATGTGCTCTCTACTGTCTGCTGAATACAGCTTGCTTTTTCCCTACTTAAGCACACAAATGTATACACATGTGGACAAAAATATAGGAATACGCAAATTTCTTTCTAAATACAATTTCTCAGGCATCCCGTTAGAATTGTAACCTCCTTGTTTTAATCATTACGTAGCGTATGCCAGGTGTCGGGCAGAATTCTAAGGTGTTGCCACTGAAACTTAGCTTCTGATATTCATGGCCTTGTATAATCCTCTTCCCTTGAGTGTGAACTGGCTCAAAGGGCCTGCTTTCAACGAAGAGACTACAGCTAATATATCACTTCTGAGATTAGGTTGTGAGACTGTGACTTCTGCTCACTCTTTCTCACTTGCACTCTCTGATGGAAACCAACGGCCAGGTTATGAGCTGCCCTTTAAAGAGGCCTGCATGGCAAGGAACTGAGGGTGACCTCCAGCCAACAGGCAGCGAGGAGCTGAAGCTTTCATGCAACAACCTGTGAGGGACTGTAAAGTACCAATCCCCACACGAGTGAGCTTGAAGCAGATCCTTCCCTAGTTGAGACTTGAGATGATCACAGCACACCTTTACTGCAGCCCGTGAGAGCCCCCAAAGAGAGGGCCCAGCTAAACCAAGCTGAGGTTCATGACCCACAGAAACTGTTAGACAGTAACTATTTTGTTGCAAGTCACTACATTTTGGAGGTGATCTGTCACTCAGCAATACATAACGTATACACTTGGAGATTTTTAAATTTCTGCTTCTAAAACAGGTCCCTTCAAATAAGTAAAAATTACCTCTGTCCCCAAGTATTTACTGTGGCAACAAAAAAATAAATACACTGTATAGGATGGGAAAGGACAGGGCAGAAAGTGGAAGAGAAGTTTAAAGGAAAAATGGGGTACTAGATTGAGGTGTAAGTCAGTAATCTCACCTCCAAGGGAGCCAACGTAGGATGTAAAACAATCCAGAGGAGCAAAAGAGTGAGGGAGAAAAAGAGAGTGTTTTGAGCCATAGGCGTATTGGGAACAAACCCTCCCCAACTTGCTAGGGACTTAATGCTTATTGAAGGAAGGGCTGAATGTGTAACCCTTGCCAGATATCAGCCAAGATTTCACAGGCACACACTTGGATTTTACAGACTGTGAACTAGGAAATGATGTTATAGAGGCAAGTCAGTTGCTCAAGATAGCTCAGTGCCTTTTTAGTGGAATAGAGCATTGGATTAAGTTCCTTAAAATTTAGTGCCTTTGCTCTGCTAACCCACAAGATCTTTTAGTGATACAGTGACAATATCAGTTATTTCTTGAACTTTAGGGGAATATATAGAGCATGTAGTATATCTACACAGTCTATCTAGTTATGATCTGTTTCTCTTATTGGCTGTCTAGTATCAGTAATATAGGTAATGTTTCTTAAACTAAAGTAAAAACAGAGGTTCAGAGAAGTGGCTAGTTCAACAGAGCAAAATTGGACTCATATCTAGAACTCAGTTTGGTCCTGCACACTGTCTGTATTTATGCAAGGAAAAAGGTAGAATATTTGGACTGAAGCCTGACTTCATTATATTTTCAATATTTAAAGGGACCTTATTAGTATCTCCTCTGAGTGTTAAATATCTTTATGATTCAGGTATGGTTTGTGATGCTGGGCATAGGAAAATTGTCAGAAGTAGAGCTAATCCTCCTGGAAAGAAAATTGTCTCTTAGGTTCTTTTTTAAGGTTATAAGATTCACTACGTGCTTCAGCCAGGAGAAAGAAGCCAGTTTAGAGCTGGTCCTAAGAAAATTAAGTTTCAAAATTTAAGGCAATTTACTGAGTTATTAATCTGAGAATATAAAATCTAAATTAAAATCTCTCCTGACCTATATTCTCATCTACCCCCAAAATCCTACTGGACCTTCCAAGCCCATTCAAAATGCCCTACATCATCAAGTCAATATCACACTCATCATCTCGCTCTGATGCTAGAGTTGCCCGCACTTCTGTCCAGCGCTAACCCATCCACCTGTGCTCTGACTTCCAGACTCTTCTGGCCTCTCGGGGACCACAACAGCGAGCAACACTGCCACCTGCTGGGAGTTAGAGAGGTTACAGAGTGAGACTCCCCAGATATTCTTGACCTTCAGGATTTGAAGCTTTCTTAAAGAATCTTGTTCTTACAGAAATGTAGATAAATCCCAATTGTGCTTAATGATAATTCTTATCTTTTAGGTCATAATGCTATTACATTATGACTCTTAGACTTGAACTCTGGAAAGGCTGCAGTTTAGGAATTGCTCTTCTCAGGGTAATTTACATTTTTACTCTAGTTGGTGCCATTAAATTACCAATATTAAATCAAGCATTATAGCCTAGTTGAATGTGTATTTCAATAGAGGGAGGTTAAAAAGACACTCCATTCAGACTGGGTGGCAGAATACGTGTAGTTAAATTAGAAGGCGTCTTGCCGTAGGGAAAAAATTTCATGGCTGTTCTTGGTAATGGATGAATTTGAAGTGGGTAATCAATCTAAGGTTGATAAGTAGCAAATGACATTTGCATAAAGTTGTTCATTGCTTCATTTCAAACAGTAAAAAGAAAAAAGAAAGATATGATAACTTGAAACTGTAAAACATAAAAAAATACGTTAAGTGAGAAAATTAAAAATCACTGTAAGTGCAACGGTGGAGAAGATATGCATGCTTGCAGAGTGGTGGCCAGGAGGTCAAGCTATACATCCACTAATGGAACTCATCGTGTGTAAATCGTGTTAGGGTGAACTTCTAGAGGATGGTAAACTTTTACATCGTCTCTATGGTTCCCCTCTCTGTATCAGATTCTGAACCACATGAACCTAGTTTTGGCCAAGGTCCAAAGCATCCTGTCTCACTCTCTTGTGTAGGACCTTGTTTTGGCTTCTGACCTCACGTGGACCATATTTCAAAATGCCATTGTCCCTCCGACTCACCGTGTCCCCCTTACTCCTCTCCTTAGTATTTGAGAAGTCAGGAAGGTACAGTCCACTCCCAGAAAAGAAGATTAACATTTCCCCTCCGAGCACACGTACAATTTCTGAAGGACAGTGAAAACGGTTCTCTACTTTGCCTTTCAAGACATTTATCAACCCATATGGAATCCACTTCCCATGGGCATAAGGGGGTCCCTTCTCTCTGGTCTCCCCTCTCTGTCTTCCTCTTTCTCCTCTCCTTTTACCCCCGCATATACTTTCAGTCCTTTTTCATCCCCTGGAGTCATTTGACTCCTTCAAATTTCCCCCTTAGTGAAGCCGGAACAGAGACAATTAGGGAGAGTAATTCATATCTTTTTTAAGTCCTGAATAAGGCAGGATAAAGGACAGCGTACTTGGAGGTCCATCCTGAGAGCGGAAACATCTAAAGGACAAAAAAACCCTTTCTCTTAGTAATATTGTCACCATGTTAAAGCGTAGCAGAGTTTGTCCTTTCTCTACCTATGTAAGCTCCCTATTTATCGCCCTAGCCTGTGCTGACAGGGGGAGTGGGGCAATAGGATAGGACTAGGAAAGCGCCCACTCCAGGAAGGAGACGAGACAGCTTTGAAGTTCTGTGCGGGGTGGAGAGTGGATGTGGTCTCCGCGACAACGTCCAGACAGACTTCCTGCACCCTCCTTCCTGCTAGTGCCTTTCTTCCCCGTGGGGGACTTCCAGATAGTCTGCTAGACGTGCAGTTCATAAAGAAGGCCCTGTGTTATGTGAAAGGATGATAGTGGTCTCTTTCCTATCAGTTACACAATAAGGTCTCTAACCAAACACTATGTTTAAATTCGGTTGCTTAAAATAATAGTCATGATCTGTGCCCAAAAAGGGAAAAGCCAGGCTGTTTTGTGTGTCTGACCGTGGGACCTACAGTCCCTAGATGTTTCTCCTGCTATAATCTCTTCCATCTGTGGTATTGCGGTGCAAGGACAGAGGGAGACCATTCACGAGTTTAAGTAAGATTTATTTTGATGAGAATTCAGATGCTGAGAGAAAGCCAACTAGAGTAAACCTCAGAGAGCCTGTACTCTGACTGGCCGTGGGGTGGGCAGTTTTCCAAAAAGCAAAAAGAGCCTTCCATTTTTTCTGATGACTGATTATGTCTTAACTGGTCACTGTCCGGGAGCTGATGAGAGCTAAATGCTCCAGTCACTCAAATGCTGGGTCCATTTATGTGCTGGTACAGGAAGCAGACAAGCCTGTGTGATTGACATAAGCATTCAACTCATCCTATGAAATAGGGTCAGAATTTGGTTAGTGTTTTCCTTCCAAAATGAGACCTATGCCTGGAACAAAGAATGGCCGAAAGTTTACAGAATTAACTACTATATTATATCAGAGTTCTCAGTGCTGGCTACGCTTTGGAATTGCTGAAGACTTCTAAAAAATACCAGTGCTGAAGCCTAATCCCAGACCAACTAACTAGGATTCTCTGGGATGGAGCCTGGGTAAAGACTTTAAAAAACAAAGCAAAACTCCTCAGGTTATGTGCACCAGGGCTGAGAACCAGTGCTGTTAGGCAGTGTACAATGGAATAGACGCAAGGTTACAGCCTTACCTCATTTTCATTATATTCATTAATAACAGCCAGATTTGCAGATTGCACTGAGGTAATCAATGTCTCAACTTGAAATTGTGACCAATAATTTCAGTCCTAGATGTAGAAATTTACCAAATGGTACCTAGCAGTTTCATGAAACGATAAAATTTCAATGTATTCCCAAAGAGCAGTTTATATACTGGGGCGTTCTCTTCATTACCCATATCTGCAAAAGCTAAATATTCCATTCACTTTAGCAGTAAATTCACAGTCTAAAAGTTAACTTAATCTAACTAATACTAAAACCTACTGAGGATGCATAACGATATTCTGAGAGCACAGCTGGAGAACATGTTTTCTTCAATTATGAAATAAAGGAAAGTGAGACTTCCCTGGTGGCGCAGTGGTTAAGAATCCGCCTGCCAATGCAGGGGACACCAGTTCGAGCCCTGGTCCGCGAAGATCTCACATTCCATGGAGCAACTAAGCCCGTGTGCCACAACTATGAGCCTGCGCTCTAGACCCCCGCGCGCCACAACTACTGAAGCCCGTGCGCCTAGAGCCCGTGCTCCGCAACAAGAGAAGCGACCGCAGTGAGAAGCCCGCGCACCGCAATGCAGAGCAGCCCCCGCTCGCCACAACTAGAGAAAGCCCGCGCGCAGCAACAGACCCGATGCAGCCAATAAATAAATAAATAAATAAAGCTATTAAATCTGGTCAAAAGTGTGGCTCTTTTAAAAAATAAAATAAAGGATAATGAGCATGTAGATTAAGCTGTTGTAATGTGGAAATCCCCAAATACAGTGGATTAAACAATATTGAAGTTTATTTCTCTCTCATGAAACAACGAGGAGGAGGGTACCTTTTGGTACAAGGAAACTATTTCTAAAGTTGCCAATTTCTAGCCAGTGGGGAGAGAGGCGAGGAGAGGAAAGAGGCCAAACACATCACTTCTGCTCGCGTGCTGTTGGCCAGAACTTAGCCACACGTGCATGCCTAGCTGCAAGGAAGTTTGGGAAATGGAGTCTCCATCTCGGCGGCCATGTGCTCAACTGAGAACCAAAGATTTTTATTACTAATACAAAGAAGAGGAAAATGGATACTGGGGATAAATCTCAATTTCTACAACATCTACATACAGTCCAGAATCTAAATATACTTGGAATGCAAAGGAACTATATGGTTTAACATTTTACTTTGAGAAAATTTTTTTTTCATTATCTGTTCTATGTCAACATTTAACAAGTTTAAAATTTGTATTCATTTGATCAAAAGGATATTTTATGAGATACTATCTTCCTTTATACCAGCTTTAGCTATGATATGCAAGTGGTGCATAGCAGGTGGTGCATGTAGTATGAATCATGCTCTACTCTCAACACGACTCCTCAGCACTGACTTGGGCTTTTCCAGAACACAATAGTTCCACAGAACAATGTTCAGACAGATCTTATATGATTGTCAGTGTTATTTCTTGTATTTAATTGAATAGATTCTGGCAGCTTAGTCATGGACTCCTTTGAGAATCTGATGAAAATCGTGGATCCTCTACTCAAATATATCAACGATTTAGCAAATAATTTTAGGAGCGTTAGAAACACCTTCCCCCACGAAGCCCAGTTTCAGAGTGCCTTGATTCTGTCTTCCACAGAAGCCTGGGAAAGTATGGATAAAATCACTAATCCCTCTCTCTGGGACCCACCAATGGAATTCCTGGAGCTCTGGCCCAAGGCGGACACCTAGCACAGGACCTGGCGCCTAGTGATGCTTAATGATGTTAGTTCCCTTGTACTTCAAAGCTCCTTTGCTCCCTGAAAGAACTCCTTGGTGTGCTGACCTAGGCGAAAGTAAACAGATAAAATTGTTAATTTTAAAAAAAAAAAAAAAAAAAAGAATTCCTCGGTGGTCCACGCATTCCCCTTGGTATAAGTGTAACATGAATCACAACCAGAGCCTTGGTGGTTGACTTGGTCATTCTCATGACATGAATACCGCTCCTCCTTTTGGCATGGACGTGGACCTTCTCCCCATCGGTGGGATGTTTTTCAATCTTTTTGCTCACGCAGCGTCTGAAGTACTTTCTTACATATATTACCTCCTTATACGTTTGGATGAGAGACAAAATTCACCTTGTGGTATTGAAACTGAAAATGCAAGATCCTTTCTCTCTAGGGCCCCTTGTAAGTATTGCATGGGCACTTAGTATAGGCTCGGACAGGTTTATGCATCTGCCACAAGCTTTGAATTGCAAGCTAGTGATATAACACAGCAGGGTCCGTGGAGAATGGTCTCTGGCAGCAGTGCCAGCTGGAATCAGGAGTACCAGTGTTATTGTAATAGTACCAGTGTTACTGACAGCATCCAGAGTCATTACCCATGGGGTCAGCAGTACAAGCACAGTGTCTAATGCTTTGTAGTAGAATCAGTGGCTTCCAGGCTGAATGAGTTGTCCTGCATATTAAGCCATGTTTCCTAAAGACTTCAGTATAAGCTTCCTGTTTGGGACACTAATATTGCTAGCTTCTCCAGCATCACTATGATATTTCCTTGTACAAAATCTTCAGTAGTAATCTTCACCGTGACATAGATCTACATGGGAAACTTTGTGGGAAATAAGAATGAATTTCTCCACTGAACGGGGTAGGTCTAGGAAAATAAGCCATTAGAAAGTGACTGAGAGGCTCTTGGGCTCTTTATATGCTGAGAACAAGCAGAGAATATAGCATTTCCTTTACTTACATTTCAAGCAGATAAGGCCATAATCGTATACTCATGAATCTTATTCCACTGCTTGGAACTTTCAGTGGTTCATCATCAAACTGAAATGGAAGCAGGCTCCGTCATTTTTTGGATTTTAAACTAGAATAATTAACTTAGCTTTTCTGTGCTTCATTTGCTCTTCTTTATTTTTTATATATTTTTAAAGGGGTAGAGAGTTTATAATACCCATGAAAGATGTTTGTGATATGTATGATATATAATACATGAAAACCTGGTGCCAGAAAGGCACTCCGTAAAAATGAAGTTTATTCTCCTTAATCTGGCATTCAGAGGTCTTCACTTTATTTTTGGGGTGGGGGTAAATCTTTTTTTTTTAACATCTTTATTGGAGTATAATTGCTTTACAATGGTGTGTTAGTTTCTGCTTTATAACAAAGTGAATCAGTTATACATATACATATGTCCCCATATCCCCTCCCTCTCGTGTCTCCCTCCCACCCTCCCTATCCCACCCCTCTAGGTGGTCACAAAGCACCGAGCTGATCTCCCTGTGCTATGCGGCAGCTTCCCACTAGCTATCTATTTTACGTTTGGTGGTGTATATATGTCCATGCCACTCTCTCACTTCGTCCCAGCTTACCCTTCCCCTCCCCATATCCTCAAGTCCATGCTCTAATAGGTTTGTGTTTTATTCCCGTCCTACCCTTAGTCTCTCCATGACATTTTTTTTTCTTAGATTCCATATATATGTGTTAGCATACGGTATTTGTTTTTCTCTTTCTGACTTACTTCACTCTGTAGGACATACGCTAGGCCCATCCACCTCACTACAAATAACTCAATTTCGTTTCTTTTTATGGCTGAGTAATATTCCACTGTATATATGTGCCACATCTTCTTTATCCATTCATCTGTTGATGGACACTTAGGTTGCTTCCATGTCGTGGCTATTGTAAATAGAGCTGCAATGAACATTTTGGTACGTGATTCTTTTTGAATTATGGTTTTCTCAAGGTATATGCCCAGTAGTGGGATTGCTGGGTCGTACGGTAGTTCTATTTGTAGTTTTTAAGATCGTGATCTGTGTTTCCAGTCTCTTATCACTTCCCTTCCCTCCTCCTCTCTTCCAAATGCTTTGGTGACACCAGATTTTAAAAATCATACCTTAATGTGCCGTAAACAATTCCATATATCTACTCCTGTGGTCCATCGGCTTAGAATGTGCTTCTCCCCTATTTTCTTTTTCACTCTCCAAGGTCCACCTATGTTGTCCAGTACTTCCTCCACTTAGCTGTTAAGTTAGCCAGTGTTCTGAGGTTATATGACCTAAGTTCATGAGTCTGGTTTCATTAGGCTTTTTGGTTGCAAGGAACAAAGATGTCAGAAAGGTGGGTGTATGGTAAGGATACAGGTGGCACTTAAGAGAAAACGATATCACAGGGATCCAAGAAGGCCTGTAGATAATAAGGGAGTCCGGATCCAAGCACGAAAGCAAGAGGATTACGACTCCCCCGCCAGCAGCAGGCGTTCGATAATTTTCAGTTTTGTGCTCCACCATGAATGGACTTAAGCTTTCTCCTTATTCCTGCTTCTCTGTATTTTCCCGTCTGTTTTTGTTCAGACCACTTTCTGACATCTCTCTCCCTAAATCTCCAAATTTACAGAGAGGGAAATCAGATTAGACCCCAAGCCACCGTCACCGTTGTTCAGGCAGAGCCCCTGGGACGTGCCTCCTCTGAGGCTGCTGGCCGGCTTCCCTGGGGTTGAGTCCTCACCGTCACCTGTGGTGAGGCGGGGCATTGGAGTGGCCAGAACCTGGCCACCTATGTCTCAAGCAACCAGGAGGTCTGTGCATGGGCAGTTCTCAGAATGCGCTGTGGGTTGGTGGGAATCTGTAGGTTCATAAAGCCAGGTAAGTAAACCAGAGAGTCAGAGAACCCAAATGTAGGTGTGCAGATGGGCTACTTCAGAATCTCCTGGGATCCTTTATAAAATACAGAGCTTGGGGTTTCACTCCAGATCTACTGAACTAAAATCTGAAGGGGGAGGATTAGAGAACTATGTATATTTTATCTCCTCGAGAGACGATGGCTTTGACGTCATGAGGGAACAGAGCTATGTGAAAGATGGGAAAGGTCAGAAGGTTAGGAAGTTCTCTTGATTCTCGGCGTGAATTTGTAGGGGAATTTTGATGCGCTCTAGCGGCAGTGTGTGTGAAAACACATTTGAAAAGTGGAAGTGCTGAGGTGAGGTAGTTTCCTTCAAAGAAATACAGTGTAAGGAATGTGTATCCCTGTAGTTTCCAGAGTTTACACTTATGACTGTCAGCGGGACCAGCAAGAACTAATGTTGAATCCAAACACCGTGGACTTTTGGCATACGGCCTTATACAAAAGCTGAGAGTTTGCTTCCTTTTTTTAACCTTACCTATAATAGGTATAGTTAGTGAAATATCACAAGCAACATGCAAAGTAACTTTATCAAAATGCTGCCTGAAGTATAAATAAAATTAAATTTTCAGGAAATATTTTAAGAAAATCTTTTGTTTTAGTGGGAGAAAGCTAATAGACTATTTTGCAATGCTTTAAAGGAAGAGTTGTTTCATATAAATATATCCTAAAAATTGACATCACTATAAAAAATAAGCACATACTTCTTCTGGATATTATTATCTTTATTACAAAACAAATATTTTATGTTGAGGTAACATTTCAAAGGGTATTCGGCAAAAATCAACCGAATTCTATACACACAATTTTGCTACGTGTGACACAGGCAAAGGACTCAGAACGGTTTTTCTAACATTGCACATAGACTGATCTTAGAAAAAGGTAAGCTGAAAGTTGTCTATTTAGAGAGGAATTTTCTTTTTCCACTCGCCCCAAACCATTCCTCCGTATCATCACCAGTGGTCAGGGAGGTGATGCTAACTGGTGTTCCACAAAAACATGGAAATGGATAAACTAATTGAAAAAAAAAAGTTTTACTTATCCAAAACACCTCACTGTGCCATAACTTGAAAGTGCTTTCACAACTAAGTATTTATTCATACAGGATTTTCTCTTGCCTATACCAAGAATAAATAGAATTGTCTTGTGTTAAGTGGAGAACTCCTATGCAATGCTCCAAGTCCAGCGTCTTGTCTGCTGTGAAGCCTTCTCCGATTCTCTAAGGTGAAGTTGGCCCCCGCTCTGTGCTCGCATATCGTTCTGTTAATATCTGTGTTGAAGGACTCACCACACTGGATGGTAGTAATTCTTGCTTCTGTCATATGTATCCCTCTTTAGCTTCGTCTATCCCTCCATGAGCTCCTCAGGAGCAAGAAACAAGTCTTAAGCTTGTTTATATCCCCAGCACCTAGCACAGTGCCTGGCACCTAACAGAATCTCCATCGCTGTGTGTTAGGTGAATGAGTTAGGAACTATTTCAGCTGTGAAGCCATAATGCACATCTTCCCTCGCTCCAGGTCTCATTGAGGGTATCCTAGTGAAATTCCCCAGGATCGAAACCTCTATGGTTTGGTGACATCCTAGAAAGAAGTACAACGTCCAGTATTTCCTTTCATAAAGGAGTGGTCTCTGGTCGCTCTTCTGATACGAACATCAATCACTTACAGCTCTAATGATTTCCCGAGTCTCCAAGCCCCGAGGCGCCGGTGTGTGCGGGGCTCTCAGGGGCGCCCGCGCTAATAGGCGTCTCGGCAGTCATTGTCGTCTTGGTCCCAGACGGGTTTGTTGTGATAAGCATCGACTGTTAATCTCCTGCTTTCTGTCTCAGTGGTTTTGGACTGGACGCCTTCCTCGCTGCTGGACGTGCTCTCCGTCGAGTTGCTCTCGTCTTTGGATTTGCCGCTGTCCTGAGAATCGCTTCCCTGTTCTTCCTCGGACGGGCTGTCCTGGCTGTCCCGGCTGTCCTGGCTGTCCCGGCTGTCCTGGCTCTCGTCCTGGCTGTCCCGGCTGTCCTGGCTGGCCTGGCTGTCCCGGCTGTCCTGGCTCTCCTGGCTCTCGTGGCTCTCCTGGCTCTCCGTCGAGGCGCTGCGAGACCAGAGGCCCTCCTGGCTGGAGCTGTTCTCCTCCTCAGTGGACTCCGGGCTTTCCTCCGAGGACCGGAGGCTCTCACTGGATTCGCCGTGGGTCTGCGCCTCTCCGGACCTGCTCTCGGAACTGGAGGATCCAGCCACGCCGTCCTCCTCGCTGGAGTCGCTCGCTCCCGGGTCCTCGGGGTGGCTGGCGGCGCTGCTGGGATTGTCGCCCCTGGGCTCACGCTCCAGCTCCTCCCGGGATTCACTGCTGTTCTCTCGAGACGGCAGCTCAGCCTCTTGGCTGGACTCACTGCTGGGCTCTGGGGCCTGCTCGCCGTCTTCCGGGGACCGGCTCTCCTCGCTCTCTTGCTGCGCTTCGCTCTCGCTGAGCTCCCTGGCCCGGCCGACGCCGGCTCCCTCGGGGGCGGGGTGCTCTGCGGAGTCACCCTGGCTCTCTTCCATCGTGTCGCTGGCACCAAGCTCGCCTCTGCCGTCCTCCCCAGAGATGCGAGACGTTCTGAAAACTCTCCTACCGGGACGCCCCGCTGACGGGCTTCCGCCGGAAGCCGGGGGGCCCGCTCGCCCCCTGCCGCTCCCTTTCGGCTCTTCCGACCGGCTGCCGGCGCTGCTCGTCCTGGGGTTGCTCCTCTCGCTGCTGGAGGCGCCCGGGTCGTCGCTCCGCATCTCTTCACCGTCGGCCTCAGAGCCGTCCCCGCGGCTACGGGCTCCCCCGCTGCCGCCTCCCGCCCGGTGCCCGGCGCTCTCGCCGCCTGGGGCGGGGCCTCCCCCCCCGGGCCCGCTGTGCCCCCCGGTCCCCCTGGCAAAGCCCCTGCTCCCGCTGGCGGCATCCCGGGCACCGTCTTGCCCCCGCGGGACGCCGCCCTCCGTGGAGTGCGTGGTGTCGGTGGCGTCCTCGTCACCTCCTCGCCTCCCTTCAGGGCCTGGGCTGTTGTCCCCGTCGGCCAAGGTGTCGTCTCCGCTCTCGTCTTCACCATCATCTGTATCATCGCCCTCTTCTCCACTCCTAGCAAGGCCGCCAGCTGGGCTGCGAGTGTATCGCTGATCGCCAAGGCCCAGGCCCTCCTCGGATGCAGTGCTGTCACCGGGGTCTTCATTTACCTGCAGTGACGGTTAACGGACACGGTTAGTAGCCCAGGAGCTGCTCTCAAGGGTGTCATTTAAAGCCCATCTAGGCTCCTTGTGCTTTTCCTCCTCTGTCCCTCATCAAAGCCACGTTCAATTGTATGGCTCAGTCATGTTCCAGCCAGGGGTTAGAGAGGAAGAGCAGTCAGGTCGTCAGGTCGTTCCGTTTCACAAAGGCACAGTTCACTGAATGCTGCGAAAATTTTCCCAAAAAGGTTTATAGAAATCACGTTTATGGAACTCAGTATTTAAGTGTGAGTCCTTAAACGATAGTTTCGGACAATTTTTTGTAAATTAAAGAATTGGTTTCTAATACTCACTCATCAAGTTGTTTGGTTTAAAACAGAGATATTTAAAATATTGGGTGATTTTTTTAAATGACTCAAAGGTTTTTTCTCTAATCACCTCTGGGGGGAAAAATGTATTAGGGCAGGCGGATGACACCTTTAGCTACCATGAAAGTATAATATTGTAGTCAGGTATAAATCTCACCGACACCACGTTGATAGCCCAGTTGCACAGGCAGAGAGTTGCCTGTAGAAGGCTTAGCTGAAGGACTGTAGCTATGTGACCACCAGGGCAGCGTAGTTCTAAGTGTCACCTCAGAGAGGTGATGCCCTGAAGTAGAACGATTGGATGCTCTACTCGGATAAGGAAGGGTAGTGAATCTCCATTCATTATGCTCTGGAAAAATCTGCTCTCTCTACCATATCCTATGACAGAACATTCTTGCCAAATTTTGTTTTTTTTTTCCCCACATGTCCCTACTCATCAATGTCCGAGTTTCCAGTCAGGCTACAGGGTGGTGACACCTCTTGCCATAGCTAGGCTTTACACTGACCCCTTGGAACTGAGCATCTGTGTTGTTTTCCTAACCTCGATAGGCACATACTGCACCCCTCCCAAGGTGCTATCATCGTCTGGGAGCCCAGAGAACACTGAGGCAATAAATCACAACGTCCCCAGAAAAGAGCATTTCCCCAATTCTACGCTTATAAATCTGCAAAATGTTCCTCTGACAATCTTTAGTAAGTAGTGATAAAAAGCCTAAATTCATTTTCCAACTCTGACTGAGTATAGAATGCAACATGGGTCAAAGTTTCAGGGAGAGACCTGGTTCCTAGAATGTCTGGAGCCCCTCGGGGTTGAGATTGGTCGAAATGATGGGACAGCTGAGAAAGCAATGGCGCTGTCTTAGAAAAATGAAAAGAATTAGGAGGCGGAGGAGGGTGGGGAAGGGAGGGGAAAGAGGGTAAGAAGAAGGAAGCTAGCAAGCTTTCTATTGAAGTGATATAAGCTGAGTCAGCTGTTCTCTCTCCCAGGGCCACAGATGAGACTATTTGAAAGATGTCATTACTAAAGCAGCTGTGTCCTTAAAGGTCCCTCAGGGCTCTCCTATTAGCTCCTCCAACAGGATTCGGGCACGGAGGTGGTCTCCAGGCCCAGCAGGCATCTCACATCAACCAGAGCTCTTTGCCTGATCTGAACTGCTCCAACTGTGAAACCAACATTTGAGATTTATGAGTGAGCTATTCCTTGTCTTACAGAGTCTGTGACCGTGTGTGTGTGTGTGTGTGTGTCTGTGTGTGTGTGTGTGTGTGTGTGTGTGTGTGTGTGTGTTCTCTTTAACTAGAGGGACATTTAGGGTCACAGTGTCTATCATCTGGCCTTGAGATTTATGAGTGAGCTATTCCTTGTCTTACAGAGTCTATGACCGTGTGTGTGTGTGTGTGTGTGTGTGTGTGTGTGTGTGTGTGTGTCACAGTGTCTATCATCTATGACCGTGTGTGTGTGTGTGTGTGTGTGTGTGTGTGTGTGTGTGTGTGTCACAGTGTCTATCATCTGGCCCCGGTGATAAATATGGAATTAAGAGCATGTCTACTTCTGAATTCTCCCACTCATGTTTCCCTTCCTATTTTATGGGACAATTTAGCCAGCATAACCAAAGGTTAGAAAATATTATATTTAGAATGGTCACTAGGTAATTTAATATAACATCATTTCCTTTGATTCCTAAGTAGCCTGGAAAGTTAAGAAAGGTTTGTTTAATTACCTGTTCCCCTGAGCTAACTTTACTTTCTTCTGATGACTCACTTCTCTCCTAAAAAGAAAAAAAAAAATGTTTACTTTTCATTTGCGTAATTCCTGAATAAAGAAAAAAATAGGACACACATCAATCGCTTGTGGTTTGGATTTACTACTTTCCAAATGGCCTGAGATGATGGTAAGAGTGTGAAAGTGATTTCACGAGAAGTTTATGATAAAAAATCAATGAGATAGTTACCAGAGGTGGTGCTGGTGTCTGAGCCAAATGGCCCTGTCGAAAGGAAGGAAGACAAGTTACTCTTTCACAGACGGATCATTGCAAACACTTAGGATAATTTTAGGTTTTTTTAGTATATTGATATATATTTTGTATTCACATCAATATTAATGCTATTTTATAATGAAATGGCTAAAAAACGAATGTCAGATGACCAGTGGCCTGAAAAGACCTTGTGATATAAAAAACCTAGAAGATTTTTGTATTTCCAATCCTTAGACAAAAATACAATTTCTTTGAAGAAAAATATGCAACCTAGAGGAAATGTGAGAGGAAAAACAGCACTGGAACTCACAAACCCAGATTTAAGTCTCAGTTAGCTCCTTGGCTTGGGTTTGAGCCCTGAAAACTGTCCTGATGCTAGCACTGAAATTCACGTGTTCCAGGAAGCATCTAGTCTCAGGTAAACGGCGACGGTTGGTCACTCTATGGGAATTTGCACAATTCACGTCACCTATCTGATGTCAGTTTCTTATTCATAAATTAAGAATATGAGCAACCACTGTGCTTATTGCACATGAATAAGGATGAAATTGGCTAATGCCTATGGAAGCATCTGGAAAAGTATTCAATATGATATAAGCTGAAGAAGTGACCCATTTTGAGAACATCTACCTTATAAAATTCAATAGCAGACAAAACTGAATTGAAAAAGCCATTAAACCTTTCTCGAGTCACATAAGATCACCAGAATAACAAATGCTAAATCTGAAACTTAGTCATAGTTCTGATTTATTTCACTTTCTTTAATCTGATGAGAACTCTAAGAATGCCTGTACCACCTCTGGGGCCCTCTCCCCATCTACTCTCCCCCTCCCCTTGAACATGACGAAATCCCAAATACCAGGTGGCTCAAAGCCACTGAGCAATGGGTATGAAGACCCAAGGTGCAGAGTAGAGCAGAGAGTAACTGCTGTCAGCATGTCTTCAACAAGCCTCTCAGCAATGCTGGGCTGGGGTAGCTCCTAGAGGAAGGACCTATCATCACTTAAAGTCTTTGCCCTGTGACACTGCAGCAGGCGCCATGGCAGACTCTACCCCAGTCACTTAGCCTCCGGAATTATGAATGGAAGGGAGCAAGACATTGGTATTTTTCTCATGCCGAGGCTAGACCTGAGAACACAGTGTATTCGGGGTACTCAGGCTGAATGAAAGAAGGGATCCACAGCAGCTGCTTTTAAACAACCCCCCCCCTAAGTATATTCCTGATGAAAGTTCATGTAAGAAATCCTGCAATATTTATTCCAGCCTCAAGCAGGGGCAGGACCCCATCTCAGGCCTCTGACATTATCTGGCCAGCACTAATATCATTGTGCCCTAGCTGTGTCATACGTAAAAGCCAGCAGGAAACAAGGTAATGAGAAAACATTCTGATTTAGGTTGAGATTTTAACCCTTACTCCTAGAGTCAGCCCTTCATATCCATGGGTTCCACATCCACGGATTCAGCCAAACTCAGATCAAAAATATTTTTAAGAAAAGGAAGAAAGAAAGAAAGAAAGAAACCTCTGGAAGTTTCCAAAAGGCAAAACTTGTATTTGCTGCACTCCAGCAAATATTTACATGGCATTTACATGGTATTAGGTATTGTAAGTAATCTAGAGATGATTTAAAGTACACATGAGGATGTATGCAGGTTACATGCAAATACTACATCATTTTATACAAGGGACTTGAGCATCCATGGATCTTGGTATCCGAGGGGGTCCTGGAACTAATGCCCTGCGGATACAGAGTGACAATTGTAGTTCCAATCTTGAAAAGCTACTGACTTCCTAGACCTGGCCTCTTCCCAAGAGGGATGTAACACCCCAGTAAAGAATATGAATTCTGGAGTCAGAGCGACCTGGGTTCAAAGTCTGGCTCTAACTGTAATTAACCACATAACCTAGACAGACTAGGTTACTCTCTGTGTCTCAACACAGAAAATACAACACCTAATTCACTAGGGGTACTGTGAAGATTGAGAAAGTTAATACATGCAAAACACACAGAACCGTGTCTGGCAGTGGTTGCTGAGCTATTGAGAGTTATTAACGATTGGGTTATTCAGAGCCAACACTCAATAAACATTAGCTATCATTCCGAAGACTCTAGCATTCTCTCATTCTTCTTTCTCTTCTCACCTTCCGGGACTTGATCTCCTAACCTCCTGCCTACCGGACATCTGATAAAACAGTTTCCTAGTCCTAATCCTTCAAGGACAATCTTGGTTCACTGTCATCCATCCCCTTGCACTACTATACAGACCAATCACAAAAATAAAGCTAAAGGAGAAAGTGCTTCCTCACCAAATTATACTATTAAGTTGGAGTTGAAGCATTATATGAACTACATTTTCTTATTAGAACTAGAAATTATAGCCCTTACTCCCTATATCTTAGATGTAATGTATATCTTAGGTATATATGTATATATATAATATATACATAATTGTGTATATATATATATATACAGTGTATATAATATAATGTATTCATTAAGTCATTAGTAGTTTCAACATTTGCAGTGAAGCCATCTTGCTTATACTAATAACATATTACAATAAAAATATTTCAAAAAAATCTTTTCTACTCACCTTCCATTCTTCAGAACTCTTAGATTCAGTATTTTGATACCTGGCTACCTAGAAAATTCAGCACAAGTGGTCGGCCCACAGAAATCTCCAAAGAGCAGCTATTAACACTTCACGTACTTAGGAGCAGTATTAGTCAAATTTTAGCACGCATCAGAATTACCCGGAGGCCTTGTTAAAACACAGATTGCTGTGCCCTATCCCCGGGGGGCCTGGTTTAGGAGGTCTGATGGAGGACCTAAGAACTTACATTTCTAGCAAGGTCTTAGTTGGTGCTGATACTACTGGTTGGGGGAACGACGCTTTGAGAACCACCGCTTATGAGGAAGAAGCATGAGCGGCCGAACTATATGAACGGCAACTGAACAGAACAAGGAATTCTTTGGATGATATTTTAAAGAAAAGAGCTTCCTAAGAAGCTACATTTTCATCTGAGTGGAACATACACAGCCACTTTGGCTTATAGCCAATGCAATTTGGGCAGTTTTAGGTATAAACAGTTTTTTCTTTTTCATGCATCGCTACCCCGATACTTACTGGGAGAGCACAGGACAGTCCCCACAGGAAGATAAGCAGGGTGCTGCTCTTCATTGCTGGGTATGTCACCTCTATACCTGTGATGAAAGACAGAAGATGCTTTTCTCCACCCTCAAGAAATATAGAAGCTTCAACTTTTTAACACCTTCTTTCTATTAAAAACAATAAACTCATCCAAACGTCCATCAACTGAAGAATGGATAAACAAAATGCACTATATCCATACAGTGATGTATTATTCAGCCATAAACAGGAACGGAGTACTGATACATGCTACAAAGTAGAGGAACCTTGCAAACATTCTATTGAATGAAAGAAGCCAGACACAAAAGACCACATATTGTATGATTCCATTCATATGAAAAATCCACAATAGGCAAATCGATAGAGACAGAAAGTAAGTGTTTGCCTGGGGCTGGAGGAGGTGAGCTGTTGGGGTGACAACTGAGGGGTGAATTTTGAACATAATGAAAATGTTCTAAAGCTGACTTGGGTGAAGGTGGAATAACTCCTGTGAATATATGAAAAACCATTGAACGGTGGACTTCAAATGGGTGAGGTATACGATTTGTGAATTATATCTCAATAAAGCTGTTTTTAAAAAACCTCACTCCTAAGAGATAAATTGAAAACTTTTCAATGAGGAGCTCTGTAAACACTTCTTCACTAACACATAAACTAGGACAAATGGAGGAAAAGTTACGAAAAAACAATAGAGAAATTTCTGACCATTCACTTTTTTTCTTTTTAACATCTTTATTGGAGTATAATTGCTTTACAATGGTGTGCTAGCTTCTGCTGTGTAACAAAGTGAATCAGCTATACGTACACATACATCCCCATATCTCCTCCCTCTTGCATCTCCCTCACACCCTCCCTACCCCAGCCCTCTAGGTGGTCGCAAAGCACCAGCTGATCTCCCTGGGCTATGCGGCTGCTCCCCACCAGCTATCTAATGTGGCAAAACAGACTGGTAAATATCTTCCGACCAAAAAACTACATTTATTGATACCATTGATAGGTGGTGGGCATTTGTCTTAACACACACACACACACACACACACCTCCTCATTCACATTTATAACCACATAATAACGTCTAGACAAAATAGCTTGGTTTTGCATTTTTTTCTTCATCTTCAAGAGATGCATTATGGCAGGCTTCATATTACAGCTCCAGAAAGCATTTAATATCCTCTGTGCTACTTTTAGTCATACATTATACATGATTATGCTAAATTTTTAAAGTGTCATTCACAATACTGAAGGATTCAGGGAAGATTAGAGGTTTGGGATACACTTGTGAATCACACTGAGAGAAACCTGCCAAATCAAACTGAATTTTCCTGGAGGGTGGCTTCCTTTCACACTTCAGGGACTGGTGGTTTGGAAAACAATTTGTTCTAGATCTAAAAATAGACGTCCTAGATGCTAATGTAAAAAGTTACTGAAATGATTTAGAAGGAAAATAATTCGCCCTGCACTCGTAAGCCCTGGGGCTGTTCTGACAGGCTTGTCAGATGGACATCCAGTATACTCTGTGGAAAATCCTGTTGGTCGATTTCAGACTTCACTTTTAATGATTTGTGTCTTTAAATGTTAAATATATACTATGGCAGGTGTCAAAAGATCTAAGCCAGAGCTCCCCAACCTTGGTTGTATATCAGTATCACCTGGGGAGATTTAAAGCAATACCAGTGCACAAACCCACCACGGGGAAATAACTCAGTTCACTGGGGGTGGGTACAAGCATGGGTTTGTTTTTAAGGTGCTCCAAATGATTTTAACCTCTGATCTAAGAAATAATAGTACCTTGCTCAATAATGTCTGAATACACTGAATAATGTCTGAAACATTGGGCTCAAGAAGTCACCTAATCTTATTTTTTGTATTTATTCAAGAAAACAGTAGAAATCCTAAGATCAGGAGACTGAGAAGGTTCCTCACTTCTACCTTCATAAAGCTCAAATGGTCCAATAGAGCCTCTCCTCCTGTATCTTGAGTGTTATTCCTCATCAACAAAGCTATTCTTTGTGTTATTTTCTTAATTCTAATTAGCATACTTCATATCAGTCCTTGTGTGTTGCTATTATTTTTATTTGTTTTTCAAACCTTTCCCCTAATATCAACAGAGAAAACATATGAAAATGTTCAGCTGCCCCTAAAACAAGCCTAATTAAACAGATATTACTTCTGAAGGGAACCAGAATATCTCATCCCAAAATACGCCTCTTTGACATAAAAATTATTTTGAGCTGAAGGCACTCAAGGGACTGCAGGTGCAAGAAGGGTGCTCTGATCTTCCTGCTTTTTCCTGGAAGCAGGAGATAAATCTCCCACGTGAAACGTGCCCTCCCTCTCCCAGGAGGAGGGAAGACATTCTCATCACGAGAGATGGAGTCAAGGCTGAGGGAAATCCATGCAAACAAATCTTGTTAAACTAACCCGACCTTCCTGGCTACTTCTCCACAATCTACTGCCCCTGTGTCTTGTCAATCCTTCACAAATGTATTCGTTTCTTTGCCTAAAAGGTGTAAAAGCTTCCACTCCGGTGCCTTCTTCATGTCCTCATTCTCTTGTGAAGGTGCCCATGTACATGTAAAAATTTTAAGAAAACCTGTATGCTTTTCTCCTGTTCATCTGTCTTATGCCAGTTTAATTCTTAGGCTCAGCCAGAGACCCCAAGAGGACAGAGGAAAAGTTTTCCTCCCCTACACTTCCCTTTAGTTCCCATAATCAAAACATTTTCTTTTAAGTTCTCAGGTTCATTTCTTAAGGAAAGGAAAGTTTCTCCCAAATACGACACTCTCAAAATAACTGTGTACCAATGGTTTTGGCTTCATGGGTCAAATAATCATGAGGTGTCTCGCCATTTTCATTTTCAGAGTGAAATTTGAATAGAGTGATAATCTCGTGGTGCTCTAAAAATCAGCAATTGTTCCAAGAAACCAACGAATATTGAGTTCTCCTCTTGTATTTTCTTTTGCTTCTCTCTTATCTAAATAACAAAAAAAATGCTCTACACCAATGAATGTTGTGTGTTTTAAGAAGGAAGTGTGCACTTCCAGTGTTCAGTTTCAGGGGTGTAATATTATGAAACATAAGGAAGATGCAGTGACTCGCTTGTGCTTCTAGAAATAACATTTAGCACCCTGACTCAAAGTCATAATTTTCCAAGTGGAAGGCTGGCAAACTAAAATAAAATACAGCCTGAGGTCCCGAGAGAGCTGATATTGCCAGCCATAGAATAGAGTCTGCCATCAAGCATTACAGAAAGTCAGAGCTCAAACACTATACGTATTAGGTTTTCAATTAGCATTTTTGATAAGAATAATTATACTTGTGCGAAGTGTATTCCAAATGAGAGCTCCAAACTTCCATAAGCTTTTTACCTACCACCCCAAAAAGAGTAGAAGCAGATATGCAGTAGCCCTATTCTGGGTAATAAATGAGCAAAATAGCTACAAGCCTAAAAGATGAGTCCAGAACCCTAAGTTCTTCTTCAGTGATTGGTAAATGTCATTTCTACATTGCATGTGCTGTCATTCTACAATGAGAACATGTAACAAAAGGACATCAACAACCCCAATTTGAGTTCCACCCGTATGGAAGGCAGTGTGTGTAGCAGAGCTTTTCAACATTTATGAGTTGCTCTCCCAGAATTGAAAAGATCCAAAGTGTTTAGGATCTGGAGAAATGGATTGCAGTCCCTTCTCTCTCTGGCCACCCTCAAGTGTAGCCAGAACTTCTCTGTGCTCTCAAGCAAGAGACCTTGTTCCAGAACTTCCTCAGAGTCAATGTTCACTTTTAAAGTTTATATTTTCTTTTATGTAAACTAAAATGAAAGAGGTAGGCTAAAGGAAGGAAATGAAAAACTTGAAAAATCATAAGCTCAATTTATCATGCTTAGTTTGCTTATTTTTGACTTCATGTTGTCATCCTTAATGATACTAATGAATAATATATCCATTCATTAGCAGTCAATAAATAGCTGTTGAGAACATCCTACGTGCCAGGCACTGTTCTAGGTGCTTGAGTATACAACAATGTGTAATAATGATAATATGCTTGTCTTAACAAAAGCAAAATTACCCAGAACCCAACTAACCAGAACCTCCATTAGCTAGAATTTGTTTCTTTATTACTCTTCGAAAATAAAGTGGAATTTGGCCAGGACATGAATTCTATCACGAATTAAGAAAAGCAAATAAATAAATCAATAACAATTTCCAAACATTCCAATTGTAATTGTCTTGAGGTCAGTTATAATCAATCCCATGTTACATGCTTTCAACCACAGTAAAATAACTCCTAGGTGCCCCCAAATTAAATATAGATGTGGGAGGACACACAGCATCTGAGACGCATTGGTCCACATCCATTTTGGGGATTTCTAGTGGACTAACACCCGTTAGAAAATTGTTTGTTTGTTTAAATATTTTAACCAACCAGATCGAAGTAGCATAGTCTACTTGGTCCTCAGTTAAACAGAAAGTATGGGTCACCAGAAGTTATAGCTCTTGAAGAAGAGGAGTGCCTGAAGTGTTGCTATTAAACATGGGCTCTTCTAGATGTCATGCAGAAAGCATTGTCTGACCACAGCTCTCACTCTGTTGTGGAAGACAGACACTTCTGATATAGATGAAGAGTGGAATAAATGCAGCTAATAAAAATACACGTGGGAAGGAGTATATATACTCCTAAGTCTTCTACACTAGGAAAGGTCTTTTAAAAGACAGTTAAACATTTACTGACCTCTGACTGTATGCAAGGCATCGTGCTAACATGAATACCCAGCCAGACAATAGAAAAGCAGTATAATTATCACAGCCAAGGTTTGTTTCAATAGCCTTAGCATCTCCTTTCAGCTACTCAGTTCATAAGGAATATTATTGGATGAAGAGTATTATCTGATTTTCAACTTAAGAGACCATATTTAGAAAGTTCTGCCAGTCTAGTTTAGATCCTTTTATAACATCTTGTAGGCCATGAGCATACCTATATCCATAAAATCTAAATGTAAAAGCTGTATTTGTTTTGATAATTAAAGCAAAACTTCAGAATGACCTTCCATCTGCCTCCTAATTAGTAAAATTTCCCTTTCAGAATACCATGCAGAGATCTAATTAAAGTATTACTGAGAAAAGCACCTGTCTCTATTGACTTAACCTGTCATTTTAATGTCATTATTTACTGTGGCATAAACAACTGGAACAAAATGGAATCGTGTTTACCCAAGGCACAGCTCTCCCCATCTTTCTCTGCGGGACATAACGCCCCTCAACATGTACACATACTTAATATTTTCCAAACAACACAGCAGAAGTCATTTAAAAAAATTAAACAACGAGAACGTCTTACCTTCTTCAGCTGCACAAAGACTTTGCCCCAGACGTCTCAACAATCAGGCTGATGTTCTCACAGAGGAAATCTGTGACAATGAAGCCACTCTTGTGTGGAGGTTCTGAACACTTCTCTGATGCTGCAGGAATTTAAACTCTGCTTCACCTCTTCCCAGCCAATCAGCTGCGGCCTGGGGGTGACTGACATCAGTGTGACCGGGGCTCCAGTACACCCACACTTCCTCCAGCTTACAGAAGCAGATCTTCCCTAAAAAGCTCTTGTGGTTCCCAAATGACTAGACTAGTTTCAATTAAATTGAAGATCTTCCTAAAGCTTTATTTTGATTTCTAAATATATGTCATTCACATCCATGCAGGCTTATGAGCATTATAAACAATGACTACGTCTTCCACCCACTGGCAGGTCGCAGCAGACACAAGGATGGGAAAAGGAGAGTCAAGGAGTAGGTAGAAAGTTTCCTGTTAATGTACATTTCCAGGTTGCACATGAAGAACCTATTAAAATACTAGATTTGCCTAAGTTGTTGGTGTTGAGAAGATGGGCTTTCATTCTTGCCCTTTTCATCTTTTAACAAACTCCATTACTCCTCTCCTTTTCCTCTCATCTCCCTACTCTCCTATACACACAAAGGTCCAAAATTCTTACCAATCGAACAAAGTAGCCCCTTACAGAATTCTGTGGTGATTGGAAATGTTAAAGCACCTCCCTAAGTAACTTTCATTTTTAATTGAAAATAATTTAAATCCAGCACTTCATTACTCCCTTCAACTGCCTGCCACATTTTGGTTTTAATGCTGGTGACTCTGAAATCAGTATTGGATTAAAAGAAAGACTAGTTGGACAGCATCCTGAGAAACCAATTTCCAAGGGACTTTCTGCCATTCCTGAAAAAGTAATGAAATGAATACAGTGGTATTGACCAGGACTCTTCAGGGAGTGTGCTGAAAGCTGTGGCGGGAGCTGGAGATGAGGTGGTCAACTCCCAGGGAGCGTGCTCAAGTCACAGTAGAAAGATGACTGGACAAATATTTAAAGAATATAAGCCACCCGAATTTAACTTCCTCAAGAGTGGGGATGTTTGCTTTAATTAGTGGTGTATATTGTCCTCATATCTAGGTGCCTGGGTCATGATAAACACTCAGTAAACAGTTCTGTGAATGAATGAGTGGCTTTTAAATGGGCCAGACTATTAGCTTGCCTGCAGTACCCACACGATTCGCTCTGACTTTTTTTTGAGAGGGTCATGGTTGTTGGAAATTTTAATTGATGCTCCTACCAACCTGGTTCTGGAGAACTGGGGGGCCCAGCATCATCCGGGAAACTAACATCTAACTCATGGGTTTTTAACTTTCTCGCTGTGAACTGCGATGAGGCTGGGGCAGAAAGTGTGGAGAGGAGAGTCTATTTTCATACAGGGCTGATTAAAAGACCAAAGTTTATAGGCGGAAGCTATAAATTGCCTATGTCTGTTCTGGTTCTGGATTACACTTCCTGGTGGTTTCATAGGTCTTGACTGAGGTCTATCCTAGAAGAAACTTATAATCTAATGTCAGAGCAGATTCTGGGAAGGTTTTGGCGAAGGGTATTACAGGACGTTGTTGTAGGATCTCTCCAAATTCCCACACAAAAACAGACAGAGCAACTAGATAACAAAACTGAAAACCATGGAAAACATGTACAACAAAACTAAATGTTTTAGTCCTATTGCTGCCTTAAAAACCATTTCACTACTCTATATCTTAAAACAACTACTATTTTGTTATCTCTCATAGCTAGGGCTGCAGTCATCTGAGGAGTCAATTGAAACAGAATATTCCATATCGCTCTCATATGGTCGTTTCTGGGGAGCTGGAACGGTTATTCTGGGCACTTTAGTTCTCCCTCCCATGGCCTCTCCTTGTGGCTTGGCCTTTTTGCATGGTGGCAGGAGTCCAAGAGCTGCCAGAATGTCACTGTCTCCATATTCTAATGGTCAAATCAATCACAGGGCCATCCCAGATTCAGAAGGAGAAATCGTCTCTATCTTTTGATGTGGAGAGCAGAACGGATGTACAGGGAGCGGAGGAAATGTTGAGGCCATTTTAGAGATTGGTTACCACACTACATGACAGGTTGTAGCCACAAACTCCAAACAAAGTGGCTGAGGACAAGCCACCAACTGCCACAATTCCTACATCATCCGTGCAGGACTAAGCAGAGGGAAGCAACAGGACATCGGATTGCACATGCGAACAGGAAACAACAACATGGTCGATAATTGTTGCTGGTAGGTGCGAAGGGAACGTAATAAAATCTGAAAGATCTGGAGCAGTCTAGCCCTTAATCGTTCTCAAAACAGACACCACAAGCTGCCTTCCAGGACAGACCGACGTAGAGGAGAAACTGCTGGGAGTGGAATAAAAATTACACAGAATAGGTAAAGTAGAGAAGGCACAAATAAGTGTGAGAGAGCGAAATGGATACAGCAAGTCTTAGAAAGCAAGCTGCTATATTTTTTAACACAATATGAGAACAAGAGAAGAGGGTGAAAGCTACCCTGAGCTATATCTCCTTCCAAAAGTTCAGGAAAACCAATTTCATATAAAAACAGCAAAAAGCTATGAAGTTTAGATTACAGCAGAAAACAAACAACCTTATAGACACTGAAACCATGTTGAGAATATATCAAAACTGTGACATTCTATTTTAAATAGCAAAAAGACATTATGAAAATGGCACAATCGGTGAAAAACAACATAAATAGAAGTTAGAATAATTCAGAAATTATTGAAAGTCATGAAAATTTTGAAATAAGAGAAAAATTTTGAAAATGAAGACTAAACTAAAAGGAACAAAAGAGGGAATAGGGGGCTTCCCTGGTGGCGCAGTGGTTGAGAATCTGCCTGCCAATGGATGAGACACAGGTTCGAGCCCTGGTCTGGGAAGATCCCACGTGCCGCGGAGCAACCAGGTCCGTGAGCCACAACTACTGAGCCTGCGCGTCTGGAGCCTGTGCTCCGCAACAAGCGAGGCCACGATAGGGAGAGGCCCGCGTGCCGCGATGAAAAGTGGCCCCCGCTTGCCACAACTAGAGAAAGCCCTCGTGAAGAAACGAAGACCCAACACAGCCAAAAATAAATAATTATTTTTTTAAAAAAAAAAGAGGGAATAAACACAACAGATAATTCCTTAAGAGAACTAGGAGACAAAAAAAAAAGGAAAATGTTTTAAATTTAAAAGAAATGGGGGGGGGAGACTTCAAAATGGCAGACGAGTAAGACATGGAGAGCACCTCCCTCCCCACAATTACATAAAAAATACATCTGCATGTGGAAAAACTCCCACAGAACACCAACTGAACACTGGCAGAAGACCTCAGACTTCCAAAAAGGAAACGATTAAAATGTCCACAAAATTTCACACCCCCATGCTCTATAAAGCAAGCCATGTGGCTGACAGGGTCTTGGTGCTGCGGCTGGGTGTCAGGCCTGAGTCTCTGAGGTGGGAGAGCTGAGATCAGGACATAGGTCCACCAGAGACCTCCCGGCTTCATGCAATATCAAACGGCAAAAGCTCTCCCAGAGATCTCCATCTCAATACTAATACCCAGCTCCACTCAACAACCAGCAAGCTACAGTGCTGGACACCCAATGCCAAACAACGAGCAAGACAGGAACAAAAACCCACCCATTAGCAGACAGGCTGCCTAAAATGATAATAACGTCACAGTCACCCCAAAACACACCACCGGACTTGGTGCTGCCTACTAAAAAGACAAGATCAGCTTCATCCACCAGAACACAGGCACCAGTTCCCTCCACCAGGAAGCCTACACAACCCACTGAACCAACCTTAGCCACTAGGGGCAGTCACCAAAAACAATGGGAACTACAAACCTGCAGCCTGCAAAAAGGAGACCCCAAACACAGTAAGTTAAGCAAACTGAGAAGACAGAGAAACACACAGCGGATGAAGAAGCAAGCTAAAAACCCACCAGACAAAACAAATGAAGAGGAAATAGGCAGTCTACCTGGAAAAGAAATCAGAGTAATGATAGTAAAGATGATCCAAAATCTTGGAAATAGAACAGAGGAAATACAAGAAATGTTTAACAAGGAGAACTAAAGAGCAAACAATGATGTACAATGCAATAAATGAAATTAAAAATTCTCTAGAAAGAATCAGTAGCAGAATAACCGAGGCAGAAGAACAGATAAGGGACCTGGAAGATAAAATAGTGGAAATAACTACCGCAGAGCAGAATAAAGAAAAAAGAATGAAAAGAATTGAGGACAGTCTCAGAGACCTCTGGGACAACATTAAATGCACCAACATTCGAATTATAGGGGTCCCAGAAGAAGAAGAGAAAAAGGGACTGAGAAAATTTGAAGAGATTATAGTTGAAAACTTCCCTAATACTGGAAGGGAGATAGTCAATTAAGTTCAGGAAGTGGAGAGAGTCCCACAGTGGATAAGTCCAAGGAGAAACACACCAAGACACACATTAATCAAACTATCAAACATTAAATACAAAGAAAAAATATTAAAAGCAGTAAGGGAAAAACAACAAATAACATACAAGGGAATCCCCATAAGGTTAACAGCTGATCTTTCAGCAGAAACTCTGCAAGCCAGAAGGAGTGGCAGGACATATTTAAAATGATGAAGGAGAAAAACCTACAACCAAGATTACTCTACCCATCAAAAATCTCATCCAGATTTGACGGAGAAATTAAAACCTTTACAGACAAGCAAAAGCTAAGAGAATTCAGCACCACCAAACCAGCTTTACAACAAGTGCTAAAGGAACTTCTCTAGACAGGAAACACAGAGAAGGAAAAGACCTACAATAACAAACCCAAAACAATTAAGAAAATGGCAATAGGGTCATACATATCAGTAATTACCTTACATGTAAGTGGATTAAATGCTCCAACCAAAAGAGCTAGACTGGCTGAATGGATACAAAAACAAGACCCATATATATGCTCTCTACAAGAGACCCACTTCAGACCTAGGGACACATACAGACTGAAGGTGAGGGGATGGAAAAAGATATTACATGCAAATAGAAATCATAAGAAAGCTGGAGTAGCAAGTCTCATATCAGACAAAATAGACTTTAAAATAAAGACTATTACAAGAGACAAAAAATGATACTACATAATGATCAAGGGATCAATCCAAGAAGAAGATATAACAATTGTAAATATTTATGCACCCAACATAGGAGCATCTCAATACATAAGGCAAATGTTAACAGCCATAAAAGGGGAAATCAACAGTAATGCAATCATAGTAGGGGACTTTAACAACCCACTTTCACCAACGGACAGATCACCCAAAATGAAAATAAATAAGGAAACACAAGCTTTAAATGATACCTTAGACAAAATGGGCTTAATTGATATTTACAGGACATTCCATCCCAAAACAACACAATACATTATCTTCTCAAGTGTTCATGAAACCTTCTCCAGGATAGATCACATCTTGGATCACAAATCAAGCCTTGGTAAATTTAAGAAAATTGAAATCATATCAAGTACCTTTTCTGACCACAACGCTATGAAACCAGATATCAAATACAGGAAAAACTGTGTAAAAAATACAAACACATGGAGGCTAAACAATTCTCTAATAAATAACCAGGAGATCAATGAAGAAATCAAAGAGGAAATAAAAAGAAACCTAGAAACAAATGACAATGAAAACATGAAGACCCAAAACCTATGGGATACAGCAAAAGCAGTTTTAAGAGGGAAGTTTATTTATTTTATTTTATTTTTATTTTTATTTATTTATTTATTTTTTGTGGTACACGGGCCTCTCACTGTTGTGGCCTCTCCCGTTGCGGAGCACAGGCTCCGGACGCGCAGGCTCAGCAGCCATGGCTCACGGGCCTAGTTGCTCCGCGGCATGTGGGATCTTCCCAGACCGGGGCATGAACCTGTGTCCCCTGCATCGGCAGGCGGACTCTCAACCACTGCGCCACCAGGGAAGCCCCAAGAGGGAAGTTTATAGCAGTACAATCTTGCCTCAAGAAACAAGAAAAATCTCAAATAAACAACCTAACCTTTCACCTAAAGCAGTTAGAGAAAGAAGAACAAAAAACACCCCAAATTTAGCAGAAGGAAAGAAATAATAAAGATCAGATCAGAAGTAAATGAAAAAGAAATGAAGGAAAAAATAGTAAAGATCAATAAAACTAAAAGCTGGTTCTTTGAGAAGATAAACAAAGTTGATAAACCATTAGCCAGACTCACCAAGAAAAAAAGGAAGAAGACTCAAATCAACAGAATTAGAAATGAAAAAGAAGTAACAACTGACATTGTAGAAATACAAAGGATCATAAGAGATTACTGCAAGCAGCTATATGCCAATAAAATGGACAATCTGAAAGAAATGCACAAATTCTTGGAAAATCACAACCTTCTCAGACAGATCCAGGAAGAAATAGAACATATAAACAGACCAATTAGAAGCACTGAAATTGAAACTGTGATTAAAAATCTTCCAACAAACAAAAGCCCAGGACCAGATAGCTTCCCAGGCGAATTCTATCAAACATTTAGAGAAGAGCTAACACCTATCCTTCTCAAACTCTTCCAAAATATAGCAGAGGGAGGAACACTCCCAAACTCATACTACGAGGCCACCATCACCCTGATACCAAAACCAGACAAAGATGTCACACAAAAAAGAAAACTACAGGCCAATATCACTGATGAACATAGATGCAGAAATCCTCAACAAAATATGAGCAAACAGAATCCAACAGAACATTAAAAGGATCATACACCATGATCAAGTGGGGTTTATCCCAGGAATGCAAGGATTCTTCAATATACGCAAATCAATCAATGTGATGCACCATAAAACAAACTGAAGGATTAAAAACCGCGTGATCATCTCAATAGCTGCAGAAAAAGTTTTCAACAAAATTCAACACCAATTTATGATAAAAATTCTCCAGAAAGTAGGCAGAGAGGGAACTTACCTCAACATAATAAAGGCCATATATGACAAACCTACAGCCAACATCATTCTCAATGGTGAAAAACTGAAACCATTCCCAGTAAGATCAGGAACAAGACAAGGTTGCCCACTCTCTCCAGTATTATTCAACGTAGTTTTGGAAGTTTTAGCTACAGCAATTAGAGACAAAAAAAGAAAAAAGTAATCCAAACTGCAAAGAAGAAGTAAAACTGTCACTGTTTGCAGATGACATGATTCTAAACATAGAGAATCCTAAAGATGCTTCCAGAAAACTACTAGAGCTAATCAATGCCTTTGGTAAAGTAGCAGAATACAAAATTAATGCACAGAAATCGCTTGCATTCCTATACAACAATGATGAAAATTCTGAAAGAGAAATTAAGGAAACACTCCCATTTATCATTGCAACAAAAAGAATAAAATACCTAGGAATAAACCTATCTAAGGAGACAAAAGACTTGTATGCAGAAAACTATAAGACACAGATGAAAGAAATGAAAGACAATACAAACAGATGGAGAGATATACCATTTTCTTGGACTGGAAGAATCAACATTGTGAATGTGACTATACTACCCAAAGCAATCTACAGATTCAATGCAATCCCTATCAAACTACCAATGGCATTTTTCACAGAACTAGAACAAACAATTTCACAATTTGTGTAGAAACACAAAAGACCCCTAATAGCCAAAACAATCTTGAGAAAGAAAAACGGAGCTGGGGGAATCAGGCTCCCTGATTTCAGACTATCCTACAAAGCTACAGTAATCAAGACAATATGGTACTGGCACAAAACCAGAAATATAGATCAATGGAACAGGATAGAAAGCCCAGAGATAAACCCACGCACATATGGTCACCTTATTTTTGACAAAGGTGGCAAGAATATACAATGAAGAAAAGACAGCCTCTTCAATAAGTGGTCCTGGGGAAACTGAACAGCTACATGGAAGAGAATGAAATTAGAACACTCCCTAGCACCATATACAAAAACAAACTCAAAATGGATTAAAGACCTAAATGTAAGGCCAGACACTATAAAACTCTTACAGGAAAACATAGGGAAAACACTCTATGACATAAATCACAGCAATCTCCTTTTTGACCCACCTCCTAGAGAAATGTAAATAAAACCAAAAATAAACAAATGAAACTTAAAAGCTTTTGCACAGCAAAGGAAACCATAAACAAGATGAAAAGACAACCGTCAGAATGGGAGGGAGAAAATATTTGCACATGAAGCCACTGACAAAGGATTAATCTCCAAAATATACAAGCAACTCATGCAGCTCAATATCAAAAAAACAAACAATCCAATCCAGAAATGGGCAGACCTAAATAGACATTTCTCCAAAGAAGATATACAGATTGCCAACAGACACGTGAAAGAGTGCTCAACATCACTTGTCGTTACAGAAATGCAAATCAAAACTACAATGAGATATCATCTCACCCCAGTCAGAATGGCCACCATCAAAAAATCTACAAACAATAAATGCTGGAGAGGGTGTGGAGAAAAGGGAACCCTCTTGCACTGTTGGTGGGAATGTAAATTGATACAGCCACTATGGAGAACAGTAGGGAGGTTCCTTAAAAAACTAAAAATAGAACTACCATACAACCCAGCAATCCCACTACTGGGCATATACCCCGAGAAAACCATAATTCAAAAAGAGTCATGTACCACAATATTCATTGTAGCTCTATTTACAATAGCCAGTACATGGAAGCAACCTAAATGTTTATCGACAGATGAATGGATAAAGAAGATGTGGCACATATATACAATGGAATATTACTCAGCCATAAAAAGGAATGAAATTGAGTTATTTGTAGTGAGGTGGATGGACCTAGGGATCATCATACAGAGTGAAGTAAGTCAGAAAGAGAAAAACAAGTACTTGCTAACACATATATAGGCAATCTAAGAAAAAAAAAAAAGGTCATGAAGAGCCTAGGGGTAGAATGGGAACAAAGATGCAGACCTACTAGAGAATGGACTTGAAGTTACGGGGAGGGGGAAGGGTAAGCTGGGACGAAGTGAGAGAGTGGCATGGACATACATACACTACCAAATGTAAAATAGATAGCTAGTGGGAAGCAGCCACATAGCACAGGGAGATCAGCTCGGTGCTTTGTGACCACCTAGAGGGGTGGGATAGGGAGGGTGGGAGGGAGGGAGACACAAGAGGGAGGAGATATGGGGATATATGTATATGTATAGCATATTCACTTTGTTATAAAGCAGAAACTAACACACCATTGTAAAGCAATTATACTCCTATAATGATGTTAAAAAAATCTATTAGTCTACTTCCTTTCCTGAACACAGAAAATTACATGCATAAATATCAGTTGTGATCTATGTGCTTGTTCCTAATTCTATTTCAGTAAACTAATTTTGGATTTTAGTTTTCTACTCTTCAATTTTCTTCTCTCTTCTTTCTTTAGCTGCTCCCAATAACTTCACTTTTTATTATCTGTTAATATCTTTAGGGCTAGACAGACCCCTATACGACACTTTGTAAAAGATAATATTTCTTCTTTCTTTGCATAATTTAAAGGAATAAATAGCTTTGTCCAGGTTCCTATTTACTACAACTTAGGTTGAACCATTTGCAATTGCTTTTTTTTAGGTTAAAAAAAGAACAGTTGAAATGAGGCAACCAGCACTGCCCTACATTACAGCGGAACAATGTGGGCTTAGGGGCGCCGACCCCTGCACCATCGAAAATCAGCCTATAACTTAGTCAGCCATGCATATCCTTGGTTCCTCTGTATCTTGGGTTTTGTATCTGCAGATTTAACCAACTAGGGATAATGTAATACTATAGCAGATATTTATTGAAAAGAATCTGCGTATGCAGTTCAAACCCATGTTTGTTCAAGGGTCAACTATACATCTTTCTTCTCTCTCCATCTCATCTTCTTTTTTGTAATTGCTCTATGAATCCTATGCTTCTGGCATCCTCATCTATTCTTTCTACCCCTCAATACCTTCTACTTCTAATCAGTGGTTCATCTGACTCAGAATTCCCTCCTCGCCACCGATTGTATTAATCAGGGTTCACCACAGAAACAGAACCAATAGGATATGTAAAGCTATATAAGAGATATAGATGTAGATATAGGAATAGGCACATGATTATGGAGGCTGAGAAGTTCCATGGAAGTTAACAATACTTAAATACTGATATAAAGTCAATACATTTCCTTGTGTTCCATGATAAGGGAATAAGAGAGGAAAGAAGATATTTGAGGTATATATACACACACATATATATATTCACACGCAAATGTATTCATAGCAAAATAAGGAGGAAATGCTCATGCTCATGACGGTTTCAGTCCTTATTTCTGTAACTGGCCACGTGGCCATAGTTGATATTTGTAACTGTCTTCATCTACTACCCATTCTATGTCTTTTGCCTCCAGCAAGCACCTCGGCTGGTCATGGTTCTTACCTGGTGAAGTCACACAAATCTTCATTCCTGGAGGGCCCGGGCCATTTGTAGTCCTGCCTGCATTGGGTGGTTGTAGTTTTCCATTTACCTTAATCACAAGGCACGATAATACTGAGACTCCCTAACAGATCTCCTGTGTTCCAGACATATGTTTCCTTACCTCCACTGTGGAATAATAATTCAATCTCCCCTCCGTGATCATGATCCGTCACCCCAGCCAACACTGTAACTCTATTCTTTTTTTTTTTTTTTTTTTTAATTTTTGTGGTACGCGGGCCTCTCACCGCTGTGGCCCCTCCCGCTGCGGAGCACAGGCTCCGGACGCGCAGGCGCAGCGGCCACGGCTCACGGGCCCAGCCGCTCCGCGGCACGTGGGATCCTCCCGGACCGGGGCACGAACCCGCGTCCCCTGCGTCGGCAGGCGGACTCCCAACCACTGCACCACCAGGGAAGCCCTGTAACTCTATTCTTTACCTGTTGTTTCAGAGGCATGAGTAGCTCCAAGTGGCCAGGCGCCGGTATTAGCCTCCAGGTGAATGGAGTCATTGTTGAGTCTCCTGGTGGAAGCACTGCCCCCTCTGGAACTAAGATCTCTAGGTCAGCAAAGCATAAAGTCACAGAAACAGGAAGCAAAAATTTCGCTAGTGGGTCACTAGGGTTAACAGTGAGTGGTGCCACCACAATCTCTACCTCTTGATCACTGGACTCATGAGTCCTGGCTATCATATAAATATGATACCGCACCATATATTGGACGCTGATTTAGAGCATATGCAGCTTTCTGTAGAACCTTACCCCCGCCCTGAAAAGTATTACCGCCTCGCTGGCTTCGTAACTGAGTCTTCAAAATGTCACTCCACCATTCTCTCAAGCCAGCTACTTCAGGATGGTGAGGAACGTGGCGAGACATGTGAATTCCATGAGCACATGGCCACCGTAGCACTTCTTTCGCTCTGATTTGAGTTCCCTGAGCAGAAGCAACGCTGCGTGGAAAATCGTGACCGTGGACAAGGCATTCCGTAAATCCATGGATGGCAGCTTTGGCATAAGCGCTGCATGCAGAGAAGGCAAATCAATATCTAGAGCAAGTGTCTGTTCCAGTAAGAACAAAATACTGCCCCTTCCATGATGGAAGCAGCCCAGCTGATCAGCCCGCACCAGGTAGCTGGCTGTTCACCCCAGGGAGCGAGGCCGTGTGAGGGCTCGGTGTCAGAATCGGCTGCTGGCAGGGCGGGCGCTCAGTGGTGGCCGCAGCCAGGCTGGTCTTGGTGAGAGGGAGTCTGCGCTGCCGAGCCCATGCGTCTCGTCCATTCTGCCGCCACGGCCCCTTTGCTCATGGACACACTGGGCGATGACAGGGGTCTGGGGAAGGGGGCTGACTGGTGTCCACAGGCCGTGACATCCTGTCCTACTGACTGTTAGAACCCTCCTCTGCTTACGTCACCTTTCGGTGTGCATTTCCATAGGACACAGATATCTTCATGCTTTTTCCCACTCAGAGAGATCTGTCAACGTACGTGCTCCTCAAATCTCTGCCTCAGCGCTTTTCCAGGCACGCCTCTTCCAAGCCCGTGATCCTCCAGTCAGACCGCGGCCACAGCCCGTGAGTCAGGACAGAGTTGCACACCTGCCCTTTTCTCCCTCTGGGCAGAGTGAACAAACAGGGGCCCTGCCGCCAGCCGCGGCGGGTCCTCAAAGTGCAGCAACAACCGACGAGAGGGGGTAGGGAACTGAACGCACCAAGGTACGGGATCAGAAGGGCACAGACAACTGACGGTTGCAAAGCAAGCTTAGTAACAAAGCACAGCCGTATATATACCCCTAAAGCAGGGAATTTGCTGAGTCACGCCTTATCGGCATCAGCTCGCTGATTGGCTTCTCGGCTTAGTCACGCCTTATCGGCATCAGCTGGTTGGTTGGCTTCTCGGCTTAGTCACGCCTTATCGGCATCAGCTGGTTGATTGGCTTCTCGGCTTAGTCACGCCTTATCGGCATCAGCTGGTTGATTGGCTTCTCGGCTTAGTCACGCCTTATCGGCATCAGCTGGTTGATTGGCTTCTCGGCTTCTCCCTCAAAGGCACCAACTTCCCCTCCAGGGTTGCTTTTCGTAGCTTTAGGGAACAACCAGGGACTCCCAGTAACTGAGCAGGTCCCTGGAGCGATTTGGCCAAAGGCCATCTCCTTTTTTACGTTCATACCATAAAGTCCAGGATGCAGACCAAGGAGACTACAATCGGGCCCTGAGGCTTATGAGGGTCTTAATGGCGCCTTCCTCAGAGGACAATGCTCGCCACAGTGCCCTGCCCCGCCTGCCCTCTGGGAGGGTTTGTTTTCGCCGCTAGTTTGAAGGGCTATCCCAGGGAGAAGCGGCAGTGCTGCCGCTGTCCCCTTTGAGGTGATGCTTGCATATTCTGTGCATTCTGCATATTCTGTAACGCAGGCCTGAGTCTCCTTTGCCTCTGTCAGCTGCTCATAGGGATGCCCCATGAGGTCATAGGTACAGGCTGGGAGAGAGAAGGCAGGGTGGCAGGAGTAGGGACGACGGACGTTTGGGCCACTTCTTCATGTAATTTACTTGTGCCTTCAGGGCTCAGGCCCAGACACCACTTCCATTTGATGGAGGGGTGTTGCTGTGCGTGCCTTAATCTAGAGCTTCATGGGTCGGTTAACACCCAGCTGATAGCGGGATGCTCGGGTCACGTGGTGAATTGTTCAATCTCTACAAAGGCCCAGCAGCAGGCCAAGAGCTCTCTCTCAAAAGGAAGGTAGTTACCGTCAGATGATGGCAGGACCTTGCTCCATAATCCTAAAGGCCTATGCTGCAAGTCACCCGTAGGGACCTGGCAAAGGCTCCAAACAGCATCCTATCTGCCACCGACCCTTCAAACACCATGGGATCTGGCGAATCACGTGGCCCATTTGACAGACCAGCTTACACAGCACAAATGTTCAGGGCACAGAGAGTAAGCAGCGAAAAAGAAACAAATCCCAGGAGTGACGCAAAGTCCAACAGGTGGTGATCTAGAACGGGCAATATTTAAAGAACAGGCAGGCAACCAGAAGTTCTGCCAGAATTTAGGAAAAGGACTAGCAAGATAATCAGACTTTTTGTTTTAGCAGAAACATATCTCCTGAGAAAGCAAAAAGTTAGCTTGGACTGAGAAGGTAAAAGTCTACCCACCATTTGTCAGACTGGAAAAACAGAAGTAAAGCCAGCTGCAAATGTTAACAGAAAATAACATCTCTCTCAAGGACACTGAATCTATAAAGTGTCATGACAACCCCCTACTTTGAATGACTCCTGCTTTATTAATCACTGAGAAATTTTATTCTCTAAAATCATAGATTAGCAGAGACTTTGCTTTTTAAAATTATATCAGTAAAAATAAAAGACCCAACTCTTGCCTGGAGGGTCTGAGGCACTTTGACACAAAGACTCTGTCTCAATTTACAACCCAGGGGCAGAGATTCAGATACAACGGTCCACATCCATCTTAACTTTACCTTGTCCTTCCCAAGGACACAGGAGCCTGGGTCTACTTCACGGTCCAAACCTGATGTTGACCCCTTCAGCCACAGCGCAGCTTGGCTTTGAGCCTCTCAAACACTGCTTCATTTAAATATCACCTCTGTTCCATCCTTTGCCCAAATCCTGCAATAGTTCCATCTTTTCCTTTGCTACGACTCCGAAGTTGCTCTGGTGGCTAGTCTCCTTCCTCGCATTGGGTCCAGAAGCCTGATCGTGTCAGACGGTTTGCTCCTGGTCGCCTTAGGCTGATTGAGCTGGGACAGTTATAATCAGTGAACATGCTAGAATGAGGTGAGGAAGCTATGCGGAAGCCCAGTTAGGAAGATCACAGGAGATTGTTGCTTGAGGACAAGGTCAGGATCCACTTAAGGGAATCAAGATATTAGGACAAGACAAAAGGTAAATGTGCTTTCGTGCCAAGCCTAAATGTTGGTCTGTTACAGCCTGAGTATCTCCTGCCTTCAGTTCAGATTGTGTTAGAACAACAAGGCAGATTCAGTGGTTTCAACTGAGGAAAGTACTGGGGAGGTAGGAGCTGGGAACCAGTTGCTTGTGACTGAGACCTCGGGAGCAGGCCAAACAGCCAGTGAGGTAAGCTCGAGCACAGCAGCCCTTGTCTAGGGGCCTGGACTGGAGCCTCCCGCTGGACGATGTCTGGGAAGTAAATTTTGCAAGTGTTTTCTTCCCACACACACATCTTCATCTCTTTGAAAAGAAAATTCTAGGGAGGAAAAGAAGGAAGGAGTAAAGGAGGGAGGGGTATAGCTAGTGGCAAAGCCCAAAATAATGGACGCGGGAGTAGGGGAAGCAACTTATGATACAGCTGTCTGTAAATGCAGCATTTCGTGCTAGAGCTGGGGCCGTGCAAACTAGTGGAAAACACACTGACTCTAATGTATTGGTGACCTTTAGACTTTATACCATTTTCTGAGCTACATGTGTGTCCCATAGGAATTGACTATTTTTTTCCTGTTGTAAAAATTTCTTACTTCTTTCTTCTTTTTTCTTTTTTAGCATACAAACTCAAGGTCTCTGGTCAGAGGGGAGAGGTTGGGAACATCGAGGTGTTGGCTTGTTTCACCCTCTAGAGGATTTGCTTGCAAGCAGCAGTGAATGGATCACTGTGAGAACACAATGATATTTTCTTCTGTGAACTGAGCTATTCTATTCTGCTCCTGTTCCTTTTAGGGAGAGGAAAATTGTTCCTGGTTATTTTGGTCTCAAGTTTTTCAGAACTTCCAGTACAAACCATAAAGCAAGTTTGACTTCTGGGAAATTCTATTCCAATTAATAATTTAAAGTATTTATATGATGAGATATGGATTCTCTAGAGGTTATCTTTTTCCAATCTATTTTAGAAAATAGATTTTGGACTTCCTTGATGGTGCAGTGGTTAAGAATCTGCCTGCCAATGCAGGGGACACGGGTTTGACCCCTGGTCTGGGAAGATCCCACATGCCGTGGAGCAACTAAGCCCGTGCGCCACAACTACTGAGCCTATGCGCCTAGAGCCCACAAGCCACAACTGCTGAGCCCGTGAGCCACAACAACTGAAGCCTGTGCGCCCGGAGCCTGTGCTCCGCAACAAGAGAAGCCACAGCAATGAGAAGCCCACACACCGCAATGAAGAGTAGCCCCCGCTTGCAGCAACTAGAGAAAGCCCGCGCACAGCAACAAAGACCCAACACAGCCAAAATAAATAAACAAATTTTTTAAAAGTGGGAAAGAAACAGAGGTTTGTAAGGAGAAAAGTGAATGTGAAAAGTAAATGTAATGTATAGCTGATTCACTTTGTTATAAAGCAGAAACTAACACACCATTGTAAAGCAATTATATTCCAATAAAGATGTTAAAAAAATGACAAAAGTAAATGTAAAATGATTACTAGCAGTAATAATGTTTTATAACCCTTTTATAAACCAATGGCTTTCACATCTTTTTCTTTTCTTTTTTTTTTTTTTTTTTGCGGTACGCGGGCCTCTCACTGCTGTGGCCTCTCCCGTTGCGGAGCACAGGCTCCGGACGCGCAGGCTCAGCGGCCACGGCTCACGGGCCCAGCCGCTCCGTGGCATGTGGGATCTTCCCGGACCGGGGCACGAACCCGCGTCCCCTGCATCGGCAGGCGGATTCTCAACCACTGCGCCACCAGGGAAGCCCTCACATATTTTTCTTACTGCAACCAAGAGTATATGCATACTTAGACATATTTGTGTATGTATGTATACAGAGAGAAATGACACTGTTTCATAAAACACTACACATTATACACTAAAGAGTTTTCTTTTTTATTCTTTCATTTTACAGAATGCTGGTCATGTGTCACTAAACTGATATCCTGACCTACTAAATGAGTGGCAACCTGCAGTTTAAAAACAATACTACTCTCATGGGCAATATTAGCAGTTTCTTCATTAATCTTTAGTCCAGAAAATAACCTAAAGGCAATTTTATTTTCTAATACCAGACTTCTTGTGTTCAAAGGATCTACCCTGGAGATGTTCTTTGGGAGTGTCTCCTTCGTTTTCATCTTGAAGTTACGGACGGAGGTCAACGAAGATATTACAGAGGAAGGTCAGGATCAGTGTTCCTTCATGGTTTCTGACATCGGCCCTAGATTCTGAACATCTCCTCTCCCCTGCCCCAGAAATACTTTTTAAGGCAGAGTCTTTATAAGAAGTGGCAGGAAATTTATCCTGCTTGACTCAGGTGACACCTGCAGAGACTCTCATTGGACTAGATATGGAAAGTGATCAAAAAATAGGGACAGGTTAAATACCTAAGGCAGTTCATAAAATAAAATATGATACAGCTTTGAAAAAAGAACGTCAATCTGTTGTGTAATGAACCAATATATTCAAGGTATAGTTTTAGGTTAAAAAGAATCAGTTAAGCACACTGTGTGTAGTAGACTTCCATGTGTTTTTAAAAGGGGGACATACGTGCTTATACATGCAGAGAATATTTCTGGAAATTTCCAAAAGATATTAGTAATGGGAATTGCCTCTAAGGAAGAGAAATAGAGGACTGGGAGTCTGGGATGATAGAGATTTAATATTTTTGCCTACCTTTTCATAGTGTTTGAAATTTTTATTTTGTGTATATATACATATTACTTTTTCAATTAAAAAATAACTTATTTTAGGGAATTCCCTGGCAGTCTAGTGGTTAGGACCTGGTGCTTTCACTGCCAGGGTCATGGAACTAAGATCCCACATGCTGCACAGCATGGACAAAAAAAAAAAAAGTAATTAAAAAAATATGTTGGAGGAAGTAAGTACTCACAAACTCATAAAGATGAAGGGAGTTTTCCTTGTGAACAGTCCTAGAAATAGATGTTTATTATAGCACCAAAATTCATTATCTCTTTCATTTACATATATTATATAATTTACAAAGAGTTTCATATCCATTGCCTGACTTAGCGCTCATAACAACCTTTTGAAATAGGTAGGACAGTTACTAGAAGCCACAATTTACAAATTGGAAGAAACCAAAAGGGCTAAAGGAGTTAAAAATCTAGAGCATAGTTTAAGGAAAGAAGTTTGGAGTCATGTACATGATTACGATATAGTAGAAACTTGAAATTTTACAGTATTATGAGTTACCAAGTAGTTTATAAATGGCAGTATTTTTAAAGCCTTCAGCAATATTACTTGCAAGATTGATCTCTTAACTAAGAAACTCATGCATAAAGGAGGAAGGAGGCAGGAAAAAAAAAAAGCCTACGGAAACTCTTTGTGTAAAATATGCCCTATAATAGAGCATAAATTTTCAACCAGTCAGCTAATAACTGGCTGAAAATTAACATTAAAGAAGTTGCATTCAAAACTTCACCATATAGAATTTTACCTTTGAATTAGAACAAATCTAAAATAATTACCTAAGTGGAAGAGAGATATTACAAATCATCACTTACTAAATCTTGAATAATACCCGAAAGGCTAATGCTTATGGTCATTATATCTTCCAGAGTCCCAGAAAAGCCAAATTTACACCTCCAGTCCCTGGGTAATTATTCATAGCAGCCCTTTCACTCTCAAGGGTAGCCTAGTCTGGGGATAAATGATATATCCACCTTACTAAATATCACACTCTAGTTTCGTACACCTGGTTCTGAATCTGACAATTTGACTATTTTCTTATTGTTTCTGTAGATGTTTGCATATGTCTTCTCTTTTATTTCTCCCCTTTCCTTACTTTCTTGGAAATCTTTAGTTTCTATCAATTACTCACCGGATTGTTCACAAAAGGAATCGTGTGGCGTTTTCTTTAGCTCTAATCGTCACTGGTTGAGTGATCACTGTCACTGCCTTCACTGTCACTGTCACTGTCACGGCCACCTCCATTGTTGCTGCCGTTACCAGACTTGCTCTTGCTGTCACTCTCATCACCACTGTCAGATGCACTGTCACTGCTGTCACTACTGTCACTGCTGTCACTGCTATCACTGCTGTCACTGCTGTCACTGCTATCACTGTCACTGCTATCACTGCTGTCACTGCTGTCACTGCTGTCACTGCTGTCACTGCTGTCTGACTTGCTGTCACTGCTGTCACTGTCACTGCTATCACTGCTGTCACTGCTGTCACTGCTATCACTGCTGTCTGACTTGCTGTCACTGCTGTCACTGCTATCACTGTCACTGCTATCACTGCTGTCACTGCTGTCACTGCTGTCACTGCTATCACTGTCACTGCTATCACTGCTGTCACTGCTGTCACTGCTATCACTGCTGTCTGACTTGCTGTCACTGCTGTCACTGCTATCACTGCTGTCACTGCTGTCACTGTCACTGCTGTCACTGCTATCACTGCTGTCACTGCTATCACTGTCACTGCTATCACTGCTATCACTGCTGTCACTGTCACTGCTGTCACTGCTGTCACTGCTGTCACTGCTGTCTGACTTGCTGTCACTGCTGTCTGACTTGCTGTCACTGCTGTCACTGCTATCACTGCTGTCACTGCTGTCACTGCTGTCACTGCTATCAGTGCTGTCACTGCTGTCACTCCTGTCTGATTTGCTGTCACTGCTATCACTGCTGTCACTGCTCTCTGATTTATCTTGGGTGCTGCCTGATTTTTCATTCTTATCACTCCCATTGTCACCATGGCCGTCACTGCCACTGTTCTTAGCATCTGACGTGTTATCACGATCATCTCCTCCTCCTCCTGAGTCACTGTCACTGCCATTGTCGCTTGATTCCTCAGAGTTATAAGGAGCATCTCCTAGGCTGCTGTGGCTGTTGTCACCTTCAGAACTGGCACCGTCACTGCCGTGAGACTCGCCACTGCTGTTGGCATCATCTCCTTGCACGGATTCATCATCAAACTCATAACTGCCATAGCCGTCACTGTTACTGTCTCCGCATGTTTTGCTGGGTCCAAACTTATTTCGAGGTTCTAATTTCTGGCCAGGTCCTTGCATGTCGTCAACCTCTTCTTGTGTCTTGACATTTCCTTTGCCCACAATCATTCCATGTTGGCCTTTACTCTCTTTATCTTCATTCATTTTCCCAGCTTCTTTGGTAATATTGTTTCTGTTGCCACTGCTGGGACTTTCCATTTCTATTCCCTATGGAAAGATGGAGAAGAGAATGATTAATTAGTGAACGTTATTCTGCAAAATTGCATTGGTTTGAGGAAGACTGACTGGGGAAAGTGGCCATAGAACAGGAGTTCAGCTGCCAGTACTTCAGAAACATCTGTCTGTGAAAACGTGCTTTATTCAGTACTTGAAAGTACTCTGGCGTTTAGATTATAGACCATCCCATTTGTGTTTTTACCCAGTAAGAGCTTTCGTAAACAGTTACGTGCTGCATTAATTATTTAGCATAAGACTTTTGAAGAACTATAACGAAATTTTCAGAGATTTCTGCTTTTTTAAATTGTCCTATAGCAAAGTCTAGTACGGACTCTAGCTTTCCCGTCAAATATTCAAGTAATTTAGATGCAAAAATACATGACTATTTGTCATGATTTATTTTCATGCTACCATCATGGAAGGAGGGGGAGAATTTAACTGCCATTGAAAGAAACCAGCTTCACAAACTAACCTTAACTTGGCTCTTCCCAGGAGCAGGTGGCTCTAAGTTTTCAGTGATTCCATTTTCCACAGCTTTGCTTTCTCTGCGATTGGGTTTTTGAGTGTCCTCTATTTTTTGGCTACCATTGTCTCCTGAAATGCTGTCAAAATCTCCCTCCCTCTTGGAGGTGTTGTCCCCACCAATGGCATGGGTGTCAGCTTTGTCCTCGGGGTCATCACCTTCACTACTAATTGAATTTTGACCTAAGCTACTGTCACCGTCATCTTCTGTTTCGTGAGGCTGACCCTCTTGAGGCTTGCTGTTATCAGGGCCTTTTCCTCCGTTCCTTGTTTTTTCATCATCACCAGAGCCCTTGTCTTCATTTTCGTCTGCTCCATTCCCACTAGGACTTCCATCAGAATTCTCCAAGGCAACATCTTCTCTATTGCTCTCTCCACTTCCCTCTGGTGTTACCCCTATCTCCTCATTCCCGTTGCTCTCGCCTTCTCTCTGAGGTGTCTTCTCATGTGTATCACCCCCATTTCTACAGAAATTCCCCCTTATCTCACCCTCACGACCTGTACCTTTATTGCTTCCAGCTACTTGATGTCCACCTTCTTGGACGACAGTGGCATCTTCACTCCGACTTGCATTTCCAACACCCCCATTTTTGGAATTGTTCTCAGTAATCCCACTAATATTGCTCCCATTTGCTGTTCCAGCCCTGTCGATGATGCTTACTTGACCCCCGATGCCATTTGCTGTGGTGCTGTCTTCTTGATGGATTCCATCGTGACCATACGTTTCTGGGTTTCCTGTGCCCCCATTCAGATCCTCAGTATTCCCCTCTTCATTTGCTAACGTGGAACGTGTAGAAGAACTTTTCTCTCCCACTTCTGCCCACTCAGAACCATTTCCCTCTCCTTTGTAACCATCTTTGGTGTACTGTTGCCTTTCTCTTTCATTTTCATGCAGGAGGACACCACTTTCTTTGGTGGTATCATTGGCATTTAACTCATCCTGGAAAAGAGAAACAATGCAAAATAAATTGTGGATACCATCTTAAAGTAAAGCAAACTGAAAAGATTAGCATCAATTTTTTGGAAGTTAATGGAATCTAAAAACAACTTAGGAACACATTTTATATCCTATACCTGTATTGGCACTTTCAATTTTGCTAGAAGATTTAAATTCACAGATTTGTCAACAGCATGTCTCTCCAATGGCTTGATTTGAGGAACCTACCAAAGTGAAAATACTGGAAATTGAAAACATTCTTATTTTGTGCACATGTGTGCCCCCCCCGACACACACATTTTCCCCCAAATGAAGAAAAAAAGATATAACACAAAGGTCAAAGTATGATCTAACTGGGTAGAAAAGAGAAGTGGCTTGTTATAGGGCTTATGTAGAGTTTAAACTTGGCAGTATTCTCAATTTTATTGAAGTATTAACCAGATCACTTAACTGTAGAAAGGAAATAGTCTTTTATAAAAATGAAGAGAGAGACCTTTGATACTTCTGTACGATGTTTCTTGCAATGGCACCAGACCCACATTAAGTATAATCCTGGCCAAAACCCCTAAGAAAATAGTAGGTCTGATCAGAGCCAGGGAGGAAGCAAAGGCAAGTACTTTGCTACTTCTGTGCCCTTCAGGAGCACAATGAAAACAGTTGAGAAAATTCTCAACTACAGAAATACCAAAGTATTTGATATTATGAAAACATATCAAAATGTTAACCAGAGCAGCTGGCTAATAAAATTACAAATGGTTTAATTTTCCTAATTTTTCTTTGTTGATATTTATCAGTATATTCCAAATTTAACTTTCTGAGTGAAACATCAGTTTTCCCTTTGTTGAAAAAAAACGTGATTTTTTTTTTCCTATTTTTCTTTCTTGAAATCTTCCTAAACAATACAGGCTTTGTTGATATTAGAATGAAACTCATAGGGCATTAGCAAAGATGGACAGTCTCCATGACTCCTAAGCATTAAAGGTAAATGAATCTGAATGAATTTTAAAAGAAATAATCCTTCCAACAAGACAGGAGTTTCAATTAGAAGAACGGGAGCATGAATTGGAGTGCCTATTTGATTTTGTTGAGACCCCAAATATATCTCGTAAACTCTTTCATGTAAATCTCAAAGTTTAGACTCAGCTGATCGACAAGGTCTCAAGAAAAAAAAACAAACAAACAAACAAAAAAAAAATATATATATATATATATATATATATGTTAGCTTAAAAGAGATAACAAAGTAAGAAGGGTTTTTTGTTTTGTTTTGTTTTGTTTTTTTAAGAAGGGTTTTTTGAGGAAGGCATACTTACTGGAATGGCCCATGCTACTGTCAAAATGCAAAAATATATAATTATCTTCATTTCCTTTAGAAATATTAATCAGTGGCTGTTTTTGAAGAAAAAAGAACAGCACAAAATTACTTATAAAGCAAAATATGATAACCATATAATGTATTATTTTGGTCTGTAAGCATTTGCGTTTTTCCTAGGCAAGGAGTATGGATCCAACATCAGAAAAAGATGTCAAGACTCAGTGCTCCAGGACACACCTGGAGTGGTCACAGTGACGTACAATGGCAGCGGCCAGCTCAGCACTGATGGAGCTGCCTAGACTTTCTCTGCCTTTGCCAGTGAAGGGGTACAGCCAGGCAGTTACCAAACCGTAACGACAACTTTCTCCTCCCGTTGTTCCTGATGGCAATAATGTGTCTTCTGGATAGTTCTGATCAAGGATTAACTAATTCTGCCAAGACTGTGCTTATCATCCCCACCCCAAGTCCACTGGGCTGGCTAGACTGTACAGAAAAGAAAATACTAGCATGAAGATGAAAGAACATGGAGTTTGGATTCAGAGACCTGGGTTCCAGTTCTATCTTTGCTACTTGATGTGTGAGCTTGAAGAATTTAAGTAGCTTTCTTAAGCATTTGATTCCTCGGTCCGGGATAATCATAATACCTGCACTTCAGAATTATCCCAATTATCTTAGCAGAATAATTTTCTCTGAGAAACATTCTCTGACTCCATGGCAAAGGGTGTTTGGTGTCTCTCTCCTCTTTACACCCAGGAGCTTCTGCACACCTTGCTAGTAGCGTTGCACAGTTTTCACTGTTTTAAAGTAGCCTGGTGGCTACTTATATGTTCCCCCACTCTACTGAGAGCTCCTGAGGTCCAGGAGACTGTCTTGGGGTTCACTGTATTCCAGACCATAGCACAGAAAAAGCTATTTTGTGAATGCTGCTGATGAATATGTACTTATTACTATAAGCAACGCGTAGCACTGTTCCAGGTATTTAACGGTCGCAATAAATGATAGCGATTATTATGTGGGAATTCCAAAGACATGATCCTTCATTCCTGTGAGAATCCACATTCAGAAACGATCTAATGTACATTTTTGATACATTGGGATAGACATTGAGTTCATGAGAATCAAAATTTTAAACCGCTGTTTACTGCAAATTGGATTTCTTGATATAATGATGCTATTACTATAGAAAGGAAGGAGGAATTTTACTTCAATTTCATGCACTCCCACTGGATTTATAGATTATTGTATGTCATAAGATAGCCTTGATTGAATTTAATGTTGATAGTGGAAGCATAATAAAACCGCAGTGAATATCAACTGTCTTAGAAGTACTGGCATTTTCACAGGGGAGAGGACCCAGTTCCAGAGCTATTGAGAGGGGAAAAAAAATGTGCTTACTCTTACCGCTGTTCAACAGAAAGCCAAGAATAGCTAGATCTCTTTCAAAAATGCTATAGATTAAAAACGAGGCTGATGTGACCTCAGGACACTATAATGCAGAGCTCTGGAGCATAGATGTTGAAGGGCAGCTGTTTAGTAAGCAGAGGTTATACTGTACTTTGCAGGCCCAAACCTAATTATTACGTAGACTCTGCAGAAGACCAGTCTACACTGTGATTTGGAGGAAACATGGTGTCCTGGAAAGGGACTTATAGTGAAGGGCAGAGTTACATGCATCCCATTTCTAAACTGCAACCCAGCAATCTGACCACTTTAGCTCTCTTTCAAATCTACTCCAGAACCATTGCACAATGCACGACGCTACTTGCCACTGTGTCCACAGGTAGGTAAAGGGCTTGAAAGACTACTATAGAAATGGCCTCGGTTTTGTCAGTCTGAAAGCAGAGGCTTCAGAATTGTGTGCACCCCCTTCAGATTATTTTATGTATTATCACAAACAAAATGAGATTTCACTTAATTTGAACAAGTTAATAAAACCTTGAAAAGCAAAGCTTAAATAAAGCCCTGTTTCGAAGCCCAAGGTAGTTATTTATATCTGTTATCTAATTTGTTATCAAAACTAATACAAGCAACCAGATAATCACAAGGTTTCTACCTCAGTTTGCCAATGTTTTTAGTAACATGTCTTTTATTTTCCAAACCTATTATTATATCATGAAACAGAAAAAGTGAGTGACAGCAGTCAGACTCTCCAGATATCCTACCTAAGTAGAAGTATTTTAATCTAGTTTTAAAACCCTAATGTCAATTGGCAAAATAATAATAATAATAATTATTATTATAATTATTATTTTAGGCCAAAGGTTGATTTTTCAGGGACCAAAAAATTAAATGTAAACTGAGATTCATTCAACAAACATTTGAAGGCCTAATGTGGGCCAGATACTGAACCCTGGGAACAGATATGAGTCCTATCCTCATAGAGTTTATTACTGACTAGATTAGCCAAACTTTGAAATAAATGTAACATAATGTGTTAAATCAAATTCCTAAATCCATGTTTATTTCTTCATACAGTCAGTGTTTAAATGTTACTATTTGAAAGAGATGGTTTTTCTGCATAAAAAGTAACAGTAATGGAGCTTTAGTGAATTATGCATAAAATATTCTAATCACTCTTTCCGTTGTTAACATTTTAGATATAAAATATGTGCTTCATCTTACATATACTTTTCCTGACTATTAGCAACTGATATTTTAAATAATGGCTGTGGAAAAAAAATCTTACTCTTCAGTGATGCAATATTTTGCTAGGTGGAATTAGCACCACTTACCACATAATTTTCCATTATCTTTTAAAACATAGTTTTAATTTGACAAGTCAAAAGGGAAGGAAAATGTCTAATCATAAGGGTTATTCATTTTTTTAAATCAAGTTGGCTTCTCTGAAATTCAAATTTCTTTCTAAAGAAATCAGTTGGGTCCATCTTACCTTAAAAGCCTTCAAAGGGACTTTGAAACTCCAGGATCTCTTATCTGTCTCTTTGAGGACTGAGAGAGGCACGCCGTCCTGGACTTTTGCATGGCGATTTTGTACCTGCCAAAATTTAAAGTCAGTTCGATCATCTTCTCAGCCAATCACTGTTTAGGATCCATGATGTGGGGTTATAAAGTGTCACTTGCCTAGGAAGCACATAATAAGTTACCCACTTCCTTCACTTGCTGATATGTATTTGCTCACTGAACCATTTGATTCCAAAGGGACTAGACTTATTTTCACTTAATTAAATAGCTCCTGGGAGGCTGTTTTGCATGTTAAATATAGACAATCAGTGTAACATATCTGAAAAGAGCCACTTAAATTCTGTCACCCTGACATTTCTTGTCTTACTAAGGTTGGCAATCTAAGAAAACTCTAGGTTTCTTTAGTAAATAGACTGCCTATTTAAGACCCCTATCATTCCTGAGGTAGGTATTAAAGTTTCTGTACTATAATTCAAGAAACTGTCCACATGCAACAGCCTTGACATTGCCTGAGGGGTCTTTAACAATCTATAAATAGTAACTCCCAAGAAATCTCTCTGACCTAAATAAACAGTGGTGTGCAGCTTACAAAGGTATCAATTTAGTATTCAAACTAAATTTTAAAAATAGATGTTCAAAATACTAAAACTTATTGTAAGGTAGCTAGATGTGCAAAAGTGCATGCATACAGTAGATCTAGCTCTCAGTTATCTCTGTTATTTGTGCTAGCTGTGGAGGACGACATAGAAAGCCAGACCAGAATTCTAGCAGCAGTTCTGGCACCTGAACTCACCATTCACTGGAACCCCAGACCTATGCTATAATGCGGGTAGCCCCTAAACCAGTTCTCCAACCTAAGAATTGAAAACCTTGACAGTCTAAGTCTCTCCATGTACTTGTTCAAAATGTTCCAATTTTTAAAAATGTCATAATATCAAAGGATGTGAACCAAGTAACTTGCTACTACCCAACAGTGATCACTCCAGAATCTATATATAGATCTATTACAGGGAAAGTAGTAAGGTTGAAAGGGAGTGAAAGGAATGGAAAGAGATTTGCCTTGAAGCTGTGTTTTCATAGCAAGCGCGTTGTTCTTATCTAAACAGCATGTTTACGTGGGTGGCTTAAAGGACCTAATCAAATTTTAAGGAGTCTTAAGTCACTTCTGGGAGCAACACAACAGATAACTAGTGGAGGTTAGGGAACTGAACCTGCCTTCATTTTCCGTTAATTTGAATTAACATGAGAATTCTGATCTTTTGTTAACTTTCCCAGGTTTCAGCAAAGGATTGTAGCGTCATACACTCAGCTTTTTCTAGATCATTCTCTCCTTATGGCACATCTCTTAATTTTAACATCTTTTGCCATTTGGATAGGCAGGGACCTTTCAGTACCATCAGGTCCTGGTTTCTTTCTCTTTAACAGTTTTTCTTTCAATGTATTTTCTCTCCTCTTGCATTTTGTTATAAGTAGCAAGAAGAAGCCAGGCGGAAGCTTCAACACTTTGTTCAAAAATCTCCTTAGCTATATATCCAAGTTCATTGCTTACAAATTCTGCTTTCCACATGACTGAAGGACAAAATTCTGCCAAGCTTCCTGTCACGAGGATAACAAGAATCCCCTTCCTTCAAATTCCAGTAATGTCTTTCTCACTTCCTTCTGAGACCTCACCAGCAGTGTCTTTAACATCTAGATTTCTACTAACAGTTTTCCAACCTCTACCCATTGTCTGATTCCAATGCTACACCCACATTTGAAGGATTTTTTATGGCAGCACCCCACTTCCGTGTACCAAAATCTAGATTAGTTTTCTCTTGCTGCCTAACAAGTCGCCAAGTATACTTTTGCTTTTCGAAGGCTCATGTGGCTCATTTAGCCTCACCTAAATAATCTCTTTATCTTAAAGTCAACTGATTAGTAAACTTAAATTACCTTGGCCAAATCCTTTTTGCCATATTAACAGGACTTCATCATGAGGCAGGAGATAGATGGGCCCCAGCCTGAACAGTTTCCCCACTGTGGACAGAAACTCCATAATAGCAGAAACTTCATAAAAGCAGGATGATTGAGGAGGCTGGGCCCCACCCAGAGAGAAGATAAAAGACCACACATTCCTCATTCTCGAAGCCAAGGAGACCTCCGTGACTACACGTGAGCAGAAGGGCTCCTTGGCGGTCCAAAGCAGAGTGATGCTGATACCAGCTGACGCTCATTACCCACAGGCCTCTTCTGTAGAATCCATCTTGGCTAAGGGCTGAGTGCGCACACATGGGAAAATCCTGAGCTACACCAAATACAGACTTTGAACCAGGCAAGTCAAAATGATTGGCCAAAGGAAACCCAGAAGAAATGCCCCATATAAGTGATTCAAACTGCCACGAGGGCGTGGCTCTCTCTCTGAGCCCGCCCATGTGTGTCTATCCCCACGTACTGTACTTCTTGTTTCCCTAATGAATACTCTACTTGTTTCACTACTTTCCATCTTTGTGGGAATTCTTTTTCTGCGAAGCCGCCGGGCCAGGGCCTTGTCACTGACCGCTGTTCTAGTGGCTAGGATTCGGTGCTCTCGCTGCCGCCACCTGACCTCAATCCCTGGCTGGGATCTGAACCCCTGCTTCAAGCCGCTGTAGGCCAAGGCCACCAGAGATCAATCACGGAAATGATACCTCATCATATTTACTCGTTCTCCTCACATTCAAAGGAGAGAGGGTTGTACAAAAGTGAGGGTCACTTGGGAGCGTCTTACAATTCTGCTACCACACATGTTAAGCTACAGTGAAAGAAAATAGATCAACATCTTCATGCATTGGGGCTGGGGGCCACGGTGCTGGGGTGCGGAGAAAGAAGGGATTTTTAAAGGGGGCATGAGGAAATTTTGATGGATGCTTTTGATTGTCTCAATTGTGGTGACTGTTTCATGGGTGTGTACATATGTCAAAACATCAAATTGTACCCTTTATATATGTACACTTTATCGTGTGTCAACACCTCAAGGAAGCTGTTAAGGGAAAAGAAGTAATTAACGCATTTCAAATTCTGTAAATTGAGAAGTTAAAACTGCGATTTTAATAAGGTCTACCTAAAGGGAAACATAAACTTCAATTTATTGTGGAAACCAAACAATTAACTAAAATTTAAGATCTGGACTCAGAGATCTACATCAATTTAGTAACTAAAAAAGCTATCTATAAACCCTTAATTAGGATTGTTATTCTGTTCTTAAAGAAAGAGTTTGGAATGGAACTCTTAATCTAGAGGCTACTCTATTACCATGACTTTGAACTATTTGTCTTCCTGTTTCCTTAAATTTGGATAAACAGTAGCTGAGCCAAACGTCAAAACTAAGGCAAGAATAGCAATAGCAGCGTAGACACAGGGAGAATGTTCCAACTCAAATTATTTCAAGTTGACTCAAACTAGTTCACAAACCAGCAGAAGCCACTGGAGTGGGTTCTCTGTGTGAGCGGGTGTATAACATCTCTACTGGGCATCTTTGACTGACGGAAGTTTAAATGGCAAAAACCTTCAACTGCCTGACATTGAATTAATGTCAGTGCAATTTAAAATAACAGACACTCTATTAATTTTTTTTAAAACAACCATAGTCTTTTAAAAAGTGGTAACCATTTCTTCCAGATTCCGTACTCCATTTCCATCAAGGCTCTAGTTGGCATGATGTTGTCTGAAATGGCTTGATTAAAGAAGACATTATAACTGAACCTCAAGTAATAGACATGTCTGTTGGCCTGTCTTAGCTTCCAATGTCTTATTATGACTGAGACAACAACTGCCAAAACACATAATCCTTTCTTCTTATGAAGAAAAGAAAAAAAACTTCAAGTTTTCCTCTTTCATGGGCACATATTTTATTTTCTCCAGACCTGTGTCTCAGATATTTAGAGCTAGTAGAGAGTAATGATATAGACTTGAAGCTTTGAAGTCAGATGTATCTGGGTCAAACCCCCCTGCCTTTTCCTGTGTGACCTTGGAAAAGTAATCTAATCTTTCTAAGATTCAGTTTCTTCATCTGTAAAATCATGTTATGATAACAGCTAACACTTATATAACACATATATTTGCATTTATAACAAGATACACCCCGTACACAGCAATCTAAGCCCATTATCTCATGTGGTCCTCAAATGATCACACAGGATAACTGTTATCTGCATCACAGGGATGAAGAAAGTGGGACCTAAGGTGGCACAATCAGTAAGTGACAGAACCCAGGTTTGAACCCCAGAATTCCGATCTCAGAACCTGGCTCTTAGCCACTGCACTAAATTAATTGCCTCCTTCATAATGACACAGTGAAGGTAATGTATGCGAAACCACTCTGTACCCAGCACACACGTGACTCCTAATAGGGGAGCTATTATGAATTTCATGGTTCTTTGCCAAGTTTGAGTCCTTGCCTTGTCGCTGCCCAAACTTTCCTAGGATTATTGGTAAAGTGATGTCTTTTAAATTAAAAATAAATAAAATAAAATAAAATAAAAATTTAAACTTTAACCGTTTTTTAATGCAATATTATAAGTAAATTATTAATTTTTCTTGTCCGGAGTGCTGAACCTCTTAACAGGCATGCCTGGTTCCAGTCTCTGGGCGCTACCCCTGAATCTATCACCCAGATGCTGGCATAATCTTTCTAAAATGAAAATCTAATCACGTTACTACTTGACTCAAACGTCTCAGTGTCTCTTTAATGTGGCGTGGGACTCCTGAGACCATCCAGCTTCAACTTGGGCCGCTCCCCTTTGAGGACGCTCGAGACCCTGGAAGAAGAGGAGCAGGGCCAGAGATGTGGTTGGGGTCGGTTGCCTGTCCTCCTGAATGTACCGGACATGTCCTGTATTTAAATGACTTTTCCCGCTTCCTGTATTGACTTTGTCGGGTCTACCTAAATGTCCTATATTCAGCTCTTCTCAAAAATTATGAAAAGTTGGTGTTATTTTTCCACCACAGTAATTGGAGCTTACGTCTCTTAAATGTCAACACCGGTCCCAAATTATTCCTCCACACATCTGCACCACCTGAGATGCTCTCTCCTGCAGGTCTGGCTGAGGGAAAGCCAAAAGGAGGGAATTGGAATTGAAATACATATTTTTCACACATAAGAAAAGAAAAGACTGTTCTTTGGCTAAAGTCCCAAGTCACGAACAGGAAACCACCATTAATTAGTGATAGATCAGTGCTCACGCTCTGAAAAATCACCCCATCAGCAAGAGCCTCACTCCAGTAACTGCTTGTGAGAGTCAGCAAATCAATGACATCCATGCTTCTGGAAGTCTGCCAATCAGTGACAACCCCACATTTCAGGACAACAGCCAATCAGCAAGTGCCTCGTTCCAGTGGCCACACTAGCACATCTGGACTTTCTGAAAGTCCACCAATCCCTGAAAGCCAGGCTTCCCAAAACATTAACTCAGTAATACTGTGCCTTACGAGTACAGCTCTTCCTTGTGCAAAGGGGAAGTTCATCTTTTTTACCTCAGTTATTGAGTAGTTCACAAGTTTGCAACTCTTTCAACAGTTCAACCCCTGCTTTCAGCTAGTTATGAGTTCTTACTTGTGAATGACAAACACACCATCATGACCGTGATGTTATCAAATTCAATTTTCATTCCTTGCTGTGTGCTCTTTAATTTGTGCATATTTGAATCCCCAAATGCCAAAACGTAATATAAATTTTGTAATAAATTTTCTGATCAGTGAACATTGATTAAATGAGGAAAAAGTCCTTTGGAAATTCTCTGTACAATTCCCAATTGTTGATTTAATGTTTTAAAAATTATAGAAAGACAGATATAAATCAGTATAAAATAGTAACTAAATATAAAAAATGTAATTTCTTCAACTACTGCCAAAGATGTGATAAAATAATAAATTTTTATGGGACATTCAGATGAAGAAGATAAAATAATCACAGCAGAAGTTGTAATGGCTTTCCAGACTGGATATCGCCCACCTTCATCTCAAATAACTATTAGAATGTGCTGCTACCAGAAGTATTTTCTGATCCCCAAATTACAAATAAATTATCAGGGTGAAATCTATTACAACAATAAAAATATAATAGTTCCACTTATTGTTACAGAGCTTATGAAAAATCTAATGCCTTATCTTTTTATAACATAGCTATATATGCAAATAGCCATAATGCAGAAAACATGTTCCCTTTGTTTGTACAATTACTTTTCTCATGAAAAAGTGTTACTTATAAGGCTATTGTGAGTAAAATCTCTTCCAGATGAGACTTCAGAAGGGTTCTATTATTGTGTTAAGAGTTAATGAGAAAACTGTACTGCTTTTGGTGGCACAACCATGAACACAAATTCTGCTAGATATTTGCATGAAAGTGCAGACAATGTTTAGTCAAAGTTGAAGCAAACATGAATGTAAGGTGTTGGCTATCCTGCCATATTCTGCAAATGCTGTTCAAACAGCATCTAATGTCCTTTCTACTGACACTGAAGTCATTATCATGAAATTTTTCTCCTATTTCAGCATTTATATTGTTCAAACTGAGCAGTTAAAAAAGATTTTTGTGAGAACTGCCAAAAAGATAAATTAAGAAAACAATCCCACTTATAACTGCATAAGAAAGAATAAAATATCTAGGAATAAATTTAACCAAGGAGGGGAAAGACCTTTATACTGAAAACTATAAGACATTAATGGAAGAAATTGAAGAAGACACAAATAAATGGAAAAATATTTTCTGCTCATGGATTGGAAGAATTAATATTGTTAAAATGACCATCCTGCCCAAAGCAATCTACAGATTCCATGCAATCCCCATAAAAATTCTAATAGCATTTTCTACAGAAACAGAACAAACAATCCTAAAATTTGTATGGAACAGCAAAAGATCCCAAATAACAAAATCAACCTTGAAAAAGAAGAACAAAGCTAGAGACATCACACTTTCTGATTTCAATCTATAAAACAAAGCTACTGTAATCAAAACAACTTGGTAGTGGCATAAAAACAGACACATAGATTAACGGAACAGAGAGAGAGGCCAGAAATAAACCCATGCACATAAGGTCAAAAAACTTACAACAAAGGAACCAAAAATATACAATAGGGAAAGGACAGTATCTTCAATTAAAAATGTCAGGAAAATGGAAAGCCACATGGAAAAGAATGAAACTGGACCACTACCTTACACCATACATAAAAATTAACTCAAAATGGATTGAAGACTTGAATGTAAGACCTGAAACTATAAAACTACTAGAAGAAAACACAGATGGCAGACTCCTTGATGTCAGTCTTGGTGATGATTTTTTTAATCTGACACCAAAAACAAAGGTAAGAAAAGTAAAAATAAACAAGTTAAATTAAATCAAACTTAAAAGCTTCTGTACAAGAAAGGAGATCAGCAACAAACTGAAAAGGCAGCTACTGAATGGGAGAAAACAGTTGCAATATTAACCACATATATCTTATAAGGGGTTAATATTAAAAATAGATAAAGAACTCATACAGCTCAGGAGCAAAAAAAAAATCTGATTTAAAAATGGGCAGATATTCACACCCCTATGTTCATAGCAGCACTATTTACAAGAGCCAAGACATGGAAACAACCTAAATGTCCATCAACTGATGGATGGATAAAGAAGATGTGGTATATATATTATATATATATAATTTATACTCACACACACAATGGAATATTATTCAGTCATGAAAAAGAATGAAATAATTCCATTTGTAGGAACATGGGTGGACCTAGAGATTATCATACTAAGCAAAATCAGACAGAGAAAGACAAATACCATATTATATCACTTGTATGTGGAAATCTAAAATACAACACAAATGAACATATCTATGAAACAGAAACAGACTCACAGACATAGAGAACAGATGTTGTTGCCATGGTCGGGGGCGGTGGGGTGAGGATTGGGAGCGTGGGGTCAGCAGATACAAACTAGTATATATGGGATGGATAAACTACAAAGTCCTACTGCAGAGCACAGGGAACTGTATTCGGTATCCTCTGATAAACTATAATGGAAAAGAATATTAAATATATATATATAACTGAGTCAGTTTGCTGTACAGCAGAAACTAACAGAACATTGTAAATCAACTACACTTCAATAACTTTTTTTCTTTTGGGCTGCACCATGTGTCATGAAGAACTTCCTCAACCAGGGATTGAACTCATGCCCCCCCCACCCGCAGTGGGAGCACAGAGTCTTAACCAATGGACCACCAGGTAAATCCAATTTTTTTTTTAAATAAAATGGGCATAAGATCTGAATAGACGTTTTTCCAAAGAAGATGTACAGATGACCAACAGGTACATGAAAAGATACTTAACATCACTAATCATCAGAGAAATGGAAATCAAAATCATGTAAGATATCACCTTACACCTGTTAGAATGGTTTCTAGCAAAAAGACAAGAAATAACAAATGTTGGCAAAGATGTGGAGAAAAGGGGACACTTGTGCACTGGTGGTGAAAATGTAAACTGGTGCAACCACTATGGGAAACAGTATGGAGGTTCCTCAAAAAATTAAAAATAAAACTATCATATGACCCAACAATTCCACTTCTGGATATTTATTAGAAGAAAACGAAAATGCTAACTCAAAAAATGTAAGCATTCCCAAGTTCTTTGCAGCATTATTTAGCTAAGATGTGGAAATGACCCACGTGTCCACTGATGGATTAATGGATTAAAAAAACTAAATATATGTACATATATATGTGTATATATATATATGCACATACATATATATACACATACACACATACATACACACACATTGAAATATTGTTCAGCCATAAAAAATAAGGAAATTTTTCCATCTGCAACAACATGGATGGACCTTGAGGGCATCATGCTAAGTGAAGTAAGTCATACAGGGAAAGACAAATATCATAAGATCTCATTTATATGTGAAATTTTAAAAAACAACAACAGAAACAAATGAACAAAATCATGCTCATAGATACAGAAAATAGACTGTTGGTTGCCAGAGGCAAGGAGTGGGATATAAGTGAAAACAGTGAAGGGGGTCAAAACGTACAAACTTCCAGTTATAAAATAAATAAGTCATGAGGATGTAATGTTCAGCATACTGACTATTGTTAATAATACTGTATTGCATATTTGAAAGTTACTGAAGAGTAGATTTAAAAATCTTTCATTTTGAAATCAGCTATACTTAAATAAAATTTTAAAAAGTTTTCATTTTGAAAAATATGCACAATGATATTCATTGCTGTTTGTTGTATTAGCAAAAAATACAACAACTGAAACGTCCATCAGTAGGGGACTAGACAAATGAAGAATGATATAGTTATATGATGGGATAACTATGTAGCAGTTCAAAAGGAATGAACTAGAACTCTGCATATCAACATGGATAGATCTAAAAAAAAAATAGTTGGAAAAAAAAAAAGCAACTAGCAACCACTGATATGTTTTCTGTCCTTATCGTTTTGCCTTATCCAAAATGTTGTATGAATAAAATCACATCCCTAATGAGATCCCTAATCTCATATCCCACTACCTCCCAGACCAGTTCTGTAGAAAAACACAGACTAGGTCTAGACTGTAGAAGTGTTTAGATAGAGCTGCCACAACTGAACCTTCTCTGAATCTGAGCAACTACTCCCGGCTTCTAAGACCAGCTCTACATCTTCGGCTATCAATCACATTTAGGCAGCAGATTTTCAGAGAAAGGCACTGGGCTAGACTCCATGAGGGACACAGGTAATCTGCCATTACGGAAGCTCCATTCTTTGAACCATCAGTGGCATTTCTGTTAATTACCTATTATGGGACCGAATTTACAGGTCTTACCTATAGTATCTTTTAATATTACTTACATATTATTTATATATAAACTTTGCAGCACATATTTATTAATATAAATGTATTCATAAAATCATTCTACTTTTAATTGAGGCCACATCTCTCAATATCCAACAGCTTTGATAGTCAATCCTGCTCATTCAAAGTTTCCCTGTTTGCTAATTTACTAACTTGCTAACATTTATTTGTAACCCCCAATCAATATTCACAGTCATTCTATGGTCAATCGAGGACATGTACATGCACAGAGCATAAAAGAATTGAGTTGCCTTCTACGCAAATTCCTAGCTGAGGTCGAGCAAGGTAACAGCCTTCTTATGTCAACTCTCATACTATAAACGTGTCCTTTTTGGTCTGTTTAGTGCCACATTTTTGTATTTTGTGCTTTTTGTTGGTGATTTCATTGCTTACAATGGCTCCCAAGCATAGTGCTGAAGTGCTATCTAGTGTTCCAGAGCGCAGGAGAGGCTGTGATGCGTCATGTGGAGAAAATACATATGCCTTTTAAGTCTTTTGTCGTTTATCGTTATTCTTGTACTCTGTGCTCTTACGAAAAGCACCTCGTTGTCGAGGAGATTCATAGAAAGGCTATGGAAGCAGTTACAACCAGTTCCACCTCAAGATGCTGGCTATGCAAGGATTCCACCCATAACAACTCAAAACAAGAAGCTCTCCTGCCCTTGGGGCCCCTAGGTCAGGCATCCAGAGATTTTTACTCCCTGACAGGCAGAGTCGATGTCCCTACTCAGCCTTGAAGCAGTTACAGAAGACGGACCATTGCCCTTTTGCTTCCCATAAGAATATGGGAGTAAAATCTCTGAGAGGGAAATGAAACAGGAGGGAAGGGGGCAGGGCACAACCTTTGAAGAATGACATAGCCCAAGGACAAGACCTAAACTGATTAGAACCAAATGGGTCCAAGATGGAGGACAAGTCGACTGCCACTTGACCTTGAGCCTCAGTATACCTCACTGTAACACATCAGCAAGCTAAATGTCACACCCACAGGCGCCATGACAGTTCCAAAACTGACCGTAAGGATCAAAAAATGGGCGGTGGCCCAGTTCCTGGTAATCCCCGCCCCTTCCCTAAAGTAGCTGGAATACTCCGCCCCCTCATTAGCCTACGAAATTACCCACCCCTATAAAAACTGACAACCCCATACCCTGGTGCCTTTCTCACCTGCTGAGATGGCCCGCACTCTGTCCATGGAGTGTGTTTCTCTCTAAATAAATCCACTTCTTACCTATCAAAAAAAAAAAAAAAGAAAGAGAAAAAGTGGGTAGCTATTCCTTGCATGCTAAAGAGGACTAACTTTTATACTTTTCAGCAAATATTTGATTGGAATAGTTCTGTGTGGGCTATTGGTTTGAAGGGGCAATGGTAAGATTGCCCAGGCTTTGTTCTGCTAGGTTATTGGTACAATGGGGAATTCAGTTCAGATTAGTCTGTTCTGCCATAGTAAAGGATATATTTCCATCGTGACTATTAATCAGTTGTTAACAACACAGCAGTGTTAGGAGAGGATAGACTGTGCTGCTAAAATAAATAAGCCCCAAATTTGGGGGCTTAGTACAATAGATGCTTATTGTTGCTTGAGTCACAATTCAAAGCAGCTCTCCTATAGACAATGACCCAGGAACCCAGGCTGTTTCCATCTTATTTTTCTACCATCTTGCAGCTTCAATCTCACCCTGGCATGACCTATCTGAAGTTGGGGAAGGAAAGAAAAAGAGAGTGAAAAACTATGCTGGGTATTTTAGGAATCAGGCCTGGAAATAGTTCTTTACTTTTGTCCACATTCCACTGGCCAGGACCCAGTCGCAGGGCCAAACCAACTCCAAGGGAAACTGGGAAATGTGGAGGAACACGTGGATACCAAAGAGCAGGAATAATCTCTGCACAGACAGAGAAGATTCTCCAGCCTTCTTGCTGGAGAACCTCACATTTCTGCAGGGACCTGTATCCTGGTTGATTAGATATGGCTGAGGACACGTCTAGGTAGCTTTGGAAGCACTGTTTAACTCTCTATGCATGGTTGTTATGAATAAATATAATATTAATAAGCATTATATGTATATTATAGTTATTGTCTTTAGCAAAATATTTGAGGTCCTCCCTAAGACAATTTTGTTAACATCTTTATTGGAGTATAACTGCTTTACAATGGTGTGTTAGTTTCTGCTGTATAACAAAGTGAATCAGTTATACATATACATATGTCCCCATATCTCTTCCCTCTTGCGTCTCCCTCTCTCCCACCCTCCCTGTCCCTAAGACAATTTTAAAGATGGGACTAACAAGGAAGCAGGCCCACAGTGTGGATTACTCCTGCGTACATCTCATAGGACCTCGAATTAACGTTTTTCATGATGTGGCTCCCAGGTAACTTGAATCTGAATCACTTTGATTCAGACTGTTAAATCTAAATGTGTTTAAAATACAGATTTCAAGGAGCCACCTCTGACCTATTAAATCAAAATCTAACTAAGCGGAGCTCAGAAATCTGCATTTTAAGATGTTTCGTAGTTGATTCCTGTGAGCTCCGGTACTTGAGAGCCACTACCAACAGGAAAAGTCAACTGTCTTCCACCTGAAAGTGGGGTCTGCCTGTGACTGAGAAGTAAGCTCAGATCCAAGAGCCAATTTCAATCTTCTTTTCTAAATGAGAAGAGCCAAGCACAGCAGATTCTAGGATTTAAATTGTCATCATGCAGGCTGAGCCCAGATGATCGAGGCCAGAAAAGGAAGAAAGCAGGACAGGCTTAACTTGGACACCAAAACTCCTCAAAACTTTATTTTTGATGCGTGTGTGGCGGGGGGGGGGGGGGGGGGGGGGGATAAATCTCATCTCTGCAGCTTCCTTTCCCATTACGTTTTCTAATTCAACCCTTCCCTGCCCTTTAAGTGCTTACTGAGCGAAAGCCACCTACCTACCTAGCCTTTTTGCTAATATGAAATGATGTCATAATGTCCTCATCACAGGACCGCTCTGAGGAGTCCACAAGATATGTGTGTGGCGTGTTTAGCTCAGTCCCGGACACCCAGGAGGTTCCAGCAGTTACCAAAATCGAACAGAACCACTGACAGGCCTATGGCATTTCTGGGCTCTCAGAGTAATCCCACATGGGCCAGGAAACTGAAGGCCTTGATATATCATGACCCAAGGAAGGGTTGTAGATGGGTGGTACAGGTGTCCCCGGTAGGTATCTATGGCGTCCACCAGGAGATGAGCTAGGGATGCCAGGTCCCCCAGGCACACCGTGCCCTATGGAGGAGGGCCAGGGTAAATGATACGCAGGCCAGCTCCACCACTCCTACCACCCAGCACACCCACTCAGAGAAGGTTTTAAGCCAAATGTAAATCAGTGGATAACTCGCCTACATTTGCCTCTTACAGACATAGCCTTGGAGTCTCCTCAAACAACAAACCACCTATCAGTTCAGAAAATGACAGGGTTCAGTTTGAATGGGTCTATCTGCTCCCTCACAGGGATGTAGCCAGGAAGAAAGAGAGAGAGATAGAGAGAGAGAGAGAGAGAAGTACGGGATGTGGGTGGTAAAATGCCTAAAGCCACAGGAAGAATTATGCTATGATGTTTTGCATGAGCTATTATAAATTTAAATGAGCAAAGACTAACTAAGACAACTTCCCCTTTAATTTTGGTTCGTAAGATCTGAGCAAAGCTAAAAAGAAGACTGTTGGTTAGCATGGAAAAGAAAGATTCTTCCACAATATTAATGGAATGGTCACAGGAAAGGGAAAATAGCCTGCTGTGTTTTTCAAACTGTAGGTCACAACCCCCATTAGTGGATCATAAAATCAAGTTTAGTGTATTTTTCATGAAAGAATAGAACAGAGCATCATACATAGTAAGGGTATTTGAAAAAAATGATTCATATCCAATGGCTAATGACTTAACCATTCCTACATAATGGAAACTCCATAAATACCACTAAATCACAGGGTTCACAGAAGTTAGTGAAAAATCGAGGTCCTGGGAGGGTGGTACACCCAGGAAGGGCATGGAAGCTCCCTTCACCCCTTTCCCGTACCTTGCCTTATGCATTTCTGCTCTTTGGCTGCACCTGAGTTCGATCCTTTATAATTATAAATCAGTAAGTATGGTGCCTTCCTAAGTTCTGTGAGCAGTTCTAACAAATAATCAAACCTGAGGAGAGGGTCGTGGGAACCCCTGACTTATAGTTGTTCAGCCAGAAGTTATGGGAGGCCTGGGACTTGTGATTGGCTTCTATAGCGGGGTGAACTTATGAAAGTGAGCCCTTAATTTGTGGGATCTGATGCTAACCTCAGGTAATAGTGTCAGAATTGAATTGAATTGCAGGACGTCCAGCTGGTGTAGGAGAATTGGTTGGTGTAGGGAAAAACCTTGTTTTGTCAGTAAAAATAGCTCTGGAGTACCCTTTACCCAGTTTTCCCCAGCGGTAATATCCTACAAAACTGTAATACAATATCTCAACCAGGATATGGACTTTGATACACTAGCTGATCTTATTCAGATTTAGGTTTCTTTGTAGGTGCCAACTGGGGTTGATTAGTAATGGCTACAGTACAAGCTTGGAGGCTGCTTTGAGTCCTGATTTAGAGGAAGCAAATGTTCTCACAATTTTAGCAATGTCCACCCAGGATTGAGAGAGTGGTGACATGATTGCTACGAATGTGCTGACTTCTGCAATAAATGAACAAGATGTTTAAATTAAACATTTCGAGCTGGTGCTTAGTGAAGTAAAATATCTCTGTTTTTACTTATTATAATGTTTTAATGTACCAAGATGCAAAGAAAGAGTATAAAGTTATCTCTTCATCCTGAAATTATATGAGTAGTTCCAATGTATTTTTACGAGGATAACCTACTCACAGCAGAGAGAGCAAGCCTTCAAAAATCAACCATAAAGTTTTTCTTTGGGCCTCTTTGCGTAATTGAACTATTTTCATGTTACTGCCTGAATTACTGCTTTATGTTAAAGGACAAAGGCAACCTTAAATGGGAACATGTATTTGTTACATTTTTGTCTACAAATTCTGCACGAAATCATGAGATTCATCAACTCAATTGAAAGGTGAATGAAAGAATTTGGACAGAACAACCAATCTAAATAAATTTCTTTCTCAAAAGTCCTTTTTAAGTAGGCTTAACTATGAGGTAAGAGATTATAGGAACCATTGCTTTCAGGAAATGTAAATCTGATATTGGGCTTTCTCACATCAAACAGACTGAAGAGCTGCTTTTGAATGTCTGAGATTTACTGTTAAGAATGGCAGTTTTATATAGTGAAAATGAAGCATACCTTTGGTTATTTTTGTCTCAGCAAAATGCTATGTGAAGTTAAAAGAACTATCTATATAAAGCAGTGCCTGGCATATAATAAGTATGGGACACATGTCCCTTCCCTCGTGCATCTCCCTCCCTTCCAGGCTCCCTATCCCACCCCCCTAGGTGGTCACAAAGCACTGAGCTGATCTCCCTGTGCTATGCGGCTGCTTCCCACTATCTTTTTTACATTTGGTAGTGTATATATGTCCATGCCACTCTCTCACTTCGTCCCATCTTACCCATCCCCCTCCCTGTATCCTCAAGTCCATTCTCTAGGAGGTCTGCATCTTTATTCCCACCTGGCCCTAGGTTCTTCATGACCTTTTTTTTTTTTTAGATTCCATATATATGTGTTAGCATATGGTATTTGTTTTTCTCTTTCTGACTTACTTCACTCTGTATGACAGTCTCTAGGTGCATCCACCTCACTACAAATAACTCAGTTTCGTTTCTTTTTATGGCTGAGTAATATTCCACTGTATATATGTGCCACATCTTTATCCCTTCATCTGTAGATGGACACTTCAGTTGCTTCCATGTCCTGGCTACTGTAAATAGAGCTGCAATGAATATTGTGGTACATGGCTCTTTTTGAATTACGGTTTTCTCAGGGTATATGCCCGGTAGTGGGATTGCTGAGTCATATGGTAGTTCTATTTGTAGTTTTTTAAGGAACCTCCATACTGTTCTCCATAGTAGCTGTATCAATTTACATTCCCACCAACAGTGCAAGAGGGTTCCCGTTTCTCCACACCCTCTCCAGCATTTATTGTTTGTAGATTTTTTGATGGTGGCCATTCTGACTGGGGTGAGATGATATCTCATTGTAGTTTTGATTTGCATTTCTGTAACGACAAGTGATGTTGAGCACTCTTTCACGTGTCTGTTGGCAATCTGTATATCTTCTTTGGAGAAATGTCTATTTAGGTCTTCTGCCCAATTTTGGATTGAGTTGTTTGGTTTTTTTAATATTGAGCTGCATGAGCTCCTTGTAAAATTTGGACATGAATCCTTTGTCAGTTGCTTCATTTGCAAATATTTTTTTCTCATTCTGAGGGTTGTCTTTTCATCTTGTTTATGGTTTCCATTGCTGTGCAAAAGCTTTTATGTTTCATTAGGTCCCATTTGTTTATTTTTCTTTTATTTCCATTTCTCTAGGAGGTGGGTCAAAAAGGATCTTGCTGTGATTTATTTCATAGAGTGTTCTGCCTATGTTTTCCTCCAAGAGTTTGATGGTGTATGGCCTTACATTTAGGTCTTTAATCCATTTTGAGTTAATTTTTGTGTATGGTGTTAGGGAGTGTTCTCATTTCATTCTTTTACATGCAGCTGTCTAGTTTTCCCAGCACCACTTATTGAAGAGGCTGTCTTTTCTCCACTGTATATTCTTGCCTCCTTTATCCAAGATAAGGTGACCATATGTGCGTGGATATATCCCTGGGCTTTCTATCCTGTTCCATTGATTTATATTTCTGTTCCTGTGCCAGTACCATAGTGTCTTGATTACTGTAGCTTTGTAGTATAGTCTGAAGTCAGGGAGCCTGATTCCTCCAGCTCCATTTTTCTTTCTCAATACTGCTTTGGCTATTCAGGGTCTTTTGTGTTTCCATACAAATTGTGAACTTTTTTCTTCTAGTTCTGTGAAAAATGCCATTGGTAGTTTGATAGGGATTGCATTGAATTTGTAGATTGCTTTGGGTACTAGAGTCATTTTCACAATGTTGATTCTTCCAATCCAAGAACATGGTATATCTTTCCATCTATTTGTATCATCTTTAATTTCTTTCATCAGTGTCTTATAATTTTCTGCATATAGGTCTTTGGTCTCCTTAGGTAGGTTTATTCCTAGATATTTTATTCCTTTCGTTGCAATGGTAAATGGGAGTGTTTCCTTAATTTCACTTTCAGATTTTTCATCATTGGTGTATAGGAATGCAAGAGATTTCTGTGCAATAATTTTGTATCCTGCAACTTTACCAAATTCATTGATTAGCTCTAGTAGTTTTCTGGTAGTATCTTTAGGATTCTCTATGTATAGTATCATGTCATCTGCAAACAGTGACAGCTTTTCTTCTTCTTTTCCAATTCGTATTCCTTTTATTTCTTTTTCTTCTCTGATTGCTATGGCTAAAACTTCCAAAGCTATGTTGAATAATAGTGGTGAGAGTGGGCAACCTTGTCTTGTTCCTAATCTTAGTGGAAATGGTTTCAGTTTTTCACCATTGAGGATTATGCTGGCTGTGGGTTTCCCATACGTGACCTTTATTATGTTGAGGAAAGTTCCCTCTATGCCTACTTTCTAGAGGGTTTTTTTCATAAATGGGCATTGAATTTTGTTGAAAGCTTTCTCTGCATCTGTTGAGATGATCATATGGTTTTTCTCCTTCAATTTGTTATTATGGTATATCATGTTGATTGATTTGCATATACTGAAGAAGCCTTGCATTCCTGGGATAAAGCCCACTTGACCATGCTGTATGATCCTTTAATGTGCTATTGGATTCTGTTTGCTAGTATTTTGTTGAGGATTTTTGCATCTATGTTCATCAGTGATATTGGCCTGTAGTTTTCTTTGTGACAACTTTGTCTGGTTTTGGTATCAGGGTGATGGTGGCCTCATAGAATGAGTTTGGGAGTGTTCCTCCCTCTGCTATATTTTGGAAGAGTTTGAGAAGGATAGGTGTTAGCTCGTCTCTAAATGTTTGATAGAATTTTCCTGTGAAGCCATCTGGTCCTGGGCTTTTGTTTGTTGGAAGATTTTATTTTATTTTTTTGTGGTACACGGGCCTCTCACTGTTGTGGCCTCTCCCGTTGCAGAGCACAGGCTCTGGACATGCAGGTTCAGCAGCCATGGCTCATGGGCCTAGCTGCTCCGCGGCACGTGGGATCTTCCCAGACCAGGGCATGAACCCACGTCCCCTGCATCGGCAGGCGGACTCGCAAGCACTGCACCACCAGGGAAGCCCTGTTGGAAGATTTTTAATCAGTTTCAATTTCTGTGCTTGTGATTGGTCTGTTCATATTTTCTATTTCTTCCTGGTTCAGTCTCGGAAGGTTGTACTTTTCTAAGAATTTGTCCATTTCTTCCAGGTTGTCCATTTTATTGGCATAGAGTTGCTTGTAGTAGTCTCTCGTGTTCCTTTGTATTTCTGCAGTGTCAGTTGTTACTTCTCCTTTTTCATTTCTAATTCTATTGATTTGAGTCTTCTCCCTTTTTTTCTTGGTAAGTCTGGCTAATGGTTTATCAATTTTGTTTATCTTCTCAAAGAACAAGCTTTTAGTTTTATTGATCTCTGCTATCCTTTCCTTCATTTCTTTTTCATTTATTTCTAATCTGATTTTTATGATTTCTTTCCTTCTGCTAAATTTGGGGGGTTTTGTTCTTCTTACTCTAATTGCTTTAGGTGTAAGGTTAGGTTGTGTATTTGAGATGTTTCTTGTTTCTCAAGGTAGGATTGTATTGCTATAACCTTCCCTCTGAGAACTGCTTTTGCTGCATCCCATAGGTTTTGGGCCGTCGTGTTTTCATTGTCATTTGTTTCTGGGTATTTTTTGATTTCCTCTTTGATTTCTTCAGTGATCTCTTGCTTATTAAGTAGTGTGATGTTTAGCTTCCATGTGTTCATATTTCTTACAGATTTTTTCCTGTAATTGATACCTAGTCTCATAGAGTTGTGGTCAGAAAAGATACTTGATATGATTTCAATTTTCTTAAATTTACCAAGGCTTGATTTGTGACCCAAGATATGATCTATCCTGGAGAATGTTCCATGAGCACTTGAGAAGAATGTGTATTCTGTTGTTTTTGGATGGAATGTCCTATAAATATCAATTAAGTCCATCTTGTTTAATGTATCAATTAAATCTTGTATTTCCTTATTTATTTTCATTTTGGTTGATCTGTCCATTGCTGAATGTAGGGTGTTAAAGTCCCCTACTATGATTGTGTTACTGTCGATTTCCCCTTTTATGACTGTTAGTATTTGCCTTATGTATTGAGGTGCTCCTATGTTGGGTGCATAAATGTTTACAATTGTTATATCTTCTTCTTGGATTGAACCCTTGATCATTATGTGGTGCCCTTCTTTGTCTCTTGTAATAGTCTTTGCTTTAACGTCTGTTTTGTCTGATATGAGAATTGCTACTCCAGCTTTCTTTTGATTTCTATTTGCATGGAATATCTTTTTCCATCCCCTCACTTTCAGCCTGTATGTGTTCCTAGGTCTGAAGTGGGTCTCTTGTAGAGAGCATATATATGGGTCTTGTTTTTGTATCCATTCAGCTAGTCTAGCTCTTTTGGTTGGAGCATTTAATCCCTTTACATTTAAGGTAATTATCGATATGTATGTTCCTATTACCATTTTCTTAATTGTTTTGGGTTTGTTATTGTAGGTCTTTTCCTTCCCTTGTGTTTCCTGCCTAGAGAAGTTCCTTTAGCATTTGTTGTAAAGCTGGTTTGGTGGTGCTGAATTCTCTTAGCTTTTGCTTGTCTGTAAAGCTTTTAATTTCTCCGTAAAACCTGAATGAGGTCCTTGCTGGGTAGAGTAATCTTGGTTGTAGGTTTTTCTCCTTCATCACTTTAAATATGTCCTGCCACTCCCTTCTGGCTTGCAGAGTTTCGCTGAAACATCAGTTGTTAACCTTATGGGGATTCCCTTATGTGTTATTTGTTGTTTTTCCCTTGCTGCTTTTAATATTGATTCTTTGTATTTGATAGTTTGATTAATATGTGTCTTGGCGTGTTTATCCTTGGGTTTATCCTATATGGGACTCTCTGTGCTTCCTGGAGTTGATTAATTATTTCCTTTTCCATATTAGGGAAGTTTTCAACTATAATCTCTTCCTATATTTTCTCAGTCCCTTTCTTTTTCTCTTCTTCTTGGACCCCTATAATTCGAATGTTGGTGCATTTAATGTTGTCCCAGAGGTCTCTGAGACTGTCCTCAATTCTTTTCATTCTTTTTTCTTTAATCTGCTCTGCAGTAGTTATTTCCACTATTTTATCTTCCAGGTCACTTATCTGTTCTTCTGCCTCAGTTATTCTGCTATTGATCCCTTCTAGAGAATTTTAAATTTCATTTATTGTGTCGTTCATCACTGTTTGTTTGCTCTTTAGTTCTTCTAGGTCCTTGTTTAACATTTCTTGTATTTTCTCCATTCTATTTCCAAGATTTTGGATTATCTTTACTATCATTATTCTGAATTCTTTTTCAGGTAGACTGCCTATTTCATCTTCATTTGTTAGGTGTAGTGTTTTTTTGCCTTGCTCCTTCATCTGCTGTGTGTTTCTCTGTCTTCTCACTTTGCTTAACTTACTCTGTTTGGGGTCTCCTTTTCGCAGGCTGCAGGTTTGTACTTCCTGTTGTTTTTGGTGTCTGTCCCCAGTGGCTAAGGTTGGTTCAGTGGACAGTATAAGCTTCCTAGTGGAGGGGACTAGTGCCTGTGTTCTGGTGGATGAGGCTGGATCTTGTCTTTCTGGTGGTGTGTTTTGGGGTGTCTGTGGCCTTATTATGATTTTAGGCAGCGTCTCCGTTAATGGGTGGCGTTGTGTTCCTGTCTTACTAGTTGTTTGGCATAGGGTGTGCAGGCCTGTAGCTTGCTGGTCGTTGAGGGAAGCTGGGTCTTGGTGTTGAGATGGAGATCTCTGGGAGATTTTTGCCATTTGATATTACGTGGAGCTGGGAGGTCTCTTGTGGACCAGAGTCCTGAACTTGGCTCTCCCACCTCAGTGGCACAGCTGTGACGCCTGGCTGGAGCACCAAGAGCCTGTCATCCACACGGCTCAGAATAAAAGGGAGGAAAAACAGAAAGAAAGAAAGAAGAAGATAAAATAAAATAAAATAAATTTATTAAAATTAAAAATAAAAAAATAATTATTAAGAAAGAAATTTTTAAGTAATTTTAAAAAAACAAGAAAAAAACGGACAGACAGAACCCTAGGACAAATGACATAACACACTCACAAAAAGAGATAAAGGGAAAATATGTATATATATTGTTGCTCCCAAAGTCCACCTCCTCAGTTTGGGATGATTCGCTGTCTATTGATGGTGGAGATTTAATCCGCTGCCCCGAGGCTGCATGGAGAGATTTCCCTTTCTCTTCTTTCTTTGCGCAGCTCCCAGGGCTCAGCTTTGGATTTGGCCCCGCCTCTGTGTGTAGGCCGCCTGAAGGCATCTGTTCTTCGCCCAGACAGGACGGGGTTAAAGGAGCAGCTGATTCAGGGGCTCTGGCTCACTCAGGTCGGGGGGAGGGAGGGGTACGCATGCGTGGCGAGCCTGCAGTGTCAGAGGCGGTGTGACGTAGCACCAGCCCAAGGCGTGCCGTGTGTTCTCCCAGGGAAGCTGTCCCTGGATCCTGGGACCCTGGCAGTGGCGGGCTGCACAGGCTCCTGGGAGGGGCGGTGTGGACGGTGACCTGTGCTCTCACACAGGCTTCTTGGTGGCGGCAGCAGCAGCCTTAGCGTCTCATGCCCGTCTCTGGGGTCCGCGCTGATAGCCGCGGCTTGCGCCCGTCTCTGGAGCTCATTTAAGCCGCACTCTGAATCCCCTCTCCTGGCGCACCAGGAAACAAAGAAATGGTCTCTTGCCTCTTCGTCAGGTCCAGACGTTTCCCGGACTCCCTCCCGGCCAGCCGTGGCGCACTAGCCCCTTCAGGCTGTGTTCACGCCGCCAAGCCCAGTCCTCTCCCTGGGATCCGATTGAAGCCCGAGGCTCAGCTCTGAGCCCCGCCTGCCCCAGCAGGTGAGCAGAAAAACCTCCCGGCCTGGTGAGTGCCAGTCGGCACCGATCCTCTGTACAGGAATCTCTCCGCTCTGCCCTCCACACCCCTGTTGCTGCGCTCTCCTCCGTGGCTCTGAAGCTTCCCCCTCCGCCACCCGCAGTCTCCGCCCGCGAAGGGGCTTCTAGTGTGTGGACACCTTTCCTCCTTCACGGCTCCCTCCCAGAGGTGCAGGTCCCATCCCTATTCTTTTGTCTCTGTTTTTTCTTTTTTCTTTTGCCCTACCCAGGTACGTGGGGAGTTTCTTGACTGTTGGGAGGCCTGAGGTCTTCTGCCAGCGTTCAGTAGGTGTTCTGTAGGAGCAGTTCCACATGTAGATGTATTTCTGATGTATTTGTGGGGAGGAAGGTGATCTTCACATCTTACTCTTCCACCATCTTGAAGCTCCTCTCCTGCATTTTCTGTTGACTAATTCTGGATGCTTTTTGTGGTGCTTTCAGTTGGTCTAATTGGGAGCAGTAGTTGCTGGAATTAATTGTTTGGTTTTCTGGAAGGAGCTCATAATAGGGGACTCCCTTCCAGTCCCACCATATACACAACATCACCTTCTTTGGATGAAGACCGGCCTTTGGTGTGGTTGGTGGCGGTTCATTTCACTTGCCCCACAGTCTCTTCCGTTCCACATTATTAACTCTTCCAACACATTATTATACAGTGTCCACTTTCCATCACCCATCACAATTTGTTTTAAAAACGGGATCTTTTCATTACATTTAAGTAGAGAATTGCATGTGCAAACATGGTCAAAAGGGGTTTTTTTGCTTAGCTAATGTGGAAGCCAAACATCGAAGCGATGAACATAACCAAGCTGTTGCAAATGATTTTCAATGCTTGATTTGGATATTTTGAGTATATCAGCTATCTCCTGCATGGTATAACGTTGATTGTTCTCAATTATTGTTTGAATTTGATCGTTATCAACTTCAACTGTTCTACCCGACCATGGAGCATCGTCTAGCAAGAAATCTCCTGCGTGAAACTTCTCAAACCATTATTGACACTTTTGATCACTCACAGCACCTTCTCCATACACTGCACAAATCTGTTTTTTTGCATTCGGTTGTGTTTTTACCTTTCTTGAAATAATAAGGCATGATATGCTGAAAATGTTGCATTTTTTCTTCCATCTTCAATAGTAAAATGGCTACACAAAAATTCACCAATCCTGATAAGTCTTTTTTAAAATGCATGCTGATATGACAGCTGTCACATAAAATCTAACAAAATTGTTTTTTTTTGAAGTTTTAAAATTTATTTTTAGCTGTGTTGTGTCTTTGTTGCTGCTCAGGGGCTTTCTCTCATTGCGGCGAGCAGGGGTTACTCTTCGTTTTGGTAAGCGAGCTTATTGAGGTGGCTTCTCTTGTTGTGGAATGCGGGCTTCAGTGGTTGTGGCACGTGGGATCAGTAGTTGTAGCTCACGGGCTCTAGAGCGCAGGCTCAGTAATTGTGGCTCAGGGGCTTAGCTGCTCCATGGCATGTGGGATCTTCCTGGATCCAGGATTGAACCTGTGTCCCCTGAATTGGCAGGTGGATTCTTAACCACTGTGTCACCAGGGAAGTCCCAAACAAAATTATTTTGAATGAAGTTAAAGACAACTAAGTGCTACTAGAGCCATCTTATGGAAAAAACAAACAAACCTTTTGGCAAACCAAGTACTATTATTGTTATTAGGTTTTCCCCCATTTCTATAGAAAAGGTAATTACACATAAAATGTCCTGGCATCTAACTCTAACGTGATTCACATGGTAGATCCCACTGAGTGAAAGCCCATGGTAGTATTTTCCAATCTGCTGTCTCAACACCCTTTTTTCCAGCCCCCACCTCCTGTGACGACTACTTCTCCTACCACCTTGTGAGCATTAGTGAAATGCCCACCTCTACTGGGACTGTGGCCCTCCTGTGTTCTGGTGTGGAGGTGGCAACAGGAGCAGATTGGTAGACAGAATAGATGTGGGCACCAAAACAGTGGCCATGGAAATTACAGCAAATTGACATGCACACATGCAGAATGTTCAGAAGAGACTGTACTGTACCAAAGACCATTGCAAATTAAACTATTTCTATCTAAAATTAAAACACTGTCAAAGTTAGAAAACATAAATAGGGGAGACCTTCAAGATGGCAGAGGAGTAAAATGTGGAGATCACCTTCCTCCCCACAGATACATCAGAAATACATGTACATGTGGAACAACTCCTACAGAACACCTACTGAACGCTGGCAGAAGACCTCAGGCCTCCCAACAGTCAAGAAACTCCCCACGTACCTGGGTAGGGCAAAAGAAAAAAGGAAAAACAGAGACAAAAGAATAGGGATGGGACCTGCACCTCTGGGAGGGAGCCATGAAGGAGGAAAGGTTTCCACACACTAGAAGCCCCTTCGTGGGCGGAGACTGCGGGTGGCAGACGGGGAATCTTCAGAGCCGCGGAGGAGAGCACAGAAACAGCCACAGGGTGCGGAGGGCAAAGCAGAGAGATTCCCACACAGAGGATCGGTGCCGCCCAGCACTCACCAGCCCGAGAGACTCGTCTGCTCACCCGCCGGGGTGGGCGGGGGCTGGAAGCTGAGGCTCGGGCTTCAGAGGTTGGATCCCAGGGATAGGACTGGGGTTGGCTGTGTGAACACAGCCTGAAGGGGGCTAGTGCACCACAGCTAGCTGGGAGGGGGTCCAGGAAAAGGTCAGGAGCTGCCTAACAGGCAAGAGAGTACTGTTTTGGGGTTCAAAGCACCACCTAAACGAGCTCCAGAGACAGGCATGAGGCACTAAGGCTGCTGCCACCAAGAAGCCCATGTGCGAGCACAGGTCATTCTCCCTACCTCCCCTCCCGGGAGCCTCTGCAGCCCGCCGCTGCCAGGGTCCTGTGATCCAGGGACAACTTCCCCAGGAGAACGCACGGCGCGCCTCAGGCTGGTGCAACGTCACGCTGGCCTCTGCCGCCACAGGCTCGCCCCACATCTGTACCCCTCCCTCCCCCTGGCCTGAGTGAGCCAGAGCCCCCGAATCAGCTGCTCCTTTAACCCCGTCCTGTCTGAGCGAAGTGCAGACCCTCAGGCGACCTACACGCAGAGGCGGGGCCAAATCCAAAACTGAACCCCGGGAGCTGTGCGAACAAAGAAGAGAAAGGTAAATCTCTCCCAGCGGCCTCAGGATCAGTGGATTAAAGCTCCACCATAAACGTGATGTACCTGCATCTGTGGAATACCTGAATAGACAACAAATCATCCCAAAATTGAGGCAGTGGACTCTGTGAGCAACTGTAGACTTGAGGTTTTCTTTCTGTATCTAATTTGTTTCTCATTTTATGTTTATCCTACTTTATTATTTAGAGTTTATTATCATAGGTAGATTTGTTTATTGGTTTGGTTGTTCTTTTCCTCCTTATATATATATATATATATATATATATATATATATATATATATATTTCCTTTGTGTATGTGTATGTTTCTTTGTGTGATTTTGTCTGTATAGCTTTGGTTTTACCATTTGTCTTAGGGTTCTATATGTCTGTATATTTTTTTGGTTTGTTTTCTTTTAGTATAATTTTTCTCACTTATTATCATTCGTGGATTTGTTTTTTGGTTTGGATCCTCTCTTCTTTCTTTCTTTTTAAAATTATTTTTAAATTTTTAATAATTATTTTTTATTTTATTAACTTTATTTTATTTTATTTTTTCCTTTCTTTCTTTCTTTTTTTTCTCCCTTTTCTTCTGAGCTGAGTGGCTGACAGTGGCTTGGTGCTCTGGCCGGGTGTCAGGCTTGGCCTCTGAGATGGGAGAGCCAAACTCAGGACATTGGTGCACAAGAGACCTCCCAGCTCCACGTAATATCAAATGGCAAAAATCTCCCAGAGATCTCCATTTCAACATTAAGACCCAGTTCCACTCAATGACCAGCAAGCTACAGTGCTAGACACCCTATGCCAAACAACTAGCAAGACAGGAACACAACCCCATCCATTAGCAGAGAGGCTGCCTAAAATCATAATAAGGTCACAGACACCTCAAAACACACCTCCGGATGTGGTCCTGCCCACCAGAAAGACAAGGTCCAGCCACATCCACCAGAACACAGGCACTAGTCCCCTGCACCAGGAAGCCTACCCAACCCACTGACCTAACCTTAGCCACTGGGAGCAGACACCAAACACAATGGGAACTTCAAACTGACAGCCTGCGAAAAGGAGACCCCAAACACAGTAAGTGAAGCAAAATGAGAAGACAGAGAAATGCACAGCAGATGAAGGAGCAAGGCAAAAATCCACCAGACCTACCAAATGAAGAGGAAATAGGCAGTCTACCTGAAAAAGGATTCAGAATAATGATAGTAAAGATGATCCAAAATCTTGGAAATAGAATGGAGAAAATACAAGAAACGTTTAACAAGGACCTAGAAGAACTAAAGAGCAAACAAACAGTGATGAACAACACAATAAATGAAATTAAAAATTCTCTAGAAGGAATTAATAGCAGAATAACTGAGGCAAAGAACAGATAAGTGGCCTGGAAAATAAAATAGTGGAAATAACTACTGCAGAGCAGAAGAAAAAAGAATGAAAAGAATTGAGAACAGTCTTAGAGACTGTGGGGTTTATCCCAGGAATGCAAGGATTCCTCAATATATGCAAATCAATCAATGTGATTAACCATATTAACAAACTGAAGGAGAAAAACCATATGATAATCTCAACAGATACAGAAAAAGCTTTTGACAAAATTCAGCACCCATTTATGACAAAAACCCTCCAGACAGTAGGCATAGAGGGAACTTACCTCAACATAATAAAGGCCATATATGACAAACCCACAACCCACATAATTCTCAATGCTGAAAAACTGAAACCATTTCCTCTAAAATCAGGAACAAGACAAAGTTGTCCACTCTCACCACTATTATTCAACATAGTTTTGGAAGTTTTAACCACAGCAATCAGAGAAGAAAAAGAAATAAAAGGAATACAAATTGGAAAAGAAGAAGTAAAGCTGTCACTGTTTGCAGATGACATGATACTATACATAGAGAATCCTAAAGATGCTACCAGAAAACTACTAGAGCTAATCAATGAATTTGATAAAGCAGCAGGATACAAAATCACTGCACAGAAATATCTTGCATTCCTATACACTAACAATGAAAGATCAGAAAGAGAAATTAAGGAAACACTCCCATTTACCATTGCAAAAAAAAGAATAAAATACCTAGCAATAAACCTACCTAAGGAGGAAAAAGACCTGTATGCAGAACACTATAAGACACTGATGAAAGAAATTAAAGATGATACAAACAGATGGATAGATATACCATACACTTGGATTGGAAGAATCAACATTTTGAAAATGACTCTAGTACCCAAAGCAATCTACAGATTCAATGCAATCCCTATCAAATTACCAATGGCATTTTTCACAGAACTAGAACAAAAAATTTCACAATTTGTATGGAAACACAAAAGACCCCGAATAGCCAAAGCACTCTTGAGAAAGAAAAATGGAGCTAGACGAATCAGGCTCCCTGACTTCAGCCTATATCACAAAGCTACAGTAATCAAGACAGTATGGTACTGACACAAAAACAGACATATAGATCAATGGAACAGGATACAAAGCCCAGAGATAAATCCACTCACAGCTGGTCACCTTATTTTTGATAAAGGAGGCAAAAATATACAATGGAAAAAAGACAGCCTCTTCAATAAGTGGTGCTGGGAAAACTGGACAGCTACATGTAAAAGAATGAAATTAGAACACTCCCTAGCACCATATACAAAAATTAACTCAAAATGGATTAAAGACCTAAATGTAAGGCCAGACACTATAAAACTCTTAGAGGAAAATATAGGCAGAACACTCTATGACATAAATCACAGCAACATCCTTTTTGACCCACCTCCTAGAGAAATGGAAATAAAAACAAAAACAAAAAAATGTGACCTAATGAAATGTAAAAGCTTTTGAACAGCAAAGGATACCATAAGCAAGACGAAAATACAACCCTCAGGAGAAAATATTTGCAAATGAAGCAACTGACAAAGGATTCATCTCCAAAATATACAAGCAGCTCATGCAGCTCAATATCAAAAAAACAAACAGCTCAATCCAAACATGGGAAGAAAACCTAAATAGACATTTCTCCAAAGAAAATATACAGATTGCCAGCCAACACATGAAAGGATGCTCAACATCACTAATCATTAGAGAAATGCAAATCAAAACTACAATGAGATATCATGTCACCCCAGTCAGAATGGCCATCATCAAAAAATCTACAAACAATAAATGCTGGAGAGGGTGTGGAGAAAAGGGAACCTTCTTGCACTGTTGGTGGGAATGTAATTGATACAGCCACTATGGAGAACAGTAGGGAGGTTCCTTAAAAAACTAAAAATAGAACCACCATATGACCCAGCAATCCCACTACTGGGCATATACCCTGATAAAACCATAATTCAAAAAGAGTCATGTACCCCAATATTCATTGCAGCTCTATTTACAACAGCCAGGACATGGAAGCAACCTAAGTGTCCATCGACAGATGAATGGATAAAGAAGATGTGGCACATATATGCAACGGAATATTACTCAGCCATAAAAAGAAATGAAACTGAGTTATTTGTAGTGAGGTGGATGGACCTAGAGTCTGTCACACAGAGTGAAGTAAGTCAGAAAGAGAAAAACAAATACCGTATGCTAACACATATATATGGAATCATTTTTTAAAAAAAGGTTCTGAAGAACCTAGGGGCAGGACAGGGACAAAGACATTGATGTAGAGAATGGACCTGAGGACGGGGGAGGGGGATGGGTAAGCTGGGACAAAGTGAGAGAGTGGCAGGGACATATATACACTACCAAACGTAAAACAGATAGCTAGTGGGAAGCAGCCGCATAGCACAGGGAGATCAGCTCAGTGCTTTGCGACCACCTAGAGGGGTGGGATAGGGAGGGTGGGAGGGAGGAAGATGCAAGAGGGAAGAGACATGGGGACATATGTATATGTATAGCTGATTCACTTTGTCATTAAGCAGAAACTAACACACCATTGTAAAGCAGTTATACTCCAATAAGATGTTTTTTTTTAAAAAAGAATACATACATAAATTTCTCAGTGATGCGTTTACTCAAGGAAAGTATTATTTCACACGAGCTAAGCTATTTCTTGAACCTCGTTTCTGCAGAGTACCCTCTCACGGATGTCAAAGGATGTGTTCTCTGTGGAAGAGACAGAGTGGAGCGAGGATCTGCCCCTACAAGAAATAGCTGGTTAGATTTGGTAGGTCAGGGTCTTCACTTGGAGTACTGCCAAAGTGCTGTTGTCATGGAAATTTACCATCCTCTCTGGTTTGTCAGGGTTATAATTATGTCTGTATTGTCTGTAAATAGATGCCTGCTGCGTTTGAGGGTGCAGGAAGCTATACCAAAGTCATCTTCAAAGTTCGAAAATATGTGATAATTAATGTCATAAACACGCGCAAGTTGTCAATCAGGAAACGACTGATTCATTATTCAGGAATGTTGATGCTGTTTTTAGCAGGACTGCATTTCATCAGTATCTAAAATCATGTCAGAGGATGAAAATAGTAGAAGGACACAATATCACAGTGCAAGCTTTGATGTTGGCAAATCAGTAAAGGGGAGTTTTAAACAGGCACACTACAAAAGAGCAGAAAAAATATATTTCACAAAGAATTTTGTAAAATTTTAAGTTTGAATTACATATTTTAATGACAAAATTAGCCCTATAAAAATAAGAAAACAAACTTCTCTGTACTCTAATGAAATAGGAGCAGATTTCTTGATAAGTCACTGTCAAGATGAGAAGATTGAAACAGATTTTGACAGACATCTTCCAATGTACAAGTGAATGTTACTAAGAGAGTCTAGTCAGTAGGTCACTTCATTCAGCTACTTGAGATATATTTTGCAGAAAATTCAAGCTGGCCTTTATTCAGATGCTCTTCTCCTCAGACTCTGAGTCATTATTTCTTTCATGGATGAGGCAGACAATTGATGCAATTATCCTTCAGATTTTCTGTTGTGAATTTTTCATATTAGGACATGGGACCCTGGGATCTCCATCTCTTGTCTAGACACATATGCACATCCACAGGCTTTCCTCTGATAAAAGAAGCTTTCTGTTATGTCTGCTAATATAGTAAAGAAAATGGTCCATATCCTTAATTTTCTTAAGAAACTTTTTTTTTAACCTTTGCCCCCTCTGATAACTAAAGGATATAGATTTTCTATCAGTGATACGCAATAGCTATACTTCAAACCCTAAACAGAAGCCTTGATTTAGAAATAAGTGTGACCAGGTACCTGCTAAACATCTGGGTGGGGAAGCGACCTTGAGAAAGTCTCAGGAGCATGTCAAATTTCCAGGTCTCTGGGTTGTTTTATCCTTATATAAACTGGAGAAAATAATCCTACTTCAACTAATAATAGTAGCTAGACTTTATTAAGAATATGTGATAAGTGCTAAGAACTTTACATGAATTAAATGGATTAACTTATTTAATTCTCACAATGGTCCCATGAGGTGATTTTTTTTAAATCTCCATTTCACAAATGAGGAAACTGAGGCACTGGGAGGTTAAGTGCCTTGTCCAGGACCTGATCTAGTGAAGAGTGGAGTCAAGATCCAACCCTGGGAACTTCCCTGGTGGCGCAGTGGTTAAGAATCCGCCTGCCAATGCAGGGGACACGGGTTCGAGCCCTGGTCCGGGAAGATCCCACATGCTGCGGAGCAACTAAGCCCGTGCACCACAACTACTGAGCCTGCTCTCTGGAGGCCACGTGCTGCAACTCCTGAAGCCCACGTGCCTAGAGCCCATGCTCCACAATAAGAGAAGCCACCATAATAAGAAGCCCATGCACCATAACAAAGAGTAGCCTCTGTCTCGCCGCAACTAGAGAAAGCTCCCACGCAGAAACAAAGACCCAACGCAGCCAAATCAGCATGATTGATTCGATTAATTTAGAGGGTTTTTTCAGAATGTTCTCAACATATGGAAAATGGCTTTTCTTTATCTTTCTTTTTTTATTTTTTTTTTTTACCACCCCTGACCCTGCTTTCCCCACTTGGTATCCATACGTTTGTTCTCTACATCTGTGTCTCTATTTCTGCCTTGCAAACCGGTTCATCTGTACCATTTTTCTAGGTTCCACATATATGTGTTAGCATACAGTATTTGTTTTTCTCTTTCTGACTTACTTCACTCTGTATGACAGACTCTAGGTCCATCCACCTCACTACAAATAACTCAATTTCGTTTCTTTTTATGGCTGAGTAATATTCCATTGTATATATGTGCCACATCTTCTTTATCCACTCATCTGTTGATGGACACTTAGGTTGCTTCCATGTCCTGGCTATTGTAAATAGAGCTGCAGTGAACATTGTGGTACATGACTCTTTTTGAATTATGGTTTTCTCAGGGTATATGCCCAGGAGTGGGATTGCTGGGTCATATGGCAGTTCTATTTTTAGTTTTTTAAGGAACCTCCCTACTGTTCTCCATAGTGGCTGTATCAATTTACATTCCCACCAACAGCTCTTGCTTATATCTTAAGGATAACTTTATTACAGGATTTGAGGAAAAAAATTCAAAATAGAGAAATTATGAGCTCCCAAAACTTTTTTTCAAGAGATGGTGATTGTGATGTGTGTGTGCGTGTGTTCAAATCCTGTAAATACTAAAATAGCTGTAGAAAGAGGAAAGGAAACTTGAGATTAAAAAAAAATTATTGTTTTACTATGGAAAGTGGTAGGGAAAGGAAATAGGAGTTTGGAAAAGTCTCTTTCCATACAAGCAAGTTTCTATCTGTGTACTTGAGAAGGAAGTAATAACCGCAGACGAAAGAACATGGTATGAAAGCAAACAGTGTGACATTTGTAGGGCACAAAGACCGAGTTCTTTCTACTCAAAATAAAATGCTTAAGTTATGCTGCCTGGCAAAGCCCACTGCTGTTTGTGCTGTGCATATACCTGGATGTCTTTGTTTCCTGGAGCCGCTAAAAATAAAAGGACATATTCTAGGTGGCGTTTCGGGTTAGTCATCAAATCACCCTGGACTGTTTTCACTAAGAACCTGCTGCCCTTTAGTTTAGGCAGCAATGAGTCATCTTTTCTTCCGGCATTCATGAGCTGATAAGCATGAACTTGGAAAACCTTGAAAATTCAAAGTAGCAAGTTTTTTGAAGAATTTTAACAAGAAACTTTAAAATGATGGGTCAGTAAGAACTTCTGCATTTTCTGTGAGAAGGAGTATTTTCTGTGTTCTAGTTTCATTACTGCTGGGCGATGTTAGAACATGATTCTATTAATTGCATTGGTTTTTGTTTGTTTGCTTGTTGCGGTGCGTGGGCCTCTCACTGCTGTGGCCTCTCCCGTTGCGGAGCACAGGCTCCGGACGCGCAGGCTCAGTAGTTGTGGCTCACGGGCCCAGCCGCTCCGCGGCACGTGGGATCCTCCCAGACCGGGGCACGAACCCGCGTCCCCTGCATCGGCAGGCGGACTCCCAACCACTGCGCCACCAGGGAAGCCCTATCATCAGCTGAAAAATTATATAGTGACTTCATGAGGACAGACACTTGGCCTGCTTGGTTTGCTGCTATATCCCTAGGGCCCTACCCCATGCTGTAGGAACTCAATGAATGTGTGTGTAATAACTGAGTCATGGATGAAGACGTTTATTATTATCATTTATTTTATCTGTGTAGCAGCCCTTTATTGTGGACTTCAGTTAATGGAGGTTACTTACACCAGAGCTCAGAACAGGAAACAACTTAAAATGGACCCCTTAACATCTCTGTCTTCCAAGCTCCTCGACCATCCGTCCCCCAGGGAATTTCTCACAAGCCTTTCTCTTCAGGCCGTGTTTGTGACTTTCTTGGGGCTTCTTTCCCCTTCTCTTTCCGACACCATTTTGTCTCTCCTCCTGTCCCAGGTCCAGGGCTCTTCTTGCTCTCAATACTGATACAACCGGGAACATTTCTGCACAATTAAAGGTCCAATTGTTGTGTTTCCAACACACTAGGTGCCTAAAACTTGATTAATCATAATGCTTGGTCCATGACACAGTGTAACCTTGGTCTAGGCATGGCCTTTATTTGTTTATTTTTACTTTCATATTTTCTTGTTAAACAACAAATACCTGCATATGTACCCCCCCCCGGCACGGAAGTGAGAACATGCATCATTTTTAACGTTTACCGAAGTTCTCCTCCCTCTCCTGCACGCTGTCTCTCTCCACTGGAAGTCACTATCCGGACACTTCTATTATTCCCTTAGCCTTTTAGAATGGTAGTTTTAACACAGTATAAATATTTCTTTAAGGTACGTTGGGTAGTTTTAGTCATTTGTAACTTTTTTTTAAAAAATGAGAGGGGGGGCTTCCCTGGTGGCGCAGCGGTTGGGAGTCCGCCTGCCGGTGCAGGGGACGCGGGTTCGTGCCCCGGTCCGGGAGGATCCCACGTGCCGCGGAGCAAGCAAATCAAATACATACTGACTTGGCTATTTTGCAAAGAGGACTGGGGTAAGGACAGCGATCAAAAGAGGTTCAGGGGCGTCCCTGGTGGCGCAGTGGCTGAGAGTCCACCTGCCGATTCAGGGGACACGGGTTCGTGCTCCGGTCCGGGAGGATCCCACATGCCGCGGAGCGGCTGGGCCCGTGAGCCGTGGCCGCTGAGCCTGCGCGTCCGGAGCCTGTGCTCCGCAACCGGAGAGACCACGACAGCGAGAGGCCCGCGTACGGAAAAAAAAAAAAAAAAAAATGAGGGGCTATATGGTTATATCAAATGTTGAGGACTTGCTTTTTACTCAAATTATATTTCTAGGATACATTTACCTTCATTTTTCCTTGTAGTAAAATATTTCATCGTCTGAATATATCACCATTTATCAGTTCTATTACTGGGTGTGCGGATTTTCCCTAAGCTGTTGCTGTTTCAAACGGGAATGCTCCCATGAACACTCCTGTGTATGTCTCCTAACGTATGTGTAAGAACTTCTTTTGAGTATATATCCAAGAGTAAAATTCTTCATCGTACAGTTTATGAATCTCTAACTTTAAAAGATAATTTTCCAAACTATTTTCCAAAGTAGTTGAACCACCAGCAAAGTATAAGCTAGTCTATTAATCCACATTCTCTCCAATATTTGATGATATTAGACATACTCAGTTTACTAATGGATTGGGTTTTAAATTGTATCTCTCTGTGTTCTTCTTATTACGTATTCTTACTATCAATTCTTTGCGAAGGTGTTGCACATATTTTGCCTCCACTTACTGTTTTCACTTTCTTAAAGATCTCTTTCAATACACAGAACGTTTTCGTTTAATATGTCGGATTTATTTTATGAGAGACACGTGCTAGCATAAATGTTCAAGGGGTAGCCTTGAAAGATAACGATAAGGGAAGTACCCCCAAGTGGGTGGTGCTTCAGGCCGTGTACCTGATCATCCGCTTCGTGTGAAGAAAGAAGCAACCCAAGGTTAGAATATACATGGACCCGTGGTCAGTGGCAAATGCTTGGTCTGCTGGGTAGGGACTCCGCTAATTTCCTAGAGCTGCCATACAAATTGGCACAAGTTGGGTGGCCTTTTAAAAACAGTCCTTCATAGTTCAAGGTGGACGGAAGCCTGACATCAAGTTATCCGGAGGGTTGGTTCTTTTGGAGGCTCTGAAGAAGAAACCATCCCAAGCCTCTCTCCTCGCTTCTGAGGATTGCCGGCAATGCTTAGCATTCTTTGGCTTTAGACTTATCACTTCAATCCCTGCCTGTATCGTGACCTCGCCTTCTTCTCCTTGTATCTCTCAGTGTCCTCTCCTTACAAGAGAACAGTCACTGGACTTAGGGCCCACCTTGATGTCATCTCAAGATTTTTAACTAGTTACCTCTACAAACATACTATTTCCAAATAAGGTCACATTCGGAGGCTCTAGGCAGACCTGAATTTCCAAGAAAAGCTGTTAAACCCACTACAAGGCCTAAAAGGAGAAAGTCCAGACTATCAGGAAAAAGAAAGGCCAGGAAACAGGGATATCGCCGGACATGAGAGAATAACCACGAATTATGAAGAGCTGTATAACAACACCCACCCAAGAGCATCAACACGGCAGGGGATCCGAACAGCCCGGCAGACACAATGACTGAGCCAGTCCCTGGCCAGCTGGGACACTAGTCATTCTCTGGCACCGCCATCCGCGGCCAGCACAAGGTGCAAGTGAGTGAGGTAGCTTTGTGTCAGGGAGCAAGGCTAGGCCTGTGACCAGCATAGAGCCCCATTCACTAAGGTGACTTAGCTATTGCCCCTGCCAAATGCACAACCTGCAAGCAAGAGAGACCACGCTGAGGCTCTGTATCCCATCTTGTTTACCTCACTCAATAATAATTGTGGAAATTGCTGGAAATCATTTGGAGTAGCTCTAGTTTATTATTTTTAGTAGCCACATAATACTCTAGGGCATTCCAAGGCTTTTCCTGCTCTGGTCTACCTTCTCACTGCGACACCCTATTAAACTCCTCTTGTGGTAGGAAAGTGGGAGAAGTAGCCAAGAGCAATAGATGGTGAGGATACCTGAGAAGAACCTGTCTGAGTAGGCTCTCCCCCATCAAACAACATGCTTCCTCTCTTCCTGCTCCAATTTCACGTTACATATCCAAATTTAACAGCTCAGAGAAGAGTTGGATTTCTTCAGCTGATAAAGTTAATTCTGGGAATTGAGTTATGTATTTCAAAACCATTTTTGGCCACAAGTTAATAAAGCTACTGCTCTTTCAAATAAATGATGAAAACAGAGGCACTCTTTGAAAGCCTTTCCATGAGACTTGGCTCTAAGACAATATTGCTGAAAAAGTCAGCTGCAAAAACATTCTCAGAGCCGCTGTAAGTAGAGGAAGGTCAAAAGCTAGCATCCAAATTCTGGCGTGAGAGCTCACGTAGGTCCCTTTGAGGATCACTGTATACGCACACATATCTCTTACTGATAAACCTCCGATCGATTTAGGAAGAGGAAGTAGAGATGGTGAAAGAGACACACACTGGTCTACCTTCCGGCTGTCCACAGAAAAGCAGCAGCTGCTGCCGGCTGCCCTTACATGGCACTGTTTCCTGTTGTCCCCAAGTGAATTCTGCCAGGACACACTGGCCCAAGTGGTGCTTGCTATTTCCTGGAAGACAACCGCAGGCCAACTCTGCAATTACTCAGAGGCCCCAAGTACCGCAGCAGTCATCAGGCATCGGTCACCGGAAGAAAAGACGTAGTGGGCTCTGGGTAGACATGTCGGGCACGGAGGGTGAAAGGTCCGAACCGCACCTGGTCAGGTCCTACCGGGAAAACGTTGCCTCCACAGACGCTGTGAGAAACATTGCTACGTGAGACAGTGGACGACCACCTCAAACTGCTCTGCTGTCCAGAATGTGAGTGGGGGCAAAATTTCATGGAAGTGAACAGAGGTTTCTGGAATGTTTAGAAATGCAGTTTATATTGGCAACAAACCCTGTGTTAGCTTAAGCTAAGTAGTTTTGCAGCTGCCTTGTCTTGCATAACTGGGTCTCAGACTGAAAAATCACTGCTCTACCAGCTAACAGCTAGTCTTAAATGACTTCGAGGAAGAATCCACCAACACTTTTATTTGCCTGCGATGCAACAAGCAGTATATTAGCTATGGTTAACATCAGCGTCTGTAATTTCATAACAAACCGATTCTGATACCGTGTCTAAAACACTAGGCTATTTGTTCTCACCTCCCTTGGAAGTTGTAACCCTTCATTACCATAAATACTAATTCAGATTGCCTTCGACAGCACAGCTACTGGGAATTCCCTGGTGGCCCAGTGGTTAGGACTCTGTTTCTACTGCAAGGGGCACAGGTTCGGTCCCTGGGTGGGGAGCCAAAAATGAAAACAATTTCAAAAGTAAAGCACACTTACTTTTCTTGATTAAAAACTAAATTATTGTACATGGTTTGATTTTTATCATCTCGAGAAATTTCTGTAACCTTTTAACAGTGGTTTTTGAACTTTATCCCAGAAACTCTTTCTCCATAAGAAATCTTGCCAGATGGATAAACAGACAAAAGCAGAACTGCTCTGATTAAAGCATGTTCTCCCCTCCTTGCATTATTCCCCACAAAATAAAATAAATAAATAATAAATTGTCATAGTTGATGAGTTAATGTAATCCTTATTTTTTTAATTTTTATTTTGAAACAATTATAGACTCACAAGAAGTTGCTAAAATAGTACGTAGAGGTCCTGTGAAGCCTTCACCCAGCTTCCCCCAAAAGTAACATCTTATGTAACCATAGTGCATTATCAAAACCAGGAATACTGTTGACTAGACTACAGACTTTACTCAAATGTCACATATACCCACTGTTTTGTGTGATTCCATAGATTTTGTTCACACGTATAGATTCCATCACCACAAAACTCCCCTGCGAGACCCCTTTGTAGTCACAACCTCCCTCTATCCCCATCCCTCCTGAACCCCTAGCAACCGTTGATCTGTTCTCTACTGACCCGATCCCTATCATTTTGCTGTTTCAAGAACGTGATATACATGGAATCATAGAGTAAGCAACCGTCTGAGATCGACTTTTTTCCCTTCGCATAATGCCTTGACAGCTGTGCAGGTGGATGTGTGTATCAGTAATTCATTCCTTTGTATTTCAGAGTAATAATCCACTGGATGGATTTACGTCAGTTTCTTTACCCATTTACCTTTCGAAGGACTTTTGAGGTTTCCAATTAGGACTGTTAAAATTAAAGTTGCTAAAAAATTTGTGTACACGTTTTTGTGTGAACCTAAGTTTTCATTTCTGTAGGATAAATGCCCGAGAGTGCAATTGCTAGGTTGTATGGTAAGTTTATGTTTAATTTTCTAAGAAACTGCAAAACTGTTTTGCAGAGTAATTGTCCCCTTTTGCATTTCCACCAGCAATACATGAGATCCAGTTTCTCTACACTCTTGTCAGCATTTAATATTAACAGTATTTTCCACCAGGCTAATTGGTGTGTAGTAATCTTGTATTTTTAGATCAATATAACCTTTCCTTTCTTTGTACATCCAAATGAAAATTGAGAACTTTTTAAATAATCAAGAGTAGTGTTTCCCAGTCACATAGCACAGGGAGATCAGCTCGGTGGCTTTGTGACCACCTAGAGGGGTGGGATAGGGAGGGTGGGAGGGAGGGAGACACAAGAGGGAGGGGATATGGGGATATATGTATATGTATAACTGATTCACTTTGTTATAAAGCAGAAACTAACACACCATTGTAGAGCAATTATACCCCAATAAGAATGTTAAGAAAAAAAAAAGAATAGTGCTTCCTTAGCATAAAAATACACGTAATGATATGAAACCAAGGATAGCTATTTCAGACCGAATCTCAACGGATGGCTTTTACTGAGATCAATGATCTGGTCCCAGCTCTAAAAATTTAGAAACTTTATATTTTTCATTGACCTAAATAGGCATTGAGCCATGCCAAATAATCTGCTAAGAGACCTATCAGCAGGCTAGAATATCAGGAATAACAAAATCAGGCAGACTTTGCCCATTTCCTCTGGCATGGTGGGTCTACATAAGATCCCAGAACTCAGAGCAAGAAAGCAAGCACAGGACATGGATATTCCTACAGGCATTTTTATAAAGCTATACTCGCCTGAGAGAAGGCTCCCTTCACCTTAGATATTCCCTAGTGAATCGCAATCCCAGTCTATAAGATGAAATCATCCTTTGGTCATTACAATCTAAAGAAAAAGGTCCAATTTTAATCCGCTTTCTACAGCTCGGTCTCTTATCTTCTTTTGGATTTAACACTGCAACATAAACCTGTTTCTTTCAATTTCCATTAACATGCTAATTCCGAAGTGTACTGATTTTCATTTGTTATATTTCAAAATGCTGACTTCCTAAGGATGCTTGGACTCACTCCCATGGTGGAGTAAATACCTCTAAACTGTAAGATAATTCTAAACTTGTAAATAATCAATCGCAACCTTAGCATGTAATTTTTTAAAGACTGTTTTACATATAAAAGCAGTACATGCTCACAGTAAATAATTCAATGCAAATCTTGAGTTTGTCATTTCCTGATATGACTGTATTGACCTTTTGTTGGCATTTTAATATAGTTATCTTTTATCCTAAATTTTAGTGTCTGTTATACTTTGGTGTCAACCTCACTCTATCCATGGACTGATGATGTTAAAACCCTAACTATAGGTTATCTGGATAATCACATTGGCACTTGTTCGAATTCTAACCATACAAAATAGTATCTAAACACAACCCCCAAAGAGCTCTGGTAATTGATAATATTCCAAATATAACTGCAAGTTACTTCTGATCACTAGAGCAAGGCCTTCATCATGGCACAAAGTATGAGAAAAAGACTTGGAAAATGTTTTAAGGCACAAAATATAATGTGATCTCTTAAATTTAAATTGATCTACCTCAAAGGCTGACGTATCTCCTTTCTAAAAATGTCTTCATTACATTCAAACTGATTTAAATTGTCTTCCTTTATGATTGTGGTTGAATACAGTTCCATTTTTATTGAGTTAATTTGGCTGTATTTGTTATAGGCTAAGAGATCCCAAAGTCTAGTAGCTAATGCGAGATAGAGGTTTATTGCTGTTTCACGTGTAAAAGTCCAGAGATGGTCCAAGGTTTATAGGGCATCTCTGCCATCCTTATTATGAACCTTCCATCTCTGGGTCTAAAGTGGCTGCTTCGGAACCCTCAGTCATGACTACGTCCCAGTTAGTGAGAAGAAAGAAAGGAAAAGAAGTGTGCATCACCCATTTCTTTTACTGGTGTGACCTAGAACTGGCACACATCACTTCCGTTGTCATTCTATTGTCAAAAATTTAGTCATAAGGGCACAGCTAGCTACAGGTGGATCTGGGAAAGAAAGTCTCCAGCTGAAAAGCAGAGTGCCCAGCTATGACCCGGGAGTTTTAATATTCAGCAAAGAGGGACAGAATAGATATTGGTAGACAGCTCATGATCTCTTCTGCAATGACTAGCTATTCCTCAGTTATAACCAGCTCCCCATGCTTTTCATTATTTTCAGTACGTCACCAAGTCCAAGTACAAATGAAATGAACTGGAAAACTGGAACTTTTGCCCTCAAAGATGCTATTCAAATTACAACCCAAGGAATTTCAATACTGCTTCTATAGTCAAGAATCAAGTACATCCTCTTCCTCTAATACCTTGATAACACTCACTCATTTCTATGGATAAGTGACTGCACTTCAGTGATAAGCAAAGGAATATGGATAGAAAGGTGAAGGAAATTGCTTTTAAAAACTGTAAGCAGAAGTCTGCTTAAGAGTAAAGTTTATGGTTTTTTTCCCAAACTTCTCACATTGTCTAGTAATATAGTAGTAGCAGCAGAAGCAGTGGCGGCAGTAGTAGTAGTAATTGTAGTGTTAAATAAGAGTAACAGAAGGTGCCCTTATTGCACACTTGTTATATGTCAGGTCTTCCCTAAATTACTTGCTTTCGTACCAGTTTGTTGTCTAGTAATATAGTAGTAGCAGCAGAAGCAGTGGTGGCAGTAATAGTAGTAATTGTAGTGTTAAATAAGAGTAACAGAAGGTGCCCTTATTGCACACTTGTTATATGTCAGGTCTTCCCGAAGTTACTTGCTTTCGTACCAGTTTGTTGTCTAGTAATATAGTAGTAGCAGCAGAAGCAGTGGTGGCAGTAGTAGTAGTAATTGTAGTGTTAAATAAGAGTAACAGAAGGTGCCTTTTATTGCACACTTGTTATATGTCAGGTCTTCCCTAAGTTACTTGCTTTTGTACCAGTTTGTTGGATCCCCATAAGAGCCCTTTGCAGTAAGTCATTTGCCTCTTGAAAATGAAGCTGAAGCAAAATAAGGTGAAGCATCTTGTCCCAAGTTGCACAGCAAGTAAGTAATAATGCCCGAATTTTAATAGAGGAAGCCTGCTTGCCTATATTATAGGTCCCTAAGAGATACCCTTTATGAAGGTACCATGCTTGATACTTTCCATGTTTATTAGCTCATTTTATCCTCATATAATCTCTTGGTACTATTCACAGATGGGAAAACTGAGGATTCAAAAGATTAACAACTTTCCTTAAGTCACACAGCTCTTCAATAATGAAGCAAAGATTTAAACCCAGGCAGTCTGATTCCTATCCTCCAGGTTAATCCAGAGCTCAGGCTCAGAGCTGCGCTTCCTGTCAGCACCCACATCCTGGAGAAGAATGCACAAACTAACACGGCCTTATCGTCTTCTAATAACATTTCCATCCTGCTTCTAGCTCAGTCAGAACAAAGTGGGCTGTCAAGTTCAAACAGCTTCCCAACGGTGAACAGGTGGGTTTGTAACACTAGATTTGTTTGGTCTGATGAGTCATCTTTGTCTTGTGTCTGGTAAAGATGGAGTTGTTTTGTCTCACCGTGGCCCTGAGAGGTATTTAAGGTTATCTGCAGAGATATCGTGAGTTTGTCATATTTGTCTGATGATAAAAATAGAACCAGATGGCATGCTGCAGGTGTGAATAGGAGGGCTGAGTGCAGAGAGGTGGAAGGTATGAGAGATTAAGTGTGTGGCGCGTACTTTCTCAGCCACACCACTGCAATGTCTTCCCTTTTCTCTCCTCTCCCTGTCACACACACACATTCCTAAAATCCACTGGAAACAGTTGCCCGTCAGCGTCTATATCCAAGCATGTTCCTGCACCTCGTATGCCCATCAGCAAGGTCAACCCTAGGAAAATGTATGAAGTGCAATACGTGTCACTGCTTCCCCCATCTCTGTTTTCCTTCTGCACTTGTTTTGTGGTGTCTTCAAGCTGCCCTTTTGACAATCACGAATTCCCCATGAGGGCTCCTGCCCTAACTACAACTGTCCCTGCTGTGTTTAACCAACTCATTCTTTTATTAATCAAAGATATAAGGAGTGGCTACTGTGAGCTGGGGGCTGTTCTAGGCTCTGGAGATACGTTACTGAGCAAAACAGACAAAAATCTCTGCCCTTGAGAAGTTCACACTCCAGCAGAGGCAGACAGGATATAAACACATTGCATCATAAATGAGTAAATTACTCAGTTTGTTAGAAGATCATTACTGTTGTGTAAAAATGGACAGAAGTTGAGCAGGGGAGAAGGAGAGGAGGATCGAGAGAGCTGCAGGGTGAAAGCAAAGGTGTGGTTTGCGATATTAAATAGAGCAGTCGGAAGAGGTCTCACGGAAGAGAAGTTGCAGCAAGGATTTGAGGTTGTGAGAGAATGAGCCAAGTGGATAAAATAGAAAAGAGCATTCCAGGCATAAGAAAGAACAAGTTCAAAGGCCCCGGGCCGGAGTGAGTCTGAAGGGTTTGAGGTGCAGCAAGGAGGCCAGTGTCCTGGAGCAGTGAGTGGGTGAGGGGAGAGCCGTGGGGGGTGACGTCAGCGCGATGAGGCTCATCGTAGCCTCTGGACTTCGCAGACCAATGCCAGGACTTTGGATGTGAAATGGGTGAGATGGGAAGTAAATTACATTTTCTCTTGAATTTAATTGATCTAGACAGAATATTTCTCCTTTTTCAAGAAAACATATACAAAGTTAAGAAATAACATAATGGGAGGACCAATGACCTCCCCAACTCAGTCTTTTACATCTAAAGGGTTTCCAGCTTGCTGAGTGCAAGAGCCTTGTGCTAGATCCTAATCACTAAACTCTCCTTAAAAATCTTTGACAACTTAAGTAGAAATGCATATAAGCTCACCTTAAAATATATTATTTTAGTTTGCATAACTCTGTGAGAAGATGTTCTGTATGCTGAAGCTGGAAGGTTCCAACCCTTCAAGCTTAGCAATTGGGTTCTACTTTTGGGTAGCAGTCTCTATTACCATGCCCGCCCTATGTCCCCGTGAATCCAAGACCTCTATAAAATGTTAAAAAACAAGCAAACATAGTTTCTTCAAACAGCAATTTGACGATTTAGGTGTCTCAGACATTAGGAGCCTAGTTTAAAGCCACAAAGTTCTCTTTTCAGCCCCAGGTTAACATTTAGGTGAAGTGATTCTTTTCTCTGGTTTTCATTCTTTAAGCTGATTGCTGTTTATCCATTACTTAAATAAGGACGAGATGGGGTAAAATTAATAAACATTCAAGGGGAAACATTCACGTTACGACGAAGAACAGTTTATTCATCTAAATTTGTTCACGAAAAAGTGCCAACAAGCTTCTTGGGTGAAGGGTGAGACCCCAAGAGAATGCTTGAGTAACAAAAGAGTTGATGAAATAAGCAGAGAATTCAGGGAGTCGGGATGAGAGGTTGGAGCAAAGCGATCCTTCAGGAAGAGAAAGGAGCCAGGGAAGCCAGGGAAAAGGACAGAGAGGGAGGAAACGCTGTGGAACAGGACAGCCACGGAGAGACTGAGAAGAGCAAACAAGGCAGCTGTGGATTTTTCACGTGGATTGCTGCACTGTGTCCTGTGACCTTCTCTCTGTGACCCCACAAAGGGACAGCTGACATAGAGGTTTTAAGCACCCCTGAATTATTTAAACTTTAAAAAAGCAGGCCTGAAGCAATACAGCCACAAAATCTGGCGACATATAATTCTCTCTTAATCAATACTAATCATTCTCGCACTTAGGGACTTTTAGTGCTTGAATGGTTTACGGTGCTCTGTGGTCATTATGGCCTCCCAGTGACGGAGGAAATGGGCACCTGTTATTGACCCTAGGTTGCATATGATGACATCGCCAAGGCAACAAGAAAGCAAACGGCTTGGAAGAGAAAGTGGAAAATGCTAACTATATTATCAGTAGGTAAGGGCTTCTCGACCTCAGTACTACTAGCATTTTGGACAGGAAAATTCTTTGTTGGGATGTTGAGGGGTAGGGGATCCTATCCTGGGCGTTATAGAAAGCTTAGCAGCATCCCTGGCTAATGCTAGGTAGCACTCAGATGCCAGGAGCGCCTTCCTAGTCCTGACAATCAAAAATGTCTCCAGACTTTACTAAATGCAAAATCCCCCCCGTGGAGACTGGCTGCCACAGGGTGACCCTACTGTGCTATACATAATTCTTGGATCGTTCTCACCCTCCAAAACCAAAAGGAGGCTGAAGATATGCATGTAATTTTTTTTTTTATTCTTTTTTTTTTTTTTGCAGTACGCAGGCCTCTCACTGCCGTGGCCTCTCCCGTTGAGGAGCACAGGCTCCGGACGCGCAGGCTCAGCGGCCATGGCTCACGGGCCCAGCCGCTCCGCACGGCATGTGGGATCCTCCCGGACCGGGGCGCGAACCTGCGTCCCCCGCATCGGCAGGCGGACTCCCGACCACTGCGCCACCAGGGAAGCCCTGCATGTAATTTTGAAAACTACAACTGATTAAAAAGTCAGCAGAAATAAAAAATAAATTTCAGAATTCTGGTTAGATAGGATCCTAACGCCTTTGCAGTGACTATGTGGATATTTTGCATAGAAAAGAGACTATTTTATATAAATTGGTGTTTGTTGATGTGATCAAGAAATGTAAACTCATTTGGAAAAAATGTGTCAATTGCTGAAGGAACTGAAAGTCTGAATCTTTTATTCCCTTGGTCAGAAGGTGAGCTTATCCCTCCCCCTCTTCCTTTTAGTGAAATAAAGACATAATTTGAAAATACACCTACCCATTTGGCTCAAAGGTTAAGTCTTGTCTGGCTGTAGCGTAAAAATAGACACTCCTCTGTCTGAACATGAAAATAGTACTTCCCCGACAAAAGCCAACATCTTGGAGCTGCAAAAGATGTTTACTTTTATATAAAAGCCTTTTCCTCTGGTGTTTATCTTGGGATAGTGTAGGTGTTCTAGCAGAGGTAAGCAAGTATATAAGGCTCAGAGACAAACCTATAGGCGCATGCTTCCTGCAGCAGGTGAGAAAGCTGTGATGGTCACAATTTTCTGCATGTTAGGTTGAGAATATACGCTGGTATAATGGATATCCTCCCCCTTTCCAAAAGTTGTAGATGTATTAAAATAATAATCATGATCATAACTAACTGTCTAATCTTTGTGGAACACTTTATATTCATTCATTCATTCGACAAACAGTTATTGAAGACTTGCCACGCCCATTTCAGGCCACACTGTTTCTCACTCTGCCATTGCAGGGTAGAATCAGCCATAGTTAAGACATTAAAATACGAATCTGGTGTGTCCCAATAAAACTTGATTGACAAAAACAGGGGGTCATGGTTTGTCGACCCCTGAAATAGGGTAAAAGGAATCGGAGTTCAAGGGAGCCATCAATTTTAAACAGGATGATTAAGGTGGGCCTCACTGAGAAGGTAACATTCAATGAAAAACTAGAAGGAGGTGCAAAAGTCAGACATCTGGTCATACGGAGGAAGGGCATTCCAGGCAGAGAGCGGCCAGTGCCAAAGGCCCGCGGCAGCAACGTGTCGGGAAGGAGCTCCCTCTGGTTAAGACAGGATGAGTGAGTGACTCTATTTGTAACCACTCTCGGTTTGTATCTCCAATTCTTTCTCCTCTTTCTTCCCTGGTTCCCCCCTCTGTTCAATGAAACGTGTTTTCCTACAGTAAGTAAGGGCTCAGCAACAGGTCTTTCCTGACCTAGGAAAGGTAAGTAGCTCTGATACACGCTTTGTTTTCTTCCCATTAAGGCCTTATTTCAACTCAGTCCTGAGAAGAGGGGCGAGAGAAGAAAAGAACACCAAACCACAGAGGTTTCCTCTAGGAATCTTTCACCAATGCATTCTAATCCCCGGCACGGCTGTCACAATGAAGGCTTAGCATCACAAAGGAACTCTAAAATACTGCCGTCTTATTCACTTGGCCTGTTTATTCCTGTGTGTCTGTAACAGGCCACTGATGGTAATAATTTATGGAACCAGAAGACAGGGCTATTATTTCTTTTGTTTTGTTTTGTTTGCGGTACGTGGGCCTCTCACTGTTGTGGCCTCTCGCGTTGCGGAGCACAGGCTCCGGACGCGCAGGCTCAGTGGCCATGGCTCACGGGCCCAGCCGCTCCGCGGCACGTGGGATCTTCCCGGACCGGGGCTCGAACACGCGTCCCCTGCATCGGCAGGCGGACTCTCAACCACTGCGCCACCAGGGAAGCCCAGGGCTATTATTTCTAAATTGTATATAAACCTATCTTCCAGGAAGAACTCTCTAATTGTTGATCGTGTTGTGCTGCAAAGGAGGAATCACGTGAGCATCCAAATGCCATCAGAGCAAAGCCAATCTGTGTTCTCCAGTCCACGGGCTCACCCAGAGTGGGCCTATACACCTGTGACCGTGAGTGAGACCCCACGTACGTGAGCAAGGCTTGGTGGAGGTGATACACGTGTGAAATCATTTTTCACGTCATGTCTGATGGAGGCAGCTTGTAATGCAGTGCAAGTATTGGAATAATAACTTTTAACTTATTCCCCATCTTGTTCCACAAAAACATGTTTATTATGAAAGAATAACGCAGGCAAGAGATAGAGGGTGAAACAAAAGCCTGGGCAAGGCTGCCCAAACCACAGTGTCCTCTCAAGCCTTGCGCCATCCCCCCCCCAGCCTGTACCTACACTTCAGCCCTCCTGGAATTCCTCTACCCGTTGCCAGAGAGCACGGCGCTGCCCCCTTTTGGTCAGGAACGCCAGTGCCCCAGCCCTGCTCCTCAGGTCACGCCTACTCATCCTTGGGTCCGAAGGGCACTTTCTCAAATGAAGTCCAGTCCCCCTGCTATGCGTCTCATGCTGTGAAGCTTCCTTTCCTTCACAGCACTTTTCGGTTTGCAGTTTACACATTCACCTGGGCAACGCATGAATCTCTGTCGCCCCCACCAAACCGGAGGCTTCATGAGGACAGAAATCCGCCACCTGTGCCCCATTCCCCATCACAGCCGGCAGTGCCTGGCATAGAACGGGCGCTCCAAAAATACGTGTAGAAGAAAAGAAGCCTCCCAGCAGCCACAGGAAAGAGAGAAGCATGATACTTTAAAACATTTCCAAAGTTAATGAGTAAGACCAAACAAGTTCTCCAAGCAAAGCACAGCTTTTCCTGTGTTCTGAGTTTTGAGCGAATTTTCTCCCGTAGGTTCTCATGAACGGAACATTGTGTGAATTTGCGGATAATATCTTTACGTTGATATAATAATTCATTTTAAAGAGCTGCCTCTTAAAGCATCCCTCAGTACAGGCCTATGACAGCATGCCAAATCCCAATTTAATATAAATAATTCTTAAAGGCGAAGAACAAGATGAGCCGTGAGTACAGTTCCCTCAGGGCTCCGGGTTCATGCAAAGGTAAGATCACGTTAGTGAAGTTGAGGGAGACGGATGGCCTGTCCTTCGGGCCCTCCTCCCTTAAATGTTTCTTCCAATTAGGATTCAGGTATGATCAGACAGCTGAGAGCTGAAGGATATAGTCCATGTGAACATATAAAGGGCAAACCCACACTCATTCTCTGGCAATCATCGGGAAGGAGTATGATTAGGCAGTTGATTGTTGTTCAGAATGGAGCATTCGGCCGGAGAATGATCCATCAGTTCCATTCATCTGTGAAAGATGACCATGGTTCACACTCCCCTCTTGTGGCCACTTTCAAGTTTACTGGCTTTCAAGTGTACGACAGGAGCTCAGTAAGGCAAGTGAGAAATCAAATTCCTTTAGGTAACCTTGGAATCACTCCTTCAGTCATTCTAGAACGTCAGACCAATTTTTTTTTTTAATTGGCAGGATGTTTATCAGCATCTTAAAACGATGGTCAATAGACTTTGTATTAAATCTTTAGTAATCAGTGTTTTAAATGTTTTAAAAGCTCAACATTTGGGGCTTCCCTAGTGGCGCAGTGGATCTGCCTGCCAATGCAGGGGACACGGGTTCAATCCCTGGTCCAGGAAGATCCCACATGCCGCGGCGCAACTAAGCCCGTGAGCCACAACTACTGAGCCTGCTTGCCTAGAGCCCGTGCTCCGCAACAAGAGAAGACACTGCCATGAGAAGCCCGCGCGCCGCAATGAAGAATAGCCCCCGCTCGCCGCAACTAGAGAAAGCCTGCGCGCAGCTACAAAGCCCCAAAGCAGCCAAAAATAAATTTTTAAAAAGTTTAAAAAAATAAAAAAGCTCAGCATTTGAGCTAAAGCTGGTGGAGAGTTTGATGCAAATACATTAGAGGTCTGGCCATTCCTTACACATTCCCCTTCCTTAATTATATTTGCCTCACCGCAATTCAGTCCCCCTCAAGTAGCACGTCAGTCAATGTGGAATTTGGGGGGAGTGTGGGAAGGAATGATCTGGTAGATGAAGCAATCCATAGAGTTACAAATGCTCGTATTACAGATGTTTATTGAGTACTTGCCTCACAGGAGTCAAGGTTATATAAAAAATAATCCCTGCCTTTAAATACTACCAGGTAGGGGAAAAGGGGACCTGTATACATATAACTATATTACATGATAAAAGGCAATAAATCCCAAATAAAAAATTAAATTAATATGCTATTCCCCTGACACAGGGCAAAGCCAGAGCTGGGAAGTGTAGGGGACAGTAATGTGCTGCTTCTTTTGAACCGACACATTCTAGTGCAGGGCAAATACGGACAGAGCGCTTACTCTGCATCAGGTGTTCTAAGCGCCTTATCAAAAATGGTACGCTGTTGAAAGCTTCTGAGCGGGATAGTGACATGATGTTGAGTTACACTTTGAAAGGATGAATTTTCTTTTTAATATGGCTCAAGGCGGATTGAACTGGGGAGGGAAGAAGTATTGAATACCTGGGACTGAGGTCAAAAATTACTGTTCAGTGGCTCAGTCCAGCTCATAGCCCTGTTTTATTTGGCCTAAGGAGTGTTGGTCAACATTTAAAGATCAAATAAAGTTTCCGATTTCGGGCTTCTCTTTAAAACAACGAAATGGTCTGGCAACACGGGACGGTCATTTCGCCACGGCAATAAGGACGCAAGACTGAAGCAACAGCTGCCCCCTTTGGATGGACCGTTCTCTCCGGTTCCCAACTCCCAAGTTCTCCCTCTCGTCTTCCTGACACAAGGCCGCGTCAGCCGTGGTCCTGGGTACGTGGCTTTCTTACTTCTGACCTTCCTCATTAATGCCTGTGACCTCCCTGGCCCTTGGGGCAGTCACATTTGTGAATGTGAGTCCAGAGGGAGAAAAGAGTTAGCTGTGAGGTGAGCAGGCCATTCCATCAGGAATGTGGTCATAGCAATGAAGAAGAGCATGTGCTAGAGATATTGATCCTCTGCTGTTTTTGCTGAATCTCAACTAACTGTTAACATAGAACCTGGGGAGAGCTAACAAAATGGAAACAATTTAAAATTATGAAAAATTTAACTACATTTTCTCAGAAAATAACTATAATATTTTCAGAAAGTTTTTCTGCCTTGTTCCTTTACAAGAGTTTTTAGAGTAATGAATGCTGTTCAACGGGAAAACGTAAATGACTCAGTTTCGCCAACCATGAATTAGAATAGTCAATTGATTATACCACAGTAAATTGTATCTCTTTAAGCATGAGATATGCTGAAGTCAATTGCTGAGGCTCATTCGTCAAGGGGGCAAAACTGATTCTTGGGAGAGGCAAAAAACCCTAATATTTTTATACATAAAACACAGCTATAGATATAGTACATAAATGAATATGCAGTATATCCATTGTCACAATTTCATGAGTTGGGAGCGGGGTGCACTCAGGAAAAAACTTGTTCAAAGGGCCCTTAGGAGAGTGACAATGAAAAGAAAATCTTGAGAAATACCAGACTAGAGAGAACAGGCATTGTTCAAATTGTCCTTTGTGTCTCCATTTGAGTTGCCGGCCAGTTAACGGCAGTGCGACTCCAATCGGTCCTTGTCAGGCTCTCGTACCATTTGCTAGAGATGGAGCCTCAGCTGCAGTGCCGTCAGCTCTCACGTGTACAACCAGCCTCTGTGAAAACCTCTATAGCAAACCCAATGCTCTTCCACAGCGGAAATACTGACAAAAGTACAAATGCCCTTGCTCAGAACCAAGAAGAAAACAACCACTGGAACACATTTCCAGGACAGGATTGCGTCATTACACAAACAGTTCTTCTCAGTCTAAAGCATCGTGCTCTGGGGACTTAACACTACAGCCAAAGAAACGTCAGACAGATTTAGAGGAGGGTGGCTTTTGGCTAATAACAGCAAAATGATCTCACCCGTGAGAAGGCCCCAGTATAAACTTCTTGGTCAACAAGACCCATCTTGCAAGTCAAATGCACAGAAATATGCACTGGGCGAGATCCAAACACTGAGCAATTTGATACATTGGGCTGTGTGTATATCCCAAGGTGAGGTCAGAATGAGAGCAGCTACGTAGCTCACGTTGCTATGTGTTATCTGCACGGCCAACCCAGACTCCCCCAAACTAAATGAGGGCTCTGTCTGAGAAAAAACGACGACATAGGACTCCAGGGATTGATGTGAGCAGCTGCTGTGTTGGCAGAGTTTAACTTAAAGGATGTGTTTCATCTGTCTGCCTGAACGTCTGCATCCCTCACAGGGTTTACTAGCAGTTTGTGTGAGAAGAGGAGGTGTTCTAGTTTCTATTACAGAAGGCTCCAAGACACTATCCAGCAACATCCAGCTTCCTTACTGGTGGCCTTCACCATCACCATGATCTTTATTATTATTACAAATTGAGGAAGAGATGATGTTTGCTTTGGACAAAGCACTATGCAAACATCATCTCCTCCTCAAAATTACCCAATGAGGTATTATGAGCATCCTCATTTGACAGATGAGGACTTGAAGACACAGAGAGGTCAAGCGACTTGCTCAAGGTCATTCAGCTAGGAAGCATCAGGGCGGAGACTTGAATTCAGTTCTGTCAGATTCATCAGTTCTCTGCACTACTTCATCCAGGGCGAAGAAGGATTTTGAATATGTGCTCCCTCCACTGAGGGCTTGATTGGTGTAAATCATATTGAGATGTAGTAGAATTTGTTTCTGGTAATATTCAATCATATCACTGATTAGCAATATCCTATCAGGGCTTTCTGATGTCCTTTGATAATCTGGCATCTGATAGGAAGGTGGGCACAAAAGATTGAAGGTAGAAGAAAACGGCAGGCATTGAATTTCAACTCCTGAGGTCCTTCAATTTAGAATTTACCAATTCTGAATCAAATCATTGGCTATATGTATCTACAGGTAACTTTTTGGACTGGGAGTCAGACATGTGACTTGCATCTTAGTAATGGATTTAATCATCCATGTTCATAGTCAAATACCATCAGACTACGTTCTTTTGGAATCTTTCAGTGGTGATTAAAACTTCTCAGAGGACAAAAAAAAAAGGAGAAAAGAGAAAAGATTTCTTGCTATTGTGATGAAGGACTTCAGGAACACAAAAGAGGAGACAGATGCTTAACTACTAAATGAAAATCTGCTCACACACAGGTACAAAAATATCATCATGAACTAGGCTGCGTTAAAAACAGCTGTAGATTTTTAAGCTGAGAATAACCTTAAGCAATTACAGAAGAAAAAATTATGCATTAAAGGCTCCTGTTTCCTTCCTCAGGCCACTGTAGCTTTACTCCTTTCACTTTCAACTTTACTCTTTAAACTCAGCCCTCCACCTCAAAGTTATACTCAATCATTATTTTCCTGAAGTCCTCAAAGACTTCTCATGTGTTCCTAGATTTTCAAAGATCGAGTCTCTAATTTTGTAATCTTTTGCCATGGCTCCTCTGGAGTTATCCACTGCCTCGGAAGCTACATAAGGTCCCTCCTGCTCTGGGGTCCACCAATGGGCTACCTCTCACCAGCCATTGCGTCTTCCTGTTGAGTTCCACGTTGTTTGCCAGACGCCACTACCTCTACTGGGCACCACTATTACCGGCTAATGCCACCAAGCTCACCAGGCACTCTGCCTCTGCCAAGCACTGTCACTGCCAGTCAGCATCGCTGTCGCCGTCACCCCCAGGGTCTAAACTGTGCACTGTTGCCTGTGGCTGAGGACACTGAGATGCCAAAGCCCCTCTGTGTGCTCTGGAGTCATCCATACACCAAATCCTGCTACGCCCTGCATTACACTGAGTCACGTGGGTAGGAAAGCAGGGCTGCTTATGCCCTGGTTTTTCAAGAGAGATTTGATTAAATAGCTTGTTCCCTTTAAACCTTGTGTCCCCCTCTTTTCAGAGTACTCTTGAGTCCATTGAGGACTGGCTTAGGGTCAAATCTAAGGGAAATCAACTCTTCCGCCACTCCACTTGCCATATATTTTTGGCAGCTAATCTTATCTGCCTGGATTTCTGTTCCCTTAGAATGAGTCTTTCCCAAGAAGTCCTTAGTTCTTCCTAGAGGACCCATCCCACGCATCCTTCAGATATACCCAAAATGTATTCAGTTGTGAATAAAACTGAACTCACAGAACAGAGATCAGAATTTAATTGCAACTAGGAATTACATTGTTTTGGAGTTTTGCCACCATCAAAACTGAAGAATAAAAGCCAAACTGTCACAGATTGTTTGCCACTGTCTCACAGAATTGCTCTTACTTAACTGGACTTGAACTTTTTCTCACTACCTATTCACCTTAAGATGTTATAGGAAACAGCCAAAAGAAATGTGATATTGCAAGAATGCTATAAGGGTACCATTTGCTGCTCTACAAAGTGTCTTGTTTGTTTTTTCTGAAATTTTTTACATTTTGAATTTTACCATTAAACCAGAAGTTTAGAGTCAAATCTGCAATCCACCTTGTAGTGGGTTGAATTGTGTCCCTCAAAAAGATATATTCAAGCCTCAGCCCTTGACAGCTATGAATGAGACCTTATTTGGAAATAAGGTCTTTGCAGGTATAATTAAGTTAAGATGATGTCATACTGGATTAGGATGGGCCTTAGATCCAGTGACTGGTGTCCCTGTAAGAAAATAAAACACACGGAGACTCAGAGCAGACACACAGGGGAAGAAAGCCATGTGAAGACAGTGGTAGAGATTGAATGATACAGCTACAAACCAAGGAATGCCAGAGATTGTCAGAGGCCACCAGAAGCTAGGAAGGTAAGGAAGAATTTTTCCCTAAAGCCTCCTTAAAGAGCCTGTGAATGCTGATTTCAGACTTTTAGCCTCCAGAACTTTAAGAAAAATAAATGCCTGTTTTTTTAAACCACCCAATTTTTGGTAATTTGTTATGGCAACTGTTGGAAACTAATAGAAGCTTTGGTTCTGAGACCGAAACTATACCAAATTCTATACCAAATTCCTAAAAATGTGGACGTGGCTTTGGAATTGGACGTTGAGCGGTGGTTGGAAGAATTTTGAGGCACATAATAGAAAAAGTCTAGGGACTTCCCTGGCAGTCTGGCGGTTAAGACTTGGCGCTTCCACTAAAGGGGGCATGGGTTCGATCTCTGGTCGGGGAACTAGGATCCTGCAAGCTGTGCGGCCAAAACAAGAAAACAGTCTAGATTGCCTTGAAGAGATTGTTGGTAGAAATATGGACATTAAAGGAGACTCTGGTCAGGGCTTAGAAAGAAGTAAGGATAACTATAGAGAAATCTATCATCTTAGCGAAAACATGTATTATCAGGAACAAAATGTTGGTAGAAACATAAATGTTAAAGGTGATTCTGGTCAGCTTTCAAGAGGAAATGAACATGATATTGGAGATCAGGGAAAAAAACAACCCTTGGTTAAAGCAGCAGGAACTTGGCTGAATTATCTTCTGCTGTTGGGTTGGAAAGGAGAACTTGTAAGTGATGAGCTTAGATATTGAGCTAAGGAAATTTCCAAAGTATGAACAGTACACCTGGTTTCCCCTTGCTGCTTATAGTAAAATGTGAGAGGAAAGATATAAATGGAGGAAGAAACTATCAAGCAAAAAAGAACCAGGACTTGATTTCGAAAATAGCCTCCAGATAGCAAAAGACCACAAAGAATTCTCTGGAAAGAACAGCAAACATGCCTATAGTTAGGCAACCTTTTGCTATAGATTAGGCATGTGAATGTGCTCTATGGATCCAATCAACTTTCTCAGTAGAAGCCAGGAATCAAGATGAATTTAACCAGGAAAGATCTGTGGAGGACCCTCTCGTCTGATGGCATGAACCCCCATAGATTTCACAGGAGACCAACAAAATTTTTGAGAATGTTATTGAAGCGGAAATATTTCCACCCTGGACTGAAAGAGAGACAGACAGACAGACAGACAGACAGAATGGAAGGAAGGCTGTCAGACTTCCAAAATTCTACATGGTTCTAAACATGTGTTATCCTCGAAGGAAAAGGAAAAAGGACTCCCATTATGAGGTGAATTGTGTCCCCCCAAAATTCACAAGTTAAAGCCCCAACCCTAGTGTCTCAGAATGTGACTATATTTGGAGATAGGGCCTTTAAAGTAATTAAGGTCAAATAAGGTCATATGGGTGGGCCCTAACCCAATATGACTGCTGTCTTTTTAAGAAGAGATTAGGACACAAACACACACAGAGGGGAGATCCTGTGAAGACAAATGGAGAAGACAGTCATCTGCAAGCCAAGGAGAGAGACCTCAGAAGAAACCAACCCTGCAAACACCTTGATTTCAGACCTTTAGCCTCCAGAACTGTGAGAAAATCGATTCCTGTGCGTACGCCACCCAATCCGTGGTATTCTATGGTAGCCCTGCCAAAGTAATACAGCTCCAAAGGCTGGTGGGACCTCCACAGACCCAAAGGGCTGAAGCTCTCTGGGCCAGAAGGAAGAGTACTGGGCCACAGAGGATGGTTCTCAGGACTGGAAACCTTATAGAACTCACCCTGATGAGTTGTGAACTAGCTTAGAACAAGTGACCCCTTTATTCCCTCCATTTTCTCCCTTTCATAATGGCAATGTCTATCCTATGCCTGTCCCTCCATTGCATTTTGGAAGTAGATAACTTGCTTTTTAGTTTCATAGGTTCACAGACGGACAGGACGTTTGCCCCAGGATCGAGCACACCTAGAGTCTCACCTGTGCCTGATTTTGATTATTTCGATGACGAGATTTGGAACTTTCTGAGTTGATGACAGAGGAGATTTGGTACTTCGAGTTGAGGCTGGAACGGGTTAAGACATTTGAGATGGATTAAGAATGTCAGGACGAGGTGAATGTATTTTGCACGTGGCAGAATCATGAATGTGGGCGAGGGAGGTGGAGAGTAGACTGGAGGGAGTTGAATTGTGGCCCCTCAAGAGATACGTTCAAGTCTCAATCCCTGGTACCTGCGAATGCGCCTTATTTGCAAATAGAGTCTTTGCAGATACGACCAGGTTAAGGGGAGATCATACTGGCTTAGGCAGAGCCTAAATTCAATAACTGGTGTCCTTACAAGAAGAGGGGAGGACACAGAGATTCGGAGGAGGCACGCAGGGGAAGGAGGCCACGTGAAGGTGGATGCAGAGTGTCCTATGATGCGCTGAAAAGCAAGGAATGCCGAGAAATTCTGGGAGCCACCAGAAGCTACGAAGAGGCAAGGAGGATCTTTGCCTTCCTTGGCAACTTGTGCCTACTTACACCTTGATTTCAGACTTTCGTCCTCCGGCACTTTGAGAAAATAAAGTTCTGTTGTTTTAAGCTACCCGGTCTGTGGTAATTTGTTATGACAACCGTAGGAAACTACCTCTTATTTTTACCCCACTTCTTCTCTCTTCTGCCCTCTTATTTTTTTTTTTATTCTCCACATTTTTTTAAACTTTGCTTCCGCCCCTTTTATTTTCTTCTCTTCCTTTTTCCTAATACTTTTTTTCCCCACAGTCTATCCTATCCTTCCCTTCCAATTAAAATCTATTTTCTGGTTCTCTTGCCTACGGTTTCTCTTCTCTATAGGAGGACTATACCGCCCCCCGCTGTCGAACTCAGTTGTGGCCACATGACCTGCTGTGGTCAATGAAATGTGGGCAGAAGTGATGTGTATCACATCCAGGCAGAAGCTTTAAGAACTGAGCATAGTTTGCCGTATTTCTTTTTCTTCTGCCAAGGGAACGTGTTTGTCAGCCTGGATCCTGGAGTGAAGATAAGGTAGAGCAGAATTGCAGTTGGCTACAATAAACATGGAGCATGAATGAAAAACAAACCTTTGCTGCAAGCCCCTGACAGTTTGGGGTTCTTTGTTATTGTAGCACAATCTATCCTGATAGATGTATTTTATGTTATTTCCTTCCTACTCTTTCTAACCTCCCAGAGGTCCCTTTTACCTAATGAGAAAAAGTCAAACTGCTTAGCCTGGCATACAAAATTCACCTAGCCCTAACCAATGTTCCTCCTTTTATTTTTATTTTTTTGCTTTTAAAGTTATAATGAGACAAATGGCAGGTAATCACATTCGCCACATATTTAGCAAAATATTACACATAGTTGCAACTTGTACATATTAGTTACTTCTGTGAGTCAAGCCTCTGCTTAAGACCTAATGGAGGGTTTGACTAAATTCATAGATGTGCTGGGCTGGGGTTGGGGGTTGGCGGCTAGAGTAAAGTCTTGCAAGAATCCATAGTCAGAAGTTGACCCAGTGGGTTGATAACGAAGACAGAGCTGAGAGATCTGAGATGATTCTGTGCTGAGATATGATGGTAGTGCAGGGGGATGGGGGAGATTGCATAGAAAGAGGTCAGTAACTAAGCCAGAATTGAGAAATGAGTGTGGTTCCCAGAAGTAAAGCCACAGAGAATTAAACGTCAAAGTCTGAAAGATATGGGGTGTTACAGACTGAACTTGTCTCCCCAAAATTCATATGTTGATGCCCTAACCCCCAGTGTAACTCGATTTGGAGATAGAGCCTTTAAAGAGGTAACTAAGGGTGAACAAGGTCATAAGAGTGGGGGACTAATGTCCTTATAAGGTCTAGTGTCCTTATAAGAAGAGAGAGAGAGACACCAGGAGTACATGCGTGCAGGAAAAAAGGCCAGATGAAGACACAGTGAAAAGACAGCCATCTCCAGCTAAGGAGAAAAGGAGAAACCAACCCAGACAGCACCTTGGTCTTGGACTTCTAGCCTGCAGAACTGGGAGAAAGTTAGTTTCTGTTATGCAAAGCACCCAGTCTGCAGTACTGTGTTAGGGTAGCCCTAGAAAACTAGCACATGGAATAAGCAAGGAGAAGGGTCCTACGGGCCAGGTCCTGGCCAAGAGAATTGTCAACACTCTGTTGCCACTGGAGCTTCCTTTCAGCCACACTCACTTCCGGACTTGGGCTCTCCACTATGTGAAATAAAATTCATATTTTATGGCAAGACAAGGAAAATTTAAACGTAAAAGTTCTTGTCTGCTCTTTGGCCTCCGCTCTCCCCTCACGGTGCACTGTGTACCTGCATTACGCATCAATCAAACCTCCCCGCTGGCAGGAACACCTGCTCAACCATTGAGAGCAACATTCTAGCACCAACAAGACAACTCCTTAAAAAAAATCATAAAGCTTTTTGATCTTGTACAGGGCCACATGACCTACCATGATGACCCTTAGATCTGGATCATGTAAACTGTCAATAATACACCATTTCGGACAAAGCATTACTCTCCAAAATTTACAAGCAGCTCATGCAACTCAACATCAAAACAACAAACAATCCAATCCAAAAATGGGCAGGACACCTAAGTAGGCATTTCTCCAAAGAAGACATACAGATGGCCAAGAGGCACATGAAAAGCTGCTCAGCATCACTAATTATTAGAGAAATGCAAATCAAAACTACTACGAGGTGTCACCTCACACCGGTCAGAATAGCCATCATCAAAAAATCTACAAACAATAAATGCTGGAGAGGGTGTGGAGAAAAGGGAGCCCTCTTGCACTGTTGGTGGGAATGTAAGTGGCTGTAAGATACAGCCACTATGGAGAACAGTATGGAGGTTCCTTAGAAAACTAAAAATAGAACTACCACACGACCCAGCAATCCCACTACTGGGCATATACCGTGAGAAAACCATCATTCAAAAAGAGTCATGTACCACAATGTTCATTGCAGCTCTATTTGCAATAGCCAGGACACGGAAGCAACCTAAGTGTCCATCAACAGATGAATGGATAAAGAAGATGTGGCACATATATACAGTGGAATATTACTCAGCCATAAAAAGAAACGAAATTGAGTTATTTGTAGTGAGGTGGATGGACCTAGAGTCTGTCATACAGAGTGAAGTAAGTCAGACAGAGAAAAGCAAATACTGTATGCATATGTATGCATATGCATTCCACATATATATGGAATCTAAACAAAAAGAAAAAAAAGGTTCTGAAGAACCTAGGGGCAGGACAGGAATAAACATGCAGACCTAGAGAATAGGCTTGAGGACACGGGGAGGGGGAAGGGTAAGCTGGGACGAAGTGAGAGAGTGGCAGGGACATATACACACTACCAAATGTAAAACAGATGGCTAGTGGGAAGCGGCCGCATAACACAGGGAGATCAGCTAGGTGCTGTGTGACCACCTAGAGGGGTGGGATACGGAGGGAGGGAGGGAGACACAAGAGGGAAGAGATATGGGGATATATGTATATGTATAGCTGATTCACTTTGTTATAAAGCAGAAACTAACACACCATTGTAAAGCAATTATACTCCAATGAAGATGTTAAAAAAATAATAATACATCATTTGATGTACAGCCCTCTGTCTCAAAAACACTTATATAACTGTATCTAATCTAACTGTATCTATCTAAAGTCTAATGGGTGGAACAGTTCTCAGAGCTTTCCGAGATGCTCTTCCTGGGCTATAATCCTCAAATTTGGCTCAAATACAATTTTCCATTTCCTTCTGAAACCAACTGATTAATTTTTCATCGACAACTACTCCAAGGGAATCGTGCCCCCTTTTGACAATGAGTATATTCTTGTCTCCTAGAGTCCTGATAGGCAGGAACTATGATATTTCTCTCCTATCACCCAGAGATTTGTGCTATGTCTAACAAAAAGGCTCATTTGATGCTTAAGGACTGATGAATGTGTCCACTGGTCCTGCACCTGAATCAGAGGTTCTTAACTTCCTGGAACCCCTGGGGTAGGGGTGTGGAGGGCAGTTCATGGATGAACTTTAGGAGCTTGCCCACAGCTTTCGTTAGACTCTCAAAGGAAATTCGAGCATTAAAAAGTTGCAAACACACTTCAACTTTGATACTGACTTTTGTTAGACCCTTCTGACCAAAGCTGATGTTATCTGGGTCAGTTCATTTGCAGGAATGTAACAATCTTTTTTTAATCAAAGTTCTCTCATCACATTTAGATTTTGGATAAGTTTCTAAATCTGTTCCACAGCTCCATCTGTTAAGTGGGTATTGGTGTAAATTCACTGTCCTCAGCTTCATGAGCTGTAAACGATTTTAGAAATGACAGCTTCAGAAACAATAAAAGTTTGGATATCAGCCCATAAACATTCCCAAAATAAAGTCATACTTGAAAGACATTGCAGATTCAAGGTCCCTTTACTAAAACACACACACACACACACACACACACACACACACACACTTTTCTCTATTATCTACTTACAAGAAATACAGTGGATCCTTTTAACCGTGTTATAGATTAATAAGACCTAAAGCAAACATCCTGTATAACCGAGAGTCAAAATTCTCAAGCTTTGCCACCTACAAAGGAACTCTCAAGCTACATATTCACATTTGAGAGATAAAGCCAGTTTGTTCTAACCAAGTTATGTTTTATGTTAGCATAGATTTCTGCAAGAAATTGTATGATCACTTTGCAAAGACATAAAATATCAATTTTAGTATTAGAGAAAATACTTTGGTTGGTCAAATCGTCTCCCCATAGCCCTCTAGCTAAAACTTTCTCTACACTTTCATTGAATTGCGAGGGGCTGCGCACACCCGAGACCCGGGCTAAGGAAAAACATCCCGTTGTCTGAGGCCAAGGGACACCACGTCATTTCATCCCGTGCCTGGAAGGGCGGCTTGGAACAAGTACTCCTGATTCTGGAGATGCTGAGGCGACCCCAGCTGCGCTCTGACTTGTTTCCGTTCCTAGGCAAGCTGCCCAGTCTCCTCTGCTCCCAGAGTTCCCCAGCTGCAAAACTGAGATAATTCTTATTGCCTTTCTCTTGTGGTGTTCTGGAAAATAAATAGGGCAAATGTTTCTCAAGTGCTTAAGGACAACCGTCTGAGGGCGTATTTGCCTAGAACTAGAGGTGGGGGTTTTTCTTTATTTTTGTTGATGTTGTTTTGCTTTTGACCTGACTTGGGCATAAATGTAGGAAAATCTAAGTAAAATTAAAGTTTAACCGTGTATGTTAGGTTAAGGGAGCATTTACAGTATGTAAGGTTCTGTGCTAGACACGTGGAGAATACAGAGGGGGCACGTCCCCACCCTCAAGGAGCTCACGGCTCCCTCAGAAGGAGGTGTTGGAGCCTAGAAGCTGAGTAACACAGGCTCAGCCGTCAGCCGAGACAGCTGGGTTGGCATCCTGCTCCACAACCTATGAGCCAGAGACCCTGGAAAAACCACTCAGGTTCACCCAGCTCTGCTTTCCTCATGCAAATCATAATCACTAACATTTGAGTGTCTGCAGGGTGGCAGGAGGTGTTTACCTACTTAAAACACAGGACAGCCACCTGAGGTAGATACTAATATCATCCCCTTATTTGTATCCGTGTCTTATAGATAAGAATTCTGAAGCTTAGAGACACTACCTAACTTGTCCCAGGTCACATCCAGTTAGGAACCGAGATGCAAACCCAAGCTGTGTGGCCTCAAACATGGAGACTTTCCCACTAAGCCACACTAGCATCAAATGGGTGTAATACGCACTCCATGGAGACGTCTGAGGGTCAACTGAAATGGATGCATTTAAAAAACCGTTAGCCAGTGTGTCTGACGTAATAAATGTGCAATAAATGTAGACGCAGCCGTGAAAGAGATTCGATACATACATACATAACCAGAACGCCAAGTCTATTTCATGGCAACACTCCTTCTTGCAGACCACGTCGTACAGAAGGTTGTGGCAGGAAGCTGTGTAGGGGAAAGAATAGTCTATGAACTGTAGCATTCCTGAATCGGCTTATAAGTGAGCTACACCACGAAGGAGTAATGCTTCACAGATATGTAAATTTCTGAGGGTCACTTAAAGGAAGGTTGAAGTATCTGCAGCATCCTGCTGTTACTAAAATTCAGGCATATTCGTGAGAACAATTTTTGCAGAAGCAATGTGAAAATGCATCTGCTGCAATTATTCCTACCCCTTCCTTAAACCCCACCCCACCGATTTCCTTTAGGAAGAAACCACAGCATGGAGTTTCTTTTCAGTCTTAAAATAAAAATTCCCCCCAAAGGGATCCTGCTTGTAAAACCTTTTAGAGTTGTTTGAAAAGGAGAAGAAAAACAGAAAGAGGCATAAGGAGCCAAGTGCTTATATTCTGGCCAAGTTAGGAGCCTCTGAGAACAAGAGCTTGAGGGGGGAGGACTGTTAACCCATTCTCTCCGGCAGAACGAGCTCTTTCCCTGCAGGTCTGCACTGCCTGTGAAGCTCCCCGCGCGCTCGCCCTTGGAGCGAGAGGCTAGCCTGCTGGAGAACCGCAGGACTCTGCAGCAAAAACGAGGACAGTCTGAAGTACATCCCTGCGCCAACCTCCAAGTTCGTCTGTCACCTCAGACCCTGCGTAGTTGACAGAGTAGCAGAATTTCAACTGCAATAGACCTGAATGTGTTTCTGGGCAAAGAAGCAGAGCTAACGAGGAAAGAGATTTAAAGAGTATTGGGCATTCGTGAAACTTATTTCCTGACTGCGTGCAAACACAGGATTCAACTTCAATTTTCCGTCCAGGCTCTGGGTCCAGCCACCTTCCCTGAAGGTAAATTTTAATAAGTTCACTGTATTTGTTAACCTGATTTGCATGATCTGATAAAGATGTCTAATATTTTTGCCTAATACAAAGCCATTTTTTAACAAGAACAGAAAAACCCTTTTGCATGATTTACAGAAGAGCTACTTACTAGGGAATTTTAACACTTGAACTCATGTTTCCTTTTTCTTCTCCAAGATTAAATAGTAAGAACTAATAAATGATGTGTAGAAATGTAGAAATGTGGTTTGGCCAGACCAGCATTCGGATCTTGGTGAAGTCTGAAATCCTGAAATGTGTTTTGTAGAAATAGTTTACTAAAAATATTAAATAAACCAAAAGGAAAGTAGTTGTTAAAAAAAAAAAAAAACCTTTCAAATGAAAGTAATCTGGGTGTTTTCCATGTTTAAATTATCTGAAGTTATTCAGTCACCACCACTGTCTCAGTCTGTACCTAACAGCAATGTAGCAATGGAACATCTTGCTTTTCCAAAAGGTAAGGAAATCCCTCGACTCTATTTTCCTTTGATTATTTTTTAGTTATTGTGATTATTTTTTCCCGACTCCCTTTTATAGTTTTTTGACTCACTGTCCCTTGTCCCCTTCTATCATTTTTTAGGATACACATGCACACACATACATAAAATTTCTCATTCCTAACGATGTCTAATTTAGCAAGGGAAAAAGGAGGGAGGGGAATCAAAGAGCTAAAAAATTATGATAACTCCTGTATTGTAAGGAACCTTCATTTCTGGCTCTCTCTTATAAAATAAAACAATAATGGAAGTCATTCCTCCTGGGTATTAGAGGTCACCGTGCAGGAGAAAACCATGTTCTCAACTGCAGATCGATGCTGCTGATACTATAACCAAGAGGTAGTGCAGAGAGAGAGTGTCTCTTTTGAACTGCCTTTAATCTGCAGAGAGGTTAAATATGTCACCTTGGCATTATATCTGAGCTCCCCTCTGGCCCGGGGCCTAAGTACACTGAATAGAAATGTTCACTTGGTCCAACTCAGCAGAAATCTTCTTTTTTTTTTTTTTTTTTTTGATTCTCTCCTTTCTCACGGATATCAGTTTTTTCAATTCACAGCTTATTCAGCTAAATGTTGATGGGTACATTAACTATGAATATTAAAAAAAAAAAAAAAGGACACCCCTCTCAGGAAACATTTAAGTTTATATTTCTGTCCATTTAACAAGGTCCAGCAAGGCACAGCTGTCCGTTTCATCTACTTATCATGCAATCAAACATTGCTGCTTTCCACATTTTGGAAAAGAATATGTACACGTTATTAATGAATCTTGCCTTTTTTCTTTCAGGGAATTTTTGTACAGCCATTTAGCAACTTGAGCACCGGGGTTTCCTTCCAGGTCCTTTGGTATTTAATTCCCAGTAGGCTCTTATGCACAGTTTCACTTATCAACTAAGTAAAAATAATAAATAGTGATGGCGGAAATGAAATGAATCGTGATATATCTGGACAACTCCAAAACGTTCTTCCTTTCATTTCCTCTTGACTGCTTATTACTTGTATTCAGTTGATATGTAACGGTACACAAACACGGCTCTTTCAGCACCAGGTCCAGAACATGTCAGGAATCTTTTCCCACCAAGAACACAAGCGACTGTTTTTCAGACTTCAGATGCCCTTTTCCCTCCCGTATCATTCTGGAACACCCTTCAGTGAAGGAGAACGGGGGCCCAGAAATCCAGGAGAACTTCCCCAGTAGGTCTGGCTGCCCAAGAGACGCCAGCTCAGGCCAGGGTCTGGTGCAAACAGGGCCCACCGAGCATCTTCCCCCAAAGGCTGGGCTTGCGCCGGTAGAATCACCGGAGGCCTGATTTTTATCTTGGGCATCAAAAGATGGTCAGAAGTTTAGGGAACGGGGTGTGTGGTCTTGACTGGTTGTAGGGAGACGGTGTAATAAAGTGAATAAGATCATGGGCTCTAGAAACTTACAGATCTGGGCTTTCCCAGGGTCTGTGACTTCGCACAAATGACACTTTGAACCTCCGTGCCCTCATTTTCCAAAATGGGGATCGTAAAATCAGTCACTACCTTAGAGATTTGTTGTCATAAACGAGGGAAACAGCTACGTCTGGTACGTTTGAATCAATCTATCGATCGTAGCTGATATTAAAGCAGTAGTCTACCTATAGGTCCCGAATGGAACTCTGTAGAAAGGGAGTTTACTCTAAGATTTCCCTCAGGGTTCCTTCCTTGTACTTACACACTTTGCTGTATAATAAAATGTCAATGCCAGGTCTATGCCTCAGAGTCAGCCCGCCAGAGCAGACAGAGCGTGGGTTTCAGCATCTAACACGCCTCAGTTTGAATCCTGGCTCTGCCTCTTACAGGCTATGTGAGCTTAGGCAGCCACTTTGCACCTCCAGGACTCAGTTTACCCATCTATTAAGCAAATAGTAATAATACTACCCACAGTGGGGTCATCTATTAAGCAAATAGTAATAATACTACCCACAATGGGGTCATCTATTAAGCAAATAGTAATAATACTACCCACAATGGGGTCACCTATTAAGCAAAGAGTAATAATACTACCCACAATGGGGTCACCTATTAAGCAAATAGTAATAATACTACCCACAATGGGGTCGTCTATTAAGCAAATAGTAATAATACTACCCACAATGGGGTCGTCTATTAAGCAAATAGTAATAATACTACCCACAATGGGGTCACCTATTAAGCAAATAGTAATAATACTACCCACAATGGGGTCGTTGTAGGAATCAAATAAGATGTTTTTTAAATGTCAGGTATAGCACCTGGCAGAGTACTAGACACACAGTGAGGAAGTGTTTGATTACACACTTGGAATAATTTTTCTACACATAGTGAGGAGGTGTTTGATTACACACTTGGAATAATTTTTCTACACACAGTGAGGAAGTGTTTGATTACACACTTGGAATAATTTTTCTGGCAGTAATAGTGGGAGTCAAGAAGGAAATATTCTTTGAATTGTCTTTTTTTTTATCCAAAGAAATGGAAAAATAAATCTGACACTACCGTCTGCCCTTGAGAGGGCCTCCGCATGAAGTGTTTATTACTGAGTCCTTTTACTGCTGCAGCCATTAGTAGCTTCTTAATGGTCAAGCCAAAGGAAGCCAGAGGGAGTTTTCTGTTTCAGATTGCCATTAAGAGGAATGAGGCGAAATGCTGCTTTGCACTCAATTCTGTTTTATTGGCCTACCTGCAGGGGGGAAAAGGCCCCAACATTTCTCCTTTCTTATCTTTTCCAAAGGCAGGAATAGGGGTTTTGACTTGCTCTAGGGGGTATCTTTTTCCTCTCTAACTGAAATTCAAACAAAAGGGATTGTTTTTTGTTTTTTGTTTTTGTAAACCTCTCCTCTATGTTCCTAGAATTGAAATGTCAGCTGCTTTTTCTGGCTACATGGAGCAGGAGCGGCCTGTCGTCATAGCAATGAAAGGGTATAGAGAGGCTCGAGTTTCACAGCCCTCTCTGTGAAATAGCTCTTAGTCTGCTTTAAAAATCCTTGAGAAATGAAGTCTCCCATCCTGGCTTTTTTCCTTCCTATTATGCAACCCACTTATGTACGCCAAACATTTCCTTTAAAGAGTCGGGTGAATAGGTGTTAAGAAAATGAACAAGAAAGCTACAAAATGAGTGCAGCGGAGAGCAACCCGGAAGGCAAAGGAGGGGAAAGAGACAGGACCTCACTTTGTAGGACGGCTGGGCCCTACAGCAAAGCCATTTTCCGAGTGCCCACTACCTCCTCCCACCTTCACGCCGTGCTTATCCAGGTGGTTACCCATCAAGGGGACTCGGGGCAGGCTGCCTGCGCTGGAATCCTGGCACTTACACGCCCTAGTTTTTTATCTTATGCACCCTTTGCCTCATCTTCTCATATGTAAAAGAGAGATAATAATGGTCATAAAATTGTCATGGGAACTGACTGAGATAACTGTGTGTAAGGCTCCTTTACAGCATCTGTCATGGGAATTGACTGAGATAACTGTGTGTAAGGCTCTTATCACAGGATCTGGCCAGTGGTAAAGGTTGGCAGTGAAGTTCACCGCACCTCAGTTTCCCCTCCTTCTTCAATGGGGATAACAGCTGACTCCTGAGACTGTTGTAGGCTTAACTGAAACAATGGATGGAAGTGCTCAAGTAGTAGTCGTTCTTTTAATACTTTTATCATTTGGTCTAAGTCTGATAAGAATGGCTTTTTTGAACTTGGAATCTCCCAGTGAGGAAACTGCAATGAAAACAGGCCTCAGAATTATCCTTGTATAAACATGAACCATTGAATTTCTTAAAAGAATAAAAGGGAATAATTAAGGATTTTTACATTTATAAGGAGTAAAAGAGATTCTTCTCATCTTGATTAACACTAGGGCAAAATGTATCAAAACATCTTATCTCTCATTAAAATACTTTTTACTAAACTTTCTGTTTTAGTTTCTCCAGTGTTTTCCAGGTCATGAAATAAGTCATATTTTAATCTTATGTCTCAAACAACTAATGTACTCAGTTCTATTCTGTGAAATGCCAGGGATGCTACAGGAACAAACAGAAAATGGCTGTGCTCTTGTGGCACTTACTATGTAGTTAGGGAGACAGTTGTTAATCAAATTATCACATTAATAAAAACTTCATTCGTGAAAAAGAATATATATGTGTGTGTGTGAGTGTGTGTGTGTGTGTGTGTGTGTGTATAACTGAGTCACTTTGCTGTACAGCAGAAATTAACACAAGATTGTAAATCAACTATACTTTGATAAATTTTTTTTTAAAAGTACATTTGCCCAAACATAAGGTGACCTCAAAGATAAAGCCACCTTCGTTTTTCTAATAAAAAGATACTCAGCCAAAATCTTTGGCCAACCTAAATGCACACACAGATGGATAATATTGTAAGGTATGCTTAGGACCCTTACTGTGTTGTTACAGATACATTATTTTAAATCTCATTTCATTTAAAATATTTTATACTTCTAAAAATGCTTTTTTTATTCTCATATTTCATGAAATGATTTTGTTTAAACTCTCTCTATGCCTCTTTAACATCATGTCTGTGTTCACTGCGTCCATTCTGTAACTGTCTAATAGAGAGTAATGCATCACCAATCCTCTGCAAGTTGTTTATAACTCACTTCTCAGAAATCTGCTAGTGCTGCAAATTTGAGCCCCAAGCATAAATTCTCATTCCATGGTGATGATCTCTACATATTCATTACCTACTATATGGCTTTTTCCAGTGCTCTTTAAAGGGCTTATTGAAAACCGCTCGAGTCTAAAAGGGTGGTTTTCTAAAACTGTGTAATTCCAACAGTTGCAAAAATGAAGTCATACCTCAAGAATAATTGCTAAATCTGCTTTAAATATCTTTATCTCCTTTTGCATTGTCTGGGTGACCTTCTTAAGAACAAAAATAAGCATTGCTTGACATCATTTCAGGCTGTTTGCCTGAAATGGTACTTTGCTGTTCAAAATGAAGTAATTGAGACAATATCCTTTTATGCGAGAGACCTCAGAAGGGCTAGAATATAAGGCACATCCCTTTTTTTGTAGCATGATTTTGGGGGGGTGAAAAAGTTCACATTATATTGAGTGTGTATTGTATAACTATATGCTGAAATAAGTGTTAAGAAGGAAAAGCACCTTTCTTCTAAGAAAGCACGTAAGGATCCCGACTTCCACTCAAGGTCAGGGATGGCTTTCCTTGATCGGAAGGCTGAATGGAGGTCAGTCCTGCGGGAGGTGTGTGTACTAGGCGGTGGTACCTGGAGCAAGTGGATGCTGACAAGAGAAGTGTGGGCGTGCAAAGACCCTGTGGCAGCGGGGACCGTAGACTGTTTGAGGAACAGAGAGAAGGCCAGATCCTCTGAGAGGAACGGGCAGAGCAATGGGAGCTGTGAAGCCCTAAAAGTATTTGTCCTCTGCTTGATTCACGTTTAATGTTGAACTCTGGTTAGACTCAAAGTTCTGACGGGCATGAACCGTATCTATCCCCAGCCTAGACTCACATAGCGGTAGGTTCAGTTAGGCAGGATGACAGGCAGTTGCCGGTCAGAGTCCTAGAAAAGTCTGCATCTTTGAGTCTGAGTGTATCGTATACACTGGCAGGACTGGGACACTTGGATGTCAAATGGTGACTCAGCAGAGAACTCAAAATAGAAAGCCATCTTTCTTGAATCTTCAGATTAATTTAATGCCAAGCTATAGGGCTCTCCCAAGAGACTCAGTCATACTTTAAAAGCCCTAAAGCGTTAACTCTGGATCAGGTAACAACATGTACACGTTAGCCAAAATATGACTCGGGGGTTTGCTCTCTGATAATGAAGGCTTTGGCCGTCATGCAAAGTCAGGGTGAAGGAGAATGTTCCGTCTGAGTCTGATTATGAAGCACCTATAATAATCATTTCGTTTACTACGTTTCCCTGATGGGAAATTTTTCCACAGTTATAATAATTACTAAAAATACTAGCCTACAGTCTTCCCCTGCTATAAACACACTCAACAAAAGATACCTGGCCTTATTTGGAAGTGTAGATGTACGTACTCCAGGAAATAAGATGCCAGTCGTAAGAAGAAAAGTAAAGTAACAGGGAAAACAGTCAGGGCAAACCTCTCCTTTTTCTGCACATATGTATGTTATTCTCAGTTCTTTTGACCTTAGACAAGGTAAGACAAACAGATCAAGCAGTCATCGTCTGCCTTGAAAACCAAAAATGCTGAAGGAAGTTTCCTTGGTCTCCAAGAGAAGGAGGAGGACTTATTCGTCTGGCTGAGGCTGCCAATGAAGGAGCCAACAACCGGGGGGTGGTAGAGCAGGAGGGAGGGGTTAGGGAAAATACTGGCTGCCTGAGGAGCTCCAGGCAACATGAGGGAAATCCAGTTTAAAAAACTTGAAACGATAGCTACCAGCACTAAAATTTCCAAGGCGTCATTGACATAGCCAATACAAGAGATGGAAAAGAGTAGACTCCAAGCCTGTTCCTGCCTTTAAAAGCATGGATGGCCATGTTTCCACTCTGGTTCAGTGGTCAGACAGCTTGTTAATGCTCAGGAGAAAAAGAAAGAGCAAGGAGGTAAGAAGAGAAAAGAGATAGAGCGAGACAAGGAGTGCCCAGTGGAGACAGATGGTTAGATTAAGTAGATTTACGTGGCAAGGCAACAAGCAGAACTTCAAAAATAAAATTCGCCATTTAAAATGTGAATTTAAATTAACGTTCTTTTTAAAAACTGTAACAACTGAAAAGAAATCAAATACAAACACCTACTCTGACATAACTGCATTCCAATGTAAACTTCTAGAAAATATTATGGAAACTGAAATGGAACCAATACAACTAAGGACTCAAAATGAACCACAGAACCCAAAATATACTCTGGTTGTTTGTGTAAGCTCATTCCTAAATCTAGATGGAGAATGATGTTCTAGAATGTTCCAAAGTTTAGGTGCCCTCCGCTTCTCTAGGAGATAGAAGTTTCAGGACGCCAAGAGACAGAGAGACCAACTGTCAGAGGGTTTCATTCGGAGGAATGTCCAATGTTTCCTACCAAATGCCAAGAAATCTTTAGCTATCGCTTGCACTGCTTTCCACCCTCAACCTGAAGGACCACGCGCTCAGTCGTGGAGGCCAGAGCTGACATTGTTCCATCAGAGGTCGGGGGAGGATGACACACCCATGGCCCATTCTGCCCGAGCCCTTCAGACCAATCTCTGCAGGCTTGGCTGGCTACCTTTCCAGCTAGAGGAAAGAATATTCAGGCCCTTTTCTCTGTTTTTTCCAGGGACAGAACTCGCAGACCTGCTGAGAAATCTAATTACAACCTCCTTTCATGGTGAAATCCAGTTACAGCCTCTCCCATGGTGAAAGCCAATCCTTTTGATACAAAAGGAAACTAAACAAAGGGGTTTCAGACACGGGGGATGTGTCTGTGTTCTGCCTTCTCTCTTAGGCAACTACGCAGAAAGGTCGCAGTGACCTTGACCGGCCTTACTTAGGAACGATGGTCATACTATTACTACCCCCATGGCCCATAAGAAGGAAAAATATGTTAATATCTGATGCCAGGAGTTTCTGGAGATTTTCTCCAGGATCCATTAGCTGAGCAAAGCAAAATCCTCTACATACACATTTTGGATTCAGCAAGATGACTTCTCTTTTTGAATTTGGAATGTCATGTCAAACAAGAAAAAAAAGTAGTGAGTTATTTAAGCCAGTATCCTCCTATAATCTTTTCCGGACGCCTTTCACCCCCTGTGCCACCCATTCCCTTAAGGATAAGGAGAAACTGCAGTGCTGCTTAAAGAAGGGTCACCTCAAATTCCTAAAACTTAATTGACATAAATGGAGATAGTTCTCAAAATAGTCATTTATGGAAATACATATTTTACAAATACCTGGCAAAACTCTATAATTGTTGAAACAATAAAACTACCAACCACATTCTAATCAAATCTCTATCACTACAACATAACCACTGTAGTCAACTGAATATGGATAAGACCCAGATTTGCAGCTTACCCCCCCAAATGGGCAAAATCTTTAGAAGGAGCATCCAATCAACTCATAAGTTTTTAACTGAATAGGAGTGGAATATGAACAGGTAAATGCTTTTGTTTTGTTTTAATAGGATAAAGTTTACCATAGGTTCAATAATACTGATATGCCCAGAGAGTTAATAAAAAGTAAATAAACAAGGATAAGAATCCTCCATTCATAGTTACCCTCAGAGAGCACCAAAAGTCATGCATTTTTACCATACTTGATTCAACTTGAGTTACCTAATCATCTATGTAATAGGATAGAGACCCAGTGGGAAGGTGGCCTGAAATCTACAAAAGTCAGAAGAATTGACCTTGATTATGGGTCAAAGAAAACTTGTAGCTGGTTTCAAGACACCATGACTGGTCGGATCTTCATGCTGTCTTAGCACAATGGAATCGTGTTTAACTCTCAAGCCATTTGTTCAGTGGATTTCCCAACCTTTTATTGGGGACCAAGCAACTTTGAGCTAACTCTAAATCTACGCAGCATTCTGTTGGAATTCAGAAGAAACAAAACACAAATGCTGAACCCCAAGGGTCTTCTTTCCTTCTCCTTTTCTTCCCTGCCCCCCAGTTCCAGCACACGTAACAGCAGGCTTTGAGGACCTCACAACGGGGTATAGATGAAGCTCTTTCTAGGAAAACTTCTCGGTAATTTCCTAAAATATAGGTAGAGGAAACTACAGGAAGCTTTTGTTTTCAACTGGGAGCTGAAAGCTTTTGGCATAGACCTTGGCATTCCCAGTGACCTTGCATTCAGTAGCTTCTTAGATGGGCATGGGGGAGGGCGGGGTGGGAAGTACCAGCATCAGGTCACCGATAAAAACAACTGATTGATGTCTTCTTGTGATAGGAAAACAATTTAAAGTGATTGATTTCAAAAGCAAATGAATGTTTTCTTATAATTTGAAAAATACTCTGGGTAGGAATGTTGGAGGTTACTATAGCCTGAGATCTGGATATGACTAACTTCTTTTCTTTTCCAAAAGATGGCACACAAAAATCCAGCCCATGCTTACTCTACATTTGGTTCTTTGTTGTTTTATTTTTCTTAAATCCTGTGTTTAGATGGTGGCCACAGCAAGGTCTGAGGTTGTGGTCATGGCTGGGGACGGCTGACTCACCTTATGTTTCCCAGCGTCTTGTTAACAGGGTTAATATCTGTAGAGATCCACAGCCCAGCCAGTTACTGAATGTGGTATGTACGTTTTAGTGCCATGGAACCCAAAATAGTCATTATCCAACAAGAATTAACAGACTCCCTTGTGCAGCATTATTCACGTAAAATACAGGTGTGTTTTAATATGGCTAATTAGACTACTCTCTCCCTCTCTCTTTTTTTTTTGGCTGCATTTTGCGGCATGCGGGGATCTTAGCTCCCTGACCAGGGAAGGAAGCTCTGCCCCCGGCAATGGAAGCGTGGAGTCCTAACCACTGGACTGCCAGGGAAGTCCTAATCAGACTACCCTTGATTAGGCAAATTTCTACGCATTCTGGGACTAACAAGCCAAAACCAGTATATTTAGAACAATGTTTAAAATGTTTAGTCAGACTAAGCTAATGAATTGGGTTTCCTTTGGTGTGGGAAAGAACTATAATGGAAGGGAAAAGAACAGAGAGACTGATTTACTTCCCAAGTCTCCAGAGTAATCCTGGTGTTATAACATTCGAGCAATTACATGAAAAGAGAAATAGGAGGGTAAAGTGAAAATGCCAAGTTCCAACACTCCCAGAGCTAGATGCCCATATTTCTTTCTAAAACTCTTCAATTCTAGAACACCTTCAAATCCTGGGTGAAATCAAGTTTACTGAGTGCTAATCACATGTTAATACCTTGCAACTTTTGATTCTCTCCAAAGGTGAGGACTGCTATGCTCCATTTAAAAAGAAATATGTGCACATGCTAAGGCAATGTAAGGGAGGACAAGCTTTTTCCTCTACCCTCTTATATTCAGTAATTGGGGCCTGCAAATTAAACTGACAAAATACAGGTTAACAGGAGAAAAACGTTTATTTATATGCATAGAGAGGCCAACAAAAGTAGCTGGCTCCTTAAACTCTTAAAGGCTTACCGGCCTAATTTGGTAGGAGAAAGGGAAGGGGGAGAAACAGCTTCTTTGCCAAGAACAAAAAGATTTTTTAGGAAAGACAAATGGGTTTTTCGAACAAACTGGAGATACAAGAGTTTATGATATCTGTCATAAAGGTATAAGTGGTTTTTCTGTCTTTTTCAAGGTGACAAAACTGCTCTGGAGAGGAAATTATGGTAGATTTACGCTTGTTCTCTCTACTGGGTATAGAGCCACCCTGAAGAGGGAGTTTATGGTAGTTCTCACTTCTCAGAAGTTTCTGCTTTTAGTCAGGCAAGGGACGCTCTGAGAAGGCTTTGCTGTTGAATCTCAAATGTCTTCATGTTTAAATAATCTTTATACAAACCCATAGCAACTATAGAAAGACTTGAAACAGGGCAGCACTGGGGAGGAAGAGACAGCTTTGCTGGCAGGAGATCTGAATTACATTCAAACCCATGAACCCTAAATTGGGATCAAGTGCTGTGGGTCGAGGTCTAGCAAGGCAACAACAGATCCGGGCAGGAAAACTGAATTTGGGGATTTGAGGAGAGTGGAATTAAGGGGTGATTGACCAAAGAATGGGCAGGGCATAGAGAAGTCACAAGGTGTTGTAGGAATAGACTAGTAAAAGCTAAGCTTGTACGAGCCAGGGAAGGGAGAACTTTTTGAGCCCAGACAGAAAATGCTGTGTGGAGAGGGGCACTGAGAGGGGCCGTGATCTTCCAGAGAGAGACACAGTCACAGAGAGGGCGCTAAGAAAATACACACCCTGGTTTTACTCTCCTCCTTCCCTCAAATCTCTCCTGCCAGTGCACCCCATTGGCTGAACCCAACAGAAACCATCATGCAAGAGAACCTGATGCTACAGTTCCCACAGGCCCTGGGACAGCTCAGGGCGGAGAGGGCAGGAGAGTGGGTGTGGAATGGATTTGGGGGAGCAAGTGGAAGATACCTGGGTATTCAGAGAAAAATCATCTCTTCCTAATATGGGAAAGGCAGAATGTACAGCTGTAGACAAGCCGTGTCTTCTCCTTGCTTGAATAAATCTGCCAGGGCTTCCCCTCTGAGGGCATACATAAGCCTAGGTTTTCACCCTATTTTCAAAGAACTCCTCAAACCTCAGCCACAAAATCCGCTGGGGTTTATTGTGTCTGCTTCTTTCACAGAAGGCAGGTAATGAGTAACACCGTACCGCTGGGCGAGCAGCCTTTCCCCTATTCAGCGTGTTGGCTCTCGATGAGGCACACGAGAAGCGTGATGAATCCTGAAGGCACTTCTGCTTGAAGTGAATGCTTGCATTAGCGCTTTGCACAAAAACTACTCATCAAAACCCACCGCTGTTCCCCAGCGGGTCCCAACGCCATGAGAATGAGGCTACTTGGAACTGTTCTTAGGTATGACTTGCTGTTTTTCTTAATCCCGGAAGAGAATTACCCCAGTAAATAATTCTTGGTACTTTCACAGAGCTGAAACACTTGAAATTCTTCTCCCAACCAGCTGAACTTAACAACCGACTTACTATATTAACTAAAGAAGAGAGACAATTTCCATTGAATCCAAAGACGTTTTATATGCTGGTAGAGTTTAACTAATAAGGGAAATTCAAATAAGAGTAGTCAGAGGAGAAAGCTAAGTACCTGGCATTCAGAGAAAAGAAATTTTAAGAAGGTTGAGAATAAAATAACTTAGGGGATAGAGAGAAGAGCTAAAGGCAGAAAAAGGATAGGACTCATGTAACTGATCATTTTAGGGGCTAGGGAGGTTTCAAAAGGTGAATTGTCGTGCTATTAGTACTATGAAGCAAATCATTCAGATACTACTAAGTCCTGCAACATGACAAATGCCACAGGCATTCAGGTGAGCCGCACTAAGGAGTAGATTCATCACTGGTGAGCCAGAGGTTTACACATTGTGTGGGACCTTCTTTTTCATTTTTATTATTTTATTTTTAAAATATTTATGGATTGCTTTATATTTCGGCTGCATTGGGTCTTAGTTGTGGCATGAGGGATCTTCGTTGAGGCATGTGGGATCTTTAGTTGCGGCATGCAGACTCCTAGTTGTGGCATGCATGCGGGATCTGGTTCCCTGACCAGGGATTGAACCCAGGCCCCCTGCATTGGGAGCGCGGAGTCTTAGCCACTGAACCACCAGGGAAGTCCTGGGACTTCTTTAAAAAAAAAAACAAACATAAAAATAAAAGAAGAACCTCATTTTAAAACATGCATGCATGGGCTTCCCTGGTGGCACAGTGGTTAAGAATCTGCCTGCTAATGCAGGGGACACGGGATCAAGCCCTGGTCCGGGCGGATCCCACATGCCGCAGAGCAAATAAGCCCGTGCACCACAGCTACTGAGCCTATGCTCAAGAGCCCATGAGCCACAGCTACTGAAGCCCGTGTGCCTAGAGCTCGTGCTCTGCAACAAGAGAAGCCATGGCAATAAGAAGCCTGTGACCACAACGAAGAGTAGCCCCCGCTCTCCGCAACTAGAGAAAGCCCGTGAGCAGCAATGAAGACCCAACGCAGCCAAAAATAAAGAAATAAATATTTTTAAAATGCATGCATAATTATAGTAACAGATTGCAATATAAATCTTTCAAAATCTGACAGATCTAGAAGATAAAAATTTAGCTGGGACATAGAGGATCTGAGTATTAAAATCAACCAGCTCAATTTAATAGATGTGTATAGAACTTCAAAACCTACAAATACAAAACATGCTTTTTTTACCTTATGTCAATAAAACATTTGTATATTCATATATATTTCAACATCATGTATATTTCTACATCACATATACATATATCTCTCTATATATATATCTCTCTCTATATATATATATATAGATATCATGTACTTGGCCACAAATAAAACTTGACAAATTCAAAAAAGTGAAAAAAATAAAATAAATAGACCAAAATGAGGCGTAGGGATTTGTAAGGAGCCTGTAAAAGTGAGGAGCCCTGAAACTTAAGCTTCTTAGCTTTGTGGCACATCCACCTCTGGCCATACTCAAAAGTCTATACCCCAAAGAATATGCAAAAAAGCAGGGAGGAATAAATAGATGTAAATATGAGAAAACCCCGCATTCACAGAGAAAGAGGAACTTAAAGGACAGATATCAGAGTATGATTTGAGCAAAGACAATTCAACGTGGCCAAAGTCATTCCTCCCCTACCCCCCCAGGGCAGAGAGAGGTGGCGACTTTCTGAAAGGCTGTCAAATGCCTCGGGAGAGGGGCCGAGCACTGCCTCCAGGGGCCCATCCCGAATGAAGCTGTGAAATGAGACCCAGTGAGATGAGTGAGTGGTGGGTGACACCGTAAGATGGGCAACTCTGAAAGGAAGAGTGAAGAGGTGTGGGAACAAGGCTGTCGCACAGTCTTGCCTAAGATAAGCCCGTGGGGATCCTCTAAATATAGTTAAAGGAATCCCTCAATGACACATTATAGAACAGGCAGAATATACTAATTTCTCCTGAGCTAGAAAGAGAGAGATCTTTGAGAATGTCAAGGCCACCCCTTTGGAAATTCCTTTGGCTTCCATGCTCCTCACTCAAGACTGGGCACAGTGGCACCGGGGGGTGTGCAGCAAGCTCTCACTGGATGGATGGATACTCTATGAAGTGGAGGTGAGAATACATGGGTGATACATGGGTGATGTACTTACTGTGGTGCCTGGCACATAGTAAAACCTCCAAAAATATAAGCCATTGCATTAGCTACTATAGTAAGCAGTCAATGATAAGAACCTTCCTTTTCAATAAAATAATACTTTGATGAACGTAAGTTATTCAACTTCTAATGAATATTTCACTCAAGCTATTTAATGTCCAGTCCAATTCTTCATTGCTGCTTGCAAATTGTGACTTTAAACAACACTTATTACATAATTTCTCAAGATTTTGTGTGTTAGGAGTTTGGGCAGGTCACTCAGAGGTACTGAGCTGGCCGGTGAGCCACTCTGGAGGGTCCAAGGTGGCTCCACTCACATACACTGTGCCTTTGCAAGGACACGTGGATAGCTGGGATCAGCACAGACCATGGACAGTGTCTTCTGTGGTGTGACAGTCTCACAAACTGGCTTGGAACTCCCAAAACAAGTATTCCGAGAGATTAAGGTCAAAAGTCCAAAGCCTCTTGTGAGCTAAACTCCAAAGTCCCAGAACATCAATTCTGCCTCAATTGTTCGGTCAGGTAAGTCACTAAGGCCAGTCGGGTTTCAAGGGGAGGAGAATTCAACTTCACCTCTCAATGGGAGGGACAGCAAAGAATTGATAGGCATCTTTACTTTACCATACTGTTTGTACACATTAAATGAAAAATGTTAGAAACTATGTCAAAGCAACTATTTGCATGAGTTAGAATAGAATTGACATTCGTGGGTGTTTAGTTCTTAATGGAAGACCTATTGCTGCCGTGTCAAACGTTTCATCTGGATATTTGTTTTGATGGTATATGGGCCAGCCAGTAGAAGAACTGCAGGCTTTTGAAATTCTAAATCCTGGGCTTCCCTAGAAAGGCCATACCTAAAAAATGGAGTCTAGCAGTCATCTTTTAAAATTCCAGATGAGGTTCTCCTAAAAGTTTGGTAATGAGACACTTTGTTCCTAAGAGAAGGAAAAGGCTCTCCTTGAATTTCCCCACCATCTCTCATCTTTAACCTCTCTAGACCCATGAAAAGAAACACTGGGACAAAGGTAAGAAAAAAATAACTTAAGAACTGTAAGTAAAAGGATGAATTAAAGTCTCTGTGGATTATTACTTATTAGGGTTATTAAGGCATTTTTTGCCTTGTCAATGTTTCAAAGAAATAATATCTTTCATTTCATGTTGACAGTTAATAAAATTATCACATGACTGTCGGATCACATTTGAGTCTCAAAACAACCCTAGAAGATAAGTAGGAAAGCTACTATTATTTTTCCTGTTTTGTAGATGAAGAAACCGGTGACTTGACTGAACTCTCTCTGCTGGTAAAAAGTAGTTCAAGCCTGGACTTACATTTTCCAATTCCATACCACGTGTTCTTTCAGCTACACTGCTGCCTTTCAATCAGCTCACACATTTAGGCTAATAATATTCATCTAATTTCACATCACCACTGCATATTTATGTCTTCAAGAATAATAACTCTATTCAAAAATTTGTCTCGCTTCTGCATTTTTCATATAGAGTTTCATTTGCTCTTTCTGCAAAAATAGCAATCTGCATCTTGTAGAGTGCACACAAATTCAAATGTCTCAAAGTATATGACGTTTTACTTATCCAAGAATAAATGGTATTCATCATACTTAGCAAGAACATCATGGGTTTCATTTTCGAAGTATTTTGCAAGCATCAGCTAATTAAGACTCCTATAGACTTCAGTTTGACAGTTGTTTTCAAAAAGTCTCTTGTTTCCCAGGAAAGTTCTCCACTCTGTCTTATGTATACAAATCAGCACATTTGTTCGGTTCTTAAAATAAGAAGCTAAAGGCTGTGAAATTATTTTCGATCAGTGTGTGACAAATACAATGAGATCAGTGAGATAAAAATGCCCAGTGACTGGTCTGAAGGACAAATAGGAACACAGCAGAAGAACTCAAGGTCTTCTACATTCTAAATAGATACTGGATTGTTCCACAAGGTCCTATCTTTAAAACTACAACACAGGCATCTGCTTTACAATTCAAACTTGAAGTGGTTTCCTACTTGGATCATTCTGTATTTTTGTTTGTTTGTTTGTTTGCTTGTTTTAACATCTTTATTGGCATATAATTGCTTTACAGTGTTACTTTCTGCTGTATAACAAAGTGAATCAGCTATATATATACATATATCTCCATATCTCTTCTCTCTTGCGTCTCCCTCCCACCCTCCCTATCCGACCCCTCTAGGTGGTCACAAAGCACTGAGCTGATCTCCCTGTGCTATGTAGCTGCTTCCCACTAGCTATCTATTTTACATTTGGTAGTGTATATATGTCAATGCTACTATCTCACTTCGTCCCAGCTTACCCTTCCCCCTCCCTGTGTCCTCAAGTCCATTCTCTACGTCTGTGTCTTTATTCCTGTCCTGCCCCTAGGTTCATCAAACATTTTTTTTAGATTCCATATATATGTGTTAGCATATGGTATTTGTTTTTCTCTTTCTGACTTACTTCAGTCTGTATGACAGACTCCAGGTCTATCCACCTCACTACAAATAACTGTTTCATTTCTTTTTATGGCTGAGTAATATTCCATTGTATATATGTGCCACATCCTCTTCATCCATTTATCTGTCGATGGACACCTAGGTTGCTTCCATGTCCTGGCTATTGTAAATAGAGCTGCAATGAACATTGTGGTACATGTCTCTTTTTGAATCATGGTTTTCTCAGGGTATATGCCCAGTAGTGGAATTGCTGGGTCGTATGGTAGTTCTATTTGTAGTTTTTTAAGGAACCTCCATACTGTTCTCCACAGTGGCTGTATCAATTTATATTCCCACCAACAGTACAAGAAGGTTCCCTTTTCTCCACACCCTCTCCAGCTTTTATTGTTCGTAGATTTTTTGATGATGGCCATTCTGACCAATGTGAGGTGATACCTCATTGTACTTTTGATTTGCATTTCTCTAATGATTAGTGATGTTGAGCATCCTTTCATGTGTTTGTTGGCAATCTGTATATCGTCTTTCAGGAAATGTTTATTTAGGTCTTCTGGCCATTTTGGGATTGGGTTGTTTTTTTGATATTGAGCTGCATGAGCTGCTTGTATATTTTGGAGATTAAACCTTTGTCCGTTGCTTCATTTGCAAATATTTTCTCCCATTCTGAGGGTTGTCTTTTCATCTTGTTTATGGTTTCCTTTGCTGTGCAAAAGCTTTTAAGTTTCACTAGGTCCCATCTGTTTATTTTTCTTTTTATTTCCATTTCTCTAGGAGGTGGGTCTAAAAGGACCTTGCTGTGATTTATTTCAGAGTGTTCTTCCTGTGTTTTCCTCTAGAGTTTTATAGTGTCTGGCCTTATATTTAGGTCTTTAATCCATCTTGAGTTTATTTTTGTGTGTGGTGTTAGGAAGTGTTCTACTTTTATTCTTCTACATGTAGCTGTCCAGTTTTCCCAGCACCACTTATTGAAGAGGCTGTCTTTTCTCCATTGTATACCCTTGCCTCCTTTATCAAAGATAAGGTGACCATATGTGCGTGGGTTTATCTCTGGGCTTTCTATCCTGTTCCATTGATCTATATTTCTGTTTTTGTGCCAGTACCATAGTGTCTTGATTACTGTAGGTTTGTAGTATAGTCTGAAGTCAGGGAGCCTGATTCGTCCAGCTCCATTTTTCTTTCTCAAGATTGCTTTGGCTATTCGGGGTCTTTCGTGTTTCCATACAAATTGTGAAATTTTTTGTTCTAGTTCTGTGAAAAATGCCATTGGTAGTTTGATACGGACTGCACTGTAGATTGTTTTGGGTAGTATAGTCATTTTCACAATGTTGATTCTTCCAATCCAAGAGTATGGTATATCTCTCCATCTGTTTTATCATCTGTAACTTCTTTCATCAGTTTCTTTTAGTTTTCTGCATACAAGTCTTCGGTCTCTTTAGTTAGGTTTAGTCCTAGCTATTTGATTCTTTTTGTTGCAATGGTAAATGGGAGTGTTTCCTTAATTTCTCTTTCAGATTTTTCATCATTAGTGTATAGGAATGCAAGAGATTTCTGTGCATTAATTTTGTATCCTGGTACTTTTCCAGATTCATTGATTAGCTCTAATAGTTTTCTGGTAGCATCTTTAGGATTCTCTGTGTATAGTACCATGTCATTTTCAAACAGTGACAACTTTATTTCTTCTTTTCCAATTTGGATTCCTTTTACTTCTTTTTCTTCTGTGATTGCTGTGGCTAAAACTTCTCAAACTATGTTGAATATAGTGGTGAGCATGGGTATCCTTGTCTTGTTCCTGATTTTAGAGGAAATGGTTTCAGTTTTTCACCATTGAGAACGATGTGGGCTGTGGGTTTGTCATATATGGCCTTTATTATGTTGAGGTAAGTTCACTCTATGCCTACTTTCTGGGGAGTTTTTATCATAAATGGGTGTTGAATTTTGTCGAAAGCTTTTTCTGCATCTATTGAGATTATCATATGGTTTTTATCCTTCAGTTTGTTAATATGGTGTATCACATTGATTGATTTGTGTATATTGAAGAATCCTTGCATTCCTGGGATAAACCCCTCTTGATCATGGTGTATGAGCCTTTTAATGTGCTATTGGATTCTGTTTGCTAGTATTTTGTTGAGGGTTTTTGCATCTATATTCATCAGTGATATTGGCCTGTAGTTTTCTTTTTTTGTGGCATCTTTCTCTGGTTTTGGTTTCAGGGTGATGGTGGCCTCGTAGAATGAGTTTGGGAGTGTTCCTCCCTCTGTTATATTTTGGAAGAGTTTGAGAAGGATAGGTGTTAGCTCTTCTCTAAATGTTTGATAGAATTTTCCTGTGAAGCCATCTGGTCCTGGGCTTTTGTTTGTTGGAAGATTTTTAATCACAGTTTCAATTTCAATGCTTGTGGTTGGTCTGTTTATATTTTCTATTTCTTCCTGGTTCAGTCTTGGAAGGTTGTGCTTTTCTAAGAATTTGTCCATATCTTCCAGGTTGTCCATTCTATTGGCATACAGTTGCTTGTAGTAATCTGTCATGATCCTTTGTATTTCAGCAGTGTCAGTTGTTACTCCTCCTTTTTCATTTCTAATTTTTTTAAAAGACATATTTATTCAGTGTCATGATCAGACTATTACATTTAGCAATCAACAGCATGTGTGCAAAAAAAAAAATCTACATTAAAACCCTTTGTTGGAATGCTTTACACTTTCCAAAGAACAGAAACTAAAATAACCTGTTATACAATTAGTCACAAATACAGTCCTCGAGTTTTTTTGCCCATACACATGAGTATTGTCTAAAACATGTCTTCTTTGTAGCAGCTAGGCCCTGCCACCACTGTGCTTGGCTGAGTTCACAAATCTGTTGTAACCTGTAGCTTCCCTGTCACTTCTCTGGCTCTCCTCTCCTGCTAAGCCTTGTTTCCTGGAAGTAATCAAAACCTTCTGCCACTGCTATAGCTACTGCTGCTGCTGGAACCACCATAACCACCTTGGTTTCAGGGTTTGGCAACATTTTGGCCTCCACCACCATAGAGGCCAGAACTTTTGCCTCCAAAGTTTCCTCCTTTCATGGGTCCAAAATTTGAGGATTGATTGTTGTAACTGCCAAAATCATTGTAGCTTCCACCACCTCCAAAATTGCTTCCATCATTACCAAACCCATTATAGCCAGTTCCACTGCCACCATGTCCCCCACCACCATGGCTGCCACCAAAGCCACCTCGGCCACAGAAGTCTCCCCCATGACCAAAGCTGTCATTCCCACCAAAACCACCTCCACAACCACCACCAAAGTTTCCAGAACCACTTCGACCTCTTTGGCTGGTTGAGGCACTAGCCATCTCTTGCTGAGATAGGGCTTTCCTTACTTCACAGCTGAGGCCATTCACAGTGTGGTATTTCTGAATGACAGTCTTGTCTACAGAGTCATGGTCATCAAAGGTTACGAAAGCAAAGCCTCTCTTTTTGCCACTGCCTTGATCAGTCATGATTTCAATCACTTCAATTTTCCCATACTGTTCAAAATAATCTCTTAGATGATGTTCTTCAGTGTCTTCTTTAATGCCACCAACAAAAATCTTTTTCACAGTTAAGTGGGCACCAGGTCTTTGAGAATCTTCTCTTGAGACGGCCCTCTTTGGTTCCACAACTCTTCCATCCACCTCGTGTGGCCTTGCATTCATGGCCGCATGCACCTCCTCCACGGTGGCATACGTGACAAACCCGAAGCCTCTGGAGCTCTTGGTGTTTGGATCACTCATTGCCACAGAATCTGTGAGTGCTCCCCACTGCTCACAATGGCTCCTCAGGCTCTCGTCGGTTGTTTCAAAGCTCAAACCTCTGATGAAGAGCTTCCGCAGCTGTTCAGGCTCTTTGGGTGACTCTGACTTACACATGACGGCAGTGGGGTGGGGGGGAGACGTCAATGATGCTTACTCAGTGGTGTCCACGGGCAGAAAGGAGTAATCTACCGAAAGTATCTTCTAATTCTTTTTATTTGAGTCTTCTCCCTTTTTTTCTTGATGAGTCTGGCTAATGGTTTATCCATTTTTTTTATTTTCTCAAGGAACCAGCTTTTAGTTTTATTGATTTTCCTATCATTTCCTTCATTTCTTTTTCATTTATTTCTGATCTGGTCTTTATGATTTCTTTCCTTCTGCTACCTTTGGTGTTTTTTTTAATTCTTCTTTCTCTAATTGCTTTAGGTGTAAGGTTGGGTTGTTTATTTGAGATGTTTCTTGTTTCTTGAGGTAGGTTTTTATTGCTATAAATTTCCCTCTTAGAACTTCTTTTGCTGCATCCCATAAGTTTTGGGTCATCAAGTTGTCATTGTCATTTGTTTCTATGTTTTTTTGGATTTCCTCTTTGATTTCTTCAAGGACATCTTGGTTATTTGTAGCATGTTATTTAGCCTCCATGTGTTTGTATTTTTTACAGTTTTTTTCCTGTAATTGATATCTAGTCTCATAGTGCTGTGGTTGGAAAAGATACCTGATACAATTTCAATTTCCTTAAATTTACCATGGCTTGATTTGTGACCCAAGATATGATCTATCCTGGAGAATGTTCCATGAGCACTTGAGAAGAGAGTGTATCCTGTTGTTCTTGGATGGAATGTCCTATAAATACCAATTAAGTCCATCTTAGTGTGTCATTTAAAGCTTGTGTTTCCTGATTTATTTTCATTTTGGATGATCTGTCCTTTGGTGAAAGTGGGGTGTTAAAGTCCCCTACAATGATTGTATTACTGTCGATTTCCCCTTTTATGGCTCTTAGCATTTGCAGTATGTATTGAGGTGCTCCTATGTTGGGTGCATAAATATTTACAACTGTTATATCATCTTCTTGGATTGATCTTTTGATCATTATGTAGTGTTCTTCTTTGTCTGTTGTAATAGTCTTTATTTTAAAGTCTATTTTGTCTGATATGAGAATTGCTACTCCAGCTTTCTTTTGATTTCCATTTGCATGGAATAGCCTTTTCCATCCCCTCACCTTCAGTCTGTATGTGTCCCTAGGTCTGAAGTGGGTCTCTTGTAAACAGTATATATACGGGTCTTGTATTTTATCCATTCAGCCAGTCTGTGTCTTTTGGTTGGAACATTTAATCCATTTACATTTAAGGTAATTATTGATATGTATCTTCCTATGACCATTTTGTTAATTGTTTTGGGTTTGATTTTGTAGGTCTTTTCCTTCTCTTCTGTTTCCTGTCTAGAGAAGTTCCTTTAGCATTCGTTGTAAAGCTGGTTTGGTGGTACTGAATTCTCTTAGCTTTCGCTTGTCTGTAAAGGTTTTAATTTCTCCATCAAATCTGAATGAGATCCTTGCTGGGTAGAGTAACCTTGGTTGTAGTTTTTTCCCTTTCATCACTTTAAATATGTCCTGCCACTCCCTTCTGGCTTGCAGAGTTTCTGCTGAAACATCAGCTGTTAACCTTATGGGGATTCCCTTATGTGTTATTTGTTGTTTTTCCCTTGCTGCTTTTAATATTGATTCTTTGTATTTAATTTTTGATAGTCTGATTGATATGTGTCTTGGCGTGTTTCTCCTTGGATTTATCCTGTATGGAACTCTCTGTGCTTCCTGGACTTGATTAACTTTTTCCTTTCCCGTATTAGGAAAGTTTTCAACTATAATCTCTTCACATATTTTCTCAGTCCCTTTCTTTTACTATTCTTCTTCTGGGACCCCTATAATTCGAATGTTGGTGTGTTTAATGTTGTCCCAGAGGTCTCTGAGACTGTCCTCAATTCTTTTCATTCTTTTTTCTTTAATCTGCTCTGCAGTAGTTATTTCCACTATTTTATCTTCCAGGTCACTTATCCGTTCTTCTGCCTCAGTTACTCTGCTATTGATTCCTTCTAGAGAATTTTTAATTTCATTTATTGTGTTGTTCATCAGTTTGTTTACTCTTTAGTTCTTCTAGGTCCTTGTTAAAGTTTCTTTCCATTTTCTCCATTCTATTTCCAAGATTTTGGATCATCTTTGCTATCATTACTCTGAATTTTTTTTCAGGTAGACTGCCTATTTCCTCTTCATTAGTTTGGTCTGGTGGTTTTTTACCTTGCTCCTTCATCTCCTGCATATTTCTGTCTTCTCATTTTGCTTAACTTACTGTGTTTGGGGTCTCCTTTTCACAGGCTGCAGATTCATAGTTCCCGTTGTTTTTGGTGTCTTCCCCCACTGAGTAAGGTTTGTTCAGTGGCTTGTGTGGTCTTACTGGTGGAGGGGACTGGTGCCTGTTTTCTGGTGGTTGGGGCTGGATCTTGTCTTTCTGGTGGGCAAGGCTGGTGTGTCTGGTGATGTGTTTTGGGGTGTCTGTGAACTTAGTATGATTTTAGGCAGCCTCTCTGTTAATGAGTGTGGTTGTGTTCCTGTCTTGCTAGTTGTTTGGCATGGGACGTTCAGCACTGGAAATTGCTGGCTGTTGGGTGGAGCTGGGTCTTAGTATTGAGACAGAGATCTCTGGGAGAGCTCTTGCCGATTGATATTACTTGAGACCTGGAGGTCTCTGGTTGTCCAGTGTTCTGAACTTGGCTCTCCCACCTCAGAGGCTGAGGCCTGACACCAGGCCGGAGCATCAAGACTGTGTCAGCCACATGGCTCAGAGAAAAGGGAGAAAAAAATAAAGAAAAATAATAACTAAAAAGAAAAAATAAAATTATTAAAACAAAAAAATTAAAAAGTAATAAAAAAAGAAGAGAGCAACCAAACCAATAAACAAATCTGTCAATGATAACAAGCACTAAAATCTATACTAAGATAAACATAAAAATCAGAAACAAGTCAGTCACAGATAGCAAATGCCAAGTCTACAGTTGTTCCCAAGTTCCACTGCCTCAAGTTTGGGATGATTCATTGTCTATTCAGGTTTTCCACAGATACAGGGCACATCAAGTTGACTGTGGAGCTTTAATCCGCTGCTCCTGAGGCTGCTGGAAGAGATTTCCCTTTTTCTTCTTTGTTTGCACAGCTCCCAGGGTTCAGCTTTGGATTTGTACCTGCCTCTGTATGTAGGTCACCTGAGGGAGTCTGTTCTTTGCCCAGACAGGACGGGGTTAAAGGAGCAGCTGATTCGGGGGCTCTGGCTCACTCAGGCGGGGGGGAGGGGGGGTATGGATGCTGGGCGAGCCTGCGGTGGCAGAGGCGGTGTGACGCTGCACCAGCCCGAGGCGCACCATGCGTTCTCCCAGGGAAGCTGTCCCTGGATCCCGGGACCCCGGCAGTGGCGGGCTGCACAGGCTCCCGGGAGGGGAGGTGTGGAGAGTGACCTGTGCTCGCACACAGGCTTCTTGGTGGCCACAGCAGCAGCCTCAGCGTTTCATGTCCATCTCTGGTATCTGAGCTGATGGCCATGGCTCGTGCCCATCTCTGGAGCTCGTTTAGGCTGTGCTCTGCCTCTGTGGGCACACAGGGAAGGAATCCCCTCTCCTCATGCACCCCGAAACAATGGTCTCTTGCCTCTTAGGCAGCTCCAGACTTTTTCCCGTATTCCCTTCCAGCGAGCCATGGCGCACTAGCCCCTTCAGGCTGTGTTCACACCGCCAACCCCAGTGCTCTCCCTGCGATCTGACCGAAGCCGGAGCCTCAGCTCTCAGCTCCCGCCCTTTCTGGCGGGGGTGAGCAGACAAGTCTCTTGGGCTGGTGAGTGCTGGTTGGCAATGATCCTCTGCAGGAATCTCTCCGCTTTGCCCTCCGCACCCCTGTGGCTGCGCTCTCCTCCGCGGCTCCAGAGCTTCCCCCTCCGCCACCCGCAGTCTCCGCCTGCGAAGGGGCTCCTAGTGTGTGGGAACCTTTCCTCCTTCATGGCTCCCTCCCGCTGGTGCAGGTCCTGTCCCTATTCTTTTGTCTCTGTTTATTCTTTTTTCTTTTGCCCTCCCCAGGTACGTGGGGAGTTTGTTGCCTTTTGGGAGGTCTGAGGTCTTCTGCCAGTGTTCAGTAGGTGTTCTGTAGGAGTTGTTCCACATGTAGATGTATTTCTGATGTAATTGTTGGGAAGAAGGTGATCTCCATGTCTTACTCCTCCAGCGTCTTGAAGGTCCCCCCCCCCACACACTTGGATCATTCTAAATGACATAACCATATTCTGTCTTTAAATTCTGTTTTTGACTTCATGATGGAAATAAACATGAGACCCCTAAAAAATAGTTCCAACCTGGGACACAGTAAATAATCAGGGACCATGCAGCAAAAGTTGGTGTTGACTCCCCAAAATCCTGCACAACTGGCCACCTAAGCTCATATGACAAACCCTATACTTATCCTGCCTTAATATGTCTTCTCCACAGCTATGCCAAGAATCTCAGCATTCTATAGCTCCTTTGGGTTAAGGCCAATGTGAAGATACCTCTTACCAGGACTAGAAAGACATTAACTTAGAAATTTTCTTATCTTCTACCTATGGATTCAATGCATGTAGAAAACTAGAATTTAAATATGTGGAATAGAGGACATGTGAGTTTGTTTCATTGAGTGAACTAAATGTGAAAATATTTTGTAACTAGGACTCCTGGGTAGCTTGATATCACCAAGGGGAAGAAGACATGAAAAGAGGGAGGAGAAAAAGTAAGGAACACTAAAGATTCATTTCCCTTATACCACACTAAATATAAGACATAAATGGCTATAATGATAATACTGATGACAGCCACCAGGCAGAGCAATGGAAATAATAATCACTTACCCATGTATGTTATTTCAGAGTTTGCAAAGAACTTCCCCACTTCAACGGCTCCCTTTGACATTGAAATTGTTATTCCCATTCTATAGATGAAGTTTGGAGAGAATACGTAATTTTCTTAAAGTAGCATTTAGGACTTGGCAGTACCAGGGCCCAAAGCCAGACTTCTGATTTCTAGTTTGCAGCCTGTTCTGCGAGACCACGTGAGAACCCTGGATTCTGAGACCACAGTGTAGCATTCTAGTCCTTTCTCACCTCTTAAGTCTTGCACATTTAGCCAAATAATTTATATTCTTCAAGCTTCTGTTTCGTTATAGTTAAATATTATCTACCCTCCTTTTCTTATTGGATAAAATGAAACAGTACACAAGAAAATCTTTTATACACTGTGAAATGTGAGGAAGGTGTAACTAAATCCAACATAATGACTGATATTTCTAGGGGTCTCACCTCAACGTATCCTTACAGTTAAGCCTTCCTCCCTTTTGTCTGGAAGAACAAAGAGTCTCCTTCTCGTCAAAGTTAAACCTTCCACCTGTGCTTATATGAGACCGGCAAATATTTATCAAGGGCTTACTGAGAGTCTATTGCCTCGCTTAATCTCCATCATCATTTTACAGATAAAGAACTGAGGCTCCTAAAACCTGAATAATTTACCCAAGATTATGCAAATTAAGTATTAGAGCCCAGGAAGTCCCATTTCAGAGCCTATGTCTTTAATCACTGTGCAATAGTGCCTCCCCGATGACTCAGGCAACTTCTCTGTTTTCCCCCATTTCAGTTATCCATTACTGCATAACAATCCATCCCCAGATTAAATGGCTTAAAACCAGTCCCGCTATTTGCACATGATTCTCCAATCTGTACTGAGCTCAACTGGGTCATTCTGTTGACTTTGTCTGGAGTCACTCATGAGGCTCCAACCAGCTGGGATCTTAACTGGGGCTGAACCATCCCTTGTGGTTGCTCATCCTCCAGGGTTCTCTTCCTGTGGCTGCTTATCATTCAGTGGTCTGAACTAGCCTCTAGTCCAAGCGTTTTTATAGCATGGCAGATGGCTTCCACAGGAGGACAAATCCCACTTTGCAAGGGCTTCCCAGGCCTCTGCTGGCATCCTACTTGTTAATGTCCCTTTGGCCAGAACCAGTCACAAGGCCAAGGGCAAAGTCACAGGGTATGAAACCCAGGAGGTGCAGTTCCCGGGAGGCCGTCATGTTTACCACATCTCCTCTCTTCCTGTCTATCTTCTCATTCATTACTTATGTTTCCCCCTCAGCATAGAAGAGACTGGGACGACCACGTCTGAATACAAGTAAAAGTTTCCCGTGACTGCATTTCCCCTTTAGCTACCATCTCCATCTTACTCTCTTTCCTTTCATAGCTAACCGTCTTGAGAGTGGTCTGCACTCACTGTCTTCACTCCATTACTGTCTATCTACTGCCCAGTCACTGGAGACTGGCCTCTCCCAACACCGTTGCACCAAAACTACATTCCCTCAACTCTCCAATAACCTCTGCATTTCCAAATGCAGTGGAGAATCCCTAGACTTGTTTACTTTGACCTCTCTGTAACATTTAATGTTTTCTTTTTCTTATGCGACTCTCCTTTCTCTCATCCTTTGTATGTTTAGTTCTTCCCATCCTCTAATGGCACCTAATGGTCTTCATTCACCAGGGTTCTGGCTCCTGCCCTCTGTTCTACTCACTGTATAGCTTTTCATGCGAAAAACACTCAAGCTTGACCTTTAGCCCCAAACTCTATTCTTACCTCCAGACCCATTCATTTAAGTATATCTCTACTCAAATCCAACAAGTCCGAAACGAATCATCATCTTTCTTCTAAAACTCTTATAATCCCTTATCTTTGTATTACCACCACCGTTTACCCAGTTGCCCAAATTAGAAATGTGATAGCCCAAGACTCTTCCTTCGCTTCTTCCCACAGTATACAATTTGACATTAAGTCTTATCTGTTCCAGCTTTAAGTATTTCTCATAACTATCCAGTGGTATACTGGCAAATGTTTATCTCCCAGCTTTAGCAGGGGATGGGGGATTAGTAGCATTTGATGGTTTCCATGGTGTAATCCTCCCACCATGGTTGATTTCAAGCTACTAATGTGACATCACTGAATAGAATTGGGAAGAGAAGTGCATTACCACACGTTATATAGTATTTCCACCTACAGATACAACAGGCATAAATAACCTCAAGAGAGGAGTAGCAGTAAAAGTAGTAAAATAAGTATAAAATGATGAGTTTTGAGTATTTATTTCTTTTGTTTTTAATATAACTAAATTGTAAGTGTATATACTTTAATTTTCAATGATGGCTTTGTTTAATAGCCAGCTCACAAAATTCCTGGAAATTTAACAACTTCATGAGCCAGAACTAGCTAGATCTATCCCTCTCTTTCCCATTCTCAAGATCAGAGGCAAAATTTAAGGCTCTGACCACCTGTCATCTTGATATTGCAATTTCCTCCTAGTAAGTCTTTCTACTCATCTGTCCCCCACATCTCTGTCCCAAGGACGCTTTCTAACACTCAAATCTGATTATATCATTCCCCCACTTACAGTCATTGAAGCCCCATAGCTTTTCAACTGGAACTTAAAATTCCTAGTTTAATGCACAGAGACTTGCCTTGTTTTGAGCCTTATCTCCCTCTGCTTCGCTCACTAACACCTTAGCAACTCAAACATATGCTATCTTATGACTCTGGACCTTCCCCCATGCTGCTTCCACCCTCTAGATTGCCCTTCCACCTTTCACACAGCTAACTAGTACTGAGTGGTTTTTCAAATCTCAGGTGAAGAACTCCCTCCTCCGAAAGTCTTTTCTATACAGGGGCAGTATATATAGAGTACTGATGAAGAACACGGACATAAAACCAAACAGCTAGGTCTCTAATGTCGGTTCTACCACTTAACTGAGTAACCTTGAATACGTTACTTAACCTTAGTTCCCTTACTAATAAAACGATGAAAATAAAGTGCTACGTTGTAGAATTGTTGGGAAGATTCAAAGAGTTACTATGTGCAAAACCCTCAGAACAGTGCCTATAACTTAAGCCCTTAGGACTCAGTAGATGTTAGCAATATTGACTACCTAACTGTAAATGCTTCTTATCTGTATTTCCACAGCATTATGTACACTCTCATCACATGATACTAAACCACTGATTTACTTGACTTCCTCGTTTGTAACTCTTCAGACAGGAACCATGTGGCCCTGTGCTTAGGCAGTGTCTAGTAAGTGCTCAATAAATGAATAAAAGAGTAGATGAGTGAGGCAAGCTCTGGCCAACTGGGCACGTTTCTTTTTGACTCATTCTGCTGCATTAGATTTAAGAAAGTGAAGGGAATTTGTGAGATCCTATGATCAAATCAAAGGGAAATATTTTTCTCAAATTTAATTAGCTATACATAGTGCTATAAAAACTAAAATCAGAAGGAAATTAGTTTTAAAACCTGCAATGCTTTGGCTGATCTTTGCTTCCTCTTTAGGTTGCTACCGTTTATAAGAAATGTGGTAACGGTGCCTTAGCCTAATTCCACTGTTATTTGTGATGAATGTAGGAAAGACTCGAGTTAAAGGGAGCTTTGGTAAATGTGTGGGCAAAAGAGACTCTAAATGTCCACTGGAAAATTATTCTGACCTCACAGCAAAAATTAAATTCTATTATTTTCTGAGGCTCTAAGTTGTTTATCTAAGAACCACAATTTGACTTTTATGGAAAATGAAAAAAGAAAGAAGAAAGATGTATTGAGCAGCTCCTAGGTATCAGGCATTTTTACAAATACTATTTCTTCTAATCTTCACAGAACTGAATTAGATGTTGTGTTAGGGTTCTCCAGGGTGGCAGGGAATAGATATGTGTTTATGTTTATGTTTATATATAGAGAGAGATTGATTATAAGAAATTGGCTCATTCAACTATATACACTGGTAAAGTTCCACGATTTGGCTTCTGCAAGCTGGAGACCCAGTAAACATGGTGATCTCACATAACTCCGCAGCTCTGGTCTGAAGGCCTGAGCACCAGGAACACTGATGGTATATGTTCCAGACCAAGGGCAGGAGAAGAGCAACGTTCCCGCTCAAACAGTGAGGCTGAGAGAGCAAATTCTCCCTTATCCCAACTTTGTGTTGGCCCTCAACAGGTCTGAGGAAGCCCACCCACACTGGAAGGGCAATCAGCCTTATGCAGAGTCTACTGATTCAAATGCTAATCTCTTCTGGAAACACCTTCACAGACACATCTGGAAATAATGTTTAACCAGATACCTGGGCATCCCACAGGCCAGTCAAGTTGTCCCATAAAACTAACCATCACAGATGTTATCCCCATTTTCAGATGGGGAATCTGAGGGCCAGAGGGTTAAGTAATTTTCCAAAGATTACATGGATGGCAAGTGTGGGTTCAAGTTCAAATGCATGTGTTTCTAATCCCAAAGCACCATGTTCCTTCTACTAAGACAGTAGTTCTAAATCAGGTGAATCTGCCCTCCAGCGTCACTTGGCAATGTCTGAAGACATTTTTGGTTGTCGTAACTGGTGAGGATTGAGGGACTTGCTACTGACATGCAAAGGGTAGAAGTTAGAGAGGCTGCTAAACATCCTACGACGCACAGGACGGCCCTCACAACTGAAAATTATCCAGCCCAACACGTTAATAGTGCCAAGATAAAGAGACCCTGCCTGAAACGATACTATTTTAACAGTTTTCCAAAACAGTAGACTAGTAATAATATGCTGATCTAAAATATAAATGACGAGAGTTCCATACACCTAATAAAGACTGGTGAAAAGAGTGAATGAATGTTAACTTCTAGATTATGATTTATTTTAATAGCCTCACCTACCTTGGAAAATTTGGGAAGAATAAGTGATGGGTACATGGGAAAGTACTTTGAAAAGGGAGGCAATTTCTAGGTCCAGACAAAAACAAAATATTGTTCAAGAAAAGAAATGTAAGTATTATTCAACCCAAGAAACTGCTACTTGGCTCAGCTGTGAAGAATATTTACCTTGTCATAATGTCAAATCGTGATTTAAATAAGAATTGTGATACAATTATTTTAGGAAAAGGGGGAGGGGAAGGAGGAGAAAAAGAGCACCGTGTGCATGTGTTGTGTGTGTGTGAAGTGAGAGCTGTTACGGTATTAAATTAGTTGAATAATGTTAGATATTAAGATATTTTTTAATACCCACCTAAGCATTTATTTAAAAATATTGAGTAACTAGCAGAAGAAATTGTTCACTTTCTTTATAAACATCAAAGTAATATTTAAAGCTCTATGGATGTATTTATATAGAAAGCTATGACTCTAAAAAATCATTTTAAAAGTCATATTCTAGTTCTGGGAGATCCAGAGAATCTCTATTAAAGAATAAAAAGTGTATCCCTAATCCCAGTCAGAGTTCAGACTATCAGGCTTAGGGATACTCTGCAAGAAAATGTAGACAGCCCACTATTTTAAGAGTTCATGTGGAGGCCAATTTACTTAGCCTCTCTGAGCCTCACTTGTTTCATCTCTAAACTAAATAAGTTCATTTGGAACTAATTAAACTCAAACGCATGGCAAATAACAAAAATGAGACAGACCAGGTACAACTGCCAGCATCACTTATAGATGATAGTCTCAACTCAGATCCAGCCAGCGGTTGCCATAAAGACATATTGGTGCTAAGAGGCCCAATGGTTCAAGAGAAACTACAAATCCGAATTTTCACATGAAAGCTCCAGATTTTAGAATGCTAGTTTAAAACATACAGTGCCTGCCAAACCCAACCCATCTGCAAGCCACCACCAGCTCACAGATTCCCAATATGCGACCTCTAAGTTAGTGAACGTGGATGGCTCCTGTAGGGCAGTGCAATGTCTCATTTCTAAAAATCTCTATTGAATGTATGAGTTTCTCCAACACCAAAGAAGCAGTTTGTTTAATCCAAACCCGACCCACTATATTACTTCACTTTGTGACTTTTACATTCACTGTGAACACTCACAGATCTTCAGAACCAAGATCAGCATAAAGCCTTTATCCAAGAAAGCACAGTCATGAACAAAGCTAGGTGGGCTTCCCTGGTGGCGCAGTGGTTAAAAATCCGCCTGCCAACTCAGGGGACACGGGTTCGATCCCTGGTCCGGGAAGAGCCCACATGCCGCGGAGAAGCTAAGCCCGTGCGCCACAACTACAGAGCTCGCGTGCCACAGCTACTGAAGCCTGCGCTCTAGAGCCCGTGCTCTGCAACAAGAGAAGCCCCCGCTTGCTGCAACTAGAGAAAGCCTGTGCGTGGCAACAAAGACCCAACGCAGCCAAAAATAAAAGAAAATAAATAAATTAATAAAAACAAAGATAGGTTCTGCCAAACACAGCTGGGCCAAAAACTCAAGGAGTCGTTCTCAGAGGGACATGATTTGGTAAAAACTGTCATTAATCGGTCTTTTCAGACCTGTTAGTGCACAAAGAAAACAACTGCCTTTAAATACAAAGGACAGTATCAAGCTCAATATTTGCTAAGCAGAGTATCTTTTAATCTTTTACAAGGAAACTTTTACCCACTACTGCTAATTATCTTCTTGGTTTACAGGTCTAGAAAAATGAAGTCTGTGATTTTTCTCCTATTCATTTTGGAAACCGCAGCTGCAATCCCGGTAAATATCCTTTCTGCTATTGTCACATCTCTCCTTCCTGACATTCGATTTAGAAATCCTCCATTTAAAAGAAAATGTTCTTCAGCTTGCGCTATTTACTTAGTAGCATGTCAATCATATCACTTGTGAGGTGCTTTTGATTTTATATAGCCCTAAAGTTTTAAGAAATAAACAAACCAGAGACTACCTTCCCCAAATAAATAAATATATATATATATATAATGTCTTACAGAATGGTTTGAAGTTCTCTTTTTAAATTTTTTTATGTTTATTGGAGTACAGTTGACTTACAATGTTGTGCTAGTTTCAGGTGTACAGCAAAGTGAATGAGTTATACATATACACATGTCCACTCTTTTTTAGATTCTTTTCCCATATAGGCCATTATGGAGTACTAAGTAGAGTTCCCTGTGCTGTACAGTAGGTCCTTATTAGTTATCTATTTTATATATAGTAGTGTGTATATGTCAGACCCAATCTCCCAATGTATCCCTTCCCCACCTTAGCCCCCTGGTAACCATAAGTTTGTTTTCTACATCTGTAACTCTATTTCTGTTTTGTAGATAAGTTCGTTTTTATTTTAATCAAATTATTTTTTTTCCCAAGCAAGGAATGAATGACTAGTAAAAATGAAATAAGGTACTTTAAAATATATATATTTCTTGGGAATTCCCTGGTGGTCCAGTGGTTAGGAATCCATGCTTCCACTGCAGGGGGCCTGGGTTCGATCCCTGGTTGGGGAACTAAGATCCCACAAGCCACGAGACACAACCAAAAAAAAAGGTCAGCAAAAAAAATATTTCTTTAAGAGTTAACAGGTTCTACAAGACACAAGTACACAGCTGAAAGTGTTGACCAACAGTCTATTAGCCAGGGAATATGCCCAAATACCAAAGAGAACAGGAAGAAATAAATTCTCCTATGGAAGCTCACCAGGTTAATATGAGAAATCTAAGAAATCAGTATGAGAAATCTTGGAGCAAATACTCACACTCGCCGGCAGCGTCTTCTTCAAGATCAATACATACTGGCTGAGAAATTCTGAGTCTATAATGAAAGCAGGACCCAATAGGTTAGGGACAGGAACTGATATGATAACCATAAATCAGCTCTTAACTCACACTTGGGGGTACGTCCAAGCAAACATGCTGAAAGCAGACAGGACTAGAACTTTCTTTTCTTCACAGCCAGATATACTAGCCCCACCATTCACACCGTAATAAATCAGCCACACACAAATCAGTCCATCTGAGACCACGTCAGCAGCCTCAAAATACCTGAAAGTTGTCTTTGTTTAATGGGACCATAGCTTGCATGATCATTTGGATATCTCCCAAAGGATCCATATCATCCTTAATCAGACTAAAGGATTTGTGCCATTTTTTCCTTTTCACCAAATGGATGCATCAACCTCCTTGAGATAGACAAAGCAATTTATCTCTTGTCCCTTCTCTCCTTCCCTCTCTACTACGTCTAAGATTCTGTCCTTGCTTTTGTTGTTGTTGTTGTTTAAAGATTCATTTATTATTTATTTAATTTCTTTTTGGCCGCATCAGGTCTTAGTTGCGGCACGTGGGCTCTTCGTTGTGGTACGCAGTCCTCTCTCTAGTTGTGGCGTGGGCTCTACAGTTGTGGCGTGCCGCTTCCAGAGCGCATGGGCTCCGTAGTTTGCGGCACACGGGCTCTAGTTGAGGCGTGTGAGTTCAGTAGTTGCTGCGCGCGGGCTTTGTTGCCCTGCGGCATGTGGGATCTTAGTTCCCTGAGCAGGGATCGAACACGCATCCTCTGCATTGGAAGGCAAATTCTTTACCACTGGACCACCAGGGAAGTCCCTGTCCTTGCTTTTTGGATAGCTTCTGGTTGACAGATGTGTCAGCAAGGATAGACACCATGCCACCCTGACCAAGTAGTTCTTAGAAAAAAGAATTTATGAGCACTGCTAAGAATCATGCTTAAGTAGTGAGGAGCTGCTCCAGCTGTAATTATAAATTTTCCTCTGAAATTACAGAAGTGGAATAATTATATGTTCAGCACAGAGAGAAGTTCCCACAGAGCCATTGTTTTCTCCTGAAAATGCGGTTTGCCCTTGCAGCTATGTAAACAAGCATCAAAAGGTTCTTTGAAGCAAATGTTTGAATGACACGCCTACATACAGATGTGTTCCAGATGTTTCCCTCTTCGGAAAACTTTTTTTCATACAGACTCAGTCCCGTGTTAAAAAACTAAGTATCGGGGCTTCCCTGGTGGCGCAGTGGTTGAGAATCTGCCTGCCGATGCAGGAGACACGGGTTCGTGCCCCGGTCCGGGAAGATCCCACGTGCCGCGGAGCAACTAAGCCCGTGAGCCGTGGCCGCTGAGCCTGCGCGTCCGGAGCCTGTGCTCCGCAACGGGAGAGGCCACAACAGTGAGAGGTCCGCATACCGCAAAAAAAAAAAAAAAAAAAAAGCTCTGTGATGAATACCTGCGTAAGATATCAGACAGTTCATATTATTACCCCTGTGTGCTACTACTATTAGCTATAGTAATTTTTCACTTGCGTTACCCCTTAAAATTCACAACATGTCTTGAATACGTAGCTTTACCTTGATATTTCTGCTCACTTCACCTTGAGAGATGAGAGAGTACAGATGAACAGTTTGTCAAACCACCACACGTAGTAAACAGAAGAGTCAAGACTTGAAGGAAGGTGTCTTATCTCTACGTCCAGTTGTTCAACTTCTCCGTCATGTATCACTGCCCAGCTCTTCATCTATGCCTCCAGTCTTACTGGAGATAGAGCTATTCCTATAAAGGAAATAATACTCCATAGCTGTTCAGCCCTACTAGACTTGGTGTCCTGTTTCATACAGTTTTTCAATTAGTTCAAGATTAAATTATTTTTTTTACTACATGATTTCCTGATGAATATAAGACTGATAGGAGTTAGGAAAGTATACAAATATTGAATAAAGAGTTTATAACTTTTTCTGCTAATTATCAGTGAGTACTTAAAAGTTAATTTAAGAAAATGCACAGTGCTATAGCCTATGGTTAATTTGATTTCAACTTTAGGCTAAACGACACTTTTCAAAATTATAAAGTATAAATGCTTTGTAAAAGTTTGAAAAACACAGACAATAATTCCAAAAATCAAAGGTTGCTATTATTGAAATAATTTTGGCCCTATCTTCCCCCATTGTCTGCATATATAACTTTTTCTTAATCATGATTGGGATTTTGTTTTCACTTAAGATTATATTCTGACTATTTGCTTGTATCTTTAAAAATTCTAGAGAATATCTTTTAACTGATGTGATAAATGAAATATATTACTACTAACAATGATGACAAGAAAAAAGTAGCTAGAAATTTTAAACATGAATATTTAGGCCTGAATAACAAACCAGTTTTTAATTTTTTCAGACACAAGCGAGGTTCCTATCTGATCATTCCAACCCAACTGCTGATTCCTTGAGTTCCTTCCAACAGGCTGAAACGTTGGTAACATCTGAGCACACCGCAATCCCCACTGTAAGGGCTGGAGATGCAGAAAATGAAAAGGAAACTGACGTATCCATAGAAGACCATCCCACTCATAAGGTAAAGGTAACATGGTTCTACTAGTACAGACTTTTGTCTCCCAAGGTCTCAATTCTAAAGCGTGGTCAAAGAGACTACCTTATTCACTCTAAGTTTAATTTTTTTTAAGTTGATGATCACATAAAGTGCCTCCAATCTCTAAAAGAATTGTGAGTTTTACTTCTTGGGCTGAAGTGCTACGTAATTGTTTTATTTCGCAAAATTCAAGTTCAGGTTAAACTTGTAGCTATCGAATATGAAGAACATCAAAAATAAGTTTATAAGACATTATGTGAAGAAAAAGAATTAAGAAATATTAATGTTGGCTTATGAATTGTGAATATGATGTAGATATGACTTTATCATTTGTTTCAAGGATAAACTTTTTTCTTTTTAGCCTGAAAAGTCTTCAGTACTAAAGTCAGAGGAGGAAAACCATGACCAGTCAGCAGATCAGGACCAGAGTTACAGCCAAAACCTGGGATCAGAGGATCAAGAGAAAAGTGAAAGTGACTTAACTGAGAATTTGGAGCATACACCAACTGAAGGTACATCGGACCTAAAAGAAGACATGAGTGAGCCTCCAAAGGAAAAACTCCCCGAGAGATTCCTCGATCAGGATGTGAGTTCCATTGTAGCTTCTAATCAACAAGAAAGCATTCCAGAGACAGAGGAAAACCAAGAACAACCTATAAATGACTCATATTCTCAGTTGAACAGGAGCAGCAAACATAGCCAAGACCTAAGTGCTCAAGGAAACCAAGAGCAGGATCCAAACATCCCAAATGGAGAAGAGGAAGGGGAAAGAGAGCCAGGCAAAATTGGTACCCACAATGATAACCAAGAAAGGGAGAGAGAAGTTCCCAAGGAGCATTCTAACAGCACGCAGGAAGAAGACAGTACACGGTCTGATGACATTTGGGAAGAGTCCTATCAACCCACTCAAGTAAGCAAGATGCAGAAAGATGAACTTGAACAGGGTGGCCATGAACAAGAAGAGGAAAACTCCAATGCAGACATGGAAGAGGAAACCGCATCAAAAATCAGTAAGCCCAATCAAGATGAAGAATGGCAGAGCCAGGGAGGAAAGCCCGGCCTTGAAGTTATCAGCAACCATGAGGAGATGGACAAAAAGACTCTTTCTGAGCCTTTGCTGGTGGAGCCTACGGATGATGGTAACATCATGCCCAGAAATCACGGCACTGACGATGGCGGCGATGCTGGCCCCAGGCGCGGTGCAAGTGAGGAGTACTTCAGCCCAAGCGAGGCTTTCCTGGAGAGTGGAAGAGCTCCATCCAATTACTATCACGTAAAGTATGGGGAGCAGAGAGAAAAAGCACGTGAGAATGAGAATGCAGGTACCAGTGAACCTGTAGAAAACCGAGGGGTAAGATCATTTACAGTGATGCTTGTCCGATAAAGTGGTTAGCTTTTCAAAAAACAGCCATGACCTTTCTCTGTGCTCTTGCAATCCCTTGTGCTTACCTCTTAGTACGTGACTAAAATATATTATAATTATTTCTTTTTCTCTACATCTCCATCACTAGTCTGAAAATGCCTGTTTTATTTGGGTTCCCCTAGAAGCATATCCTGGATTTCAGTGCAGTCTGTTTGAGAAGTTCAGGGAACACAGAGGAGTGGAGAAGTGATACAGGGAAGGAAAGGAAGCTAATCAACGGTACATAATTAAAGCCATGCAAAACACATTCCTCTGAACTATCCCCTCTGGAGAGTGAGGGAGCTATGGCTTTTAGACAAGCTGAGGGTTACTAGGAGAGGTGTTAATTCCCCAGCACTTCCAGTCTGTTCTTGAGCAGGCCATATAGGGTGCCGTGGTTTTCCAGGTGCAGAGATGCAGATACCCTGGCACTGACGAGGGTGGTAAATTCTGATAGATCAGAGGCATGAGAGAGGCATGACAACCGCTGCTCTCACGCCTTGACAGCAGCTGCCAGGCCACAGTCCAGTTGATCACCCATGTCTAGCAAAACGCCTCTAACATGATAACGTAAGAGACCCAGCGATGTGTGTTGATTTGGCCATGAAGGCAAAGAACAAAGACTTCAGCTACAGCTTTATGAAGCAAACACACACCAAAATGATCATCGGGAAACGGCAACAGGGTGAGGGAAGGGAAGAAACATATTATTAACTGCTTGTTTAACCATTTGGAGCTTTCATGCAAAACTCTGGCAGCCACCCACCAGGTACAAAAGCTGTACCTGGCACAGCTTTTGGTGAGTGGGTGAGGTGAATACTAACTTCGATTGCTGAGAACTCTGCTACCGTTCTAAGGCAGGAGTTTTCTAACACTTCAGAAATCTGGTCAGAAACATTTCCCAATAGCGTCACAGAGACTACCAGTGTAATCATGTCTTAACTATAGAATCACATAGTGATACCGCATTTCTACTGTTCTCCCAAACCGAAGGGGAGGTGCCAACTTCGCTTCTGATGTTAGTTCCCATGTTTATTGGCTAATCCCCAGAGATACAGCACTGAACCCAGTTCATAAACATAGACATGGCTCCTGTTCTCAGAGGGTTACTGTCTATTTCCACGGTTGCGGCTGGTGTCTCCTCCTTCTGAGATCTGAAATGACTGGAGTATGAAAAGCTCTGTGAAGGTACGCACAGTGGAAATATAAATTATGTAAAGGCTTTCCCTAAAATAGACTTCAACTTCTGCTCTTGTTATTATAAAGGCCAAGAAAGCAGAAAGCTCACCGAATGAAGATGTCAGTGCAACTGAAGGCAACACCAGGGTGTACAGTGTCGGTGAGTACGGGCTGAGCCAGCAGTCTGTGACTCTATGAGGAGAGAGATGGAACGGGCTGTGTTGGGCTATCCCCACGCCTTCGTTGGTGCCTCTACTGCACAGAATTTTTCCTCTCCCCACTCCTCCCCGAGGAAATGCTCCCATAAATCACTGACCTTCTCGTGTGCACATTTGATCTACAACTATGGTAACTGTGTTTACAAACTGGAAATCCAGTTGCAATATCGCTGCAAAAGCTAGAATTCTTTTTCTCTAAGTCCTTTTGCTTCGAAGAAGAAAAACTGATTCTACCTTATTTACACTCAAATCCATAACTTAGAGTTGAGATCCCATATTTAATAAAGACCTAATTCTTAATCACATACCCCAATCACAAAATTTTGAACTTCAACCATAAAATTCTCGTGGCTTATTTAACTTTTGACCAACTTGCACAGCACTGCTTCGTAGATGTCAGACTATGACCGTTGCCGGCAGGTCAAGAAAAGCTGTTTGTTCTTTTTAAATGCCCAGTCCAAACTGCAAGGAAATCTAGACTATTATGCAAAATAGTCTGGGGCCAGAGGGTCCCACCTGAAAATTAACACATCCATTAAAAAGGCTTCCAATGTCTTCCCACATTTTCTCTTATTCATGAAAATGGAACTGTCTGGATGAATTTGAGTTTACGTACTCAGTTTAGCTTTGTCCATGTTTCCTGTCCAAACTTTTCTGTCAGATTCTTGCCTGAGCTTCCAGTGTAAAAGAGGACACGTCTGCAAGGCTGATCAACAGGGAAAAGCCCACTGTGTTTGCCAAGATCCAGTGACTTGTCCTCCTACAAAACTCCTTGACCAAGTAAGGATGCTACAAAATGGTCTTTAAGGGACATCAAACAGTTAGTGATTTGAATGAAAGTAATTTGCAATTGAAATCTTGTGTTAAAGAAAAAAGTAAATGCCCGGGTTATCATCTAATACTTAAACAACAGTCAATAGAAACAGCAGTTCATTAGACAGAGTTTAAGGAACAGAGTGTTTTGCCAACGAACACTCCCAAGCTTGAGGTTTTTCTCATACTTGTCTTTCCTAGGTCTGTGGCACTGACAATCAGACCTATGCCAGCTCCTGCCATCTCTTTGCTACTAAGTGCAGATTGGAGGGGACCAAAAAGGGGCACCAACTTCAGCTGGACTATTTTGGAGCTTGCAAAGGTAAGAGTCTAACCACCACTGCTGAAAGGGTTTTGGGTGAATCTGAATTATATGCGTATATATACGTACTCACATACATGCAAACGACAACAACAAAAAGTTAATGTAGTTCTGAATCCAGGCTGCACGTGAAAAATCACTGGGAGGAGTTTTTTAAAAATTAGAAGAGGGGCTTCCCTGGTGGCGCAGTGGTTGAGAGTCCGCCTGCCGATGCAGGGGACGCGGGTTCGTGCCCCGGTCCGGGAAGATTCCCACGTGCCGCGGAGCGGCTGGGCCCGTGAGCCGTGGCCGCTGGGCCTGCGCGTCCGGAGCCTGCGCTCCGCAACGGGAGAGGCCACAACAGTGAGAGGCCCGCATACCGCAAAAAAAAAAAAAAAAAAAAAAATTAGAAGAATAGTGCCCAGGCTTTAACGGTAAGAGATTCTGATTTAATTGGACTGGGTTGGAGCCTTATACGTTGTTTTTTCACAAGCAACCGAGACACTTCTCGCATGCAGCCAGGCTTCAGAAGCGCTGCGATAATGTTATCCGCTCAATAACTGAGATGAGTCATTGGAGTTTTGTTAAATTACTTGTCCTCTTCCAGAAGCTAAGACGTTGCCAAGCAGTTTTAGTGACAGCACAGTCCTCCAGGGTTTTTTGGAACTGTCTTCCTTTCCCAGGATGCTCTCAATTGTGTTTGGATCTCCTGGTCGCGAAGCGATTGTCCCCATTGTCCCCATTAGCTCACTAACCCCTCCTGTCTTTGCAGACACATGAGAGGAGGCAGTTTCTCAGCCCCCTTGGTGTTAGACGCAGCCACATGAGTTGCTTTGTCCAGTGAAATCTGCGCAGAAATCATCCTCGGGAGTTCTGGGCAGGGCATTTAAGAGCCGGTGTGCGGCTCTCCATGCCCTCTCCACCTCGTGTTCGGGTGACGCTGAGACGGGGTGTCTCCCCCGTCCTGAGCCCCAGAGAGGCAGATGAACAGGGCTCTCCTGCCACCCTGTAGGGGACGCGTAGCAGGGTAGAGAAGTAAGCGCTCGATGTGATACACAACATAGTGGTCAACACTGCTGTACGGTATATCTGAAAGTCGCCAAGAGGGTAGGTCCTGAAAGTCCTCGCCACTGGGAAATAAAAAACCCAAGTAACTATACGAGGTTATGAATGTTTAACTAAGCTCACTGCGGTGGTCATTACACAACAGATGTACGTCAAGCCATCTCGCCGCATACCTTAAACTTGCAGTGTGGTTATGTCAGTTATATTTCAATAAACCTGAAAAAAAAGGTTTGTTCCTTTAAGCCACTGAGATTTAACATTATTTCCACGGTATAAGCTAACTTCTGCCTTCTTCTCTTTTCTCCTAATAAATAGCTCTTGTGACCTCCACCTCTGAACTCCAACTCTCTGGTTCTAGAGTAGTGGTTCTCAGCCCTGGCTGCAGATCACAGTTACTTCTGGAGCTTTTTAAAACATCCTGATGCCCAGGCTCCACCCCCAGATCAATCAAATCAGAATGTCTTTGAATGGAAGCTGGCACCTGGTATGTTTTTAAAACACTCCTGGCAACTCTGCTGTGGCGCCAGGGTTAAGGACCACTGTCGTGATGGAGGGGCAGCGGGGCTGCTCTCAGTCCCCGGAAGTTGTTAAGCGTCCTGCTAGGAGGATTCTCCTTGGGACCGGAGTAAGACCCCCAAGTTAAAATCAATTTACTTTCTGCCTGGAACAGCTATTCCTGCTTGTACGGACTTTGAAGTGACCCAGTTTCCTCTCAGGATGAGAGACTGGCTCAAGAATATCCTCATGCAGCTTTATGAACCTAACCCTGAGCACGCTGGATATCTAAATGAGAAGCAGAGAAATAAAGTAAGTTATCCACAGCCAGCTGCCTAAGCGTCTGTCTACAGGGCTTGGGGAAGAGAGTGTCGGGGGGTGGGGGTGGGGGTATATCAGCCCTTCCTCTGCATATCAGCAACCGCACCGGGTTAACACCCATGGAGTAACAGGACCGTAGCGGTCATCATGGTTCTCGCCTCAAAGTTTGGGACGCAGCCAAACCACCTGATTCCTACACGCAGGGCGGGGGCCTGAACAAGAGCTCTTGAACTCATCCCTAGAGCAAACTGTTCAGCAAAGGGAACCTCAATTCAGCATTCGTATGTTCAGGCCCAGGTATATGATTTAAATCTAAACGTCTTTTTTGCGTTTATAGGCCAGACATAGACTTATGATATAAAGGAAATCCATTATTAACGATGTCAGTAATAGATTAAGATTAAAAAGTGCAGAATATTAATCCTAGAAGTTCCCAGGGAAAACTCATTCATCAGATAGTTATTGAGTGTATACCAGGTACCTGGAGCTGATTTACATGCTGGAAATACAGCAAGGGACCAAACAAAAATCTCTGCCTTCATGAGCCTACATTGTAGGCAAAGAGACCATATAGACTTATACACCCATGTATGCAAATATGAACATATATGCAAATAAACATTTATGCAAATGTGTTATGTCAGGTGGGATGAAACATGCTATAAAGAAAAAAATAAAACATGTAGGAGGGTGTGCATTAACTGTGTCAAATGCAAATGCTGTTTACAGGTTAAGATGAGGACTGAGAGAGTTGGTCCCTGGTTTGGCACCTGACAGTCACAGTTGACCTTGACAGGAGCTGTTTTTGCAAGAGAAAAGCCTGAATGGATAGGGTTCAAAAGAGAATAGGAGGCATGATGTAAAAGCAGCAAGTATAGAAGACATTTTGCTGCAAAGGGGAAAAGTGAAATGGGTGGCAGGTGGAGAGAAGTGTGAGTTCAAGGGTCCTATCTACCGGCGGGAGGTGACAGAGGATGTTTGTATGCTGCGGGAAATGATCCAGTAAAGAAGGAAGGGTGCCCAACTACCACAGGGTGTTCTTGAGTCGATGAGAAGGGGTGAGCTTCTGAGCACCAGTGAGCGGCCGGGCTTAGCAGATGAGGAACGAGGGAATCTCACGCATGGCGCCGAGGAGGGAAGTTGGTAGATGTGTTCACGAGAACAAGTAGAAGTCCTGCTCTGATCGCTTCCGGTTACTCAGTGCCCTAATAGGTAACGTCACAAGCTGGTAGTTTTAGATGCATCGCCCCTAGATAATTTCTATCCTCTCTCTTTAACAACACACTGCCGCAGACAGCCTTGAGAGCATTAGATACAACGCAGGGAAATTTCAATGGGGGTGCCAAGCAGCATCACGCCAGGGCTAACCTGAGCCGCAGCAGGCACTGGATGGAAATACATAAAGGATTAAGGATGGAGTATGCCAGGACTTCCCCGGTGGTCCAGGGGTAAAGAATCCGTCTTCCAATGCAGGGGACGCAGGTTTGATCCCTGGTCAGGGAACTAAGATCCCACATGCCGCGGGGCAACTAAGCCCACGCGCCACAACTACTGAGCTCACACGCCTCAACTAGAGCGCCCGCGCGCCGCAACTACTGAGCTCACACGCCTCAACTAGAGCGCCCGCACGCCGTAACTACTGAGCTCACACGCCTCAACTAGAGCCCAAGTGCCACAAACTACAGAGCCCATGAGCCCTGGAACTGGCACGCCACAGCTGCAGAGCCCACGCCACAGCTAGAGAGAAGCCTGCGTACCACAACGAAGAGCCCACGTGCCTCAACTAAGACCCGATGCGGCCAAAAATAAGTTTAATTAATTAATAATAAACCTTAAAAAAAAAAAAGAATGGAGTATGCCAATGGGGAAGAACAGAACTTTTCACCAACAAATGAACAATTTTGTCTAGGTCAGTTCAGCCCTTTTCATTAAAACCTTTTTATAGTTTTAAGAAATGTGAGGAACATCACTTCGTTAAAAGATCAAAAAAAGACTTCCATTTCTTCTGAAAACCCCAGGTGTCTTTTAATGTTAGCTGTTATTCTATGCAGAAAGCTGTAGTGTTGATTAGAAGACATGTAATTTGTTCTCAAATAACATTCTGGGGTTGTTTTCCTCTGTCATGTTAGGATTACTCTTCAAGTAAAGTTTAGCAAGTGATAATTCCATTACACGTGCCTGATTCTCTAACGATCATCTCCCTTCCTAATCTCAGGTCAAGAAAATTTACCTGGATGAAAAGAGACTCCTGGCTGGGGACCACTCAACTGACCTTCTCTTGAGAGACTTTAAGAAAAACTACCACATGTATGTGTATCCCGTGCACTGGCAGTTTAGAGAGCTGGACCAACACCCTCGGGACAGGTAAAAACGCTCCACCTGCCACTACCTAGGTCCTCTCCCTGACACAGTGTCCAGTCATCTATACCCAAGAATTCTAAACTGATTTAGGAAACTTCCCAGTTCCGTTTTAGAACACAGAAATGTCAAGCAAATACGGTTATGAGTCTAAACACAAAGCTCCTTTGAGGGACGTCCCTGGCCGTCCAGTGGTTAAGATTTCGCCTTCCAATGCAGGGGGCGTGGGTTTGATCCCTGGTCAGGGAGCTAAGATCCCACACGCCTCGCTGCCAAACAACCAAAACATACAACAGAAGCAATATTGTAACAAATTCAATAAAGACTTTAAAAATGGTCCACATCAAAAATATTTAAGGGCTTCCCTGGTGGCGCAGTGGTTGAGAGTCCGCCTGCCGATGAGGGGGACGCGGGTTCGTGCCCCGGTCCGGGAAGATTCCCACGTGCCGTGGAGCGGCTGGGCCCGTGAGCCGTGGCCGCTGAGCCTGCGCGTCCGGAGCCTGTGCTCCGCAACGGGAGGGGCCACAACAGTGAGAGGCCCGCGTACCGCAAAAAAAAAAAAAAAAAAAAAAAAAAAAAAAAAAAAAAAAATTTAAGAGAAAAAGAAAAGGGTTGCTTCGAAAATAACAGAATATGGCCACAATTCCACAAGCTCCCAAGTTTACATGTTAGGGTCCAGCCTCCCGAGACGCTCTTTCCACTCTCATCCTTGATGCTAATCTGATTGGCCCCAGTTGGATTAAGCACCTACGTCTGGAATGATCCGGTACGGCCAGTGGTAAGAGCCAGGTTGTATAAACAGGATTGTTGGGCTGCAGCCCTATAAATTTAGGGTGGAGGGAGGATAGTTCCTAGGGAAGAAGGAACCCTTATGAATCGACATCCCCAAAGCTGTCTGTCGCACCCACAAACCGTTTATTTCATTTGTAGCGCTTCATGAATGCACTACTTGTTTGCTGTCCTCAGCAGCCTTGGGGAAGAAAATGCCCTCGGTGGTCCTAAGAGTTAGCTGTTCATACACAAGTTAGTAACCCAGTTAACTGGCTGCCATTGATCTCATTGCAGAGTCTTGACCCACTCTGAGCTCGCTCCTTTGCGGGCATCTCTGGTGCCCTTGGAACACTGCATAACGCGCTTCTTTGAAGAGTGTGACCCCAACAAAGATAAGCACATCACCCTGGAGGAGTGGGGCCACTGCTTTGAAATTAAAGAAGGTAAAGTCATTGTCAGCCCGGGGAGAGGGGTGTCCTCTTCTGCAGATAAGCCCTAAGCCCTGCAGCCCTCACAGACAGGTCCTGCTGTGTGTTCAGCTGAAACCTAGAGACCACAGAGTGGCCGACTGCAAGGTTATTTCTTACTCCCTTTGTGATCTCTGTTTCCAAGTGTAGCGAGGGTGAATGTTTCAGGGGTAACTGCACTGAGGTCTCAGAAACTGGCTAAGCCTAAGAAAGTGACGTGAATCCAGAGAGCTGAACCAAATCTCAGAGGGCTACCTTTCTATGGAAGGAAGGAAGGACTTTATATCCTTCCTTAACCTGAGTATTGGGCCAAACTTTAAAAAATCATATGTGAAGAGTAAAACAGCAAGCTTGATTCTGAAAATGGGAGATGCCAGAAGAATCTGAGAATTTATTACCAACACACTAAAGAGTTTCACCAGTTGTGCCCAGGTGTTATTCCTTTAATCCAAAAGGAATTCCCCCTGCAGCGGAGGAATTTAAATGTAGACATCTGTTTTGCTAGGTTATGTCTTAATGTACTTCCTTTTCTTTTCCTAAGTTACAGTTGATTTTTATGAGCAAGCCTGTTTTTAATAATCGAGATATGAAAGATGTTCAAAAAATGAGCCATCAAAACGGCTCACAGGGGCTTCCCCGGTGGCGCAGTGGTTGAGAGTCCGCCTGCTGATGCAGGGGACGCAGGTTCATGCCCCGGTCTGGGAAGATCCCACGTGCCGCGGAGCGGCTGGGCCCGTGAGCCATGGCCGCTGAGCCTGCGCGTCTGGAGCCTGTGCTCCGCAACGGGAGAGGCCGCGACAGTGGGAGGCCCACGAACCGCAAAAAAAAAAACTGCTCACAGAATGTAAACCAACAATGAACATCAAATCCCTAAAGCAGAGGTTTTACCCATGTGTTCACCACATACGTATATGTAGGATGACTATGAAGCCAGGAAATAAAGAAAAGTAAGTTCATCAAAGGTCAGAGTTCCCCCCAAAGAGGTAACTTGTGTGAACTTCACTCTAAAAATATTCTTTATGCATATGTATGATGGCTTGAAATTGGAAAGAAAGAGTTGGAATATGAGGGTTTAGTTATTTATTGAGAAATAGATAAGCAGAAAAGGTCCTTTTCCTCGACAATGTTATTCTGTGAAATAAGTACAACTGCGATGAGCAAAGAATGAATAGTGTGTATTAGTTGTCTATTTCTGCACAACGAATTACCCTAAAGATTAGAAGCTTAAAATCTCTCTCATGCTTTCTGAGGCTCAGGAATCCGGGAGGCCCTTACCTGTATGGATCTGCTTTAGGACCTGATCTAAGCTCACCTACATGGCTATTGGTCGGGGGCTTCAGTTCCTCACCATGTGGTCCTTCGCACAGTGCTGCTTATAACATGGTATCTGGTTTCCTCCGGAGCAAGTGATCGGAGACAGAGATAGAAAGAGAGAGAGAGAGAGTCCAAGACAGAAGCCGCAGTTCCCCGTACGACTAGTCTCAGAAGTGACGTATTTCTGCCACATTCTGTTTGTCACACAGTCTGACCCTCCTGCTACAGTGCGGGGGCGGGGGGGGGGGGGAGACCACAGGAGATGGGGATCATTGGGGGCCAGAGTGGAGACTGGAGACCACATACTGTTTACACCCTGTTAACATCAATAGGAAATTAACAGGCGATTAAGACCCAGTCTCGTGCAAATAATGCCAATTTCCTTTCTCACACCTATTCTATAAGCACAGTACTTACAAATTCATATACATCCCTAAAAAGGGCTAACAATGTTTTTTCCAATTCCCATGTTGAAAAGATAAAATGCACCCAAGGACAGCTTCCCCGACCCCTCCCCTCCACCATCATCAAGAAGAAAACTTCACTGGGACAGGACATATTTATGTATGCCCTTTTACAGGGCCTGTGATTTTAAAGGAGTGATCCAAAGGCAAAGTTAACGAGAGACCATTTAAGGAAACCAGTTGCACTTCACTGTTCCTTTGGAAATTTCTGGCAGCTCTTCAGCATACGGGCCCTGTGCTGGGTGGTTGTCTGGGAGAAGCAGGAAGGGCTTAAAGTTCTGTGACTTGCTTCTAATGCTCTTGTTTGTTCACTGTGGTTTGGCCATGATTACATTTTGAAGGAGGGAAAGAATTATCACACAATAAGCCAATGAAGCAGATATTACATATTCAGTCAGGACATGTAAACACATTACTGCTTTGGGATTCAGCTAGGGAAAGAAAAATAATGTCTATTTGTAAGCATACACATTTATTCCCGCAGGACGGAGAAATCCACAGGACAAGATAAATTGTAGCCAGTGTTGTCCTGAATTTTAACCTCCTTTGCCCTGAACTAGATGTGCTCAAATATTCCAGCTCTGTTATTAACTAGCTATGCGAATTGGGGCGCGCCACTTATCCTCAGCAAGTCTCATTTTCCTTGTGTGTAAAAATGGGATTCAATTACGAGGTGAAGGAGTCTTATTTATTTAGTGCCTATGACATGCTGTGGATTAACATATATCCAAATTAATCTTTAGGAAAACCTTCCAAGCTAGACGAACAGGGGAAACGAGTCACATCATGCAGGTCCTATTAAGCCAGTTAAAGACATTATCCTCACAGTACTGGAGGATCCCCAAAGGGTTTTTAACAAGGGAGTGATTTCACTGGATTTGTACTTAAGAAAGATTCTTTTGTTTACATTGTGGATAAGCCAGGGAACTGTTGTGGTGAATCCAGGCAAAAGTTGATGAGAAACTGAATTAGGGCAATCATAGTGGGGAAAAAGCAAAGTAAACATATTCAAATATATTTTAAAATATCAACATATTCAAGATGTAGTTGAGAATATCAACATATTCAAGATGTACAGTATGCAGAAATAATAAGACGATGTTTCATAGGAAATACGTGGAGGCAGGAAGCAGGCAGTTAGGCTGACAGGAAGAGAAGTACAATGCCTAGGTCCCTGGCACAGGCCAGGCAGGGTAAGGAGAGGTACCTTCCCCTGAGACAGAAAACACAAGAACAGAGGCAGGTTTGGGGGGAAAAGATAAATTCCATTTGGGACACATTAAATTCTGAAGTCGTTGGGTGACAACGTACAGTCGATAGTTGAGGGACTTACCTGGTGGTCCAGTGGTTAAGACTCTGCACTTCCAATGCAAGGGGTGGGGGTTTGATCCCTGGTCAGGGAGCTAAGAGCCCACACACTGTGCAGCACTGCCAGGAAAATAAAAATGAAAAAAAAAAAAGAAAGTTGAATATATGGGTCTGCTTTTCAAGACAGAATTTAGGAGTTGAAATACATATGTGGGGATTGTGAGCATACAGAAAATAATTGATACCAGGGAAGGAAATTAATTCTCTTCGGAAAATGTGCTGAGTTACGTGGAAAAGGGTTTTGGGTTGAATACAAGGAACAACATCTAGGTGAGGAGGAAAAAGGAGTGCATGAAGCAGAATGAAAAGTCTCCTGAAAGGAAAAAGGAAAGAGGATAGTGCCATATCTAAGGAGGTGTTTCAAAGAGGAGGAAGAGATCACAGTGCTAAATGCTGCTGAGATGTCAAGTAAGGTAAAAGACTGAGAATATTCATTGGACGTAGAAATAAAGACACCCTGGATGGCCTTGGAAGAGCAGTTTTTGTCGAATGGTAGAGATGGAAGCCAGACACATGAGAAAGAAGAGGAGATAAGAAAGGCTAAAGAGTGAAGGTTTGAAGGCAGGAATGAGCTAGAGAGGGATACAGAGTTGAGGGAAGCATTTCTGAGAATAAAAGAGTCTTGAGCTCTTATCATTTACTCATGCATTCATTCCTTCAACAAGTCTTTACTAGTGGTCTACATAGTACCAGGCACTGTTCTCAAGGCTGGATATGCAGCATATTTAAACATTAATGGGAAGGGACCGGTTAAAAAAAAAAAAAGGAAAGATTGAGGATATAAGAAAAAAAGAGGAAAACAGGGGAGAATTCTGAGATCAGAAGAGATCCTGAGCACAGGCAGAGGATTAGCCTCCAAGTCAACAGGAGGGACATCTCTCGTCTGAACAGAAAGAAGACAGCAAGATGGCAGAGTAGAAGGATGTGCGCTCACTCCCTCTTGCAAGAGCACTGGAACCACAACTATCTGCTCGACAATCATCGACAGGAGGACACCGAAACTCACCAAAAAGATACCCCACGTCCATAGACAAAGGAGAAGCCACAATGAGACAGCAGCAGGGGCACAATCATGATAAAATCAAATCCCATAACTGCTGGGTGGGTGACTCAAACTGGAGAACACTTATACCACAGAAGTCCACCCACTGGAGTGAAGGTGCCGAGCCCCACGTCAGGCTTCCCAACCTGGGGGTCCAGCAACAGGAGGAGGAATTCCAAAAGAATCAGACGTTGAAGCCCAGTGGGAACTGACTGCAGGACTTCAACAGGACTGGGGGAAACAGAGACTCCACTCTTGGAGGGCACACACAAAGTAGCGTGTGCATCGGAACCCAGGGGAAGGAGCAGTGACCCCAGGGGAGACTGAACCAGACCTACGTGCTAGTGTTGGAGGGTCTCCTGCAGAGGTGGGGGATGGCTGCAGCTCACGGTGAGGACAAGGACACTGGCAGCAGAAGTTCTGGGAAGTACTCCTTGGCAGTGAGCCCTCCCGGAGACCGCTATTAGCCCCACCAAAGAGCCTGTAGCCTCCAGTGCTGGGTCGCCTCAGGCCAAACAACCAACAGGGAGGGAACTCAGCCCCACGCATCAGCAGACAAGTGGATTAAAGTTTTTCTGAGCTCTGCCCACCAGAGTAACACCCAGCTTTACTCACCACCAGTCCCTCCCATCAGGAAGCTTGCACAAGCCTCTTAGGTAGCCTCATCCACCAGAGGGCAGACAGCAGAAGCAAGAAGAACTACAATCCTGCAGCCTGTGGAACAAAAACCACATTCACAGATAGATAGACAAGATGAAAAGGCAGAGGGCTATGTACCAGATGAATGAACAAGATAAAACCCCAGAAAAACAACTTAATGAAGTGGAGATAAGCAACCTTCCAGGAAAAGAATTCAGAATAATGATAGTGAAGATGATCCAGGACCTCGGAAAAAGAATGGAGGCAAAGATCTAGAAGATGAAAGAAATGTTTAACAAAGACCTAGAAGAATTAAAGAACAAACAAACGGGGATGAAAAATACAATAACTGAAATGAAAACTACACTAGAAGGAATCAATAGCAGAATAACTGAGGCAGAACAACAGATACGTGACCTGGAAGACAGAATGGTGGAATTCACTGCTGCGGAGCAGAATAAAGAAAAAGGAATGAAAAGAAATGAAGACAGCTCAAGAGACCTCTGGGACAACATTAAACACACCAACATTTGCATTATAGGGGTCCCAGAAGGAGATGAGAGAGAGAGAGAGAGGACCCAAGAAAATATTTGAAGAGATTATTGTTGAAAACTTCCCTAACGTGGGAAAGGAAATAGCCACCCAATTCCAGGAAGTGCAGAGAGTCCCATACAGGATAAATCCAGGGAGAAACATGCCAAGACACATAGCAATCAAACTGACAAAAATTAAAGACAAAGAAAAATTATTAAAAGCAACAAGGGAAAAATAACAAATAACATACAAGAGAATGCACATAAGGTTAATAACTGATTTCTTAGCAGAAACTCTACAAGCCAGAAGGGAGTGGCACGATATATTTAAAGTAATGAGAGGGAAAAACCTACAACCAAGATTACTCTAGCCATCAAGTATCTCATTCAGATTCAATGGAGAAATCAAAACTTTACAGACAAGCAAAAGCTAAGAGAATTCAGCACCACCAGACCAGCTCTACAACAAATGCTAAAGGAACTTCTCTAGGCAGGAAACACAAGAGAAGGAAAAGACCTACAATAACAAAGCCAAAACAATTAAGAAATGGTAATAGGAACATACATATCGATAATTAGCTTAAATGTAAACGGATTAAATGCTCTAAACAAAAGACATAGACTGGCTGATGGATACAAAAGCAAGACCCATACATATGCTGTCTACAAGAGACCCACTTCAAACCTAGGGACACATACAGACGGAAACTGAAGGGATGGAAAAAGGTATTCATGCAAATGGAAATCAGAAGAAAGCTGGAGTAGCAATTCTCATATCAGAAAAATTAAACTTTAAAATAAAGACTATTACAAGAGACAAAGAAGGACACTACATAATGATCAAGGGGTCAATCCAAGAAGAAGATAAAACAATTGTAAATATTTATGCACTCAAGATAGGAGCACCTCAATACATAAGGCAAATGCTAACAGCCATAAAAGGCGAAATTGACAGTAACACAATAGTAGTAGGGGACTTTAACACCCCACGTTCACCAATGGGCAGATCATCCAAAACGAAAATAAATAAGGAAACAGAAACTTTAAATGACACAATAGACCAGATAGATTTAATTGCTATTTATAGGAGATTCCATCCGAAAACAGCAGGTTACACTTTCTCCTCAAGTGCACATGGAACATCCTCCAGGATAGGTCATATCTTGGGTCACAAATCAAGCCTCAGTAAATTTAAGAAAATTGAAATCATATCAAGCATCTTTTCTAACTACAACACTACAAGATTAGAAATCAATTACAGGGAAAAAAACGTAAAAAACACCAACACATGGAGGTTAAACAATACATTACTAAATAACCAAGAGATCACTGAAGAAATCAAAGAGGAAGTCAAAAAATACCTAGAGACAAATGACAACAAAAACATGATGATCCAAAACTTTTGGGATGCAGCAAAAGCAGTTCTAATAGGGAAGTTTATAGCAATAAAAACCTACCTCAAGAAACAAGAAAAAACTCAAACAATCTAACCTTACACCTAAAGCAATTAGAGAAAGAAGAACAAACAAAACCCAAAGTTAGTAGAAGGAAAGAAATCATAAGGATTAGAGCAGAAATAAATGAAATAGAAACAAAGAAAACAATAGCAAAGATCAATAAAATGAAAAGCTGATTCTTTGAGAAGATAAACAAAATTGATAAACCTTTAGCCAGACTTATCAAGAAAAATGGGGAGAGGACTCAAATCAATGAAATTAGAAATAAAAAAGGAGAAGTTACAATGGACACTGCAGAAATACAAAGCGTCATAACAGACTACTACAGGCAACTCTATGCTAATAAAATGGATAATCTGGAAGAAATAGAAAAATTCTTAGAAAGGTATAACCTTCAAATACTGAACCAGGAAGAAATAGAAAACATGAACAGACCAATCACAAGTAATGAAATTGAAACTGTGATTAAAAATCTTCCAACAAACAAAAGTCCAAGACCAGATGACTTCACAGGTGAATTCTATCAAACATTTAGAGAAGAGCTAACACCCATCCTTCTCAAACTCTTCCAAAAAATTGCAGAGGAAGGAACGCTCCCAAACTCATTCTACAAGGCTACCATCACCTGATACCAAAACCAGACAAAGATACTACAAAAAAAGAAAATTACAGACCAGTATCACTGATGAATATAGATGCAAAAATCCTCAACAAAATACTAGCAAACAGAATCCAACAGCACACTAAAAGATTCATACACCATGATCAAGGAGGATTTATCCCAGCGATGCAAGGATTCTTCAATATATGCAAATCAATCGATGTGATACACCATATTAACCAACTGAAGAATAAAAACCATATGATCATCTCAATAGATGCAGAAAAAAACTGTTGACAAAATTCAACACCCATTTATGATAAGAACTCTCAAGAAAGTGGGCACAGAGCGAACTACCTCAACATAATAAAAGCCATATACGACAAACCCACAGCAAACATCATTCTCAATGGTGAAAAACCGAAAGCATTTCCTCTAAGATCAGGAACAAGACGTTCACTCTCGCCACTGTTATTCAACATAGTTTTGGATTTCCTAGCTACCGCAATCAGAAAAGAAAAAGAAATAAAAGGAATCCAAATTGGAAATGAAGATGTAAAACTGTCACCGTTTGCAGATGACATGATACTATACATAGAAAATCCTAAAGATGCCACCAGGAAACTACTAGAGCTGATCAATGAATTTGGTAATGTTCTTCATTGCATTCCTATACACTACCAACAAAAGATCAGAAATAGAAATTAAGGAAAAAAATCCCAGTCACCATTGCAACAAAAAGAACAAAATACCTAGGAATAAAGCTACCTAAGGAGGTAAAATACCTGTACTCCAAAAACTATAAGACACTGATGAAAGAAATCAAAGATGACACAAACAGATAGAGAGATATAGCATGTTCTTGGACTGGAAGAATCAATGTTGTGAAAATGACTATTCTACCCAAAGCATTCTACAGATTCAATGCAATCCCTATCAAATTACCAATGGCATTTTTTACAGAACTAGAACAAAAAATCTTAAAATTTGTATGGAGGCACAAAAGCAATCTTGAGGGAAAAAAAACGGAGCTGGAGGAATCAGACTCCCTGACTTCAGACTATATTACAAAGCTACAGTAATCATGACAATATGTTACTGGCCCAAAACCAGAGATATAGATCAATAGAACAGGATAGAAAGCCCAAAGATAAACCCATGCACCTATGGTCAACTAATCTATGACAAAGGAGGCAAGGATACACAATGGAGAAAAGACAGTCTCTTCAATAAGTGGTGCTGGGAAAATTGGACAGCCACATTTAAAAGAATGAAAGTAGAACACTCCCTAACACCATACACAAAAATAAACTCAAAATTGATTAAAGATCTAAATATAAGACTGGACACTATGAAACTCTTAGAGGAAAACAGAGGAAGAACACTCTCTGACATATATCACAGCAAGATCTTTTTTGACCCGCCTCCTAGAGTAATGGAAAGAAGTGGATATTGAGCTAATGTGGCTCAATATCAAAAAAACAAACAACCTAATCAAAAAATGGGCAGAAGACCTAAATAGACATTTCTCCAAAGAAGACATACAGATGGCCAAGAGGCACATGAAAAGCTGCTTAACATCACTAATTATTAGAGAAATGCAAATCAAAACTACAATGAGGTATCACCTCACATCGGTTAGCATGGGCGTCATCAGAAAATCTACAAACAACAAATGCTGGAGAGAATGTGGAGAAAAGGGAACCCTCTTGCACTGTTGGTGGAAATGTAAATTGATACAGCCACTGTAGAGAACAGTATGGAGTTCCCTTAAAAAACTAAAAATAAAATTACCATGTGACCCAGCAATCCCACTACTGGGCATATATCCAGAGAAAGCCATAATTCAAACAGACACATGCACCCCAATGTTCATTGCAGCACTATTTACAATAGCCAGGACATGGAAGCAACCTGAATACCCATCGACAGACGAATGGATAAAGATGTGGTACATGTATACAATGGAATGTTACCCAGCCATAAAAAGGAACGAAATTGGGTCGTTTGTAGAGACGTGGATGGACCCAGAGACTGTCATACAGAGTGAAGTAAGTCAGAAAGAGAAACACAAATATCGTATATTAACGCATATATATGGAATCTAGAAAAATGGTACAGATGAACCGGTTTGAAGGGCAGAAATAGAGAGACAGATGTAGAGAAGAAAGGTATGGACACCAAGGGAGGAAAGCGGTGGCAGGGCCGGGGGGAGGAGGAGGTGGTGGTGGTGGTGGGATGAATTGGGAGATTGGGATTGACAAATTTACACTAATATGTATAAAGTAGATTAACTAATAAGGGCCTGCCGTATAAAAATAATTAAATTAAAATTTTTTTAAAAAGAAGACAAAAAGTATGAGTGCAAATATGAGTAAATTTATAAGTAAGGAGACTATTATCCCTACTTTACAAGTTAGGCCAGTGCTCACAGGAAATACAGCAAAAGTCTGCATTCTTTCCCTCTCTTGGGGCAAGAGGAAAACTACACTGAGCAGGAAAACTACTTGGTGTCCCAGACAGGCTAGTACATGCTTGAGATTAATCCGCTTTAGGAATCTGTTCAAGAATTACTGAGCAAGGGTGGGCCACAATGCTAAGGAGTGGTCTTCTATCCCCCAGAGGATGCTGTCTTCTTCCATTAGTGTGGCAACAAGTTCTTTTACAATCACTTGATTGGAAATTTGATATAACTGGCACTATACTTCTATTTATTTTGGTTATATTTTAGCAACCCTTACAGATTAGTATACTTGGCACTTCTTGCCTGGTTTCCCCTCAACCTCCTCTATCAGTGGTTCTCAACCCTACATCAGAACTACCTGCAGAGCTTTCTAAATGTATACATGCCGTTGGCCCACCCATGGGGACGCTGATTCGGGGGGGGGGGGCAGGAGTGAGACCCAAGGATATATAGTTCTTAAAGCTTCACAGGTGATGTTGATGCCCTACCAGGATTGAGAACCACCATCGTACCGCCTTATTGATGGGTTCTCTGATCCCCTAGTTCTAACCTTGTTTATATTACTGCTCTGGCTACTTTCTAAAAGTATGTTTTGTTTTTGTTTTTTACAGAAGACATAGATGAAAATCTCCTGTTTTGAATTAAGATTTGAAAGAACTCAAACTACCCAGCATCCTCCTTTGTTCTGACCACTTCTGAAGTATATGCAGTGTGATACTTGTAGATTTATATTTAGCAAAATGCTTGCATGTCTGAGACGACAATGAGAGTAACTGCTTGATAACAGTATATGCACCAGGCATTTAACACTAACTTTGGAAATAAAACTTTAAAATTAAGTAAAGTCAATATACGCAAAATACTGTATACTGTTTGTGAACATGAGTGTAACTCATCACTCTCTGCATCCATTTATGAGACACTTAAAGATTATAAAACTCGAAAAAATAATAGTCATTTTGTCCATAATACCATGTGCACTTCAAAAAAGTGAAATAAGGCTCTTTGTTGTTGATGTGTGTTATTTTCAGTATCTTAATATCCTAATAAAAATCCAAATGTTTACTCAAGTTTATTTCAATCATTTACTTGAACAATTATATGTGAAAGACCAACCCAGGGCTCATACTTCATATCAAACTATAATCACGCTTTCTAGACCCTACGGCTTAAAAAAAAAAAGTATGAGTGGTTGGGGAGCCGTTTCTTATGGGAAACAAATATTCAGTTGTTAAATGGTAGTTGCTCATGAATGGTTTTTGTCATAATTTAAGTTTAAACAGAAAAAAAAAAAAGAATTCAAGTGCTCTTCACCAAATTCAATTTAAAATATGGGTGATTGTGCACTGCTTGATGCAACTAATTTTAGCTTTTGTGCAGATGTGCATGTGTGTCTGGGGAAAGGGAGGCCCAGCAAAATCTCTACACATTTCATGTCCTCAAAATAAAGGGAATGTAACAATAACAGACAGTGGAGAGCCCTGAAGTGTCTTGATGTCCAAGGTAGTCAGAGGTGAATAGTACTAGAATAACTTGATAGCAAGACAATGTGTCATAAGAGAAAATTTGTGTCTTTCTTTGGTCACTATTTTTTTTTTTTTTTTTTTTTTGGCCACACCGCCACACTGCATGTGGGATCTTAGTTCCCCAACCAGGGATCGAACCCTTGTCCCCTGCAGCAGAAGTGCAGAGTCCTAAACCACTGGACTGCCAGGGAAGTCCCCACATATTTTCCTATCTGAAATGGAATATATCAGTGCAATTGTCTTTGTTTTCTTTCAACTAATCAAAAATGTGTTGTTGTTGAGAGGCTTATCTGTGATAGTCACTTAAAGAATATATGCCCCTAGGAATTTTACCTGAAGGACACTTATGGAAGAGTTTGTTATCAGAATAATCTCTGATTAATTTCAAAATTGTATTTTATCTTTCATACTGTATTGTCTTTTCTTAGCTCAGTGAGTCACTTGTTCTTAACCAGACCACATCACACCAGATCATGTCTAAATAATTAAGTTCAATTTGATTAATTAAAATCTAATTAAGCATTATTTATAGTTTCTTCCAACTGCAGAAATAATTTTACGAATTATTCTAAAATTCAGAATGTTTTTACGTGTACTTGCAAAGAAATGTCATGGGAGGTCCTAACTAATTCGAAACCACGTTTCTAATTGTACATTTGTTCGGAATAGTGAAATTAAATTTGGAGGCATTAATTAGACCTAAATTACTACGTTTAGTGTTTTAAATACTTTGTTTTGGAATAGTGAAAAGTGATTTTAATGCTGAGGACACTATCTATTCACTAAAAATGTTTTATTTGAAAATAAATTTCATTTTGAAATAAAAATATTATTTAATAATAGAAAGTTTTAGAACCTTAAATTTTTCTATTAGTTAAGGCTTCCACATGTATAGCTGCCCTGGATGATATATTGTAAAAGCACTTTAATATTCTTAGTGGTCATAATTTTTAATTGTGAGTTATTTGCGGTAAAGACATTACTCTAATCCCAACCAAGGAGATGAAGTTATTTCTCAGTAATCGGTCTTTAAGCCTATCTCTGTGTAACTGAAATACTTTAGAAGTTGATGTTCCTAGTCGAAAACCAATTATTCAATTTTGCTTCAAATTCTGTGACTCATGTTACCCATGAGCACAAAGGCATTAGTAATATCGCTTAAATACGAGATGGGCACAGAGATTCTAGATCACACTTCTCTTTGAATTTGTTGCCCAAGGACCATCTGAAGCAAAGGTAATTGAAAAGACACAGTATAATTTGGACTGATTCTATCGCACTAGGTAAAAGTATTGTTTTAGATCATTTAATGAATAGGTCCACTTATCAAAGGAAGAAATAAAGCCAAGGGTTTGAATCCAGAAGGAAGAAAAATACAAATAAGAAACATGAAAAAGGGAAAGGGAGATAAGCTGCCTAATTTCAGGCAAAATGAAATAGCATGAAGATAAATCAGAGTTGAATTTCAAATACATATGTACAAAATAGTTGAAGAGTGACATCAAGGAATATGACTTTCTTCAGGTGATGGCGACAAGTCTTACTTAATAGGAATAGGATGAAATTGACTTTTCTTCCAATATTCAGTTCCAGAGTACAGTGATTTAGTTTGAAACTCCTAAGGTGAGTTAATTTGAATTAAATGTAATTTAAGGCCATATAAAGCTTTGCTTTCAGAATCAGCTGGCCAGTAAAGATCACATTGATTTGCTTCATTGAATTTATTCATATTGTGTTTATTCTCTACCAATCCATTATGCCTTTCAAGATTTTTCCTATATCATTTCCTTCTTGAGAAATTGCAATTGTCAGTAACAGCATCCAGACCATGTGAAGACCTCGTACATCTCATGGTGGGTAGAAGCTCAAGGTGTATTTATTTGTATATTACATAAGAAATCTCACTTGAGCCAGTGGTGTTATATCTCCTATCCTAAGTATGATATGACATTGGTGTTCGAAGATTTGTGGGTAGAGATCACAAGTTCAAATAACTTCAGGGACCAAACAGCACAGGTTGAACTGGGAGATTACAAGGAAGAGCAGTAAGTATATGCAATGTTATGAGCCACAGAATGCATGTCTTGTCTAAAGACAGGTGGTTTTTTAAAAAAAATATTTATTTATTTGGCTGTGCTGGGTCTTAGTCGTGGCGCACAGGATCTTCGTTGTTGCACGTGGGATCTTCACGGCGGCACGTGGGATCTTTTTTATTTTTCTGTAGTTGTGGCACATGGGATCTTTGTTGCAGCATGCAGGATCTATAGTTGCGGCATGGGAACTCTTAGTTGCGGCATGCGTGTGGGATCTAGTTCCCTGATGAGGGATCAAACCCCGGGCCCCCTGCATTGGGAGCGCAGAGTCTTAACCACTGGACCACCAGGGAAGTCCCTAAACACTGTTTTTGAAGCACTGATGTATGTTTACAAAGCCGGGATTGAGAGGCAGAATTTAGTCTGATCACTATTCAACACCTCTAACTAAAAAGTCTATTAATAATGGGAATAAGACTTAGAAAAAACTAAAAATGATCCCCAAACCCTTCAACTCCAGACTCTTCCTTCAGAATGAAATTTCTTATCCTTGCCGGACTTTTGATAACTGCCACTGCTCTGCTCATCCTAGTGAGTACTGTTCCTCAGTTTTCCACTCCATTTCCATTCTAGAGACATCGTATTTCTGGGCTAGAAAGCATTACCTTTATCTTTCCATTCCACAGAAGAGGAAAGTGGACTCCAGGAAAGTTGTAGAACCAGGCATTACCACTCTTCGTCAGCCCAAGGGTCTTCCCAGCACAAATCCCAGCTCTACATGCTATTTGCAAGCTGCATGACCTTCAGTGAGGAACTAACCCATGGCTTCCCAGCCTGTAAAATGAATTGTAAGAACTACCTCAGAATTGTGCAAGGAAGATAAAAATGCATCTAACGCACTTAAGAGTCCTAACTGGAACATAGGAAGCTCTCAAATAAACTTAGCACTATAGAGCAAGTATTACACAGTGACCTAAGTCTTAATTAGGCAGTTTGAATTGAGTTTCGTTTACAATACCCCTAGCCCAAATCACCTCATGTTGATTATAGAACATGTGTCCCCATCTATACGAATGAGACCTATGAGTTTAAGCTCTGCTTATTATAGTCTGACTAGATGGGGTACCCAGTAGGCAGGAACACCTCTCCCCTAAACATTTTGTAACAGAGGAGCCTTCAAAGAAGTGAGGGAGCTTTCAAAATCTGTATTTGGGGATACAAACTTTAAATTTACACTTCCATACTCTCTCCACTTTGAACTGATAAACGCTGAGAATTAAACTGAGAACACTGTTGATTTGAAGACGAAGAGGCATGCAATATGTAATTAATCTTACAAAATGTAAAAAAAAAAAAAAAAAAAAGAAAACGTTCTTTGGAAATAAGTTTAAAGGTAAAAAGTACAAGTTCTAAACCACTGGACAAAATTAATTCAACTCTTCCTTATTAGACTCAACTGCTTTTTACTCCAGAAGGACAGCTACATCACTGATGGGTATAATGCTCAATAGAGGCTTGTTACTTACTCTCATTTAGAATAAAATCTCTTTGTAATGAATAACGTATTGCCACACGTTGCTTTACCCTGTTGCTGTTATTGTTTCACAAGCCTGAACGGTCTGGAGGAAGTTCCAGTGGTCAGGTAAACTTCTGGTTGTATTTTCAAATGACATGTTCATCATTTTAAAGTTTTCAAATGTTTGGAATGACTGACATCACGTTTCTTATCATAGCGATTTAACTTTTACCCGCCACAAGGACCACCATTTTTCCCTCAGATCCCTTTTCTCCCACCTCCACAACTGCCCCTGGTAAGCATGGGTTTGGGCAATCTCAAATTGCAAAAAGTATTTATTAGTTGGATGACGGTTATAACATTTTCCAAATTGTGACACAGAGATATACGAGGCCACCAGGCATCAGCTATTCACACTACCCTCCCTGCATAGCTTGTGGTGAAGTGTGACAAAGGAGTAGCAACTTTCCCTCTAAAACTTCAGTGACTTCTTCCAATATCTCTCTACGCTTGCTATCAAAAAGATGTTTACACTGAATTACCCCGACTATGATGAGCTTAGTTACTCTTCATGAAGGGAATGCTAACCTTTTTCTCTATTACCTGTTCTTTTTGTAGATAGCCTTGCTGCTTTCTTTTCTCTAAAGTCTTTTCCCCAGCTCTCGCTCTCTTTAGCTTTTTTCCACAGGTCAAACAATACAATTATTTTGCTCTTCTTGTACCCTCTCCAATCTCTCCTAATATCTGAATTCTTATAATATCTTTTAAATAAAAGCCAGAACCATGTTAAATACATAATAGAGTTACCTTTTTGGTACAGACAGCATTCGTTTGGTTAATATTTACTGAGTGTCTACCAAATAATGGGGTCTACAGTGAGTGCTGGAAAAACAAAAAGTATAAATAAGTTCACAATCTGATGAGGAAGAGAGATATATAAATGAAAAAACAGTGTAATTTGGTAAGTGCTTCTAGATGCAAATACAAAACCAGCTGACTTAGGCTATGTGTCAAGGAGTTCATAACAGAGGAGGGGGTAGCCAAGCCAGGTCAGGAGAAGTGGGAGGGGCATTCCAGGAAGAGGGAACAGCAGGTGCTGAGAAGGACATGGCAACTTGGGGAAAGAATGACCAGGGCAATGAGGCTGCCACACAAGTTGGGATATGTTAAATAAACAGTATTTAGGCAATGATGTTTTGAAAAGTTTATACACATTTTAAAATAGCATCTGGTTTAGCTTCCTGTCTATCATCTAAAAGTTTTTAAATATGAACACAATTTGGCATAGTTTTTGTTTTTATTTCTAAATGTAACAAAACACCCTTTGCCTATATTTAATTTTGAACTGTTTACTTCTCAACTTTAAGTAGTCTTTTAGAAATTGTCACTAAAGTTACAGTCCTCAATGGACCATTCTTTCCCTTTAATGTTTTCACATGGCCTAACTGACTGTTAGACACAACATTTCTAAGTTCTTGCATTTATAATTAATTGCTAATTATTTTGGTTCTAGTCAGGGTTAGGTGCATTGGTTCTTTTCTTTTTCTGAAATCCAATAAGATTTGGATTTTGCGTTAATTTGTAAATTAACACAAAATTCTGGAGTCTTGGTTTATAATTAGAATTTAGGAATTGCTACTAACATCTTATGCTTAAAATTATGTAAATTTTTGTGGCAATAAAAAGAATCACTGGTATTTGCAACAGAAGCTCCTCCTTCCACCAGATGGCAGAATAGTATTAAAAATCAGGCAAAGATGGCTTACTGTAGAAAAACTGAAGGATTTGCAAGGACTATCAACACATAAGACAGATCCCTAGGCTTTAGGTTTGACTAATTAAGCAAAATAAGCATACTTCTTGAAAGAAAAACATGATTTGAAATTCACTAGAATCTAATCTCCGTCAACTAGGTGAACTCCCTGAGAGCACGTAATTGCTCAATGAACACTGATGGATGGAGGGGTAAGTAAATGAACACATGAGAAGAAAAGCTAAAACAAAATGTTCCACCTTATTTTATTCACAATTCACTTTTTTCCTCCTTTTTGTAGATTCCAATTCATTTTCCGTTTCCTAATAATCCAAATCAAGTAATTAAACTTAAACTTTCCTTTAAGAAAGTATTTAAATGAATACAAAACAAAAACTTGAAAATTCTTTAGATTTATTTGGAAAGGAAGTTGATACCAAAAATAATGGTTACTATTCTCCTTTGGGGACAATTAGTGATTGATATTTTGTCTGATTTGAGTCATTTAGTGTAAAAATCTCATATATCCTTGAAACCTGAGACCTGAAACTTTCCTTGATCATATGGAAGGAACCCAGGAGACCAGTAAAAAAGCATTTGAAGTCAAATAATCTGGGGATGCAAGCTCTGTCATTTAACACTTTGGAGTAACCTTAAACTCCTTTGTGTCTTACTTTCCTTTAGAATATAAAATAGTGAAAATGAATGATTTATGAAGTCCATTTCACCTCTATAATTTTGTACTTATATTTGCCATTAATGGGGGTGGGGGGGAATTCATTCTTACTGGAATGGAATCTGTCCCAGAAGCCTTTGAACTAGATTTAAGGTTATGGTCAAGGTATAAAAGGATTATTTAAATTTTACTTTTGACAGGATTTTAGTGAATGAGGGGAAATTACATAGAACAAGACTGACTCAGTCAGTCACAAGCAAAAAAATAAATGGTGTGTAACACAGCATATTAATTCTAAATTTTTAAATGATACTTCGGTTACAATTATAGGAGATGATATTATTAAAGTTTTTTTTCATAAAGAAGTGATCCCTGGGAATTCCCTGGTGGTCCAGTGGCTTTCACTGCCGGGCCCGGGTTTGATCCTTGGTCAGGGCAATTGTTCTTGCCTAAGAACAAGCAGGACAGTGTTTAGCTTACATATTCTTGCATACATGCTGGGATGGACAGCTCTACAAATACAGGGATTCACCTTTTTGACATAGTGGTCAATTCCCTGAGCAAGTTGCCAGTCTCTTAAAACAGGACCACATGAAAGCTATAAAACACTACTTAACCAGTGAAACTGCTTGTGTAAGCAAACCCTCGAAGCGAAGTCATAGCTGTCCTAAAATTTGGGTTCAAGTATCATTCACAGAGGGAATTCACATAATTTAAGAAATATAGCACTTGTATGGAAGTGTTTACAGTGAGTTTCTCAACCATTCACATCAATTTTCTATATATCAGATATAGTGAATACCATTACAAGGCAGTTACAAGAAAATATTTCTGTGAATTAAGGGAATTTAAATTAAATATTGCATATTCATTTAAAAATCTTACCTCATGTAAATAAAACACAAAGCAGTAAAAATGGAATTAATTTTTCAATAAAAACAAAGATTTTCATATAGAAAGTATTTTAGCTTATATATGTGCTAAGTTAAAAATAAGCTAAAAGGTAAACCCATTGATATCACTGATCATTGATTTTTCTTCTTTCACAGTTAATCATTTCTGTTTTGAACCAACTTGGGGTAAGTCCACAATTTTTAAGCTATTATAAACTACAAATCTACCTAATGGACTGAAGATAGTATCTTATTAATTTTTTTAATATTTAGGGCTTCTTTGGGGTAAAACTTTTTTGCTATGGTTATATTGATAAAAGCAAGTGATACTTAATCTCAGAAAAGGTAAGAATAATTCTTCTGAACCATAAAACCATATGGCAGAATGGAACCCAAGTGATTTACCCAAATTAAAGCTCATGAGTTATAAACTCGATTTCCTCCAAAATCTTTTTTTTTTTTTTCTGGCTTCGCTGTGCAGCATGTGGGATCTTAGTTCCCTGACCAGGGATCAAAACTGCGCCCCCTGCATTAAAAGCATGGAGTCTTAACCACTGGACCACCAGGGAAGTCCCTCCTCCAAAATCTATAGATCAGAATTTCTGCAGGTCTAAAAATGTATTCTTTTCATAATGCCCGTAGCATTTGACAAAATTCCAGTTTACAGAAATTAGGTTAAGAAATTTCAAACAGTAAATTTTACCTCAAGCTTATTTTTGTCTTACGGACAATTCATAGCAAACAGTGAGAAAAGCCTGCTGTGAAAGTACCAAATCTAGAAATGCTCTAATCTCAAGGCAAGGCAACAAGTCTCCTTAACACAAAAGCATCAGCTCTCTTGATGGAAAGGCTACAAACCTTGAGACTTCTGCTTTGATTCTCACCCAAGTTTGCTTTCATCTAAAATATATACAAAAGAGAGAGAGAGAAAACAAAAAGGTATATTCCTTTTTAAAATATCTGAATTAATGTCAATTAAAATTATATACAGTATGTATTTATTTTAACCTACCTTGAGAGAAGCTGATGAATCAAAATATTTTCAATCTTAATTTTGAGAAAGAAATTGGATTTCATGCAAGTTTTCTTTCTGAAAAGTTTCGTTGACATAAAGTGCTTATTCTGTGTTTCTTACCAGTTCAAATGCTATTACCAGCCCATCAAGGGTGAAGTGGGAGAAATTAAGCTCTATGTTGCAGAAAAGACAGTTAATGGTTCAATTTCTCAGCATTTAGGTGTAACAGAACCACATTATTTGCTAACTCCCAACATTACATGATTGTACCCATACTAATCCATCAATATTAAATAAACATAATATGGGAGACATGGGTGGAGGCAAAGAAAAAATATGGCAAAGATACCTTCATATAGTAACTATAATCTGTATTGTTTATTTTGGCAGAAATAATTCTCTTACTACTATGTCAGAAGTTATATACGGTTAGTAAAATCTCCAAGTATCTTTTGAGCATTATTATACATTTAAAAATACTTCTACCCTAAGAGTTTAACAGCTTCAGATTGTGCCCATATTGGTAAGTTAATAATATGATTAAAGAGGTGTAAATAAGACCAAATTAATTACAAGTGCTTTCTTCAAATTATATGTTTTGAAATCAATTTATTTATCAAAACTTCACAAATATTTTAGAAAATAACAGCAACCATCCTAAGTCCTTATACTGTAAGACAGAGCAGCATTTAGCCTCTAAAAGTGGTTAGAAATTTTAGGTGCCCTCTTTAGCATGTTTAGTATCTTGCTTCTATTTGAGTCTGAAATGCTTTCCTATCTCAAGAACACCTGCAGGCAAGACACACTGATTGCAGCTGCTCATCCTTAGGTTAAGATATTATCAATAAATTGTCTCTGGGCCAAAATTATGTGAACAAGTTTCACAAGGCTAGCCAAATCAGATGTGGCCTTAAATTTCAAGTCACAAACCATAAACATATTACTATGGATAACATGAGTATTGCCTAAGTAATATAGACTCTTCCAAACTACAAACTTAAAGTAAGAAATCATAAAAGCTTCATAAACTTAGTAGGGAATACAACAGACGGAGAATTGGCTCTGGAACCCTGCAGACCAGGATTCAAACTCCAGCTCTGTTGCTTACTGAATAAACCCTGGGGCAACCTTTCTAAATATCATTTTCATCTGTGAAATAGGAATAATACCACCTAACTTCACAGGATTGTTGTGAGGATTAAGTGATACAATGCAGATAGTCAATAAATGGTATCTATCACTGTTTTAACTGTCTCTAAAAAAAACACAAAAATATTCCTTATATCTGAAATATAAGAAAAGTAAATATGAAGGCAATATCACCTAGTGATACAGGAGCAGATATTCCTCCAGAAATGTCTTAAACTGAAATTTTAATCTGTTTTTTTTCTATTATAGATGGTGCTCGATACTTACAGTTAGAAGATTATCTACTTCTACCCTATCTATAGGGTATAGTAGTTTTATCATTTTGCATACTTTGTAAATGTTCCAATGAAAACTACAAAATGCCACAAAAAAATGGATTATCTGTGGATCACGTGCTTTAGTCATTCTTTAAATAAAATTTTCATATAACCTAATATCTTTACTAATGTCAGGTTAGATGTGTCAAAACTATTAAAACATAAGTAAATGTCATTCTTCAGGCAATTGCTCAAACTTTCTCAAGGGCTTTTGTAAGTAGTTTCAATTTTAGAGAATTCTATTCCATCCATGCCAGGAAGAAGCAATTTCTTCCTACCAAACAGTAAACATAGAACCAGACTCTTTCATGCTGGGAACAAGTTTATCCTACCCTTCACCCAATGAGCAGATCATTCTTGTCAAGTACAAGTCCCTTGTTATGTACCCAAGGACCAGGGTTTTATGGATTTTAGAAAATTAATACTGCCCATAAACCTTATAACTCTTCCAGAGAGGTCTGAGGCAGCATCCTGAAATCAAATATTCTAATGTTTCTCGGCAAAACTTATAGTCACACTAAGGGGAAAAAAGCCTCCTGTCTGTTCAGTTCAAATTTACCCCAAAGGAGTTTTGACACTAACTCGGGGTTGGGGAGAGAGAAAAAAAAAAAAAAAAAAAAAACACCTTTTCGATTGCTTTACCTTAGCCCCAGTTCTGTCCTCTAGCTACGGTATCTGAAGGAGACAGCCATGTCTCTATCCCCTAACCCTCCTTTTCTTCAGATGCCCCACCTGTAGTCCAACTGGAATGAAGATGGAATTATGACCGTCCCTGCCTCAGGCCGACAGGAATTAGTATCACGAGACTTTCCCAATGGATATCTTGGATATCCATTGGATATCAGAATGTGATACACATGCAACAAAGCAGTGTTATTTTGCTTCCAAAACCACGTGGAACACCAACTCTTTCCTTTCCTCTGGGAATTACAATGTTAATAGTGAGTCTCTCAAAAACCTATGTCAGTCTTTAACAATCTCTTCCTAACAAAAAACACCAAAACTCCCAAAGACCTCCTCTGTCTCTGATTTCAGTTCCTTTCTGAACACCTATTTTTAATTCATTTATGACACATACAGTTACAGTAGAGTGAAATGCATATAGCAATTTAAATTACTAATTTCCTGCACACATTTTTTAAATTCAGAGTTCTTGGAAATGAGAACATGAGCTCTTGTTCGCCGATCTTGACATTTACCAACTAAGGGTGACTGAAATTTCCTCATAAAACTTACAACTCTAAAGGCAAGAATACAACAGGCTTCCACTTTTGAAAGCAGCTTCAACAAGATCATGTAAAGCAAAATGCAAAGCAAATAATTTAAAGATAAATCAGATTAAACAATGGTGATCGGTGCTCTTCTGAAAGAAGCTTGATGTGACAGGAACATCCTTCAGACCTCAGAAGATCGATGGGGGAAAAAAATGACAAACAAGAACTACATGGAAAGCAGAAGTTATGGCTGAACAGAAATTTACCTTTATTTAGATTCTGATTCTTCAAAGAGCATCACTTGTTAAATTTGGTTTAAGCCATGCTTAAATAAAATGCATACAAAATATGATTATTTATGGCTCTTTTGACTGGAAAGCAGAACATTCTGTGTTCTGTTTCACCATATTTGCTAATTTTATTCTGATGCAAAACCTTCTAAATGCAAATCATTTTGAAAGTGAATAAAATAATTTCCAAGTGATCTACCCTGCCCTTTTTATATATGAATTCTGTGATGCCGCCTTCTTTTCGCTATGTGTTCCTTTGTTGCCATCTGGCTTACGTGCAGGTCGCGAGCTATAACCCATGGCAGTCAGTTTCAGAGTCCTCACCCCAGTGGGCATCTCGTTTCTCTGCCACAAGTTTGATGAACTGAGAGTGACTAGCATAAAGCTTGAGTTTATCACTGATGTCCACCCATTTCACTTTTCCAGCATCATCTCCAGCTTCTAAGGTAAGGTTATCCATTATCTCACCTGGTTACCAAAGAAAAAACATCATCAAGAAAAAGTAATTTATTCATTTCATTTTCAGCATAATTCTGTATCTTCAAGTATTGTTACTATAATAATCTTAAATCATCATTATATTAAGTGGCCAAGTGAATTAAAAACTAGAATATTCCAAATTTCCCAAATGCCCAAATTTTAACTAAGTTCCTAAATTTTAAGTGACGGTACCAGTAAGAAAGCTTTTCTCTTTAAAAAGTAAAAATATTACCCTTAAAAAAAAAAAAAAAAGAGTTCACATTAAATAAACATGAACACTCACATCAAAATTCCAGAAGGATTACAGATTTAAATGTTAAAAAAATGAAAGAAAACAATTACTGATGACTCACTTTAGATTCTTAAGGTAAGTGGACTCTTCCAAGTATAACACCAAACCAGAAACCATAAAATAAAATATTTAGTGGGGGTGGGTGGGGTGGGATGAACTGGGAGATTGGGATTGACATGTATACACTAATATGGATAAAATAGATAACTAATAAGAACCTGCTGTATAAAAAAAATAAATAAAATAAAATTCAAAATAATATTTAGAGTTATATTTATAAATACATATAAATATATTTATTAAAATATTTATGATTATGAAAAATTAAAAATAAATGCTTTCAATCACTGTTGGCAATCTAAACGGTACATTTCTGTAGGACAATTCGGCAATGTTTATCGAGCTTTTAAAAAGCAGGTGCTCTTTGATGCGCATTCATTCAAAAAACATCAGGTGCCTCTTACACACCAGACTCTGTACTAGGCACTGGGGATACAATAAACAACCCAGCGATTCCACTTCAAAGGATTTATCCCAAGGAAATAAAAAGACAAGGCTACTGAAGTATTCAAGGCAACATTATTTATAACCAAAAAGAGAAAAAGGGACATAACCGAACTTTCCATCTAGAGGGCACAGATTATTAAATAAATGATAAGACAGCTACACAATGCACTCCCATTGAAAGTGAAGCCATTCTATAAATACTGATATGGAAATATGTCCATAATATATTTTTAAGTGAAAATTCAAGTAACAAAACAGAATGTACAGTGTAAGCCCATTTTTATTTTAAAAGCAGCTATATAAAATCTGGAAAAAGATAAATCAAAATGCTAACAGTGGTATCTTTGGGAAATGAAATAACTGGTGCTTTAAAATTTTTTTCCGCTTTATGTCACCTATTTTCTAAATAACTCATTATAAACACTATATCCTTTATCTTTACAATGATTACCTTTAAATTAATAAAATAATAAAGCTGCTTCTTAAAAGAATCAGTTGAATATTTCAGCATAACAGCTTTCTAAATCCCAGTGCTAAAATGACAGCTCTCTGTGTATCTCACAGCAACTACAACATCCAATATTCAATGGAGAACCAGAATTAAGAAGTAAACCTGAATCTAAAAGTTAAATTAAAATATCTGATTATCTTAATAACAATGTCCTCTAACATGCTCTTTATCAGATCTAATAATGTCTGAAAAGCATCCTCCCCTTCTGGTCACTTAATAAATTATACAAAACAGAATTCTAAAAAGTTTAAAGTTTATAGTCTGACATGTGAAGAGCTTGGAAGTCATCACTCCTATCTTCACACACAAAAAAAATCTGAACAAACTGAAAATCAACAACTCTTTTTGGATCCATCAGAGAATTGAGGTCACAGAGCACAATGCCACCCTGAAAACTGGAGAGACAGGCAAATACAGAGAATCACAACTTACAGGAACAGAATCCCACCTCTGGAGCTAGCAAGTGGTAGAAACACTTAAAAGGTAACTGACAGGCCTGGGCTTCCCTGGTGGCGCAGTGGTTGAGAGTCCGCCTGCCGATGCAGGGGACGCGGGTTCGTGTCCCGGTCCGGGAGGATCCCACGTGCCGCGGAGCGGCTGGGCCCGTGAGCCGTGGCCGCTGGGCCTGCGCGTCCGGAGCCTGTGCTCCGCAACGGGAGAGGCCACAGCGGTGAGAGGCCCGCGTACCAAAAAAAAAAAAATTCTTGGGCTTCCCTCATGGCGCAGTGGTTGAGAATCCGCCTGCCAATGCAGGGGACACGGGTTCGTGCCCCGGTCCGGGAAGATCATCCCACGTGCCGCAGAGCGGCGGGGACCGTGGGCCACGGCCGCTGAGCCTGCGCGTCCGGAGCCTGTGCCCCGCAACGGGAGAGGCCACAACAGTGAGAGGCCCGCGTACTGGGGGAAAAAAAAAAAAAAAAAAAAAAAAAAAAGGTAACTAATTTTTGGAAACTAATCTGTGAACTGGAGGCACAGTCTTGGGGTGGGAGGGTCACATTTTCATGAGTTTTTACCTCCAGGAACGCCACCAGGTTCTCAGGGTAAAGACAAGAAAAATCCCCACTTGCTTGCAGCAGGGAGAGGGGAAAAGTAACCATTCTGAAACAAGACAGAGCATTCTGCCCTTAAGGAAAACTATTTCACCAGTCCTGACCAACCTGGGGGAAGGGAAATACCCAACTCTAGCCTTCCTATGTCGCCTAAGTAGTGTTGAGGGTGGAAGGAAGAAGCTGAGAAGCCGCAGTGAAGGTCACAGCCCAGGGGCCCAGGCTCACTGAAAAACTAAGACCTAATCATTGGGGTCTCCTATGATTCTCCTCCAAAACCTCACAACCCCCCTCCAAATCCCACAGCAATAGGGATTCCATAAAATAACAGGGAGTGTAACTAAAGAATTGCGTGGCTCAGACCTTATTTAAGTAGTCTCTAGAGAAACCCAAAGACAACAGAAGAGACAAAAACAAAAACACCCCTACAATTACAGCAAATAGTAAGTACAACAGCCTAACTCCTAGTCAACTAAACATAAGACCTCACACTAAAGATCTATTTACCTCAAGTCTCTTTTACTGGATACATCATGTTCACCTTTCAAAAAAACTAGAAGGCATGCTACAAGGCAAAAATCACAGTCTGAAGAGACAAAACATCAGAATCAGACTTAGATATAGCAGAGATTTGTAACCATCAGACCACAAATTTTTTTTTAAGTTCAGAGAGAAAACAGTGATTTGAACAATTCAAAACACTATAAAATCAACCTTTAGAGGGTCAGTCATTGTTTTTTAACTCCAAAAATAAATAGCTAACAAATTTATCAGTACTTAAGTTGTAGAGACCTGCTTGTAAATTATATTTGCATACTTCTCCTTCTGAAATATTTCTTGTACGTTCTCAATACCAGGATGAATTATCCTAATACTTTGGTTAGAGTTGTTGTTTGGAAGTAATGAAATTGGTGCTGGGAGTTTTCCGAAGTTCAACAAGAATGTAAAAGTGACAGATGTAAAAGTTCCAGCCCATTTTGTAAGGAAAAAACTGAGTCCAAGAGAACATGTGATTTGCACAAGGTTACGCTGAGACAGGAAGGGGGCAGGGCAAAACCTTTAAAGAATGGCAAAGCCACTGCAGACAGTACATAAACTGGTTAGAACCAACCAGGTCCAAGATGGCGGATGATTCCACTTCCACTAGACCTTGACCCTCAGCATACGCTCACTGTAATACATCAGCACGCTAAATGACACACCCTCAGGTGCCGTAACGGTTCCGAGGCCGACAATAAAAGGAAAAGAGTGCCTGTTGACCCAATTCCTGGAAATCCCCACCCTTTCCCCAAAATAGCTGGAATAATTCCCCCACTCATTAGCCTATGAAATTACCCAGCCCATAAAAACTAAAATGTCCCACATTTTGAGGCCTCTTGCCTTCTGAGATGGCCCACACTCTGTCTATGGAGTGTGTATCTCCCTGAATAAATCGGCTTGCACCTGGCTTGCTCTTGTATTCCTTCCCGCAGGAAGCCAGGGACCCTCACTTGGGAGCCCGTCCCAGGGACTCGCCTGAGGCCTGGGATATGATCACCCACTCGGGCCCTATTTTTCCTGCAACAATACAACTTAGAAAGGAGCCATGAGTGGAACATTCAGTTCTCTGACATGGTACCCTCATTTCATTATGCTACAGACGAAAACAAAATATTTAAAATGTCATCCAATTCAGCAATAAAATGTTTCAAAAGAAGCCAGCCATTCAATATATGTTAAAATCATAATTAATTTTTAAGATAGCAGATTCCCACCCACCCTCTAAAATTTTTAAATACATTGACCAGAAAAATACATTCATTTACAATTTTTTCAGTACTTGGAATTTTTTTGGTATTTCTTGTATTTTAATAATGTATGCTCTTATAAAATTATTTCAAACACTAAGACAGATATAAATCCCAGTTCCTTTACCACAGCCACACTTCCTACCCAAATCTCCAGTTGCTTTTGTTTTTATTTTACACAAATGCAGTCATATAAACAACTTTAAGGCACACAATTTTAGTCTATAAATTTAACCTTAATTTTATATGCTACCAATGGATTAAAGGATATTAGTTACTGGTAACACTTTTAAAGCTTTCTTCTATATATTCTTTTAATATAAACAATCTGCTTTCATACAAATATAATCCTATCTGACTTAGAATGCTAAAATAGTCCAGATTTAACTGTGCCCCAGCAGTCAGCTTCACTTAAATTGGATCCTCTAATTCAGTTAGCTTAATAAACATAAGTAAAATTACCTGTTTCATCATGGTAATTCACAGCTTCTGTCTCCATCCATGCATTGTCCGTGTTTCGAGGATCATCAACATAACCTTTATATATCTATTTTTAAAAGGAGACAGACGGAAAAAAAAGTGTAGGGTGAACAGGAATGGGTAGAGAAGAGCATGCTACCTCCATTAGAATCAGAAATATCCTGTTGCAAACAATGCACATTTAATTAACATGAGTGAACTGCACACTTAAAAATGGTTAAGATGGCAAATTATATGTTATGTGCTTTTTATCACAAAAAAAAAGAAATGTAAATATTACAGGACCTTTAATGTAGCATTCCATATGCTTGTTTTACATTTCCCAGGGAGGGAATTCCCTGATGGTCCAGTGGTTAGGACTCAATGCTTTCACTGCCAGAGCTCAGGTTCAATCCCTGGTCGGGGAACTAAGATCCCACAAGCCACACAGCTCGGCCAAAAATAAGTCGATGTGAAAATGAAATTAAGAAAACAGGGACTTCCCTGGTGGCGCAGTGGTTAAGACTCCACACTTCCAATGCAGGGGGCCCGGGTTCAATCCCTGGTCAGGGAACTAGATCCCACATGCATGCTGCAACTAAGAGTTCACATGCCACAACTAAGGAGCCTGTGAGCCACAACTAAGACCCAGCGCAAACAAATAAATAAATATTTTTTTAAAAAAAGAAATTAAGAATTCCATTTACAATAGCATCAAAAGAATAAAATATTTTTAAATAAATAAATAAATTTCCCAGGGAACAATATTCTCAAGAACATTTTGAGGCAGCTTTAAAATTCATAAAACCCTCAACACCTCAGACTCTAATTTCAGAATTTGAGAATAGTCATATTTGGGCCATATGATTTTTTTTAAGACCCTATAAGTATTTTTCTGTTTTAATAACTTCTGTGATTATAGTTTTAGACATAAAAAGATAGATTCTTCTAGTTAGAAATCTATAAATAAGGTTAGTAAAGACTAATATTTAAGCTATTAATACATGAAAAGATTTGGATCTAGCCATCTAACACAAATGTGACCTGAAACCCAAACAGCATATTGATAGATAAATAATTAAGAAATCCTAATTCTAGAAAGAAAACAAAGCAATTCAAAGAAAAACCAATAAAAAAGAAAAGAAAATCTACCCTTTTCCTTATTAGTGCACATATACCTTATAAAGTGATTTTTTTAAATCACAAAGGGTATGTAGACAAAACAGCCATGAGACTTAAATGGTTATGAACAAGAAAAACTCTGAATAACATAATTTAAAATGTAAATGTCCTTTCAAAAAAGCTGAATTCATGCAATTTTTTTTAAAAGAAGATATTGGGGGTAGGAGTTTATTAATTTTATTTATCATTTATTTTTGCTGTGTTGGGTCTTCGTTTCTGTGCGAGGGCTTTCTCTAGTTGCGGCAAGTGGGGACCACTCTTCATCGCGGTACGCGGGCCTCTCTCTATCGCGGCCTCTCTTGTTGCGGAGCACAGGCCCCGGACGCGCAGGCTCAGTAGTTGTGGCTCACGGGCCTAGTTACTCCATGGCATGTGGGATCCTCCCAGACCAGGGCTCGAACCCATGTCCCCTGCATCGGCAGGCGGATTTTCAACCACTGCGCCACCAGGGAAGCCCCCATGCAAATTTTTTTTAAAAGAAAAGATTTTCTGTTAGATGGGTGAACTCAGTGTCACATTAGCTCACACCTAAAGAAAAATTAAGAGGAAAAAAAAATTAAGAGGGGAAAAAATGTATTATAGTAAATGATGTAACTGGCCTAAAGTTGGACTATAAAAATTTAAGTAGAAATCTATTTACAGTGAAGAGCTATAATTTAATTTGCTTTTATGAACGTGTATTTCAAATATACAAGTATTTCACTTTATTCAGAAAATGATCTACCAAATTTCCAGGTGAACTTTAAGTAATTTTCATTAATCCCCAGGACTAAATCCTTCCTGGAAATCTTCATGTCTTACCACTAGATGTTCCTGGCTGAAGAGCTTGTGCAATTTTTCCTCTAATTCTCTCTTTTCAGCACCAGATTTCTGTAAGGAGTTGAGAGCTTCCTCACCAAATTCTCTTTTCAGTGTGGCACTAATCTTCTCTCCTGGATCCACCATCCCCTAAGAGTCACATTTTTGTTTAAAAAAAGTAATAAGCTTTAATTCAATCAATAGATATTTACTGTGATGCAGTGGACATATATTGCCCTATCTGCCCATAATCTTCTGTGATATGCTCTTCTCTAAATCATTTGTTTCTAGGAGAAGCAGCTTAGCAGCGTATCCCATACTCAACCATAGTAATGAGTACAAGGTTAGCCTACGGTCAACTTAGCCAGTCAGATTCCTTTCCTGGTATCTTCCAAACTCAAGCTATGGAAGGAAGGGTTGGAGGCAAGAAAGAATACAGCAAATTAATACTTTCCCCATTGGTTATTCCATTCCAGCCAAACTGACCTCCTCAATATTCCTACGATGTGCCAGACATATCCCAACCTTAAGGCCTTTGCACCTGCTATGACTTCTGCCCAAGATGCTTTCCCCAGATATCCACATGGTTCACTCGTTCACCTCCTTCAGATCTTCACTCAAAGGTCACCTTCTCAGGAGACCTTCTCTAACCACCCTATCGAAAATTGCAAACTCTCAAACACTTCCTAATCCCCTTCCTTGCTTTAGTTTTTTTCTTAATATTGATATTTATCACCTTCTAACATTACAGTAACTTGTTTATGTTATATTATCTGTCTCCCTCACTGGAGTGTGAGCACCAAGAAGACAGGATGTTTGTTTATGCCGCTCTGCTGTGTCCTCAATGTCTAAAATATTAGCTGACAAAGGGCAGATGCTCAAAATATACTGCGTAGATCAACAACCCTCAAAAGTATATTAACGACAACAGTTCCCTGACTGATCAGAATTTCAAGTTGACAATAAAAACATAAGATCCTGTGATGATATCATTGTACTTTGCATTCAGCACTGAGTGAAGTTTGACTATTTGGCTCTTATAATTAGGCTAAGCTTTTGTCACAGTCAGCTACAACCTTCATTTTCATTCCATTTTACCCTACAAAGAAAAAAAAGCCATTCCTGCAGATAGCAGAATGTGTATATAAAGAGGCATCCTCTCATCAAACTATCTCCATTTCATAATACGGCATCAACTATAAAACCCACTACTGAACACATACACATGTTAAAAGCCCCTTGCAATACACTACCGACATGAACCCGACAGAAGCATACTCTTCCTGATGATATTATGAAAACTAAAAAGCTACAAGGAACAGTAATAGTGTTATCTTTTTAAAAATACTAAAAATCTTACCTTGGGCTTGGAGCAGGTGATGAGTTCTGAGATGAAACCCAACATTAGTGAGTATCTACTATACCAGGTGCTTTATATGCTATCTCTAATAATCCTGTGAAATATATATGATTATTTTTAAAACAAAGGTCTGAACTCCATATCACTCAGCTCAAAGTGGAAAGGTCAAAACACAAGCCCAGGTCTAACTCCAAAGTCCATGTTCTTTCCCAAGGGTTTTAGAATTAGACTCAGATTCTAACAGCTTTGTTGTATTATCCTACATTTATCATTGACAATGATACTTCATTGCAAAAGAATTACTGGGGAGGAATGGAGAATAAATGAAGTGGAAGAGATCCATACACAATAACCTTGTAGTAAATAAAGCAACTAAAAAGAACTTAAAACACTGATTTGACTTAATTTTAATGCTTACCCCTGGGATTGCCCATTCTCCACAGTCTTTCCTTTTTATTGCAACAAACTGTAAGATGTTTCTCCCAGAAATGGGATGGGTAATTTTATTTCCACTTCTGTCCCTTTTCCACCTATAACAGTAATGTAAGGTCATAACTGATTCAGAACAAAGACCAAGGTTCTATTTCAAGCTTAAGACAAAGCTATAAAGATATATTTTTCTTTATAACAGAGCATATATAAATTCACCTCAAATCAGCTAGTTTTGTAAAGAAATATTGTTTTGTATTAAACATATTCTTTATTTAGCACTGTTACAAACCAAGACAAATATCTACTTTCCATAAAGGATATTATAGTCTCCATAATAAAAATTCAAGATATAAATAGTTTTTACTACTTAAAGTAAAATTTATCAAAAAAATTAAAAGCAGAACAGAATTTAAAAGAAGGGTCATAAAAGTTTTTTTTTTTTTTTTAATTATTAGTGGTATACTTTATTTATTTTTTGGCTGTGTTGGGTCTTCGTTTCTGTGCGAGGACTTTCTCTAGTTGTGGCAAGCGGGGGCCACTCTTCATTGCAGTGCGCGGGCCTCTCACTATAGCGGCCTCTCTTGTTGCGGACCACAGGCTCCAGACACGCAGGCTCGGTAGTTGTGGCTCACGGTCCTAGTTGCTCCGTGGCATGTGGGATCTTCCCAGACCAGGGCTCGAACCCGTGTCCCCTGCATTGGCAGGCAGATTCTCAAGCACTGCGCCACCAGGAAAGCCCAAAGTTTTTTTTTTCTTAATCCCAGGATCCTTTTTAAGAATTTTAAGTACTGAAAAAGATCTGTAATATTTGCTTTTAACAGTTCGGCCTATGTTTTCAGAAAAGCAGATTATATGATACATGTTCAGCTGGTCTCAAAAAAAGTGCTTCTCAATCTTTATCCCCGCTTTTGATAAAAGAAGTCTCACACTATCCTTTAATTTAATTTTATATTTCAAACTGAATTGCATTTTTTAAAACATTGAGGCAACGTTAATTTCAGAATGTGCTTTTTCTAACCACAGCCTCCTTCACAAAGATGTTGATAAATCTCCCCTTCTCCTTCCCTACACCCACCACATCTACCTCCTCCTGCCGAATTTTAAGAATAGTTTTAATAGTCCCTTAGGCAAAGATAAGGATTTTGAACTTCCAGTGCTAAGCCAAAAAAGAAAGCCTATGATCTAATCATCACTCCGCATGAGACTTAATAAAATATACTAGTTTAGAGGACCTAAATAGACATTTCTTCAAAGAAGATATACAGATTGCCAACAAACACATGAAAGGACGTTCAACATCACTAATCATTAGAGAAATGCAAATCAAAACTACAATGAGGTATCACCTCACACTGGTCAGAATGTCCATCATCAAAAAATCTAGGGCTTCCCTGGTGGCGCAGTGGTTGAGAATCCGCCTGCCGATGCAGGAGACACGGGTTCGTGCCCTGGTCCGGGAAGATCCCACATGCCGTGGAGCAACTAAGCCCGTGAGCCATGGCCACTAGGCCTGCGCGTCCGGAGCCTGTGCTCCGCAATGGGAGAGGCCACAGCAGTGAGAGGCCCGCATACCGCAAAAAAAAAAAAAAAAAAAAAAAAAAAAAAATCTACAAACAGTAAATGCTGGAGAGGGTGTGGAGAAAAGGGAACCCTCTTGCACTGTTGGTGGGAATGTAAATTGATACAGCCACTATGGAGAACAGTATGGAGGGTCCTTAAAAAACTACAAATAGAACTACCATATGACCCAGCAATCCCACTACCGGGCATATACCCTGAGAAAACCATAATTCACAAAGAGTCATGTAGCACAATGTTCATTGCAGCTCTATTTACAATAGCCAGGACATGGAAGCAACCTGTGTCCATCAACAGATGAATGGATAAAGAAGATGTGGCACGTATATACAATGGAATATTACTTAGCCATAAAAAGAATGAAATCGAGTTATTTGTAGTGAGGTCGATGGACCTAGAGACTGTCATACAGAGTGAAGTAAGTCAGAAAGAGAAAAACAAATACCGTATGCTAACACATATGTATGGAATCTAAAAAAAAAAATGGTTCTGACAAACCTAGGGGCAGGACAGGAATAAAGACGCAGATGTAGAGAATGGACTTGAGGACACGGGGAGGGGGAAGGGTCAGTTAGCTGGGACGAAGTGAGAGAGTGGCATGGACATATATACACTACCAAATGTAAAATAGACAGCTAGTGGGAAGCAGCCGCATAGCACAGGGAGATCAGCTCGGTGCTTTGTGACCACCTAGAGGGGTGGGGTAGGGAGGGTGGGAGGGAGAGGCAAGAGGGAGGGGATATGGGGATATATGTATATGTATAGCTGACTCACTTTGTTGTACAGCGGAAACTAACACACCATTGTAAAGCAATGATACTCCAATAAAGATGTTAAAAAAATTTTTAAAATATAGTAGTTTAGGTATGAGTGCCCAAATTTCTTTGTATTGTGGCTGAATACCATATCTAACCCATAATTCCCCCCCCCGAAGAGTTCACAGTCTAGCAGTGGAGCTTGACATGTATGAGAATAAACTACAAGAGAGACAGCTTGATGAGTACAGTAAATAGAAATGAAAGAATAATTGGTATAAGAAGACAACGTCTGTTTTAAGGATGACAGAGAGAGGAAACACAGTTATGAAATAAAATAATGTATTCAAGAAACGGCAAGTATATGCGGCAACATAAGCATCAGTGAGGGAAAGATAGACGGTGAGGCTGGAGAAGTATGCAGAGAATTCATCAGATTCGTCTGCTTAGAGAGCCAGAGAACATTTTTTAAGCAGGGAAAAAGCCATTAGCAATTTGTATTTTAGAAAGCTCACTCACGTCGACAGAAGTTTGTGAGTTGGTTTGGAGGGAAGCGAGACTGGAGGCAAGCAAACCAGCCGGACGACCGTTACCGTGGTCCGGGTACAAGACAGTGAGGACAGGACGGAAGGCAGAGGCAGTGAACGTGGAGAAAAGACAGACTTCACCTTTACTCTTTTCTTCTTTAGCCTTTACTTTTTAAAAGTCATTTATGCAGCACTTATTATGGACCTGATACTGTTGTGCTTTAATGTATTTGCCCACTGAAGCCTCAAAACCAGCCTGTAAAGTAGCTGTATTATTGTTTCTATTTTACAGATGTGGAAAATGAGGCGCAGAGAAGTAGATAACTTGCCTGAGGTTGCAGGGGAAAAAAGTTGTGTAAACCAAGATTTGAACCCAGGCAATCTGGTTCCAGAATCTGCACTCTTAATCACTATATTATTTTACTTAAATTAAACAAACAGAATTTACGCTAATTAGGTAAGAGGAGGGATAAGGGGGCAAATGATGGTTCTGTCCGCTCACAAACGTTTACTAGCACCTAATAACACCTCACATGCAAGGAGCTGGGAAAACAAAGACTAACACAGAGCCTACGCTGCTCAGCCAGCCAGCCAGCTGGCCAGTCACGGCCCGGCCACTGGGAAGAGAAGCTGAATAGAGAGAGGTGCTGCCGGGCAAAAAGGCAGGACCACACAGGTGATGAAAAGCTTGCGTATCACATCTACATTCTCAGGTTTTATCCTCAATGGACTCATTGAAGGACTTTTTAAACAGAGTAGTTTCTTGTTATGTTTTTGTGAGTATCAAATACACTGTCACTAAATTTAAAAAAAACTTCTTGATACAACAGAAATAATATATCATTTCAACTAGTGAACCTCATTAACATTTATTAAATGCTAATGATATTCCTATGTACGACTGACATTCCCTCCCTACTTCTGAAGGTCCACACCTTCCTGTTTCTAACCAAACAGGAAAGAAAATCATACCGCCATTAACTTTTGACCCGAGTTTATTCACAATAATATATTAACACTTCCCCTCTCATTTCGACTTTAAAAGATATACAGGAACTTCTGATAACTTCCCATTATATGTGGGAAATCTCTGGGAGAGGTATCTGGGAATCTAAAAATTTAACACTTTCCCCGGGGATTCTGAACAAGAAAGTTTGTGAAATTTTGCACAATTCAATGCTATTTTGCATCGTGAAGTACTTGGAAGAAAAGGGGATAGAATCTTTGCTTTAAAAGTGCCTGTGTGGGGCTTCCCTGGTGGCGCAGCGGTTGAGAGTCCGCCTGCCGATGCAGGGGACACGGGTTCGTGCCCCGGTCCGGGAAGATCCCACGTGCCGCGGAGCGGCTGGGCCCGTGAGCCGTGGCCGCTGCGCCTGCGCGTCCGGAGCCTGTGCTCCGCAACCGGAGAGGCCACAACGGTGAGAGGCCCACGTACCGCAAAATAAATAAATAAAAGTGCCTGTGTGATTCTTATGATCACTCATTAGTGAAATACTGGCATAAAAGAGAAAGCACAATATTTAGAGCCAAATACCCCCGTTTCAAATTTCAGATCTAAATGATTTAGGCAAGTCACTTAACCTCAGTAAGTCTCCACTCTCAGAACTATAAAATAGGTATGTTAATACCTACCTTGAGGAGTTCCTGTGAGAAACAAATGTAAAAACTAATAATAGCACCTAGCAGAGTGCCTGGAGTAAAGCAATATTTTTAACAGTTCATTTAACCTTGTTGATTCTTTCCTCAACATCCTTCATTCTTCTCTCCCTTCCATTTCTACTGGAGGGACTCATCAGTTAATAATATATGTATTACTGAGATAGCAAAGAAATCAACTTAAGATTACTGTTGAAAGCTCGTTTCTGCCATTTGTGGGCTCTTTTATAGCCTTGGACCATCTCTAAGCCTTCAGCTTTCTCATCTGTATAACAATAAAGTTCAAAAAGTCTACCATTTCAAAACGATTTGACACACAATCACCATGTTTACTGTCGGTTGCCGTTTGGTTCACCACAGATAAAGATAAGCTAATTAGAGACGAACTTAACTTTCAAGACCCTGGCTCCCCTTTTCTGCTTCTTGCCCCGTTGCTAGCATTCTTGCTTCAAATATGTCACACCTTCCTGTCTTTAGACAGCTTCACCAAAATCAAAACAAACTGATACTACCATTAATATTTACTTATATTAACTACATTCATTTACGAGAATATATTAACTCTTCTCATCTCACTTAAACCATAAAGTTTCTGAAGGAATTCTAGACGGACAGAAGTAGGTCAGTACATAGGTAGATAGGCAGGCAGGTAGGTGGGTAGATGGATGAATGAATAGATGGAAAATAAAACTGCAGTTGGGTGTGGGGTAAAGATACCTTTTGTTAGAGGAAATTGGACGGGCAAGTACGAGAATAAGATGGGGAGAGAATTGGTGCCTCCCCCAGAAACTTGAAAATAAGCTTCCTTAAACTGTGAAATCATTATTATATCCCAGATCACAGAGAACAAAGTCTCCTGTAAGAAAGGAAAGCCCTCAAAATATCAAAACTAAAAAAGCAAGAATACTGGGGGTATCTGCATTATTTAAAGAAGGAAAATGACAATCATGTGAGGAGAGAAGTTGTCAGTGAAGAAATCCTAAAAATAAAAAATAAATAGAAGAATGACAGAGATGATGGAACATTCCACATGTGTTGGGAAAAGGACCCCAGTGGAGATGGCTAAGTCCATCTAAACACTCCATTCCGCTCCCTCCTTTACTGTGATCCACGCTGACCAAGAAACCCTCTGACTATGATTTGTCTTACCAGATAGATCTGCCTCAGGAAGAGAATGCCTTCCCCCTGTTCTGGAACCCTCAATGGCTCCATTTCATACCCCTTAACTTTGGCATTTTATATTCTCCACAATAGAATGGCATAAAAGTAAATTTCAAGTCTAAGTTATCATCCACTATTCTCTTACAAGAATCTTCTGTTTCAACCAAACTGGTCTTTTCACTGTCCCTCAATACGCAAAGAGGTATTACTAAAAGCCTTGTTCCTAGCCGTCCTCGCGCCCCCCTATCTAAGCTTCTAGTTCAGCTCCAGTCTACCTCTTCATAATACCTTTCTTGGGTGCTCTGGTTTACCGTCATTATGTCCCACACATCTGATTCTCTACTTTTCTGACGCATCCTGCGTCACCCATACTGCTTGGACATGTTTCCCTATCTAATATTTTCTGTCTTGCAAATGAGAACATAGCTCCTCAATGAGAGGAAGCAGAAACTTAGGACTGTTATACCTTTTCATATGCACCAAAGCACTTACTCAATTCTGAGAACAAACAGATGCTCAATAAATGTGTGGTGAACTAACTTTGTTTAAATAATGCCTAACCAGTCAGCCCTCGACACAAGGGTTTGAAAAAATTTTTTTAAAAACACCAAAAATTAAAAAAATTTAAAATAAATAAATAAATAAATAAATAAATAAATAATGCCTAACCTACTCACACAACATAAAACTACAGCTTTACACTTAAATCACATCACTATAGTTTTACATAAAGTCCCTTTAAAATATAGATTTCACGTGTGTGCATATGAATGTATCTATATGTGGTGTGCGCGCACACACATATGTATACACGTATATGCAGTCAGCTCTCTGTGCACTCATGTGGAACCCATGGATAAGAAGGGCCGGCTGTACTACCCCATTTTATGTAAGGGACTTAAGCATCCGCAGATTTTGGTATCTACTTGAGGCACAGGGGGTGGTCCCGGAACCAATCCCCCAGGATACCAACGGATGACTCTATACAAAAACACATACGTATACATACATACATCCGTGTGTGTGCGTGTGTGTGTATAATGGACATGTAAAAACATGGTTACAGTCTGTAACCATGTTTATCCAATTTATCCAATTGCTCTTTGCTACTGAAATGTGTTTTTAGTTCTTACCTGGTTATGATGGGATCTGCAGCATGATTGGGGCCCCATCGCCCCAAAAGCCCCCGGCCAACCAGTCCTGTCCGTCCTGCAGGATTTCTGGAAAAAGAAAACCATAAAATCAATTGAATGTGCTCATCTTTTTTAACACAACATGAATTGGCCCCAAACAAGGTAGTAACAGAAATAAGAAGGAAATAATATCTCTACACAAATCCAGGAGCACTATTACATATCTGACACTCAAAGTAGATTTCCTTATAGTGTTATTTAACTTTTCTTTCATGCTTGTCTTAAGCTTTGGGCTTGATCCAGGAGGATCCACTGTTGTTCTACAATATAAGAATTTGTTTCAGTTTTCACCTATACTTCAAAATTCAAACTCGACCCTTACTGGACTCAAATCTAGAAGAATGAAATGCTCCACACCTAATCATCGTCTATCTCTGTGACAGCAATGCTTTATCACTGAGGATACCCACACTTCACTTTCTCAACATCCTCTTTTCCTACTCCACTCTCCTACAACCTGGCTCACTCAAATAGTTCTGGTTTCATTTTAAAGACCATATTTTCACAGTGGGTTCTAGATTTTTATTATCAGTAATAGATATTTTGTAGCATATAATGAGGTAGAAGTATTTAATATATCAAGATTTCAAATACACCAAATTCAATTTTTTAAAACAATTTTATAAAAATGCCAACTACTATTTAACCTAATGCCACACCCAATGTTAAAAAGTCTGTCAGATAAACATAGCAACACTCATGCCTGAGTAATTTTCTTCCAGTTTCTTCCAATATTCCTTAACTGTTCAACTTTCATTATGTAAAATGAAATGCCCTAACCTGCAGTCCTACCTACTTAATATCTTTGATCCTCCCAGTATGTGAAAGTAAATAAACCACCTGTCAAATTGTCCTCTCCAGCCATCTCTTTGTATTCTGGTCTTCCCTGTGACTTTTATTAAAGTTGAGTGAATCTTTATATTGTTTTATACTAGACTCAGAAATATTTCAGCAAGACTTGCAAATAAAAACAGAAAGACAAGACACCCGGCCAGGCGACGATAATTCTACTTTTCAAATTCAGGAGGAGGGGCAGGGTGGCCAGCAGCTATGTTTTATTCCATGTAACCAGACACCCCTGTATACAAATGATCAAAGCCAATATTAAGAGAGAGAATGTTAGTTTTGTTGGGTTTTTTTTAGAAGATGCTGTTGGGGCTAGGAGTTTATTTATTTATTTATTTATTTATGGCTGTGTTGGGTCTTTGTTTCTGTGCGAGGACTTTCTCAAGTTGTGGCAAGCGGGGACCACTCTTCATCGCGGTGCACGGGCCTCTCACTGTCGCGGCCTCTCTTGTTGCGGAGCACAGGCTCCAGACACGCAGGCTCAGTAGTTGTGGCGCACTGGCCTAGTTACTCCGCGGCATGTGGGATCCTCCCAGACCAGGGCTTGAACCCGTCCCCTGCATTAGCAGGCAGGTTCTCAACCACTGTGCCACCAGGGAAGCCCGAGAATGTTAGTTTTTATAGATGACCAAGTCTGTTACTTATAAATTAGAAGCTGTAGAAAAGACACATAGATTATCCTATAGCCTGAGCAGCAGAGAAACTTGTTTGCAGAAAAAGAAAACTAAAGGCAACATATAAAGAAAAGCAGACATAAAGCAGAGAGACAGTTCTAATGGATTTCCAACTCACCCCTTCCTAAAGTTAGCTGCATTTCTGCTCTGGGCTTGAGATGATCCTACCCTGTGGTAAAGTTCACTTTTTCACTCAGGCAAGCTAGAGTTGGTTTCCATTAGTCAGAGAGTCTTGACTAAAACAATAGGCTACCTTGCCTTTGCTGACTATCCTTTTATATATGTACATAGATAAGAATCTGAGGAATAAGTCAAATGCAAGGAGAGTTTGACTTGAAAAGGCTTAATAACATAGAAAGGCGAATAAGTAATGAACAAAGAAAGAATTTAGCAAAACTGAAAGACCAGGCTGGGGTGAGAGGAACTCTACTATCTCCAAGTCTTAGAAGAACTAAAAATATTTTTAGTTTTTGCAACATTTTTACGAGATAATAAGCATGATTACCAAATCTGTGATCCTTCTTTTGTTTTATATGAGGCATGCTAATTTTTACATTTCTTCCTAATTTGTATAATGTCTTCTTAAGGAAAATGGAAAATTTTGGAGTTGTGTAGAAAAATCATTTTTAGAAGTACAAAAAGACAGACTTCCCTGGAGGTCCAGTGGTTAAGACTCTGTGCTTCCACTGCAGGGGCACAGGTTCGATCCCTGGTCAGGGAACTAACATCCCACATTCCACTCACATACTGTGCAGCACGGCCAAAAAAAAATTTTAAACTAAAAGAAGTAAAGTACAAAAAGATACTTGATGCTAAATTGTTGGGTTATTTTTATTTTTACTCATATATTTGGACAAATTCTTACTTTAAGGTATTATCTTATTTTATAAATAACTACTGAAATACAGTTTTTAATCCTTTCCTTCTCTGTTAGTTTATTCAATTACAGTTGACCCTTGATCAGCGCTCCCGTATAAACTTATAGTCGGCCCTCTGTATACGCGGTTCCCCTGTATCAGTGGTTCCACATCCAGGGATTCAACCAAACTCAGATGGTGTAATTCTGTAATAGTTACCATTGAAAAAAAATCCATGTATAAGCGGGTCTGTGTAGTTCAACCCCTGTTTTGTTCAAGAGTCAACTGTACTTATTTCCACTTCAAGGTCAGGTTACAAGAAGATGCATTCAAACCCTGTCTCTACCACTTACTCACCGTGTGCAAAGAACTTACATTCTCTCTCCGTATCTGTAAATGGAACTAAAAATATCCACGCACAGGGTTACTGTGGTGATTTAATTAGATCACATACATGAATTCTTTCATACAATGTCTGGCATATACAAGCACTCAATAAACATTAGTTATATTGATAAAATAAAACGTATATTTTAAGGCAGGACAAGAACATGTAAACATAAATTTTTCTGTGTCCGTCTGGGCCTCCACCCCCCTCCCTTAACGCGCAGTGTGCACCCGCACTGCACACTCACCAGACCTCCTCACAGGTGGGAGTGCCTGCCTGACCATAAAAATCCACTTTTTTCCCCTCTCTTCTGACACTAGCAATGTAACTTCTTAAAAGCATGGCATTCCTTCCCAGCTCTGAAAGATGTCATGGTGACTTGCTGCTTGCTTTGTGTGTGCCCACCTGGACCACGTATCTTCGGTGAACTTTATGTAAAGTATCGGTGTGTCATTTTAATGTACAATCCTTCATCTCGAAAATGTAGATGGCTGCACCTTCGAACAGGTGGGACAGTTCTCAGAGCTTTCTGGGAGCCTGCCTTCCGGGTTACAATCCTCAGTTGGCCTGAATAAAATTCCCTTTATTCTTCTTACCTGGATTGTTAATTGAGTTTTCGTTGACAGTGTTTTCTACCTTTTAGAGACCCATTATTGTAAGACGCCCCGTCCCCAGTACCTACCTAGGTCTTCCATTTTCAATCTCATACAGGCCGTTCTGGCTCTTTCTCTCAACATGCCCGTCCTTTTCATTAAACTTGGGCGAAAAGCTGCTTTCACTGTAACGAGAATAGCAATGCAAAATAAGAAAGAATGACCCAATACTACCAACAGCTTAATAATGCCAGTCAGTTATTTATAAAAGCAGTATCCTTGAAACTAAATTTTTAGTTACAACTTTAATTAGTTTTCATTTACAAATTCATCAACTCCTTCAAAACAGTTTCTGGAAAAAAAAAAATTTGTTTAACCAAAACACCTTGTAAGACAAGGATACGTGTTGTAACCCCTCTGGGAAGGACTAATGACAGACAAACTGGAGCTCCTCCCACAAACTACAAGAAAGTCTATGTTACTATTAGCAAAGTGGGAATTGTCCGTGGGCACAGTACGGCAATTAATGGTTCCTATAGTTCTAAAAATAAGATTCTTTCTGATATTTTCTCGTTTCTACTGTTTCAAAGTAATTTTAATTTCTTCAAATGTACACTGATTAATACTTTTATCAAAGTAAACCCACAAAACATGAATTCACCCACAAACTTCATAATAACCATGATGTGGATTAAAATAGATACAATATGCTGGAAATGTTCCAGATTTGATCTGGATATAGCTCTGGATTACAGAGTTATACAAATATAAAATCTTACTGAGCTATACCTGCATACCTAAGAAATGTATACTTTACTGCATGTATGTCATACTCAAAAAAAAAAAGGTTTTAAAGCTATGAATAAACTACTTTCCTCCCCATTATGAAATCGCTGACATAACTGCACTGACAGTGAATATTTATATAGCACTGGACAGTTCATGGGCAGTTCTGACATAAGTTTCACTTTTTTTCTTGTTTTAATTCCAATAAGCAAGAGAATAGATATAGTTGTGCTCTGTTTTGGAAATAATTTCCAACTTGAATGATCCAGACATTTTCTCAAGACTTCTAACCATTCTTCCATTGAACACACATGTAAAAATAATTAAATGGTAAAAATCATGAAATTATAAAACCAGAGTTACAATGCTCTTGGGACTCTATAGAAATTCACCATTATATGTGGAATCTAAAAAAATGGTACAAATGAACTTATTTACAAAACAGAAATAGAGTCACAGATGTAGAAAACAAACTTACGGTTACCAGGTGGGAAAGGAGGAGGGGGGGATAAATTGGGAGATTGGGATTGACATATACACACCACTATGTATAAAATAGATAACTAATAAGGACCTACTGTATAACACAGGGAACTCTACTCAATACTCTGTAATGACCTATATGGGAAAAGAATCTAAAAACGAGTGGATATATGTATATGTATAACTCATTCACTTTCCTGTACACCTGAAATTAACACATTGTAAATAACTGTACTTCAATAAAAATTTTTTAAATAAAAGAAAGGAAACTAAATAAATATTGAATACTAGTTAATGAAATACTTGTTGAAGTATATAGGGGGAGATGTACTGATACATCAAAAAAACAAGATGGAAGGAGGAGAGATAGATGGATATATAATGTGATAAAATACGTATAATAAAATGTTGATAAAAGAATCAAAGTGGTGGATTTATGAGTGTTCCCCATAAAGTTCTTCCAATATTTCTATAAGTTAGAAATGTGTCATAATAAAATTTTAGATAAATAAAGGAAGCCATCTTCTGGGGAAAAAGAAAAAAGCATGACTCTAGTTATAACTGAAGCATTAATGTTAGTAATAAAGCTTGATTTAGATAGTGATACAAATTTAACTTTTAAAACACAAATTGAATGAAAAATAAGAAGATGTATTGTCTTCCTCTGTTTACACTGTATAGTACCCCTGGCAACATCATTAATTTTAATTGTACATAATGTATATGTATAATATATGTGTAAACATGTATATCCTCTAAAATGAGGGAAATGGAACTCATTTACAGCTAATAATTTCTCCACAAGTTAGCTTCATGATTAATTAATAAACCAAGTACTATCACAAACACACCTTTGGATTAAATAAGGAAACTGTGGGTCGAATTCAAGTCACAGCAGTAAGTGACCTGGTGAAGTTTAACAACCTAATGAACTATTACTGGATCAATCCAACTAGCAAAAATTCTAATTTAACTGACTAAACAAGGCCTTGAGAGGACTATCATTTATAATAAATGTACCCATTATATCAAACTCATAAAATGTTCCAAAACTAGGGCAGCAGTTTAGCTGAGTAGTTAAGGGCATGAAATCTGACATCAGACTGAGTTCAAGTCCAAGCTATACCATCTACTAGCTACATGACTGACCATATGCAAAGGACAAACTTTCTGTGCTTCCATTTTTTGTGTGTGTTTATTTTCTATAAGGTAGAAATAACAACCCTGTCTGCCTTCCAGAATAGTTATAAGAATAAAATCAAATAATGGTTATAAAACATTTAGTACAGTGCCTAGCTCATAGTTAGCACATTTCACAACTCTATCATTATATTTATCAAAAGAAACATAAATATAAAACGTGAATCAACACAGCACTTCTCTGAATTTAGTCAAAACATTTTTGCTTGACTTTCTTTTTTTCCTTTTTCTCTCCCCTTTTTCTTTCCCTTTTCTATCTTCTCACACTGGTCTAATTTTATCATCATCCTGTTCTTAGTAATCTGGAGAAAGTTTCTGAAAAATTTTTTCACTATTCAAATACAAGTCTAGTATGTTGGAAAATAACCACAAAAGGTGTTACCGATAACCCAAACAAAAGAAATGAAAACAGAGACCACCACTTGTCATTTCATAAAATAAAAAACTCCACAACACAAAAGATTTACCTATTTGGAAAGATCATCATAAAACCCCCAAAAGAATAAACAAAAATGAACTGAATAGCTCTGGCAAGAATTCAAGCAAATGTGAGGGACTTCCCTGGCGGTCCAGTGGGTAAGACTCCGTGCTCCCAATGAAGGCGGCCTGGGTTCAATCCCTGGTCAGGGAATTAGATCCCACATGCATGCTGCAGCTAAGAAGCCCGCCTGCCACAACTAAGAGCCCGTACGCCACAACTAAGAGCCCATGTGCCGCAACTAAGACCTGGCACAGCCAGAATAAATAAATAAATAAATACTAAAAAAAAGAGAAAAGTATTCAAGCAAATGTGGAAACTGAGTTATAATAAAGTCAAGCACTAGATAAAAACTATTTTTCAACTATCAAATGATAATTTACAAATACAACCATTACCTTCTCCAAAAGTCTTACACCCGGCTAACACCAACTAATTTACTCACCTGATCTGAGGATCTGCCCATCGAGGTCCAGCCAAGACAGAGACTGCCGTGTATTCCACAGGATTATAGTCTTGCCACTCAACAAGCCAGCCTACCTTTTCATTAGGAACCTGGCTGCGCTGAACTTTTGAACCTGGGTAAGGAGATGTCCGAGCCTTGTTGTGGGAATTTTCTTTGGTACCATTAGAACCAGACATCATGTTGGAGTTAAGATGAAATCCACAGGATGAAAATGAGTTACTGGGAGGAAAAAGAAAAATGTTTTATATAAGTACAAAATTAATTAATTAAAGAAACTAATTCACAGACCCCAAAACAGAACTTTTCAATTTCAAAGATTTAAAAATCAGAAAATTCTAATTTGATGCATATTAGTGTAAAGATCCAACATCTGTGAGAGATTATTTTCAAATATAAAAATATTGCTAGGGACTTTCCTGGTGGTCCAGTGGCCAAGACAGTACTCTCAATGCACCGGGTGCGAGTTCAATCCCTGGTCGGGGAACTAGATCCCACATGCATGCTGCAGCTAAGAAGCCTGCATGCCACAACTAAGAAGCCTGCGTGCCTCAACAAAAGATCCCGCATGCCACAACTAAGATCCCACACACGGCAACGAAGATCCCGCGTGCCACAACTAAGTCCCAGTGCAGCCACAATAAATAAATAAGTATTTTTTTAAAATATTGCTAAATCTTATTAATTGAAACCTACTCACTGAAATTATTTTCGTTGAGAAAAAGGGACAGAAGTTTACTTTTGTTAGCACAAATGTTGGGGAAGAGAAGTTTTGTTATAAAAATTCAACCACAAAAACAAACGTAAAGGAAGACCCTTAGGTCTACATGAAGGAATCAATTTTAAAAAATAGTTTATGGTCTAACATACATGTGTAAAAAATGTGTGGCAAAATAGCACAAAAGAATAACAGGAAATGGACATATACTGTTGTAGGATTCTTACATTATACACAAAGTAATGTAATATTACTTGAAGTCAGACTGTGATAAATGTACAAATTATAAACTTTAGAGTAAAATAAGAGATGTAGAACTGAAATAACTAGACAGCATATACAAAAAAAAAAAAAGGAAAACAAAAAAACTGAACCTTAACCTTTACTTCACAGCCTACACAAAAATTTTTCATTTCTCCTCCTGACTAAAAACTTAAATGCCTACACAAAAATTTTTCATTTCTCCTCCTGACTAAAAACTTAAATGCCTTCTCATTATTCTTAAAGATTAAAATTCCTAATGACCCTAAATTAGGATATTTAATATGATAAAGGGGATTCTGAGAACATGGTAAACTGATGACAGCTCCCTTCCCTTGCTCTCACAATACTGTAACAATTTGCCCTTCCTGAGACAAATGGTGGATGGGACAAACACCAACTTTACGGGGTGGTGAAGTAAGTCAAATTCATGTGCCTCTTGATATCATAGAGTGAGAAGCACAGAGCAACCATTTCTGAGGTATTCCTTACAAAAATATATGACCTGAGTTTAGACATGAGGAAATACAGGACACACCCACATCAAAGGATAACTTACAGAATGAAGGCCCAGACTCTAAATCACTAAGGTCATGAAGGATAAAGTTAGAAGAACTCTTCCAGATCGAGACATGAAAACTAAGTGCAATCAATGATTAATATACTTATATCCTTCAACTCAGTAATTTCATTCCTGGTAATCTACCCCATAAAAACGAAATAACCAGTTATATGTACAAAAGATGTTTATTTCAGCAATGTTTAATGGGAATTAAAGGAAATGCCCAATAATGTGGGGATGGCTTAATAAATATTGGAACAGCGACACCACGGAATGAATATTAAGTAGCTATTAAAACTAATGACATCAAGTTACTTGTCAATATTTTCGTAAAGTATTGTTGAAAATGAAAAGCAAGATGCAGAAAAGTGTATATGATCCCATTTTACAAAGTAAGGATGGAAAAAATAAATAAGTACATATATTCAAGAATGTGTACATAATGTATTCACTTTCTACTGCTGCCATAACAAATTTCCAGACGTTCAGCAGCTTAAAACAGTATGAACTTATTATCTTAGGAGTTCTCTAGGTCAGCAGTCACACACAGGTCTCACTGGGCTACAGTCAACATGCAGACAAGGCTGTACCCCCTTCTAGAGGCTCTAAAGAATTCATTCCCTTGCTTTTGCCGCGGCCACCCCCGTGCTGTGGTTCACGGGCCCCTCCTGCAGCTTCGAAGCCAGCGACACCTACTCTTTCTCTGCCCCTGCTTCGGTAGTTAGGTAGCCCTTTCTGACCACAGCTGGGGACATTCCTCCATGTCTAAAGGCTTGTGATTAAACTGGGCCCACACAGACAGCCCAGGCCACCTTCCTCATCTCAGAGTCCTTAACCGTAACCACACCTGTGAACTCTCTTCGGTCACGTAAGGCGGCATATGCACAGGCTTCAGGGATTAGGGTGGGTACAACGTTGGTGGCCATTACTCTGTCGACTACAGATGTTTATACTATCATCTGGCCATGACTCTGTCGACTACAGATGTTTATACTATCATCTGGCCATTACTCTGTCGACTACAGATGTTTATACTCTCTCTTACATGAGCATAGGAAAAACACAGAAGGGTCCACATCACCAGGTTCTTAAGACGGGTTAGAGAGTATGGTGTGGGCGTGGGTGGAAGGAGGAGAAGGGAAGGGAAAAGAGGAGGGAGGGAGAAGGAAAAGGAGAAGAGAGAGAAGGAAGAAGAGGGAGGAAAAAGGGAGAAAGAGGAAGACGGGAGTGGAGAAGGGGAAGCAAGAGGTGAGGGGAAAGAAAAGAGAAAGGGAGAAGGAGAGGGGGTTGGAGGAAGCCGCTACTCCCGCCACCCAGGTTACAGGGCCTTTACACATGCTGTTCTTTCTGCCTGCAACAGCTTTCCTTCCTCCTCCAAGTAGCTAAGTTGCGTTTATCCCTCAGATCAATTCAAAATTCACTTTGCTGTACAGCAGAAACTAACACAACACTGTAAGTCAACTACACTCCAATAAAAACTAATCTAAAAAGAAACCCCAAAAACGTTCACTTCCTCAGGGAACTCTTCCTCCCAACTCCCTAGGAGAATTAAGGTTCCACCTGTCGTATGCTATGCTATCAGAGCTCGACTGTACTGCGAATTACCACAATTGTGATTTTACATTCATTAGGCTGAAATCTGACAGTAGCAAATGGAGAACAGGTAACACATCTGTTTTATTTCAACACTTATATCCTGTGTCTGGCATAATGCCTGGCAAACCATATATACAGGAGATCCTTTGTCATGTCTGACAGTAACAGAAAAAGGCCACATAAATCGTGGAGACCAACATTTCACTGTAATTACTGAAAAGGAGTTTGATTGGGGCTTCATCTTTAAAATGATGAAAACAGGGGTGTGGCCAAGATGACAGAGTAGGGGGGCCCCGAGCCCCCCCCCTCGCATGGGCACCAAAATTACAGCTGCCTCCAGAGCAACTAGTGGTGCGAAAGACTGGAAGAGCAGCAGAAATCGATCCTCTACTAAAGGTGTAAAGAAGGAACCACAACGAGACGGTAAGAGGCACAGAGACACGGCATGGTGAAGACCCAGACCCCTAGGTGGGCGACCCACAAACAGGAGGAGAATGACAACTGAAGAGGTTCTCCCCAAAGATCAAGGGGCCCGAGACCCACATCGGGCTCCCCAGCTGGGGGGTGCTGCACCGAGAGGATGAGCCCCCACAATGCCTGGCTGTCGAGGCCAGCGGGGCTTACCCTCTGCAGAGCTACAGAGTGGAAAGAGACGCCACTCTCATGCTCTGGCGCCCAGGGCAGGAGCAGTCATTTGAAAGGAGCCTGGCTCAGACCCTCTTGCTCATCCCGGGGAGCCTCCCGGAGAGGCAGAAGCAACCAGGACTCCCCCTGCGGGCACAGACACTGCAGCAGTCATTTGTGGAGCTCCGTCTACCACAGGGGCTCGGGCGCCGGGAAGCACCACTCTGGAATCCTCGGTGCGGCCTATTAGACCCTGGGCCGGACCCACCCACAAGCCGGTCGGCAACGGTACTGGGACATCACAGACCAAGCAGCTAGCTAGGTGGGGACACACCGCTCCATCCACCAGCAGGTCAGCAGCCTTACGCTGCCCTGAGCACACAGCCACCTGGGGGACGGACACGGTCCACCAGAGGGCCCAAGACCTGGCCTGCACACCAGTGGGTGGGCACCAGCCCTGGGATCCCCTGGGTCCCAGCCTCGCCCACCAGGAGGCCAGCACTAGATCCGGGACCCCGGCCCCACTACCACCCAACCCAGAACCTGGCTCTGCCCACAGGTGAGCCAACAGCAGAGTCCTCCGGGGCTCTGCAGCCAGCTGCCTCCGGACGCAGCCCTGCCCTCCACTGGCAGGCAGCTTCTGCAGGAGGCGCAGCCTGGCAGCCGACGGACGTGGGCCGGCCACATGTACCAGAGTGCCCACAGCAGTGAGCCTGCCATAAAAGAAGGGCCCACACAGCCCACGTGCGGGGCACCCTCAGAGCTCCGGTGACCAGAGAGTAGTGCACTACTGGGGCTCATGGGACGTCTCCTGTAAAAGGCCACTTGTCCAAGGTCAGGAAATGTAACCAACCCGCCAAATACATAAAAATAAAAGCAGCAAGTTAGGCAAAAGGAGGCGACAGAGGATATGTTCCAAATGAAAGAACAAGATAAAACCCCAGAAGAAGAACAAAGTGACGTGGACATAGGCAATATCTAATAAAGAGTTCAAGGTAATGATCATAAAGATGATCAAAGAACTTGTTAGAAAACTGGATGAACAGAGTGAGAAGTTAGAAGTTTTTAACAAAGAGTTAGGGACTTCCCTGGTGGCACAGTAGTTATGAATTCACTTGCCAGTGCAGGAGACATGGGTTTGATCCCTGGTCTGGGAAGATCCCACATGCCACAGAGCAACTAGGCCCGCGCACTCTACTACTGAGCCTGCGCTCTAGAGCTCACGTGCCGCGACTACTGAAGCCCACATGCTCTAGGGCTCACGGGCCACAACTACTGAGCCCACGTGCCGCAACTACTGAAGCCTGCGCACCTAGAGCCCATGCTCCGCAACAAGAGAAGCTACCGCGATGAGAAGTCTGCACACCACAACGAAGAGTAGCCCCCGCTCGCCGCAACCGGAGAAGCCCACGCGCAGCAACGAAGACCCAATGATGCCAAAAAAATAATTTAAAAAAAGAGTTAGAAAATATAAAGAAGAACTAACCAGAGACAAAGAATACAATAACTGAAATGAAAAAATACACTAGAAGGAATCAGCAGTAGACTATATGATACAGAGGAATGGATAATCAAGCTAGAAGACAGAGTAGTGGAAGTCACTGGAGCAGAACAGAAAAAAAGGAAAAAGAATAAAAAGAAATGAGAACAGTTTAAGAGACATCAAGTGAACTAATATTTGCATCACAGGAGTCCTAGAAGGTGAAGAGACAGAAGGTGGCAGAGAACATACTTGAAGACATAACAGTTGAAAACTTCCCTGACCTGGGAAAGGAAACACACAACCAGGTCCAGGAAGCACAGAGAGTCCCAAACAGGATCAACCCAAGGAGGACCACACTGAGGACCAAATCAACATCATAATTAAAGTGGCAAAAATATTCAAAAGAATATTAAAAGCAGGAAGGGAAAAGCAACAAGTTACATACAAAGGAACTCTCATAAGGTTATCTGCTCATTTTTCAGCAGAAACTCTGCAGGCCAAAAGGGAGTGGCATGATATTTTTTAAATGATGAAAGGGAAAAACCTAAAACCAAGAATACTGTACCCAGAGACTTCCTGGTGGTCCAGTGGTTAAGACTGCGTACTTCCTCTGCAGGGGGCACAGGTTCAATCCCTGCTCAGGGAACTAAGATCCCACATGCCACACAGTATGGACAAAAAAATAAAAAATAAAGCTGGTGTAAATATGGGGAAATGTAAACTTATATACACTAGTAGTGTGCAAATAGATACAATTTTTTTTTTAAAAAAAGAATACTGACAAGGCTTTCATTCAGATTTGATGGAGAGATCAGAAGTTTTACAAACAAGCAAAAGCCAAGAGTTCAGCACCACCACTCCTGCTGTAAATTTACTTTTCACTTCTGTTTCATTATTTCCTAATACAGTTCATTTTCTAAACAATTTTATTTTCAATCAAATTCAGAAAAATGAAGGGACCTGCAGTTCTAAGAGGGAAGTTCATAGTGATAACAAGCCTACCTCGGGAAACAAGAAAAATCTCAAATAAATAACCTAACCTTACACCTAAAGGAACTAGAAAATTAAGGACGAACAAATCCTAAAGCTAGTAGGAGGAAAGAAATCATAAAGACCAGACAGAAATAAATAAAATAGAGACTAAAAAAACAACAGATAAATGGAACAGAAAAGAAAGCCCAGAAACGACCCCACCCCTATATGGGCAATTAATCTACAACAGCGCAGGCAACAATATACAATGGAGAATGGCACCCTCTTCGACAAATGTGAAAGAAATAAACTTGACCACTCTCTCACACCATGCACAAAAATAATTTCCAAATGAGTTAAAGACTTAAATGTGAGACCTGAAACCATAAAACTTCTAGAAGAAAACATAATCAGTACACTCTTTGACATTGGTCTTAGCAAGATTCTTTGGATGTGTCTCCTCTGGCAAGGGAAAAAAGCAAAAATAAACAAATGGGACTGCATCAAACTAAAAAGCTTTTGCAAAGGAAACTATCAACAAAACAAAAAGGCTGCTGACTGAACAGGAGAAGATATTTGCAAACAATATATCTGATAGGTTGTTAATATCCCAAATATACAAAAAACCCATACAACACAACTTCAAAAACAAACAACCCAATTTAAAAAAGGGGTGGAGGATCCAAATAGATATTTTTCCAAAGAAGACACAGAAATGGCCAACAGGCACATGAAAATATGCTCAACATTGCTAATCATCATGGAAATGCAAATCAAAACCACAATGAGATATCAGCTCATACCTGTCAGAATGGCTATTATCAAAAAGACAACAAATAACAAGTGTTGGTGAGGATGCGGAGAAAAGGGAACACTTGTACGCTGCTAATGGGAAGGTAAATTGGTGTAGCCACTACAGAAAACAATATGGAGATTCCTCAAAAAAATTAAAAATAGAACTACCATGTGATCCAGCAATTCCACTCCTGGGTATTTATCTGAAGAAACCAAAAACACTAATTAGAAAAGATACACGCACCCCCATGTTTACAGCAGCATTATTTATAATAGCCAAGATATGGAAGCAGCCTAAGTGCCCATCAAAAGATGAATGGATAAAGATCTCTCTGTCTCTCTCTCTGTCTCTCTCTCTCTGTCTCTCTCTCTCTGTCTCTCTCTCTCTCTCTGTCTCTCTCTCTCTCTCTCTCTCACACACACACACACACACACACACACACACACACACACACACACTGGAATATTACTCAGCTATAAAAAAGGAGTGAAATCTTTCCATTTGTGACAACATGGTTGGACTCAGGGAGTATTATGCTAAGTGAAGTGTCACACAGAGAAAAAAGAAAGACAAATACTGTCTTTCCACTTACATGTGGAATCTAAAACACAAAACAAACATAACAAAACAGAAACAGAGTCATAGATACATAGAGCAAACAGGTGGTAGGGGGAGGAAAGAAGTAGAAAAGGAAGAAGATAAATTGAGGTACAAACTTCCAGGTACAAAATAAATGAGTCACGAGTATGAAATGTAAGATGTGGGGAGTAACTATGTTATCTTTGTATGGTGACATAAGGTAACTAGACTTACCCTGGTTATCAAGTTAAAATGGAAATATCAAATCATTATGTTGTGTAACAGGAACTAACATAGTGTGGTAGGTCAATTATACTTCAAAAACAAACTCATAGAAAAAGCGATCAGATTTGTGGTCACGAGGCGGGGGTGGGGGCTAGAGGGGAAACTGGATGAAGGTGGTCAAAAGGTACAACACACAAACTTCCAGTCATAAGACAAATAAGTACTAGGGATATAATGTACACGATAAATATAATTAACACTGCTGTATGTTATATAAATATATGAGAGTGTTTAACAGAGTAAATCCTAAAGTTCTCACCACAAGGAAAAATTTTTTTTCTATTTCTTTAATTTTGTATCTATCCGTGATGATGGATGTTCACTAAACATGTTGTGACAATCATTTCATGATGAATTTCAAATATTTATGCTGTACACATTGATCTTATACAGTGCTGTATATCCATTTTATCTCAATAAACCTGGAGGGAAGAATTATGAAAATAAATTTTATATTATAGGTATATAAGTATATAGATTTGGTTATAACCTAAGTCTTCAAACAAGGAATTAATCAAATTTGTTTTTATTATATTACTATTACATTTTATTTATAACTACATTATTCAGCAAACTTCACTTTTATACCTTCACAGTCAAATCAGAGGGGATAATTTTAGCAAAAGTATTAGAAGCCTTCATCAAAATTTCCCCAAGATCTCCCTTACTCCTTTGATATTCAAACCATTCTTGCTTGAAACACTATCTTTTCATTGGTTTTGTCAACTTTTTTTTTTTAACAAGAGCATTATGTCTTTTATTTTCTATGTACCTGTCCCTGTGTGAATCGAGGAAAGGATACTACCTGCCTTTTTTTTTTTTTCATAGACTTTATTTTTTAAAGCAGTTTCAGGTTCACAGCAAAACTGTGCGCAGAAAACACAAAGCTCCCATATACCCCGCAGTCTCCCCGCCACACACACATAAAGTGCCCCCCATACCAACATGCCCTACGAGAGTTTCACTGGAAATAAGTGGGCCCAAATGTCCTAAGTGAGCAGTGGGTCAGTAACCATGGAAATCAGTCCTCCTCCCTCCCTACCCTACAAACAAAAAGTCGGTATTAGTTGTTTGCCCCCAGGATAAAACCAAAATTTAAAGAAAATGAAGGACTAGAACCTCTACTGTGAATTAGGTATTAGAGAACACAGCAGAAATTCAGGCTTAATATCTCTGTAATTCACACAGAGGAAATAAAATTAGGGCAGGTATGTTCAGCCGGGAAGCTGCTACACAAGTGTAAAGTCTGGAACGGGAAGGGGGAGGTTTCCAGCCTGCCCACCTACCGCCACCCTGCTCACACACCCTCAGCTGAAACGTCCGGTCTAGGTGCACTGGTACCTGGAGGCAATATTCAATCAGTGCTCCTGCTTAGAGAAAACAGTGCCTATTATCTACATTAATCAAAATATCAATAACTAGCATCCGCCAGATGTTTGAGAAAAAAAATAAGGAAAAGGGACCAAAAAGGAACAGAACCACTGACCCAGAAGGGTCAGACAATTCAGGAAACAGAAGATAATTTTTATTCTAATTATCATTTTTACAGATTCAAAAGACCTTTATAGCCATAAAATAAGCAAAGGCTATTAAAGAAGGCAATTAGGGGGAAAAAGTTCTTGTCAAAATTTACAATTCAATAGAAGAGATGACAGAATGCACAGGACAGCAGTCTGAACTAGTAATCTAGAAGATAAATTTGAGGAAAATCTCTAAGAACTTCATACAAAAAGACAAACCAATGGAAAATTAAAGAAAAAGAGAAATAGAAGCACTACCCAGAAAGTCCAGAAGCTATCACTGGAGTTAAGGGGGGCGGGGGGGGGGGATGGACAGAAGAAAAGATGAGGGAAAAAACAAATAGAAGAAAATTTCCTCGTGCCGAAAGTAAACATGACATGACAAGCAAAAAAATAAATAAACAAAAAAAACTCCTAGAGGCAGCCTCATAAAACTTGTTTATTACTCCGCGCCTAGCATGGGCATGGTACCTAGGACATCGTGTTTAGAAACCAGGGGAGAGGAATAAAAGGAGGAGGCAGTGGGAGCTACCATAAATGCCTGAATTTATCCAAGGCAAATTTTTTTTAAAAGGTAACCGATAAATATATTATCTACACTGAAATGGAGAAGTGGAGGAGAGCAATGACGATTTATATTTTTCCTTTTACAGCATTTATACCGTTCGCATCTTTAAACTAGGCGCATGTGCTCATTTTAACAATAATGTTTTAAGTATTAACCAAAAAAACACACAAAAAAAACCAAAACAAATGGCACGGAACAACACCACACCCAAACATGTGCTATTTAAACTCTCTGGTGCAAGAATGTTAGTGACTCATGGAGGATGGCAAAGTTCGAATATCATAAGAAAGGTCACTACCGCTTGTTTTTCTCAAAAGGCAGGTAAAACATTTTAGAGCCTTTTAAAAAACGTGTATATGGCCGTAAAGAGCTGGGACCCAAGCAAAGCCTACTGAAGCCGCCCGACCAGAAGCTGCTTCCCCCTCGCAACCCAAGGACTCGGGACAAGGAGCCAGCACTAGAAGAGGGAATACCTACCTGCACGCCGCGATGCTGCAACGGCCCAAGGACTTGAGAGTCACAGAGGCCAAGGCCACAGAGAGAGACACGGTGGCTAAAGTCTTCCCCAGGAAGCGTCCGGCCATCAGTGGCCCGCGGGGAGATGTGCGGAGCGGGGTCGCTGTTAGCTTGGGCCGCAGCCTCCGGCCTCCCCACACCTCTGGGCCCCGGGTATTCAGCGGACACTAGGACCGGGCGGCCCTCGGGTTCCGGAGCGGGAGCAGCCAGTTTTATCTCCTGGGCGGCCCTCGGGTTCTCGAGCGGGAGCAGCCAATTTTATCTCATCAACACACAGGCGACCAAACGCCCTCCCCACAACAGCCCAGCTCGACACGCCCCCCAGGGGACGCCCAAGCGGCCAGCGCCAGCAGTCGGAAAAAGAGCCAACTGGGCCGTGACGTCCCCGGTGCGCGACGGCACTTTACGGCAGCGCCGCAAAGAGAGGACGGCGCAGGCTTCGTAGCGCCGGCCTCGCTCAGTTTCGTGTTCTTGCTGAGCTGGGTTTGGGACCAGGTTAGGGAGGCGGCCGGGGAAGCGCCGGGGAAGCGCCGGGGAAGCGCCGAGAAAGCGGAAGAGAAAGGCGGAAAGTGAAAGGAGCCGAAGAATTGGAAAGGGAAAGAAAGAAAGGGGGTTGAGAGAAGAGTGTCGTCCTGGCTGTTCCGGCAGGAAGGGGTTACAGGCGGCTGATGTAGTGAGCCGCGCGTGTCCCAGCCATATATGAGTTATGAGTGGTTGCAGGGAAAGGAGGGAGGTGAGAGGCTTGCAATCCCCGCATCCGAGGCTTTTCTCTTCCTTTTCTACCAAGTTGTTCACAGCAATGGGTAAAAGTCCCAACCCGCGGAGGAGTAAACCAGTTGTGAGATAGACACAGAGCCTGGAAGAGAAACCGAGGGTCAAGACGCGAGATACCTGCAGAGGCAAAACTTGGCCACACGGGAAATTGGTAATCAAGATTGTTCAGAAGTTTGTAATGTGGTTTTCATGTTTGATATTCGTTGTCTTATTAATGTGTGGAAATATTTAACTTGCAAGTGCATAATCCACTGGTGGTGTGGTGTGGACACAGACCGTATAAAACTTTTGACCATCTCAAAAACCAGATTTTTCAAACCTTAACAACTGTTCTGAAGGCTGTAGAGCTCTCGGCATATGAAGGCTCCCTCTGAACCTCTGCACTGAGACTTGTGCAAACTCTTGCTGACGAAAATTCAATTAACTGTCAAGAAGAAAAAAAAGGGAATTTTATTTGAGCCAAACTGATGGTGATAACACAGGAAGCAGTCTCAGAAAGCTCTGAGGACCATTCTGACTGTTAGAAGTCGAAGGCACAGTCATATACATTTTTGAAACAAAGGACCATACATCAAAATGATCGACTAATATTTTACATAAACTTCACCAAAGATATGTAGTCCAGGTAAGCACATGCCAAGCAAGCATCTATTCGCTATCCACCCCACGCCCCCTCACCTAAAGAGCTGGGAAAGAACACTATTCTTTTAAGAAGTTACATTGCTAAGGTCAGAATAAAGGAAAAACAATGATGGTTATGGTTGAGCGGGCACTCCCATCTTTGAGAAGTTCTGGTTAACTGTAATAAAGATGCACACTGCACTTTAAGGAGGGAGGAGGCCCAAACAGAGAATTTTATGTGTAATTTTTTCTTGTCCTGCCTTAAAATATAAATTTTACTTCATCACTTTATTATGGCTTCTAGCAGCTTCAGGTCTTGCCCCTAGGGTGATCGTAGCGCCCCACCCCTTTAAAATACCTGCCTGGGAAAGCTCAACACTGCCCGAAGAATTTGTGACTTGTTCCAGGCAAAACCTGGATAGGCAGACAGACCCCAGAGCCCTCTCTTGGAGCAGCTACTTTAGAAAGCTTGCAATTTAAATTCTTTTCTCTGACCTTTGTGATATAAATTTACCACCCGGCACTGTTTCCTTAAGGACTTGTGAGCCCCTCTCTTTAAGATACAGATATTCAAGGAGATAACTGTGCTAGCTCCCAGTGCTTGTGGGAGGATAAGGACCTACCTTTCTTCAACTTGCACTACTGCTTCCTCTCGTAAAGATAGAAGCTTCTTTCTCCCCTGACAAATGCCAGTTAACAAACCCAGATGGCCTAGTCACATGGATCACCCACCCACCCCTTTACCACCCCTTAGTGACTTTCCCTAAGCACACTCCAGCCTTTGAAAAGTTTTCAGCCTTCTGATTCAGGGAAGTGGAGTTCAGTTCATACTGTAGTACTACTGAACAAAATATGTCCTTAGCACTTTCGTGTCCAGCTTTGTTTATGTCTAACAATCCATCCAGGTAGCAAAGTTCTATTATTAAAATATGCTTGCCTTTTAAAAAATAAATATTGGGACTTGGCTTCCTGTAGTCAGATGAACTTTGCTGTAGTGTTGTTGACCGCCATTAACCTCTGCTTAAGCTGGTATTAAAAAACAAAATTCAACTGAGTGAATTTGAAGACCTAATTGGCTTTATTAAATGATTCATGAATCAGGCATCATCCCAATCTAACAAATAGAAAGGAGCTCCAAGGAGCTGTACAATGGAAGGTTTTTTAAAAGCAGGAAGGAGGGGACAAGGAAGTCAAAAAGAAAAGAAAGGATTATTTCAGGCAAGGTCACCTTCTTTGGGGAGAAGGGTAGGGGTTTATCATGCAGATCACCTCACTAGTGTTGATCAGGAAATTCCAAACTGATTGGTTTAAAATTACATTTCTTTGGGTATATACTTAGTACGCATATATACAATGGAATATTACTCAACCATTAAAAGGAATGAAATTGGGTCATTTGTGGAGATGTGGATGGACCTAGAGAGTGTCATATGGGGTGAAGTAAGTCAGAAAGAGAAAAACAAATATTGTATATTAATGCATATATGTGGAACCTAGAAAAATGGTATAGATGATCTTATCTGCAAAGCAGAAATAGAGACACAGAGGTAGAGAACAAATGTATGGATACCAAGGGGGAAAGGACGGGGTGGGAGGAATTGGGAGATTGGGATTGACACGTATACACATTGATACTATGTATAAAATAGATAACTAATAATATACTGTATAGCACAGGGAACTCTACTCAATGCTCTGTGGTGACCTAAATGGGAAGGAAATCCAAAAAAGTGGGGATATATGTATATGTATAGCTGATTCATTTTGCTGTACAGTAGAAACTAACAACATTGTAAGGCAACTATACTCCAATAAAAATTAATTTAAAAAATAAAAAATAAAATTACATTTCTCAGGGACTTCCCTGGTGGTCCAGTGGTTAAGACCGTGCACTCCCAATGCAGAGGGTGCAGGTTCGATCCCTGCTCAAGGAACTAAGATCCCACATACTGTACGATGCGGCCAAAAATTAAAAAAAACCCAAAATTACATTTCTGAGCGAGGCGGAAACTGCAGTTAGGTGTTGAGTTTTAGTTTGCTTCTGCGGGGCTTAGCATAAGTGACTCCACTTTGGACCTACCGTTCCTTTTTTAACACTGGAAATGTATTAGGCAGGCTCTTAAAAAGGCTCAGCTCATCCAAATTAATTCAGCTGACGAATTACTCATTAGGGAGAAGAGGAGCAAGGCAGTGTGATTCACAAAACCTCTGATCAAAGAACGGGAGAAACAGGAGTTCTCATAGGACGTTCCTCAAGCCCTAGTCTTCTAACGCTGCATTCCTTAAGGGAAGGTTGGAGTGGACTTAGTTTAAAGAGCGACACAACAATGGAAACAAAACCACTCCCTGACACCGGGCCTGCGCCACAATTGGCTCAGACAGCCAGGTCTCCTAGGCTCCTCCCTTCAGGGACACGTACTCCCAGGTCTGCAAGAGCATAGTGTGTGTGCTGCAACCCACTCTTGGGCAGAACAGAAATGCCATCTTGAATATTTACTGTTTTATATTACTCTTTATCTACCCACATTAAGAATCAGGAGTTCGGGCTTCCCTGGTGGCGCAGTGGTTGAGAATCCGCCTGCCGATGCAGGGGACACGGGTTCGTGCCCTGGTCCGGGAAGATCCCACATGCCGCGGAGCGGTTGGGTCGCTGAGCCTGCGTGTCCAGAGCTTGCTCCGCAATGGGAGAGGCCACAACAGTGAGAGGCCCGAGTACCAGATTAAAAAAAAAAAAAAAAAAAAAAAAGAATCAGGAGTTCTCTGACATACTTCACTTAGTATCATAATCTCTGTGTCCATCATGCTGCTATAAATGCCATTATTTCATTCTTTTTTATGACTGGGTAATATTTCACTGTGTGTGTGTGTGTGTGTGTGTGTGTGTGTGTGTGTATATATGTATGTATATATACACACCACATCTTCTTTATCCATTCATCTGTTGATGGATGGTCCCATCCAGTCTTAACTGGCTCAGATCGAACTAGACACTGCTAACTCCCAAGTCCCTGGAGAATCACCGGGGCCAACATCGTACTGTTTGTGGAGGACACGCCAGTCTTAAAACGACCTGGATCAGTGAAAGCAGGTGAAATGGATTAAAGCCACGGTTTCAGAAAGACACCTCTTCTTTCCTGGCAAGGACTTGATCAGTGAGAAACACTGAACTCTTTGCTACAGCCCTCCCAATGTCCTTTCTGTCTATAAAAGAGCTCTCCTCTCCATCTGTGCTGGGGACTTGCACGTGGCTTGCCATGGTGGCAGATCCCAAATGGCAATTCTGAGAACCAACCCCTCTTTTCTGGAGAAACATCTGGCTATCTATTGCTTTCAGGTTGGCAAGAGGGAGCTTTAAAATGGCACATTGAGACTTAAAAGCCAACACCAGTAGGGGACCCACATTTTCTGTTATTCTATTCTCTGAAACAAGTTGCAAAGCCCCACTCATCTCAAGGGGGCTGTAAAGGTATATGTAACAAGAGGTAAAAAAAATAATGTTAACCACAATTCTTGAGTCCAATTAGACACTCATGAAATTTACATTAATACTGAGGGCTAGAAATACAACTTTCCAAATACAAGTAAATACATAAACGTAGAAACTGTTAATAATTTTGGCTCAATTTGATAGCAGTTGTTCAATAAGTTCATAGAAGATATTTCTTTTAAGTAAAATAAGCCTTTAAACAGTTTTCATTAGGAGAATTATAAAGCATTATTATTATGAAATTTTGGTGATTCGTCAGAAAAAAAATCACAGAGTGTGATGTCGAAACACACGGAATGAAAGAAGAAAAACCTCTTAACTGAGCAAGGATTCTGTGGATGAGGATCTAGGAGCTACATGAAGGGCTGGAGGGACGCGCTGAAGACCAGAGGTGGATGGAGGCGCGTCCCGACCAGAAACACACAGTCACGCGCGCACACAGACACGTTTTGTGCTTTGCGTGGTTCTGATACGCACAAAATTCTGCCACTCTGGTTAGTTAAAGAACACATCCCCCAGTGGATCAAATGTCGTCAATCGTTAACCAGGGTATATTAACCATATTTCCATAAAGTACAAACTATCTGGACCCAGAGGGTGGGGTCCCCAGCCAGAGAGGATTACTCCCGGGCCTTGAGAGCTCATGAACTTGGTTCTGCTGGATTTCAAATTGGCCCTAGCAGAGTGGTGCCGCCACACCCTGGTCCTCTCTCCAGCACACGTTGTCTAACAGCGACTCTCCTAATTTTAGCTATTTTCGCAATCTGGATAGGCTGAGGATCTCCAAAATCATCAAATCCTGCTTTTATTTTATTTTATTTGCTTATTTATTTTCTGGCTGGTCCCCTTAATCGATCTCCCTCCTCTCACATTTTTCTGTAAGCAGCAAGAAGGAACCAGGCCACACCCTCAACACACTGCTTGGAAATCTCAGCCAAATATCCAGGTGATTCCCTCTCAAGTGCTGCTTTCCACACAGCTGGAGGACACAACTCAGCTGTCTTTTTCTCCCACGATATACCGAGAATCACCTTCCGTCCAGTTTCAAGTCACACGTTCCTCATTTCCATCTGAGTTCTCAGCAAAGCACCTTGAAAATTCACGTCTCTGCCAACATTCTCCCTAGGACAGTACGTGTATTCTCAGAGGCTAAAATTATTTGTCATGAGCTCCCTGTTGGGCTGGTTAATGACATTGTCCTACCATATGGGTTAGAATACAGAGGACGAACAATACTAGTAGGGAGAACCAGAATCCTGATGAAATGCCTTAGAGGGACAATCGTTCCATACACTTGAATCTCCTAGGATAGGTGATTTCGAGAGTCGATGTCTGTCTCCTCTTCACACTTGGACTCAGAACAATCGGACATCAGAGCTTAGCACTCAGTGGACACTGTTTTCAGAAATTTCATAAGTGATCTGGAAGTCAAGTCACTTGACTTCAGTTCTTTTTTACTTTTCTTTGCTTATTGACTCTTCTTGGCCACGAGATTGACAAGAATCGACTGGGATTTTATACCAGTTCTCTGCCAGGAGTCACATGAACAAGAACTTTTCCCATTAGAATTCTGTGGCCTTAAAAGTGGGGGGTTACGGAGGAGGGGCCAGAGCAGGGGCCCTAGGACAGCGGTGTGGGATGCAGTGACATAGTTTCAATCTAATGCCCACAGGACTTGCAGCTGGACTGATTGGTTGGGATTAAGGAATGAGAATTCAAAGATTCTTCCAAGGATTTCTGCATTTGCACTTGGGCAAATGATAGTTCCATTACTGAGCTGCGGAGAGTAGGAAATGAGTAGTTTTCTGCATTGCAGAGAAGGTTGGTGGAAAATAAGATATATTTTACCTATTAGAGGGAAAAATCATTTCAAAGATGCTGAGACAAGACAGTTTGGGGAATTGCTGTTGTTCATTACTGTATTCTCATCTCCTATGATGGTGCCTAGTTATTAATTAATAAGCGCTCAATAAATATCTGGTACTCATTAACTAGCTAATTAATTCTAGAATATGCAAATCTTATACGTCAAAACCATGGTCCAGTGCACACCTTATTAATTGATTTTGTCTGCTTGGTGCACTTGTAAGGCCAACACTCTCTCGCCTTTCCTGTAAGGTGTGACTAAGCCCTTAGCTCTCATCACAACAAATAAAAAGTAAAATAATCATTTCTTTTCCAATCACTGCCACTTCCACTCTCCAGTGCAGACTTTATTTATGCAAAGGAGAATATTACTGATGTGCGAAAAAACATGCTGGTCTTGGACAGGGCTGTGAGCTGCCGAAAGATGGGGTAGGGCTGAGGACCGGAAAGGGCGAGGTCATTCTAATCTCTGCTGCACCGAAGCCATGGGGTACAAGCAGGAAGCAGAGTCAGCAGACGCTCAGAGGACTCTGTACTGCATGCACTGCTGCCCCCTGGCCCTGGGGTTCCTGCCTCATCCTACACCATCCTGGAAGCTCTTTTCTTCCCCAGGGGTCCTTCCCAGCAGCGCCTTCATTTCTTGGAGAAAATCAGGCTGGAAACCTGAACCATCATCAGTACACCTGCCTCCTGGGCTGGGACATTGCAGTTTTTCTTCTGTGTGTCAGGCAGGTCCAGAGCTGGTCCGTGTACACTGCCCACTCTGGGATGAGGGGCCCTCCAACCCTGGACTAGGGAGTCCCTTGATCTGTGGGTGCAGGATGGACTCAACCAGACCCCTAACCTGAGGGGTGCAGGCCCCTCCACATGCTAGGGTGCCAGAGATTGTGCCGGGGAAGAGCAGGGGAGCCCGAGGGTCTGGCATCTCACCTCCCCAGGGAAGAAGCGGACAGCCTCACAGAGCCTTTCGGATTTCAGCTCCTTATCAGTAAAGATGGGGTTGAGTGGCCTTGAGAGGATCATGAGAAGATCACAGAGGTGCCACGGAGACCTTGTTATCACCGGGGCCAACCGTGCCTGACCTAATCAGAGTAGATCCTCCCCTCCTTTCCCCTCCCCTCCCCTCTGCTCCCTTCTGGGCAGCAGGTCTGAACACCCTCTTCCCGCACAGGACCCCATTCCCCGGGGGGGGGGGAGCCACGGTCTTTAGGGTGGGACCCCAGTAGCTCCATCCTCCTCCTGGGGGCGTATACAAGCCCAGGTCACATCCTGGGCCACACCATCTGGTGGGAGAGCAGCCCGAGGAGCCGGCCCTGTGACCCAGGCAAGAACCGCAGTCCCAGATAAGTGGGGATCCAGGAGGGGGGCACCACTGGGGGCTTCCTGGTCCCCTGCGCGGGGCCCAGCCTGGGGACCCACCTCCAAGGGAATGCAGACTTGGGTTTGGCTTACGTAGGAACGTGTCCTTTATTAGGTTTTCCCAGGCCGTCAGCGGGCCCCGTCCTAGGTCACCTCAATGTTGCTGAGCGCGCAGATGTCCAGTTCCCACCCTGTCCAGGGCCCGAGGATGGAGAGACTGATATCTTTTGTGACAAAAGCAGCTCGTCTGAAGCCACTGTGGGATCCCCCTCTGTCAGAGGCAGTTTGTGGTGTCAAAGTTTCAGAAACCCAGACCTGATTGAACCAGAGCTGTTTATTTGGGGGTTGTTAGAACTGCAGCCCTGGAGACCCAGACAAGATGCACTTGAATTGTCATCCCCGGGCTACAAAATGGGGACGGCTCATGATGGCAGAACACTTTCAAGATTACGTAAACTGGCCATCGAGGATTAGGATTGGAGCTGGCAAGAAGTAAAGGTGCTTGTTAAGCGAGGAAGGGTTGGCTGGGGTCCAGAGGATTCCATAGCTGGGGGGGTGGCTGTGCTAGTGAAACCGCAAGGTTGCCACGAGAGCTGTTAGCGGACACTCTTGAAAACGGCTGGTGGGGTCCCTGAGTTTGGACCATTTCAGAAAACTCAGGTCCTCAGTGATGAGGGGAGGTATTTGAAACCACAACGACGATGGCCACCTGGGTCCACTTTGATTTTTAAATGACTTTAAATCCATCCTCAGTGTGCAGGTGGGGAGGAGAGGGAGGAGAGCTGTGGGGGCCAGTATGGCCTTGATCTTCCTCAACGTCACCACCGCCTGCTTGCAGACACAGAGAGTACAGGTAAGTGGCCCCAAGCCACTCAGCTCCTAAGGGCGAGAGACCAGAAACCTGGCCAGGGTTTTAGTCATTCGACAGCTTAGCCGGGGACCGAGGTGATATGTGGAGATGCCTTCATGGCGGGTTCACGTGGACTTGATAGTCACGTGTGGGAGGCAGATCTCCAAAACCTGTGTAAATTTACAACCGCCAGAGTGGAAAGAGTTCCTGACCCTGTCCGTACAGCTCTGGCACATTCTGTTGGGGGGGGGGGGGTGACTCCTCATGGACTCGGGAAGCTGGATCGGGAGGGAGGGACGAGTGAGCTCTGGGCTGGGCAGCACGGGAGACAAGGGAGGGCTCTGCTTGTACAAAGGTGCTGGGGCCAGAGGTGGGTGGCTGAACCTGCAGGAAGAGGACACGAGGCTGAGCGCTGCAGGGGGCTTGGTGGCGGGAGAAGCTGGAGCTGAGGGAAGGACGCAGCTCCTGTGCAGGGAACAGCAGTCCTGCAGGAGCGGGTGTGATTAGATCCTGGCGTGGGTGGGAGGAGACTGGAGGGGCCCAGCGGGGGAGGGGGGGAGCTGGGTGGTCAGAGGCGGGTGCAGGCACCCAGGGGAACAGGTAGGGGCTTGGGCCAGGTTGTCAGTGGGGACAACACAAGGTGTGCTCTTTGACCACAGCATCCTGAGCATGGCAAGTCTGGGGTTTTGTTAGTTGAGTACCATGTGCCAGGCCTGCTGCTACGCACATTTCCCTCTCCTCTGTAAACCCTTTCTGACCTGTCAGAGGTCACAGGGCCATAGATGGAAGAGCCAGGATTGCAGCCCAGGCAGCCGGGCTCAGAGTCTCTGCTCGCTCCACCCCACCAGGCTTCCTCTCCTTCTGGCTCCACTACCCTGTCTGTGGTCTTTTACAAATCTTTGCCAACCAGACAAGGCACAAAGAACAATTTCTCTTGTTTTTCACACTGATGTCTCTGGATTATTAAAAATGATCTGCTTTGACTTCATAATTGGCCATCTGTTAATCTTATTTACCCATTTTTGTATCCCGATGGTTCATTATGTTTGCTTGAATTGCTGATAAAAGCTAATTAAATGCTTGAAGCAATCATGTAGTTTTCTGATTTTCAAAAATTTGCCTCCTCGGCCAAACAGATTGAGCATATTTCTCTATAATTTATTTCTATAGTCTGTGGTTTTATGGTCACTTTTGCTTTTATTAGAGAAGCACATAGAAAACTGCTTAAGCCTGTCCTACACCACCACCCAGATGAAGAAATAGATTGTTACCAGCACCCCTAGAGCCTTCTCACCTTCCTCCGAATCACTAGCCCATCCCTCTTCCCCCAATGTGAGCACTAATGCGGAGGTCCAGCACCATGACGTCATTTTTCCCGCACACACGGTGTGTATTCTTTAGTGCCTGGCTTTTCGTCACACCGTGTTACATCTTTGAGATTCATTTCAGGTTTGGGGTGAAGAGTACCTAGTGCCCACCCAACGCTGATTAACGTCCCACTGTATGAATAGACTGTAATTCATTTAAGCATTCTAATGTTGTGGAACTTTGGGGTTATTTCCACTTTGGACTTGTGGAAAGTGTTGTATTGATCCTTCGTAAATGTAGTTTTGTGCACACAGTCTGTAGCCCTTCCAGTTTATACTCTGGATGATTACACAGCCTGAGTGACACAACTGAGTGTATGTTCTAAGATAGTTAATAATGCAAAATAGTTGTCAAAAGTGGTTACGCCCACTTACCTCTCACCAGCTGTGTATGAACGATCCAGTGACACCACGTATCTCCAAGACACTGTATCTTAACACTCGGAAATTCATCCTGGGGTCTCTGGACTCAGAGATTGTCTTAAACCTATCAGGGCTGGAGACGATCTAATCAATAGACGCCCCTCCCACCTCCGCCCATGGACGCTCACTCCCAGCTTTGGGATCACTTCGCTGATCCCAGTGGAAAGTCTGGAGTGTCCACCAGGACACATCCTCTGTGGGTGCCCTGAACTCCAAGTTCTCGTCCCTGAGAGTCGGCCTCTCAGCCTCCTGGAGAATCAGCGGCTGCTCCTAAGGGGAAGCGCCACACCTTCTCCTCAGGATCTTGACCTCACAAATCCTCACTGGTTGGCAGCTCACCACTGTGGTCAGGGAGTACGTTTGTATGTGTGTGTGTTTCCCCACTTCAACTCAAATTGAAATCCTGATCTCGATCTCATTCGGCCCTTGATGTGAAAAGTCAGTTCTGGGAGGGGGCCCAGAGCAAATTTCATCTAGCCCAAATCCCATCCGCTTACGCACACAATTTGATACATCCTGTAGTTGAGAAGCTTAAGTGAGAAGTAAATTTTGATGTATTATGAGTTCAGTGCTGTCAGAAATATCTGTGGTTTAAGCCAAGAAATACCACTCTTTTATTAGATTTTTGAGAAGATTGAAGTGATTGAAGCTGGAATTTTTATCCTTTAACCAGATTCTCTTAGAATTGGGATGTTATGCATCTCTCCCCAGGTCCCCAGATAGCAGGTGACTGAGTGGGGACTCTCACCCAGGGCCTGGCTCTTGTCGCCAAGCCCACACACTTTCCACAGTCCCAGGACCTGGTCCCATCACCCTGTGGTCGGGGTGGGTGTAGGTGGCTTCTAGTGGAGGGGAGGACCAGAGGATGCCTCACGGTGGCAGTGAGAGTCCCTCAAGACACAGGGCACTTCCTTTTCACGGGAAGGATTATTTTCTTATCCCCAGGAAGGAAAAGGAACTTTGGAGTTGTGTCTGCTTTCTGAGCCAGAGAGTTGCTGAGCTTGGCTTCACAACCTCCAGCTGCTGAGGGCAACGAGTCGCCCAGATGCTCCGCGATCAGCTGCAGGAGTGAAGGAAGCCCCTCTGGGCACCTGGCCGCACACCAAGCCCTAAAAGGCCTGTAAAATTTCAGCGTCAAGGACGGCAAGTAGGGAAACCCGAGGGTGCACCTGCTGCTCAGCACAGAGACCCTGCAGCCCGGCCTCCTAAAAAACCCACCTCAGTGCTGCCCCAATGGCTGTGGCCGCAGCCCTGGATGGAGTCCGGGAGGAAGCCAGACGCCCGGTCTGTCTGGAGGGCCTGAGAGACCCGTCACCACTGAGTGTGGTGACAACTCCTGCCGCTCCTGCATCCAGCGGTCCTGGGCTCACCTGGAGGGCAGGTTCCCCTGCCCCGTGTGCCACCACCCGTGCCAGGAGCGGCAGGTGAGGGGCAACACCCAGCTGGACCCAGGGTCCCGATCCAGGTGGGCAGACTGCTCAAGAGCGGCCAGAGCCACAGGAGGAGAGAGGAGCCGCGCTGTGCGAGCCGCACCGCCAGGTCCTGAGCCTCTTCTGCGAGGAACACCTGGAGGTGCTGCGACTGTCCTCTGTGCGCACGGACCCCTGAGCACCAGGGCCACTTGGTGAGGCCGGTGGCCGAGGCCGCGGCTGACCACCGGCAGAGGCTCGGCGCTCACGTGGAGCCTTTGGAGAGGCGGGTGGCAGATGCCCGCAGCCTGGTGGCCGCGCAGGACAGAGAGCTGCTGGAGCTGCGGGAGCTGGTGCAGCGCCAGCGGCTGGAGCTGGCCTCGGAATTCCGGCAGATGAGCCGGGCTGTGGACGGCGAGCAGGAGGCCGTCCTGGCTTGGCGGGTCCAGGAACAGCAGCACATCCGTGAGCGGCTGGGCGCCAACATCACCGCCTTCTCAGACCACATCTGCGAGCTGCGGGGCCTCCTGCACGAGGTGACGGAGAGAAGCGTGCTGCCTGGAGCCAGGCTGCTGAGCGGCATCGTGGGCGTCCTGGGCAGGGGCGAGCGTCTGGGGTGCCCCGACGTCTGCTCCTTGCAGCAGGCGGGAAAACTGCTGCCCCGCCGCACTCGGCTCTGCAGAAAATCATTCAGACGGTCCGGGAGGACGTGACACCCTGGATCCCCGAGACGACGCATCCCAACCTGCTCGTGTCCGAGGACAGAAAATCTGTGACGTTTGCAAGGAGCAGGCAGTTCTTCCCCCAAGCGCGCACATTCTGCCCGGAGCCTGCGGCGCGGGTTTCAGAGGTCCTCGCCAGAGGCCGGCGGTACTGGGAGGGGCGGGTGGGCGGTGCTGCGTGGGCCTTGGGCGTCTGCGCAGACTCCGCCCCCGGGAGCGTGGGCCGTGGGCGTCTGCGCAGACTCAGACCCCAGGTGCGTGGGCCGTGGGCGTCTGCGCAGACTCCGCCCCCGGGAGCGTGGGCCGTGGGCGTCTGCGCAGACTCCGACCCCGGGAGCGTGGGCCGTGGGCGTCTGCGCAGACTCCGCCCCCGGGAGCGTGGGCCGTGGGCGTCTGCGCAGACTCCGCCCCCGGGAGCGTGGGCCGTGGGCGTCTGCGCAGACTCCGCCCCCGGGAGCGTGGGCCGTGGGCGTCTGCGCAGACTCCGCCCCGGACCGGCGCGGGACCCGCGGAGAGGCAGAGCCGCTTCCGGAGTGCGGGGCAAAGCTGAGGGAATTGTGAGGTCCGCGGGCCGGGAGCGCCGTTTCGCTGGAGCTGAAGGAGGCTGGCGGGATTGGTGTGTATCTTGACTGTGAGTTGGGCGCTATTTCCTTCTGCAGTTGGAAGGACGGGTCCCGCACATCCACTCTTTCACCGATAAATTTTCTGAGGTACTAAAGCTCTTTTTCTGTATCAGATGCGAAGAATGATCGGTGATTTTGCTTCCTTTTCTTCCTGAAATTTATGGACACTAGGTAAAATATTTACACCTGTCCGTACATCTAGCACCACCGAGACATTATTTTTTAATGCTTATTTTCTTTAAAGCCATGAAGAAACTTTCTCATTTTGTTTTCTATTTTCGTGGTGGTGGTGTCGTTTCCATAGCAGTAGAGATGTTGTCGGAACTAACGGGGACGCGGAGATTAACTGTAAAGTGTTTCTGGAATTCTAACGTTGGAGCCTGTAAAACTATAATTTCACAGCTTCAAGAAATGTGTGAACATTTGCATATTTCCTATAACCACACATTTACCTGTTTGTAAACACATTACAAGTTCCAGGTTGGGAGAGAAGACACAGCTGTGCGGAGACAGTTCTGAGAGGGCCTCTTGCTTTTCTGCCTGTGCTGGGATCGAAAAACTGCCTGATCCAGACTGCTTCCCAGGATGTTTTTATTATGGGAAACAGCCTTGAAAGATAGAGGTGGTGTCTCCATCCAGACTTTGGGACTCGCTTTTCTCTCTTCCTTTCCCGCACACCTGGGAAAGATGATGGGAACGCCTGAGAGCGCCTCCTTTGGTGCAGGGGGCAATGTCAAAACAAGCGAGACCCCAGTAGTGCCAGAAACCTGACACCAGCCCCCCACAGTAACCACCAAAACAAACAAACAAAAATCCAAGCTCGTCTTCTTTCTCTCTCAAGTTACCTTGGATCTACTCGGGTAACCACTGTTCTCTCCCCATAAACCTTATTATATGAATAGTAAACATTTTCATATTCCTCTGCTATGTGTGGCATCGTTGGATGCCTGACACTGAACCCAATTTTGAGTGGGGATCCACCGTGGCAGTGCAACCTGGTCCTGACATTTGGCGTTCTGAGCAGGCTTTTGGGGATGTTCACCATCATCCATTTTCAGGATGCTTCTCCTCTGTTTTCTGTTTGTTTGTTGTTGGCTTCCGACTGACTCTGATGCCCCAAACAAGCGTGCACTTTGAGCATTTTTAATTGCGAATCAGCTCACCCTTAAGGGGGTCCTTTAAAAAGGCGGGGGAGACAAGAGAGAGAAAGAAAAGAAAGAAACCTGGGGACGATACAAAACTAGAACAGAGATTCCCAATTTGACCTAATTGGAAATCCACAGTTTACTGAAAGAATCGATAGAACAAAAAAGGTAAAAGGGGGAGATTCTCTTTTGTGCCCCGCTAAGCTAGATGCTGATTTGATAGGATCCCACTAAATTTAAACAGTACCTCCGATAATGTTAGTCTGTTACTGAAGATGAAATGGACATCGGAGAGGTATGTCTCATCTTAACCATTGGAACTGTGGTTTTGCCTAAATCCCCCATGGTCATAGCCCATGTCGTCATAAATGTCCAAGAGAAGGCATAGATAATCTGACCCACTGAGAAATAAATTGAAATCAAATCGAGCCATTGGCACTTACACATTGGGTTCACGAAATAGGACGTTATAGGTGTCTCCACCTCCAGTTACAATAGATAGTAAGACTAAACGTTAATTAAAACAAGGCATTCAAGATTTAAAATCCATTATGCTTGCTGTATTTAGTGGAAAGACTCATTATTCCCACAGCTTCTCTGTTTTACTTAAACTTCACCTCTTCTTTAACTTGAAACAAACAGATTGCGTCTCACAGTGAGTTATTACGGCCCAAATGCCGTGTCCCCATCCAATGTTGTCTAATTACTGATCCATCCAAGCAGCGACTGGTAAATATCTGGCCGTTACAGATTTGGCCAGTATGTCTGGTTCAGGGCGTATTTCAACAGCTTCCCCGCTAGAATTTTCCTTCACCTCCAAAGGGAAACCAGGCGATCCCAGGTACGTCAACAGCCTTGCCCTGGCAGGCAGTGTGTGAGGGCAAGATTTTTATTTCATCCAACTTACTCCAGGAGAACTATTATGGTTTACATTGATGACATCCTTTTTCAGAGATTGATGTGAACACTCAACCTTGCTTCATTTCCTGAAAGTTATTGGTTAACTGAGAGCATCTCTATCCCCAACACTGTCAAGAAATAGCTGTTTGACCCTCTCAAAACCCACAACCTGAAAACAAAGCCAACATCTTCTAGGCCTTTGGGGATTCTGGAAGCAACACATTCCTTAAATTTCACTTAAGGCCGTTTTTTTCTGTTACTTGCAAATCAGCCTACCTTTAATGATGCCCCTTCCAACAAAGCTGATTAGAAACTAAGTTGGAATTATTTGGGTACTCCTATTAGTGTCCGCAGAAATATCTTCTCTTTAGCAATTTCCTTCTGCTTCCTGGAGACTCTGGACCACCATGACCACCATAGGTTTCCCCTGGGCTCCTGTGCTGACCTGCTTAGATTTGTGTCATTGCCAGTCGCATGCTGGAATTAATTGGACATAGACGCTCTCACAGGGGCAGAGACGGTAACCCTCCCTACCCAGCTCCCCACAGTACCTTGAATTATGGGCCGAGAACCCCACCAGGTCACCACAGCTACCTAGACCTCCTTGCTACCAGATGGAAGCAAACTCTAGCCCTCTGGTCTTCACTGTTCTCAACCTTGCAGATGCCGTGGTGCAAAGGAGGTACATATAAGTGCATCATGTATTTGTTTATCTTTTTCAACTCTCACGAGATAGTTTTTGTCCGTCTTTTTATATAATCACCTATGTATTAGTCTGCTTGCGCTGCCATAGCAATATCATAAACTGGGGGGCTGAAACAATAAAATTTTATTTTATCATAGTTCTGGAAGCTAAAAGATCCCAGATCGAGGTCCAACAGTGTCAGTTTTGGGAGATAGCTCTCTTCCTGGCTTGTAGGCGGCTGCCTGTCTTCTCACTGTGTCCTCACATGCTAGAGAGGAAGAGAGAGCTACCTGGTGTCTCTTCTAAGGGCACTAATCCTATCAGTTTAGGGCACATTTTTAATATTACCTGTAATCTTAGTTACCTCCTAAAGGGTTTATCCAAATATAGTAATACTGAGGTTTAGGGCCTCAGTATATGAATTTGGGGTGGAGTGACATAATTCTGTCCCTAGCAACCTATGACATTTTCTCATTCCCCATTTCTCGTGGGTATTTATTAGAAATCTTGTGCAATTCTAGATAAAACCCTTTGTAAGAAATAAAAGAATACATTACTGGTTCTTCAAAATATACCACAAATGTAATCTGTCACATTGGCTTTATGTTGAAGAAGCAGTAAATACTTAAAAAATATAGATAATGTAATCTCTGTAGGTGAATATGAAAAAAAACATCTAGATATATTTAAGTATAAAAAGCCATGTACTGAACGCTACACATAGCATGCTCATACTATAAAAATAAAAAAACAAAAAAGAATGTCTATTCTTGCGTATGTGTACATGAAAAGAATGTTTCTGAAAAAAACCAGAAGAAACTTAATAATGGTTATGCTGGAAAGGTGCTAGGAGGCCTGGGGGTCTGAGGTGAGAGAACAATTTGCTTTTTGCTGTACCCTACTTCCACGTGAATTTTTGCTACATTTATCTATATTTTTCCCTTCAAAAATTCACAACAAATAAATCTGATATTCACTGGAAAATTGCTAGAATCCAAGTTTTGGTTTTGCCTGCTTAGAGAAAGCCCTTTATCGTATTCCTCGAACGGACGGCCCTCCCCGTGGAGGAGCTCCGCAAACCGTACAGTATCTCTGTTCTTTGGGCCGTCCGCGCGCCGGCGGAGACTCTGCGAGGAGTCTGAGCATCCAGGCTTCGGGCTCAGCGCCTCTCATCACGGTGAGATTTTATGTCAGCGCTGCTGGATGAATAATTAAATGAGACGTCTTGCTGGGATTGCTGAGCCTGGGATTGCTGAGCCATCAGCCTCAGTGTGAATAAAGTTACCAGGAGCCATGGTGGAGCATATCAGAGTTCTCAGTCCATCTCAACCGAGAGGTTCTGCCGTCGAGCACACAGGGAAACCTGGATCTGCTCCCAGCCCCGTGCTGCCCCCTTGAACGGCATGCAGTGTGACGGAGGGTGTAACTGTCGGGTGGGCCCTCTTCCTCCCGGGAAACGTGGGCTGAAGATCCAGAGATGTCAGCTGAGGAGAGAGCCAGGAGAGAGACCTGGGAATCACACACATCTGAGAGGGCCGAGAGGGAAAGGTAACCTGTTAAACAGACCGAGAAAGTGCAGTCTGAGCCCAAGGTGCAGGAAACAACATGTATACTCAAAAATCAGTTGTATTTCTATATTCTGGCAATCAACAACCCTAAAAAGTAATTACGATAGTTCCAGTTATAGTAGCCTTGAAAAGAAAAAAGTACTTAGGAATAAATTTAGCCATGGTGGTTTTAAGATTTATACATTGAAAACTATAAACCATTGCTTGAATGAAATGATAGAAGACCTGAATAAATGGAAAGATGTCTCATGTTCATGGATTGGAAGCCTTCATATGAAGGTAGTAATGCTACCCAAAGCAATATACAGATTCAGTGCAATCCTTATCAAAACGCCAGTGGTCTTTTTTTTTTTTTTCCAGAAGTGGAAAAGCTGATCTTAGAATTTGTAAGCTATTGCAAGAGATGCCTAATAGCCGAAACAGTGTGGAAAAAGAAGAACAAAATAGGAAGCAAGCACAGAGTAAAGATGTTATTGGTTAAATTTGAGTAGGCTCTGATGCTGTAACAGGTGAACACTGACATCTCAATGGCTCGGCCCACAAAATTTATGTTTTGCCCTTTCGATATCCAGTGCTGGAGCTGTGACTGCACTGAGTGAGTCTGAGATCCATATTCTCTGACCTTGTGACACCACCATCACAGAGCTGTTGCAGCAGAACTCAGGAGAGTAGCAGGTCTGGTTTCCACAGTGTACAGTGACTTGCTCTCTGTATTCCAGCATGGAAAGTAACTGCACAGTGGAGAAGCATGCAAACACTGCCTTAGTCAGGAGGTCATCAGGGAGACATCATGTTGGTAGCAGGTACCCTTGACGTGTGATAAAAACAGCACTTCACCTCTGTGGTCTTCTTCTCAAAACTCATAGCCCTAATCTTACCGTAAGAACACAGAACAAACTGAAATTGAGGGTCATTCTACAAAAACCTGACCAGTATTCCTCTAAACTGTCGGGACATCTGAGGACCTGTCACAGACCAGAGGAGCCCAAGGTTATATGATGCTCAAATGAAATGTGATATCATAGATGGGATCCTAGAACAGGAAAAAAAAGGACATTAAGGAAAAACAAATGAAATCTGCATGAAGTACGGAGTTCAGTTACTAATGTATCAATGGTTGTGAAAAATATACTACAGTAACATAGGGAAAATGGGTATATGGAGGACTCAGCCCTCTGTATCTATGGGATTTGCTTCCACAGATTCAACCAGCTGTGGATCAAAAGTATTTTTTAAAAATTCCAGATAGTTCCAAAAAGCAAAGCTTGAATTTGCCATCCCCGTAATGATTTACATAGCATTTACATTGTATGAAGTATTGTAAGTAATCTGGGGGTGATTTAAAGTATACAGGAGGATGTGTATAGGTTACAGTATGCCATTTTATATAAAGGACTTGAGATCTGTGGATTTTTGTATCCTCAAGGGTGTTGGAGCCAATCTCCCTGCAGATGCCAAGGAACGTCCGTATCTATGAGAGCTCTCTCTAGTATGCATGCAACTTTGCTGTAAATCTAAAACTATGGTAAAACAACAAAGTTATTTAAATACTATATGAAAGAGCGACACCGTGATGGTCTGCGGCTCTTACGTGCCAGGCAGGAAACAACACACGTCATGTCTACACTCATTTTATCGGCTAGTTCTGGTGACATGACACCACTTACTTGCAGTGTGGCTGGGATCATTGGGAGCCACCTTGCAGGCAGGCTACTATATCCTTGAAAGAAAAGGAGAAAGGAAGAAAAGAAGGCAGCCTGTGGGGGGTCCCAGGCCTGGAGGACCCGAGGCCTTTTGGCCATAAGTGGCGTCAGCCTGCCATGCATGTGAGTGAACCCCGCTGGAAGTGAATCCTTCGGTCCCAGGCAGCCTTCAGGGGACGGCAGCCCCAGCCAACATCTGCACTGAAACCTCAGGAGAGACCCAGAGCCAGAAACAACTAGGCAAGCCACACTCCCAACCTCCTGACCCCTCACATGGCGACTGGCTTCCTCCGCCCCCCCGAGACTAGTCAACAGGAAGCAAGAGGGAAGCTGAAGACCTGTCCTGCCAGGTTTTCCCAGAGCGCAGGCCTCACTTCTGCTCTCCGCCCCGAACTCCTTTCAGGGGGTGTTGAAAGTCAGCAGCTGCAGCAGCACAGGGTTTAATCCTTGTAGAAGGAGATGGCAAGTGCCAATGGAAAATGCCAATTTGTAGTTGACAGCTGGCCCCTGGGGGCAGCAGGGAGGTGCAGGAAGTAGACTAGGTGAAAAACGGCCTTCGTCAGGCTCAGGTGGTGGGCAGGAAACGCTGCTGTAATACCTTTCAGTCAAAAAATGAGGATCTGGGTCTTCATCAAGTGCAAAGGAAATCCTGTGAGGCATTGCAACATGATATAATAATATTTGAACTTTGAAAGCCTGACAATTCAGGAAGCAGGTCTTTTGATGTCTTCAAGACATCCAAGAAGTCGTGCGTGGTGAGCAGTTACATACAGGTGCGAGTTAGAGACTCCTCAACAGATTTTGTTAAAGTTGTGGTTTCTAAACCTTTTTTTTTTTTGGTTTTTTAACATCTTTATTGGAGTGTGATTGCTTTACAATGGTGTGTTAGTTTCTGCTATACAACAAAGTGAATCAGCTATACAGGTACATATATCCCCATATCTCCTCCCTCTTGCGTCTCCCTCCCACCCTCCCTATCTGACCCCTCCAGGTGGTCACAAAGCACCGAGCTGATCTCCCTGTGCTATGCGGCTGCTTCCCACTAGCGAACTGTTTTACATTTGGTAGTGTATATATGTCCATGCCACTCTCTCACTTTGTCCCAGCTTTGAGTCCCCTCTCCTTGTGCACCCTGAAACAGTGGTCTCTTTTCTCTTCGGCAGGTCCAGACATTTTCCCGGACTCCCTCCCCGCAACCTGTGGTGCACTAGCCCCTTCAGGCTGTGTTCACGCCGCCAACCCCAGTCCTTTCCCTGGGATCCGACCTCCGAAGCCCGAGCCTCAGCTCCCAGCCCCGCCCGCCCTGGCAGGTGAGCAGACGAGCCTCTCGGCCTGGTGAGTGCTGGGCGGCACCGATCCTCTGTGCGGGAATCTCTCTGCTTTGCTCTCTGCACCCCTGTTGCTGCGCTCTCCTCCGCGGCTCCGAAGCTTCCGCCTCTGTCACCCGCAGTGTCCGCCCGCGAAGGGGCTCCTAGTGTGTGGGAGTCTTTCCTCCTTCACGGCTCCCTCCCACTGGTGCAGGTCCCGTCCCTACTCTTTTGTCTCTGTTTTTCCTTTTTTCTTTTGCCCTCCCCAGGTACGTGGGGAGTTTCTTGCCTTTTGGGAGGTCTGAGGTCTTCTGCCAGCATTCAGTGGGTGTTCTGTAGGAGCCGTTTCACATGTAGATGTATTTCTGATGTATCTGTGGGGAGGAAGGTGATCTCCACATCTTACTCCTACACCATCTTGAAGGTCTTCTGTAAACCTTTTGAATTGCTGGTGGCATCAGCTTCCCCTTTTTGTTTGTTCTTTTACTATGGGATGAGTATTTGGTTGTAGCTTAAATACTCTAAGAATATGACTCATTCCCTATCACAGTTCATGTCACACAGATTCCTTAAGACAGGAACCCTGTCAGTAAGGTACTGAATCCTGAAAGGCGGGCCCTGCTTTGTAAGGTACAGTGTAATTCAACAGGATGGGCCCAGCCTACCTGCCAGATGCTAACTAACCTAAGGAGCTCATTGCTATGCGTTGAATCTTCCTCTGGACCCCTTGCTTTTTTACGAATTACCATCGTCTTCCCTACAAGACTACTTCAGAAGTTACCTGGCTTTTACCCTTACACCTCCTGTGCAAAAACTGAAACTGTCCTAAATTTATCAGTGATCTAGTTTCTCAGTCAAGGAATATTTTTTATGTATGTTGCTCTCTGAGACACTTTACAGTCTTGAGCTCTGGTTTCTCCAACTTGTTTTAGCAAGCTGCTCTTCCTCTCCTTCCTCTCCCCGCATATGCCTGCAAACGCACCCAACAAACTGTTAATATGTGGTGGGAAACGTATATGGAGGTGTGTATGTATGGGCACACACAGGCATGTCTATGTGCATTTATAGATATGCACACCTACATTATCTATAAATTAATCTAAAAATGCCTATATCTGTTTCCTGCAGAAGTGAGATTTAGGGGGAGCAGGTCTAAGTGTGCCGTTTTGTTTTGTAAACCATTTTTTTAAAAAAACAGAACAACGCTAAAATGTATTATCTTTGCCATTTGACAACAACTTTTGAAAGAGAAAAAGCCAGGTTATGTTTGTGGCAGGAGAACGGGCTGAGAGAGGATGGCCGTGTCCCAGGCCTCAGGCGAGTCCCCGGGACGGGCTGCCAAGTGAGGGTCCCTGGCTTCCTGCGGGACATACTTCAAGAGCAAAAGCCATGTTAAGTGAAAGCGGGTTTATTAGAGAGATACACACTCCATAGGTAGAACGCAGTCCATCTCAGAAGGCAAGAACAGCCCTGGGAGATAAACAATTCAAAGAGAGAATGCAGTCTGTCTCAGACGGTGTGAGCAGCCCCGAAATAATACACGGTGCTTAGTTTTTCTGGGCTGGATAATTTCATACCTAATGAGTAGGAAGATTATTCCAACTATTTGGGGGAAGAGGGCATTTCCAGGAACTGGGACACCATCCACTTTTTGACCTTTCATGGTTGGCCTCTGAACTGTCATGGCACCTGTGGGTGTGTCAGTTTGAAACCATGCAACTCAGGTTGGGACTTGGACCCACAGGTCAGGACTTGAGCCCCCTGTCTTTTAATTGAGATCACACACCTGGTCTCAGGACTTCATGAAGCTTAGGTTCTCGGTGTCTTGTTGCAAAAAGGATTCAGTGAGAGACCAAGCGAAGGTAAGAAGTGGATTTATTTAGAGTGATACACATTCCATAGGCAGAATGTGGTCTGTCTCAAAAGGCAGGAACAACACGAGGAGAAACACACTCCACAGACGGCGTGTGGGCCGTCTCAGAAGGTGAGAGGCCCCAGGGTGTGGGCTGGTCAGTTTTTATAAGGCTGGGTAATTTCATAGGTCAATGAGTGGGGGGAGTATGCCAGCTGTTGTGGAGAAGGGGGTGGAGGGTTCCAGGAACTGGGCCACTGCCACTCTTTGAGCTTTTATGGTCGGCCTCGGAACCGTCATGGCACCTGTGGGTGTGTCATTTAACATCCGCTAATGTATCACAGTGAGCATATAACGAGGCCCAAGGTCCACTGGAAGTTAAGTCTTCCACCATCTTGATGCCGAAAACTCAGCTTCTCTGTATATCGGTGCTGAATCCAATCTCAGGGACAGAGTTTTGGGTGAAGTAGAAAAGGAGAGCTTTATTACTTTGTGAGGCAAAGGGGGACACAGCAGGCTCCTGCCTCGAAAAACTATGTGTCCCCACTTGGAGGGGTTAGTGAGAAGTTTCGTAGTACTGGTCCAAAGAGCATGTGATCAGCTCGTGGACGTTCTTCTGATTGGTTGGTGGTGAGGTCAGTGGGAGTCAGCGTCATCCACCTTCAGGTTCCAGCTGGTCTGGGGTCTGCGTGCTTGTGGGCAGCACACCATCGTTAATTGTTAACTTTTCCCACCTGGAGGGGGTTTCAGTATCTGCTAAACAGCTCAAAGATATTGTTGTGTGTATCCATTGATGGGAAACCAGACCTTGCACCAAGGCTGCACTACTGTTTCTCTTGACTGTTTCTCCCTGGTCTGGCATCCCCTCCCTTCTTTCATTAACAATTGTTTGAATCTGCCGGTTGGAACTCAGGGAAGGTCATGGAGGCAGGTCATGGAGGCCCTGCTCAGTATCAGTCTTGGACCTAGTTGGTTCTAACCAGTTTTTGTCATGTCCTCAACAGCTGTGTCATTCTTTTAAAGGTTGTACTCTATCCCATTCACTCCTCTTTCAATTTAGCATATGCTAATGTATCACAATGAGCATATAATGAGGCTCAAAGTCTACTGGAAGTCGAATCTTCAGCCATCTTGGGCCCAGTAGGTTCTAACCAGTTTTTGTTGTATGCTCAATGGCTATGTCATTCTGGTAAAGGTTGTGCCCTGCCCCCTTCCCTCCTGTCTCATTTTGATACAGTTATTTTTAAAATAGTTAAAAATATTCTGCTTAAATATAACAGTAAACAAAAGAAAGAGTTTTATTTTATGCAGATACTTTTTTCTCTTTGAAAGATAAGTAAACTGAACAATTTTTAAAAGTCCTTGAAAGGAGAGGAAAGAAAATTGGGAGGGAATGAAGCCAAACTTTGTTGAACTAAGTATGAGTTATACAAACAGAGAAATATGCAGGTCTCTGGTTAAGTAAGCTGAAGTGGTGACCAGTACGCTGATCTGCCTCGGTGCAAAAAGTGAGGCCAGACAAAACAGAACGGAGCTTGGAGCAGAGAAAGGTTTATTGCAGGGCTAAGCAAGGAGAATGGGTGGCTTGTGCTCGAACAACACAAACTCCCTGATGGTTTTCCAGGAGAAGTTTTTATAGGCAAAATTTGGGGTGAGGGCTGCAGGGTGTGTGACTTTCTTCTGTTTGCTTGGCGGTGAGGTAACAGAGCAGTGCTTCAGGAATCTAGTGCCCAGCCTGAAGTCACCATCCTCCCCTTGGGTTGAGGCCTTAGTTCCTACAGAAGAGCTCAAAGATACAGTTATGTGTATTCCTTCAGGAGGAACCAGGACTGTGCACCCATGGCTGTATTATTGTTTGTTTGTTTGTTTTTTAAATTATTTATTTATTTATTTTTGGCTGTGTTGGGTCTTCGTTGCTGCACATGGGCTTTCTCTAGTTGCGGCGAGCGGGGGCTACTTTTCATTGCCGTGCGTGGGCTTCTCATTGCAATGGCTTCTCTTGTTGTGGAGCATGGTCTCTAGGCATGTGGGCTTCAGCAGTTGTGGCTCGTGGGCTCAGTAGTTGTGGTTCACGGGCTGTAGAGTGCGCAGGCTTCAGTAGTTGTGGCTCACGGGCTTAGTTGCTCCACGGTACATGGGATCTTCCTAGACCAGGGCTCGAACCCATGTCTCCTGCATTGTCAGGCAGATTCTTAACCACTGCACCACCAGGGAAGTCCCTGCACTACTGTTTCTTGACTGCTCCTCCTTTGTTTTAGCATTCTCTCACTTCCCTGATTAGCAGCTATTTGAATCTGCCCTTTGGTACTCAGGGAAAGTCTAGGATGCTGAAGCCTTTTTTCCTACAAACCAGAAGCAGGGGATACAGAAAGGATTTGTACCCAGGGAGATCCCACAGGGTCCTGCTTGATTTCAAAGGCATAAACCCATGAACCAGAAATTTTTCTTCATTTTTCAGTTGCAGGTCAGGAAACTATTTTAAATTTCATGTTATATAATTTGTGGCTTTAATAACTGGTTTAAAACTTTTCTTATATCCTAGTGCTTAAGAGCATATTTTGAAAGGTGCTTGGGTTTGTATTCCAACTACTACTATTAATTTACTAGCTGTATGTAGCTAATGTTACTCTTATTTTCTTAGTTCCTGTTTCCTCATCTAAAAACAGGCAAAATGATACTTAATCCCATAAGGTTTTGGGGAAATCACTTTGCAGAGGCAGAACCCCTTCTTTTCTCCCTTCTTTTGTCCCATCCTTACTAACAAGTGCACTTTAAATTAAACCTAGATAATTTTAAAAAAAAGAAAGAGAGCTCAAACACTCTAAAAACAGAACGCCAAAAATTACAGTATGAATAACAGTCATCTGAAGTCTTATCACAGGAAAGAGTGTTTAACAGAAAACAATTTTTTTTTTTTTTTTTTTTTTTTTTGCGGTATGCGGGCCTCTCACTGTTGTGGCCTCTCCCGTTGCAGAGCACAGGCTCCGGATGCGCAGGCCCAGCGGCCATGGCCCACGGGCTTAGTTGCTCCGCAGCATGTGGGATCTTCCCGGACCAGGGCACGAACCCGTGTCTCCTGCATCGGCAGGCGGATTCTCAACCACTGCACCACCAGGGAAGCCCAACAGAAAACAATTTTTAAAAATCAGATTATTATTGTTTCTTCCTTTCCAATTTAGAATCCTTTTATATCTTTTTCTTGTCTGAGTGCTGTGGCTAGGACCTCTAGTAGCAAGAGTGGGCAGCCTTGTCTTGTTCCTGATCTGGGAGGAAATACTTTCAGCTTTTCACTGTTGAGGATGATATTGGCTCTAGTTTTGTCATTATATGACCTTTATTATGTTTAAGTATGGTTTCCCCACTTTTTTGAGACTTTTTATCAAAAATAGATGTTGCATTATGTCAAAAGCTATTGAAAAGATCGTATGACTTTTATTCAATATGTTAATGTGGTTCTATCGTATTGACTGATTTGTGGATATGGAACCATCCCTGTGATAAATCCCACTTGACCATGGTGAATGATCCTTTTAATAGATTGTTGAATTCGGTTTGCTAATACTATGTTGAGAATTTTTGCATCTATATTCATCAGTGATATTGGTCTGTAATTACCTTATTTTGCATTGTCTTTTTCTGGTTTTGGTATCAGGGTGATCCTGGCTTCATAGAACGAGTCTGAGTATCCCTCTTTCTTAAATTTTTTACATTCCTTTAAGGAAAAAGGTGTTAACTCTTCTTTAACTGTTTGGTAGAATTCACCTGTGAAGCACTCTGGTCCTAGACTTTTGTTTGTTGGGAGTTTTTTGATTACTGATAAATTTTATTACTGGTAATAAGTCTGTTCATATTTTCTCTTTTTTTCTGATATAATCTTGGGAGATTGTACATTTCTAGGTATTTATCCATTTCTTCCAGGTTGTCCGTTTTATTGGAGTATAATTGTTCATAGTAGTTTCTTATGATTCTTTGTATTCCTGTGGTGTTAGTTGCAAGTTCTCCTCTTTCATTTCTAATTTTACTTATTTGGGCCCTTTTTTTTCTTGATGAGTATGGCTGAAGGCTTATCAATTTTCTTTATCTTTTCAATGAATTATCTCTTAGTTTCATTGATCTTTTTCATTTTTAATTTTTTTGTTATTATTTCATTTATTTCGGCCCCAATCTTTATTATTTCTTTCCTTCAACTAACTTCAGATTTTGTTTTTCTTTTTTCTAATTCCTTTAGGTGTAACGTTAGATTGTTTACTTCAGATTTTTCTTGGTTCCTGAGGTAGGCCTGTCTCACTATAAACTTCCCTCTTTGAACTGCTTTTTGCTGTGTTCCATAAATTTTGGATCATTGTGTTTGCATTTTTCTCTGTTGCAAGGTATTTTTTGATTTGCTCTTTGATTTCTATAGTGACCTACTGGTTGTTTAGTAGCAAATTGTTTAGCCTACATGTGTTTGTGGTTTCTTGCAGTTTTTCTTGTAGTTGATTTCTATACTCATACCATTGTGGCTGGAAAAATTACTTGATGATTTCGGTCTTCTTAAATTATTGATGTTTGTTTTGGGACTTAATATGTGATCTATCCTGGAGAATATACCATGTTCAGTTAAAAAGAATATGTATCCTGCTGCCTTTGGCTGGAATACACACACACACACACACACACACACACACACACACACACACACACACACACACATATAAAGTTTATATAGTTAGTAAATATATTTAAGTCCGTCTGGTCTAATGTGTCCTGTAAGGCCAGAGGATTTTAAAATCCCCTAATATTATTGTGTTACTGTCAATTTCTCCCTTCATGTTTATTAATATTTGCTTTATGTACTCAGGTGGATATATATATTTACAATCTTTATATCATTTGTTGGATTGATCACTTTCATCATGTAATGTCCTCTGTTTCTTTTTACAGTTTTTGTTTTGACATCTATTTTGTCTGATATAAGTATTGCTACCCCAGCTTTCTTTTTGTTTCCATTTGCAAGGAATACCTTTTTCTATCCTTTAACTTTGTCTGTGTTTTTAGATCTGATGTGACTCTTTTGTAGGCAGCACATATATATTGGTCTTATTTTTTTAATCGACTCATCCACTCTTTTTCTTGGAGAATTTAGTCAATTTACATTAAAGTTATTTATTGATATGCACTTATTGCCATTTTTTTAATTGTTTTCTGGTTGTTTTGAGGTTCTCTTTTCCTTTTTTCTTCTTTTGCTCTCTTTTCTTGTGATTTTATTGACATATCTTTAGTCAATCAAATCTTTGGACCCCTTTCCCTTTTTTTGTGCGTGTATATACTTTAGATTTTTGGTTTGTGGTTACTATGAGGTTCATATATAACAACCTATTTGTAAACGTGATTTTTTTTAAGTTGATGATCCCTTAAGTTCCAACACATTCTAACAAATCTGCACTTTTACTCCCCACTCCCGCAACATTTTTGACCTCACATTTTACATGTTTTTGTTTTGTGTATCCCTTCACTCCTTATGGGTATAGATGATCTTACTACCTTTGTCTTTTATTTAACCCTACCGCTAGCTTTTTAAGTGGTTGATCTACTTACCTTTACTGCATGTTTGCCTTTACCAATGAGACTTTTCCTTTTGTAATTTGCATATTTCTAGCTGTGGTCTTTTCCACTTAGGGAAGTTCCTTTAACATTCTTATAAAGCCAGTTTAGTAGTCAGGAATTCTTAGCTTTTGCTTTTCTATAAAACTTTTTATCTCTCCTTCAAATCTGAATGATAGTATATTCTTGGCTGTAAGTTTTCCCTCTCATCACTGTCAGCATATCATGCCACTCTCTTTTGGCTGGCAAAATTTCTGCTCCAAAGTCAGCTCATAGACTTAGGGGGTTCCCTTGTATGTAATTAGTTTATTTTATCTTGCTGCTTTTAAGGTCATGTCTTTATCTTTAATTTTTCCCATTTTATTTGCAGTGTGTCTTGGTGTGGACTTCTTTGGGTTCACCTTGTTTGGGACTCTAAGTGATTCCTGGATTTGGAAGTCTGTTTTCTCCCCCAGGTTAGGGAAGTTTTCAGCTATTATTTTTCAAATAAGTTCTCTGCCCCTTTCTCTCTTCTCTTTCTAGGACCCCTACAATGTGAATGTTAGTATGCTTGATGTTGTCTCAGACGTCTCTTAAACTATCTTCATTAAAAATGAGGTATCACCTCACACCAGTCAGAATGGCCATCATCAAAAACTCTACAAACAATAAATGCTGGAGAGGGTGTGGAGAAAAGGGAACCCTCTTGCACTGCTGGTGGGAATGTAAACTGATATAGCCACTATGGAGAACAGTATGGAGGTTCTTTAAAAAACTAAAAATAGAACTACCATATGACCCAGCAATCTCACTACTGGACATAAACCCAGAGAAAACCATTATTCAAAAGCCATAATTCATGCACCCCAATGTTCATTTGCAGCACTATTTACAATAGCCAAGACATGGAAGCAACCTAAATGACCATCAACAGAGGAAAGGATAAAGAAGATTTGGTACATATATACAATGGAATATTATTCAGCCAGAAAAAGGAATGAAACTGAGTCATTTGTAGAGATGTGGATGGACCCAGAGACTGTCATACAGAGTGAAGTAAGTCAGAAGGACAAAAACAAATAACATATATTAATGTATATATGTGGAATTTAGAAAAATGGTATAGATGATCTTATTTACAAAGCAGAAATAGAGACACAGACATAGAGATCAAACGTATGGATACCAAGGGGGAAGGGGAAGGTGGGATGAATTGGGAGATTGGGATTGACATATATACACTACTGGTACTGTGTATAAAATAGATAACTAATGAGAACCTGCTGTATAGCACAGGGAACTCTACTCAGTGCTCTGTGGTGACCTAAATGGGAAGGAAATTCGAAAAAGTGGGGATATATGTATACATATAGCTGATTCACTTTGCTGTACAATAGAAACTAACACAACATTGTAAAGCAACTATACTCCAATTTAAAAATTTTTTTAAGTTTTTTTTTTCTCTTCAGCTTGGGTGATATTCACTGCTCTCTCATCCTGTTCCTTGATCCGTTCCTCTGTATTATCTCCTCTACTCTTGATTTCTTCTTGTGTATTTTTTACTTCAGTTATTGTATATTTCAGCTCTCTTTGGTTCTTTATATTTTCCAGATCTCTGTTACACTTCTCACTGTGTTTATTTTCTCCCAAGAATGTTGAGCAACTTCATCATCATTGCTTTGAACTCTTTATTGCTTAGATTTTTTAAATCTCTACTGCACTTAATTCTTCTTCTGGATTTTTATCTTGTTCCTTTGTTTGGAACAGATTCCTCTGTTGCCTCATTTTGCCTAATTCTCTGTATTTATTTCTAGGTCTTAGGTAGGTCAGTTAATTTCCCAATCTTGGGATAAGTGGCCTTATGTAGAAGACATCCTATGGGGCCCAGCAGCACACTCCTCTCTGGTCATCAGTTATATGCGCTAGGGGTGTCCCTTGCTTGTGTGAGTCCTTCAGTTGTGGCAGGGCTGAGTCCTTTGGGCATGTTGGTAGGTGGGGCTGACCCCCTGCTCAGTTGGCTGTCACACTCTGCTTCATGTGGTGGCTGCCAGTCCACTGGTGGACAGGGCCAGGTCATGGTGATGCTGGCTGTGTGGCCCATGCATCCCAGGGCTTGTACTAGCCAGTTGGTTTGTAGGACTGGATACCAGCATGGCTGGCTGTGCATCCAGGGGATTCCTGGGGCTTGTCCTAGGCAGTTTGTTTTGACCACTTCCCAAAGACATGAAAACAGTCTCTTGCTTCATTGCTAGAAGCTTCTTTCTCCTTCACTTTCCTGATAGTCATGTTGGAGTGTCAACTGTAATTTAGCAGTAAGAATATGCAGGTATGCCTCTTCTAGGAATCATCTCTCAACTCAGACTGTCTACATTTTGAACATAAAAAAGAGATGAGTTTTTTTGCTTATGAGCAAAAACTAAAAGTATTGAGTGTTGGCGAGAGTATGGGGAATACACATTCTCGTGACTTGTTATTGGAAATGCAAAGTGGTGAAGCAATTTGCCACTAAGTACCAATGTTTAAAATATGCATAATTTGCAGAATACTTAAAGTGAAGGTATAAGGAACTCTGTGGTCCTTCTTCCCTGTGAATCAGCTATAGCTGGTGAAATTTTTTTTTTTCCAAAGTATTTAAAGTTTACAGAAATTGTCTTAAGGGAGTAGAGCAAACAGAGAAACATTTATTCAGGTGCTATAGGATGAAGTTTTCCCCCAAAACTCATATGTTGGAAGCTAACCCCAGTGGATGGTATTTGGAGGTGTGGCTTTTGGGAGGTGTTTAGGTCATGAGGGTGGAGCCCTCATGATTGGAATTAGTGCCCTTATAATGTAGAAACCAGAGAACTCCCTACCACCGTGTGAAGACACAACAAGAAGATGACCATCTATGAACCAAGAATAGGCTCACACTAGACACTGAGTCTGCTGGTGCCTTGTTCTTGGACTTCCCAGCCTCAAGAACTGTGAGAAATAAATCTCTGTTGCTTATAAACCACCCTGTCTATGGTACTTTGTTAAAACAGCTTGACAGACTAACATATCAGAAAAATCTAATGACAAGAACCAGAAATGATAAATAAGAAGGCTGATATAACAACTCGATAAATATATACTTCCTTTCCTTTCTTCCTTCAGCTTTAAAGGACCTAAAATTGTATAAAGTGAAAATTATGACAAAGTTGGATGTGTTATATATATACATGTCTGTGTGTATGCAATATGTATAACTATGATAGAATTAAAAGGGAAGAGACAATAGCACTATATATGTATTTCTGTATCTTACTAGACTTAAAATAGTATAATCTGAAGTAGATTCAGATAAGTTTAGATGTGTATTGTTTAAGCCCTAGAGCAACCACTAAGAAAATAACGTAGTGAAAAAAAGTGAAAAGAATTAAAATATTACACTAGAAAATATTCACTTAATGCAAAAAAAAAAAAAAAGTAAAGGAGGAATGGAGGAACAGAGGGGAAAAAACTACGTGAGACATAGAAAACAAAAAGTAAAATATCAGGTATGTGCCCAGCCATATCAATAATTACACTAGGGCTTCTCTGGTGGTGCAGTGGTTGAGAGTCCACCTGCCGATGCAGAGGACATGGGTTCGTGTCCCAGTCCGGGAAGATCCCACATGCTGCGGAGCGGCTAGGCCCCTGAGCCGTGGCTGCTGAGCCTGCGCGTCCAGAGCCTGTGCTCCGCAACGGGAGAGGCCACAACAGTGAGAGGCCCGCGTACCGGGAAAAATAATAATAATAATAATAATTACACTAAATGTGAATCTACTAAACAAACCATTCAAAAGGTAGATATTATCAGACAGTAAAAGAAAAATGATCCAACTATATGGTCTACAAGAGACACACTCTTTAGTCAGTGTCACAAAACAGATTGAAGGTAAAAGGATAGAAAAAGATAATATGCAAACAGCAACCATAAGAGAGCTGAAGTGGATATACTAATGTCAGATAAAATAAACTCTAAGACAAAAATTATTATTACAAAGACAAAAGGGTCAATTGAGAAAGATAAAATAATTATGAAGATATATACACCTAAAAACAGAGCCTCAAAGTACATGAAGCAAAAACTGACACAATTGAAATGAGAAATAGATGATTTAACATCAGGATGAAATTAGGAATCAATAGCAAATAAATCTGGGAAATTCACAAATTGGAAATTAACAACACACTTCTAAACAACCATTAGATCAAAGAAGAAATCACAAGGGAGATAAACTATTTTGAGATGAATATGAAAATGTATGGGATGCAGCTAAAGTTGTGCTTAGCTGAAAATTTATAACTCTAAACATCCATATTAAAAAAGAAGATCAATAAAAATAAATAAAAGAAGAAATATGTCAATCAATAGGCTAACATTCCACCTTAAAACACTAGGAAAAAAAGCAAATGAAATCTAAAGCAAACAGAAGGAAGAAAATAGTAAGGAGTAGAACAGAAATGAATGAAATAGAGAATGGGAAAAGTGTAGAGAAAATGAACAAAACCAAAATTTGGTCCTGTGAAAAGGTCAACAACATTGACTACCCTTATCTCGACTGACCAAGAATAAAAAGGAAAAGACTCAAATTTTCTAAACTTAGGAATGAAAGAGAAAACATCACCACAGACCTTATAGAAATACAGAACAAATTATAAATATTCTGTATTGTATGCCAGAAAGTTAGATAACTTAGATGATATGAACAAATTCCTGGAATGACCCAAACTACCAAAAGTGACTCAAGAAGAAATAGTGAAATCTGAATATACCTTTAACAAATAAAAACATTGAATTAGCAATTTAAAATCTTTGACAAAGAAAAGCCCTAGGCAAATGGCTTTACTTGTGAATTCTACCAAACATTTAAATAACTAGTATTAATCCTTCACAAACAGTTCCAAAATATAGAAGAGGTAGAAACACTTCCCAACTCATTCTATGAGATCAATGTAAGTAACCCTGATCCAAAACCAGAAAAGGACATCACAAGAAAAGAAAACTACTACAGACCAATGTGAATGTATTGATGCAAAAATATATTGAAATACTAGCATACTGAATCCAGCAATATATAAAAATCATATCTAGTGGGATTTAACCCAGGTATGCAAGATTGGTTTAATATCCAAAAATCATTTACTGTAATACATGATTTCAATAGAATAAAGGATGAAAGTGCACAGTAGTAATAGATAAAGAGAAAACAGTTGACACAACCCAACACTTTTGTTTCACGATAAAAATATTCAACAAACTAGGAACAGAAGGGGTCTTCTTCAACCTGATAAAGGACATCTACAGATTTCCACAGCTAACATCATACTTAATGGTGAAAGACTGAATACTTTCCATCTAAGCTCAGGAATAAGACAAGGATGTCTGTTCTCACCACTTCTATTCAACATTGTACCAGACTAGTTAGGGCAGTTAGACAAGGAAAAGAAATAAAAGGCATCCAGATTAGAAGTGAAGAAGTAAAACTACATCTATTTGCAGATGACATGAGCTCATACATAGCAAATCCTAAGGAACCTACTAAAATCTATGAGAATTAATAATTTTATTAAGGTTTTAGGATATAAGGTCGATAAGCAAAAATCAATTACAGTTCTATATATTAGCAATGAATAATTCAAAAATATAAATTAAGAAAATTCCATTTAAAATAGCACCAAAAGAATAAAATATCAGGAGTAAGCTAAACAAAAGAGGTATAAAAATTGTATTCTAAAAAATTATAAAATGTTGAGATAAACGAAGTTAGATCTGATTACAGTTGACCCTTGAACAGCATGGCGATTAGGGGCACCGACCCTTCACACAGTTGAAAATCTGCGTATAACCTTAGAGTTGGCCCTCTGTATCTGCGGTTCTCCATCCGCAGATGCAGTCAACCGTGGACTGTGTAGGACCGTGGCACTTAGTGAAAAAGATCCACGTAAGTGGACCTACACCATGCAAACCCATGTTGCTCAAGGGTCCATGTTCATGTATTGAAAAACATAATTGTGAAGATGGCAATACTTGCCACATTGATCTGCAGATTAAAGATAATGCTATCCAAATCACAGCTGGCTCTTTGCAGAAACTGACAAGCTGATATTAAAATTCATGTGGAAATTCAAGGAACCAGAATAACCAAAACAAGCTTGAAGAGCTACAAAATTGGAGAACTCACACATCCTGATTTAAAAACTTGCTAAAGTAATGCAGTAATCAATAGAAGTATTATAGGATTAGTTCAAGGATTGACATTACATCAATGAAATGGAACTGAGAGTCTAGAAATAAACCGTTACATTAGTGATCAACAGAGTTTTGACAGTAGTGCCAAGGTAATTCAATGGGGGAAAGAATAGTAATTTCAACAAATTGTGCTAGAACTATTGGATATCCATATGCAAAGAAGTTGGACTCCTTCCTCACAGCATACACAAAATTTAACTCAAAACGGACCATAGACATAAATGTAAGATACAAAACTATAAAACTTTTAGAAGAAAATATAAATGTAAATATATGTGACCTTGGATTAGTCAATGGTGTTTTAACATATAAAGCACAAGCAACGAAAGAAAAAATAGACACACTGGACTTTAACAAAACTAAAAACTTTTGTTCTCAAAGGACAACACCAAGAAAGTGAAAGGACAGTCAATAGAATGGAAGAAACTAATTTGCAAATCATATATCTGATGAGGGACATGTATTCAAAATATATAAAGAATTTTTACAACTTGACAATAAAACAAGTCAATTGAAGAACATGGGCAGTGGATTTGGAGAGCTGATTCTCCATAGAAGATAGACAGACGGCCAGTGGATACATGAAAAGATGCTCTACATTGTTAGTCATTAGGGAAATGTAAATCAAAATCATGAGATGCCGCTTCACATGCACTAACGTGGCTGTAATAACAGGTACTGGTGAGAATGTAGAGAAATTGGAACACTTACATATTGTTGTTAGGAATGTAAATGGCTGTAACCACTGTAGAAAATAGTTTGGCAGTTCCTCAATAAGTTAAACACAGAGTAACCATACAATGCAGCAGTTTCACTCTTGGGTATACACCCAAGAGAACTGAAAACATATGTTCAAACAAAAACTTGTACGTGAACGTTCAAAACAGAATTATTCTTTTTTTTGTGTGGTACGCGGGCCTCTCACTGTTGTGGCCTGTCCCGCTGCGGAGCACAGGCTCCGGACGCGCAGGCGCAGCGGCCACGGCCCACGGGCCCAGCCGCTCCGCGGCACGTGGGATCCTCCCGGACCCGGGCACGAACCCGTGTCTCCCGCATCGGCAGGCGGACCCTCAACCACTGCGCCACCAGGGAAGCCCCAGAATTATTCTTAATAGCCAAATAGTCATAGTGGGTTACTCCCTTGCCATAGCAAGCTCTGAATAAATAGGCTTTGCTTGTTCTCATTGAGATGGTCTTCCTTTCTTCCCGCAGAGTATCACCACTCCGCGTGAGGAGGTAATTGAGGCCAAAGGAATGGCTGAAACGGAGCAGGAGAGAGAAGAGAAACTCCACCATGCAAGTCTTTCCAGGTAAGATAACAGCTGCCTAGGAGCCAGAGAGTCAGCTGAGAATTTAGCAGAAAAGTATAAGTATTGGTATCCTGGAATTTAAGGGAAGGGATTTTTGCAGATTGAGTGTAGTCAGTTGCTAAATTCTGCTGAGAAATCAGAGGGAAAAGTAAGCAAATGAAGATGACTGACGTTGTTTTAAAGAAGGTGTCAGATTAGAGTAGGTTAAACTGTGAATGGAAAATAATGAATTGGAGATGACGAGCACAGAAGACTCATTTGAGAGCCTTGAGTAAGGAGTGTGTGCGTGTGTTGTTTCACTCTGTAGTCTTACCAGCGTTTAAACCTCGGTGTTGACGTGACGATCCAGAGGGCAAAGAGAATGAAGACAGTGTGAACGTGGCAGTTGGAGATTCCTGAGGAAGTGGGGAGGGGTCCACACGCAGAGAGAGCAAGGGTCATACCTTCCATGAAACCCAGAGGAAGAGGAGGGTCAGGGTGGGCAGAGTAGGAGGCGGATTAGGTGGGAGTCTTGTTTTATACCTGGAGGCTGAGGGACGTACCATGTGATGACTTCTCTCTCCTCTGTGGTGTGAGAGGCAAGGCCACCTGCCCTAAGATTAGGGCCTAAAATTTGAGGTGAAAAGAAGAAGTTAGAAACAGTTATTGTGGAGCGCAAGGCAGCAAGCTGACCACAGAAATGTAGGTGTGCTGTACAGTTTGGGATTCGATGAAGAATTTGAAGCATTTCCAATCTGACTTCTTATGCGTTCTCCAGCAGCAGTAATAACATGCCTGTTTGAAGACTTCAGGATTCTTCCAGAACAATGAGATGAAGACAGAGCAGCAGGAAAACGTGTAATACTGGCAGCAGTTATGGAACTAATGAATTATACAGTCTTAGCAGGAGAAAGGGACCAGTCAAGGGTCAGTGCTCTGGAAGGCCTGATGGGGTTAGAATGGTGGCGGTGGCTGACCCAGGCTCTAGGCATGAGCACAGGTGTGCAGGGCTGAGACCAGAGAAGGAGGCCTTGGGAAAGCCTGTCCGTCCTGCCTGCTCTTCTTCTCTAGTAGAATTTGAACAAAGCAAAGCAGAAGACGTGTGGTTTGCATTATTATTGTATTTATAAATATTCTGAGTGGTAACAGGTAAACTGTCAAGGATTTTAATTATGAATTGGCAGTAGTCTGACGAATTGTAGATACACTGACAAGATTTTGAATGTTTCTGGTGAAAATTGCTAATAATTTTGTTAAGATCAGGAAAGTAGAATTCGTCTAACATTTTGATATTATTGGTAGTGTGGAGAGAATTGTGGCATTCAATATCCCACATCACTGTTAAAAAAAAATACATCCCAAAGTGGAATGTATTGAAGAAGTTAATGACAAGTGATTTTGTTTTTCTCAAGTCACTTAAAAAATATTCTCTTGCTATTGTTTAAGAATGACATATTTTTCAAATACATTACTGCTATGCAATAATAAAGTTTACCTGATATCACTAGGTCACTAATTGAATACATAATTGAGAACAAACAAAAAATTTATGCTACAAAGAGACTTCAGATTCCTAAACATGTTATTAGACAACAGCTACCTTAACTAAATATCTGCAAAAAGAATTATTACACACTTTGTAATGAGAAATCAGCTTCCAACGTGAAGAAAACTCTGAAATTTGGCTTTAGTCCATCCTATGCATATTTTGCATAGGGGAATGTGCATTTATTGTAATAATATATATGTAAAACATAGCTGTGTATTTAAATATTCAGTATGTTCTATTGTATATATTATCATAAAGGCATCAGGGTCTTTTAAAAAAGGTTTTATTTATTTATGGGTAAATTAGGATCCCGAGGGATTTTCTCTGACGTGGTCTTTGGACACTAGACTATGATTAACTGAGAAAACAGTAATTTTCTATATTTTATTTAGTCTTGGGCAAGACGTGCTACAGATACTATAGTCCGTGCCAGACTCCCCTATACCTCGAGCTGCTCTCCGCTCTTCATACTCTATAAAGGTTTATAGTCTAAACTTTAGGGACCAAGTCTTATCTTCGAGGAGCTCACATTCCAGTACTGGTAAAATTTGATGAAATAAAGTAGAACGTGATAAATGACTTTAAAAACCTACCGATAAAAATGCAGTGATTGTTGAGAGTGGAAAATTATTTTAAGCTATTTGGAGGAGGGCGGGCCTCACACAGGAAGTGGAGTTGGCAGAGAGCCCTGGGGGAGAGGCAGGGTTTGAACCGGGTGAGATGCGGGAGGGAGAGTTCGGTCTGGCAGTTAGCATCAGGGAATAGAGCCGAGAATGTGTGTCGGGGCCTGGCAGTTGTACCTCTTAAATTACTAAGACAATAGATATTGAAAAAAGTTTCACCTCATCGCTTTGAGCAAAATTTTCCAAGTGTCTGCTGTATTCCAGGCACTTTTTTCGGCTGAAGATAGGAAGATAAATCAATACAACCCAGTGATGGGAGTCCAGCTAAGCTACCCCGCCGTGTTGCTGCCAGGCATGCATTTTGCGTGGGGCTTTCAGCTGACACCAGCGCCTCCCGCAAACGAAGCCCCTGCCCCGGAGGGCAGTGCCAGGTCACAGGCAAATGGAAGTTCCCGACGTGACTACCCCAGCAGCCCTTGTGATCAGCGGTCTCCCTGTCTCCCAGGGCCTGGTTACCTTATGTGCCCCTTAGATAAGACCCCCTGGGGCTTGCCAAAACCATGCTCTTTTGGTCTGAATTGACTTATCAGGCCCTTGCCCAGAAATCCAAAGGACTCCACCACAGACCCCACTAAAGGCACGTGTGTCCCCCAGCTCCCCTCTCTCCGTCTGCACTCTGCCTTGGCCTCCCCATGTGGCCCCTTGAGGCATGCCGGGTGCTTCCTCCAGGACTGTCATAAACTTCTCTATTTCAGCATATCGATGGTCAGCTGTTGCAATAAGGCTCACTATTCTGTACTCTGTGCTCCACTTAACAAATGTTAAGTTAACAAAGTCAGAACACCCACCCTCTGCCTTCAGAGAATTCCTAGCGTGTGGAGGGAGGTAAGGAGGAGTCCAGTCAGTTAACGCATTATTACAGGGCCGTGAGTCGGGTATTTTGACAGAAGTATGCAAGCGGGGCTGACAGCAAAAAGTGGGCATCGAATAACATTTGTAGGAGTATCAAAACCAGGGAAGGTGTCTTGAAGGACGACTTGATAGTGAGGAAAAGAGTAAGTAGGCAGAAGGGTAGCTTGAGGAAGGGCAAGAGGTGAAGAATGGACTGACTTTAAAGCCATGTTAATAATTCTAGCTACTATCTGCTTAGCACTTACTATGTGCTAGGCACACTTACGATAAGGTACATACCATCACCAGCTCCATTTTACAGGTCTGGAAGTGAAAGGAGGCTTAGAAAGAGATAAGTGAGTTACCAGAGATCACCAGTGGGTGAGCTGTGTGGCCAGAGCTAGAACCTAGGCTGTCCCGTCTTAACTCTTACCCACTCTGGGAAAGGGCAGGGGAGAAGAGGTGACGCCACAGAGGTCCCCTTTGTAATGTGTTGTTTGTTAAATTATGGGAGTTCTCACTGTCCAGAAGGCTCCAGAGAGAGTTAAGGATTTTAATCAAGGTGTGACATGATTGGATTTTCAGTTTAAAAAGATCAGTTGATAAAACAGAAAATGGATTTTCCAGAAGAGACCTGGAGGCTGGAGTGCTCAGTTAAGGTGTGGCCGTCACGTTGGAGAGATGACATGACAGGCACTGAAATAGTAATAAAGAGATGAAGCGGAGGAAGCGGGTTGTCAGGGAGAAACGAGAGGCTGAGCAGCCAAACAGAACTGGACGCTAGGGCACCCGGCTCAGAAGTTTAGGTTGGGACAGCACAGTGCCTAATACACAGTAACTCTGCGAACACGGGGGAGATATGTGAGTGGGAGGAATTAGCTATTCATTCAGTCGCTCATCAAATATTTCTGAAGAGCTGATGACCAGAGCGGAGTTCCTGTTCTCATGAAACTGACGTTCTAATGACGAGAGGAAGGTGCCAAACAAACAGCAGAGTAAATGTACGTTCCGTCACATGGCGTTCGGTATCATGGAGAAAACCAGTCCAGGCAAAGGAAAGTGGGAGATATCTGGGGCAGGGTGAAGGATTGTTTTCACACTTTATTTCGGTGCTGCTCTTTTACAGAAAGGCTCACCGGGGAAGTCCTTCCTGATGACATGCACGGCATTGGACCAGAGAGCTGAGTTACAGGAGCAGCTGTGCAGAAGCCGTGGTGGAGGTCTGCATGTGCACTGTGGCCATGGGCTTCAGGTGTCTGCAGGGCAGCTGAGCTGGTTCCGGGTGGGCAGTTGGACACTCTGTACAGGTCCTGAAAGGAATAGTGATTTATTCCAGAGATGGTCAGAAGGGAGCAGGGTATCTTTGAAACCAAGGAATATTCATTCTACAACTTGACCCGTGGAGACAGCTGATGGGTTCACTGAATTAGAGAAGAAGGGAGTCACTAGGGACCTTTCCCAGAATGCAGTGGGAACGGTGCATGGAAAATACATGGGAGGAAAGGAAGCAGCCGCTGTTCAAGAAGTGTGGCTGTGCAGAGAGGAACCTGGGCTGGCCACCAGAGAGCTCTATGGGGCCAAGGGTGCACCTTCTTTCTCTTTCTCTTTCTCTTTTTGAGACGAGATCGATCCGTTTGGGCATACTGAACATGCTAGGGAAGAAAGGGAGTAATTGTTGGATCGAGGTTCCTGAGGTGTGGAGAGATGAACCGTAACCAAGAAAGGGATCTCCTAATGAAAGACCAGGAGGGGAGAGCAGAAGACGCTGCAGATGTAGATGTTGGTAGTTTGAGGGCAGGGTCTGGTTTTGAGGCTTGCTTCCCTCCATTTTCGCTGGGAAGAGGAATCATCTCTTGCTGTGAGTTGGTTAAGGAGGTTAAAAAGTTTAAGGAAACTGGAGGTCATGAAAGGCTTGAAATATAACTGAATGGGAATCAGAGGTGCTTAAAAGTAAGAAGAGTTATTTTCAGAGGGCGCCACTAAAGTTGGAGGTGGAGTGCTCCACTAAAGCGGGGGCTGTGTGCTGAAGGCGGAGCTGGCTTTCGGATAAGACAAAGAGGCAGAGTGGAGTGGAGGGGCCAGGACAACAGGACAGCTGCATGGAGCAGGGGTTTGGTCAGGGGTGGGGGGTCATGACTTTAAGGGCGGGGCTGGTTTTCTGGGTGTGGAGAAAGCACACCAAGACCCAGCGTAGGAGTGGAATGAAATAACACAACTGAATCTATGTACCGAACAGACCCACAGGCATAGAAGACAAACTTACTGTTACCACAGGGGCGAGTGAGGAGTGACAGATTAACGGGGTCAGCAGATACAACTACTGTGCACATAGCACAGGTACGCAACAGGGACCTACCGTGTGGCACAAGGAACTACCTACAATAGCTTGTAACAACCTACGGTGGGGAAAACCTGAAAAAAATGTGTAACTGAATCACTCGGCTGTACACCTAAAACTAACACAATATTGTAAATCAACTACCACAAAAAAAATTTTTTTTAAGGCAGAAAATAGAAGCATTTACATTTGAATGGTAATCAAGGGTCTCAATTTTAAAAGGTAACTTTACCAAAAATAGTTTCATAGCCATTACCTCTGGGAAAGGAAAATGGGCAGCAGAGGAGGCTGGAAGGCTTTTACTTTTGACTTCACATTCTTCCAGACTGTTAGAAAAACTGTTATACCGTGAACATGTACTCTAACTGTTATGAAAAGGCTAGAAAGAGTATGTGTTAACGGAGTGTGTCGTTACCTAGAGCACATATTTAACGACACAGTCAGGGCTGTGGTGAGATGGTACTGTTGGAAGGGGACCTCGTTAGAGCCCCCACCTCATTCCCACAGCAACCTGTAAGCTCAGATTTCCTGACGCCCTTCTTTTGCTTTCCTTCACTCTAATTCACTTAGGCCTGAAGGTCATGCCACACTATTTGTGAGAAAAAAAAGTATCAGAAAATAAATTTTGTATGACAAGATTTTCTACTTAATTACCTCAAAGGTTAGGAAATCTCACTGAGGATCTTCGAGGAGGACTCTGTGAGAAGGAAAAATTGACGGAGTAAAGGTAATCGGGCTTTCCCATCAAGTGAGCTGAAAGTCTAAACCACTCTGAAAGGTTAATCTGTAAAACTTCAAAGTCGAATGTTTACCTTACCTATCCCTTTACAGTCTTCCTTGACCCTAACTGAATGAAGTCAAGACATGTGATTTTATCTAAAGCATGTAGAAAACAGAGGGGGGGACAAATGAAGAGAGATTCAGCCTCAGAGTTCCACTACTTATGTCTATAGTGCCTTTATCTAGTAGTCAAAGTACCTTTGTTGCAAGACATATAAAAAAGATGCAGGTATTTAGGGCACTGAGAGCCATGCTATCAAACTTGAAGATAGCACTTAGAGCACTGGCTGAGCAAGATCTTGGGAAATTGTCTTTTTTTTAATTTTTAAGAAAATTTTATTGAAGTATAGTTGCTTTATAATGTTTTAATTTCTGCTGTACAGCAAAGTGATTCAGTTATACATATATATATTTTTCATGTTCTTTTCTATATGGTTTATCACTGGATATTAAATATAGTTCCCTGTGGGGAAATTAACGTTTTTCTTTCAATGGCTCTTATACTATTGCTGGATTCCAAAATGTGACTTTTACACATTCTTCAAAGAACTGTAGCTGGAATGTAGGACTAGTCTAAACACTGAGAAAATGGATGCTGTAACCTGAGCAGTTCTTTAAAAGGATTACCCAACTTTCGTAAAGGATTGCTATTATTAAATAGTTTATATGGCTTCGACTTACGTTTCCCTTTGGTTTACAAATTTGGTTTATAGGTCAAAATTTTCCTTAACTTTTGGACAATTCAAATTTCACTACTCTATCTTGTTTACTTACAGCCCTAGTTTTTATGGCAGGTGTTTTGTGGAGAAAGCCAGTATAACCTGTGGCTGACTAAGGGCTTTTGTTTGCATTTGTGAGGCATCCTTTCCTGCATATGCAGGAATTCCCTTGCTACCGTGAAATGCCTCTTTGTTGTCTGTGGAGGAGTGCTGGAAAAATCTTGAACTTCTCCACTCCTCCTAAGCACAGATTTTACCGTTATTTATATGAGAGACTGAAATTCATTATCGACATACACCAAAGGATTTTTTAACATATGAAACACTTTTAGTGTGTTTTAAAACTAAAAATTGAAGCATGTTTTAGTCCCTATTAATTGGCTTCTCAAGAACTTCCTCTTGTATCTTTCTGAATTTCTCCACCAAATTTCTTTTTCATATTTTGATAGCAAAGAGTAATTTGTTAGAGATGCAGGCGTAGAGAACTTGGGTTTTTGTCTCAGTCCTCTTGGTAAATGCTTATCACTGAGCTGCTCTTCCTTTAGTTAATATCCTACTACAGGGTCTTCACCGGTTTGAAAAGCATGTATTAAACACCAGGCACAGCGATCATTCTTTTCCCTGGTTGAGACTTTGAGCTCACTTGATGGGAAAGCCCGATTACCTTTACTCCGTCACTTTTTCCTTCTCACAGAGTCCTCCTCAAAGATCCTCAGTGAGATTGCCTAACTGTCCCTACCTCAAAGCCCCCACCTCATTCCCACATCAACCTGTAAGCTCGTATTTCCTGACGCCCTTCTTTTGCTTTCCTTCACTCTAATTCACTTAGGGCTGAAGGTCCTGCCACAATATTTGTGAGGAAAATTTATAGTGCCATAAATGCTCCAGTCCACAGGCCAAATGAATAGGCTAATTTAGCAACTGCCTGTGTTATGTTAACCAGCTGAGGGATATTTCTGTGAAGGAAGCTATATTTCATGTGAATTAAAGAGCTTAAAATAATTACAATGGAATGTCAAGTTTCTTATTTTTCAGCGTGAAGTAACACACTTGGGCAGTGTTTGGTGTTAACTGATTCAAGCAGTGTTACTGGTGATGGTGGTAGTGTAAAACCAGGAACAAAATTCTATTCAGAATTTATCCGTAAAGATGCAATAACCATCAAGACCAGTTCTATTCGTGAAGCTGGAAAGCTGCCATGTCATTAATATTAAGTTGATTTTATATATGAAAAGAAATATTTTCAGGAAAAATAAATTACAGAGTCTCGAGGCCAATACGTCATCCGTTTGGTGGTGCTGGGTAAACGTGTCCGAACGCTTTCGAGCACAGAGCGGTGTTAATGGGAAACGTGCTTGCTCGGGGTAACGTAGGGAGCTCGTCAGAGATTTTCAAAACACGTGTTTAAAGATACCTTTGTAATTAATTACATTCTCCTCGTGCCTGATTTTTTTAATTATGCAAATTTTCACGCAGACACAATAGTATTAATCCCCATATAACTATCACTCAGCTTCAACAATTATCAAGATTTTCCTACATTTTCCTCCTGCATCCCATTAAATGGTTAAAGCCATTCCCAAGCATCATGTCATTTCACTGTTGGTATGCAAGCCGTTAGTGTGCATATTCCTTAAACTGACATCGCTCTGAAGCCATGTACGCGTTCTCAGGTGTCTCTAATCCGGCACGTTGCCTAAATGTGGCAAAACCCTCTCCGTCAGAAATACCTCAGGGGAAGGGCACTCGGGAATGGAGAGGCATCCATCTCCTCTGCAGGCAGTGGCGCCTGTGCAGCTTTCTTCTCATTGCCGCGTCAGCTGGAAAACAGAGGGGGGCATCAGGGGCTTTTACAGAAAATTAGCTGTGGTTTCACCTGAACACTGTGAGGGGATACTTTCGATCCAAATTATACTGTGATTATTTGCTATCTGTTCAGATGTGATTGTGATATAAAAAATTAATGGGATGCAAATTCAGGACGGGTATTCCTAACAGTTCATTGTTGACGGTGGGAATTCATAGTAAAATTCTTCTCCTACATGACTTCTTTCTGAACGTTTCTAGACTTCTTAGTTTACATAGTGAATTAATCACAACTATTTTACAAGACTGTTGTCCAAGTTGCTCTGTATTTTGAGAGGAGAAACAGTTTGAATAGCAATTGCTATCAACATTAAGAAGGGATCAGCTGCTTTCTGAATTGCTAATTTGAAACTTTTTTCTTATTTATGTAAAGAGGTCAGACCAGGAAACGTCATTTGAAATAGTCTCAGTGATCAAACTTCTAACTAAAAGGCAGAGACTGAGTGTTTAACCACTTATGCACCATTTTCTGTTGTAAGTGGAGAAGTATATTATCAAGTGAATACTCTAACATATTTAGATATAAACGCTGTCACCTTTCTATTTAAAATTTGCGTTGGCTTTTTCCTTAGAAAACTCTTAATTTTGTTTTCTTTTTTACTTGGCAGCACTTTGAAATCTTAGATATTTGGTTCTGAAGTAAAAGCACTTTAACTTTGTTTACTAAATCCCTGTTAGTTAAGAACAACATGACTGATATAATCCTTGAAAAATGTGTCAAGTAAATTAATATTATTTATCTTGACCATACATATTTTTTACTTTTTTTGGCTCTGTAAGCACAATAATACTAAAATGGCACTTTTAAAAGTCACACATCTAACTATATGTCTAGAAACAACAGCTCTTTTTACTTATAAGGACACCATATCTATGTAAGCTTTGGGGTCAGTTTTCTTCGAATTTAGAAAAATAGTGGTCAACTATTTATCATCATTCTAAAATCCAGCTATTTTTTTAAATATCCAAATAACAGACCTAACGGGATAGATAACATACTTCTGAAATCCTACACACTCACCCCCAAGCACACCTACGCGATTTTCGACAGAGACACAGACACGCTCAGAGGCCCATTCACACAAACAGGCACGAAAACAAGTCACTCGGTACAAATCCGTCCAAGACCTACCTGGTCTCTGTCCTTGGATAAGTAGAAGACTCATCATAAAAACAAGAAACAGAAAAAAGAATTGTTGCAATCTCATTTTTCTGCCACGCCACGGTGGAGCAAAAGCTCGCAAGGTAAACCCAGCAGTCTTTGAACAGTCTCTGCGGTATCTGTGTGGCTCTCCTCACATTCTGAGGACAAACCTCAGAGCACAGCCAGCTGCCTTTTCCAGAAAGGTTAATGATCCCTGCAGATAAGGTTACTGGTGCTGTTTTGCGGTCGGAGCCCCCCTCGGCCCCAGACCCCTCCTCCCGCCCCGGCCACGCCCCTTGATTTCCATAAGTCAATATTGGTGAAATAAACCAGTCAAGCGTCCTGTGACTTGGGTGGAAATGTCCGCCTACGGCTCCTAGGAGAGGCGGACCGCGCCCCCCGAGCGGGGTGTGGAGAGTGTGTAGAACCACGCACCGGCCTGGCTCCCTCCCTCACCGTTTACATCTGTTTACACTTTGCAGTGCGCACAGCGGTGTCACGTGCAGAAACCCCGAGGAATGACAGGAAGTCTCTTGTCCCTTTCAGAAGGAAATCTGAAGCTCGCCACCAGGGAAGCCCCTATCCAGGATTTTTTAAAAGTAAGTTAAGGCAAGCCACAAATTCATGAAATCTGGGTTCTGTTAAAAGATTTATATATGGTGGCTGATATATTTCAGACGCAAATTAGGAATGAGCTCAGAAGACAAAAGCAGTCTCGTGTCATCTTTTACACACATGCTCCAAGATCGCTTGTGGTTTTAAGTGTTTCCTTGCCTGTCATATGTAGCTGTTACAAATGAAAATGACTGTACTTAACTATAAAGTAAATGGAAATGACAGTGTAGACACACTCAAATTCAGGTAGATCCCAAGTACCAAATCTAAAGCATCTGCAACTTGTGAATTGCCAGGAATTTTCTTGTATTTCACTTTTCTAGATTGAGGTGGTTGGTATACAACCTTGGGCTTCCTCAGGTTTGAAATTAATCCATGATTTGCTTATCTTAGACATCAGTCAGTAAGAATCCCTGCCTGCCTGCTTATCCATGAACTTTATAACAGGCAGGAGCATACAGCAATTCTTAAAATCATTTTCTTAAAGGCCTGAGAATATTTGCCCATCTGGTGGTCGAAGGGCACTACGCCGCCCTGCTGCATTTATACATCATTCCGTAACATCGGTTGAATACAAGAGTGTGGACTCATGATATAACAGTGCCTCACGAACAGCAAAGGTAATGTTCAGATTTTACTCCCCCTGTAAGCGTCTCAGTACAGCACCCTGGAACACCAGCCGCAGGCTGACAAAACTGAGTGTTAAATCGAGCAAACCAATAGGAGACCAATACAGATTTTGACAATATAACTTCAGTCCAAGTCTTAAGTCTATTCAAAGGTATTACTATGGTCAGCCTTCTTGATGGATAAGATAGTGACTACCACAAACCGCGGAACTGATTCAGACTTGTGTATTTCATTACCGGGTGGCCCGCAGTGCCCTCCTAGAACGCGGCTCATGTAAGCAAGTACTGCGGAAGGCGTTCCCACCAGTCGGGGTACCGCGAAGTGTTATGCTTAAGTCACGTAAATAAGCTACCTGGTTTCCCACCTGAAAGCGTTATAAAGCAAGATAATGTATTACAAATACATTACAAATTTATGAAAGTTAAGGCATTATTTATTTACATATATTTTAAATTGTTCTTTCCAAAAATAACTTAAGAAGAAGTTGACGATGATGATTAAGCAGTTGGTTTTCGGAGTCCAATAATATAGTGCTTAAAGCTGATGGGCGGGCTTCCCTGGTGGCGCGGTGGTTGAGAGTCTGCCTGCCGATGCGGGGGACGCGGGTTCGTGCCCCGGTCCGGGAGGATCCCACGTGCCGCGGGGCGGCTGGGCCCGTGAGCCATGGCCGCTGAGCCCGCGCGTCCGGAGCCTGCGCTCCGCGACGGGAGAGGCCACGGCAGTGAGAGGCCCGCGTACCGCAAAAAAAAAAAAAAAAAAAAAAAAAAAAGCTGATGGGCAAAGCTAGACATTGGACAGTGGCCAGTGACCTGGCGTTTCTACGAGACATGAATCAAGAGTGGTGGTAAGTCACTTGAGTTAGCATTGGACAAGCTGGCCTGGGGAAATCTTAGTGGCAGAGTGCTAGGTCGTAAAGATGAGGGTGGGTCTCCGCGCAGTGCTTCCAGCCCGCGTGTGGATGAATGGTGAGTCACGTTCACGTGAGCAGAAACCTTGCCCTCGCCCTGTGCCCCCACCGCCGGCCGTCTGCAGCACAGGTTGGCCTCCGTAGAGTGAGCTGAGCACCGTCCCTCTGGGCGAGTGCCGTGCTGAGTGCGTCACACGCATTACTTCCCTTAGTCCTCCCCAGACACTCTGAAGTTCCGGCCCCTGTGGATCAGATGAGAAGACTAGCCACTGAAGAGGGCGGAGCCTCCAAGGCTACACTTGTGGGAAGAGGAATAGATGGAATTCAGATGTCCTGACCTGGGACCTCCACCATTTTGTCCCCCTCCCCTCTAAGGCTCAAATCCTAGTTCTTACAATAATAGCCTGTCAAAGCTATTATAAAAATAAGAATACGTTAGGAATATACTTCTTATGCTGGGTTGAAATTCATGCCAACCTGGAACCTCAGAATGCGACCTTATTTGGAAATGCGGTCTCTGCAGATGTCATTAGTTCAGATGAGGTCATAGAGGGCTAGATGGGGCCTAAATCCAACGTGACTGTCGTCGCTATGAGAAGGGAGACGCACAGAGACACAACAAGGAGGACGCCACGTGACCACAGAGGCGGAGGTCGCAGTTAGGCGACCACAAGCATGGGAACGCCAAGGATTGCCAGCAGCCCCCGGAAGTTAGAGAGCGGCGTCTGAGCCTCCAAGAAAAATCAGCTCTGCCAGCACCTTGAGTTCGTACTTCTGGCGCCTGGAATGATGAGAGAACACATTTCTGTTGCTCTGCTCCAGCAGTTCGTGGTCCTTTGTGACAGCAGCCCTAGAAAACCAGTGTATTGGGTTGGCCAAAAAGTTCGTTTGGGTTTTTCCATATGATGTTCCGTACTTTTTGGCCAACCCAATACTGCTATATATTCGTATCTTCTCTAAGTAAACATGTTCTCTATGTAATTCTATAAAAACATTTTTATGGTGGTATACTGTACATGTCAGGTATTTAACAAAAGTTGTCTTATTTAGACATGATAGTATGATGTAAGTTTCATCTCCATTTTACACATGAGAGAACACACTGAGAAGTAAGTGACTCGCCCCCAAAGTAAATAGTTAATGGCAAAGCCAAGATGAGGCCTGTGTCCACCCAGCCCAGTGCTTCTTACTCCTGTGATTTTGGTCCTGAGGTCCTCCCCCGCCTGTCCTGCCTTCCTCCCCACCTGGGCCTCACTCTTTGTTCCTCCAGCCCTCTCCCTGCAGTAGTGCTGTGTCTCCAACCCGAAACTTCTCTCCTGGGCCCCTTCTTAGTAGCCTCCTTCAGCCAGACATCTGAATTGAGTCTGCCTGGCTGTCCTACCCCTTCCGCCATTTTCCTTGATATGGGGCACATGCTTTCACCACGATGCTGAAACCAGCGTGTCTCATATAAAATCATTAAACTTTCAAATAGGCCTCTTCTGTAAACACTTGAAACCATCCAAATTAGGCTACCCCCCGCTCACATTTTTCCCTTTTCTTATTTTTGCTCATGTCCTGTCTTTCTTTTCTTCGAAAAGACCTGCTCTGTTTGCCCCAGTTTTACTTAATTGAAGCCCTACTAGTTGTCCAGGATTTAATCCAATCATTCAAGGTCAGTTCAACCGATATTTGTTGTGTACTTAAATTATTACCACATTCCAGGCTCCGGTTCTAGGTACTAGGGATAAAATGAGGAATCAGACACAGTCCCTACTCTTGATTTTAATGTTTACTCATTAAATTTTATCTAATTTAATTTAGTTTTCTTATAAATTCATTAGATTTCCTCTATAAGCATTTCCTGATGGCTGCCAACTGAAAGCGATTTCCGTTCTGTTCTGGGAATCTGGAAACCGTGCTCTGTTATCATAGCCTTTTTACCACCACAGTACATAATGCCTCCCGTGTGGGCCATCATACATTCATCCTGGTCTGACAGCTTCTTGCGGACATATGGACTCCTGCAGAAATAAAATCTCCTTGAGTGGAGAGACTTGCCCTTTCTCCTTTTGATGTCTTCTCTGGAGCCTAGAAATATTGAATTCATATTGACTTGAATTGGATATGGGAATCATGAGATATTAAAAAAACGAATGAGAACTTAAAACCAGAATGGCTCCAGAAGTGGATATAGGAACAAAGAGAAGGAATATGTGAAAAAAAATCCCTTAGAAGAAGTGAATAAGAAAAAAAAAAAAAAAAAAGAGAGACAAGTTCAGGAATGAATTAGGGCAAATGCTAGGATAGCTGTTAATGGAAGTGGACCTAGATAAGGGTAGAAATTAGGTTACCTTTCAAGTCCGAAAAGTTGTGTTCTGTAACTGCTCCATAACCTGTATTTACCTACCTCTATAAAATGTCAACTTCATGAGGGTAGGAAATCATACCCGTTTTCTGCATTACTATGTCTTTGTTACCGGACTTACTGTTGAATAAAATTCCACTCTAAGGCTCCTAGTAAAGTAGATCTTAATATTGTCAGGATCTGCTCTTCATTCGTTAACCCCCTGTCTGTCTCTGTGGTGGGCTTAGCTCCTGCCCATAGATGGAAACATTTAAAACTAATCCTGGTGGAGGCAGACTTTGGCTTTAGGGTCTCCCTTCCCAAGAGTGTTTCCTCTTTGGTTCTTGATTGCTTGGGTGGGTGGTGTGTTAACCTCCCCTTCCCAACCTTGCTCTGACTGCAGTTTTCCGCCTGAGACCTCATTTCCCCCGGCTTCCCATTTCTTCCCCGTCTCTGCTTTCCCGCGCTCTAGATTTCACGCCGGGACATTGACCGACCTCTGGCTTGCTCTGCGTCTTTCCTGTGATCCTTGGTTCCATGGTGACCACCTCTGGGTCTAGACCAGTCCCATGCTTTTCAGTTTTCATTCCCTGCATTAGTTCTCCTGGGCCTCCCTTTTTTATCTACTGCTGTTCTTGGGTCCCAAATTAACACTGAAGAAGAAACTAACAGCAGAAGTTATAGAAAACAGAATCTTAGCAAATTAAAAAAACTATTGGTTTTGAAAACAGGTGTGACCAGAATTGGCATTCGCCCCGCTTGGAGGAAACGGTGAATTAGACACGTTAGAGACAGCAAATGTGTACAGTTAGAACACGGGGTATGCTAAAGCATTTATTCAGTACAATGCTCACTCAAAAATTTTCCCAGGCGCTCCCCTGGTGGCGCAGTGGTTGGGAGTCCGCCTGCCGATGCGGGGGACGCGGGTTCGTGCCCCGGTCCGGGAAGATCCCACGTGCCGCGGACCGGCTGGGCCTGTGAGCCGTGGCCGCTGCGCCTGCGCGTCCGGAGCCTGCGCTCCGCAACGGGAGAGGCCACGGCAGTGAGAGGCCCGCGTACCGCAAAAAAAAAAAAAAAAAAAACCGGAAGCAGACTCACCAATAAGGGAACAAACCAAAAAAAAATGTTCCCAGGATCTTCTTGGGCACATGTGCTAGTTGAAAAAACATTACTGATCATAAATGCTGCATCAAGCTAGTATCTGAGCCAAAACATATATTTTCACAAGAAACCATAACTCCAGAAAAGGCACACACGATTGAGAGTATGGATAGCTTTCTAGCCCTCATATGCCTGGCAAACCTGAAAAAGAAAAAATTAACACAGTCATGGGTTTAGTAGACTCTCAATTATATCAAGTACAAAAATAATAGAAGTCGCAACACGTGCGGAACATTCAGACAGCCCCACATTGTGGTGATTCTTCCCGAGGCCACTGGGTTAAAGTGATGGAGCAAATGGCGTCAGGAAAACTTTGGTCATCGCGGTAGGTTAAAAAGGGATATTCGTAATCTTGACATATTTTTGTAAGGAAGAGTGAATTAGGTAAAAGTCGTTCAACTGACATAGGAGAAATCCCAATTAGTAATATTTCTCTCTTTAAAAAAAAAAGAAGTGAGATGTTTTGGATTTATCTTCTCTACCCCATTTTTTTTTTTTTTTTTTTTTTTTTTTTTTTTTTTTTTTTTTGCGGTACGCGGGCCTCTCACTGTTGTGGCCTCTCCCCCCGTTGCGGAGCACAGGCTCTGGACGCGCGGGCTCAGCGGCCACGGCTCACGGGCCCAGCCGCTCCGCGGCATGTGGGATCCTCCCGGACCGGGGCACGAACCCGCGTCCCCCGCATCGGCAGGCGGACTCTCAACCGCTGCGCCACCAGGGAAGCCCTCTACCCCATTTTTAACCTTGTTTATATGCTTATTTTTTGTCAAAAACAGTCTCAAGAATTTTCATAATAAATCCAGATGATTCCAAGACAACAATTATTGTTCACTGGATGAATTACTGGGTTGGCCAAAAAGTTTGTTTGGGTTTTTCCATAATGGGAAAACCCAAGCAAACTTTTTGGCCAGCGTAAGATATATATGCTGTAAAGCTGCTAGTAAACCTTGTGTTGGAATTCTTTGAGGGTATATTTAAGACTTTGAGAGTCATGGAATTTTGAATCTCCTCTGAACCACAGAGCTTGAATGGTCAAGAGTTTAACTGACAGAACAGAAACTTGCTATTTGAATCTTGGCTTGTGAAGATTTTGTTCATCTCCGAAAGTGAAGGCAGTTTGATGTAATGGGATTAGCGTGACCTTAGAGTCAGGCAACTTGAATTTTTAGTCCTGGCTTCTGTCGCTAAGTCATATGGCTTTGGTCAAGTTGTTTTATCATATCCTTCATTTAAAATGTGAGGTATTTAGTCTTTAAATTTATACATTCTGAAGTTCTCCGAAACCCGGTTTGTCTCTACTTCAGTTTCCTCTGGCTGAAAATTTAAGAGGGATCACTAATTGATGGCATAAAGATGAAGTGAACAGTTGGTATATGCAGGGATTTTGTTGCATTTTATAAGAAAGAAAAATGTAAGCCCAAAGCATCCATGTCTCACATTAAGCTCTCTGTGGTAACATGCCAGCTGGTGGGTGGTTGACAAAGTGCAGAAGACCGTGCTGATCAATTTCTAAGCACTTCACCCTTTCAGTCTTGACCTTTGTTTCACTCCCTGGTGACATCCTGTAAAATGTCATTTCCCTTTCCCAGAGACTCCAGTCCAACTAATGTTACCCCTGGGTGCCCCGGTGAGGTGTCTAGTGTTGCTACGCTTTGCCTGACTTTCTTCCCAATAGTCAGTCAGGAAGAATGGTCAACTCTTTCTTTTACACAGTGAGTGCGCTCACGCGCTGTGTGACAGGGGTGTTGGGTACACTTCTCTGTCACATCTCTTGACCTGGCTGGAAGGAGAATTTTATTATTATCTATTATCGTGGTTCTGCCTCTGCCTTCCCCAGACTTGGCACCTGAACTAGCAATGTTTGCGATCAATTACTACTCAGATACCGTGACTGATTGAGATTTGTTGGACCCATATCACACACAACAATATCTAAACTAGTTCATGTGCTATTGAAGTCCAAGAAATGTCCAAGAAATGTACACATTATACGTGTATTTTATATATATACAGAATGTTAGAAATGAAGTCCTATCTCTTCCTTCATACAAACAAGAAAACTGGCATTAACTGGCTTGCAGAGGCCAAAGCAAGGTGATAGAATAAGCATGCACCATAATAGTTCTTGTTAGAGACGACAAGTTCAATGTGAAAGATCTTCTGTTTGTCACCTCCTATATACCAACCATTATTGTAAGAACTTTACTTGAATTAACGAGTTTAATTAACAACCCTATGTCTGTTTTACAAATTAGGCAACTTGGGTGTAGAGAAACAGAGAGTTTTCCAAGGTTACGTAGCTAGAATCCAGACTGGATTCTCTCTCTGGGAAAGAGAAATGATATTTTGCAGGATGTTACCAGGGAGTAAGATAAAGTTCAGGATTGAAAGGGTGAAATATTTGAACCCAGACAGTGACACCCTGGAGTTCCTCTTCTGAGTTGCTAGCTACCTCTCCACAGCTGCAGAAATAAAACAGTCTTTTTTATGAGTTAAACTCCGTGGAGTCTTCCTTAATATTTATAGTGAAAGTGATTTGCATTTTTAATAAAGCTTTATTTGAATTTAAGTTTTATTCATGCTCTTGTCTTCAAATGAATTAATCATATTAGATCTCTGACTGATGAACTCCCAGTCAAATGTTATTTTTCAGAAATCTAATGATTATGGAGTTATAGAGTACATGTATGCATGCATTATGTGCTTAGAGACATTTAATAATTTAGGTTAGGCTACTGCTTTCATGCGGACAGCTTTAAGACACCCACTTCCCCTGTAACACAAGCCTGAGTCTCTGTAGAAGATGTGATACTCACTTGCCAAGAAATAAACTAGGTGGATCATTGTAGGTGTGTTTTTTTGCTTCTGCCCCTTTTCTTACTGAAATCAGAGCCCCACGCTGAAGTTAATTTCATTGAAATATTCTACACGCCAGCACATATGGATCCAATTACTTAATTGTCTGCAGGGCTATAAGGGCAGTTACTTCTACCAATTTCAGCAATTTTTCCAGATTTCCACTGCAGACTGAAGGATGGCTCCTCTAACTGACCCTTTGTCCTTTTTGGCGGAAGCCAATCAGTAGCAGACACTGTTGGGTGAGTGGTGCCTGGTGTGCGTGTGTGTGTGTGTGTGTGCGTGTGTGCGCGTGCCTGTGGTGGGGGGAGGAAAAATGTTTATGGTAAGCTAGTCATTTGAAAGGGAAAGGAATAAAGTGCCAAGCAAGAGGGAAAAAATGGGAGAGAAAGAGAAAGAAGGGGTTGGAGGGAGACAAAGGGAGAGAGCTTGCATGTTAAGGAATTTCAATGGAGTCTTTATTTGTTTACTTTTAGGAAAAGCTGTTTCACAAATGTAATCACCACACAGCATGAGTGCTCCTAGTAAAATGTAACACTAAGGCCATATCATGTTAAATGAACTTAAGGAAGCTGTAGAGCTGGAATTACAATCTTACGGGAACAACGTTAAATTTTGAAAATACTTTGCTAGGCATCTAATCACACCTCAGCGTGAGAGGTAAAGAGGCTGGTCTCCTGATTACAGCACAGGACAACACAGTGTCATTTGCCATAAAATCTCGTCTTAAAACTAAAACTGGCGAAGGTGATCAACCTCTTCACTTTGTTTTCTGCTGAATCTCTGTTTCTCTGATTCCTTTTTAGTCTCATTCTTTTTAAAAGTCGAATGCAGGAAGATTGATGTCAGCGAAATAGGGTGGAAGGAGAATTGCAAGGCAGAATTACTAAGGAGATGGCTTTCCCCTTCACCCTTTTGGAGAACATATTCCTTTACTTTTAATGATTTTTTCAGTGAGAAATGACGCACACACAGGTAGTTGCTAGGTGGAGCCCACATAAACTCTCCCTCAGGTGCTCGTGGGGGTCTGGGTTAGCAACGCTCCTCCTGCCCACATAGCCTCACTGTTGTTTATTAATGACAGGTAGTATGTTTCTTATTCCCACACTACTGGCTTTTCCTTCCCTTACCTGGGAGAGCTGATCATATACTAGCCGGCCCCTCTTGAACACAGACCAAGACCACATATTTTCAGCATAAATACAGTATTACCAAGTGGTGCTATTCTATATCCTAAGCCGCATAGTACATAGGATACACTGATTAATAAATAAGACGCCAACGTGGCACGTTGAAACCGAGCCCCCCTAAAACCGAGTTCCCTTACCAAGTTTATGATTAATCTCTCCATCCAAAACGTCATTCCGTTTCTTGTCCCCTCTGACCTCAGTCCTTTGCTAACTGAACACTCATCAGCCAGAATCAGATGACTTAAATTGCTGCTGTCAATAACAGAGTTAATGCACTAAAACTGCTATTGTGGATATATCATCATTAACATATAAACCCAGGCTGCTTCTCCAGGGCAAGATGAGCTCCCAGACGCTGAGCCGTGGACCACTTGGCCAGAGAATCTAAACCAGAGACGTTCTGACTCCTGAGCTAGACTAAGAAGTGGCACAAGACGGTGATTCATCCAGCCTCTTTGTTTTGAAACACGCCCGACCCAAAGACCACGTGGGAGAGGATCTGAGGCTTGTCTCCCACTCCCTGGCTTGGTGTCCCGCTCACCTTGGGGCACACTGCTGCACTGCGGGCACATGAGCTCTTGACTTGGTTCTATCTAGTCTAACTTCAGCGGAGGACTTAACAAGCAAGAGTGCTTTCCGTTACATTATCATAAGACGTGACTTGCCACAGGTGCTGTGTACAGCTTTGGGGGAAGCTAAATCACTATCCTTGATATATTATCATTTGGCATAAAAGTTCGGTTCACCAATAACCAGTGTTTTAATAATAAATATAGCAACCATTTACTGAGCTCATGACATATGGCAAGGGCTCTGAGTACATACATTATTCTACATTATCCATAACAGCACTAGGAGGCAGAAACGATTGTTTCTCCATTTTATGAGCAGTGAAATTGAGCCACAGAGAGGCTAATAACTTGCCTGTCTTCAGAGGGTTAGGAGGCAGAGGCGGGATTCGAATCCCGAGCTCACGTTTCTAACCACTGTGCTAACCTTCAGCTTCCATCCATGTAGATAGTTTACCAACATGGAAATTATTCCCAAGCAACATGGTTCAGCTATGCTGGACATGTACAAAGATGAATAAACAGGAGGAATGTCAAAATAAACATGTCCTGAGCTGGGGTAAAATGGAAACTTCCATGGGAAGGGTGAGAAGAGAGTAAAAGAAATAGCTTAAAGGTCGCCGAGCTTCCAAAATAGCACATACAACATGGACTCATCTTGACAACAAAAACGAGAAACAAACAAAAACCCTACCCTATGGATGTATATGAAAAAATAAAGATGTAGTATTATACTGTAGTTATCAGTGGTTTTCTCTATGTAGAGGAATTGTACGTGTTTTTTCTTCTTTGTGGTTTCTTTTTTGTATTATTTGCAGAAAGCACGTATTGCTTGTGCAATTAAAAATTAGTTGATCATTGTTGAAAAATGGAGTCTGTTATACTATTCTTCTTTTGTTTATGTTTAAAATTTTCACACTAAAGAGCTTAGAAACAGAGTTAGAAAATAATCACGTAAAACACAGACTAAACCCTCGTGTGACTGGGAATTGTTGGGGTAAGAGTGGCGTCAGCGAAGAGTCAACGAACAATCTATGGTAGGAATAGAACAGAGATTTATTCGAGTCGGACTGAGGACTGTAGCCCAGAAGACGGCCTCTCAGGAACTCGGAGGAACTGCTGCAGGGAAGCTTGGTTTTCAGTACGGTTTTATGTCTTCTCAGAACAAAGAAGATCAAACGAGTCAGGGATATATACCTTCAAGGTTTCACAAAAAGCCAGATCAGCACATACACGCTGAGTGACTGTGACCTTGGTACCTGGGAAGGGAGTCTTACTGTAGAAGAACAAGCACTGGCATCCCAGGAAGGGAGACATTTAACCTTTACTTGCAACACGGACATTCTTTACTTCGGCTCAATGGGCCCTTTTCTTTACTAATTAAGGCAGACGTACAATGATGTCTGTGTGATAGGCCACAAACAAGCTGTTCTAGTTAGGATAAAATTCAAGTTAACTCGTGTGTAAACCAGAATGACTTCTCCGTTCCACAATATGGGAAAATTTCTTTTATCCGTGGCCAGAGGAACAGCCTAGAATATGCTTATAAAAAAGAGGCTCCTCTTGAACAAAGATCCCTTTGAGTCTCAGAAGCAAAGTCATAAATGGTGAGAGGCATTTGGTATAGATTTCCCTCAGAAGAAACTCTAACGTGGCACCAGCTCCTTGCACATCCCGTGTCGTGCGGCCCATCCTTGCTTCCTGCTCCTCCTCTCCCCTCGCTGTGTTCCATGGCTTACGAAACCCACACACTTTCCTGTTGCAGGGTCTTTGCACCTGTTCCCCCCTTCTTGGAATTCCCTTCCTCAGATCTTCACACGGAGAGTGATGGGGTTCTGGACACAGGACCTCAAACTACGGCACCTGGCGTGTCGAATATCTTAAGCTGAAGGAATTTGAGAAAATGGCAGCAGGAAGGTCACTGTGACTTTCCCTCTTTCCATCTCCCATGAAGCAGGTTATAAAGGCCTCATCTGAGAGGCGCCCTCCCTATATCTGGAGAAAAGAAGCATCCTTATCTCCTAAGACAAAGGGACATCAAGAAGGATGTTGACAAACAGACCTTGCCATTTCCCCCAGTTTACGACCCTGAGCCCACACTTTGTAACCTACTCTCCTCCTCCGCCACTGCCCGTTCCTCACCAAACCCAGCACGAGCTACCCTGAACTGCTCTGTTTCTTCACATCTCTGTTTCCCTCAGCAGGCTCCCATGTCACGTAAAACTTACATGAAATAAATGTGTATGCTTTTCTCCTGTGACTCTGTCAGCTTCATTTGCAGACCCCGCCACAGATCCTAAGAGGGTGGAGGTTTCCTCCCGACAGTGGCTTTTCCTTCTGGTCTTGGCTACTCCCTCTAGTTACTCGCTCTCGCACTGTGCTATTTTCTTATCTTTGGAATTTTCAAATGTGGTCTTAAGTGTTTAAAATATATTTGTTTAGTGAGTCTCCACTAGAATATAAACTCTCTGAAAGTGGGGATCTTGTCTCTTTTGACTCACAGACCTTGGGACAGTGCATGGTACATAGTAACCACTCAGTAAATACTTGATGAATAACTGAATGCGTGCAAAGAGGCTCTGCTTGAGCTCTGCCAACTGCTGCTCCGTATTCGCCCTGTCAGTCAGACGTGAACACCCACGCTTCCCCACAAGAACACCAGGGTGCATTACGGGTTTGGAGAAGGAGGATGTAAAGGTTTTGTTGTCACTGCAGGAAACTGCTTGACTTTTGCTATAATACGGCATGATAATACCTTCCTCGGTGTTCATAAATACTAACCTTCATAAGTTCAAAAACCTAACTCGAAGTAACAAAATACAAATAAATAAATAAAAATTATATATACACATAAGGGAACTAATTTCTTTTTAATAATCATAAGGCAAAGAAAGGTTAAAGGACAAAGAACAAGCAGAATATAGTTTAACATTTCTGCAACATTTCATAATAATTTAACATTTCTGAGGGCTTTTACCAGACTGGGAAATGATATTTTCCAGAATAAATTTCATCTTCCTTGTAGATGCTTTTATATTCTGACCACCCAGGCTACAAACCATTTTTGTGACTCAACGACTTTAAGTTCAGGGGAAGATGTTTATATTGTAATGTAGTTGGGAAGTGATTTTTCTTAACTTTGTGAAAGCATCTAATTTGCGCGGCCTGCAAACAAACGTGAGGGTGAAATCCCACAAGAGTGCTCTGTCAGTGTCTGCACAGAACAGAGAACACAGCCCAGGGCTGACTCATTGTGTGCTGAAGAACTGTCTGGAGGATTACGAAATGCCAGACCCAGGGAACCATTCAAACATGCCATCTCTTCCCTTTATGTCCAGAGAGTCAGAAAACAACCGCCAAGTGACAGAAGTCACCTCTGGATTAATGACTGGTAGGTTTCATTTATGCAAATGTACAAAGCTTCAATCTCTGTGCTTTACAAATTAGATTAAGCAGTACCCATCTCAGGGATTTTTGCAAGCCCTGAGAAACTAAAACACTTGGGTCTGAAGGAATCAATTACTTTGGTTTAAAAACTGTGTCCAGGTTTTCAGATAATGAACTACAGAAGGGATGTTGGAAAGGCCTTTACATTTTATTTGTACTTTCTCTGAATTCTTAGAGTTTAAACACAAGCAAGTATTTTAATTCAATTATTATTTTATCATGTTGGCAAAACCGCCTGTCTTATTCTCCATGGAAGCTGCCTGCACCAACAGAAATGTCAAATACAGGATGTTTGAGAGCAACTTACCTTATGACTCCCAACGAAAAACATCTGAGCCTCTTCCTTTCTGATTTTGGAATTTTGAATCATGGCTCTTTCTGTACCCACCCTAAATTTAATAAAGCTGAGTGTAGAAAAAATATGAGAAAGAAGAAATTCATAATTCTACATTTGGAGGCAGTCGCTATTAAAATTTTGAAGTATTCCTTCCTTTGTTTAAAAGTATTTTCCCCTATTCTTATTCTCACGTTGTCCCACATTCTAATGAATATGTCACTCTACATTTGATGACTGACTTGTTCTATCGTTTTGTACTTTAGAGCATGTCAGACACGAGAGCGCTGGTCTCACTAACTTCTTTCCTTTCATAAATAGCCTTAAAAAAATTGTGCCTGGCTTTTGGATGTTTTTTTTTTTTTTAATGATAGTTCAGAATAATTTATAAAATAAATATTCTGCTATGAAATTGCATTCCTCCAAATTAGGATAATATGCCCTATGCATTTTTAGAGAGAGAAACAAAAGCTTAGGAATGGAAAGGAACAAACTTAAAAAAGAGTCCCCGTAATTAATGGAATTCCTTTGGGAAAGAATCCAGGTTTTGAGTAGAATATATAGTCAAAGAATTAGGAAAGAACAGTTAATGGTTTCCAGCTAATTAAAGTGGGTGCTTGGACTACTCACTAGTTTTCATTTGTGTATAAAAAATAAAGTTGTGAACTAATCCTTAATTCATTGAACAAGAATCTACCAGAATGGCTTAACTCCATATACATGGTTCAGTTGCTGTTTTTGTTTCTCTTTGTCCTAGCATATTGTAAGATAAATGTAAGCGCCTTTTAGTATAGTTGGTGTTAGTTTCTTCTCCACTAAAAGAAAAAGATTTATCCTGATCTTATCAAAATGTGTGGATTATAGTGAAATGGACAAGTCAGGCATGCCTCGGCAGTGTGTGTGTGTGTGTGTGTGTGTGTGTGTGTGTGTGTGTGTGTGTGTGTGTGTGTGTGTGTGTTGGGGGGGCGGACAAATTCAGACTTAACTGAATTGCCTGCCTCCTCTTTGACCATCACTCTTCTCAGACATTTCCTTCTATGGAATTTACATGTGAAAATTAATTTGTAACTTAGAGAAAATTAGAAGTATAGGGTGCTCGTCACTTTTTAGGACTAGCGTGAATTTCTAGAGATGCAAGAAGAAAAAGAGCCAATACTATTTCTGTTATTTGAAGGGAAGGGGAGGAGGTATAGTCGAGACTTTTATGCAGTCGGAAAGGTGGTTGTTTTTTTTTTAATCTCCCCAGGTAGCTCCTCACCCTGGGGAGTGTTAACGTTACATATCAGACCAAGATCTACCTTGTTTGCAAGGTGTTTTCATATTGACGTCCTTTGTACTCTTTCAGTGTTTTCATGGGTTGTACTTAAGCATATAGATCTATAATTTCTCTTTTAAAAGGGTCTTCCAGTTAAGTATATAGAGTAAAGCATTTTGAAATAGTTGTGGCTATTGTCACAAAATAGTGAACAAACATTCACTCTAAAAAACAACAGATTTGGACTTCCCCGGTGGCGCAGTGGTTGGGAGTCCGCCTGCCGATGCAGGAGACACGGGTTCGTGCCCCGGTCCGGGAAGATCCCACGTGCCGCGGAGCGGCTGGGCCCGTGAGCCGTGGCCGCTGCGCCTGCGTGTCCGGAGCCTGTGCTCCGCAACGGGAGAGGCCACAGCAGTGAGAGGCCCGTGTACCGGTAAAAAATAAATAAATAAAAATTAAAAATAAAAACAAACAACAGATAACTTTATAGCTCTCTTATTAAGGCTGCCTGCAGTATTTTGGCATCAGGTACTTTGAAGAAGGTCGTTTTAAAGACATTAGCATTTCACGATTTAGAATAATGCAAACAAATTGAGCCATTTGTCTATGTTTTTCTTTCCAAACGTTTCCATCTGATTCAATGGGCTATAACTATCAGTCTAGAAGTACCCAGTAACCCAATAGCAGTGGTCAAACTAGGGAATAGAAACAGATAATCTTTGCTTTTTTCAGGCAGTTATTCCTTCTCATATGCTCTCTGACTTCAAATCGTCCTTGTCAGGGAAGACTTACCCATAAATACTCTTTGAAAAGCATCACTTCTCAGCTTTGGAATGTGGATAGTAACATATATTATAATGTCCCCCAAGAGACGGATGCTTGTACCTTTCGTTCCTTCTTTGTGTTACTGATTTTGATGCTTGCTACTAAATCAAGAAGCAGTAGGACATTGAAACTTGCAGCAGGAAGGGCAGATACCCACTTTCCAGTGGAAATCGAGTCAGGGGAGGGCACTGAGGAGTCATCACCTCCTCCAGACCAGCTGGGCTGGGTCAGCAGACCCAGCTGGATACGGCATTCACCCAACTGCTGGCCGTACATGCATGTAGTGTAGAAAATGTTTTATTGGTGTCATTTACAGTGACATTTTGTGTTTGTGGCAGGAAACATCATCTGCATATTTCACATGGGAATGGAATTTGCCTTTACAAGAGAATGCAGATAACATCCCCTCATGCACTTATGCATTTCTTTCTTTTCTATTCCTCTCTTTTCAATTATTTTAATTTTTAGATATGCCAACTTATTTCAATAAAGACAGTGTAATACAGTAAAGAGCTCTATAATCTGGCCTCAGGAAGATTGGGTGCAAAACTTTGCTCTACCACCCATTAACTGTGTGCTCTTAAGTTTCTTCTCAGTAAGCAGAGGTCAAGTCTAACAGGAAAGGAGTGAGGCATAAATGAGAATGCAGAGCAGGCATGCAGTGCAGGGCCCGGTGAGCGAAATGCTAGCTTTCACCACTGATTACATTTTAAATGACCGTCAAGTTGAGACAACAGTGGCTCATAGTTAGTGTGAGTGGGACCTGCAGGACATACAGTCCCTTTATTCCTGAGGACATGACCCACTAAGCTCAGTGCCGCTGCCCGTGTCCCCTGCCGTGGTGTGCAGTTGTGAGGAGGACCAGAAGATTGACAGCCAGAGGTAGGAGCAAATCAGAGGCATTTTTTTATCTGGTGGCAGGACCTCGGGGGACATAGCATCACACACTGAACTGGGTAACGTGCAGCTTTTCATGATTGCAGGGCTCTTAACAATCTTAATACTATGAATGACCATCTTTCCAGAGCTCTGCCTCAGTCCTCTACCAGAAATGCAGCGTCATCTCCTTGAAACTCAGCAGCGCAGCTTCCATATTTCCTCCGCCCTCTTCTCCCCTGAGCACCCCCGGTGTTCTTGCCTCCTCCCGGGGCCAGGGACGTCGAGTCTGCCTTCTCCATCGGGCGGGGATTTGACTCTCGACCACAGCAAATAACCTCTCAGTTCCTACATTTCCTCCAGCCCTTCTCTTCCAGATTGCCTTCCCTGGGGGTGGATGGCGCCCAGGGGGAGGAATACCCAGAGCCTTGCCACCTACGCAGAGTAAGAAGTAACATGAGCCAAACCTAAAAAGCATATGGCAGCACAAGCACCAGATTAACAGAGAATTTCGGTGACAGTCTCAATCCTGCCACCCACAGGATGAGACCTAGGATCCTTCTCCTGTATGACCTTGAGAGAGTCATGAAATTGCTTTAAGCCCCACTTGCATTACCCGTTAAATGGGTTTATTACTTATCCACAGTCTCTTAAAGGATCACTGTGAAATACTGAAAAATGAGAAGCTAGATTAACAACTCGGCTGCGTGTTTATTACGTCATGCAGTAAGACATTCTACGCAATGGGAGCCCATAAACTCAAAAAAAAATAAATAAATATTAGCTAGTACTTTTATTATTTGTGCATTTTTTTATGAGTCAGTAAGATTGTGGAAAAGTAGCATCTGTATGTTGGAATAGAATTTGAACTTTAAATGTCAGGAAGGAGCGGGGCTGGGTACAGAAGGAAACCCACCGACACCTCCCACTGTAGTTTGGGTGCTGGGCTGGCTGGATCGGGCCCTCGTGGGTGCCTGCTTGCATGCAGGGTGACTGGACGCCTGCTTCCCTCTCTGCTGATTCGGCCAAAGTTCCTGGTTCCAAGGAGTTGCTGATGATAGATAGATTCCAGGGCACCAAAAGCCCACACTTTTCATAATGGGTTTCAGGCCCATTACTGGTTATAATTTAAAATTGTTTGAATTCATGGCAGAAGAGAGATACTTCTGCTTTTCGTTAAGTATCACTGAGCAGGTGCTGAGTTCTGCAGGCTTTAATGACTGCCAGCCTCTAAGTCATAGTTAAAAGTAAAATATTTGAATTCCTCCCAAACTTCAATAGTCACATTAGTGAGAGACTTCAAACGAGCACACATTTTATCATCTCTATTTTGCACTCTTAGGTTTAGATTTCAATGCCAACATTTTCCTCTTCTGGTCGAATTATTGAGTAGGCATAAATGGTTGGGAAAAAAACACAGATTTGTCTTTATTACATATGTGGTTGCAAAAAAACTCTGGGAACGCCAGCCGCCTTTTTTTTTTTTTACTGCACCGCGACGTGTTGAAAGGAGGGCTGCTCTGTGGGTGAATGTTTGACACAGACACCTTTGTGCCCGGGAGACCAGGTAATCGGAAGACAAATGACTCGCATGTCCGGCTGATTCAAGGAGGGTTCAACTAAATATTCCAACAGACTGTTATTCAGTCTGTTTACTCACGTTTATATGAGGCTAACAAGTGCCCCCGCCGCCTTTCAGGCCCTCATTCCCAGGTGTCTTTTGTTGAGCTGTTGGGCCCATTTGAATTACTTTATGAGGAATATTTAGAAAAGAGAGAGAGGGGTGATCAAGGGTGACTCGGGCTTCCCACAGCCTGGGGAGAATTCTCTGTTCTCCTGCAGCTGTGGTGCAAAAGAAAGTAAGGTCTTGTGGTTTTTACTTGCGATATCTATAATGTCTTCTAGGCTTGCTAGAAATTTTACAGGAATGAAGAACCGAGTCACTGAAAGTTCTCCTTCGATTTTGAAGACTAACAGCCTTATTTATTTACTGATTTTTAGAATTTTAATGAGACAACTAAAAGCTTCTCTAAACTAGGTGTACGTGAAGTTTGAAGTAATGATGATGTTGGTGTAGATACATGAGAACGTCTCAATTCTTAGGAGGGATCTGCTAAAGCATGTAGATGTGGAGCGGTATGCTGTCTGCAACGTATTTTGAAATGTTTTAGCAAAAATGTAAAACGATAGATAAAGCAAATGTGGCACATTGTTAAGATACTGTTGAACCTGATTGGTAAATGTTCATATATTGTTCTTCCGAGGTTTCTGTGTGTTTGTAAATTTTCACAACAAAAAGTTGAAAAAAATCCTTCTATTGATAATCGCAAAGTGCTAAGTTAAGACTCAACTGACCAACTGGGGAACTATTTGTTAAATATATGTCATTTATAGGATTATTATCCTTAAATTAGAAATCACTGATGAATCAATGAGAACAAATATGAACAGTCCAGTAAAAAACAGGCAAAGGAAATGAAGTCAAGTCACAAAAGGAAAAACAAAAATGTGCACTAGATACAGAAAACTATTTCTATAATTGCATATCGATCTCACTATCAAGAAAAGTATAATTTAAAGCAGATAAGAAGACTTACAATAGCTGTCAGGCAGTTACTCTGAGTTGGGCGTTATTCAGGTATTTTCCCTCTCTTTTCACATTTAACTCTGGCAAAAGTCCTATGATAGAGAAACTATTATTATTTCTATTTTGCTGAAGAGGACACTGACCCTGCAGAAGTTAAATTCCTTGCCCAACACTACAGTGGGGAAATATTAGTAAGTATTAGATTAAGATTCACTCTAAGACCATCCCTGTCTAGACCCTGCTCTATTTGTAAACGCTGCACGAGATCTGATACCCCTAAGGGTGGACATTCGCAGCTGGCGTGTTCATAGAAACCGCGTTAATCCCCTTTCTGGGGGACAGTCTGACAATATGTGTGCATCAGTTGCCTTAACATTTGACTCAGTGATTCCTATCTAGGAATTCATCTAATGAAACAGGACAAGTGTGTAAGGATGTTTATACAAAAATATTGATCCAGCACTGGATGTGTATTAAAAAATCAAAACTAAATGCCCAATAAGTAAAGGACTGGTTAAATAAGTTATGGCTCAGCAATACAATGGTATGTTAGGCTGCCATTAACAGGTCTATATTTATTTTTTTTTATGTTTATAAAACATTGCAAATCGAAACAAGCCAGTTACTGTAGAGTATAACCCATGTTGATGGAAAAAAGAAGTACATCCAAGGCATACGGTATATATATACTTGGTATATATATATATATATGGTATATATAAATTTTAACAACATTTGATCTTTAAATGGTAACAGTAGATTTTCCTCCTTGTTTTTATATGTACTTTAGAACTTTTCCTACAAAAACATATTTTTAGTTATGTAATAAAATTTTAATGCAGTATGTGCAGTAAAGTGCAGTGAATATTTGCCATGATGAGTTAAGAATTTTTATTGTGTTAAGCACACTTCACATGCAATCTACCCTCTTAAGTGGTGTTTAAGTGTACAGCACAGCATTGCTGGGTATGGCCGTAATGTTGTGTAGCATCTCTAGCGTTTATTCACCTTGTATAAGTAAAACTTTGTACCTGCTAAGTAGCAAATCCCTATTTTCCCCTCCTCCCAGCACTTGGCAACCACGATTCTAGTCTTTGCTCCCTTGAGCAGACTTCGCGGCTATTTTGGGTACGTCAGATAGGTGGAATCATACAGTTGTTTGTCCTGCTGTGACCGACTCATGTCACTTTAGCATATGGTGTCCTCAGAGTTCATCCATACTGTCGCGGATGGCAGAATTTCCTTCTCTTTTAAGGCTGAAAATATTTCACTTTATGTGTATGCCACAGTTTCTTTACTTATTCACCATCAATGACGATTTCGGTCGTTTCCGCATATTGGCTACTATGAATAGCGCTGCAGTGATCATGGGAGTGCAGATATTAATTCATGACTAATTTTTTTTAGGAAAGCATCTCAAAGTATAATCTTGGAGGCTAAAGACTGTGCGGTCCACAGGTTATTTACTGCAGCGTGAACGATCATACTTGATGTCGCATTCTTTCCTCAACTCAGCCATTCAAGGCTGTTTGCTCACTAATGAAGCAGAAATGCTAACCGCAAAAGCAAAAACACCAGCTAGGTGTACCACGGCTGCGCACCCTCTCTCTGTGGCTCTCTTCAGTTTTTCTCCGCTGGCTTCCTTCTTAAGGGTATAAACATGCTCAAGTCCCTTTCACTCTTAATTAAAATAAAGCAAAAATCTTCTCTGAGTTCCCTTGCTTCCCTAAACAAATCTTTCACTTTCGCTTCTTGAAATAATTGTCTTATTGACTTTATGTATTCCTCTTCGTTTGCTCCTCAGCCTGCTGAGATACAGTTTCTGCTTGAAACCTACCTGGCAAAGCTCTTTATTCACAAATCTAGTGCCTTTGTCTCAGTATTTTCCCACGTACGTCTCTATTGAACTCAGTCAATGGACACAGTTGACTAAGACATCCTTGAGTTTCCTCTTTCCTTGCGTTTACCATTTTTTAAATTCTTTTTTATTACCCCCTCCATTTTAGTTTCCTTTGTGGCCAGTTATAGTGGACTGAATAATGGCCCCCAAATATATTCGTGTCCTCATCTCCAGAACCTGTGAATGTTACCTTATATGAAAAAAAAAAGAGTTTGTAGATGTGATTAGCTGGGTCTTGAGATAGGAGATTTTACTGGATTAACCCACAGGCCAGATATTGTCCCGGTGGTCCTCTTCAGAAGGATTTGGCAGCAGTCAGAGTTAGAGTGGGGGAAGGCAATGTGATGGAGAGAGCAGAAATTGGAGTGATGGAGGAAGGGGCTGAAAGCTCAGGAGTACAAGAAGCTGAGGAGGCAGGGGAACGGCCTCCCTTCAGAGCCTCCGAAAAAAACGCCCTCATCTCAACTCTAGCCCAGTAACCCAGTAAAGCCGATTTTGGACTTCTGACCCACAGAACTGTAAGGAATAAATGTGTGTCATTTTAAGCCAGTAAATTTGTGGTAATTTGTTACAGCAGCAATAGAAAACTAATATACTGTGTCTTTATCAATTCTTTCCTAAACCCTTGGATTACAACAGAGCTCCACCCATGGCCCCGTTTTCTCCTTACTCTATATGTTCTCACTTGGACATTTCACCTTCTATCCAGGTTTCAACCATGACCAATCACTCCCAAGACCATCTCTCTCAGTATACAGACTCATCGTTTCAGCTCTCCACACAGCATTACCTTGCAGGCAACTAAAACTCATGAACTTCTGTGCTGTGCAAAGGAGGATTTACCAGGAAGCTAATGAAGCTGACGCTTCACATTTCTTCACTTGCATGAGTCTCTTCTGAGATCGTGGGAGGGTCCTAGAAATTTGTATTTGAATTTTATATTATTTTTCATAATAAAATTGCTCATGGTCGTAAAGGCAGTGTCATAGTGGTTTGAGCTGCTGTAACAGAAATTCCACAGACTGGGTGGCTTAAACAACAACCACCATTTATTTCTCACAGTTGTGGAGGCTGAGAAGTCCAAGATCACTGCTCTGGCGGATTCCAAGTCTGGAGAGCACTCACTTCCTGTTTCATAGACAGCCGTCTTCTCGTCGGGTTCTCATGCGGTGGAAGGGGTGAGGGAGCTTTCAGTGTTCTTTTTCATAAGGGAACTAATCCCATTTGTGAGGGCTCCACCCTCATGACCTAATCACTTCCCACAGGCCCCACCTCAGATACCTTCACATTGTGAATTGGGTTTCAACACATGAATTCTGGGGACACAAGCATTCAGTCTACAGCAGGCAGTAAGGTACACTTTCCTTCATAGTTGCATGAATAAACCCAGTATTTGTGTACCCCCAAGTTTGTACAGCTGCTCATGTTTATGAAGCACGTAACCTGACGTGCAGCAGGTGGCCAACAGGTCATAACAGCATGGTCCTTAGATGCTTTATTTTGGTTATTGGTATCACAGTCCTGCCCTACAAGAGTCAGAGACCTCAGAATTACCCTGACACTCACATACTCGATTCCTGTATCCAAACTGGAAAGTCCTATTGGCTTTGACTTTCTAATGAAGCCTTGGCCTTGATTCTGCCTCAGAGTATCTAATCACCACAATCTCTGACTTTTTCCAAACCTGCATTACCTATCTCTTGCTTCCTAATAATCGTTTCCTAATTTGTTTCCAGGCTAAACCTACTCCAGTGCGATCTCTTTGCTGCTGACAAGTATATCTTCCTAAAGCCAAAATGGAATCACATCTCTATAGCTTAGTGCTTTGGGGACGTGGCTTCAACATAATTGACTGTTGAGCCTCATGACAGTAGGGGACCAAGAAGCAGGACAGCCACTGACTGTTAGTGTTCCTGTACCAGGTATTGTGTTTCATCCAAAATGAGTTTTTTAGTTTCAATTTCATTCCTTCAGACAAGTCTTCCTGGTGCCGCCAGCCAACACAGTCATGTCACCTATGTTGTATACTTCATAATTCACATCTCAATCAATAATCATCTTGACTATTGGTCTGTTGTTAGTTTACTTATTTATTATCGTCTTGCCACAAGAAGGTAGCTCTGTGAGGAGAGGGAGATTTTTTTTTTTAACTTTTGTTCACTGGTGTATCTCCAGTGCTTACCACTGCACCTGACAAAAAAGCAGAATCTCACTGTTATGGACTGAATATCTGTGTCCCCCTAAATTCATATGTTGAATCCTTAATCGCCAATGTGATGGTATTAGGAGTTGGGGCCTTTGGGAGGTAACTAGTTCATGAGGGTGGCATCCCCATAAATAGGATTAGTGTCCTTATAAGGAGAGACACAAGACACATGATCTCTTGCTCTCTCTGACATGTGAGGACATAGCAGGAAGGCAGCTGTCTGCAAACCAGAGAAGGTCCTCACCAGAACCCCAACTATGCTGACATCGTGATCTTGGACGTAGAGTCTCCAGAACTGTGAGAAATAAATATTTGTTTGTTGTTTAAGTCACTCTGTCTATGGCATTTTTGTTACAGCAGCCTGAGTTGACTAGAACACTCACTGAATATTTGCTGAAGCAAAGAGCTAAGCTAGGCTATTAAGAACAAACAAAGCCATAACCCCAGCACTATCACACTCATTTAATAAAATAAATGATATTATAATGCCACAAAGTTAAGAAGATCATGATTGCAGAATAAAGGACATGTAAGAACTGAGTCAGAGTTGCGTTACAAACAGTCCCTACATTTTTCTTGTGGGAGAACTTCCCTTGGATGGTAAAACCTTCTCATGCCTAGTCGCTGGCTGACAGCAGGACAAGCTTTTGGGAGTGTAGGAAAAATAGGACCTTTGCTCTTCTCTGAAGGGGTGATACCCTAAAACTGGTGAGTGGCTGGTATAGAGAGCATAGTAAGCTCACAGTACCGTTCACCGTCACGGTGACTTCACATGTGACTTTGTGCTAAGTACAAGTTTGCCCAAGTGTTTGAGGACCTCCCATTTCTCTCCTCCAGACCCTTCTTGAAGTTTATTTTTTAGCTCAAACGTCAGTTGCTTTACTAGGACTTCCTGTGTACCTTAGGTAACTTGGTCTATGACACTTGTCCTAATAACTCTGGTTAAAGTCACCACTCTTGCCCACTCTCTCCCGGGAATCTACATGTCATTGGAACCAGAGCACAACCTCATGGCAGGACCTCACTACATTTCCCCAGCCCAGAGGTGGTCAAGCATTAACCTGCATCAGAATCACCTGTGTTTTACACCGATTGCTGGGCCCCACCTTGAGTTTCTGATTCGGTAGATATATTAGCTACTTATAGCAAATTACCTCAAAACTTAATGCCTTACAAGAAACCAACAGACTTTTTTTTTTTTTTTCAATCTCACACCATTTCTTCAGGTCAGGAATCTGAGAGAAACTTGGCTTGGTTCTGGATTAGAATCTTTGGTGAAGTTGCAGTCAAGTTATTGGCTTGGGCTGCAGTCCTCTGAAGGGCTGGGGGGGTTGTTCCCAAGCTCAGACAGGTGGCTATTGACATGTAGTCTTCCCCATGGCAGCTGGTTTCTTACAGAGCAAGTTATTGGAGAGAGAAAGAGAGAGATGGTGGGGGGGAGGGGAGAGAGAGACAGAGGCTGCAGTCTTTTAATCCTCTGTCTTATTCTATTGGTCACCTAGACCAGTGTGAAGAATTGTACCCTGGTACAGTGTGGGACTAAACAAAGGTATTAATATCAGTATACAGGGATAGTTAGGATCATCTTGGAGGCTGGCTACCACAACAGTCTAAGGTGGTGGCTGAGAATTTGCATATTTAGCAAGTTTCCAGGTGATGCTGCTTCTGCTGGTCCAGGAATCACACTTTGAGGTCTACCGTCCAGGTCAGCAGTCTATTCACTCTGCAAAACAGTGGTTTCAAACGTCAGTCCATTAGGACTTGGAAGCTCATGTATGGAAACACAGAAGACCCCAAAAGCCAAAATGATCTTGAGAAAGAAGAACAGAGCTGGAGGAATCATGTTCCCTGACTTCAGACCATACTACAAAGCTACAGTAATCATAACAGTATGGTACTGACACAAAAACAGACACATAGATCAATGGAACATAATAGAGGGTCCAGAAATGAACCCACACACCTATAGTCAATTAATCTACAACAAAGGAGGCAAGAATACACAATGGAGAAAAGCCAGTCTCTTCAATGAATGGTGCTGGGAAAAGTGGGCAGCACCATGTAAAAGAATGAAATTAGAACATTTCACACCATTGAAAAATAAATAAAACCTCAAAATGGATTAAAGACCTAAATCTAAGGCCAGAAACCATAAAACTCCTAGAAGAAAACATAGGCAGAACACTCTTTGACATAAATTGTAGCAATATTTTTTTTTAGAACTGTCTCATAAAGCAAAGGGAAAAAAAGCAAAAATAATCAAATGGGACCTAATTAAACTTAAAAGCTTTTGCACAACAAAGGAAACCACTGACAAAATGAAAAAACAACTTACAGGATGGGAGAAAGTATTTGCAAATGATATGACTGACAAGAGGTTAATATCCAAAATATATAAACAGTTCATACTACTCAATATTAAAAAAAAAAAAAGAAAAAAACACAACCCCATTAAAAAATGGACAGAAGAGCTGAATAGACATTTTTCCAAAGAAGACATGCAGATGGCCGACAAGCACATGAAAAGATGTTCAACACTGCTAATCATCAGGGAAATTCAAATCAAAACCACTATGAGGTATCACCTCACACCTGTCAGAAGTAACAAATGTTGGTGAGGATGTGGAGAAAAGAGAATCATCTTACACTGTTGGTGGGAATGTAAATGGATGCAGCAACTGTGGAAGACAGTATGACAGTTCCTCAAAAATCTAAAAATAGAACTGCCATATAACCCAGCAATTCCACTCCTGGGTATATATCCAAAAAATAAAAATAAATAATAAATAAAAACATTAACTTGAAAAAATACATGCACTCCAATGTTCATAGCCCCATTATTTACAGTTGCCAAGATATGGAAGCAAACTAAGTGCTTATCAACAGATGAATGGATAAAGAAGATGTGGTATATAAACAATGGAATACTACTCAGCCATGAAAAAGAATGAAATAATGCCATTTGCGGCAACATGGAAGGACTTGGAGGGCATTATGCTAAGTGAAATACGTCAGACAAAGGAGAACAAATACTGTATAACATCACTTATATGTGGAATCTGAAAAATAAAGCAAATCAATAAATATAACAATAAGGAACCAAGACTCACAGATACAGAGAACTAGTGGTTACCAGTGGGAGAGGGATGGAGTGGGGGGCAAAAGAGGGATGGGGGATAAAGAGATACAAACTACTCTTTATAAAATAAATAAGCTACAAGGGTATAGCATCCAGCACAGGGAATATAGCCAATATTTTATAATAACTATAACTGGAATATAACCTTAAAAATTGCAAATCACTATGTTGTACACCTGAAAGTTACATAATATTGTACATCAACTATACCTCAAAAAAAAAAAAAAAGACTTGGAAGCTCAAGTAATTCTAAAGGAATCAATTTCCATATCCAAAATTTCCATATATATATTTCCTAAAATTCATGTGTTTCAGAATGCTCCTGTGCAGGAGGAATGAGAGTTTCTTTTCTCTGTTCTTTTTTCAGAATTATCTTTCTTCTACTTACAAAATAAAAGCATCTCTTTTTCCTTTTCAGAATCTTACTTTAATGTATTACCCCAAAAAGAACAATAAAAATTGTGGTGTCGGAGAAGATCCTTTAATGCATTAAGAGATGCATTTCCAATAAAATTTACATTTTACTTTTTTTTTTTTTTTTGCGGTATGCGGGCCTCTCACTGCTGTGGCCTCTCCCGTTGCGGAGCACAGGCTCCGGACGCGCAGGCTCAGCGGCCATGGCTCACGGGCTTAGTTGCTCCGCGGCATGTGGGATCTTCCCGGACCAGGGCACGAACCCGTGACCCCTGCATCGGCAGGCGGATTCTCAACCACTGCGCCACCAGGGAAGCCCCTACATTTTACTTTTAATAATTTTAATTAAACTTATATTTATTTTGTGTGATATTGTGACTTATAAGAAATACATATTTGGTTATTCAGATGACCAAAATATATTTCTCATATACATTTAGTCCTTGTCTACTGTTCTTGTCTCAGCTTCTAAAACCCTTGGAATTTCCTGAGCTATAAGAGCAACAGGAGATTAATACATGGTCTTTTGTCCTCAGTTCCTGACATCACTTCAGAGCCATAAAGGTGAAATGGGTATCTTGTTATTTATAACAAGCCCCTTTCCACTACTACTAGATTTATGTAATGAGGTGACTTTGGGAAAACACCTAAAGATGGTCGCTGGTTGCCAGGGAAACCAACATGAATTGAGGGTTGGAACTTTCAGTTCCACTGCCTGATTTCTGGGGAGGGGAGGGGGACTGGAGGTTAAATCAATAATCAATGGTCAATAATGTAATCAATCACACCTATGTAATGAAGCCTCCATAAGAACCCAAAAGGAGAGCTTCTGGGTTGGTGAGCTTATGGAGATTTGGGGAGAATGGGACACCCAGAGAGCAAGGAAGCTCCGTGTCCTTTCTTCATATGCATCTCTTCCTTCTTCCTGAGTTATAATCTTTTATAAAAAACTGGTGATCTAGTAAATAAAATGTTTCTCTGAGTTCTATGAGCTACTCTAGCAAATTAATCAAACCTGAGGAGGGGAGGAGGTCTCTGGAAACTCCAGTTTATATCCTGCCAGTCAGAAGCACAGGCGACAACCTGGACTTAACACTGTGTCTGACGGCGAGCGGAGGGGAGAAGTGCCAGGCTTTAGGACTGAACCCTTAACCTGTGGGATCTGATGCTATCTCCAGGCAGAGAGCATCCAAGAATTGCTTAATGTGGGGAAAACTCCTTCATGTGTTGTAACTGTTGATAAGAATCCTTGGTTTTATTGTGTATTAGGAATAATGATTAACAAACTCAATACAGAATAATATTTTTTAAACATTTACGAGCCTTGTGACAAGGAAACATTTTGATTTAAATACTAGTTGTTGCAGAGAATGATAGTGATTAATAAAAGACAGTCAAACAAAAATACGTTCAATTAGAATAAATTCTATGGGGAAGGTAACTAGAAATACTATTTCAAGGAGAAAAAAAAAAAATAATGTAAATTATTCTGTTCAAGAAGAAGCTTGTATTATACTCACAGACAAAGAAAACAAACTTATGGTTACCAAAGAGGAAAGCTGGGGAAGTGGGCAGGGATAAATTAGGGGTTTGGGATTAACAGATACACACCACTATATATAAAATAGACAACAAGGACCTACTGTATAGCGCAAGGAACTATATTCGATATCTTGTAATAACCTATAATGGAAAGGATCTGTACACCTGAAACTAATACAACATTGTAAATCAACTATACTTCTATTTTAAGAAAAGAAGAGTCTTGTAATATATTTTTTTTTAATGAATGATTCTGTGTATCAGATTTTTATGCTTTTTCGATTTGTTAAGAAATAAATATCCAAAGCCTGCAGGCTAAAGGTTGATCACATGGCTTTTCAATGTTGTATTGAAGCATTGTCTAATGTGCTGACACATGAATCACTGATTTTTCTAAAGCTATGTACCTTTTTTGATTTACTGTTTACTGTTGATCACAATATTTTATAATTCTTTAAGTGTATATGCTACATTGTAGAAAACTAATAGCAATGCAAACATTCTTGTCCAATAGAATTGCAGATGAATTTTGTCCAGTAGAGGTATGAATGATTTCTATTGAAGAGATAAGTCAAAGGTTATATTTTTATTGCCCTGTAGAATGTTAACAAGTTTTATAATTAATGTGGCAATCTTATTTCACCATACTTCCTTTCAGAGACTATGAACACTCTTTTTCTCCTATAATCCTTTGAACCTGCTTTAACATCCTCCTGCTTTCCTCATTAATGAGACACATAAATCTTTGACACATGCTCACTTTATATTTGTATAAGTCATGGGTTTTTTGCTGTTGTTATGATTTTTTAAGAAATTTCAATTTTTTATAAAATTTTTAAAGGTTACTTTCCATTTACAGTTATTACAAAATATTGGTTGTGTCCCCTGGGTTGTACAATATATTCTTGAAACTATCTTACACCCAGTAGTTTGTACCTCCCCTTTCCCCACCCTTCCCACTGGTAACCACAAGTTTGCTCTCTATATCTGTGAGTCTGCTTCATTTTTGTTATATCCACTAGTTTGCTGTATTTTTTAGATTCCACATGTAAGTGATATCATACAGTATTCGTCTTTCACTGTCTGACATATTTTACTTAGTGTAATGTCCCTCCAAGTGCATATATATTGCTGCAGGTGGCAAAATTTTGTTATTTTTTTTATGGCTGAATAGTATTCCATTGTATCTGTATACCACACCTTCTTTAGCGTTTCACCTGTTGATGGACGCTTAGGTTGCTTCCATATCTTGGCAATTGTAAACAACGGTGTTATGAACATTGGGGTGCATGTAACTTTTTGAATTAGTGGTTTTTTTTTTTTCAGATATATTCCCAGGAGTGGAATTGCTGGGTCATATGGTAGTTCTATTTTTTGTTTTTTTGAGAAATCTCCATACTGTTTTCCACAGTGGCTGCAACAATTTACATTCCCACCAACAGTGTAGAAGAGTTCCCTCTTCTCCACATCCTTGTCAGCATTTGTTATTTATGTTCTTTTTGATGATGGCCATTCTGACAGGTGTGAGGCGATATCTCATTGTGGTGAGTCATGTTTTTAATTTTTGTAAATTACACTGACAAATTCCAATGTCTACCCTTTAAAAAAGTAATATAAAAGTTTTATTTAAAATATTTATTTTTACAATGTACAAGACATTACATCCTTAGCAACTTTTTAAACTCACAATGAAGAATTATAAATGCTAACTTAAAAATGTGTGAGGACACAGTTTAAAAGAATTATCTTACAGGTGATTATTGCATTACTTGTTTTCCCTCAAACTTTCAACACCTTTCCTCCTTTCTCTTAATCACTCTCAGTTTTTATCTTGCTTATTTACTATTTCATGATTTAACGTAGGAGCAATGAGACTAAGACACTAAGCTGGCCAGAGGGTAGCAATGATGCTGTGGGGTCAGGGAAGCCGAGTGTGCAAGGACTGCCAATGGTGAGTGGACAGAGAGCGGAAATCACCTTACCATTGGCAATCCTTGTACCCCCAGCTTCCCTGAACCCCCAGCATCATTGCTACCCTCTGGCCAGCTTAGTCTCTTAATATTTATTGTTATGTTTACATGATAACGATAGTCTTCATAATCTAGAGCCAACCCCTTCTGTTTTTGTCCATTATACCTTTTTACAATACCTGGCATCCTCATTTATGTAATAATCTTCACTTATTGATAAGCATATTGATATTTTTCAGAGGTGACAAATGAAAAGAGGTCATGAATTGGAAAAACCGTGGATGTGTGTTTTTGTGTCTGTGTGAAAAAGAGACTGTGTCAGGGAGAGAACAAATGATAGCAAATAATATTGATTCATTTCTAAAGACAGGGATCAGAGACAGAATCAGAGCTGTATTTCTGATTTCACTCTTTCTACTAAGTGTTTATTGAACTTATAAAAGGAAATCGAAGGCAAAATTGGCATCGGTAAATAAGTTTTATTGATTTACCACGAACCCCATTCTGTCTTTAGGTCCACCGGGATGTGAAACTTCCTAGACTGCTGTGTGGTCTTATTTCAGTGCCTGACACACTGTTATTCAAAAAATTTTTGCTAGATGAATAGATTAACTTATTTTAATTGCCTTTTATATATTATTTTATGAATAGATAATTTATATTTTTCGAATGTATTCAACACATTTATTAAGTCCTTACTATGTTTTAGGTACTTGTCTAGATCCTGGAGTTAGCAAATGGTGAACAAAGGCAAAGATGGTTTTAAAATGTTCTATCTATTCAGGGCTTATAAATTCCAAGAGTATGGTCTAGGTTAAATATTTTATGCTGTGACTCAATAGACTTAGTAAATCTCATAGCTGGCAAGAAGTTTAGGTATAATCTAGTCTAATGGCATTACAGATGAAGTAACTAGAGTCAATGAAATTTAAGGGATTTGCCCCAAATTACAGCTGTTAGCTCATGTCATAGCTGTGAACTCCAACCCAGAGCTTTGTCCATTATCACCAACCTTGCTGCCAAGCAGATACATCAATATAATTAAAGAGAAGCATTTGAATGTGTAGACAAGTTTTCTGGGTTTTTGTTTTTTCAATAAATGAATTCTTGTGAACTGTGAATTGTTTGTATGGCTGAATTTAATACTACCTTCAGCTTTCAGGTATAAGTGGTCATCTGCTCTTTACAGTTTGTCATTTATAGAATATTTATGATAATATCTTCATTTGGGGAATAGAAGACTGTTTATCATTAGAGTCCTTCAGAAATGCTGATTCATTTCAAAAAGAAATGATTAATCTGTTATAGCAAAGGTAGGCGCACTGCAGACCATGGGCCAGATCTGGCTTGATGCCTATTTTTGTACACTCTATGAGCAAAGAATGATTTTCACATTTTTAAATAAATGGAAAAAATTACAAGAGTAGTATTTCGTGACATGAAAATAATATGAAATCCAAATGTTACTTGTTCATTAATACAGTTTTATCAGAACACAGCCATGCTCATCCAAGTGATGTCTGTGGCTGCTTGCTCAATACAACATCAGAACTGAATGATTGCAACAGAGACCATGTGGCCTGCAAAGCTTAAAATATTTACTCTCTGGCCCTTAACGGATAGAGTTTACTCACCCCTGCATTACAGCAACAAGTATCCTATAGTACTTTCCTATTGCTCCCAACACTTGTGGGGCATTTAGGTAGCTATTTAATAGAAGCCAGTGATTTCAGTGACTTTGAGGACATGGAAATCTTTATCCCTAAATTGCACATAACCCAAATTAGGTCCAGATTTTTCCTTACTTTCTCTTCTTGCTTAATACTGTGTTGATGTCTGTATAGTCTTCTCCTCAAAAAAATTAAAGCTTACGAGCGGTGTTTACGTTTGGCAGAAATAAAAGCTCTCTACAGGCAGCAGCAGCAGGTCTGCACTGAGATCATTTGTAATGGTACAGCGGGACCAGTCTCCCGGGAATCTGACTACGTTGTCTGCAAGGGAGGATGTGGTTTTTTTAATAGTTACTGGGTTTCAGACTCCTTATGCTCTATGTCTAGATGGTTAAAATTAAACATTTTACATGGATTTAAAAGCTTAATGGTCATTGAGAAGGAAGTTCTGTGCTGATAATACAAATAGTCAAGAAAGTTTCTTGTTTTACTTAAAGAGATTTCTTGAGCTATTAAAACACATTGTACAACTTCACCTTTGACTCCATAAAGTTTACTAACAACTCAGTGAAAAGGAAATACACAAAACAAATACCCATACAGAAATGTTTACCTTCATTAGAAGTTAAATAAATCCAACTTTAAATAAATGAAGCCAACTTAAAACAGTGATAAAATACCATTTTTCGTACATTAAATTACAAAGAAAAAGATGACACTTTCTAATATTCACCATTGGGTAATGACCTAATAAACGTTGATACTCTTTTGTGAGACAAACTTTATTTTTTGACACTTAAAGGCTTTCCAAAAATAAATTTCTTCCAAAAAAATTCACTTGAACGTTGCAGGTTTGGGTGCACTCTAAGAAAGCCAAGTATTGAACCGCAAGGGGTCAACTCACATGGTACACAAAATCCCATCTTGGATGCATGGTTGTTATCTAAAGCTCGAATTTAACATGCCACTCCTGTCTAAAACCCTTTGAAGATTCCCTGTAATCTGCCGAGTAAAATCCAGTCTCTTTCTAGAGGCATTAAGGTCTTTGTCATCTTGGCCTGGACCTTTCCCCCTCTTGTTTCCTGCCATTCTACTGCATAATAAATCCTCTCCCTCCCTCACCCACTGAAACTCTTCCCTCCAGAAACCAGCCCCCAATCTCTTCTGTTACATTGATTTCTTTCCCTCTTTCCTGGATCATTTGCAAATGCTTTACTTTCTCCCATCTCAAAAATTCTCTCTGGATCTCAGATACCCTCCAGCTACCATCCTATTTCTCTCCTTTTCTTTTTTTTTTTTTTTTTTTTTTTTTAATTTCTTTCTTTATTTATGGCTGTGTTGGGTCTTCGTCTCTGTGCAAGGGCTTTTCTCTAGTTGTGCCAAGCGGGGGCCACTCTTCGTCGCGGTGCGCGGGCCTCTCACTATCGTGGCCTCTCTTGTTGTGGAGCACAGGCTCCAGACGCGCAGGCTCAGTAGTTGTGGCTCACGGGCCCAGTTGCTCCGCGGCATGTGGGATCTTCCCAGACCAGGGCTCCAACCCATGTCTGCTGCATTGGCAGGCAGATTCTCAACCATTGTGCCACCAGGGAAGCCCTCTCCTTTTCTTTAAAACAAAAATTTTTTGAAAGAGTTGCCTAGGGAATTCCCTGGTGGTCCATACTTTCACTGCCATGGGCCTGGGCTCAATCCCTGGTCAGGGGACTAAGCAGTGTGGCATGACCAAAAAAAAACCCCAAAAAACAAAAAGAAAACCAAAAAAAACCACCAAGAGTTGCCTATACTTTATTGATGATTTGTTTCCAATTTCTCTCTTTTTAAAATTTGTTTGACTCTTCATTATGGAAAATTTAAAAACAAACAGAATTGTGAAATGAACACCTGTATACCCATCATCCAGCTTCTACCAGGTTATTTCAAAGCCAATAGCAGTAACAGGTATATGAGCATATTCTAAGCAGCCTTTCAGACTCACCTTCCCACCAACTGCTCTTTTCAAAGTCAACAATGACCTTCACCTTAGTTACTTTGTGCAGTAAAATACAAACATATATTGTTCTGAAAACAAAGCAATAGCTTGGATTGAAAAATATACATATTTATTAAAAATGGAAAACACAGGAAAAAAGTATCAACAGAAATTCTACCACTTAGAGGTAATCGCCACTGACAGTTTAGTGAATTTAATCCCAGATTTTATGTTCTGCAAATTAATATTTATTTTAAGAAATAAGATTATACTTTTAAACAACCTTTTAATTTTAATGAATTATGATGTACCTTTTGTGTTCAATAAATTATAGGTCTAGATAATTTTTTAAGCTCTATAGCAGTCTGTCATTGTTAACGTATGTTTGTTTTTTGGCCACACCGCATGGCATGTGGGATCTTAGTTCCCCGACCAGGGATGGAACCCACACCCCCTGAATTGGAAGCGTAGAGTCCCAACCACTGGACCACCAGGGAAGTCCCCATTTTTACGTTTTATAATTGATTCAAATAACTCTCTGTATTAGTACATTTTATATTCCAATTTTAACTCTCACATACAGTATTTTAATTATCATCCTTATAAAGCATTTTTGTGCACATGTGCTGTATTTCTTCAGGATAAATTCCCAGAAGTGGAATTTTGAGTAGTACATGTTTTTAAAGCTACAAAGCAATGTTTTTTCAAAAGTATAAGCATTTAATCTATAGAGTGCTAGCTGCAAAAGAAGTGTTCTTACTGGTAACAGGAGGTCATAGGAAGGAAGGTCAAAGGAAGTTTGAGAAAATGCAGTGCTTCTCCAAATCTTCTGCCATGTACCAGGAAGACTCTATGGTCAATGGTTGATGGGTCCGAGTTAGAAGTTTCCCCAAATCCCATGTGCCTCTAATAGAGCAGAATAAACTTCATCTATAAGCAGCCTCAGATTTTCCAACTGACAACTTTTCAGGTCATGAAATCTTCCTGGCTCTTTGCTGAGGATGTATACTTGACTAATGGGAATGGAATATCAGAAACAAAACTGAGAATGAGCTCGTTTAGGAAACAGATTTTCAGTTCCATATTTCACTCTCAAATTAATCTAATAAGTCATAATTTGTTTTACTTGTGGGGTCTTAAGAATACAGTCAAGTTTAAAAAATGGTTAAAGAAGATTTGAGAAAATATCAACAGTACCTTCAAAGAAAATCCCTAGACTTTAATACCACAAAAGTAAAATAAAACAAAGACCAAAAGACTGGTCACCAAAAGACATTCTCCAAAGAGCCTTTGAAATATAACCAGTTACCTGTTGAAGCCATCTAAGGAACTTTTCTTTGGGGAAGGAAAATCTAATTTTATTCAGGAAGAGGAAGGTGGATCTCAGTGCCAAGATCTAAGGTGAATGTGTTTTATATTTAAAAATACTAAAAGGAAGACAGCACTTACATTTCTGAGGAAATAAATAGTTGTCACAGAGCCTGTTCTTTCCTCTAACTTAAATTCTCAAATGGCCTTCAAGTCTGAAATTGTGGAAAAGAACCTTAACACTGCATTATGTCTGACCCTCTAAGAAGTAGAGCCTAGTAAGGGAACGTTTGCCCAGGGTTTACACAGATAGTCATTTCCAACTGCTTTCAGAGAAACCTCTTGAAGTGAAGACTGTCAAATTAGCCTGGGCCATTGATTAGTGTAGTTTGAATGATAATAGTAACTTTAAAAAAATCAGTCACCAATAAATTACTGTTTCACTCTCATCACTGTCATTTCCAATACCTAAGTAACATTTTAAAAGTGGAACAGCCTACGTGTTTGTTTTTTTTTTAAATCACATTTTAGTGTAAGAGAGGTAAGAATTGGTGGGACTGGATTCTCTGTCTCCCAGTGTGCTTTGATTTTGAAATAATTCCTTTAATTCAGGATATAATGTGAGTTTCAATTTCTTGGGATAGATGGATTTTGGATTCAGTCTGGGGTTTAGATAAGATGTTCAGTGAATCTTCAGTGCTCAGTTTATACGAGCTGAGGAGTTGGTCTGATCCCCTAAAAAATGCTTTTTGTGGGGAGTGGTGAGGAGTTTCCTAGATTAGATATTATCAGGACCCAGCCAACCTTAGGATTCTCCTAGTCAATATACTGACTTCATGGTTGGGTGGGAAAACGAATGGCTGTGGTGGTAAATGCTGGGTCACAGTGGACTGGTTCTCATATCATTGAAACTTTCTGATGGACCTAATGAGACCCAAGCCATAACTTTTCATAGAATTATAGGGCTGGTAGGTACTTTAGAAGTATTAATCTTCTTTTCACCCAGTGGAAGAATTTATTTCGCAATATCCTAGAGAGATTGTTACCGAACTTGGGTTTGGCTACTTACTGCTCAAAAACCAATACTTGAGAGACAAGTGTTGGTTGGAAAGGAAAACCTGCTTTTTTTCAGGAGGAGAGGAGGAGAAGGTGGAGTCATCTCCAAATACTAACTCTGAAGATTCTGCTTAACCATGAAAGTTTTTAAAGGGAGAATCATGGGGGTGGGGGAGGGGAGGATGAGAGTCTTCATTATTTTTTACTGTGTGCAGACTTTCCCGATTGGTTGGTGGTGAGGTAACAGGGTGCTGCTCCAGAAATCTTGTGCTCAGCCTGATGTTACCATCTTCCATCTAGCTGGGAGTCTTAGTTTCTACAGAAGAACTCAAATATATTGTTATGTATATTCCTTCAGGATGAACCAGGACCCTGCCCACAGGCTGCACTATTGTTTCTTGACTGCTTCTCCCTTGTCTCTGCATCCCCTCCCTTCCCTGATAAGCAACTGCTTGAATCAGCCCTTTGGAACTCAGGGAAGGTCAAGGAGGCTGAATGAAGCCTATTTCTTACAAACAAGAAACAGGGGACATAGAAAGGATTTGTACCTGGGAGGACCCAACAGGGTCCTGCTCCAACTCAAGATGGTTATCCTCAACTCTTCTAATGAGGAACTTATGTATTTATTTCATCATGAAGAATCCCATTGAACAGATTTACATGTTTTAAATGTATTTTTAATTACAAAATTTTCCTAAGATGATAATGAGTTATACCTTTCTGAAATATCTAGCCAGTGTTTCTAGTTTTGAACTTTGTGCTGTTCTAGAGTAAATCTAGTTCCTTAAAATAATTTTTTTAATTAAAAATATCTTTCAATATTTAGAGAAAAACTCTGCCTCTCCCTGAGCCTTTCTGTATTTTCCTCAAGAAACCTTTATATAACATGATCTCCTTATGTTGTCCTTTGCCATTCTGAGGGGCCCTAGTTTTTTATTCCTGTACCTTTTTAATGTAATTTTGATGCTGAAAACTCAGCCTCTGTGCACTAGTACTGAATCAAAACTTGAAGACAGTTTTGGGTGACATAGAAAAGAATAGCTTTATTGCTTTGCCAGGTAAAGGGGGACACAGCAGGCTCAACTCCTCAAAAACTGTGTGTCCCCACCTGGGGGGATTTGGTGAGGAGTTTCATAGCAGTGGTTCAAGGGAAGTGTTGATAAGGATCAGGATGTGTGCAGGGCCTGCATTCCTTTAATCCAGCCTCAGGTGATCTCCTGATAAGCGTGTGTGGTTCTAGAGGTTATCAAACTATGACCTTTTCTCTGGAATGAAGACTGCTTCATCAAGTAGTTCATCTTCCATTTGTTGGGGGGGGTCTTAGTTGTGCAGAAGAGCTCGAAGATATTGTTATGTGTATCCCTTGGGGTGGAACCCAGGACCCTGCCCCAAGTCTGCACTCTTGTTTACTGACCGCTTCTCCCTTGTTTCTGCATTCCCTCCCTTCCCTGATTATCAGCTGTTTGAATCTGCCTTTTGGAACTCAGGGAATGTCATGGAGGTTGAAGGCTATTCCCCACAAACAAGAAATGGGGGACATAGAAAGGCTTCCATACACAGGAGCCCCACAGATCCTGCTCGGTTTCAAGGTCAAAACAAGAAAACAAGACTTTTACAGTAGCTAGGAACTCATTCAGGAGCATATCGTTAAATAACAGAATTCATCTAAGTAAATTTTAAAGATGTTATTGGTTTTATTCTGTGATTCATGAATTGGGCATCTTTCAAGCTAGCTGAGAGAAAGGTGTTCCGAGGAGCTGTATAAGGTAAGAGAATTTATAGGGAATGGCAAGGGTCTCTCAAGCAGACTACCTACTACTCTGATCATGGGATTCCTGATGAACTGGTTTAAGATTCCATTTCTGTGAGAGCTAAAACTATAATTAAGTTTCAGTTTGGTGATGTGGGGCTTAGTATAAGTGACTTCATGTTGGGCCTGTTGTACTGCCTTTAATAATATTAAATATTTGTTGCTGTCATATATGTGTGTCTGGGTATGCTACAGATATATTTATTAGTAGTTGATCTAATAGAGCCAAGTACTGATTTTTATCCTGCTAATTTCACTAAGTTGTAGGGGCACTGAATCTGCCATCCTAAAACATGTCTCTTTGGCATATTAATTATTTTAAGCTGGTTATTGTCTGAGAGAAGGCAGACATGGGGAGGACTCTGAGAACAAAGTAGGAGTTGCCCTTTTGTAGGAAACATTTACATTTGTAAAGGAAATCTCCATTTGTAAGGGTGCCTCCCTCTCTAAACCAGGAAGAGGAGAAGGATCAAATCTCTGGAAACTCTTAAGAAAAGAGAAGGCAATGACTTAAATCTGCATCACAATCATGCTTGTTTACTGTGACTTTTCTGGTAACTTCCCATAACTGACTTTCTTTACTGGACATCCCCTTTTGTCTTTAGCTGAGGATGGTATTACTGAAAGTGAGGGCTTTGGCCATTTTGGTGAGTTACTCAATTTTCCTGGGTATTTACCATGTATACATGTTATTAAGCTTTTGTTTGATTTTTCTCCTGTTCAGTTTGTCTCATATCAGTTTAATTCTTAGACCAGTCAGAAGAACCTAGAAAGGTAGAGGAAAATTTCTTCCTTCCCAGCAAAGTATATGTCTCTGCTTTTCCTGTCTGGCATTGTAAGCAGATAAGTTAGGGGGTACCAGGAGAAAGAGAACCAGGAATGGCTTTCTTGACATAAGAGAAGCCATTTTGGCCTAAAGCATTTTGTGAGCTAAGCCTGGCTGCAATGCTTGTCCTTGAACAGGTATCAGTAATGAATGATCTTAAGGGAACAAAGGAATGCAGGGATGGAGAAAAGGCCGTCAAGTAATAGTGCAGTGATAAAGCAGAGTCCTAGTTTCCCCTTAAGGGATTTATGTAATGATATAACTTGGAGTTCTGTAGGAACTAAGCCTCCCACCCAAGTGAGAATGGAATGATGGTATTGACCCTCCTGACTTCAATCAACTAAAACTTGGACTCTGTTGACCTTTGGCCCAGTTCTGTGCAGAATTCTCCTCTGCTGAAGCCCCTGCATGAATGTGCATGGACCCTTAGCTTAAAACTCCCCCAATTTTGCAGTCCAGGGAGACACTGCTTTGGGAAAGTTCCCCGATGTTCTCCTTACCTGCTGCAAGGAATAATGCACCCTTTCTTCTCTCGGCCTTTGGCTTGGTTGTGTCTATTGGCCCAACACCCACCAAGAGGTGAACCCAGTTTGGGGGTAACAGCAACCGGCAAAGATGCAGTTGATTTTTAAAAGTTCACTTTTTCTGATTAAATAAATCACACATGTGGTGAATATTCAAGTATTACAGAAATGTTGATTTAGAATGTGAACTTGTCTGTAATCTCTCTCCTCCACATAACCGTGTAAACAGCCGGTAAATAGAACATTACAGATGTGTTCTCCCATGTATTTATGTTTAGTAGCACATGTAGGAAGAGGACTCATCACGGGCTTGGGCTTTGAAGTCTGGTGGCCTTAAATTCTGACCCTGCCATTCACTACCTAATGCTCCGTTCCCTCATTTCTAAAGGGGTGATAATGATATACGCACCTCTTCAAGGTGTTGGGAATAGTCAACGAAATGACGCATAAGACGCTCTGCACACATGGCTTCCATTAAGTTTTCATTTAAAGTTAGCCACTCTTTATGCTTATGTAATATGCATTGTGTATTGTCCATGAATATTCAATTAACAATCAAGTTAAGAAGAACAGAAAAAGAGAATTTTATTGGAGCCGAGCTCAGGATAATAACCTGGGAGACAGACTCTCAGAAGCTCTGAGGACTGTTCCATTGGTCAAGAGTTAGAAATGCAGTTTTATACGTTTTTGAGACAAAGAATTATGTGTCAAATTGACAGGTTAACATTATACATAAAGTTCATCAGAGATGTTTTGTTCAGGTATGCACGTATAGAGCGAGATTTTAGGTCAATGCAACCCCTTGTATAGGATGAGAAGGAAACAATAATCTTAAAATTACAGTGCTGGTGTCAGAATGTTGCAGGAAGGGGGACCCCTTCCAGGGCCTGAGAGTGGGCTCTTCTTGTCTAACACTCAGAAATGAATTGTCCGAGGAGACACACTTGCTGACAAAGCAAAAGACTTTATTGGGAAGGGGTGCCGGGGCAGGGAGCGCCGGGTAAGGGACCCCAGGAGAACTGCTCTGTCATGTGGCTCTCACAGCCTCAGATTTCATGGTACTGGGGTTAGTGTCCAGGTTGTCTCTGGCCCATCCTCCTCCTCGGCCCGTATTTGGTCTGACTCAGGAGCCTCCCTGGTGGCACGCGCATCGCTCAGCCGAGACGGATTCCAGCGTGAGGGCTTCTGGGAGGTTGGCAGGACATATCATCTCCTCCCTCCTCCTTTTGGCCCCTCCCGGATTCTTCTGGGTGAGTTTTACAAGGCTGGCGTGTCCTCCCTCCTTCCAGGCTCTCCCAAATTCTCCCACTTTTCAGAGGCAGCACCGTGTTCCCTACCGGGACCTCTTGTCACGAGACAGCTCAATGCAAGTGGTTGACATCATGCTTGGCCAAGCAGGTAGTTTCGGTCAACAGTTCCCTAAGGAGAAGACAGGGGCCATTTTTCTCAAGGTTGCTTACTCCCTCCTGCCTTGAGGAGGTCTGGTTAATGTACATGCAGGTGCACATGGCACGCTGGGAGAGGCCTACCACAAAGGAGGGCATGTGGAGGCCTGTTGGGTGTGTTCTAATATTGACTTCGATTTTTCTGCCGTAGAGAAATTCGTGATTTTTTCCCTCATCGAGATCAATGTGATAGATATGAGAATTAGAGAGAATTTTCTTTTTTCCTATTTAATCATATCCACCGTGAAGTTCTTTTCATAGTACAGGTATTCCCCACGTTTTGAAAGTTTGCTTTATGTCACTTAGCTTTTATGAAAGACCTACATTAGCAGCTGTTTTGCTAACCAAAAGAAATCTGAAGGGGATTTTTGCTTTTATGAAAAAAGAAGAAAAGTGACAATAGCGGTCGGCATTTGTTCAGCAGTGAGACCTTCCAGGGCGGCAAGCGCCCTGAACAGTGGGAGTGACGCCACCAAGCTCCTCCCCCCGGAAGTGCGCTCCGCGTCTCGGCGTCAGGCTGCCGTAGCTTTGAACTGTGTCTGTGAGCCTCTGTGCTTTAACTTGGTTTATTCTGTGCACCCATTAGCAAGATGTGTCCTAAGGTAACTGCTTCTTCCCTTTACTCCATTTTGGCTTTTGGGAAGTTTCACAGGAATGCTCTACTTTCAGGTAGCAGGGGAAACTATATTATATATCCCAATAATATTCTATATATATATTAATAGTGTAGGCGTTCAGAAGAGAAGTCTCCAAATGTGCCACTTTTGCACGAGGATCATTTTGAGCTAAAGGCACCGAGACCCTGCATGTTCAAGAGAAACTACTGCCCTCCCCTCAACTACCTAGAAGAAATCAAATAGGGGATTTTTCCCAGAAGAAAGTTATTCGGGAGATATATTTTATCTAAGAGGCCCCATGTATATGGCAGGGAAAACATCTAACAACCCAACATCTGCTCTCCTTATCGTCCTGTGAATGACCCTCCTGCCCTTAGAAGCCCCAGGCCCCCATCCCATTCCTTGGCTCAGGATGGCATATATGTCTCATTTTACCTTTCTGTTTCAAAACCTCTCGTGTATGTGAGCTTCCCAGGTGGATGAAAATACATTCAGTTTTCTCCTGTTAATCTGTCTCTTGCTAATTTAATTCTTAGACCAGCCAGAAGAACCTAGAATGGAAGAGGAAAGTTTTCTTCCTCCTCAACAATTATAATTAGCAATTTCTATCACATTCTTTTCATGGTTACACGATGTTGCCAGTAATACTATAATACTGTATACATGTACCTCACTTTATAAACAAAGCTTATCCAGTGGGCATTAACTGTAGTCCCAGTGGCACGTTGAAGGTTTTTTTATAGCAGCCGGTAAGAGCTTATTGTCACATCTCTCCCTAACTCTGTGCCCAGCTGACACGCTGGTGGCTTGAAAGCAGCCGTGGTAGGGGTACGTGTACCATGGAAACCGGCAAATACTGCTGGAGGATCACCGTCCTTTTCCCCACCTTCTCCTCCACCCCGCCATTTACAAGTACACCCCTGTGTTGTTCTCAATTTTTTGTTATAGCATATAATTAACATATATATTTGCACACTGGTCAGGGTATTTCCAAAGAAATATCCTTAAAAAAAAAGAAAGAAAGAAAGAAAAAAATCTCCACCCCAAAACAAAACAACAAATACCCCATGTAAAATGTTTTTAATTTACTCCTGCAAGTACTTAATTCCTTCCTCCTTACCCACCAGGTAATGAATCAGAAACTGAAGGAAAGTGGTTTGACCTCTTTTTAGGACATCCTTCCTCTCTTCTGCCCGATCTCACTGATGCTATTCCTTGTTTCAAGGAATTAGGGTAGCTTGGCATTAATATTGTCATTACTTTCAATTAATGTAATGGTCACGGAAAGGCTTGATTCAAATCTTTTGCCTTTAGAAATAACTGTTAGATGTTCACTGGGGAGAAAAAAAAAAGATGATGTTCCAGACATATTTCCCTTCGGTTTTTTCCTTCTTTAAGTGGCTGGGTCATGGAGGGGAGGTGAAAGGAGATGCAAATTTGTACCCTTACTAAATTCTGCCGCCATTCTTATTACAATGAGAAAGTTGCTGATCGCGTCACAAAACAAACTTCTTTTGCTTTAGTCTCTGAACACAAAGTGGGCTTGTAAAACGCAGATTAGTTCTTAAAGGTACAAAGAGATATACAATGGAGAAGTTCTGTCAGGGAAACATCAGGCGGGCTAATCAAAGATGAATAAAGAAGAAAGTAAGCTAGTCCCCTGGGGTCACTGCTGTCACCTCCTCCCTGCCCTCCACCCCACACAGGAAGGCATTGTAAAAGCAGCGGAGAATGGAATGAAATGGCTAGTTTGTGCCGAATGGTTTTGTGCTGTTCATACTTAACGCTACTTATTTTGAAAAACTCAGATAACTCACTTGACAGTTTTAGCTAGAGTTGTCACTTAGGGGTAAAAAGGAGGAAGAAGAAAAGCTAGGATCTAGGCTCTGGAGTAAGTCTGGCTGAGAGGTGGGGACCAGGGTAGAAAAGAATATGTTGAAACCTCATTTGCGTATCAGGGCTGCACAGCACATTGACTTAGTTACAGCCTAAAGCACACGGTGCAGTTGTAATAAGAACACAGTTATACAGTCAGTTTATAACAAAATTCCAAATGAAAATCTTCACATTTTAGAGAACAGAAACATGAAAGCGACCATGAGTATCCAGTCTTAATTTAAGTAAACATGAGAGCAGCTAGAGGGGGAAAATAGAAAGAAGAAAAACAAGTAATGTCATTGACTATTTCTTAACATCATAGGATACTTCCACAAGGGCATTGCAGACCTTTATGTGAGAAGTTAAGACCTCCCTGTTTCCCTCCTGTTTTTATATTGAGATTAATGTGATTTTTGTTCTCATAAAGTGAAAACACATTTTGCTAAAAAATTATGTTCTCTGCTTCTAATTGCTTGGAGAGCAAAATAGTTGACGTCAGAGTGTGTTTACTCTGGACTGAGGTGAGTACAGAATTGTGAAAAAGGTTGAAGAAATTGGAAAATTGGTGAGCACTAAAATTGTATCCTTCTCCAGGCAATGCTACTAAGGACTTGGCTATACATAGATTTCGAGGAAACAAATGTGGACCTGAAATGCTACTTACAACGTGAAAAAAAGTTGACTTTAACCGAACCATTTTTTGTTTGCACTTGTGGCTTTTCAGACTTACCTTTCGGTTCCAGTCCATGAAGTCCCGTCCCCGTGATCCTTTAGCAAAAGCTGAGTGACCTCCAACGAAACTCAGTCACAGGTGACTTTTAAATAAGCAGGAGAACTTTTATAGGGCTGTAGTTTTTTGACTGTAGTTATCTATTATCAGCATTTATTACTCCTGTAAATAAATATAGAAGGTGCTTTGGCCGTGGCTTGAGTGGGTGAGATTTTCTAACATCTCTCCAGGTAGATGCTGGGATCAGGGGGCAATCCTTAGCAAATCAAAGCTGGTAAAAGCAGAGTGATGCTGAAAATATTTGTAAGATATCAACTACAAGTTTTCTTCCTCAGTTTGTGACAGTGACGATTCCGGAATGATTCTCTCGTATACATGGAGAATATTCCAAGTCCTGTGTGGTTACAGGACTAGAATGGTTACACCATGTAACTAGTATCATTCTTTTAAGTAGGGGCTGCTTCCTCCGTTTCCTGGCTAGTGTGTGTTTCACGTACTTTTTTTTGGTTTTCTTGTACACCCTTTTGTCATAGTTTTCTTTGACTTTAAGGTGTGCTTATTTTTAATGTGAATAACAGTTAGCATCCATGATGATAAAGATACTGCAAGAAGGCATGAAACAGCCAAAGTAAACAGAGCTGTGGCCATCTCTAGTGGAGTAATCACAGCTCTAATGAAATCATAGTCTTGAAGTTTAGGCTGAGAAGTTTGCCAATTAGTTAAAAATGCACAATTGCTCCTTTTTCCTCCTATCATATAACCGAGGACATTGTTGTCCACACACACACACACACACACACACACACACGCGCGGTCCTGAGCACCTTAATCGTTCGAATAGCCCTCCCTTGTTCCAAATAAAGGGAAGCTTTCCAGCTTTGCATCAGCTGTTCTGCCTGGTTTTCAGGCTGACTAAACAGGATTGAATGTGGTTGGTGTTAGTATTGGTGGTCAGGGCTAGGGCTGTTGGCTTGCATGTTCTATTTCCATTATGCTTTCCAGCTGCTTTCATATTTCCAAGATCTTCGAAGCAATATCGCTTCACAAAAAATAAAATAAAATCTTTCCTCACTGCTCGTGATGTATGGGAACGGGAAAAGGAGTTTAAATTCTCTGGCATTTGAGTGATCCTAGAGGTCCTTTTTTGTATCTGCTACGTATAAAAAGTTTACGGCATTTCATTGGAACAACGAAGAAATAGTTCTAAAGAAGAATTCTATTCTTCTGTTTTTTGTTGTATAGAAGGCATAAAGAATTTAACTAACACAAACAAAACTGCCCTGAAAACTGAATTTAAACCACGGGCATAGAAACGCTATCAAGCTATTTCATAGGATGGATACTGACCACGGCTACCCTTTCCTGATCTTTTCCTGGCCACTCAGTGGGCCAGTCACTGAGTTTTATGTACATGACAATCTTTGCGCTTCCCAACAGTAGTGGGACTTGGCTGTGAATTATGATCTTCATCTTCCTCACGAAGAAAAAAGACCGGCTGGGAGAGATGCAATCACTTTTCCATAGCCTTAAAGACAGTAGATATGTAATGATTTACTTATTTATAAAATATAAAAATAATAAAACGAATCTTAAGCAATAAAATACTATTAAAAAGATGGGTTTGAGAGGGTGAAGCATTCTGGAAAGGAATGTGTTTTCCTGGAAGGAAACAACAGCCTCAGGGCCTCCCGCACACAGCCTCGCATCTGGGCGCATAGATGCGCTTATAAGAGAAGTGTTTGGATCTTTAGTTCATGGCTCGAGTAATGTCTTTCTCTGGTCAGAAATTAGACCCTTAAATGCATCATGTTCTTTCCTGTGTTCTCAGGTTTTGAGTGGACAATTTGGGGTGTCACGTACATTAATTAGTGTATAATCTTCTGGACTCTTCTGGAATCCATTTTAACTCTGAAGCCAGTTCTTCTGAAAAGCAGCGTTTCCTCTTTTGAAAATATTTAACCTGATTTTAATTTAAATTGGGAGATTTTGCCTTTTAGTCACTTTATGTGCCTTTACTATATTTCCTCCCTCCCCGCCAGACCTGACCCTGACAGGTTTACTCATCTGTTGAACTACAGTACACATCTCCCCACCTGAGGCTCACTTTTGGGAAACAAAATCTTTCAGTCAATATTTTATGGAGATTTTCTGGCCTGTACAAATACTGGGACATTGCATATTTTTAAGCTAGAGCACTACTTCTTTTTCTGACTGTGCTTTGAACTTGTGTGTGAATGTTCGCTAAGGGATGAATCGAATCCTCCAAGAGCTTAAAGCAGCCTCTGTATGTGCAGTGGTTACAGGATACTAAGGCCTCTACCATGAGGAGGAAAAAAGTGACTAGAAAATGGTCAGCACTCCTAGGACACACTGGAATTCAGGGATTATGGTTTATTTGTTTCTATGTTCCCTGAACACAAAACTCTTCCTGCCTGATGTTAGCATGTGCTTGTCTACATTTTAATCGAATAAATGAAAGTAAAAGATTTTTCGAGTAGCAAACCAGGAAATAATTTGACAATAAATTTCCTGATTAAGTTATATGTTGGTACATATTGCCGTTACTTTATTATTAATATACAGTTTTATTTTTTAAAAGGCTACTTAACAGCCAAATACAAGGTAGAATGTAATATCTTAATTTTTTATTCTCTCCAAATGCATTTTATATAAATAACGTGAAGTTTTCCCCCTTTCTGAGCCATAATACAATTCCACATCACATATGAAATTTCTTGTCCCTCACATTAAGGCCTTGCAAGATTAAATAGTAAAGTGACAGTGTGGTTTAGTATATAGTAGCCTGAAATGGTAGGTAAAATAGCTAATCTTGATCTTATTAAAATGATTAATTTGTCGCTATTGGAAAAATTTTAACTACTTATGCCTCAAAATCATCACAAAAATGTCTTTGGAATTACTCCATCATTACCATTATAAAGGTGATAACCACATTTTAATAGATCTTTCCTTTATATTTTTAAAAACTCATTTAATTTTCAGTTTCATGCTATACATATGGTTGATTTTTAAAACGACAGGCTTTTGCAAGGTGAGCCGCAGCTAAAGTTAGAGACTTCGGTGCATGTGTGGTTTCATTTGTTACAACTCCATGCTCTTATTTTCGTTAGCTGTTTGACATTTCTATTCCAGGAACGGTTGATTTTAGCTATCAGGTTACCAGTTATAGAATTTGAGTTTGTATCTTTTTTTTTTTTTTTTTTTGCTTATGAGTTCTCACAAATCTAGTTTAAAACAGTCATTTTTACAGATAGGAAAAAAAGCATGGTGGTTTATTCGATAAATTATCAAAGCCTGGAAATTAAAAAGAAATGAAAGATATTTAAATTAAAAACAGTAGATTTCCATTAGTAAGCTTTGTGATATTAATGTAATCTAGTAACATTTATTGTGAACCTCTGATCCTGACAGAAACTCATTTATTATTATTATTATTTGTTTATTTATTCTTTTTTTGTTGACAGTCATTTTATACTGAAGTTAAAAATAGAATGTATTCCTAGGTTCAGAGAAATCCAGTTTTCAATGATATTTTATTCAGATTATACTCATCAGGCTTTCAAAGAAGAAATAAAGCATCACAGTTCTTCCCTCAAAGTCAAATAAATGAATGAATATTTCACCACCAAGTTCACTGTTTGATATATTCCTTTAAGACAAGACCCAAAGCCGTACACAGAAGCCTCAGTAAATTTACAAGTCAGTGTCCTGCCTGTCTCTACAGATGCTTTCAACAGTCTTTACTAAATTACTGAGGAAAAATGTAGAGTCTATGGACCAAACTCCCAAACCTTCTACCACTCATTTAAGAGACACTAAAACAATGATATGAGGTTTATTGAACCATTGTTCCCTGACACCATCAATAACTAAGAAAGATAAGTAAACATTGATAAGACATCAGAGGGCCTTTTACAAATGTCTGAGTTCTTGGAAAAGCTTCAGGACCAGTAGAAGAGAAAGAAAACTCCCCCCCCTCCCTCTCTCTCCCTCCTCTTCGTTGATATCCATGAGTGCACCTGTTTTTCAGGTGGCTGAGGGGCTTGGTTTCTTTAGATGCACTTCCAGTTCAAGAGATCAAACAAGGGGAGGTGCCTTTCCTGACCTTGATGCAGGGTAATGACAGACAGCTTTTGCAATCGGCTCAGGTCAGCCTTCACACACTGGCTGGCTATCCACACCTTCTCATTCCCACGCGTGAGCCCGGCAGACGTTTCCCCATCTGAGGCTCACACAGTTTGCCATCACTGCTCTTTCGTAGGATACAGATTCAGGTGTATTACAAGTTAAAAACCCGCCACGTGGGAATGTTAGCTTTCCCTATCAGCAGGACACTCAAATAGAACTTACTGGGGATTCGTGCAAAACATAGGGCATTGGCATCTCTGAAAAAGTACCTTGAATGTTGAGTAGGCAAAGAGGGGTGAAAGCATTGCAGGCAGAAAGTGGACACGGCCTAGGGAGTGCCAGGGACTTCAAGGTGGTCAGGGGGCCAAGACTGGGAGTGAAGGTGAGCATGGACTGGGATGGACTGGGATGGAGGAGGAGACTTCACAAGGCACGGGTTTTGCAGGGCTTTGCTGGCTGCGTCAAGGGGTTTTAGCTTTGTCACGAGCACGGTGGGAAGATACTGAAGAGTTTTAAGGCGTGTCTGTTGCGGGCTGGAGAATGTCTGTGGATGGCTGCGCTGACCGGAAGGAGGGTGAGTGCTGACGAAGTTTTGGGCACATCACTCTGATCCCTCAGTGGAGAAAGCTGGGAAAGAGCCGGCGCTGCTGGGAGACGCCCTTCTGTGTCTGATGAGAAGCGGGTGTGGCTGTGACTCCGGCGGTGAGGCTACGGGCAGGAGGAGTGGATGCATTAGATCTCCAAGGTCCTGGGAGTTTCCAAAGCATGTGAAAAGGCAAAGGAAAGTCATTTGATGAGTAATGGAAGAAATACCGAAGAGAAACTGGGAATGATTAGGATTTTTTTTTTTGGTATGTGGCATGAAGCCTAGTTTTTAATGTGAAGTTTCTAATCTCTAATGCACAAGAGGCAAAATGTTATAATCCAATTTAGGAAACCTGGAAAAAAAAATCTAACTCAAATCAGTTTATATCCAACAACATATGATACTGAGGAATTAAGATGAATGTTCTTTTTAGACAGTTAATTTTAAATATCTTATATCATTAGGCCAAGGAAGATATATTGCTGTATTTGTAGCAGTCGTTTAATTGGAATACTTAATCAGAATCACAGATCCTTTTTTTGGAATTCTTTTCTTACAGCGTGATACTAGGATACAATTGGTAAAATTACTCTTAATTTGACCCATAACATTAAGTAAAGTGCAAAGTTGAGAAGCCTGTATAAATTGGTCTACAGGGTGCTGACATGTGTTCTCCATGCCATCTAAGTTGTTTAGAGTTTTGTCAATTAAACCACAGTAAGAATAGTAGCAACAACAAAGTGACTTGTGCTTTTAGGGTTTTTTCCTAAGTGTAAAGAGATTTTTTCTTAATAAAAAAGTGTGTGCTGTGGCTCACAAGTCATCACTCAATTCCTGCACTGTGCCTTTAAGAAGGACTTTCTTTCTTTCTTTCTTTCTTTCTTTCTTTCTTTCTTTCTTTCTTTCTTTCTTTCTTTCTTTCTTTCTTTCTTTCTTTCTTCCTTCTCTCTCTCTCTCTCTCTCTCTCTCTCTCTCTCTCTTTCTTCCTCCCTCCCTGCCTCCCTTCCTTTCTTTCTTGTTTTTTTTTTCTTTCTTTTGTTAAGACATGGAACTGATTCCAGGACTGTCAGGGGACGATGAGCGTGTTCTATTTCTTTCTAGAAAACTCCAAGGTCACCCTCTCTTTTCCAGGCTTTAATTTAAAATGTGTCTGTTGAAAACATAAGCTCTTTTATTATTTCTTCTTTTTTGTCTTTTTTTTTTTTTTCCTTTGGCTGCACCGTACATACGGCTTGTGGGATTTTAGTTCCCCGACCAAGGATCAAACCTGGACCCCGGCAGTGAGAGCGGAGTCCTAACCACTGACTGACAGGGAATTCCCTTCTTTGTCATTTTGAAACGCACATATTGTCATCCTCCCCCCCCCCCCCCCCACCCCAGCCCAGCTTCTAGTCCAAGGAGCGTAAGGCAATTCTGAGTCCTTTGCTCAAAAGATGTTGGTTGATCCTCCATGGTTGGTACCTTAGGGACCTCTACAGTCGGGGCTGTGCTGCTTTTCACGTGAACCCTCAAGAAGCAACTCCCGTCTCCTCTGCCATGTATTAAGAGAGTTACTAATTCTTTCGAAGAACCTGGGTGATATTGAGATAGTCATTCAAGCAACACTTCTCACCTCCAAACATACACAACTGCTTTAGATACTAAAATCCTGCCTGGCATGTTTCCAAGGAACTGGGTGAGGGGACACAGAAACCCCAAGATTAAACCTCTGAGGTTGAAATTTTCATCAATTCCCTATAAATGTAAATTTGTGGTCTGAGGTGTATGGATTTCTATCCATACCTACAAATTTTGTATTTATGATTGTGTGTGTGTGTGTGTGTGTGTGTGTGTGGTACGCGGGCCTCTCACTGCTGTGGCCTCTCCCGTTGCGGAGCACAGGCTCCGGATGCACAGGCTCAGCGGCCACGGCTCACGGGCCCAGCCGCTCCGCGGCACGTGGGATCCTCCCGGACCGGGGCACGAACCCGCGTCCCCTGCATCGGCAGGCGGACTCTCGACCACTGCGCCACCAGGGAAGCCCTGTATTTATGATTTTTGAGCCTATTTCTACCTCTCCTTCGGAAAATACCTTTTTCCTCACTGAAAGGTCATTTGAAATTTTCAGTGTGAGTAGGAAGGTTCTTATTTCATTAACAATTTGATCACTTTACTAATTAAAGTCATTTAAAAATTTTTAGTTTCTGAATTTAAATTATTTTTAATTAAAAATTTTTTTATTGGAGTATGGTTGCTTTACATTGTCGTGTTAGTTTCTGTTGTACAGTGAAGTGAATCAGCCGTATGTATACATATATCCCCTCCCTCTTGGATCTCCCTCCCACCCCCCCAGCCCCGCCATCTAGGCCATCACAGAGCACCGAGCAGAGCTCCCTGTGCTATACAGCAGGTTCCACTAGCTATCCATTTTACACATGGTAGTGTATTTATGTCAAACCTAATCTCTCAATTCGTCCCACCCTCCCCTTCCCCCACTGTGTCCACATGTCCATTCTCTATGTCTGCATCTCTATTTGTCCATCTCTACAAATGACTCAATTTCATTTCTTTTTATGGCTGAGTAATATTCCATCGTATATATGTGCCACATCTTCTTTATCCATTCCTCTGTTGATGGACATCTAGGTTGATTCCATGTCCTGGCTATTGTAAACAGTGCTGCAATGAATATCGTGCTACATGACTCTTTGTGAATTATGGTTTTCTCAGGGTATATGCTCAGGAGTGGGATTGCTGGGTCATATGGTAGTTCTATTTGTAGTTTTTTAAGGACCCTCCATACTGTTCTCCATAGTGGCTGTATCAATTTACATTCCCACCAACAGTGCAAGAGGGTTCCCTTTTCTCCACACCCTCTCCAGCATTTATTGTTTGTAGATTTTTTGATGATGGCCATTCTGACCGGTGTGAGGTGATACCTCATTGCAGTTTTGATTTGCATTTCTCTAATAGTTAGTGATGTTGAGCATCTTTTCATGTGTCTCCTGGCCATCTGTATGTCTTCTTTGGAGAAATGTCTAGTCAGGTCTTCCACCCATTTTTTTGATTGGGTTGTTTGTTTTTTTAATATTAAGCTGCATGAGCTGTTGATATATTTTAGAGATTAATCCCTTGTCCATTGCTTTGTTTGCAAATATTTTCTCCCATCCTGAGGCTTGTCCTTCCGTCTTGTTTATGGTTTCCTTGCTGTGACTTTAATTTTTTAAAGTCTTCTGCCGTCTGGCCTCTAATTACTTGTCCTTTCTGAAGCTTTGTATGAGCAGTGACAAGCCCCCGCAAGCATTCTCTTGCATCGATGTCTCAAGGCAGGAGAGACTCCATAGAACAGGACTTCCTAGATTTGGCAGCATGGCAGAGTCTCCTGGACTTTGCAAAACTACACATTCCCAGATTCTACTTTACACCTAACAAGTCACACTTCTGGGTTGGGGCAGGGGTGAGGTTTGAGAGTCTGCATTCTTAAAATGCTTCCCTAGTGATTCTGATGTAACTGTCCACTTATTTACAGATTGCCTTTGGGAGCCCTGTAAGCCTCGGGGGGCAGGCAGTAGTATTAATGTCCTTAAACGTCTTCTATCTTTGGAAATGGAAACCATTTTAGGATGTTGTTATGTGTAGAATTGTGTCCTCGTCCCCTCCCCACTGCATGCCCTGAAATTCATATGTTGAAATTCCAACCTCCAGCACCTCAGAATGTAACCTTATTTGGAGATAAGGTCTTTAAAGAAGTGATTAAGTTAACATGAAGCCATCAGAGGGATGCCCAAATTCAGTAGGACTGGTGTCCTTACAAGAAGAGGAAGGGACAACAGGGCACCAGGACACAGAGGGACACCCCTGTGACGAGGCAGCGATAGGGCAGCCACAAACAGAGGCCTGGAACAGATGCTTCCCTCACGACCTTCAGGAGACGCCAACCTTGCCCACACCTTGACCTTGGACTTCTGGCCTCCAGAACAGAGAAAAAACACATTTCTGTTGGTTAAAACCACCCAGTCTGTGGTATTTTGTTATGGAAGCTCTAACAAACTAATAATATAGATGTTATATACTATAGGGAAAGGCCATATAACAGTGAAAAAATAGTTTTTAATTTTGGTGGCAGTCATGTTAATTAAAAATTTTTTTTTAAATCTAGTATCAGGAATTAAATTCATTATTTTGGGTTCTCTGGTATTGAGTTCTGATAGGATGGGATTAAATATTTTAAAAATGGAAGTCTGTCTGTAGTGAAGTTTTACCTTAAATCTGAGAAATGAAATGGAAAACACACTTTCAATGATTGACCATATAAGCTTAAGCAACGAATTGTGCTTTGATGAATTCAAATAGTTGCATGTTGAAGGTGTAACTATATCAAGTTACGAGTAATCAAGCTCATTGATTTTAAGATTTAAAATGTGTAGAGTGGTCTAATTGTTGATCCCCTGAGCTGCAAGGCCATGTTGTAACGTTACAAATAGATAAAACAAAAGAAAGAACTCACTTTGTCAGCAGTCTGTAATCTTGCTGGAAGGAGAGAGAACACTGAATCTATTCCTTAGCATAAGGTGTATTATTAGCTTCCTTGACAAGAATGAGATTGACTTTGTAATGATAAATTATTGGGACCTAATTTAACCCAGTACTGTGTGTTGAGTTGCTGTTAATTATTTCAAGCAGAACTTTTAAAGGAAGTTCTTCCTCATCTCTCTCTTTTCCTCTCCCAAGGACTCCCCAATTCACTGCACTTTGGACAGCATACACATTTATCACAATATATTATAAATATCTGTTTATGTCTCTCAAAGACCATAATTTCCATGAGGGTAGAATCACACCTGTCTCTTCCTTAGTTTGTTCCTATCACTCCCCACAGTACCTGGCACATTGTAGGTGCACAATAAATATTTGTTTAATAAATAAACGTATAACTGAAACAAGTTTAATTTAATATATTTTACTCATATTTCATGTGATAAAGGTAAATGTTGAAGTGAAATTTAGAAGAGGAGAGGTCCTTTCAGGTAGATAAATAATACCGTTGTATCAGTTAGCTAAAGCCAACTGATTACATAAAAAACACTTGTAGAAAAAATAGGCAAATTCTTTTTCTGCAAGACATTTACAATTTCATTAAGGAAATAATGTACATATACAAAAAGTTAATTCAGAATAGTATATGGAAGTTTGTATATGAGAGTTTGTGTAGTGCATGAATGCTATGCACTATTTTTCACAATCATACTTTATTAAATTGATAAAGATTTCACTAAATTTTTAAACAGTTTATACTTGCTTATCTATTTCTTGAGTGCATATTTGGCTGTTGGAAATGTAGGAGGGTTAGCTCGAAAATCTGAGAGGTTTTGAGAATCCACTTAAGTAAACTAAGAAGAATGTTTCTTTAGAAGAAAGACATTCTTAAAGAAAGACGTAAGTTAAAATGGCATCTTTGCATAGATTTCCAGAATGCCCACTTGAGGCACATGTGGATATTCTGATAATAGTAATTATCTATGGCAGAGTGTTTGGAGTTTGGCAGCCTTGAGTAAAATCATTACTGAAATGTATTTAAGTTGTGTGTTTTCTTGATTCTTTAATGGGACAGAGACAGTACTGTATGTTTACCAAATCATTTTCTTTTTGTCTTGAGCATATGGGAAGATGTATTTCCCAGCTCCTTTGCAGCTAGGTAGTCATATCACCAGTTCTGGCCAATAAAAAATCAGTGGAAGTGATGTATGCATTTTCGGATCTGGTCCATAAAATCCTCTCACCCACAGTCCTCCTTTCTTCTCACGGACGACAGGTGTTGAAGTGTAATCCATGAGATGGAAATAGCATTGTCTCTGAGTTCCCACTGGGACCTGAGTAACTGACCCACCCACAAACCAAACTGTCAACCATATTTAACCATTACAGGAGAAATAATATATTGTTTCAAGCCACTGAGATTTTTCTTCTTCTCTTTTTGTATTTTTGTTACAACAGCATAGCATAGCTTACCCTGACTAATTCAGTCTGCATGTTAAGGGTAAATAGATGTGGTCCTTCTATCGCTCAGCATTTATCATATACTATGAATTGCTCTCATGTCGAAATAATACTTTCCCAAACTTTTAAAGTCTTCATTAATCCTTATCAAATTTGGCTGTATACTTTATTTTCCATGTACTGTGGAGAGCTTTGTGTATTTCTAAATGTTAGGCAACAATTGTAGGTAGTTAAAAGATAAATTAAATCAAAATAAAGTAAGAATTGCCAAAGGTTGAAGAGAGTTACAATAGGAAGTAAATGGCAAATTCTAAGGGAATAAAAGTTTATATTTGGTAACTCAAATTGGATTTCTTTTTTGTTTTAGAAGAATGAACTTGAAGGAAGAACTATTGAAGAACACTTTTGAGGGTTGATTCAATGTTTTTTTTGTTTTCCCTTTAGTCATTTTTGCAGGGCTAGTAAATGAAGAAGTAGTCCATACAAATCAAAGGTCACAGTGTTTTTAATTTTAAAAATTTAATTTAAATAATTAATTTTTAAAATCATTTATACATCACATGGTTCAAAGTTAAAAAGACACAAAATTCTGTACTTTGAAAAGCCCCCTTCCCACCCTTATTCCCCAGACCCTTAGTTCATCTTATCAGGAGCAAGTCAAGCTACCAATTTCTTATTTATTCTCCCAAAGGTTTTGTGTATTTACAAAGAATGATATATCTATATCACCCCCATTTATTTTTTAAAGCACACATTACTCTTAATTCAGCAATGATTTTTTGATATCATTTAAAATATATGCAGAATCCAAATATATCTTACCACTGCCTCTCCTAACACCTTGGTTTGAGCCCGTGTCATCTCTTGTTTCTATTAAAGAAAGAGCCTTTTGACTAGCAGATCAACCAGCATGATCCTTTGGGAAAACAAAGTCACATCATATTACCCATTTGCTGTGGACCCTTTGATGGCTCCCATCATACTCAGAGCGGCCGCCTTCTTTGCCCTAGTGTACACTATGGCCTGATCGTCCTCCTCCCACGGACTCTCAGATCTCCTCTCGTACCTGTCAGCCTCATCATCAAGTAGCTGCCACACCGGCCTCCCTGCTGTACCTTGAACATATCTCAAGGATTTTGTACCTGTCCTCTATCTCTGGATGGTTCTTTTCCCAGATAGCTGCATAGCTAATTGCCTCACTTCTTTCAGATCTCTGCTCAAATGCCACGTTAACATGGAGAACTTCCTTGACAACCCTAAATAAAATAGCGACAATCCTGCCCCCCCCATCCTCCTTACATTTGGTTTTACCCCATTGACACAATATTGATATATCCATTCTTATTTGTTTATTGTCGGTACCCCACGTAAGCTGAAACTTAGTTTTGTCCGTTGTATTCTCTTTGCCTAGAACAGTAGTTGGGGGCCAGGTGGGCCCACAGGTTGGGTAGTGAAGAGTCACTTCTGAATTATACAAGACAGTCTGAAGTTGGAAAAAAACACACCTCAGTAAGTGCTCAATAAGGTTTTGTTAAATAAATAAACAAATGACTTGCCGTATTAGTATGTAAACGTGTATCTCATTCTTTATTTAAGGGTTGCACGGTATTCCCCTTGTGTGTGGAAGATATGTACGTACCTTACTATACTTAACTAAGCCCCCAACCAAGAGATATTTTGGTTGTTTTCAATCTTTTGGTAAAAAGAAAATACTGCAAAGGATAACCTTTTACATACCTATTTTTAAAAACTAGATTACCATTTTATTATAAAAGAATATAACTCAGGCCAATTAGATGGAAGAAACGCATAGGGCAAGGTATGGGGAAAGGGCATGAAGCTTCTGTGTTCTCTGTGAGCACGCCACTCTCCCCAAGTCTCCACATGGTCACCAGTCTGGAAACATCCTTTAACCATATTTAGGTAATATGGATCTCTGGGATAATTTCCTAAAGGTAGAAATGCTATGTCAAAGGGACGTACCTTTGTGATTTCATTAGATATTGCTAAATTGCTTTCCAAAGAGATTGTATCAACATATAATTTCATCAATCACGCATAAGGTGTTTGTTTCTCCACACCTTCAATAACATCATGTGTTATATTTCTATGTCATGAGACTTCTTTCCTAGGAAGATTGTCATATTCTCAAAAATTGAATGAATTCCAAGGAACACATGGAGAAATAGCATTTTCTAAATCAACTTCTCAATAAGGTGAAATGACTAGAGCAAGGACAAACATGACATGACACATCAGATTAAAAGAAAAAAAAACTGAAGATGATAATTAAATGAAAAATTAATAGGAGAGAAATTATTGGAAATATTTACCAACATAAAGCTCATGCAAATAAGTATAGAAAGAATGGACAGAGATTTCAAACATTTTTACTTAGTGTTACCACCTCAGAGTGTTGAAGTTTTTCTACACATCTAGATAGTCCCTCCAATTCTCATTCCCTCCAACCCCGCATAAATCTGAGGTAGACTTTCAGAGACTGACAGCTTCTTTCTTGGATTATTATTATTTTTTGCTTCAGTCATATACCAGCAGCATTTCTCATCTGGCATTCTATGAAAGAATTAAACTCTAATTATCTAAGGAAGAGGTCAACAAACTTCTTCTGTAAAGGACCAGGTAGTAAATATTTTGGGGCTTTGAAGGCTGTGTGGTTTCTGGTGTACCTTTCAACTCTACCACGGTAGCTGAAAAGCAGCCATAGACAATGCCCAAATGAATGAGTGTAACTGTGTTACAATAAAGCTTTATTAACAAAAACAAGTTGATCAACTGGATTTTGCCTGTGGTGGTTGTTTGTCAACACCTTCCCTAAGGTACCGATTAACACAATGAAGGAAGCACTATCCTTTGCAATTAGATGGCACTAGCTATCGCTTACCTCTGGGAGAATTGAGAAAATAGTCACTCAGATCATTTTTTATATGGCTAATTCTTTTGCAAACTGTAGATGAGGTCAATGGGACCTAGAAAACCACCTTGTAATTGAAGTCAACTAATCCCAGTGAAACCTAAACGCTGCGCCTTGGTCAATGGCGGGCGGTGGTCCTCTTCATCCCTACTTAGCGTCTTTGGTCTGTGGCTCCTTTAATTCCTCCTTGCCCAGCCCTGAAGTGTGGTTTGAAAATACATGCCGCTGCATCCCGTGTTCTCTTTTTAATTCCCTAGTGCACCCATGGCTTGATGTTCTCATAACTTAATTGATACCAACAGTATTTTTAAATAAACCCCTAGCCCCTCTAGTAACTTTTGTTAGTTTTGCACAGTGGGTGGGCAACACTCAGGGGAGGCAGGGGCAACACGTGATTTCTGGGAGAAAAATCAGTGGCTAGAAGACAAAAGACCCAAGCACAGTAGCGTGGCATGTGGGGTTCAGGTGGGCACACAGGTTGGGCAGTGAAGAGTCACTTCTGAATTATACGAGACAGTGTGAGACTGGGAAAAAACACACCTCACTTGTGTTTTCATCTTTTCCTTTCCATTTTTTTATTTTCTGCAAGCCTTCTAGTCTTTTCTTTGTACTTTTATGTCTTTTCCAGAAGCACATAGGGTTGAGAGAGGAAAAAGTTAAAATTTAAGCTAGTTGGTCTAGTTTCTGGTTACTTTTCAAATAATAGATTAAGTATGAAAGAAGTTCAAAACCATTGAGTAAAGTTGGCTTTTCTATTGTTTGTAAAATTTAGCTATTCTTTATTTCCAGGTAGCACAAATAATGCATTGTTGGTTTTACTCTTAGAAACATTTACTTCAGTTTTCAAGTCAGTAGATAATGATTATTTTATTTGGCTGCATAAATGCAGAGGTAGCATTTTGAACCCATCTGTGTATTTTATCACTATCATGAGTGTCTGAAATACAAAGATTTTCTTAGAAATAGAGTGACCCAGAATTCCTGTCCTTGGCCTTTCTTCCCAAATCAGGCCAAAGAGAAATAAAATACCTAGTCTTTGATCAGTTAAAATACTGATAGTTGGGAAAACAACAAACAGTAGATTGTTTTCCTACCCATTGTGAAACAAAATAAAATGTTTACCTATAGGGAACACTAGATCGTCTTTAAGTCGCTCTCTCCTATCTTTTCTTCCTATTTTCTTGATGGACCCGGTCTCTTACCTGAGCAAACATCTTTCTCTGTTTGGCTTGTATTCTCTGAGTGGACAGGACAGTGACCCATTAACTGCAGTGTGGGCTCTGACTTTTTCAGGAGCAGGAGTTTGAAATACAACTCTTATCCATCATATTTCTCCAATTTTTAGCTCTCCTTTATTTTTAAACACTTTACAAAATGGAAAACCTATTTGAATAAAAGCAGGTTCTTTTTTTTTGAGATGCACAAGGAAAAGCTATGAAGAGAAGCAGGGTGTTTTTCTTTAGTATGTGGCTCCTTGAAAGTTGCTGTTACATCAAGAGAACTTTTTTGTTAAGTGTGATTAGAGTTTGAACACAGTCTATTTCTAACATTCTCATTAGGGAAAAAAAATAAGGTATCTATAGCTATATATTTATAATAAATTTCAGAGGGCAAGTATATATTTAAACCTATATTAATTGCACATCAAAACAGGAGGCATATGTGGTGGGTGCATTCCAAAAGTTCTTAGAATTACAATAAACATTCCAAGTTTCATATACTTATCCAAATTCTCTCATCAAGCATCCAGGCTGTGAAGCTATGAGAACAGGATTTCTTGAGAGAATACCAATACATTCCAGTCTCTGGGAGACTCAGAAGATTCTCACTCATTTATTATTACTTTGGCTGTAAACCAGAAAGAAATGATAGAACACTAAAAAGAAGTACAAGATGGAAAATGTGTTAAAATATTGAAAAAAATTTGTTCTTGATTGGGGTAAAGCTTAAGAAAATGCTATTTATCTGAGACAGTTTCTTTACCATTTTATGCAGACATGAAATAGCATACTTTTCATTTTTAGTGCAATGTCTGTTCTACAATAAAGGCGATGAGGGGTACAGTTGCTTCTGAAGCACCTTGAATTGATTTGATAGTTTGGTTATGCTCTAGGTAACAAAATAATGGCCTGGGGGTTTGACCGTCATTCTACGAACATATTGGGATATTTTATTTCATGTCTCTGCTTAGCCATCTGGCCCAAAATATTATTGATTGATTGTTAAGTGCTTCCCATTTCGAGTCAATGCAATTAAGGAAACTTGAAGGTCTGAGGGAATATCAATGCTTTCTAACAATAACAGCTAGCCTCACTGAACAACTATCCCAGGCGCTGAATTAATTGTCTCTTATCCATCCATCAATGCATCCATCAATCTATCCATCTACTCAATACTCTGTAATGGCCTATATGGGAAAAGAATCTAAAAAAGAGTGGATGTATGTATATGTATAACAGATTCACTTTGCTGTACACCTGAAACTAACACAACATTGTGAATCAACTATACTCCAATAATTGTTCTTTTAAAAAATCCATCAAAGAAGGTCTTTTTTTTAATCTTCATTTTCCAGGGAGCGCACCAAGGCTCAAAGAAATGAAGTGATTTGCTCAAGGACATGTAATAAGGAAAACCTAGAGCATATTCAAACCCAGTTCTGTTTGTCTTTAAAGCATCTGTTCTATCCCTCTCTAACTTAATTCACCCTTTAAGATTTTTAGTATTCTTACCTATGCCCCGAGTGACTGACTGCTTGGGTAACTTTTCTAAACAGTACGTTGAGAGTAATATGCATACGTACCTATGACATTTGCTTGAGAGGAAAATGTACAGGGCAGGGACAAGTAGGGATGAATTGGGTCTTTTACAAGACTGGAACTCAGCAGCAAGAAGCAATATAGACCTAAGCTATGATCCTTACTAGATGCAGGTTAGGTATCTTTGGTAGTATGGTGGAGGCCTTCCTGTCACTACGATGCTATCAGCACTGATTTTACTCTAGAAAAAAATAGACATGGAATGACACTTTTCCCTGAGTGCTTACACATTATAAATTTGCATGGTACTAGGATCAGAGGTTTACAAAGACTCATGCCACTTAAAGCATATTGCTTTGGAGAACTTAGACACTGCTGTTTTAAAATCCACTAAAGCAATGATGTTATTTCTATTCAATGTAAACAGTTCAAATGTTCCGACTTAAGTCTGTAAAAATATGTAGTGTTCCTTCTACTTCATGTTTATTTCAGATACAAAAGCCATAATACAGTTAATTGTAGTTTCCACCATCACGTGCTAGGAGAATTAAGGCTTATGCATTACTCTATGAGTCTCAAGTTTAAAAAAAGTGATGAAATGTATTGTCGTTTCTCTCAGCAAATTTTAACACCTGTTGCTTGGGCTCTTCGACCCTTTGTACTATCGTATTGTTGTCACCACTTTGCACATGTTTCTTTGTGTATTTCACCGCCCCTACCGTGATGTACTGCTCTTAATAAGTGTAATAAATATTTTTTTAATAAAGCTGCATCACGAAAAGGTTACAAAACTCTTTCCCTGGTATTCAGTTCATTAACGGTTATGAGACCAGCAGCTCTGACAGTACGTGCATCTTTTAATTTTCTTGATCGTCCCTTAGTCTTATTTACTGTGGGCAAGTGGCGCCCATGGATTGCTTCCTCCATATCATCGGTGGGAACCGTCTGCAGCTGTGGCACCATAGGTGGCATCTCTGAACCTAAATAGCTTCAGTTTGGTGCTCTTCCTCCGAGTAATTTTTCTTCTTTCCAGACTTTTTTCTTTTCTTTTTCTTTTCCTTTATTTGGTGTTCTTCCTCTATAATAAAAAAGAATTTAGAAAAAAAGGATTGGGAATTAACAGTTTGGAAGAGCAGAAATTAACTGTGGTCATGAAAGGACTTGGATACTCACTAACACAGCTTTTCCTGATGGCTAAGGAAAAGAATGGCATCTAGGGAAAGAGGACAAGGCAAAGAGAAAGCAGAAATCTGCCCGCTGAGGAGAGCTTGCTGAGCACTCGTTTCTACCCAGGTGATGTTTCCGTTCAATACCACAAAGGCTCATCGTGTCCTTTGTAAGACGTGAATTGCCTCTCAGCTACACGAGCATTTAGATTGATGTTAAAATTAACCGCATGTATGTGCACTGCCATGCGTAAAACAGATGGCTAGTGGGAGCCTGCTGTATAGCACAGGGAGATCAGCTCGGGGCTCTGGGGTGACCTAGACGGGTGGGATGGCGGGGAGTGGGTGAGAGGGAGGTCCAAGAGGGAGGGGGTACATGTATACATATAGCGGATGCTGTTCATCGTACAACACAAACTAACCCAACATTGTAAAGCAACTATACCCCAATAAAAAATAAATAAATTAATTAAAATCTTAAAAATTAAATTAAATTAACTGCATGTGAGAAACACGTCATCTATGGGACAGAGGAGGCTGTAGCGGGCTGGGTGCTTAAGACAATTGGTGATAGACCCTGGGAGCCCACTGTGCTCTGACCCCTGAGTCTGGGGGTCATTGTCGTTTGGTCTGGTGGCCAGTCTCAGATTATTGGGCGGTCCTTGGAGCTAGTGTATGAACTATCAAGATATCATTTCTTTAGACATTAGTTAACATTCTTGGGAGAAATAAGTTAAATACAATTTAGATATAATTATGACTGTCCTCCAGAGACTCAAGAAGTCTAGGCTAAACTTAGGGAATAGCTAAGAGAACCAGTGAAGAAATGGAGAAGACCATTAATCCGAAAGAGCTAGATTTTCTTTATTCTTTGCCATGAGCTAGCAGTATGATCTCTGATAAATCGTTTTATTTCTCTGGTGCTGTTTTCTAAATTTTTTAATGAGTTGTATTGGGAAAGCTTTAAAGTACCTTATGGCTTTGAAATTCTACTTCTGTCAAACTTGATCACTCATACTGTCCATGTTTATTATTTAGGGCAGATGGGAATTAGCATCATTAATCACTCCTTCCTTCCTTCCTTCCTTCCTTCCTTCATTCAGCAGCTACTGGGTGCCCCCCACCCCATGCCTCAGGCTCTGTTCTAGATACGTCGGATACATCAGTCAATAAAACTGACAAGGATCCCTGCCTCCTTCTCCCCATATCCCCTCTAAGATCACATTCTTGCAGACAGAGAGAGACAAAATAACAATAAAAAGTAATAAGAAAATGTAGGCTATATTGGCAAGTGCTACATACAAAAATAATAGAACTTGGCCAAAAGGACCTGTAGCAGTGAAGTGAGAAGACTGAAAATAGATGTGGTATGAGGGTAAACCTTATCGGGAAGGTGACATGGAGAAAAGACTCGAGGAGGGTGAAGGACGGGACCTTGCGGACATCAGCTGTCCGCGCGACCCAGGCAGAGAGAATGGCCAGCGGAAGAGCCCTGGGGCAGGAGCAAGCCTGTGCGTTGTGGAAACAGCCAGGATGGCAGTGGAGTCAGAAGGTTCTGGGGGAGAGACATAGGACTGGAGATCAAAGGCCGCTGGGTGGGGGACACGTGGCTGTATGGGCCATCGGAGGGATTTGGGCTCCTACTCTGAATGACCTAGGAATCCATGAGGAGCTTTTGAGCCAAGGAAGGACGTCATCAGTTACTGCTGTCTGTACTCTCAGTGAGAGATGATGATGGCTTGGACCCAGGTGGGGGGAGTGGGGCCTTCATAAATGGGACCAGATTTGGGCTGTATTTTATTTTAAATCTAGCGCCAACAGGCTTTACTGACCGCGTGGATATGGGGGAAAGAGAGACGTGCCTAGAGCCCCTGGAAGGATGGAGTTGCCAGCAACCTGGAAGGGAAGGTGACCCGTAGAAGAGGGTTTGAGATCAATATCAGGAGTCAGGCTTTGAAGTAGAGACGCTGAGCATAAAAGAGGCCGGTAAATATAAGTAGCATAGTTAAATAAACAATAGTATAGCTATACAATATAATGCCCTGCGGTCACCAAAAGAGGTAAAGTAGAAGCCTGTGCAGGAAATATATCCAGTCTTCAGCATAAAAAAGCAGAGTATAGTACCATGTATTTAGCACAATCATATTTTTGTTAAAAAAAAAACAACAAAGATTAAATTAAATAGATAAATTAATACAGATGAAGAGAAAGTATATACATATATATATTTAAGTCTGGAATAAACAGAATGACCTATAGCTTCTTAACATAATAAGCTCTAAAGAGTGAAACTGGAAAAGGGGAACTTTTCATTTCTTACTTCATGTATTTTGCAATGAGAAAACAAAATACTAATAAATCTCTATTTCTACGCTGCAAGTTCTAAATTCAGTTACCTAATTGTCCAAAATTTAATTGCTACTGGAGGTAATGTGGTATCATGACTTCGAATTAGAAAGATCTAGGTTCAAATCACAGATTGGCTTTCTGACTCCTCGTATAAACTGCTTAATCTCACTAAGCCTCCAATTTTTCATCTAAAAAGGGTTAATAATATCTACCTCACAGGGTTGTTGAGATGAGCAAATGCTTAATAAGTAAATTAAGATCATATTTTAATCAACTTTATATACCTATGCCTTGGCATAATATAAGCAATCAATAATTAATTATTAATTATAAGCAGTTAATAATGCATCTGACAACCATTTACTGATTGATTGAACTTGCTAGGGCTGTATTATTATGTCCTTCCTTACTTCTTTCCTTTCTCTCTCTCTCTCTCTCTCTCTCTCTCTCTCTCTCTCAATTTTTTCCCCCCAAAGTCCATTAAATATGTTCCTTCTACTACAGGTGAAGTTACACCTTTGCAGTACACTAAAGATTTAGAAAAGCAGGAGTCCACACTATGCTAAAGATTGAAGTGACTTGGGGAATATAAATTCTCCTTTAGTTTTCCACCGCAGAGCACGTTTTACTCTAATCATTGTGAAGATGTATGAGATGAGATATGTAGAAGAATTTCATGATCTTTGCAGGATATTTTTTAATTGTGATAAAACACACACACATTAACATAAAACTAACCATTTTAAATGTACAGTTCAGTAATGTTCAGTATATTCACATTGTTGTGAAACAGATCTCTGGGAATTTTTCATCTTGAAAAACTGAAACTCAATACCCTTTAAAAAACAACAATTCCCATCTTCCCCTTAATCCGAGCCTCTGGTAACCACTTTTCTACTTCATGTTTCTTTGAATTTTATTATTTTAGATACCTTCTATAGGGGGAATCATATAGTATTTGTCTTTTTGTCACTGTCTTATTTCAGTTAACATAATATCTTCAAAGTTCATCTATATTGAGCATGTGAGAGGATTTCTTTCCTTTTTAAAGCTGAATAATGTTCCATTGTATGTATACACCACATTTTGTTTATCCATTCATCCATTGATGGACACTTGGGTTGCTTCTACCTCTTGGTTATTGTGAATAATTCTGCTATGAATATGGGTGTGCAAATATTTCTTGAGATCCTACTTTCAATTCTTTTGAATATATAACCAGAAATGGGATTGCTGGATCATATGGTAGTTCTATTTTTAATTTTTTGAGAAACCTCCATACTGTTTTCCATAGTGGCTGCACCATTTAACGTTCCCACCAACAGTGCACAAGGATTTCAATTTCTCCGTGTCCTCATTAACTCTTGCTATTTTCTGTTGTTTTTTTTTTTTAATAGTAACCATCCTAATGGGTGTGAGGTGACATCTCATTATGGTTCTGATTTGCATTTCTCTGATGACTAGTGATGGTGAACATATTTTCACATGCTTATTGGCCATTTATATATCTTCTTTGGCAAAATGTCTATTCAAGTCCTTTGACCCTTTTTAAATTGGATTATTTAATTTTTTGTCATTGAGCTGTAGAAGTTCTTTTAATATTCTGAATCTTAACCCCTTATCAAATACATGATTTGTAAATATTTTCTCCCATTTCATAGATTGCCTTTTCACTTCATTGATTGTATCCTTTGATACATAAAAGATGTAAAGTTTTATGTAGTCTCGTTTGTCTGTTTTTTTTTAACTTCTTTATTGGCATATAATTGCTTTACAATGGTATTTTAGTTTCTGCTTTATAACAAAGTGAATCAGCTGTACATATACATATATCCCCATATCTCCCCCCTCTTTTTGTTTTTACTGTCTGTACATTTGGTGTCATGCGAGAAATCATTGCCAAGTCCAATGTCATGATGCATTTCTCCTATGTTTTCTTTTCGGAGTTTTGGGCCTTACATTTAGGTCTTTGATCTATTTTGAGTTATTTTTTTGTATATGGTGTGTTATGGACAAAATGTTTGTGTCCCTCCAAATTCATATGTTGAAACCCTAACCCTCAGTATAGTTGTATTTGGAGATGGGGCCCCTAAAAAGGTAATTAAGGTTAAATAAAGTTATAAAGGGGGGGGCCCAATCCAATAGGATTAGTGTCCTTACAAGAAGGGACACCAGAGAGCTCATTTTCTTTCTCTGAAAACACAAAGGAGAGGTTAGTGAGCACAAAGCGAGATAGCAGCTACCTACAGGCCAAGTGCAGAGGCCATAGAACTGTTCTTTTTCCAAACTGTTTTGCCTATTTGGGGTCCCTGAGATTCCATGGGAATTTTAGGATAAATTTTTCTATTTCTGAAAAAAAAAAGTCACTGAATATTAATAGGAATGTGTTGAACCTGTAGATGGTTTGGGTAGTTTTTGTATAGATCCAAGTGGTCTTCCTTAGTCACAATTCAGATGATGAATTTACCAATTAAAAATGCTAAGTAGGGCTTCCCTGGTGGCGCAGTGGTTGAGAGTCCGCCTGCCGATGCAGGGGACGCGGGTTCGTGCCCCAGTCCGGGAGGATCCCACATGCCGCGGGGCGGCTGGGCCCGTGGGCCATGGCCGCTGAGCCTGCGCGTCCAGAGCCTGTGCTCTGCACCGGGAGAGGCCACAGCAGTGAGAGGGCCGCGTACTGAAAAAAAAAAAAATGCTAAGTAAAAAAATTCAGTAGTTTGAAATGCCACAAACTTTAGACAAATTTTAGCAAATTTCTCTACCTTTTAGGAACTATAACCTTTGTTTTCATGTTGTTCCTTTCCTTAAAGTTCATATAGAAACTTCTAATTTAATTAATTAATTTAATTAACTATAACAAAGAGTATAACCTATAAAAATATTGAATCACTATGTTGTATACCTGAAACAAACATTGTAAATCAACTATACTTCAATTAAAAAATTTAAAAAATAGTTATGAAAAAGTAATTGTTGAAAATAATTCATTGACAAAAATTACATAAAGCTAAACCAAATTAGTTTCCTAAGGGGTGGAGAAATTTGGCAAAATGCTACACACATAGGATGTTATTTCAAAATACCCCTTTGTCTTTTTAATTAATGAGTTGTACACATTATTAAAGAAAACATGACCTTCTATTATCTCCCCCTTTTTAGACAACTTTCAACAACTTTGGAATAGATTAATGATAATCCAAAGCTTTGCTAATCAAAGTGTAGTCTGTGTCCCAGCACCATTGCACCACAGTTAAGTCCCCTACATACAAACCTTCAAGTGGAGAACTTTCAAAGTTGCGAACGTGTGTTTGCATGTCCAATCACGTTGTTAGTTCACGTGTCTGGAGTACATTGTCACGTGCATGTATGTGCTACAAGTGATTGTGCTTCTGTGTACTTTACTGTACAGTACTCTATAGAGTACAGTAGTACAGTATCTTTATTTCAAGCCCAGGATGTCCGGAAGTAAGCATAAAAACAACGGTGGTGTAGCTGGTACTGCTAAGAAGCAGCAAGTGATAACAATGGAAAGAAAAGTGAAAATAATTGAGAGTGGAGCAAGGTGAAAAGATGTTAGACATCACTTGCTCTTATAACATGAATCATTCAGACATCAGCATGATTCTAAAGAACAAAGACAAGATCATGGAACATGTGAAGTCTGCTGTGCCAATGATGTCGACAATAATACATATCGAAGAAGCGTGGAAAAGTGATGGAGGAGATGGAGAAACTTCTCAGTGTGTGGATTCAGGATCAGCTTCATCGTCAAGTCCCTCTCGGCTTAATGCTGATTCAAGAGAAAGCTAAAAGACTTTATGAAGACGTGAAAAAGAAACACAGTGAAGAATCAGAAGGTGCATCTTTTAATGCCAGCCATGGCTGGTTTCATCAGTTCAAGGCTAGAGCCAACTTTCACAACTTAAAAGTAAGTGTCGAGGCAGCGAGTGCAGATATGGTAACTGCCTGGGAATTTCCCGAAACGTTTTGAGAAATTATTGATGAAGGTGCGTATTTACCCGAGGATGTTTTTAATGTGGATTAGACAGGACTGTACTGGAAGAGGATGCCAGACCAAAGTTACATCAGTAAGGAAGAAAAGTTGATGCCAGCCTAGAAAGCAGCAAAGGATAGTCTAACTCTGTTCTTTGGTAGAAATTCTTCCAGTGACATGAAGCTGAAGCCTTCTTAGTTTATCATTCAGAGAACGCAAGAGCCTTTAAAAACATGGCCAAGGGCTCTCTTCCTCTTCTGTGAGAAGAGTAACCCCAAAGACTAGATTACACAGGCCATTTTCCAGGGCTGGTTTTTCCACCACTTTATCCCAGAGGTAGAGAACTATTGCTTGAAGAAGAACATCCCATTCAACATTCTTTTACTGCTAGGCAATGTTCTGGGTCACCCCCCATTCATGGATGACTTTCATCCCAACGTCAAAGTAGTACATCTGCCACGGAAGGACTATAACATCTACAAGGCCATAAAAAACATCGACTTTGCTTGGCGTGAGGTTATGGACCTCACCATGAATGGGGTTTGGAAGAACCTTTGCCCGCCGTTCACAATTTTCATGGATTTGAGAAGGTAGATCAGGAGTCCAAAGAGGTCGTCAGCAACTTAGTGACCCTCAGCGAGAAGCTGGAGCTAGATCTGCAAGAGGACGACTTCACTGAACTCCTTGCTGTGCACCACGAGGAGCTTATTAATGAAGACCTGATGGAATAGGAGGCCCAGAGAAAGGACGAAGAGAGACAAGAGGAAGGAGAAGTAACTGAAGAACCGAAGAGATTCACGAGGCAGGAAATGGCGAGGGGATTTTCTTTATCTGAGGAGGCACTGCTCGTTTTTGAGGCACAGGACCAGAGCGTAGAATGGTACACGAAGGTTGCAGCAGCCGTTCAGAATGCAATCCAGTGCTACCGTGTCATCTCTGATGAGAAAAGAGCTACTACCCAGACATCACTGGATCGTTTTTTTCAAGAGGGTAGATAGAATTGAATCCAGCAAGGAGCCAGAACCTCTGCCGTGAATGTCAGGCGTGAGCGAGATCGCAGCTGGCCCTCCGTCTCCTATGGCTGACAATCCTTCAGCTCTACCAGCGCCCACCTCCTCTCCTCCTCCAGTGAGTAACTCTTCCTGCCTGTTCACTCGATGCCAGCCCCTGTGTGCCAGCTGTTGTGCTGGACTGCTGTACTTTTCAAGGTACTGTACTGTAAGATTAAAACTGTTTTATTTTTTGTGTTTGTTTTTTAAGTATTATTTGTGTGAAAAGTATTATAAAACTATTCCAGTACAGTACTATACAGCGGATTGTGTTAGTTGGGTACCTAGGCTAACTGTTGGACTTACGAACCGATTGGACTTTCGAACGCTCTCTAGGAACAGAACTCGTTCGAATGTAGGGGACGTACTGTATTTGGGAACTTATTGAAAATGCAGAATCTCAGAGACCCACCCAGATCTGCTAAGTCAGGATTTGCATTTTAACAATATCTTTAATGAATCAAATACACGTTAAAGTTTTAAGGAGCACTGACCAATGCATATCTGGTTCAATGGCACTTTGTGTCGTAGGGATCTAAAGCATCCGCTTGCCCCCAGCTCACCCAGAAAATCTTGAGCAAATGACAGGATTAAGAGCGAAATGTTTGAGAATCACTTGCACAGACAATTAGTGTAGACTGCTTAGTTTAGGAATGTATAAACTACTAAAATGTAACTTTTAAAACTCAGTGATGACAATGTCATGCCTTTTTGCATAGTAGGCAAATAAATTTGTGTATTTAACATAGTTAAATAGTTTAATGACAATTTTAATGACAAACATTAATCTACTTAAACGTAGTAAATTTATTGAGAATAGGAAAATAAAGATCAAGATAACATTAGAAGTAAGTATAAAATTATAATGGAAGTGGGTGGAAATAACACATGGTCAATTAACAAATAATCTTACCACTTGTTGATTGGCCATATACATTTTCTTCGGGCCAATGTTATTCTAAAAGTTGTTAAGGCCTTTAATTATAATTTCTTGAAATAATCTACATGGGACTTTTTTCACATTAAAAATATATACTTATGTGTCCGTTTCAACATGGAATCTAGAGGTGAAAATAGACTTTTGCTAAAAGTGTTTTGACTGAAACATATTAACTGTAAATATCCTAAAGGTTGAGTAAGATCTACTCCTGTATAGTCCATAAAGTAAAACTTCGTTTTAGTTTTTACATAAAACTGATTTTAATCACTTTGAGGTTTTCTGTTTTTCATTTGTCAAAAACTATGGTTAGTGAAATAATGAGTAAAACCTGATTCTTATTTACTTCATTTATAACAATAAGACTTCATGAATATTGAGTGAAGTCACTTAAAGTGACTCATATGTTGAAATTTATTGAATTACTTTAATAGGAATTTCAAAATCTGTAACATAGGGAAATAACTCAATTTTCTGAATTGTTTTAATACTTGAGTGGAAATCCATTTAAAAAGATTTTTCAAAGACAGTGTCATTCAAGTGAGTGATACCAGGTAAAGAAACTGCTTAGCTTCTAAGTTTTTCACATTTCCTCTTTAGGTGTGTTAGTCATCATAGCGTTTCATGTACATTTTTTTTTTTTTTTTTTTTGCGGTACGCGGGCCTCTCACCGTCGCGGCCTCTCCCGTTGCGGAGCACAGGCTCCGGACGCGCAGGCGCAGCGGCCACGGCTCACGGGCCCAGCCGCTCCGCGGCACGTGGGATCCTCCCGGACCGGGGCTCGAACCCGTGTCTCCTGCATCGGCAGGCGGATTCTCAACCACTGCGCCACCAGGGAAGCCTCATGTACATTTTTAAAAGCAAAGGTTTTGCTTAGCAAAAGGGCCTACGAGAATCCTGATGCTCTGTGTAGCCTGCCAAGAACTATGTTTCATGCTTATCGGATTGCTTTTATTTATTGTGGGAGAGAAGTGGGCGTGCCCTAAAGAAAGGGAAGCTGACGTGGCCTCCAAGTGAATGCCTGGGTGTCTCAATGTTTTGAGTCCCCTTCTCAGCAGACCCGGATTCCTAGTCCTTTGCTACATCTGAAGAAACATTCTGCATAAAAGGGTTAGACTGATCTGACATATCACGGAAATACTGAAGTGGGCACAGACAATAAGGAACCTGGGAAAGAAACACTCACTTCAGTTTTTGTCAGAGAAGAATAAAAGATTAAAAAACAACTTATTCTCAAGAATAAGAACCATCTTCACATGTTGCTTATCTCTGAGTTGCAGAAATGCTCTGTGGTGATGCAAACGCAGTGGTGAAAAAGCATCAGATTAATAAACTCTTATTAATTTAATAATTAGTTTAATAATTAGCTTAATAATTAGTTTAATAATTAAACTCTTACAAATCTGGTAATGGCTATGAGGTAAAATTGATTTGCATTTCACTCTTTTTTAGTTATAAATCCTAAATATAGGTAGGAGTAAGTCTCCAGAGGTCAACTTACCAACAGTTATACACTGAGACTATCATGCCTCTACCCAATGAAGTTTCTTTTAGAGTTGACAGATATTTGGGTAGATATGAATGAAAGTGCAATTATATAAAAAGTTCATGTTAAATGGCAACATTAATTTTATGTAAGTTTCAAATCATTAAGTTACTCCGTAATCTAATCCATATAGGTATTTGACCAAATTTTTAATACTACATATGGAATGCCAGTATATATAAAGGAGAGACTCCAGCTCTCAGCCTAAGTGGATTCATCAGACCTGTGCTGCCTTTGCTTCTCCTTCAACCCGCTGAGCGCCAGTGCTCTGACAGATCTTGTTCTGCATTCCAGAACTGTCCACGTAACTCTCCGCAGATCCCGGGAATGCACAGACTGTTGGAGGCTGGAATTGAAGCTGACTGAGGAACTCTTTATGATAATTAAATTACTTTCCAATTCTTATTGTGTGTTTCAGGAAAAGAAATTCCAAGAATGGCTTCTTTTGATATTTTTTATTTCCCCAGATCAATAGAATTTTCCACCCAAGAACAACAGCATTTCACACAAATCAGTTTTTTTGTTTTGGTTGCTTCTTAATTCTCAAGTTTCATGCATGCCTCAAAACTCTCCTTATTTTCTGTTAAGGCATAAAATCAAACACTTTTACCTTCTAAAATGGTAAATTTTGTACTGAAATATAAGAATACCACAGAATACTATTTGAAAGTGATTTCAAATTTCTGGGAAAAAAGGGATGTAAAATATTGTATGTGTTTCCTTAATTTAGCTCAAGAAATGGACTTGATATTTGAAAGAAAAAGAATTTTATGGATTCAGACTAGACACTAGAAGTTAGTTGATTTGAAATATTTTTCCTTCAGTATTATTGCTAAGGCACTAATTTCTGTGACTGTTTCTCTTTTTACACAGTGGAAATTCTAGTATTTGCCACAGATTTGCCACATAGGAAAACAAAGAGTATATATAAGACATTTGGGGAGAGGCAATATTTATCTTCATAAATAGTGTTACTTATCAGAAGAATCGGCTCTAGTGAACCTAAACAGGTAGAGAGAGCAATTAGATTCACTTCTCAATGACTTTTCTGTAAGATAAGTATACACAGTATTAAAAAATTGTTCCAAATCAGGACCAGTGGGTTCAATGACTACTGGTGATATTTGTATTACTGCCTAAGGAAAGCAAGGAGTTGAAAAGACACCTGAAAAATATTTATACAATCCCAAGTCTTCATAACAGTACAAGACTGAGGATGGTGGGGAGAGTCTTTAAAAGGTACTGAACAGGAGCTGAGCATGGCGCCTAGACTGGGGATGGTATTATAGGCCTGAAAAACTGTGCATGACACATGCCCCAAGCTAATACATATCACATTAAATAACTCTGCCAAGGATGCTAAAACACAAGTATGTGTCTAAACCAGAACCTGATGCTATGTTCAAAGGCCTTCTCTTAAATGGTTGACTTAAGTCCTAAAGAGACTAGAACAGAGCAGGATGAAAAACAGACCTATATTCTTGGGCAGCTGAGAATGTGCATGTTTATGTAAAATGTACTTTTTAAAGAGGTATGAATTTGGAGGTCAGGATTAAGAGATCTAGAGTTTCCATTATCCAAGCAAAGCGAGTCTAGTTCATGACCTTTGAGAATCAATGTCAAAGAAGAAAGAGCACAGAGAACACTGGTCAGCTCTGACTTTATCCACTAGTTTTGGCTTTTTAAAAAGGCCCAAATGCTGATTTTTCACGTGGAATCAAGAGAAAAATGTAGAGAAAGGAAGGAAAACAAGAGAGAAAGGAAGAAAAAAAGGAATAAAGGAAGGAAAGAAGGAACGGAGAAAGAAAGGAAAGTTAAAATACCAGATGAATACGACGTTTATCCTTTGGAAAATATGCATTTCTTTCTCTCAACCCCTTGCAATAGTTATAAAAGTCTTGACACACCATTTAGTGTGTCCCCTAGTATTGTCCAGGGAATAATAACATTCGTTCCAATCAATATCTTATTTTTTAAAAGTAGTTTTAAGAAATATTTAATGAAAAATTCGAGATGTAAACAAAGAAAACTGAAAATTATTAATATATAAGCACCTATCCCAGAGGGTAGGACTTACTCTCATTTCTCTTTCCTTCGTTTTCAGTCCTCAAAAATTTCTGGAAAATGTTCTTTAGTTCATGCAAAGAGTTTTGTATCAACTGTAACCTCGTGGTTTCACTCGGGATTCCAAGAACAAAGTCTGAGCTCTGATTCCTAGTGGTTTGTGTGTGCTAATCTAAGATCCAACAACTTTTTTCTTATATATCGTTGCATCCTATACATACACATTTATATTTTTAAAGGCACATCTGGCCAAGTGGGCTCCAAGCCTCTTAACCCAACCTAGTGGGTCAGAGTGTTCAAATAAGGCAGTTGGGCCGTGACTTTTGCCCAACTGACTTTGGGCAAAAGTCAATTCAGCTGTTGACCTGGGTTGGGTTGGATTCTTGACCTAGAAAACCTTGCCTCTATCATTTAGGCACAAAAGAAAAACTTCAGTAGCTGAAATGTGAGAATTTTCTAAATAACCAGTTTTTTGACCCAAGAATACTGGAAGAAAGCCCTAGAATTCTAGCAGAAAATATACTTATAAACTAAAATATATTTTCAAAAATGAACAATTATGAATCTCTCTATATATATCTTTTTTTTTTTTTTTTGTATTTCTAAATCCTCTGGTCTCTGGCAATAATTCTGACTCCCAAATGACAGAATTTTAACTACCGATAAGGAGTGTAGTTATCAAGACTTCCAGGAAGATGTCACTGATGTAGGGTCTCACCTGTAACATAGGCTGGGCCCTGGGAGTAGCCTCCAGGCAGCTCCTGAATGGGATTTTCAGGATCTCCAGGGATATAGAATTTCAAGTAATAGAATTATTACTTGAAACTGGAGCCACAAAGGCTGTAACTACTGGTGGTTAGAGCTGGTTTACTTTGCAAAAGTCCTTCAACTAGGATTCAATTCCTGGGAAATTGGGTCATACAAATAAATTCTGTTACTTTTCCCAAATCCGTAAAGTTGATTTTTTCCTTAGAGTTGTAATTTTATATGTAAATTTGATATTGGTTTATTGTACACACATACTTTTTTAAAAATGCTGTCTCTTGCCCATCTCAGATGGGAAACCATAGTTTATGTGGTCTTTGGGACAACCAGTATTCCTCATACTACATCATTTTTACTATCTACAAATTGTAGTTTGGATAGAGCTTATGGAGCTGAGAGGATCTATCTGTAGCCATGACACTTAATTATCTATTCCAAATGAAATTCTGCTTCTACTGTAAGAAAGTATCTGATTTTTATAATTCTTGAAACAAAAGTTTCAGTATGTTAAAGAGACATATATAACAAGCTTATGTAAAATATACAGATCTGTAGTTCCAGAATTTATCTCATTAATGAACTAAATATTACTTAGTGCCTAGATAAATGATTCTTTGAATATGATTTGTATCTGACAGTTTCCAGGGTTCACTTGAATGCATCATCTCACTGTATCCTCACTGTATCACCGCAATGAGTACAGGCTTCTCATTGCAGTGGCTTCTCTTGTTGCAGAGCACGGGCTCTAGGCGAGTGGGCTTCAGTAGTTGTGGCTCGTGGGCTCAGTAGTTGTGGCTCATGGGCTCTAGAGCGCAGGCTCAGTAGTTGTGGCGTACAGACTTAGTTGCTCGGCGGCATGTGGGATCTTCCTACACCAGGGCTTGAACCCGTGTCCCCTGCATTGACAGGCGGATTCTTAACCACTGTGCCACCAGGGAAGCGAAGTGGTGTTACCTCCATTTTACAGAGTTGGAGATTGAGGCTTACAGATGTTTGATTATGGACCCTAAATATCAGTTAATGAAGTTTTTGAGAAGTAAAGCCGTGTAAAACAACCAAGACAGATAACGAAACCCATTTTGGAGTGATTTTTAAATGCTTCTGCTCTGAAAAAAGTCTTTTCTTCTTTTACTAAATGTTATAAGACCATTAGTACAATTCAGGGAATTAAAAAAAAAGAAGAGCTCCCCCCGAAACAAACCAACCAACCCGCCCTGAGGAACGCTGATAATAGCAAAGACCTTTTTGTCCAAAGGTGCCCACTGTACTCTATACAATCAGCTGAAGGAGCCCAGCTGTGCAGTGCATCCCTTTGAAATGGCCCCATGCTGTTTCTTGTTTTGATTCCCAGGTGTGCACATAAGATGCAAGATTTCCAATCTAGGCTATTCTTATTTGCATCTCAACCCCTGAGAAAGTAAACTGTTTGTGGATCTTATTTCTCCTAAAATCTTTTGTCCTCTCTTAAACAGGAGTCAACAAACCGTATTCTTCAATTTATTGGTTTAGTGCTGGATTTTCATTCTTATGAAATTTATTATGGTATAGCTAATCCCACCTGTTTGGTTATTTTGCCATCTTTTGAAAGTTTTCTCATACCCACCAAACATCCTTTTCTGCATTAGAAAAATATCCGTATTTGTGGCATTTTCTAATATCGGGAACCAATGGTATCTAACAGATTTACCAACCGCAAGTTTAATGGTTGTTTATTTCAGAGTTCAAGCAGAGTGGCAGCCAGGCTGTGGTCATTAGTCTATAACTCAAAGGCAGTACCTGTCCTCTAATCATGTATTTTACATCTCCCCAGGAGTGGTGAGGAAGAATTGATGTGCCCTTTCAGCTCCCACACTATGTGTCTCATCTCCCAACTGGGCCTCTGCCCCCAACTTTCTTCTTACTTAGCTCTACTTCTAATTTTTATTTTGGGGGCCACCATTCTTGGTTTGATTTTCAGCAAGCGGTGTGTGAGCAGTAGAGTTTTTTTTACTCTGGTCAGGGGAAATCATGTCTGGAATCCTTGTCATTTCTAAGTTCCTAAAGCAACATCTCGCTAGTTAATTTAGCAAATGTTAAGTTGCTAAGAGAGTAGATCTTAAAAGTCCTCATCACAACACAAAAGTTTTTTTCTAATTATGAATGGTGACAGATATTATTAAACTTTTCATGGTGACCATTTCACAATGTGTACAAATAGTGAATCATTATGTTGTATATCTGAAACTAATATAATGTTACATGTCAATTATACCTCAATAAAAAATGTACGTCATTCGAAAAGACAACCCTCAGAATGGGAGAAAATATTTGCAAATGAAGCAACGGACAAAGGATTCATCTCCAAAATTTACAAGCAGCTCATGCAGCTCAATATCAAAAAACCAAACAACCCAATCCAAAAACGGGCAGAACACGTAAACAGACATTTCTCCAACGAAGATATACAGATTGCCAACAAACACATGAAAGAATGCTCAACATCACTAATCATTAGAGAAATGCAAATCAAAACTACAATGCAATATCATCTCACACCGGTCAGAATGGCCATCATCAAAAAATATAGGAACAGTAAATGCTGGAGAGGGTGTGGAGGAAAGGAACCCTCCTACACTGTTGGTGGGAATGTAAATTGATACAGCCACTATGGAGAACAGTATGGAGGTTCCTTAAAAAACTACAAATAGAACTACCATATGACCCAGCAATCCCACTACTGGGCATATACCCTGAGAAAACCATAATTCAAAAAGACTCATGTACCACAATGTTCATTGCAGCACTATTTACTATAGCCAGGACATGGAAGCAACCTAAATGTTTATCGACAGATGAATGGATAAAGAAGATGTGGCACATATGTACAGTGGAATATTACTCAGCCATAAAAAGAAATGAAATTGAGTTATTTGTAGTGAGGAGGATGGACCTGGAGTCTGTAAAATGGAGCAAAGTCAGAAAGAGAAAAACAAATACCATATGCTAACACATATATACGTGGAATCTAAAAAACAAACCAAAAAAAATGGTTCTGAAGAACCTAGGGGCAGGACAGGAATAAAGACTCAGATATAGAGAATGGACTTGAGGATACGGGGAGAGGGAAGGGTAAGCTGGGACAAAGTGAGAGAGTGGCATTGACATATACACACTACCAAATGTAAAACAGAAGCTAGTGGGAAGCAGCTGCATAGCGCAGGGAGATCAGCTTGGTGCTTTGTGACCACCTAGAGGGGTGGGATAGGGAGGGTGGGAGGGAGATGCAAGAGGGAGGAGATATGGGAACATATGTATATATATAGCTGATTCACTTTGTTATAAAGCAGAATCAACACACCACTGTAAAGCAATTATACTCCAATAAAAATGTTTTTAAAAAGTACATCATAAAGAAAACTGCTTCTCTAGTTAATATTTTCTAGGGTTTTTCTGTGTAAGTAGCTATACAGAAATGCATTCAAGTGAAGTGAAAACATTTGCCTGTACAGATGAAAAACTAATCACTTTCAATCTTTTTCTAGAAAAATCTGAAGAATATACACTTTTCTATATTGGTAGTTTTCATTCAGAAATTAATTCAAAAAAGACAATAAATTCATTTTATTTAAATGATTACTATAAGCAAATGATTATAAAGTTTTTTAGAATTATCCTGTATGTACAGATAGACACACTTATTTATAAATAAAGAAATTTAGTTAAACTTTGCAGTACTGTTTATATGCTCTATTGACATTTGTGTATTATTTTTTGATATTTGACATGAAAATTCCAAATTCTGCCATTCAATGCTAAGTTAAACATTATTCGTTTAAAGTTTACATAGCTCAACTATGGTATTTATTTTATATGCTTTAGAGATAAGGTGATGTTTTGTATGCTTTTAAAAATTTATTTTTTAATTTACACAGAGTACAATTCACTTTTTTTGCTAGGTAGTTCCAAGAGTCTTGACAAATGAAAAGACAAAAGCATCACCATAATCAGCATACAGAATGAGACCCTCACCCGAAAATTTCCCTGTGGTGTTCCGTGCAGGCAAAACCTCCTCCCACCATATTCACGTTGAGAACCACTGTTCTACAGTTTTTTGTCCCTATAGTTTTCTTTTCCGAAATGTCATGTAAATGGAATCATACAGCGCGCAACATTTTAAATGCAGCTTTTTTCACTTTAGCACAGTAATTCTAAACTGAGAACCATTTTGCCTCCCACAGAGGATATTTGGCATATTTGAAGACATATTTGGTCGTAAAAACTGGGAGGAGTCGGGGAGGGCTACATGCTCTAGTGGGGAGAGGCCAGGGATGTTGTGAAACGTCCTAGAACACGGGGACCGCACCCACTACAGAGAAGTCTCTGGTCCAAAACGTCAGTGGTCAAGGCTGGGCAACGCTAACTTCGCGTAATGCGTTTCAGATTCATTCGTACTGTTGCATGTATCAATAAGGAGTCCACTCCTTTTTATCGCTGAGCAGTATCCCACTGTGTGAATGTGTTATAGTCTTTATCCATTTACCTGCTAAAGGACAGTTTGGTTACTCCCAGTTATGAGCAATTACGGAAGTTTCTGAGTGAACTTAAGTACTAGGGGTAGGATTGCTTGGTCATATGGGAAGTGTATGTTTATAAGAAATTCCACCCTGTTTTCCAGTGTGACTACACCAGTTTAGTCTGCTTTCTCCCCAGCAACGTGTGAACATCCAGGGGTCCTGCACTTTGGGCACTGTTTGGTATTTTTATTGTTTGTTTGAATTTAGTCGTTTTCCTAGGTGTTTAATGGTATCTCACTGTGGCTTTCAGTTTGTCTGTTTTGTTAGAATTTTATAATCTAATGCACATATTCTGAGACTACAAAAGTAGTATTATGTAAATGAGGTATTGAATAATTAACACAAGCTTATTAATGCCTGTGGACCTTCACTCCGTTCTTCCTCACTGCAGAGCTGCTGGTCCTTTTACAGCTTCTATTGTAACAGAGACCAGTTTTGCAACATTAGGACGTGCTGCTCTACCAGGTCTTCTCAGGACATGCCTGGCCCAGGACCTGAGCCAAGGAGGAGGAGAAGGGAGGAGCCGTCCCTTTTTTACGTATAACTAAGGGAATATCTATCTGAGTGGACACCTTCCTCAGAGTTCGCTGGGAAGAGACAAAGTGAATTCCACAGAAGCAGCCCCTGAGCACAACACAAGACTGCTTTCTTGGATGCAAGTGTTTGTAAAACATTTCCCTCTACTGGCTGGATGCTGAAAGTACCCCTAAGAAATCAGGAAACAATTCGCTCCCTGCTCTCAAAATCTGCTCTTATTCCCACCTCTAACAACTGATTATTAAATGCTTTCTTGCATGTTTTCCTTCTTTTAAAATATCCCCTTGATCAAATATTAAATTGATCCCCCTATTTCCCTCAATTAGGTGTGACAGGAGTATCGATGCAGAGGATGCTATGATTTCATTTACAACGAACCTGAAATTTGCCCTCAGCTATAAGCAGCTGTAGCCCTGAATCGCCCCATCAGACTCCTGGCTTCCAGGTGGAAGGAACGGAGAGGGTGACCCCGAGGCCTGCAGTGGCCATGCATTCTTCACCTGGGATATGAATCATAAGGGCACAAGGCTCGTGGTGTCCAATGGGAACATAAAAATTGCAGGAAACACCGCTATGTGTAAAAACAGTGAATCTAGTCTACAGACTGGCCAGCAATCTCAAGTGGTCTCTTGCTAACGGGGGCTTTTTCCTCACTTTTACGAAGCGAAGGCGGAGGGGTCCATTTCGGGGTCCACATATTCTGGCATTTTACTCCCAACAATTTAACTGGAAACCTAGGTGCCTGTGGCCTTCGGCATCCGCAGTATCACAATGTGACATGAGTTCGGCACACCCAGTCGTTCAGCCACACAGCACGCGTGAAACTGCGGTGCCCAAAACACCAACCCAACTTGAATTCCTAGAGAATCGGAAATGAGCACACACTGTCCTCACTGACGTTCTTTAAGAGCTGTTATCCTAATGCTGAACTTCCCTGGGACCAAAAGACATTTAATTTACATTCCAACTTCGGTAACGGATTTTCAAACTTAGGTCCTTGTGAGCAAGGCTTTAAGGGAGTCGAGAAGCCCTCATTTGAAAATGATGTAGTTGGTACTCTGGTTTTCCATTTGTACCATCCATTCTCAATACTATTGATAGTCCTTACATTTTCTCGGGGTGGGAGGCTACGTTTTATTCACAAAAAGCTCAGAGTAAACAGCGGTGGATGGTCTTTGCTCATGGAATTGAGGTGTGAGGCTTCATTTGGCAACTCGCCCTCACAGAGCTAGCCGTGGTGCCCTCAACCTCACAGCTGGTGCTGAGTGACTCCCACTCTCCCCACGCATGGCTGCATGCCCCGTGCTGATTAACAACGCAAACCGCAGTCACGCACCAGACCAAGACCCTGCCTCTCCCCAGCTGGGGCCTTGGGCACGTTGCTCCTGGGAGTTTCCTGTCCTCGTCTCTCAAGCAGAGATGATGATCCGTTTTTACAACGTGGTCGTGAGTCTCGAACAAGGACCAAACATGTCAAGTGCTTGGCATGAAGTAAGCACTCAGAATCGTGTTGTTTGCTCTACAGGGATTATCAATTCTTGCAAATGCGTTATTTTACAGACAACTCAACTTGTGTACAGAGGGGAATAACCTTGTGTCCAGTCCAATTACATGGGTAAATCTGCGCGCTCTGTACTCTGTTTTTGCCTCACTGCTCCTTATGCTGTAAGGATCATGTCTTTTGGCCACTTGTGGACTCTAATTTGTAAGCCAGGTCTAGAAAAAAAATGTAGGAATTTTCTTAAATGATAAATGTATCGTACTTGGTGCTGTTTGATTAGCGTGGAATAATTGTGGGGCGATTTTCCTTTACAAACAGATACCTTCAAATCAACCCTTCTTGACTGGCGGATCCATGAATGTTGCAGAGCGGAGAAATTTGTGGTAAGATGAGAAATCTATTCACTTTATGCTCATCTGATTTTGTGGGTTTTGAGATTGTTTTTTTTCTATTTCTATTTTTCAACGACATTTCTTTCAAAGTCCCAGTGGTGCCGAGTGGAAACGCATCCAGTGACCCTTTCTTGCCAGGCTACCTCTTAAAAATGCATACCTAATCCCGTCCCCCCACCCCTACCCGCCCAGCTGAAAATCAGTAACTGCTGTCCCTTTGCTCCTGGGGTAAAATCAGAGATCCTGAACTTGGCCTCCAGTGCCCTGACCTCCTTTTCTCAGCCACCCTGCCTGACCCTCTGTCATCAAACCACACTAGACGTCCGGGTAGTTCTTTGTGTCCCTTTCCATTGAACGGCCTGCCCATTCAGTGACCCTAGAGACAGATTGTGGTTCTCTTTCCTCCTTCCCCCTTGCCTTACGCTCAGCTCCGTCAACCTTCAGCTTATATGTCATTTGTCCAGAGATGTTTTTCTGGCTCTCCTCTGTGTAGTCAAACTTCCGTATTATACACACTTCGCCACTTTGTGTTTCTTCCTAGCATTTATCATAGCTGTAACAAAATAGACAGTGGTGAGATATTCACCCAACACTGTGTATGTAAGCTTTATGAGGGCAATTTTATTGATTGAAAGAGTCAACATCCGCCCAAACCAAACATTAGTTCAGTGAACGCGGACTAAACTTTCAATCGATATGTGTCAAATGCATGATTGAACGGTATATTCAGTACCACACCGTCAATGTCTAGTATATGGCAGATGCCCCACATTTGTTCAACGAATAAATGCGAATGTTGTCTGTTCAGAAGGAAAAGGGGAGCTACCGCGGCGTGGAGAGAGTTATTACAGTGAAAGGATCTGTTGCATGCGAGCCAGAGAGCCTATCTGCGTGAGCGTCAGCTCCCAGGGCTTTCTGGGCGGAGACTTCTGCTTACCTGGGAGCGTGCAGGTCACTGCACTTGCGTCAGGGCATGTGGTCTGCCGCCATATGGCTGGCTGTGTAACTTCAGGAAGTCACGTGTCCCCATTTCCTACATAAGGAAGGACACAGGGCTCTTCCTGCCCCGCCACCCAATGTCACAGGTTTATGCGAGTCCGGTGAAAAACGTGAGAGTACTTTGTAAACTCCAAACAGCTCTAGATGTTTGAGTACTGAACTGTGAAAGCATTTATAACACGTTAGGAGGAAAATCGTTAACAGTCAGTCAGTTCAGAAGGGTGTAAAGCCCCTCCCCCCAATTACCCACTCTTGCCAGTTTCTGTGTGTTCCTGTCCTTGTCAATACGGTCAATAGACTGACTTATCTGTATATACATACAGATAAACGTCTACATACATATATATATATACTTACAAACACACACGCAAATACCTATGTAACCCTGAAAGTACGAACCAGATCTCGTCCCGTTCAGCGGTGTTCTGCTTCCCTTACTGCACTGCGGGCTCTTCAGCGACAGTGCATGTGGAGCTCTCCCAGCCACTGCATTGTAACCCCCCTGTGTGCACCTGCTATGATGTGTCGTTTCCATATTGCTGGATGTCTGGCTTGTTTCCACTTTCACCACTGTAAACAGGGCTTCAACAAACAACCTTGTCCAGTTTGATTTCTTACCTTCTCTGCTTAAAATGATCAAATAGTTTCCTCCTTTTACACTCTGCACTTATATCTCATGCCACGTGGCAGAAACCTGGCGCTCATTTATGATATAGCTGTAGAACCAAAGTTGCCTTTATCATGTTACCTCTAGCTTGGGGGCAGCTTCAGAATCATCTCTGGTGTAGCCTACCTGCTCAGGCAAAGTCGGGCTGTTTACTGCTTGAGAATTTCCACATCTATCTTTTTGCCTTTACCGCTTCAATGGTGCTGCCTTTACCACCCTGCTTAAACATGTTTCCTGAATTCTCTCTTTGTGATTTTCCGTATGTTTTTTCTTCCCTCAAGAAACAGCCCCAAATCCACCTCCTCTCAAAAGTCTGTGTAGGCCAATTCCATGACAGTTTTCTGATGCCTTAAATGTTCTTGTTCTTTTTTAAAACAAGCATTTATTGACTGTCCATCTCACTACAATGGAAATGCATGTGGATATGAGTACCTTGTAAGATTTCTTCAGCTATTCCTTGTCTATAAACCGCCACATCTAAGTTAACGACGGATAACAAGGGTGCCGTAGTCTGCCCTGCAGAGCTCTACTGTCAAATTCTATCAGCGTCTAAAATTTTGCCTTTGCTGCAGCTAGGTGCATGGGGCTCTCTGTGAGACAGCATGCTGTGGCCGAAGTGGGACGAGGTGAGGAAGAAAGAGGAGTTTCTTAGCCTCAGATCAGTACGCAAAGATTATGTGTTCACTGCAATGTGCAGGAATTTTGCCTCATGACTATCTGAAAAGCTTGTGGTCAGGGCAGTGAGGTGTCTGATCAACAGTGACGTACACGGGTCCAACTGTCCAGGGAGTAACTACGGAGGCCCTTATAGGCTGGGTAAGAGTTGACTGGGCTGGAGCCGTGACTGGGCTGGACCAGCTGCTCTTTGTGAAGCGCTGTTTTGATCTGTTCAATGTTCCTCTACAGACACAGCCACCTAAATTCTAGAATTCAAACATGTACTGGGAACGAATTTTTTTGGCCAATCAACAAGTCTTTCCAGATCAGAGGAGGTGTCTTGTCTTCTTTTGAAGAAAGGTCCTGTCTGCTACGGCTCTCCAAAACAAAAAACCACAATGAGAACAAAATCAGAATAGCTTATACGTCACTATAGAAGAGAGTCTTCCTTCAACAGAATTCTGCTTCTGTGGAGCAAATAGACAGCATGTATAGGAGAAATGCCCAAAGAGTATTCTATCAACCACAGCAAAGCATCAACCTAGCGGACAGCGGTCTCCCTAACTGCAGCTGGCTGGTAGTTACAGAGTCACGAACAGTTTCGCCCTACAGACAGCAGATTACAGACACAAACCAAAGAACAGTCAGAACAACAACCACATAATAATAAAACAACGGAAACAGCAGCTACGATTTCATTCTTAAACTAAGGAGGTAGTGCTTGTTTTAAATATTTCATCATATTTTAATTTTCACAGCAGCCTTGTGTGGGCAATTACTGTTATATAGATGAAGTGAGCCTGGGAGCATTTATGCAGTTTGCTCAAGTCACACTGTGAGAGAGTAGCAGGGGCACGAGTCCATCCATTCCTCTCTAACGCATAGATTCTAACCATCGTTTTCTACTGACCCTGCATCCAGTCTCTTCGGATGTAAGGGTGAGAAGGATCCATCAGAGGGCTTTTTGCTCACATTGACACAACTGGATAACAGCAGCTGAAACTTCTGAAGGAATTCTTAACAAAGTTTTTGAATCTTACTAAAGGGTTTCAACATAATTTAAAAATTTTCTTAATGAGGAGGGCGGCTCACCAGCCTTGGGCTTAATTTCTCTCTCTCAAGTGCCCTGTATCACGGGTGGAGTCACCAAGGCTCTCACCTGGCAGCTCCCACAGGGTCCGGCATGGGGAGGGAGTAGTGGGGGGTTGGAAGCCCCTGTTTGTCAGGAGGCTGGACACACCTTTGATGAAGGATCATTACCTACCCAGGATATCCTTAACATTCCCTGATGGGTCACTTACATTTTATCACTTCCTATTGGTCATTAGAGCAGACAGCTTTCAAAGACAGGGCGTGGTGCAGGTGGACAATATAATCCGGGCAGGAAATAGCTGCATCACACCGTGCTCTTCTCTAAAGGTATAAGGAGGCCGTCACGCTTAGCTCTTCTAAACTTATGCCCCAGCTTCAACTTGTTCAATTCGAAAACTAAGCGATGAGAAAATGGGTGGGAAATGATTCTTCATAATTCAAGGAAATAAAAGGAAGCAGTTATCTGGATGATACAGCAAATGGAAATCCACAAAGCCTTCATACCTGACTTTGGCATGCAGTAACAATTTCTTCTGTCCAGCAGGTATACCCCTCCTAGTTATGTTTTATTTGACTGAGGTTAAAACGTATTTTCCATTCATGGATATATCAAACCTGAACATTATAGAAGGGTGATCCAATATACACCAAGCACACGGAGAGCCTTTCCCTATTGAGTTGTGTTTTCTGAGGTCATTTGTGCTGCGTTATCACTGAGTTTTCAAGAAGGAGGTTTATAAATATTTCAGAGGCTGTCTCTGTACACAAACCAGCTTCATCGTGGCAGTTCTGTTGATTCCCCAGTTCATGGGACAGGACCCTGCTTACAAACAACATTCCAAGTGCTGTTCTTGGAGATCCGTAGCAGACATGACCTTTCTTCAAAAGAAGACAAGACACCTCCTCTGATCTGGAAAGACTTGTTGATTGGCCAAAAAAATTCGTTCCCAGTACATGTTTGGATTCTAGAATTTAGGTGGCTGTGTCTGTAGAGGAACGTTGAACAGATCAAAACAGCTCTTCACAAAGAGCAGCTGGTACAGCCCAGTCACGGCTCCAGCCCAGTCAACTCTTACCCAGCCTATAAGGGCCTCCATAGTTACTCCCCTGGACAGCTGGACCCGTGTATGTCACTGTTGATTCTAGATTGAGTAGCATAGAAATATCTACCTCATAACTTTAATATGAGGATTAAATGATGACTATACATAAAATAATATGAGCTATTAGTAGTAGCAGTAGGAAAAGCTAGAGAATGAGTCAGAAAGATGATGTATTGTGCTAATAATATTTGGTACTCAAGTTGAGCCTGTCTAAAGAAATAAGCTGTAGGTATTTATTAATTCATTCAGTCATGAATTATTGAGAACCACCTATGTCCCAGGCAGTGTTGTAAGTGCTCGAATGAAGCAATGACTAAGACAGACCCAACCTCTGCCTCATGGAGCCGATATTCCAAGGGACACACAAAGTGGCTTCTTTTACTCTCTTTAAAACATGCTTTTGGTGGTTTACTATCTTATTGTTTTTTCTATGAAAAATCCATAGAGAGATAGAGAAGTTTATTTTGATGTGAACAAGAATGACTATTTTTTACTTTTCTCTACCTATTTCATCTCTCTTGTAAGTCTCTAAAGTTTAAGGGCAAGACTGGAGATTGGTTAATTTTTTATCCTCATTCCATGCCTAGTAGTGTCTTTTTGTAAATAACGTGAAATGAATATATATTTCCTGAATAGCCAACCAACTTCAGTAACAAATTACGGAAATCTCTCTCATTATTTTGTAGTTGTGTTTCCTATACACACAAACATACTGAAGTTTTCCAGGCACCACAGGCTTGGTTTGCTGGGTTTCACCTTTTAGACACTGAAATCTCTCCGCAGAGAATCAGAACTAGCTCTGAGTTTTAATCTACTTATGCTGGGTGTCACAGAAGGGGAAAGGATAGGCATGTGGCATTATTCCCTGCAGGGCAAAGCCTGCCTCACATATACACGAGAGCAGATTCACCTTCCTTGGCCACGTGATCCAGGGACTGGGGAAGAGTTCTCAGGGCCAGGCTAGGAAGATACAAGGTGATAAAGATAAGCGCCATATTAATGATACATAAAAGATGTGCTATGAAATTCCCCAGGAAGAGAGCTCATTTGGGGTTACAGTGAATACAGAAGAAAGGAAATGAATTTAGGCTTGAAGAAAAAGATTCCGGTAGAAGAGAAGGAGGAGGACATTATTAGTAGGTAAGTGGAAACCTCCCACTTGGAAGAATACCAAGAGCCTTAGGAATTTTTACTTTATTCTCTAGGCAATGGTAAGTTAGCAAAGGTTTCTGCCTGGGAGATTGACATGTAGCTCGTGAAAATGGTCTTCCCTGCTAAACTTGATGCTATTGCCTGAATTTAGAATTGAGAAATGATTAGAATTTAATGGAATCTGATAGACCTTAATTGGAATTTAATAGGTCACATAGTCTATTAGGTGGATTGCCGTCAGCATTCAAAAAAAAGAAAAATAGAATAGAATACACAGTATTAAAATATATCACCTGTAGTGAGGCTAAGTATTTTTTTTTTTTTTGCGGTATGCGGGCCTCTCACTGCTGTGGCCTCTCCCGTTGCGGAGCACAGGCTCCGGACGCGCAGGCGCAGCGGCCATGGCTCACGGGCTTAGTTGCTCCGCGGCATGTGGGATCTTCCCGGACCAGGGCACGAACCCGTGACCCCTGCATCGGCAGGCGGATTCTCAACCACTGCGCCACCAGGGAAGCCCGAGGCTAAGTATTTTTTTATGCAACTTTCACTTTTGCACATGTGGGTAAGTGGGTGGGTAGGGAATCTGGAAGTGGATTTCAGCCAAAAAAGTTCAAAACCACCGAGGTAGAGTCGCTCCTGAGATTCTTTACTAGCGAGCTCTTGTTTCTTTCTTCCACACCAGAAATAGTTGTCTTCCAACTAGCGACTACAGTATTTTATTTTTATCCTATACGTATCAGATTATCCTATAAGGAAGAAGATTGTGCATTGTCAAAGACAATAACGAAGAGAGCAATGATACTGATTTTGTTCAGTCTGTTGCCATACGGAGAGCGCCCCAGATCTGAGATCACGGAGCCTCAGCAGCTGGTTTCTCCTTAGCTTCATAGGGGGAAGTGGAGACGCCCCACGTGGGATGCTTTGCCCTATGCATTGTTCTGTCATCAAGGGAAGTCTCCATCAGTTAGCTGTGCAGGAAAAGTTTATCTCTGTGTCTAGTTAATTTCAGGGAGACAAACAGTTCTAATCTCAGCTAAGCCATCCGTGAGACAAAGAACAAGGAGCTGTCTGTCTTTGCCAGCATGTGCAGGTAAAAGGGGAAAGGTCTGTGTTTGTCCCCGCCATAGGTAAACAGCGGGGTCCTCAAGAGTCTCGGGGGGTCACGAGAAAGAGTGGCCAGCAAGTCTTTCTCACATAGTATGGGAAGGGTTGGTCTTTGCCGCCAGCCATTTCCTGAAACACAAGAGTGAGGGGATTTTGGAAGACAAAAGCTCGGGGAGTTTCCTAACTAAGAGCTCAGGTAAACTTCAACATTGTCAGTTTTCTCCTCTGGATTGGCTTTAAAGAAAGCACAGGACCAAATTTCGCACCCACTTCCTACAAATGGGTAGAGCGTGAATCCAGCCAGTTTCTTGGATGATAACTGTTGGTGGTTAACGCTGCTGAGTGCATAATTCTGTAACAGGAAACTTCTTTTTAATCCGAGAGTAATTAATACTGAAAATGATCTTTTAAAGTGGATCTCCTTTCAGGGCAAAATTTAATAGAAGACAGAAAAAATCATTTGAATGGACATTTAGCTTGAAAAATGACACTTAAAAATAATAAAAATAAATTTGCTGAATCACTTATTTAATAAAAGGCAATTTATAATTGCAGCTGTAAGCTAATTTTAGCACAAAGAATGGATGAGGCATTGATTTGAAGCCATAGTTTCATACAACACACTTTACTTGGGATTTTCATAGCACAATTTTATGGAAGATACCATTTGCAAAAAATATTCAAGACTTCTTCAATTTTCTGAGATGTCTCAGTCTATTGATGTTTACTTGATCCCTTTTTGAAGTTTCTGTATATCCTCTTCTACATTTGGTAGGCGGTCTAACTCTATTAAATGTTCATTTGTCAATGGAGTCCTTACCGTTCCCTGACATGAGGTTTTTATCTTTTCCATGTGGTGTCATCTTGTAGTTGATTGGTATTGAATATGTTGTATTGCTGGATATTTAAAACAAATATGTTGACTCAGTGTGTGGACTGACTAAGGAAACATTTTCTAGGTTCTGCAGTAAATATTTTCCTTTAGTTTAGGATGAACCTCATTGTTCTATTAAATTCCTAATCTTGAAGACTTCAAAACAAAGCCCCAATAGCAGCCACCCCTCTGCATTTTCACGCTTTAGTTCATGTAATTCTCACTTCAACTCTATGAGGCAGGTGTCATTATTATACCTAGTACATGAAAAATGAAGGCTTTGAGAGTCTGTGTAATTTTCCCTAAATCCCACAGTCACCAATGGCAGAGCCAGGACATGAACGCAAGAATCTTAATAACACGGTTTGTACTCTTGGCTGAAACGAGATGCTAGCCTTCTCCTCACCAAGACTACCCACTTCTATTTTTCCTACTTTTATTTTTCCCTTTGCCTGGATTACTTTATATACTTATTGGAAATTTAGTTTTATCTTGTTATAGATATTTAGCCAATTTAAATTCTTTGTAGGAAAAAAGAGAGGTGTATGCATTTTTTTAAAAAGCAAATAACTTTTGCAAGGGAATCTGGAGAGAAAGTGCACAAGGTTCTGGATCCTGTGAACTAGAGTCTCACTTGGGATCTTCACTCATTAGCTGAGTGGCCTGAGGTCAAGGTTAGAGGTCCAATGTCCTCACTTGTAAACAGTGAAGTTATTATTACCCCTCTCATAAGGTTATTTTAAGATTAAACACAATAATACATCTAAGTGCTTGGCATCTTGTCTTTTACATGGAAGGCACATAATAAACATTTCTAGCATCGTTGTTTTTACGCTGACAGTGAGACAGCTCTTCCAGGGACGTGCCCTACTTCATTCTAGTTCATTCTAGTTCCACTTCCATTATGTAACATTTACTTTTCTCAATTTTTAAGTCACCAAGATGAGACAACCATTATTTTTTTCAGGTTGGTTGAGTGGATTCTTAAAACTTCTTTGGAGAGGCACCATCTAAGTTAATTCTGTAATGATCAAGTTACAAATATTTTATTAATTTGAAGATAGACAATATGGCACTGACGCAAGCACCTATGACTCTCAAAGGAGAGCAATGCGATCCTGGGGTGACTAATTCTGGGTGTTCGTGTAATGCTAGAACCTGTTGGTGTGATTAGAAAGTCCATGGCGGGGCTTCCCTGGTGGCGCAGTGGTTAAGAATCCACCTGCCAATGCCGGGGCCATGGGTTTGAGCCCTGGTCCGGGAAGATCCCACGTGCCATGGAGCAGCTAAGCCCATGCGCCACAACTACTGAAGCCTATACGCCTAGAGCCCGTGCTCTGCAACAAGAGAAGCCACGACAGTGAGAAGACTGTGCGTCGCAATGAAGAGCAGTCCCCACTCGCCGCAAGTAGAGAAAGCCCGCGCGCAGCAACGAAGACACAACACAGCCAAAAAAAAAAAAAGAAAGTCCACATGGAATCATGCTTTTGATCTTTTGATCACGGTGGTGGTAGGTGAGCTTCCTTGCCCAGTCAAGATTTCTTTTGGGCTACATGATTTTCTACAGTGACTGATTTCTGTTCTTATTTGGACTCATATTTGCAAACAAGCACTATATGTTATGTTTCAACTTTAAATTTTAAAATATATCATATGGTCCAGAACAAAAGCAATGTTCTTAAGTACCTCTGAAAGGTCAAAGGTAGACGATCTATGTAAAATCAGTTAGGGATCAAAATAGCCAGACTTCTTCCAGTGAGAAGAATTGAACTGACAGTCTTTGAAAATCTTTCTCGGGCTTCCCTGGTGGCGCAGTGGTTGGGAGTCTGCCTGCCGATGCAGGGGACGCGGGTTCGTGCCCCGGTCCGGGAAGATCCCACGTGCCGCGGAGCGGCTGGGCCCGTGAGTCGTGGCCGCTGAGCCTGTGCTCTGCAACGGGAGAGGCCACAGCAGTGAGAGGCCCGCGTACCACAAAAAAGAAAAAAAGAAAATCTTTCTCTGGAGACTTCTTACAGTAACAGGGAAAAATGTGGGTTCTTGGTCAGTTTCTCAATAAAAACAATTTTCTGAAATATCTCAGGGCTTTGTCATATACCTTATACCCTCTTTTAACAAAGAAAGTTGTCTTAACTGTTCCCTTATAAAAAGGCATAGAGTAAGAGAATTGAGAATGTTAATTACAAATGAGATAGTGGATTTACAAACTATTAAGAGCTGCAGAATTCTTGCAATACTGAAATATTCTGATTTTTAAAGAGTGACTCTCATAACCAATAAGGACTTACTGTAGAGCTCAGGGAACTATACTCAATATTTTGTAATAACCTCTAATGGAAAAGAATCTGAAGAAGAATATATATATATCTGAATCACTGTGCTGTACACCTAAAACTAACACAACATTGTAAATCACCTATACTTCAATTATAAATAGATAATCTAATTAAATACAGTTTTTTTCCTAAAAAAATAAGAATGACTCTCAACTCTTCTAAACATATAAAATATTTTCTTAAACCTTAATCCACCCACTGCTGACATGTTAGGACCTGAGGCAAGACTGGGCTGGAGGCTGAGGCCCCCTCCTCCTGCTCTGGGTCCGCCCTGTGCCCCGTAGGGCCTTGCTTACGGGACGGAACGTGGACGCCCAGCCGCGTAGCCAAGCGCGCTCCTCCCCTGCTGCACACAGATGAGCCCAGCCCCTGGGGCCTGCAAGTGTCACATCTGTGGCTGGCCCAGTCTTCTAGACCATGGTTGTCACCTGGAAGCTTGTTAGAAATGCTGACTCTCAGGCCCCACCCAGACCTACTGAACGGTAGTCTACTTTTTCATAAAATCTCTAGGTGACTTAGGTGCAAGTTAGAACTTGAGAGCCTTTGCTGTCACGTGGGAGGCTGAGGTCAGAGGCACCCATCTCTTAAGTTTAAGAGACTCCCTGATAAAACGCCTTGTTCGTCTTTTAACCTCTGAGGGACTTGAGAAGATTCTGGCCAGTGATCAGTTCTGTTCAATTCCTCGTTGGACTTAAGGTACATTCCAAACTATAGTTGATTTTTCATCTTATACGTTTAATTTTTTTCGGTCAGGTAATTTTCCTTCAGCTGTTTTCTTAGTTGGAATGCGCCCCACCCACCCTACTCTGTCAATATCACCTGCAACAGAGTGGCCACCTCTTCCGTGAAGCCCACTGCAATAGCCCTGAGGAAGAGCTTCCATTCTGACCCCATCCTCCTTAGTTAAAAACTCTGGTAGCCCATTCACTGGGTCTGCTCTGGTTATACAGCTGAATCCTCCATGAGACTCTCAGCTCCCTGACATAGGAGCTGAGTCCCATTCAGATTTAGATTCTCCGTTACCCATAGTTGAGTCTATTAGATTTTAAATAAACATGTGAAATTAAATCTGCCTCTCTTAAGTTTATTTTTGTGGCTCCTGCAATTCTCTGCTTGTGCCAGAAAGGATATTAAAATAGTCCTGCAATTTTAATGAAGGTAGATTTTTACTCCTGGGTCTTATCACATTTAGGAAAGTGTATACATTTTGTACTTTCATGCAAAATTGTGCTTGGCACCGACCTGGTGGTCACGAAAGGAAGCAAGGGTGTTCTTCGATGAGAATTCTTGGGCAGCTGGTTCTACTTCTGCTAGTTAACAGTATTCAAATGGAGGCATTGCTTTAGCTTGGAAAGTAAACATCAGATATAGGAGGAATAGGGCTGAAGAAAAAGGAAATTATGAAAAACGGAATACAGACGTGTAAAGGAAAGGTAAATTTCTATGACTGGCCCTGTCTTCTGGCTCTCCGTGTCCATGGATCATAACTGGGGAGTCACAGGGGTGCAGAGAGGGGGCAGGAACTTGGAACTGGAGTCTGTGCTCTAGTTTTGGCTCTTCTGCTAATTAACTGAGCACCTGAGAAACTCACTAAACCTTTGTGGGTCTCTGTTGTCACATCTGAAATATGAATAGTTGGTCAATGCTTCTTAACCAGAGAAGAAAGCTAGAAAAATGGGGGGTAGGGGGTCTTGTTTAAAGACACGTGGCCAGGTGGGACACCCAGAAATGGGTATTTGCTGGGTTTCTGATGGGCCTCAAGCATGAGGTGCCTTTCTGATGTTCACTTCTGGTTAAGCATCAGTAAATTAGATGCTCTCTTAACATTCCTTCTAGCTCAAATATTCCCCGATTTAATGACTACCAGCCCTGTAGTGAATGCATGGTTAGGAGTCTACGTGTCTGGCAGACACTGCTGGTTGTATCCCTCTTCCTTTAGGAACAAAACCCCAAGTTTTTGCTCCACACATGCCTTCCAGAATAACTATTACATTTCCCAGCCTTCCTTTGGGTATGTCCACGGACTAAGTTCTGGCCAAAGGGAAGTGGTAAGCGTAGATTCTGGGAGCGCTCTTAAAAGACAGAGGTGTGCCCTCTTCCTTCTCCCTGCTGACTGGCGTGCGTAGATGATAGTGGAAGATGGGCCAGCTGGGTCAGTGCCGGACCTGGGAGCTGCCATAGGAGACGCGAGGGAACCAGGACAGTGTGGCCTGGGTCCAGGACGCCAGGGTGTCGTGTCAGGCAGGAACTTACTACCCCCAGGCTTCCTTTATGTGTGAGAGAGAGACATTATTATCTAGTTAAAGTAACTGCAGTTTTGGTCTTACTCTTTCTTTCAG